>NC_141910.1:13892142-15220357 GCF_057802395.1 Ceratotherium simum simum | reverse complement strand
TGTCAATTATACCTCAATAAAGTTGGAAAAAAAAGCAATATTGGCAAATGTGTGAGATATTTGTCTCTCAGACTTTAACAGACATGAATTTTTCCTCCTTAGCTTTCTGCCCTCTTTTTCTCTCTCTCCCGACCTCTGTCCTTCTGTGTCCTTCCACCAAGACGTTATAATGTGAGGAAAGCCATATAAAGTAGTGGTTAGGGGCGTGAGTGTGGAGCCCTACTGCTTGAGCTCAGATAGAGACTGCCAGTTATTAACTGTGTGACATTTAGCAGATTATTTAACTCTGTGCTTTGGTTTCTTTTTCTGTAAAATGGGGATAATAATAGTACCCACTTCATTGGATTGTTCTCAGGATTAAATGAATCCATATGTGTAAAAGCACTTAGAACAATGCCTGGCATGTAAAAATGTTAAATTTCTATGGAATTAAAGTTTCAAATATTTTCTATTCATTTATGGAGTTACTTTGTTTTAATTGATTAAGCAGATGAGTGAGCTGTTTGAGGATTTTCTTTTTTTTTTTTTGCTGAGGAAGATTTGCCCTGAGCTAACATCTGTGCCAACCTCCCTCTATTTTGTATGTGGTCCAATGCCACAGAATGCCCATCGATGAGTGGTATAGGTCCTCGCCCAGGAACCGAACCCGGGTCACCAAAGTGGAGTGTGCCAAACTTAACATTTAGACCACCCGGGCTGGGCCTGAGGATTTTTTCTTGTTAAAAAAAAAACTACCAGAGTCAGCCCTGATGGCCTAGTGGTTACAAGTTAGGCGTGCTCTGCTTTGGAGGCCTGGGTTTGGTTTCCCTGTGCAGAACCACAACACTCATCTGTCAGTTGCCGTGCTGTGGCAGCGGCTCACGTAGAAGAACCAGAAGAACTTACAAATATACACAACTATGAACTGGGGCTTTCCGGGGTGGGGGGGAAGGAAGAAAAAAGGAGGAGGATTGGCTACAAATATTAGCTTAGGGTGAATCTTCCTCAGCCAAAATTTAATAGCTTTTTTTTTCTGTCAATCATTTCCCTATTTCCCACCCTTTTATTAGTAACCGGAGAGATGGCAGGGATTTTGTTTGTTTATATGGAGGATTTTTATTAGAGGGTATATGGTTGTTATGTTCCCAGAAAATGAAACAAGAAAAAAAAAGAAAAGAAAGAAAGATTAAAGCAGGATAGATTTTTATTTTATAAATATTTGCTGTCTGTGTAGAAGAAAGACCTTTTCAATAATCAAGAGTTTTGGGGTTTTTTTGCTGATGAAGATTTTGCCCTGAGCCGACATCCATTGCCAGTCCTCCTCTTTTTTTGCTTGAGGAAGATTAGCCCTGAGCTAACATCTGTGCCAATCTTCCTCTATTTTTTTGTATATGGGACACCTCCTCAGCATGGCTGATAAGTGGAGTATGTCCTTGACCGGGATCTGAACTTGTGAACCCCGGCCACCGAAGTGGAGTGCACAGAACCTTAACCACTTGGTCACGGGGCCGGGCCCAAGAAGATTTTTTTTAAAGGATACTGTGCTTTACTTATTTAACCATTTCAGAATCGTATTAAAACTATCTGCTAATGAAATTGAAACTTGTACATTCATTCTTTAGAAAACAAAAGAGGAGGTTATTTATTTTAAAATAAAACACTTCAAGTATCCAAAAGATATTGTATATATTTGTATGGTAAATATATATTTGTATGATAAAATTAATGTACTTACCACTCAGTTGAATAAATAGAACATTAATAATACCTTTGACGCCTCATCTACCCCTGCTGATCCCATGCCCCTCCCTGAACTTTCCCCATTCCGACTTTTTGATTTCTTAATCTCTTACATTAAAAAATATTTTCCCATTGATGAACATATTCATAAACCACATATTGCTGAGATTTGTATGTTTGAAAACTTTACATGAACAGAATCATATTATAGGTATTCTTCTGCAACTTGCTTTTTTTGTCAACATTAAATTCCTGACACTCATCCATGTAGATACATTTAGCTGGAGTTCCTTCATTTTAACTACTGTATAGTATTCTATTTTGTGAATATACCATTTATTTTGCCATTCTTCTGTCAATGAAGAATGGTATTAAAATCAAGAAGACTTTTAATTTTCTATTAAAAATCAGGGCTGGTACGACCATTTTGTACCTATTTCCTGGTAACATAACATTTAAGAGTTTTTCTAGGCTACATGCTTAGGAGGGTAGTGCTGGAAAGCTACAAATAGTTTTCCAAGGTGATCATTATCCACATACCTTCCCATCAGCAGTGTACAAGAGATAATGTTACTCCATAGCCCCACCATCAAGAAGCCCCATTTGGGGCCGGCCCCGTGGCTTAGCGGTTAAGTGCGCGCGCTCCGCTGCTGGCGGCCTAGGTTCGGATCCCGGGTGCTCACGGACGCACCGCTTCTCCGGCCATGCTGAGGCCGTGTCCCACATACAGCAGCTAGAAGGATGTGCAGCTATGACGTACAACTACCTACTGGGGCTTTGGGGGCGGGGGAGTAAATAAATAAAACCTTTAAAAAAAAAAAAGGCCGGCCCCGCGGCTTAGCGGTTAAACGTGCCCGTGCTCCGCTGCTGGCGGCCCGGGGTTCGGATCCGGGCGCGCACCGACGCACCGCTTCTCCGGCCATGCTGAGTCCGCGTCCCACATACAGCAACTAGAAGGATGTGCAGCTATGACATATAACTATCTACTGGGGCTTTGGGGGGGAAAATAAAAAATTAAAAAAAAAAAAAAAAAGAAGCCCCATTTGGCTTCTTAGGTTTTTGCATGGTGTATACAAAATGGTCTCTACTCCAGTCACTCTGGCCTCCTTCGTGTTCCTTAGGACCTTTGCACTTAAACTCTCCTCTGCCTGCAATGTTCTCCCACCTGATATCCCCATGGTTTGCTCTTTCACCTCCTTCAGACCTTTACTCAATTGTCAGTTTCTCTGTGACACCTTCCCGGAAGTCCATCTCTTTAAAAATTTGGCACACAGCTTCTGCACTCCCCATCTCCCTTCACTGCTTTACTTTTCTCCATAGCACTCATTACCACTGCCTTTCCCCATGGGAACCTAAACTCCACAAGGGGAGGGATTTTGTATTTCCTGTTCACAGTTGCATCCCTAGAGCTTAGAGCACTACCTTGCGCATAGTAGACTTTAATAGATACTTGTTGACTGAATGGAATGAATCTCATTGAGGTTTCATTTGCATTTTCTTGATTATTAATGAGATTGAGCAGATTTCTATTGGCTATTTATATTTCACCATCTGTGAAATGCCTCATCATATCTTTTGCTCATTTTTCTTTTTTTTTTTTTTGAAGAGGAAGATTGGCCCTGAGCTAACATCTGTTGCCAATCTTTCTCTTTTTGCTTGAAGAAGATTGTCCCTGAGCTAACATCTGTGCCAATCTCTATTTTTGATGTGAGATGCCACCACAGCATGGCTTGGTGAGTGGTGTGTAGGTCCGTGCCCGGGATCCAAGCCCACAAACCCTGGGCCACTGAAGCAGAGCGTGTGAACTTAACCACTATGCCAGCCCAATTGTATTGGGCCAGCCCCAATATAGTCATACATTTTGATCTATGCTAATCTGATAGGGAAGGTATGATATCTTCATGTAGTTTCAGCTTACATTTTCTTATGAGTCAAGTTGAGCATCTTTTCATATGCTTGACAGCAATTTGTACTTCTTTTTTGTCACGTCCTTTGCCCATTCTACTGAATTATTTTTTTTCCTTATTGATTTGTAGGTGCTATATATAGGAACTAGTCCTTTGTAATATGAGTTACAAATATTTTCCTAGATACATTTACTCTTTAGTAATGTTTTTCACACTTTCTGATTTTTTGAATTTTTTTTTGTAAATTCTTTCTTTCCTTGGTGCTAGTATGTAGTTGTGATAAGTGCCAGGCCAGAAAAAAATACAAATTTAGCATGTGGGAGAGATTGTATTTTCAAAGAATCTTTATGTTACTTTGGCAATCTTGAGTCAAAACTTGAGGGCTCTTATTTGATATATGATCTGTGTTTCAGGTAAAATTTTAAATCTGAGAACTGTATCCTGACATGCACATAAATTTTTAAAAGTTTGCTTTGGCACGAGGAAAAAACCGTGGTCATTGTAAAACAAATAAGAACGTAGAAGTAAAAATAAACAGGAAAAAAACCCCTCAATCTCTCCCACTGTTAACACCAGGCTTTTTATGACATATATTTTTGGATATATAATTACATATATATATATTTTTCCTGGTAAAAATGGGAACATACTATAAATACTTTAAACTTTTTCAGTTGATCTTACAAATCTAAAAATATTTGCTGAATAATATTCTATCATATGGATATAAAACAATTGTGTGGTTTGTTCTCATTTCTGCAAGCTCACCCTTTTCTTCACAGTCATTAAGTATTGCCTATTCTCGACACTTGGCCTTGACCATCTTCTCTTCCCACTCAGTATCTCCCCAGGTAATCTCATGGATGGCTCACAGCTTCTATTTTTAGATATATGCCAGTGACTTCCAAATTTACATCTTATAAGCCTCTTCTGAGCCCCAGCCTAGGTATCTAACTGCTTCTTTATCAGTTCTGCTTGTGTCAAAAACACCTCAAACTCTACACATCCATGCTAGACAGAACTAATGAATCCTCCCTCCCCCAAACCTGGCAGTTTTCCAGGGTTCCCTATCCAAGTGAATGGTAAGATCATCTGTCCCACAGAGTAAGCCATAATCTTAGGAGTCACCTTGATACATCCTTCACCTCTCCCCCATATCTACTGTATTACCAAATCATACCAATTTTTCCTCCTAAATATCTCAATTCTTTCTATTTCTTAGTGTCTTCACTGCCAACATCTTAGTCTATGCTATGATCTTTGGCCAGACCAACTGGTTTCCTGCACCCAGTCACGTCCCCATCTCATAAATTCTCTATACCAATGCTTCTCGGAGTATGTGTGGTGAAGAAATAGTTTTTAAAAATTTCCGATCTGTCATAGGCCAATATTTTTGTAAAACACAATAAAAATAAATTACTAGAAAAAAATGAAATAAAAAACAAAGATATACAAAATACAAGCCTCATATTTTTATTAGATTTAACAGACGTAAAACTGCTCTGTCAAACTGGTATAAAAGTTTCTGAACATGCTCAATTTTTGCACTTAACTTGTTGTGTACTGTTGTATCCCCAGTGCAGAGGACAATTCCTGGCATATAGAAGATGCTTAATAAATATTTGTGAAATGAAAGACAGAACTTTGGCAATTTAGGGACATTCAAGTTGTTTCCAGTGCGGTTCAAATACCACATGAATATATTTGTAGTTAAGTCTTCATTTCTTTAGGATTCATTCCTAGATATAGAATTGCTATATCCGGGGTAGAGACATTTTTTAGAAAGGTTTTTGTTAAGCTAAATTGCCTTCCAGAAAGATTATATCCCCATCAATATTGAATGTGCAGGCTCATTTCTGTTCCTTAGGAATAGGCCTCTTTCTCTATTAAGCTCCTTCACTCAATTTAACTGCTTGAGTCTTGGCCTCTGTCTTGGGGCATCTTTGAGATGGGGAGGCACAGCTTATCTTCCCCTTGTCCCCAGTCTGCATCCCGGAGACTGGTTCATTACCACTTGGTATCTGCCTTTGTCTCACCTAGAGTAGTTTGGGGTGGGGCGGAAAGAGGCATGCGGGACCTTGGCCCTTCAGGCTGTCCCAGTTCTTTGGGTCTTCCTGGATCCTACTCAGATCTCCCATTGTGTCTCCTTCTTTAATTTAGCTTGCAGCAGAAATTTTGGCTTTTGCAACCTAGTAAGGATGGTGATTTTCTGACTCACCCATTTTGGAATTACTGTCTGTAGACCATAAAGGTACCTCTTTGCAAGGCTCTATGGTATTTCCTATTTGCTTTCAGATGGACCAATTTGATGGAAGCTTGTTCTTTCTTGCAAGAATTCGATGTCAGAAGTAGCCAATTATATGACTTCAGATACTTTTTTGACTTTGAGATTAAAAAAACACCAATTCAAACAAATAAATTTATTGTCTTGCATAACTGGAAGTCCAGTGGTAGAGTGGGCTTCAACCTGGTAAAGATCAGCAATGGCTCACTTATGTCATTATCGACCCAGGTTTATTCCTCTCTTCATTCTACTATTCTCAACAGAGTCATCCACCTAGGGCTGGCTTCTTGTGGTGGTAAGGGAGCTGCCAGTAAATGTAGAGGACAGAGACTTCCTTGGTGATGTCTTGGAGTAGAGACGGAGAAGGGCCCTTCACTAAAATGAAATAAATCTTTTCTCTTAGTCTGATTAGACCAACTTAGGTCATGTGTTCACATCTAAAATGTTTCTAAAAGTCTCTAAAGCTTTAGGTTTGATTGGCACAAAGTCCGTGATCCAAGTTACAGCAGTTTAACCAGCTCTTTTATAACCACAGAATAAGGATTGTTACCTCCCAGCTAGGGATAGAGGGATCCTCATGGCATTCCATATTTTAAGGTCTATCATTGCCATCCCTCCTCTTGTCTGTTATCAATTTATACATTAGTGAGGACTCTGGTTTGCAAGTGACAAATACCTAACTCACACTGGCTTAAGGAAAATGAGAATTTATTGATACATGGAACTGAAAAGGCTATGGAATAGTCTAGCTTTGGGCATGGCTGGATATAAGGGCTCAAGTGATGTCATCCATATCCTTCTTTTCTCTCTAACAGGTTTTCTCCATTTAGTAGTCTTGAGGCCACCAGAAGCCCAAGACTCACATCTTATCAACTTAGCAACCTTGGCAGAAAGAGATCGATTCTCTGATAACTCAGACAGGAAAGATTCTGATTGGCTACATTCTCATTCCTGAATCAGTTACTGTGGCCATGGGAATGGAATATTCTGATTGGTCAGGTCTGGGTCACGTGTTTGTTATGTCAGGGGAGGCAGATCAGCCACACGTAAAGTACTTAAAAGTAGCTCCCCTCTGATTCTATATATAGAAAACCCTAAAGAACTCACCAAAAAACTGTTAGAAATAATCAACGAATACAGTAAAGTTGCAGGGTACAAAATCAATGTATAAAAATCAGTTGCATTTCTATACACTAATAATGAACCAGCAGAAAGAGCAATCAAGCATACAATCCCATTTACAATTGCAACAAAAAGAACAAAATACCTAGGAATAAATTTAGCCAAGGAGGTGAAAAATCTATACACTGAAAACTATAAGACATTATTGAAAGAAATCAAAGAAGACATGAAGAAATGGAAAGATATTCCATGCTCATGGATTCGGAAAATAAACTTAGTTAAAATGTCCATATTACCTAAAGCAATCTACAGATTCAATGCAATCCCAATCAGAATTCCAGAGACATTCTTCACAGAAATAGAACAAAGAATCCTAAAATTTATATGGAAGAACATAAGACTCTGAATAGCCAAAGCAATCCTGAGAAAAAAGAACAAAGCTGGAGGTATCACACTCCCTGAATTCAAAATATACCACAAAGTTATAGTAATCAAAACAGCATGGTGCTGACAGAGAAACAGACACATGATCAATGGAACAGAATTGAGAGTCCAGAAATAAAACCACACGTCTATGGACAGCTAATCTTTGACAAAGGAGCCAAGAACATAGAATGGAGAAAGGAAAGTCTCTTCAATAAGTAGTGGTGGGGGGGCCAGCCCCGTGGCGTAGCAGTTAAGTGCATGCGCTCCACTGCTGGCGGCCTGGGTTCGGATCCTGGGCGTGCAGCGATTCACCACTTGTCAGGCCATGCTGTAGCGGCATCCCATGTAAAAAGTGGGGGAAGATGGGCACAGATGTTAGCCCAGGGCCAGTCTTCCTCAGCAAAAAAAAGAGGAGGATTGGCACAGATGTTAGCTCAAGGCTGATCTTCCTCATACACACACAAAAAAATAGTGTTAGGAAAACTAGACAGCCACATGCAAAAGAATGAAAGTAGACCATTATCTCACACCATACACAAAAATGAACTCAAAATGGATTAAAGACTTGAATGTAAGACCTGAAACCATAAAACCCTTAGAAGAAAATATAAGCAGTGTGCTCTTTGACACTGATCTTAGCGGTATCTTTTCGAATACCATGTCCGCTCAGGCCAGGGAAACAAAAGAAAAAATATACAAATGGGACTACATCAGACTAAAAAGCTTCTGTGTGGCAAAGGAAACCATCAACAAAATGAAAAGACAACCCATCAACTGGGAGAAAATATTTGCAAATCATATATCGGACAAGGGGTTAATTTCCCAAATATATAAAGAACTCATATAACTCAGCAACAAAAAAATGAACAACCTGATCAAAAAATGGGCAGAGGATATGAAGAGACATTTTGCAAAGAAGATATACAGATGGCCAACAGGCACATGACAAGATATTCAACATCATTAATCATTAGGGAAATGCAAATCAAAACTACAATGAGATATCACCTGACTCCCATCAGAATGGCTATAATTAACAACAAAAAATAACAAGTGTTGGAGAGGATGTGGAGAAAAGAGAACTCGCATACATTGCTGGTGGGAATGCAAACTGGTGCAGACAATATGGAAAACAGTTTGGAGATTTCTCAAAAACTTAAAAATAGAAATACCATATGATCCAGCTATCCTGCTACTGGGTATTTATCCAAAGAGCATGAAATCAATAATTCAAAAAGATTTATTCACCCCTATGTTCATTGCAGCACTATTCACAATAGCCAAGACTTGCAAGCAACCCAAGTGTCCAACAATGGATGAATGGATAAAGAAGATGTGGTATGTATATTATATATATATATTTATATATATATATATACATATAACATTATATATAATATACACAGACACACAATGGAATACTACTCAGCCATAAAAAAGACAAAATTATACCATTTGCCACAACATGGACGGGCCTTGAGGGTGTTATGCTAAGTGAAATGAGTCAGACAGAAAAAGACAAATACCGTATGATTTCACTCATATGTGGAAGATAAACAAACACACACATAGATAAGGAGAACAGATTAGTGGTTACCAGAGGGCAAGGAGGTAGGGAGAGGGCAAAAGGGGTAAAGGGGCACATGTGTATGGTGATGGATAAAAACTAGACTATTGGTGGTGAACATGACGCAGTCTATATAGAAACTGAAATATAATAATGTACACCTGAAATTTACACAGTGTTATAAGCCAATATAACCTCAATAAATTAATTTTTTAAAAAAGTAATTCCCCTCTGGAAAAGTGTTTGGTTACTGAAAGAAGGGAAGACAAATGCTGAGAAGGCAAAAATAACAGCTGCTCACTATAACGGTATTTTAGCAATTCAAAAGAGGTTAATTTGGCTAGAGCAGTAGCTCTCAAATTGTGGTCCCCAGACCTACTGAATCAGAAACTCTGGGGGTGGGGCCAGCAATCTGTGTTTTAATAAAACAACAGGTGATGCAGGATGAAGTTTTAGAACCAGTGATCAAGAGGTTTCCCTCGGGGGCTATGGAAGTGCGATGGAACTAGCAATTGATTCTGGGTATAGGGGAAGTTTCTTAGGGAGTTGGAATCTAATTTGGGCCCTAAAGGAGGAGTGGACCTCACCTTGTGAAGAAGTTCCTATTTATTTCTTATTCTCCAGCTTCCTACTCTTCTCTTTCATTGAAGCCTGGCTAATGCCAATTTACCGTATTTATTATGCCTCTTGAGCCACTATATCTCAGCTTTTCTTTCTCCGTTTTGTTTTTCTCTCTTCTCGGATTCAAACCCTAGGCATCCTTGAAGGTTCAGCTTGAGCCTTCCTCTCTTCCAAAAAATCTTACCTGATAATCTCAATTCTCACACACTTATTAATTCCTTATATACCAAGTACTATGGTAAGTACTAGAGTTGCATAAATGAATTATATTATCTGGTTTAAAGGATATTTGCATATTCTTTAAGATGCCATCAGAATGCCCTCTAAAAAAAGTTTACATATTCATCAACATTGTGAGACTACTTGTTCCCCACATCCTCACCACCACTAGATACTATCAGTCTTTCTCATTTTTGCCAATCTGATAAGTGAACAATATCTTGTTGCTCTTTTAATTTGCATTCCTTTGATTACTAATAAATTTGAACATCTTTTCTTTATTGGCTATTTCCGTTTCTTTTTCTATAACTTGCTTGTTAATATTTGTCTTAGTTTGGGCTGCTATAACAGAATATCAGAGAATGAGTGACTTATAAACAACAAAAATTTGTATTTCACAGTTCTGGGGGCTGGAAGTCCAAGATCATGGTGCTAACCTGGTCAGATCTGGTGAGATTCCTCTTCTGGGTTGCAGACTGCCGTCTTCTTATTGTGTCCTCATATGGTAGAAAGAGAGCTAGAAAGAGCTCTCTGGGGTCTCTTTTGTAAGAGCATTAATCCCATTCATGAGGGCTCCGCTCTCATAAACTAATTACCTCCCAACAGTCCCACCTTCTAATATCGTCACATTAGGGGTTAGGATTTCAACTTACGAATTTTGGGGGAGGGGGACACAAATATTTAGTCCATAACAATATTCTAAGCCCATTAGTTTTTATTTCTTAGATTATCATACAGAAAAATTGATTTTTCTTTTGTTTTACCATTCTTTGCATTTTAACACATATATAGGTTTTTTTGTTTTTTGTTTTTTTTGTGTGCAGAAGATCAGCCCTGAGCTAACATCTGCTCTTTTTTGCTGAGGAAGATTGGCCCCGGGCTAACATCCGTGCCCATCTTCCTCCACTTTATATGGGACGATGCCACAGCATGGCTTGACAAGTGGTGCATCGGTGCACGCCGGGGTTCCGAACCCCATGCCGCCACAGCTGAGCGCACGTGCTTAACCACTAAGCCGCTGGGCCGGCCCCCATATGTAGGTTTTTATAACCACCACCATAATCAGAATAAAGAACAGTTTCATCATCAGAAAAACTCCCTTGTGCTAACCCTTTGTAGTCACACTTTCCCTCTACCCATAGCTCCTGGCTACTACTGATCTACTCTCCATCACTATAGTTTTATGGGTTTGAGAGTGTCATATAAATGGAATCATATAGTATGTAACCTCTTAAGACTGGATTTTTTCACCCAGCATAATGTCTTGAGATTCATCCAAGTTGTTGTATGTATCAGTAATTTGTTCCTTTTTATTGCTGAGTAGTGTACCAAAGTTTGTTTATCCATTCACCCTTTGAAGGACATTTGGGTTGTTTCCAGTTTGGGACTATGACAAATAAACCTGCTATGGACATTTGTGTACAGGTTTTTGTGTGAACATAAGTTTTTGTTTCTCTAGAGTAGTTACTCAGGAGTGGGATTGTTGGGTTATACAGTAAATGCATGTTTAACTTTATAAGCAAATGCCAAACCATTTTCTAGAGTGTCTGTACCATTTTGCATTCCCACCAGCAATGTATCATATTACCCTACTGCCTTTGCCATAGCTAACTAAATTAGGGCTAAGTGCCTTAGCTAAAAGGCACATTATGTTAACCAGGCCAGTGACTTATGAGTGGACTAGTATGAGAACTCTGCCAAAAAGGGGACAAAGGGACCCAAACAAATTTGAATTTGAGACTCTCAAAAAAGAAGTGAAGCAGAAGCCAAAATTAGAGGTAAAGCAGAAACCTAGAAATCCTGAGTCACCTGTATGGTAGACTAATTAAAGTAGGGAAAACAGTTGTCTATTTCAGAGGGAGTGAGGGGATGACTAAGTCAGCAGAGCTGCTGCTGGGTCATGAATGATGAAAAGTTCATATTCCATTGCTCTTTGAAAACTGGCTTCCAGCAGCTGAGCTGGAGCCTAGTACTTTTTTCTTTTCTATGAGCCTTAAAGTAAACTCTCATTAGTTATGGAAGGAACCTTTAATATAAATCCTTTATTGAAATATAATTCATATACCATACAATTCATCCATTGAAAGTGTACCATTCAGTGGTTTTGGCATAGTCACAGAGTTGTACAGCCATCAATATTGTACCACAATCAATAATAGAAACATTTTCATCACTCCAAAAAGAAACTCCATACCATACCACTAGTCAATCAACCTTTCTTATCTTGGGGACCAGGTGTAGTTCCTGCTTATATCTGAGTAACAGGTTTCCATTCCCTGCAAGTCTACAAAAGTATTCCAACAAGACAATTACAACTTACTGCAGGAACCAGGTATCAACCTACCCTCTTGAAATTACAAAGCCTACCTCCCACATGTGGTTGTTCATTCTGTTCCCGAGTACAACTCCCATAGGGCCATGAGGTGTGTGAGGTTCTCCTCCCCTAGGCTGTAAGCATATGTGACAAAAAACTGCTATCAATCTCATTTTTCCAGTGTTGGGTGTCATGTGTTCAGCCATGCCCATAATCCTAGAGTAGGAGTCCCACCCTCAGTAATGCAGTGAATAGGAGGAAATTAAAACAAGGTATCCAATAGCAGATTTGATCAGGAAGAAGAAAGAATCAACACACTGAAAATAGTTAATTGAAATTATCTAGTCTGGGGAGCAGAAAGAAAAAAGAATGAAGAAAAATGAACGAAGCCTAAGAGACATGTGGGACACCATCACACATACCAACATTTGTATAACAGGAATTCCAGAGGGAGGGGAGAGAGAAAACAGGGCAGAAAGACTTTTTGAAGAAATAATATACAAAGACTTCCCAAATTTGGTGAAAGATGTGAAACTACACATCTGAAAGGTTCAATGAACTACAAGAAGGATAAATTCAAAGAGATCCATGTGCAGGCACTATATAGTCAAATTGTTGGAAGACAAAGACAAGGAGAGAATCTTGAAAGCAGCAATAGAGAAGGGACTTATCTTGTACAAGGGAGTCTCAATAACACTGATGGCCAATTTCTCTTCAGAAACCATGTTGGCCAGAAGGCAATGGGATGAGATATTTAAAACGCTAAAAGAAAAAAATTGTCAGCCAAGAATTCTATATCTGGTAAAACTATCCTTCAAGAATGAACAAAAACCCCTCTCCTTTGATCTCTGTCACCACAGTCATCACCACTGCTGCCACCTCCCAGCAAGAGAGGAAGTGGGAGAAGAGCCCACGTCGCCTGTCATCCAAGTCCTCCAGCTGCACTGCCCAAAAGAGTGTAAGATGTTTGCCTGCACCAAGCTTGCCTGCAGCTCCGCTCTGATCCGAGCTGAATCCAGAATTCCATCCAGACCAATTTCTGCATCAGTGTTATCTTGACTGGAGAGGGCTCTGTAGTATTTAATGGGGCCCAGAATGGTGTGTCTCAGCTAATCCAATGGGAGTTTTAGACCAGTGAAATCAGCAGAGGCATTGATACTGCTGCCAAATTTATTGGTGCAGGTGCTGTAACAGTAGGAGTAGCTGGTTCTGGTGCCGGTATTGGAACAGTCTTTGGCAGCATTATCATTGGTTGTGCCAGAAAGCCTTCACTGAAGCAGCAGCTGCTCTCATATGCTGTCCTTGGATTTGCCTTATCTGAAGCTATGGGTCTCTTTTGTTTGATGGTTGCTTTCTTGATTTTGTTTGCCATGTAACAGAAATTATTACTTGAAGTGTTGTCATTCTTATTAATTAAGGATATAATTCTATGTATTTTACTGTGACTCTGAAAACTATAGTGTTGGCATCATGGAAATGTACATTATTTCCAAAGTCATTTCATTAAAGATGAAAACTTTAAAAAAACAAATGAAGGAGAAATTCATATATTCCCAGATAAATAAAAACTGGGGGAATTTGTTATTAGTAGACCTGCCGCATAAGAAATGCTAATAGAAATCCTTCAGGGTAAAATGAAAGTGCACTAGACAGTAACTCAAAGCTATATGAAGAAATAAAGAAACAATGGTAAAGGTACCTAGATAGGTAAATATAAAAGCCAGTATTATTGCTAGTTTGGTTTATAACAGTTTTTTTCCTATATGATTTAAAAAACAAATGCATAAAGCAATAATTGTAAATTTATATTAATGGGCACACATTGAATAAAAATGTAGTTTGTAATAATACCAATAAAAGAAAGGTGGAGCTGTAAAGAAGAGAGATTTTGTATATTATTAACACTGAGTTGGTATAAAGTCTATTTTGTCTAATATTAGTATA
This sequence comes from Ceratotherium simum simum, assembly GCF_057802395.1. NCBI lineage: Eukaryota > Metazoa > Chordata > Mammalia > Perissodactyla > Rhinocerotidae > Ceratotherium > Ceratotherium simum. The sequence continues at coordinate 15,206,234 of NC_141910.1, read as the reverse complement.
GCTACTCCTGTTTTTTTGTGTTTGTTTTGGGTGGAATGGTTTATTTACTTCAGGTCTGTTGAGAGAGTCAAAGTGTGTATTTGGAGATGTGTTCAGATGAGTAGGTGGGGTGGAAAGACATGGCTGTTGCTTGTAGAGGTGTCATTTGGAAAGAGTTGGAAGAGAAGAGAAGAGGAATTTTCTGGCCCAGACTATTGCTTAATGATTTTAAAGAGATTATCTCCTAAGAAAAAGTATGTAAGGAAATAGGTTTAAGAAAGACCAAGTCCTTCTCTACAAAAGTATGAATTTAACACCTTTCACAGAAAGAAATTCATAACAAAGGGTAAAATAAAATGTTTCATCCAGTTTTTTAGTATATTTATTTACTTGATATATGTTTTCCCATTCTTGCACTTTCAACCTATTTTTATCTTTGAGTCTAAAATGTGTGTCCTGTTGACAATATATAGTTGGACATGTGTTTTTATCAAGTCTAACAATCTCTGCTTTTTGATTGGATTCTTCAGTCCATTCACATTTAGTGTGATTATTGATATGGTTGGATTTATGTCTGCCATTTTACTTTTCATTTTCTGTTCATCTCATGACTTTTCCCCTCTATTCCTCCTTTATTGCTTTCTTTTGCATTGTGAATATTTTTCTAATGCATCATCTTAGTTCTTTTAATGATTTTTTTTAAATTTCCACTTCAGTTTATTTTTTATTTTTATTTTTGTGAAGAAGATCAGCCCTGAGCTAACATCCATGCCAATCCTCCCCTTTTTGCTGAGGAAGACTGGCCCTGAGCTAACATTCATGCCAATCTTCCTCCACTTTATGTGGGACGCTGCCACAGCATGGCCTGACAAGTGGTGCATAGGTGCGCGCCCGGGATCCGAACCCGGGCTGCCGGCAGTGGAGTGCATGCACTTAACCACTACGCCACGGGGCCGGCCCAATGATTTTTTTCATTATATAGATATTTTTGAATTATTTTCTTAGTTGTTGCTCTAGAGTTTACCGTATACATCTTAACTTTTCAAAATCCATTTTAGATTTATACTAACTTAATTATAGTGATATTTAAAAGCATGATTATGGTATAGCTCTATTGCCTCTTCCCCTTTTTGGCACTATTTTTTTTAACACATATTACTTGATGTATGGTACAAACCCAAAAATATATTGTTATAAATATTACTTTATATAATTTTATGTCTTCTAAAGAAGCTGAGAGAAGAAGAGCAAGTATATATTTATAGAGTTTGTTATAGTAACCTTCTTATTTACCATTTTTGGTTCTCTTCATTTGTTCCTGTGTTTTCAAGTTACCACCTGGTGTCCTTACCTCACTGCAATACAGATTTGCTCCCACTCACCTCCTTTGTGTTATTATTGTCAAATGGATTACATCTCTATGTGTTACATGCCAACAATACAATTATATACCTGTTGTTTTTTAAGTTCCTTTTTAAAATCACTTAACAGAAGAAAGGAGATGAAATATGCACTCATGTTGTCTTTCATAATTGCTTTTACTTGTGTCTTTATTTTTTATAAGGATTTGAGTTACTGTGTGCAGTCTCTTATTTTCCACCTTAAGAGCTTTCTTTCAGGGCTGGCCTGGTGGCACAAGTGGTTGGGTGCGTGTGCTCCTCTGCGGCAGCCCGGGGTTCGCCGGTTCGGATCCCGGGCATGCACCGACGCACTGCTTGTCGAGCCATGCCGTGGCAGCGTCCCATGTAAAGTAGAGGAAGATGGGCATAGGTGTTAGCTCAGGGCCAATCTTCCTCACTAAAAAGAGGAGATCAGCATCAGATGTTAGCTCAGGGCTGATTAAAAAAAAGAACTTTCTTTAGCATTTCTTGTAAGATAGATCTTCTTGCAACAAATTCTCTCAGTTTTTGTTCATCTGGAATGTCTTTATTTCACTTTCATTTTTGAAAGATAGATTTGCTAGATAGAAGATTCTTGGTTGACAACTTCTTTCTTTCAGCACTTTGAATATCATTCTACTGCCTTCTGGCCTCCATTGTTTCTGATTAGAAATCAGTATGTATGAGTCATTTTTCTCTTGCTGCTTGCAAAATCCTCTTTGTCTTTCAGCATTTTTACTATAATATGTTTGTGTGTGGGTCTCTTTGTGTTTATATTACTTGGTTGAGCTTCTTGGATGTGTAGGTTAATGGGTTTCATCAAATTTGGGAAGTATTTGGCCATTATTTATTCAAATTTTTTCTGCTCTTTTCTCTCTCTCCTCTCCTTCTGGTACTTCCACTCTCCATATGTTGATGCACTTAATGGTATACCACATTTCTTGGAGGCTCTGTTAACATTTCTCCATTCTTTTTTCTCTGTGTTCTTTGGGTTGCATAATCTCCATTGGTCTATTTTCAAGATAGCCAATTCTTTCTTCTGCCCGTTCAAATCTATTGTTGAACCCCTCTAGTAAACTTGTCATTTTAGTTACTGTACTTTTTACTGCCACAATGTCTATGTGGTCGATTTTAAAAATTATTTCTCTCTCTTTATTGATATTCTCTATTTATTGCAACATTGTCATACCTTCATTTACTTCTTTTAGCATGATTTTCTTTAGTTCTTTCAAGATATTTATAATGGTTATTATGAAGTTTTTGTCTGGTAAATCCAATATCTGGGACCTCTCACAGGCAGTTTCTGTTGCCTATCTTTTTTCCTATGTATGAGTCACACGTTCCTGTTTCTTTGTAGTCTTGTGATTTTTTTTGTTGAAAACTGGACATTTTAGGTAATATATTGTAGCAAATGTGGATAATGATTATCTCCCTCCCCTGGGGCTTGTTTTTATTGTTGTTTGCTTGTTCATTTGTTTAATGACTTGACTGAACTATTTTCGTGAAGCCTATTGCCCCTGCAATGAGCAGCCTCTGTTTTTGCTCCTCAAAGGTTGTAGCCTTGGATGTGCACAAGTCACTCTGGGATGACAGTGTTTTAGCAGGGCTCTTTTTCACTGTCTCTTTCCTTGATCTCTCTGTTAAGCTATCTGCCTCTGTTTGTATCACCCCTTGCTTTTAGGCTATATTAATTGCATGCTGATTGCCCTGTTGCTTCTGACCATGCCCTGAGGCATAAATTTCTCCACAGTCTGATCCAATTAAATTTGGACTCCTTTGCTTGCGTAGTTTTTTGTGTGTGTGTGTGAGGAAGAGCAGCCTTGAGCTAACATCTGCCAATCCTCCTCATTTTGCTGAGGAAGATTGACCCTGGGCTAACATCCATGCCTATCTTCCTCTGCTTTATATGGGATGCCCCCACAGCATGGCTTGACAAGCAGTGCGTCGGTGCGCGCCCGGGATCCGAACCTGCAAACCCCCGGCTGCTGAAGCAGAGCATGCGCACTTAACCGCTTGCCCCATCAGGCCAGCCCCTGCTTGGGTATTTAAGACCAATCTCTGACATTTGTTCTGTCCTCAGGAGACTCTTTTAGCTTTTTGTTTCCCTGATTCTCTTTTAAACCTGCTGGCCTACAATTTAGCTTGTTGGTATCATGAAACTATCAGCTTCCTCTTAATTTCTTATCCAATTTTTCCATTGTTTCTGAGATCACCCTTAGGCTTGAACTTCCCTATACTCTGTTTTAAATAAAGTTATTTCCTCTGAGGAGAGCTTAAGAGCTCTCTGTTGTTATGGCCTGCCTCTTTCCTTGGCCAAAATCTCTGAGCCACTGCTCCAGAGCTGGTGTTGGGGACAGTGGCACACTTCTTTTGGAATGACCACCCTGGTTTATGAGCAGGACTCTGGGTAGGGGTAGTATCCTCTGGTCTTCTTGACTTGCCTCTCCTCGAGTTGAACCTCTGCCCTACCAATGTGTTGGGACAAGGCCAATCAGGGTCATAGTATTTTTGGCCTGCTTTATCTGGGATTGAGCCTCCACCTTATGAGTGTGGGCTGGGTATAAGAAGGGAGCCCTTAACTTCTCTGCTGCACTTCCCTGAAATTTAGCCTCTATAACATGGAACTGGGAGGGAAAAGTAATGTTGATGGCCTATCTTTCTGGATGGATACCATATTCTTTGGGAGCTAGGGGAAGGGGGAGCCCCATCTTATTATCAATACCAACTGGAGTAGAGCTTCCATCACACTGAACTTGGTGGTGGTGAGCAAGCAGGTTTTGGCTCAAGTGCCACAGATTCTCACTGTTCTTACTGAGATTTAGTAGATTTTCTTGAATAAATGTTTCTTCATTTGCTGTATGCCCTTAGGACAATTTATAGAGACTTTAAATGGTTGTTTTTTAGTAATAATTTTCACCAGTATGGTTAATTCACTGGGGAGTGTGTCTATAGAACTCTGCATGCTTCTATTCTCAAAGTGAATCTTTCTCTTGAATTGCTTTTATAGCTAGTATGTAGACTCTATACATAGTGCTATAGCAGTAAGGAGTTCATCCGATGAAAATCCTGAAGGTAAAGGATTATTCTCATTTTATGCTTGAGGAAGCTATTAATATTGCTTAAATTAGAGTTCAAGTCAAAATTCTATTGTTTCTAAATCCCAGGTCATTGTTCACTGATTAATATATCATGCTTTTGATTTGTATTTTTAATGAATTGAGACCCTAATCGTCAGATAACAAGTGCATTAGTTATGCAGTGCTGCATAAAAAATTACCCCAAAACTTAATGGCTCAAAACAACAATATATATTTTTATCCTTACCATTACTATGGGTCAGGAGTTCAGCACTGACTTAGCTAGGCAGTCCTTGCTCAGCGTCCCTCATGAGATTGCTTTTAAGATATTGACTTAAGCTGCAGTCATTTGAAGGCTTAACTGAGGCTGGAGGTTCTGTCTCCAGAGTAGCTCACTGCAATGGCTGCCAGTTTGGTGATGTTGTTAGCATGAGTGAAGTCGGGTACCTGCAGGTTACTGTAAATATTAAGATTACCTTTTGACCTTGTTCCCAACACAGACATAAATGAAAAGAAGTTAATCTTGTCAATTTGCTATTTTTTTGTCAAGGGTCACAAGGATTTATGAGCTTGTTTTACACAAGAAAAAGAATGCCTTCAAGGATCACCAGATAACCAGCCCCCAGCTGCTGTTGACGCCCAGAAGTCAGATTGCCCAGGGGCTTATCATGAGTGAAAGAAACACAGATTACCCCTTTGTTTCTATGAAACTCCCCCTGCCAAGCCCCTTAGCTCTCTAAAACACCCTGCTCTCTTCTCTTGTGAAGGTGGATTTGAGAGACCTATTCTCCCACCTACTCATTTTGGCTAATTTGAATAAACTTTTCTCCATCTCCAAGCACCCGATGTCTCAGTGACATTAGTTTCTGAACTTACATATATTATACCTGGGTACACCTTATAGTCTGGCACAAATGCTGCAAAATTCAAGTATTAGTAAGAATCAGGTTTGCTTGATGTTTATGTTCTTTTTCAGGACATGAAATGGCTGTGGGATTTCCCAAACTTTCGTCATGCCGTGTGTCTTTCCCAATAGGTAGATTTGGATTCTAAAGACAGCAGGGGAGCAATAGTTGTCCCCAAATCCTATTTATTAGGACACTTGCACTTGAGATAAAATAATGATGGGATTCTTTATGTGACTGAGACAAAGCCTCATTTATGTGAACAAATCACAGGAAAAAGTTTGTAATGACTATTCTTTTTTCTAATACTTTCAGGTATTAAGCTGTGACTGTGCTGAGCAGGCAGAAGCTGAGCTCTGGATAGAGCTGCTCGGTACTTTTTATCTGGCCAATCAGAAAACAGAATGGGTAAAAGAAGAGGATGGGGAATTGTGGAATAGACTGATGGTAAGAAGAGGATGTAGGTAGGATAGCTTTTCTTCTGTCAAGAATATTGACATTTTTAGATGGGAATGAAAATTTCTGTAAGTGCTCCTAGGAGACTGGAAGACATAAAAGCTTGGATATAGTAGCATGGATATAGTAGACTCTAAGATAAAGAAAATATTTTTCTTAGGAATGCCATAAATATTAATGAGCATCTTTCAGTTTACAGGAGATTTCCAGACTCACATTTTATGGGAAAGCTAATCTAGTCTCCTCTCATCCCCCTTTGTAGTTGTGAGACACTGAAATCCAGTGAGGTTCATATCACAGCAGGGGCTAGAAAGGTAACTCTTGTGATTCCTAATCCAGTGTTTTATTCAATGTTCTATATTGCCTTAAGTGGCTTATAAGGCTTTGCATGCTCTGGTCCTTTGCTACTTTGCCATCCTCATCTTGTCCTTCCTCTACATCACTCCACCTCAAAGGAGCTGGCCTTCTTATTATTCTTCCAACACACCCAACATGCTCCTTTTCTAGGGCCTTTGCACTTGATGTGGCCTCTAGCACAAAGCTCTTCTTCCAGATATCTGTATGACTTTCCTCCGTCTTCTTTTATATCTCTGCTCAGATGTCACCGCATCAGAGAGGACTTCCCTAACTATCTAAAGCATTACCCAGCCCTTGCTTCATCATTTTCCTCTTATTTGCGTTATTTTGTTACCACATTACATATTTCTTTGTTTATGGTTTTTTTCTACTAAAATGTAAATTGCACAAAAGCAGGTACTTGATTTTTGTTGACTGCCGTATCTTCCATTGCTTAGAATAGTGGTGCAGAGTAAGTATTCAATGTAATGTGAGTCCAATTATGTCACTCCTTTGCTCAAAACCTTCCCAGCTCATTCACAGTAAAAACCAAAGCCCTGAAAATGGCCAATGTTATGGACTGAATTGTGTCCCCCTGCACCCAATTCATATGTTGAGGTCTTAACCCCCAGTATGTCTCAGAATGTATTTGGCGATAGGGCCTTTAAAGAGGTCATTACAGTTAAATGAGGTCAGATGGGTGGGCCCTAATCCAACATGACTGGTGTCCTTATAAGAAGAGGGAGAGACACCAGGGATGGTGTGCATAGAGAAAAGCCCATGTGAGGGCACAGCAAGAAGATGGCCAACTGCAAGCCAAGGAGAGAAGCCTCAGGAGAGACCAAACCTGTCCACACCTTGATCTTGGACTTCCAGCCTCCAGAACTGGGAGAAAATAAATTCCTGTTGTTTAAGCCACGCCTGTGGTGTTTCGTTCTGGCGGCCCGAGCCGACTAATACAGCCTGTAAGTATTCCTGGTTCCCTCACCTCGTCTCCTGCGTCCGCTCTCACTCATGCTGTTGCAGCCTCTGGTCTTCTTGCTGTTTCTCAAGTACGCCAAGGTGGCTTTCACCTCAGAGCTTTTGTATTTTATGTTCACTCTGCCTGGAATACTCTTCCTCCCAGATATCTCCAGTGCTTATTCACACACTTCAATCAGGTTTCTGAATGCTGCCTTCTTAGTGATTCTTTCTTGACCATCCTGTCTAAATTGCAGCTTCTGTCACCTCCTCATTCCCTGTGATGTTGCTTTGTTTTTCTCCATAGCACTTATCACCATCAGGCATATTGTCTATTTACTTGTTTATTGTCTGTCCCCTCCATCAAGGCTGTACATGCCATGAGGGCAGGACTTAGTGTTGCCTTGCAGTTTGTCACTGACTCTTTGGTACCCAGAAGAGTTCCTGGCACAGAGTAGGTCCTGAAGTAATATTTATTGGATCAGTTGATGAATGAACAAGTGGTCCTGACCCATGGGTGTGGACACATAGATCGGTAAGACGGACTAGACGGTCCATAAATCCATTTCTCACATGGAAACTTAATAATTTGCTGTTATTTGTTTTTTAAAGGGAAGAGGCATTTCAATGAAGGGGGGGAAAGAATGATTTACTTAATATCTGGAAACTTCATTACTGACAATACATTTGGAAGAAAACAAAGATCCGTACTTCATATCACAAAAATAAGTTTTAGATTAATTAAATGTCTCACTAAAAAATAAAATTATGTACAAAAATTTAGAAAGCTTAGGAAAATTTTTGTATAATTTCTGGGTGTGTATGCTTCTGGGGGGTGGAGTGAGGCTTCTTAGTTAAAAAAAGGACTCTCGGGAGTCAGAAAAAATTGACAAATTTGATTACATTTACAATTTATCATGCTAAAGACATTAAAAAAAATCAACGGGGAGAAACCAATTGCAAAATATTTGACAAAGGGTTAATATTGCTAATATTAATGTTAATATTGCTTATATTTACTAAGAACTATCTCCTGATTAAAAAAGAGACAATCAGCTCATTAGAAATATAAGCAAAGAATATTAAAAAGTTTTTTGTGGGCCGGCCCTGTGGCTTGGTGGTTGAGTGCGCGCGCTGCGATGCTGGTTGCCCGGGTTCGGATCCCGGGTGCGCATCGAGGCACCACTTCTCCGTCCATCCTGAGGCCGAGTCCCACGTGCAGCAACTAGAAGCATGTGCAGCTATGACATACAGCTGTCTGCTGGGGCTTTGGGGGGAAAAAATAAAATAAATAAAATCTTAAAAAAAAAAAAGTTTTTTGTGTGTGAGGAAGATTCACTCTGAGCTAACATCCGTTGCCAGTCCCCCTCTTTTTTTGCTTGAGGAAGATTAGCCCTGAGCTAACATCTGTGCCAGGCTGCCTCTATTTTGTACGTGGGTCACCACCACAACATGGCTTGAAGAGTGGAGTATGTCCATGCCCAGGATCCAAACCTGTGAACCCGGGCCACTGAAATGTAGCCTGTCAGACTTAACCCCTATACCATGGGGCCAGCCCCTAAAAGGTTTTTTAAAAGGAGGAAATGCACATGACCAGTAGATGTGAAAAGATGCTCAACAATTTCATACACACACACACACACACACGCACACAAATTTTTACCCATTAGGGTCATTCATTCTTTCATCAAATATACACTGATTTTCTACTGTGTGCCAAGTATCATTCCAGGTATTGGAGATAAAGCAGTGAAGAAAACAAATAAATATCCCTGACATCATGGAACTCATGTTCTAGTGGAGAGTGATAGATAACAAATAAGTTATATGGTATGTTAGAAGGTGATAAGTGCTGCAGAAATAAAGCCACATTAGGGAGCAACATAAGAGGTTGCTTTGCCCAACTCTAGGGAAATGAATTTGAAAACCTTGGATGCTCTTCTAGGAGAATATAAATTACAAAAATGATTGTGGAGGAGAGAGAGAAATTCTAATCAAATTATATATCATAAAATATTTAGAGAAAGCTGTTCAAGAGAAGCCCGTAGAAATAAAGCACCAGACAAGATATTTCAAAGGTGAATTCTACCAAAGCTTTAAAGAAAAGACAAATCCAATGATATTTAAATTATTTCAGAGTTTGGAGAAAGAAGTGAGGTTGTGGAGAAATGGTCATTCTCCTACATATTTAGTGGAAGTGGGAATTTGTGTAAGCTCTTTGGAAAGTATTCTGACAATATCTATTAAAATTAAATATATATACACACACATATATATTTTTTTAATGTATTTATATACATATATTGTGTATATATATATATACATATATCCTTTAATCTAGCAGTCTCACTATTGGTATTCTAGCCTTTAGAAATAAAAATATCATTTGGTAAGGCTGTTTGCATATGGCAATGTTTGTAGTATCAAAAAGACTGAAAAAAACTTCAGCCTTCAACAACAGGTTGAATAATTGAGGATGGAGCCATACTATGAATATTATGCAACTATTAACAAAAGAGAGGATATATGTGGTTCACTTGGAGAAATGTCAGTAATCAGAAAATGTTAATGTGTACATTTTTGGAAAAAAAGAATAAAGAACATTTCCCCCCATTACTTGCAAATAACATGTTTATGTATATTTGTATGAATCTAAAGAAATGTGTGGAAGGAAACACATCAAGCTTTAACATTGGTTATTTGGAGCTTTGGGAGAGCTTGTTGGCTCTTTGTTGTTTTTGGCTTGTTGCCTTTAGCAAGATTTTTAGTTTGAAATGAAAATCCGATAAGATAGATTTTATAACAGGCTTTTCTTTCAGCCTTTTCTATGCTTATTTTAATGTGAATACAAGAAATACATCTGCTCGGGTGCTAGGTAAAACTGATGCATGAGACTCAAGGTAGATGGAGTGGTATCTGTAAGGGAGGACTTGTGAGTTTTACCAGATTTTGCCGAATGATTGTGTTTTTATGCTTATATAGTAGAGTAACCTTGAGAAGTTACTCAAGTTTTCAACCTAAGGGTTTTCATCAGTAAGATGAGGGCTAAAAATATTTACCACACAGGTAGGTATTTTTATTGTGAAATGACATATGAAAGGATTTTCAGCGTTAAGTTTTTAGCTCAATAGGGTTTAACTGAATTCTAATTTCCTGATATTTTGAGTGGCTATGACATAGATCACATGATTGCTATAGGGATGCAAAAAAGAAAACAAAAGGCGAGAGGGTAAAATCTTAACAGGCAAAAATCTTAACCATACAAAGTATTATGATATCAAGTGCCAGATGAATACTATCTATTTTAATGTATTATTGAAGGCAAAAATGATCAGGGAAGACTTCATGGAGGAGGCGAGACAATACACGTCTTACGGATGTGCATGACTTGAATAGGACCGGCAGGAAACAGGCAGAGGCACTGACGCGGGTGCCTGAGTTTTGCGGTAGACGCCTGGAACGCCACCCGCGAGAGCGCCCTCTCCCGGAACCAAGCTCCTCTGGCCCTGTCTCGTGCCTCCGGGCGAGCGCGGTGCCGGCGGTACGCAGGCGCCGGGAGTCGACGAGGGCTCGCAAAGGCTCGACAGGCGCGCATGCGTGTAGCTCCCTGGAGGCGGTAGCTTCTTCGGCATCGAGACTGGAGGCTGAGTGCTAAACTGTGTGGGGCGCAAATGCGATCCGGCTGTTAGTCGGGTAGGCATAGGTAGGACCGCTGCCTGGTGGGGAGTAGGGGCTGGAAGGCGGGAGCCCATAGCGTGGGGGTCCCGAGCCTTTCCTGAGAGATCCGGGCCGACTATTGTATCTGTGTCGCAGCGGCTGCGCACAAAATGGCGGCGGGCAGACGGCGGGGGCGGGAGGAGCTTGGGGGACCCCCGGGATGGGAAGGGACGCTCGGCTGCCCCGCCACCGCGTCGGTTTACCTCACCGCCCCAGAGGGCCGGGTCGGGCACCGGCGTGGACCCTGCTCCAGGAAAAGCCGCCGACGCCGCTGCACCGGGCGAGGACCGAGAGCAGCCTTCGGCACGGCCGTGGCGGCCCCTGCCCCATCGGCGCGGGCTGCCGAGGCCGCCGGGCCTGATGGAGGAAGCGGTGGTGAGGGAGCGCCCGTTCCCGTCGGGCCTCGAAGAGGCGGCGGAGCTTGAGCTGAGCCGAGCCGTTTGGCAGGCGACGTTGTGCACGAAGCGTGGCGAGAAGAGCGTGTTTGTGTTTGGGGCTGGGGAAGGGGGAGTGTTAGGATCCAGCGGCGTCTGCTGGTCCGTGTGTCCTGTGCCTGCCTTGTGCGGGGGGTGAAAAAAGCAAAGAAAATGCCACTTCTGTGCGGGATATGGAGGGCTCGTAAATGGCTCTGCTGCTTACTTGCAGATTCCTCCGAAGAATCGCGAAGACGATCAGTAGTGATTTATTTTTGTGTGATGCCTAGCTGGGGCCCCGTTCTGTTAAAGGTGGGGGGAGAATGTAAACCACGTACATGAATCCTTGAGGACGTTTGAAACGGATCTTTTGTTGTGCGAGCTAATTGCGAATGAGGGAGACTTACTCCCAAAATCTTTACTTGAACTAGACAACGAAGGCTGCTCTAATGTTAATTTTTCTTAACCTGAAAATTTGCTTTTAGGAGAAATTTTGGGGGAAAAAATACTGTTTTAATCTGAAGGAGTTCTGAAGAAAAACTTGTTACCGGGATCCGGCGATTTATGTTGGTTCAAATTCTTTTTCTAACCAGCTCTGGAATGGTGCAGAAAATATTTTCTTCAGTTTTTTTCCTCATTTGTTGTAAAGGGTTAACTTATTTTTCAGGGATGATGGCTGGTTCAGATTTGCGATTAAAATTGATACACTGGAAACAGAAATTTACAAAAAAAGTGATGAGTTTAGTGAAGCTTATACAGAAAAATAAACGCGTAATTTACATTATTTCAGCATAGCTTTAAATTTTGTTGACTGTTAGGCATTCTAAACGTAGTGGTCTTTTGTTGCATTCTTTTTTTTTTTTTTTTTTAATTTGACAGCATTTCATATACACTTTATTTTGTATCCCCATACTCTGTAATATGCACTTTTAAATAATTAAATGGACTCCAACATGTTAATACACTAAAATGTGCTGGGCTATTCCCTTCTTGGTGGTTTGTGTTGGAACCAAGTAAGGATAAAGATAAAACAATTGGAAGAAATCACAAAATCTCATTCGTTTTTATTAACTAGTTTTCAGAGTGTGTTTATTCATGTCACACATATCTATTATCTTGAATATTGGATATATTTTAGTTTTGTAATCTCTTGTATTTTGTTAGGGAGGGTGTATACAGCAGATACTCTGGTTTAAAAAACACTCCTTAACCTCAGTGATCGCTGTGTACTTCGTGCCTGTCTTAAAGATTTTCTCCTGGGTGCTCTTAAGAAGATGTCTGGAAATTTTGTTTTTATGTAGTGACAGAAAATGAGAGACAAATAGTTTAGTGGAAAGAGAATAGGCTTTGAAATCAGAAGATCTGGATTTGAATCCCTGTTTTCCTCTTACTATGTGTGGGAGGTTTGGGGTAAGTTATTTTAGTCTCTGAACTTTTGTTTTCTTATCTGTAAAATGGTGATAATACTGCTTCTTGCTTGGGCTTGTGAGGATTAAGTGAGACAATGTGTAGAAAGCTCCTATCCCTTGGCACATACTAGGTGTTTAATAAATGTTAACTGTTACCTTTATTACAAATTTTTAAGTGCTTAGGCAGCCATCTTTTGATAGAAAATTGTAACCTGTGGATACTCCCTTAGAGGAGTTGGCCTTAGAAGAGGCTCAAAGGAATTTAGATTAAATTGATAGAATTGTGGAGCTGAAAGATCATCTAATCTTTCCTTAAAATATTATGTGCATCTATAAACTTTATAAATGCCTCTCTTGTAGTACTTATCGAAATATTGTAACCATTTATTTATAGGATTGTTAATGTTTGTCTTTGTATCTGTCCCAGTGCCTGGTATGTATGAGATGCGTATGTTGAGTGAATGAACTCAGCTGGTAGTTGCCAGAGCCTGGATAAGAATACAGGCCCTTGGAGTCCAAATCATGATCTTTCTACTGTGGTTTAATGTATACTGGTCAAGGTTTGAATGAATCTGTCTCATTAATTCTTAATAAAGTGCTTTATATACTAAGAAACAGTGCTTACAGTATGGATACCCAGTAACATAGTTTGGGCTGTTTTGCAAAGGAAACAGGAGCTACTGGATGTCGAAATGTGGTGGTTTAGAGATCCTCTAAACTGAAAGTAATTATATTTGTGCTTAAAGCCAATAAGCCCCTGTTTGTACCCAACTTTACCTACTCTTTCCTTGCTTCAGCTTTATTTACTGTAGTCTGAAATTTGTGGTTGAAAATGGAAGGAACATAGGCATATGGAAGATAAGAGAATAATGGAAAGGAAGAAGGGTGAGGAAAAGTTGAGGTGTCGAAATAAAACACATAGCTATACTAATGATCAGCGAGGGTCAAGAGTAACAAGGGATTTGTTTGAAAAGAAAAAAGTTCAGGGAGTATAGGAAAAAGTTAAGGTATACATATTTTGATATTCTCTTAGTGGTTACCTTGGGATACATATATTTTGGATTATTTTTCAACTCTTTTGAACCCCTTAGATACCAAAATATATTTATTCTTCCAGTCTTTTAAAAATTTCTATACTTTTTTTGTGCTTTATTTCTACATTCTTCATTTTATTAAACTTGCAACTAATTTCCCTGTTGATGAGTGAATGTTGCCAACTTTCTTTTCTTTTGAGTTTCTTTACTTTAAAAAAATTATTATTATGGAAAATTTTAAACATACACAAAAGCAGAGAGTATTATATAATGATTGACCCATGTACCTGTCACCAGCTTCAACAATTACAAGCTAATGGTCAATTTGGTCTTCTGCCCCCTACTCTATATTGTTTTTAAGCAAATCCCATATATCATTCATTAATTTATAGGTCAAAATTTTTCTATAAAATATTTAGAGAAAAACATATGCTTATCACTCCTAAAATAATAATTCCTTAATGTCAGATAGTATTCACATTTCCCCAGTTGTCTCATATACCACCCACGTACGTGTGTGTATACCTATATTAATTTAATTTGTATTTCTTCTGCAGTAATGAAATTTTCAGAAATTACCCAAGTCAGAATAAAAGGAGCATACACCTACCTGCTTCTTAAGTAAAGCATTTTGTTTATTATCTAACATTTTTTGAGTATTTTGAGTTAGGTGTAATTTTAATTAATTGTCACATCAACATTCTGAAGTGAGTACTGTTTTTATTCCCATTTTTCATATGAGGAAACTGAGGCTTGAGTTAACCAGCTTGCTCAGGGTCACATTTTTACCAAGCAGCAGGACCAGAGTTAAAACACTGAATGTAGGGTCCAAGTACTTGAAAAACACTATGCTACTTTATCGTTAAATTTTACTTATGGGAGTTAACCAGTTTTGCATGAAGTCATTCACTGGCACCTCTCCTTGCGGGGTGGGTATCCTCAGATCAGTGGAAATTTCGCCAAAGATCAGATTATTATGGGTTGCATAATAGGCTGACTAAGTCAATAGTTAGGGAGTAAACATGTTGCAGGAAAAGAAGAGCCAAATCCAAAAATGTGTTTAAGGCTCATGCTCTTTATCATTTTGCAGGTTTTCTGCCTGTTGCCATGCTTATAGTCCTTTTTTTAACGTAGTAAGTAACGAAGAAGTTCAGTAGTCTGGTGTTGGACTTAAAGGGTTGGGCCATTAACTGTTTCTCAATGAGTGAAAGCTGTGGCAGACAGGAAAATTCCTTGTCTCCTCTTTCCCTTCCCTCTATCCTTACACACACACACACACACACACACACACACACACACAGGAAAATTCCTTGTCTCCTCTTTCCCTTCCCTCTATCCTTACACACACACACACACACACACACACACACACACACACCACATTTTTTTTCCTGATCTATTTGAGAGTAAGGTGCTCCTTTACCCTAGTTTATTTCCTAAGAACAGGATATTTTCCTTTGTAGTCATAGTACAGTTATCAACCTCAGTAAATTTAACATTGATAAAATTCTTTAATCTACTGTATTCTGATTTTGTTGACCCAATAATGTTTTTTTCCCCTCCAGTACAGTCAGTCTAGGATCAGACAGTTGCATTTAGTTGTCATGCCTCTTTAGTGTTCTTTGCTCTGGAACGTTTCTGTAACCTTTATCTTTTGTGAAGTTGACATTTTTGAAGAATAGATGATTTTTTTTTTTAATAGAACATTTCTTATGTGGAATTTGTCTGATGTTTCCTCTTGATTAGATTCAAATTATGTGTGTCCCTGGCCAGAAAAAAATCACGTAAGTGATGCTGTCCCCCTATGGTATCAGATCTGGAGGTGCATGATGTCCTTCTGCCCCTTATGGGTGATATTATGTTTGGTAACATATTTGGTCAAAATGTTTTGATTTTTTTTTTTCCCTCTTGAACTAATTGATTTGTGGAGAGACATTTTAAGACCATGTGAGTGTCCTACTCCTCATCAAAATTTCCCTCTAGATTTAACATGCACAGATAATTTTTGTCTGAATTATGTCTGAATTTGTCTGAATTTTGTCTGTATTATGATGGTTACAAAATGATGATTTTCTGACTCAGCAGTCCCTCTACATTTACATTGATTGATTGGTATGGTCCTGTTTTTTTCAGTGGTTTATAATTTATTACTGTTCAGTTGTTTCTTGCTTTCTCATATTTCATATTTATGTATCTTCCACAGCAAGGTGCCTGGTTTCCAGTGCTATCAACACATTTACTTATTGGTTCAATCCTATGATATATCTAAAGTAATTAAGAATTGCTTCACCCATACCACTACAAAAAAACAACAAACTACTCAAAAGACTAAGAATTTATTTGTAGTTCTCTCCTTTCTCCTAGCTCCACCCAAACTGGATATCTAAATCAAATAGTGGGTTCATAAATTAGTTGCATTAGTTTTCTTTTTCCCTTTCAGAGATTATGGTATTCATTTGGAAAACGACTGAATTAGTTTGCTTTCAGTTTTAGATTTTTTTTCCCTCCTTCCCATCCTCATTTTAACTTAAAAAAAAAACGTAGATTGTTAACATGCTTCTAAAAGTCAAAACTATATAATAAGATGTACTTGATGAAATATCATTTCCATTTCCTTTCAGTCCTTTCAGTCCATTACCCCTTATAGGTGACCCACTTCATTGTTTTCTTATTTCCCTTTTTTTTTTGCTAAGGAAGATTGGCCATGAGCTAACATCTGTGCCCATCTTCCTCTATTTTATATGGGAGGCCACCACAGCATGGCTTGACAAGTGGCATGTAGGTCTGTGCCCAGGATCCGAACCTGTGAACCCTGGGCCGCGGAAGTGGAACATGTCAACTTAACTACTATGCTACCGGCTCAACCCCTCATTTCCATTTTTTATACAAAAAGTAACATTATATATGCCCTTTTATACTTTGTGACGGCTTTAAGGCATTTGCCATTTTAAGGCATTTGGGCAGATAGTTTAGGTATGCTTAATTGAAGATTTTGGAAACCTATTGTAGGCAGATAGGAACATTTTTTGGCTGGCGCACTTCGTGAAAGAAGTGAACAAACAAATGGCAGGGAGGGCAAGGATGCAGTTAGGCCTTAGGAACAATTGGAACTGGTTAATGAATGTCTTCAATACTGTATTTACCTCTTGGTCCTGCTTACCTCTGTTATATTGGCTTTATTTTGTTTCAGTGTTTGTGCTTTCTCACTAAGGCAGTAAATACACTGCCAACAGCATTTGAATTTTAACATCCACCACTTTTTTCACTTCTAGTTTTAAAAAAAAAATCCCAGGAGAGATTTCTTTATTTCAGCTTGGATCTGGTGATTTGTCTTGGACTAATGCATTATATTGAGGGTAGCAAAGTAAGCAGGACTACCAGTGGACATCTCAGAGGGGCATCCTTTACTATGGATACAGTGTTGTTTATAGAGACCCATTTATGTATGCAGTGCACATGATCTTTAAAAAAAAAATAAAAGTACATCTAATTATACTCACGTATCCCATTTACCAGAAAGTTGTTTTCCTGGAAATAATAACTTAAATCATTGCTATATCGGGTTGTTAATGCATGGTTCTCATGGTGATTTGTTCCTGGTGTTGTGCATTAGCAAGTTGATCTTTCATTATTTTTTCAAATCTGAAATCATAATGTTTGTCAATCCTTTCAGGTAGGTGAAATTTGTTGATACCCTTCCTGATACCAAATAATGTTTCTAATTGTCTGCTTATTTTTTCTTTCTGTTTGACAATTTCCTTGAGGTACCCACATTTTGGCATTTTAACATCCAGTGATCCTCTCTATCCATACTTGTGGCACCTTCAGAATTATGACTTGCATGTCTTTTGTGAGACATGAGGGGACAAAACTAATGGTAGAAAGGAGTTGTCTGAGTGGATCTATCTAGATCCTAGAAGTGATTAGCAGGTTGAGTGCCAGTTAAACTGAGGAAAGCACAGAATGACATGTCCTCCCTCTTGTATTGATGGGCCAGTGTAATACCTGCCTTAGGTGCGAAAGTGATTTTATATATTCTGAGACAAACAGTTGCTCTAACAAAGCAGTACCAAATGAGGTATGTGGTTATATATCTAGAAAAATAATGGTGGTTTTTTCCTTTGTGGTATAGAAAACTGTTTTTATTCTTTTTGACATGTCGTAAGGGTGATTTTTCTTTCTTTTTGGGGAGTAGTAATGAACATGTATTACTTTTTTTATAATGAGAAAAAACAAAGCTATAAAATAAATTTTAATTTAATGTATCTAGAACACAGCATGGAAAGAACACCTAGAAGAGCTGTAGGTGCTAGTTGTGATCTTACCGCTTAGTTCTAAGGCTTTACTTAATCTGTAAACGGGGATTTCCTTCCTCACAGGGTTGTTGTGAAGCTTAAATGAGATAATGAATATTAAATTACATGAAGTGCTGTATTCACGTGTGGGGTTTGATATAAATCTTTTCATTATAAATCTAATGCAGCCATTATGATCTGGCTAATTTTTGATGATGCTTTTAGAGTTTTAGATTATAGATTTCTTTACCAATATCTATAAAGAAAACTGAGAGACTTCATCAAAATAACAGGCAGTTCTTGATTTGTCCATGGTAGTGGACATCTCAGAAATAACTCATGGGATCGAATGGCAGTATCTTTTTAATCCATCAAGCCATTTCTTCACATCTGCCTCAAAAGCTCAGTTTCTAGGTGCTTGTAAAAGAATTTTTATGGTTGACATTTTATTGAATATTTCTTGTTTCAGAATGGCATGTTTTAGTTCTTAAAAGGACATACAGAAGAGTTTTTAACTGTTCCTTGTCAAAATAATAAAAATTTCTTCAGGAGTTTGGAATGTTTTGTGACCATTAAACATTCTGGTTTTGAAAAATATTAAATATAGGAAAATAAAATGTTAATTGAAAATAGTATAGTTCTAATTTCATACAGTAAAGTTTGATGTACCCTCCTCCCCTTCTCATCCATGTGTGCAGGCACATACACAGAACTAGAAGAAATTATATCAAAATATTCACACTAAGTGATAATTTTATTGGTAAGGATTTAATTTACCACTTTTTATTGTTTTCTATATCAAGCATATATTATTTATATAATCAGGAATAAGAATTTATTTTAAAGGGTTAATGTTATTTAATTGCAGTTGTTTTCAAAGGAGTTAATAATTAAGAAATCAGGTTTCAACTCAGATTTTTCCAAGTTAGTTTAATGATTTCATAAGTTGGATATCCTTAAATTCCTCTTGGTGAATGAACCTTTTTATGGCCAGAGCTCCTGGAGTTAAATGAAAAAGGCTTTATAATGGCTGTCTTTGTTTGTTTTCCAGGTATTAATGCCAAATTTACCCTTGTCTTCCTGGTTCCTGTTTCTTATCACATTGTTTTCAGGTTATATCGGTATCACTCTCAAAAGACAGAGAGTTTATTTTCTTTGGTGTGACATAAGCTAATTCTTTTTTTTTATGTGTGTGTGTGTGTGTGTGTGTGTGTGTGTGAGGAGGATCAGCCCCGACCTAACATCCATGCTAATCCTCCTCTTTTTGCTGAGGAAGACCGACTCTGAGCTAACATCTATTGCCAATCTTCCTCCTTTTTTTTCCCCCCCAAAGCCCCAGTAGATAGTTGTATGTCATAGTTGCACATCCTTCTAGTTGCTGTATGTGGGACACGGCCTCAGCATGGCCAGAGAAGCGGTGTGTCGGTGCGCGCCCGGGATTCGAACCCGGGCCCCCAGTAGCGGAGCACGTGCACTTAACCGCTAAGCCATGGGGCCAGCCCTTCCTAATTCTTAATCAGAGGTTTCTTATCAAGAACCCTTTGCTTGTTTTGCTTAATTTTACCTTCTTCATTTCACAAATTAGTTTTTTCCACCAAAAGGTATAATGAAACAGAGAGTGAAATAAAAAACTGTTTAATCACGGATAAGTCAGTTAAGTCAAGTGGAAAGGAACAGTGTAAGGAATAATAAACTAAAATGAGATGTTAGGCTTAAATCTGCATTTATTATTTTATATAGCCTGTTAATCACAGCAAATTAGCTGATTTTGTCTTTCGTTAGACCTTGGTGTGATAATGTTAGATTAGATTGAGAAATATGAACTATTTTTTTTATACCCCCCCCCATTTCATTTTCTGGTAAGAATCTCATACTTAATATTTAGCATTTCCACTCTTTGTTTTGGAAATGTTCAGACATGTAAAAACGTAGAGAGGAAAGGTAATAAATCCTAATGGACCTGTCACTCAGCCTCTACAACAAATATTTTTGCCAGTCCTGCTTTATGAAACTTCCCTCACCCACTGCTCACCTCAGACACACACCGTTTTTTTTAGATTATTTTAAAGAAAATCCCAAATTCATCATTCCACTATGAAAGTACTTTAGTCTATAACATTTGACTCTTTATGTCAGTGCATCAATGAATTTGTGCACATAAGTGTAGATTTTCAGTTAATATTAGCCAAGGAAAAAGTGTAATGTTACACTGGAGCATACTGTTGTGCAGTTGAGGAGCTTACTTTTTTCTGGTCTCTTTGCATTTTGAGTTTTCTTTTTTTTTTTTTTTTAAGATTTTTGCACTATTAGGAATTATCGCTTCAAAACACTAACAGCTGACTTGTTGGATTTCTTTTATCTCTGGGCTTCCAGAGCACCTATTATATTGTAGTTCTTCCAGGGCAGGTTTTATTTTCTAGATATTTAACTGTTATTCTTGTGAATCTGTTTATTTTATTTTATTTTATTTTATTTTATTTTAATTATTTTATTTTTGAGGTAGAGAGGCCCTGCACTAACGTCTGTTGCCAGTCTTCCTCCTTTTCTTTTTTTTCTCCCCAAAGCCCCAGTACATAGTTGTGTATCATAGTTGTGAGTTGTAGCTCTTCTCTGTGGGACACCACCTCATCATGGCTTGACGAGCATTGAGTAGGTCTGTGCCCAGGATCTGAACCGGTGAACCCTGGGCTGCCGAAGGGGAATGCATGAACTTAACTGCTGAACTGCTGTGCCACCGGGCAGGCCCCTGTGAATCTGTTAAGAGAGAAAGAGGTTGTGTGTGAATTGGAATAGGAATTATTTTTATAATTTCTATTGTTGCTCATCTCTTATCCTTTTTTTCCTCCCTAAATTTAACTACCCTATCCTTTGCAGAGGCAGAGATTTAAAAAATATTGATGCTCAGGAGTGTGATCTGCCTGAAAAGCCGCTGCTCAATGAAAGAGTGAGGAGAGGGCGAGTAGAACTAACATTTATTGGGCTGCTCTTTTGCCAGACGTTATACATGTTTATATTTTATCTAACTCAGTTCTTAACAATAATCCAAGGAGGAAGATACTTTTCCCATTTTACAGATGTGGAAACTGACGTTCAGAGTTTTGAGTAGCTTATCCAAGATCTCAGTTGTAAATGGCGAATCTGATATATTTCATACCCTTCTCCTCTGGTATAAAGAGATATATTACTAGCTTAGAAATGAGTTTGAAACATTGCATATGTTATTTACTGCATTTATTGAGTTGTTAGATTAATAACTTAATGTGTGCCATAGGAGATAATCAACGAGATTCTTGTGGGGTGGGCCTTGGAAAAAATCTTGAGGAATGGGTTTGATTCAGAGAGGGAGGAGTATTCTAGGTAGTGGGGTGTGAATAAAGAGTGGAAGCAAGAATGTGTTGGAAGGGGTAAGGAGATAGCAAATAGACCAATTTTGCTGTAACAAAAGATGTTAGTTGAGTATTAGCTAGTAAGATGCGAAAGGTAGGTAGGGATCAGGTTATACCTTAAATGCCAGTTTGATGAATTTGGATAATATCTTAGAGGCGGCAGTAAAGTGAAGATTTTTATGTAGAGGAGTGGTACTAAAAGAAGTGTTTTAAGGATGTTTATCAGTTAGTGACAGAATGAATGGGGATGGAGGTCAGCTGTGGTGTAAAGTGATGAGGGCTAGTAATAGTGTGGTGATGGTGGTGAGAGGAAAAAAGTACATATTGGAGATACTGACAGGACTACATAGAATTTTATGATTAGTTGGAGATGGAGAATAAAATATTTTTGAACCTTTTTGACTAATGCTGTAGAGAGCAGAGGATTGCAAATGGATAATTTTTGGAGAAAGTTCAAAAGTCAATAAAAACAGTAGCTAATAGTTGGCATAAGGTTCCTATCAAATATTTTTTTTCTATCTTCACACATTATTTTATCAGATGGTCCTGAGGTTACCAAATATTCAAAGGTTTTAACTGAAGCTATATCTTATCTTGGTCCAGAATTTTATAGCTTTGTCAGAAATAAGCAGTCAATAGGTTTATTCATTTAT
This sequence comes from Ceratotherium simum simum, assembly GCF_057802395.1. Taxonomy (NCBI): domain Eukaryota; kingdom Metazoa; phylum Chordata; class Mammalia; order Perissodactyla; family Rhinocerotidae; genus Ceratotherium; species Ceratotherium simum. Next base: position 15,184,235 of record NC_141910.1, on the reverse strand, counting down.
GATTTTTAAAATCATTCCAGCGCAGCTGTCTTATTACAGTATTTTATTCAGAAACTTTAACCGAGCCTATTCTAAATTTTCTAAAATTTGATAAACACGTGTTTAGTAAGACCTTGTTATCTGAAATCTCACTTCTCCCAGTTCCCTCAGAACTCTAGAAGATACTCATCCTACAGAACTCAACTCATGCATTACCTCTTCCAGAAATAAATCTTTTTCTATGTTAGCATTGTCATAATACTGACAAACTACTGCAGTTGCTTTGCTTTTTATTGCTAGATTGCTTGCACTTGGCTATAAGAATCGTGTTTTATTCGACTTTAAAACTCTAGGGATAAAACTCTAGGGACTAGCATAATGACTGTCATGTTAGAATCTCAAAAAATGTTTAATAAATTGAATGAATGATTTTGAACTTATTCCTTTCCACTAAAATCAAAAACGGGGGGAAAAAAGAGATCTATAGGGATAAAGAAACAACCTCTGAGAACTTTTTGACCACAACAACTGAATACCTCCTCACCCCATCTTCCAATGGCAGGCAGGATTTGGACAATTTGCTGAGAAGTGTTTTAGTGTTTTCTAACTTACTGACATTGCCTTTTAAATGCTCCTCTCCACCAAAGAACCAAAACAACAACAACAACAAAAGGTGAGATGTACAGTAGTGATAGCAGCAAAAAGCGTCAGGCTTGTGGCATTGTAGGAGAGTAGTAGCTAAAAATTGGATAGGGGTAGAGAAGTACATAGGGAGTTATCACAGCCACCTAAATTTAGGCCTTGAAGACCTAGATTCTGAAACCCCTGAATAGGATTTGTTAACCTTTTTGGGTCATAGGCCTTTTAAAAAAATTAGATGACAGTTTCTCTCAGTTTGAATTTACTATTCCCTGCCTTCCCCCAACCCCCAAACAAAACAAAACAAAACACTTTTCTGGAGTATTGTTCCATCTCCTGGTTTCAACATTAACAACTTTTTGTCTCCAAATTCTGAAGCTCCTCTCCAACCCAGAAAGAGCTTTATCTTTTCTATGGTTCCTAATCCTGGCCATTAAAAGCCTTTCAATAGTGTTTTGTGTCTGAAAAAAATTCATTTAGAACCTCATTTTTTTTTTTTTTTTAATCTTAAGCTGTCTTTCTCCTTAAGGCGGTGGATGCTGTATATTCCATGGCTGGGAGAATAAGAAAAATGAAAAACTCAAAATTTTTTGCTGAGTCACGTATTAGGAAGTATTTGTTTTAAAAACATCTAATTGAAATGTAAAGGATTAGCTTTTCAGCTACTAGGAAACTCAATTATCCAGAAAATGGCATATTCTTTAATGATTGTGGATAATAAAGATTATATTTACTGTATCAAGCATTTGTTTTGAGTATAAGTTTTCCCCACTAAAAGAAAGTAGAGCGTTCTGTGAAACATTTTGTAAGCCGGAATGGGGTACAGCGAAGGAGCAGTTACCATTAATTTATATGGGGAAATCTTTTGAACATTCCAAGACCCAAAAAATAACCTGCCACGTTAAGTTGAGATAAGGCCAAATGCTCACAAACACAGTTCAAGTTGTGGTGGCTTGATGCTGAGATGCTAAGTGTAATTCCCAGGAGGGAGCTTGGCGGCGCCCCGTTTGCTGCTCGGGATGCTCGCTGCATAACAAACGCTGAACATTATTGCTTTTCGCCTTTTTTTCATAAAATCAAAAATCTTCGGATTTCTTTCAGTAAGTGAAAACATACTAATTTTAATGTAGGTCTTCTGTAAAAGTGAAGTGGTATAAAGTGAACTTTTGGATAGTGGGGGAAACCTGTATCTGGCTATCATTTGTTACCTTGATTGTATAAATTCTGTGATATTAACAGTGTTTAAAAATTATTGCTAAATCAATGAATGCCATTGTTGGTGAAACCCCTGGAGTTTCTTTACTTCTAATAGAAGATTTGGAGTACCTAGGACTCTTATGTTTTGACTCTATTATTTCCTATTTTGGGGTTAGAAACCAGCTTGACTTTAGACATAGGTGATGGTAATACTGTTTACATATGTAATACTATTGTACAGGCATTTTGGCTTTAATCAGCATTTTATATTTTGCCCTTATGCTAATTTAAAACGTGAAAGTAATTTGAAGGGTTTTTTAATCCACTAGTTCTTATCCTTTGGGTATATCCTACCAGGGATGTATAATACCATTCCTTTTTACACCTGCAAAATATGGATATACCATAGTTTATTCAACCAGTTTCCAGTCTCTGCAAACCCTCTTAATTACAGAGCCCTGAAAAGGGAAACTTCCAGGAGGCTTGTAACTGTATTTTATCATTTTGGTTTCTCTAGTTTTTATGAGATACTAGCTCCACCTTAAAAACTGCGGGAAAGGGTCTGTTCTGGCTTAATAACTTTGCTCGTTCCCCACCCAGAACAGCAATGTCAATTATTTGTAAAATGGATGAATAACAGCAGGATGTGAAGTTACTTTCTGATATATTTATTGCTAAGAAGACAGCTTCTCTAAGTATTTTAGGAGTACTTAACATTTTTTAAAGATATCCTAAATGACCTAGTATTTGATTTTGGAATTTTTTTCCCATAAATTGATTGAGAAGGCTATAAATTCCTAGCTTCTGTTAGGTGTTAGCATTTGCATTAAGTAGTTTTACTCTGGGGTGTCATTGATAAGGCTGAAGTTTAAACAAGAGAAAGTGGAGAAAAGTTAAGGGACAAAGAAAGAAAAGGATGCTGATGGTGGGACTTGCCTCCCCTCAAGTTAGAAAGCTTGAAATATAAATACAAGCTTCGTTTTAGTCAAAACATTTTATTTGGAGTGAATTTGAATGATAGTTGGTAAGAAGATTAAACAGTACCTGTCCTAAATGATTAAAAATGTGCTTACATTTTTAAAATAAAAATGAAAATTATGCAAATAAAATATGAATATACTCCTTAAATTTCCTTCACAAAGAAAATACAAGATTACTTAAAAAACTTTTTTTAACCATTGAAGATACGTTATTTGGCGTATATATTGTAAGCAGACTTTTCATTTTAAAAAATGTCGGTTCTTAACAGTGCCCAACGTTGTGTTTCATGCTTCGAATTTAAAATTCACGTCATTGTAATGAGAATAGAACTGCACACAGTTGAATGCATATATAGTAAAGTAATTTATCATAATTCCTCTTTTAGTGATAATACTTGGAAGAACTACCTTGTTAGAAACTTCTCTACCAGGATTAGAAATGATATGGTAGCATAAGAAGGGGTTTGATGATTTTGTGTTAGTGGATTACTGTCTGAAAATGTTACTAAATACAAACTAAAATGAGATAAAATATACTAGACTTTAAAGCCTGAAATTCAGAAGGAATCTTGGGGTAAAAGTTAGGAGAAATTGTTGGCTTAAAGTTCATCAGGATTAAAGAAATTTGTTCTCAGAAAGGAGATTAGTGGAAGAGACCTATTGAAAGAGTGACATTTGCTTATAATGATGGATTTTCCAGGCTATACATGCCAAGAGAGAAACTTGGTTACCTCTAGCTAGCAGGTTCTGAAATTAGAATGCTTAATAAATAACCTTGGCTGAACAGGCCTCTAACTTGTCTTATTAAGAGAGAAGGGAAAGAGATCTCTTTGGGAGAGCCAGGGCTGTTAACTTATTACTCTGTCCTCATTATATTAGATGGCACAATGGTCATTATATTAGATTGCACAGTGGGACTAACCATATAGGAGGTCTAGGGTGATTTTTTTTTTTTGACGCTCCTAAAAAAATGCAAACTAGCCAAACCTCTGCTTGTTGGTTAAATTCCTTCATTAGAAAAAGGACTTTTTGGGTCGGCCCCGTGGCTTGGCGGTTGGGTGCGTGCGCTCCGCTGCTGGTGGCCCAGGTTCGGAACCCGGGTGCACACCGAGGCACCACTTCTCCGGCCATGCTGAGGCCGAGTCCCCCATACAGCAACTAGAAGGATGTGCAGCTATGACATATAACTATCTACTGGGGCTTTGGGGGGAAAAAAATGGATAAATAAAACCTTCAAAAAAAAAAAAGAAGAAAAAGGGCTTTTAATTCTTCTCTTCATGTATATTTTAGACTGTTCTGTGAAAGACTGGTGTCTTTTCAGGACTGATATTCAGTGACTGTACATCAATACAGATGTGCCATTTGTTAAAATATGGAAATAATTCTGCCCTGATTAGTAAGTAGCTGCTGCCTCAAGGGTGGACCTCCACTTCCCCCACTCGTCTAGTTCCTCCCTGAGGACTGCCCCGCCACCACCTTGTGTTGTAGCATAAGCTTATGGGGGTAGAGGAAGGAGGGGCTCAGGACCCTACTTGTACACTATAAAGCATAAGTTACTGTTCTGATTGTTAATTGCTTGTGCTTTACCAGTTACTAAATATTTCACATATCACCCCATTTTCTTCATATGCTTGAAGAAAAACTCAAGTTTGGGAAGTACAAAATGAAAAAGAGTTTTTTGATAAACAACAGGGCATCTCAGCCTTTGATATGCAGTAGAAATTGTACCCCTCTGTTAGGTAGCAAGTGCATCCATTTCAAACTTTCTTGACCAGGGAACTCTTGTAGAAGACCTGGAATCTTACAGGACACTAGTTTCTGCAGAATGCAGTTTGTGAAGGGCTGCTCTCTTGCATTCTATAAACGTATACTTACATCCATGTAAGGCAGTGCTAGGCACATTACGAAATACCTAGATAGGTTTTTGCCTTTAAATAACTTAAAACATAGGGCCGGCCCCGTGGCTTGGTGGTTAAGTGCGCACGCTCCGATGCTGGTGGCCCGGGTTCGGACCCCGGGCGCGCATCGAAGCACCACTTCTCCGTCCATCCTGAGGCCGAGTCCCACATACAGCAACTAGAGGGATGTGCAGCTATGACATACAGCTATCTACTGGGGCTTTGGGGGGAAAAATAAATAAATAAAATCTTTAAAAAAAAAAATAAATAAATAACTTAAAACATAGATACCTCCAATTGATACTTGTTCACAATTCCATGTGGTAATTAGATGACTAATTGAAATCTGTTCTCTTTTGGTTTTATTATGGGAGAGAAACAGTATTTGGAAGAGTTTGTGTTCCTGAAGTTGTGAGAGAAGTCTTCACCAAATAAGAAAAATGGTGCAGAGTTTGAGTAACTAGATGACAAACTGTTTACAGAAGCAATGATTGTCTTTAAGAACTGGGTAAAGATGCTTGTTCTGGGAAATATTTTTATTTTGTAGAAGGTAGACACAGTTTCATGTGATTTATGATTGTTTAAAAAGACTTGGAGTTTGTTATAAATGAACATTATTTACAGAGAATTTGATTATCATTGTTCAGTAAACTTGTGTCTGCTGCTTGTATCTGGTGAATCAGAAGTGTATGTGATTTTTGTTGTGTTTTTGTGTTTCATTGTAATTTGAAAATTAATAATCTATGTGTGTTAACAATGAAGACTTTGGATGTGATCATTCAAATAGCTTAACAAATATTTGAGGGTATTTTGAGTAGAAGTAGAGTTATATGGTTGGGAGATAAGACAATAGTGAACATATGCCTTTAATTGACGCTAGATTGTTGAAAAAGACCACACGTATGAACACAAAAACCTAAGATAGTCAAAGGTATGAGTCCCCAGATGGTACAAGCAGCAAATAAAAAAGTTTGTTGCGAGACTCCCTCTGGGCCTCAGTGCTCAAGAAGGTTTAATGGAGGCTGACCTTGAAGGATGAGTAAAATCAAATAAGTCAGGTCCAGACCAAGCTTCTTTCGTTTGTTTGTTTTGATTGGAAGAGATAAAGGGAGGTGGGAAGAGAAGAACAGGAGCAAAGCCTAGCTGGAATAAGTGCTTGGTAAAATTAGAAAGGTAGAGATTGGCTAGATTGGTTGGACCTTAAACGTAAAGCAAAGAAGTAAAGGGAATGAGATACTTGTGGATTTTCCAACAGAGGAGTGATGTGGTAAAAATGCCATTTTGAGGAGATTAAATGTTGTGGCAGCATGCAAGATGGTTGGAAGGGAGAGTGTTAGGCAAATAAAGCCCATTTCTCAGCCAAATTAGCATTTCACTAACATTATGTATAAATAAAGAAAAAAATATGTAGTAGAGTTCTGGATGAGATTGTAGCTTGCACCAGAAAGTGATGATCAGCAAATAGGATCCATAGTATGGGTTTCCCGGGTATGGGTAGATGCCTCAAGGCCTCAGGTTTCCCACCCTACATTTCTATCCAGTATAAAAGTAGGGACCTGGTAGAAAGCATAAGTGTAGTCTGTGTTCTTTTTTGTTTGTTTGTTTAAACTGGGAGAGGGAAGACAAGTTGTGTGGCTGCTGACCTTGGTCCTGAATGATAGCTAAAGTACTGTTTCTCTTAGAAGTGGTTTGAAATGAGTTGTACTGCACTCTCATGGGCTGGACAGCAACCAGTTTTAACTAATACAATGCCTGAGAACTGCAAGATGATCTTGCTCATTATTAGTGGTTAAGAGCATGGATTGTGGGGCCAAATTACCTTAAGTGTAAATCTTTGCCCAGCCACTTGTTATCTGTGTAAGTTACTTAACTTCTCTGTGCCTTAGTGTCCTCTTTTGTAAAACTGCACATACCTCGGGATTTTTGGGAGAATTAAATGGATCAATCCATGTGAAGCACTTAGAATAGTCATTGGCACGTGGACAATACTCTATGAAGTTAATCATTGTTGTTATCCATATATATTTGTCTGTACTTTCACTATAGTGGGAATCCAAGAGAAAGGTGACTGGTTTTGTTATGTATTATGTTGTATGTTATAATCAGTTCCATGCTGCTGCACACTCTTTTGTCAGACTGTACTCAAGTTATTGGTGACAGATTTTTGTTTTAAAAGAAACAACTGTTTAACAACAGAAACCTAGGCATACTCTAATTGCCATATGGAATTTATTAGATGTGATTCCAAGGAAGACTGTGTCTTGGAGAAATGGGTCTTGTAAAATTTTAGTCTTACAGTTACTGTTTTCATTGTATGTACATCTGATAACATGCATATCATCTCTAACTAGTTTAATGCCTTCCGTCTTTTTTTCCAGTATTAAACCATGAATAAATCCCCAGTGTTTTTCAAGATTATTTAAAGGGAGTTGTAATTACCACTCAGCACCTAAGACAGCACCTAGTACAACACAGTTTACGTGAACTCTGGCTTGAGGTTTGGGGTTTGTGTTCTGGATTCGAGAAAGAAGAGGAAGTTTTGGGGAAAGTTTAAAATCCTCGTAAACACTTACTCTAAAAGTATATGAAATGCAGAATGGTTTCATGGCTTTTTTTCAAAATGTTTTACACTGGCTGTAGAACCCACTTCATGACGTAGTTTGAGTTAAAATGATCTAATATTTGTGTTTTAACTTTCAGCTTTGTGTTATTCTTGGAAAATTTCGCACCACTTGTGAATTCCTTGAACCTGGGCATTGCAAACCCACTTCTGTTGGGCCCATCTCCTTTGCACTTTGCTCAGATTAAGACTCAGTTGGCTCTTCAGCAGCTGAATGCCGTTGCCTCACATAGTTCAACACCACCTTATACTTTATTAAATCAGGCTTTCTTGAAAATAGCCATGTCGAGACCCAGGTTTAATCCACGAGGAAACTTTCCACTTCAGAGACCACGAGCACCTAACCCTTCTGGGATGAGGCCTCCAGGACCATTTATGAGGCCTGGATCTATGGGTCTTCCAAGATTTTACCCAGCAGGGAGAGCCCGTGGAATCCCACACAGATTTGCTGGCCATGAATCTTATCAGAACATGGGACCACAGAGAATGAATGTTCAGGTAACTCAACACCGAACTGATCCAAGATTGACCAAAGAAAAATTGGATTTTCATGAAGCACAACAAAAGAAGGGGAAGCCTCATGGTAGCCGGTGGGATGATGAGCCTCATATATCTGCGTCAGTGGGAGTGAAGCAGAGTTCTGTAACACAGGTTACAGAGCAGAGTCCGAAAGTGCAGAGCCGCTATACAAAAGAGAGTGCCTCAAGTATCTTAGCAAGTTTTGGATTATCTAATGAAGACTTAGAAGAACTCAGTCGCTATCCTGATGAACAGCTAACTCCTGAAAATATGCCATTAATTTTGAGGGATATAAGGATGCGAAAAATGGGGCGTCGATTACCTAATTTACCTTCTCAGAGCAGAAATAAAGAAACGCTTGGTAGTGAGGCAGTTTCGAGTAATGTGATTGATTATGGGCATGCAAGCAAATATGGCTACACAGAAGATCCACTTGAAGTACGTATTTATGATCCTGAAATTCCTACTGATGAGGTCAAGAATGAATTTCGGTCACAGCAGAGCATTTCTGCGTCTGTTCCCACCCCAAATGTGATATGTAATTCTATGTTTCCTGTTGAAGATGTGTTTCGACAGATGGACTTCCCCAGTGAGTCCTCCAATAATCAGTCCTTTTTCCCAGTTGAGAGTGGAACCAAGATGTCAGGCTTACACATTTCAGGCGGACAGTCAGTCCTTGAACCTGTAAAATCTGTCAGCCAATCCATTAGCCAAACAGTTAACCAGACAATGAGTCAGTCTCTCATTCCTCCTTCGATGAACCAGCAACCTTTTTCACCAGAATTAATTTCAGCTGTAAGCCAACAAGAGCGGATGCCACGTGAACCTGTGATTAATTCATCTAATGTACACGGATCAGGAGGAAGTAAAAAGAATTACCAGTCAGAGGCTGACATTCCCATTCAGTCTCCTTTTGGGATTGTGAAAGCATCATGGTTACCAAAGTTTTCTCATGCTGATGCCCAGAAGATGAAGAGACTTCCAACTCCTTCTATGATGAATGATTATTATGCAGCATCTCCGAGAATATTTCCACATTTGTGTTCTCTGTGTAACGTAGAATGTAGTCATTTGAAGGTGAGTGTTTTTAAAGATCACTGTATAATGATACTCAGCGCCCAAGTTTCCTCTAAATTCTCATTTATGAGAATGAGAATATGTATGCTGGTGTTAACGAGGCATTCAGAAATGGCAGAAATTAATTTCAGTTGCAACATCAATGCTTACTTGTAATCTCAATAGCCCTGGCCTAAGTACTGAATTGAGTGTTAGACTTTCTGTGTTCCTGTAACTGGGTGTACCACACGGTTTGTCCATTTAGTTTGAACTTTTGATTAGTTACCCCAGAAAATTTATGCAACATAAATTTATATAACATAAAATTTATATATAACAAACATAAAAGTTATATAACATAAACTATGTACTTATAAAAATGTCACGTGAGTCACCTTTATTTAAGAGAATCTGTTAGTATAAAAATATAAAAAGTTGGAATAAAATATTTGTACTGCACACTTTTAAGAGACAGTATATTGTAGCTTTACACGTCTTGTCTTGGGCTAAAAGACGGTTAATGTCAATTTAAATATTTTCTAACTCTATCTGTACTAGAATTTTTAGTGTTTCCTTAGAAGCAGCTTCTTAAAATAATCCATAGCAAAATTATTTTGGGACCAGCTGTGAGCTCAGAGAATAAAGTGTAAAATGCTAAAACTTTAGAGAAAAAAATCTCTTAAAAATAAAGAAGCCCTAGGGTACCTTCATAGTTAGTATAGTTAGAAGGAAGTATTTTACAGAGGTGCTGAAGAGTAACGTAGAATATACTGTTTGATAGCAATCATTGGTGGATTTGAGTAGTACTTTCCAAGTATGTTTTATTTATTATATATGTTTGTAAACCATGTTTCTTCTATTTACTAATGTGATTTGTAGATCTATGTTATAAATGGTCAGGAAGGAGTATACTTCCCATGGGAACAAGCTTTGATTCAAGGCGTTAGCATTGACTATACTTTGAATGGGCCTAAAAATCTGTAAGTGTTAATTTTCTTGTTTTTTCTCCTTCCACTGCTGCCCGTTTATTGTCTTTCTATTACCTACTCACCAGGTTTTAGCCAACAAGAATCTGATACCTAGAGGGGCCGGCCCCGTGGCATAGTGGTTAAGTGTGCATGCTCTGCTGTTGGCGGCCCGGGTTTGGATCCCGGGCTCACACCAACATACCGCTTGTCAGGCCATGCTGTGGTGGCGTCCCACATAAAGTGGAGGAAGATCGGCACAGATGTTAGCGTAGGGCCAGTCTTCCTCGGCAAAAAGAGGAGGATTGGCATGGATGTTAGCTCAGGGCTGATCTTCCTCACAAAAAAAAAGAATCTGATACCTAGAGCTGATGCTTTTTCTTAAGGTTAACTCCAGCAAAGGAAAGCAGCATTCTACCTCATTTTAGCCAGACTTGTTAAGTTCTAGTAAAATAATAATTGCCTTACCCTGTGAAAGGGGATAGCAAAGTCTTGAAAAATCCCAAAATAATTTATAGCACTTAATTATAATCTATAAGTAACCCTGGCCTAAGTACTGAATTGATTGTTAGGCTCTCTGTATTCTATTTATTTTGAACTTTCAGTTAGTCATGATGAATCCAAGAAAAATACCTTAAAATAAAGAACTTAAGTTTTTTTATTCTGTAGAATAGAAAAGGTGTACATTTATTCAGTAGGTATTGACTGATTACTAGTTTTGTACTTGACTATATTAGGTGCTAGCACAGAAATGAAGAACTATATAAAATGTAAGCATTATTCTTAAGCAGTTTATACAGTCTCATTGAGGAGAAAAGTTATACACCTAAGCAATTTAAAAAAAGATTAGAGGGCAGCAAGCAGTTCAGTGATTGTATTTAACTTATTTGGGTATGCTGTAGGGGAGAAATATTTGATATTTCTGTCTTGATTTTAGGTGTATATCAGGTTAGGCCAGCGTTATCAGTTTACCAACACCTACTGTGTATTTAGCAGTATGTAATTAAAAAGAAGTATAAATATACTTTCTGGTGTGAAAAGACTTCTATAGTCTAGTTAGATAAGATTAATTGAGTGACAGTGACTGACTTCACAATGTCTCTCTGGACTAGAATGATCTGGGAGGGAAGATTTCATAGAGTAGGTTGAAGATGGGTCTTGAATGATGAGTAAACTTGAGATATACCTAGGGGACAAGAGATGACATTTCAGATGGGGGCAACAACAGTAAGTACTCAGGGTCTTGAAAAGCTAGCCTAAGGAGTTTAGGCTTGAGGTGAGAAGCCTTCTGAAGCTATTTGAGGTTCTTGATAGTGAAGTGACATGTTGAAAGTGTGTTTTAGGGAGATAAATCTGGCTTGCCTGTGCAGGGTGAATAGGAATGAGAAGAGAGGGTAGGGCACCTAATATGAGGCTTTCCTAGTTATTCAGGTGTAAGATGGTGAAAGTCTGGGTTGATATAATAAAAGTAAAAATTAGGAAAAGAAATCATTTAGTGATCATTAGAGTTCACAGAGATTGCCATTTGAAACAAACGCACACACCTTTTAACAGTCAAACAGCACAATGGACCTAACTAATGAATTCTTCACTACTGGATGACCAAATGATAGGGATTTCTGAACATGGACTTGGATGGTACAAATTACCTCTCGTTTCTTTGATTTATCTTGCTGCCTTGTAAGTGTACATATATATGACATTTTTAGTATGTAGCCAATAAATGGAAATTACCAATTGCAAACTTTTTCTTACTGAGTAACATGTGACAATATGTTCCCCACCTCCCAGTGTTTAAAATTATAGCCTGAAAAAAGGCAACAATAGAATGTGAAATTTCTTTTTTTATTTTATCTTATCTTTTATTTCTTTTCTAAATTGGGATTCAGACATTAGAAGAAGAGCTGTCCGTGGTTTAGAAGTTATGCCTTTTTGACTGTCCTTGGTTTAGAAGCTATGTCTTTCTCACTGAAATAATTCAGTTCAAGAAAGTACTGACTGACATAAAAGAATTTTGAGGTGGTTGGGGGATAGAGAGTGAGCTCTGGTGGGGGTAGGTATTTTCACAGTTTGATTCTAGGCCAGCTCAAATCTACACTCCTTGCAACATCTTCTGCTTAGTAGGTAATTATCACTTTTTCTCTGGAGAGGCAGTACTGCTTTTGGACCCTTATGTAATCTGGCTATTGCTACTAGAGAGTCTAGAAATTGGCATAGATATATTTACTGAGCTTAAAGCAAGTAACGTTACTGACTGAAGTGGGCCTGTTAAAAGATAGAGAGAGAAAGAGAGAGGAGAGTGTGTGTGTGTGTGTGTGAAGAACTGGAGAGAATATGCCTAAAGTAGGGAAGCTGTCAGCATTAGCTGATGGTTGCTACATGGAATATATATTCAGTATTATATTTTCTTATTTTTTCAAGAAAAGCTGGAAATCTGGATTTGGGGTAAAATTTCTGGATTTTTAAATGTTTGCAACTTATTCAAATAAAACACTTTATGGTCCAAATAAATCATACCTAACCCACTACCTGCTAGTGTGTCTGTTTGAATGTGAACAATGTCCAGTTAGTGTCAAAGACATGCGTTTAGTAGTAGTAGAGACTCTTAACTGCCAGTCTCTTCTAGCTTTCCATTTCTCTCACTGAGCAGGATGTGCAAACATTTCTTTTTTGAAATCCACAATCAGTTCCATGGCTTAATGAAATAGTTTAGGGTTTGTCATAACTTGTGTTGAGTATTGCAAGTAGTATGCACTTATTTTCAGATAGTTCTTGAGAGGGCAGATTCCAAAGTTAGTGTCAACTGTGGTTTTAATTGTGGACACTTCTAGTTCATCTTTAGCAATGACAAACTAAAATGTTTTGAAATGGAAATGAATAACGTTTTCCTCAAGGAAAATTTTAAAATACAGAACTGTTTAGTGAGTTTTCTGTTTATCCGAATGCTGGAGAAACAATAAAACATTGAATAATAATACATATTGCTTTTAACTAATTGTTTTACTTGGGGGACTGTATCTTTGAAACCCGCATTGCCTCTTTTTTTTTTTTTTTTAAATCAGATGTATCTTCCAGGAGCTATTTATAAGTACAGAATGTAATTTTAGGACAGATTTGAAATGAAGTAATGTATAAGAAAGCATTTTGTTCGTTGTAAAGCTCTATATGTAAGAGATATTGTCTTTGAAATGGTGTTAACCCTTAAATCCTGCCAATAAATTAGATTTGATCAGCAGCAGTTTTTCATATATTTACTAATTTTATCCTTTGCCAATATAGTGAGTACCTTGTTTGGAATGGTACTGGCCTAAGAGGTAGGATTTTTTGTTGTTAATGTTGTTAGCTTGAATTTTAGAGCTATAAGTCATTCAGACTCTCTATTTTGAAGATGCCATTTCAGATACGATTTTATTTATAGTTTTTGGTGTTCCCTATAGTGTTGTTTTTATATTTGAAATGAGTTCTTTCTGATCCGTGCTTTTATTTTCTCCAAGTTTAAATATATATTTGATTTCAAAATGAGTATCCATGTGTATGATTTTTAAAATGTTTTCTATATTAAAATGTTTTAAAATGGCATCAGTGAGGCATGGTGTTAAGTGCCTTTGTTTGGAGGCCTTTTATTTTTGTTTGTAAAAATTTTATTGAGTAGCCAAATGCTACTTATAACTAGATTTGTTTAATTTTTGAAAAAAAAATTTATGCTGTGTCATTTTAAGAAGCCTAATTTCATTAGCATGAGCAATATTCTAATTTCAGCACTTTTTTCCTTTTACAATAGGATTGGATTCAGCATCAAAATACATCTACTCATATTGAGAGCTGCCGACAGTTACGTCAACAGTAAGAATAATCTTTTATTTTTTATAGGTAGCAAATTTATAAAATATGTTCAGGTATGTTCAGGTGACTGTTTAATACCTTTAATGCGGTACTTTGGAGAAAAATATTTTTAGAAAGGAATTGCCTATTTGAAATATTAATTTTATAGGAGTATATTTAATCTTTTTCCAAAAGGAGAGAATTAAATATGATCCTTTCTTCTGACTCCTTCCTAATTTAATCCTAGTAGGTAGACTTTTTAATATCATTGGTTCATTCCTTGCTGGCTTGCCTTCCTTGTGATGGTTTATCTATTTCAGAGCAGAGAGTCTGCCCTTCTCTTATCTCCCCCCCTTCCTCAAAGGATAAATAACTAAAAAGCGCCCAAACCAAACACCAGTATTTAATTTCAGGTCTAAAGCTCTCCTCTGGCTTACAGCCTATTTCAGAATAAACCCTTAAGTAGGAGGTGAACAAGCTAGATGTATCGATTCCTCAGCACTGGTTCTTCAATTCTTCCACCTATTCCTTCTTTAAGACAGAGCACCTATGAAGGTGAAAAGTATGATTTTAACAGTTTTCTCTTATATCTCTTTGAGTAACATAAAATCAAGTTGCATTCCTCCTAGCCTCATTAAACGTGCTGATATAGTTGAGTGTCAAGTTCCTGGTCACTAGACTAATGATAGTAACGTGTTCTTAGGCAAATGGATTTGTGGCAGCTGTTTGGTTTTTGATCTTGTAACAACTTTATGAAAACATCACCAAAATTTTTTGAGATTATTTAGAACTCTTCTAGTCATAAGTGATAAACTTAACTCAAGTAGTTTTTAAAGTAAGGGAATTTATTAGCTCATTTAACTATGAAGCTTAAGGAATGGTTCTAGTTTCAGGAACAGCTAAGTGGGATGCTCAAACAAAAATCAGTGTCAGAAATATTTTTGTTTCTTGGCTGTTCACTTCTGCTTTGGCCTCATGAGATCCCAGGCACACTTTCTCCACAAAGCAAAATGACCACCATAGTCCTGGACTTAAGTGATCTGTATATCTAGCAATTCCAGGAGTTAAAAAAAAAAAAAGCACCTCTTTCTTCATAACTCCTGCAGAAGTCCTTGGTTTGATGCTTTTGGTCCACTTTGTGTTAGTTGTCCATGTCTAAACCAACTATAATAGTTGTGGGAATAGAGTACTCTACCTCGGTTGGTGTCATGTGCCTACTCCTAGTATTGAGTGTGATAGAAGTCCTAGCTGAATCATATAGACTAAGAATAGAGATTGGAGTTGCTTCCCTATATAGATGCTATGCAGACAAACATAGGTTATCATGCAGAGATAATTTGTTACCTGAATTGGATAGACCTTACTGTCGCTGTAAATGGAAAATCTCTCCTGAGCCATAAATTTTTCCCACAGATACCCAATGGGATATCTAATTTTTGTGAAGATGAGGGATTTAGGTGGGAGTGAGTTATTTGCTATAGGTAGACATTAATTCCAGTGAGAGGATTTTAGCTACATACACTGCCATTAATTTACTAGAGCAAATGGTATGTATGCCTATTAAAGCCTTCTATGAGATAAGCATATTTTTTTCATGCACATAGGAACTCTGATTTTAAAGCAGGTGCTTTTCCTGCCTGCCACTAGCTTACTTTATCCTGCATTTTTACCTTTTTCAGGTTGTGTGCTCTTGAATAATTCTTTCATGGCTTTCTCCACTGGAAAAAAATCTGACAAATAAATTAGATTTGCTTTGGTACTTGGCATCCTTACATGGCAAAATATATCCTACTACATTCTTTTTTTTTTTTTTTTTTTTTGGTGAGGAAGATTAGCCCAGAGCTAACATCTGATGCCAATCCTCCTCTGTTTTTTTGCTGAGGAAGATTGGCTCTGAGCCAACGTCTGTGCCCATCTTCCTCTACTTTATATGGGACGCCACCACAGCATGGCTGGACAAGCAGTGTGTTGGTGCACGCCAGGGATCCGAACCTGTGAACCCGGGGCCGCCGCAGCGGAGCGCACGCACCCAACCGCTACGCCACCGGGCCAGCCCCTACATTCTTTGTTTTTTAAGCTGCATTGTGTTCCATTGTGTTTCTTTACCTTAATCTATTTAGTTATTCCTCTGCTGATATGTATTTTGGTTCTTATTCTTTCTCTTAAGGCTTATCTCTTCCCTCTCTTTGTGTTTGTTGGATCTTTCTGGATTATAACACGAGAATAGTTGGTTAACTTGAGAAAAGATACGATGCATCAGAGTTTTAGTATTAAAAATAATAAATAATAGCTGTATGTTTATTGTGTGCTGGGCATTATTATAAACGCTTTACATAATTTATTTAATCTTCAAAGCAGCACTATGAGATATATGTATAGTGATTGTTCATGATTTTACCAGTGAGGAAACTGAAGCATAGAGAGGCAACTTCCCTACTCTCACACAGCAAATAATTGGCACAACTAGTCTGTCTAGCCCATGTCTCTTTGCTCTTTTTTCCCCGCTTTGTCCTCTCAACAGTTTACTCTGAAAAATTTCTAAGCTGCAAAAAAGTTGAAAGGATAGTAAACATTCATATATTCTTCTTTATTCACCAGTTATTAACATTTGCTGCATCTATTTTATTATATCTTTATACATTTTTTGAACTATTTGAAAATAAATTGCAGACGTTATGACACTTCACTCCTCAATTCAACATCTATCTCCTAAGAATAAGCAAATTTTTCTACCTTGGGTATCTGTGATAACCACAATATAACACATTTAAGAAGAGTGATAATAATTTCATAATGCCTTCTAATATATAGGCCAAGTTCAAATGTTCCCACTTCTTTCCAAAATAGCTTTTATAACTATCCCTGCATACCTCCTACCCACACCCCTAATCCAAGATTCACGCATTGCAGTCTCTTTTAATCTAGAATAGCCCACTTCGTGCCTTTTTTTTTTTTTTTTTGAGGAGGAGGAAGAGGATGTTTTTGTAATGTTGGCTTCTTTTGAAATGTCTAGGAAAATTGGCTTGTGGAATGTCCCACATTATGTACTTCTCTGTTTCCTCATTAAATTCAGGTTGAACATTTTGTCACAAAACCTTCATAGGTGATTGTATACTTAGTCTATCACATTGAGACACAATAATTTAAAGATAAGTTACTTAGGTCCTTGTTCTTAGCCATTGTGTTAGACTGCCTGTGTAAGAGGTATTATGCTTCTGAAACACATTTTAAACTAGTTAGGCAGTATACTGGTGGTCCAGACTCTACTTTCAGAATAGTATACGTGCTTTATCTTTCTGCCCTGGGCAGCAGAGACAAGAACATGTATTCTGCAATCAACCTAGTGAAGATTTAAAATATTATTACCAACTCTTGAATAAGAGTTCTCAAGCTCTTATGAATCCATAAACTGGACAGCTCTGGAAATTTAAGGACTTCTTTTTTATTTTATTTATTTATTTATTCCCCCAAAGCCCCAGTAGACAGTTGTATGTCATAGCTGCACATCTTTCCAGTCGCTGTATGTGGGACGCGGCCTCAGCATGGCCGGAGAAGCGGTGCGTCGGTGCGCCCCCGGGATCCGAACCCGGGCCGCCAGCAGCGGAGCGCGCGCACCCAACCGCTAAGCCACGGGGCCGGCCCTAAGGACTTCTGTGTGTTGACAACCAGCTCTATTTCCAGCATTATGCATATAAGGAAGCTAAGGCTTACTTATATTAAGGAACTGGCCTTCAGATACATGGTTGTTAAGTGGCAGCACCTACACTTAGACCCAGCTTGCTTTGATCCCAAAGGTCTTGCTTTTAAATATTATACCAAAAGACTAGAAATTTATCTTCTCAGATGGTACAGAGTAATGAAAGTTTTAAAAAGTGTAGGAGTAGATGAGACAAAATTATTCATGTTTGACTATTGTTAACGATAGGTGATGGATGCATTGGATTAAAGTTAACTTCTTTTTTCTTCATAGTTTGTTACCTTATAGTTACAAGATGCTCCAGGCATTATGTCTGCTCTCAAAGCAGGAAGAAGGGAGCAAGAAGTAGAAAGAAATCTGCCAGTGGTTTTGCACCTGTGTATCGTTGGTTAGAACCTGTCGCCAGCTAGCTATCTTCTGAGAGGCTGAGAAAGCAAATATTTAGCTTTTTTAGCCTTTGTACTAGAGGCAGGCAAGGGAAAAGGGAGTTGAGAATTGCTTTTGAGTTAACCTGCTAACAATATCGGAGACAGATGGCAACAAATAAAAACCACTTTACCTTTACAGTCATGTGTTGATTAACGATGGGAATGCGTTCTGAGAAATGCATCGTTAGGCAATTTTGTTGTTGTGCGAACATCATAGAGTGTACTTACACAAACCTAGATGGTATAGCCTACTACACACATTATGGTACTAATCTTATGGGTCCACCGTTGTATATGGGGTCCGTTGTTGACTGAAACGTTGTAAAGTGCATGACTGTACTAAGGTTTTAACTTAACACTATTTTCCTGCCAGGTGACTTGTTGAAAGAGTTTGCTGCCTCCATTTCCTTACTTGGCTCTCCTCTTGGTTACTGAAATTGTATTCTTGAATATTAGTGATTTGATGATTTAATCACCATTTCCAGTTAACATTTAGAGTCTAGATTCTCTAGAAAATTTGAGGATGAAGATGTCTTTTTCTTAGGCTTCTGTCATGTTACTGTTCCTCCTACTTATTCTTTCTGTGATTACCCCTTAATCTCTTTCGTTGGTTTATCTTTGTCTGCTTTACTGTTAAGTGTTGGTGTGCATAAGATTCTGTCCTCAGCCCTCTTTTTCTCCTACAAACTCCATTCTGTGTTAGTCTTACTTTTAGTACTATAGTTGTGGCTTCTACATGCCTGATTTCTAAATATCTCAGCCCTCATCTTTTCCCTTAATTCTAGATATTCATTTTCAGTTGTTCTGAAAACATTCCTATGTTCACTTCAGAAATGTTTATTGATTCCCCATTGCCTTTTACTTATGTACAACCTCCTTACCTGATTTCAAGGACCTTCATAATTTGTCTCTGAGCTCACTTTCCAGGTTTTCCCCCTCATAATTCCTTTTCATCATTTCCATGCTGCAGACCGGTTCTTGAATAGAACACGTGCTTTGCCTCCAATCTTTCTTTTATGTATTGCCACTGCATGAAACCTAACCTGATACATGCCTATTGATAGACCTTTTTAAGGGCTCCTTGGAAAGCAACCTGTTCTGTGAATTCTGCCCTGATTCCTCCAGCTAGATGTATCTCTGTGCGGTACCTCTTGGTACAGTGTAACGGGCACCATTCATGTTGTGTTCTGTAGAATGGTGTCCCCTGGAGTTCTTCCAAGTGGGGTGAACTGTCTTCCCTCTTTTAACCCCTACCTAAGCTTGTGTCTTATACCTCTCTATACCTCTTAGCACTTTTATGTGTACTGCCTGTTTTACTTAAATAAATTTTGAAGTCTTTAAAGTATGGAGAATGTGTTTTTTTCCCTGAATTGCTTACTTGCATAATACTTTGATTATTTATTAATTAGACCTTCAAAATATTTCACTTCCAAGAAAATTTTTCGTATTTTAATATACTGATAAATCACTATGTAAACTTAGGTTTACACAGTCCTCCTGATACAGGGAAAGATTAATTGAGCCTTATAGTCTATTTTAACTGTTCATTAACATTGTTTATTCTCAAAATAGGTACCCTGATTGGAATCCTGAGATCCTCCCATCAAGAAGGTAATTTTTTTTAATAGTGATGTTATTGAAACTTGATTTTCTTTTAAAAGTAAACAAGTACTTTTGTTTTTTGAAGGTATTGTTTTGAGTTGAGTCCTGTTTTTCCATTTTTACCTTTAAACAGCAGGCAAATGCAACAATCTGTATGAATCTTTCTTTAATTACCCCAGCTTAAATGTGGTAGCTCCCCTCTGTGAACTTTGACTATTTTTGGTCTTTGCTGATAGTACTTTATGCTTTTATTATTATTTTATATTTGTGGGATCTTAGATTTTAAATATCTTGAAGGCTGGGAATGGTTTTATTAAGCTTTGTATACCTTAGGAGGTCCCCATTCAGTGTGTATGTGTACAAGTACAGCATTCAAAGAAATATTTGTAGATTGCATGATCTTTTAGAAAAAAATTGTTGAAAAAGATGTTTATGTAAATCATTTCCTAAATTATTTATATAACTTAATACTTCCAAAACATAATTGGATATAATAGTGGTAAAGGAAAAGCACAAGAAATTGATGATGATATTCTTCTTTAAATTAGCAAAACAGAGGGATCCAAGCAGTTAGAGGACTGATCATCTGTTCTGATTGTTTCTTATTTATCTACAGGGCTGAATTGCATTATAACAAACAGGTTTTTGTTTTAAATAAGTACATGGTGTCAGAGTTTGTTATTGTTAATAGACTGTTTTTAAGAAGGTACTTTTGTCATTTGATATAATTTAAATTTACATTAAATTGGTGAATCTTGTGGGATTTTTTTCCATACTTGTAGAAATGAAGGCAATAGAAAAGAAAATGAAACTCCAAGACGACGTTCTCATTCCCCCAGCCCTAGACATTCTAGGAGATCAAGCTCAAGTCACAGATTCCGTCGATCTCGAAGCCCAATTCGTTATATATATAGACCAAGAAGTCGAAGTCCAAGAATTTGCCATCGTTTCATTCCTAGATACAGATCCAGATCCCGTTCACCGTATCGAATGAGAAATCCATTTAGAGGTAGTCCAAAATACTATCGATCAGTTAGCCCTGAAAGGACATCAAGGAGATCAGTGAGATCAGCAGGTACACTTATGATCGTGAATAATAAATCTACTTATTTTAACCAAATTTTTTAGGGTTTTTTTGTTTGAATTTTTTTATTTCTATATTTCTAATAAGTTTGAAATAGTAACTTATATACTACTGTCAAGATTTAACAGAAGTTAACATTTTGAGCTGTTTGCCTCAGCTCTTTTTAAACTTCTAAGGTTTTTAACAAATGAAATGTTTTATTTTACTAAATTTTAAAATTGCTATATGAAATCTGACCCACATCCCAACCTGGTCCATTCTTCTTCCCTTTATTAACTAGCAGAAGAAATGTGGGAGAGTATATCTATCTACCCAAAATTTAAAAACCAAGGATATACAAACATCTTAAATTTGCCCTGATAATTGATTGTAGACTTTTCTTCCATTAGTTAATTTAAAACTTTTTAGAAATTATTCATATTTTCAACCGGTATCTTAATATTGGTTTAGTGACCTTTCCAGGAATAGTTCTTATATGTATTGTATATATTTTCTCTGAGATCTTTTCAGAGGTCTGCGAGGTCTTCCCTTTTCCAACTGCATGTCCATGTAAAACAATTTTCTTTATATTTTTCAACCAAAATAATGTATCCAACAGATTGGATGCAGAAGCAGATATGAGAATTTTCAGGTGTCTTCTTTTAAGCCCAACATTGAAGTGTTTGGAAAAATATATAATGATGCTACTCATTTAACTAATTCTTTTTGTTTGAGGAATTAAAGTTGTTTTTCCTAAAAATATGTTATTTATGTTAACATAGGAGTTTATTATTATTAAATTAATTAAATATTTTTAAAATTTTATTTTAATTTCTTATATGGTAAATATTTATAAATTTAACACAAACAAAAACTCTTTGGCGTCCTCAACTTTTAAGAGTATTAAAGGGATACTGAACCAAAAGTTTGAGGACCACTGGTGTAAGAGAAGCTCACTGAATAAAGGAACTTCATTTAAAAGCCTTTTGAGTGAAGAATTAAAGACTAAGCAGTTTTTTGTGTGTATTTGCTCCCTATTTGGCCTAACAGTGGCTCTGTGTGCTAAGTATTTGGGCAGTTGAGGGATTCTTTTTATATAATGTGATGAGATGGTTCTTACTGTAAGTTCTTTTCGATTGAAGTTGTATTTATGTCCTTTTTACTAGATAGAAAAAAAGCATTAGAAGATGTGGTTCAGCGATCTGGGCATGGATCAGAGTTCACTAAACAGAAGCATCTTGAAGCAGTTGATACAGGACACTCACCAGCACAAAAGCCTAAAACTGGCAGTGGATCAAAGCCATCAGTTAAAACTACAAGCTCTGCAAAGAGTGATTCAAATTTAGGAGGACATTCTACTCGTTACAAATCAAAGAATCTTGAAGATGATGACACCTTACCAGAATGTAAACAGTTGTCTGATAAAGCTGTTTCTCTCCAGCGTAAGGTCAGTAGTTCTTTAATTTGTTAGTGCAAATGTGTGCATCCATTTGTTATGATGACAAAGAGAAGAAGTTCTCTGAATTTTTTATTTTCATATTCTAAAAGTTTGAAATCATAACTTGTTAAATTATGTTGCTATATGGAATATTTTATTGGTTTTTCTTAGGAATATAATAAAAGTTCAATAATTCAGAATCTTGTAGTTTACAAATCCTAAAGATTTGGTATTTGATGTCTGAAAAGTGAGAACACTTTGATGGTTTGGTGTTTTTGTCTAGCCACACAAGCAGATTGTTGTGATGAGTTTTGCTATCTGATTAGGGAAGTGAATGTAATCACCAGCATTAATGAGCTTTTGTAATCTTTGTTAGTAAGCTATAAAAGTGATGAGTCTCTACTGAGAATTGATCATTTTTAATCTGTTTTATAGTTTTTGCAGTACAGTTCAGAAGTCAAGTACTTTGTTGTTCAGTGCAGAATAGTCTGTTTTCTGGGCTGATTTATCGGTGTATTTTGACTGTAACCCTCTAGTTACAATACTGAGGTATTATTTTATTGTATTTGTTAAATTACTGTTATAGTAAATAATGTATGAAGCATCCTGAGAATATCAGAGTAACTCCTAATAGGCCCAGATTATTAAATGTTTAGTGTATTAACTAACATTTACTAATATACTGTGTAACTAATATACTAATAAAAACTATAATGTATACTATATACTAAGATAACTGTAGTATATTAACAAGTCTTGAAGTATGTAGGTACACATTGTTCTTAACATTGTCTAAATAAATACTTTCAACAACTACAATTCCCTGCTCCAAAGAGCTTATATTTAGAAGAATAAACTTAGAATAACCTATAATTACAGAATTTTCAAGACCATTGGGAAGAAAGAAATGCTGAGTACAGGGAAAATTGTGGAGAGGCTGAATTAGTCTAACATTCTTTTCGTTTTGTTTCAAGACTTCCAGATGGTGGCAGTGGAACTTTTTAAAAGTTTTTTTTAAGTCAAATTTTAACATCAGTGGTAAATTTGATATTACAATGTATTCAAATTGTATATATTACATATGAATCTTTTAAGGTATTACACCTATCTAGATATCATTTTCAATTAGAAGAACACAGAGTGAATAGAGCTCTAATTTCTGCTTCACTAGTGACGGACCACGCAGATTCATATAGAAAAATACTCTTTAATAGTTTTGGACCATTCCATAGGTCTTGTTTGTTACAAAAAATTAAACAGAAAAGCATTTGTAGTTGGTTACCTATAAACTCTGACCA
The DNA here is from genome assembly GCF_057802395.1 of Ceratotherium simum simum. NCBI lineage: Eukaryota > Metazoa > Chordata > Mammalia > Perissodactyla > Rhinocerotidae > Ceratotherium > Ceratotherium simum. Next base: position 15,161,034 of record NC_141910.1, on the reverse strand, counting down.
CTGATGGGTTTGAGTGGTAAAATATAATATTTCTTACCACCCTTCTTTAGTATTTAAAAAAATTTTTTTAAATTGTGCTAAAATATTTAGAAGATTTTTAAAGGACTAAGATTAGTAGTAGAAGAAATCATATTGGAAATTATTACTATACTTCATGTCTTAATTGGTTTATTTTTAATTTTCTTTCATCCCAAAAATAGCTTCGGAAAGACCAGGCGTCACATTATGATTCAGTTCTTCTTGTATCTGAATTACCAGAGGATGGCTGTACTGAAGAAGATATTAGAAAAATATTTCAACCATTTGGAAAAGTTAATGATGTCCTGATTGTTCCGTATAGAAAGGAGGTGAGCCATTCAGTCTGTTCAAAAAATGCATACAAAGTCATTACTTATAAAGACTGTTGTTGGATGTTTTAGCTGCTTTTACTACATGTATAATTGTTAATTGGGAGTTATGTAAATGTTTAGATGTAAGTGGACTAGTTCCCAAAATACTATTTTATATCCTTTAGAACAGAGGTTGACACACTTTTTCAGTAAAGGGCCAGATAGTAAATATTTTAGGCTGTGCCTACCATAGGATTGTAACTAGTCAATTCTGTCGTTGTACTAAAGCAGTCATAGATGATACATAAATAAATAAAGCATCGGTGTGTTCAGAAAAACTATTTACAAAAACAAGTGGCAGGCTGTGGTTTGCCATGCATTGCTTTAGCACACCTGTAAGGTTATACTGAAAAAATGATTTTGTTTGTACAATATTTTTTACATGTAGGTTGTCTTCCTGTAACTCACATAATAAAGTTCATCAAAACTACGTACAACCCTAGACTAAGCAGAGCATAAAGGTGTGAGATAAGACAAGGAAACATAGTTGGTAGTGTTTTCTTTGTTGCAAGAAGCCTTAAAAATGTTGCCGCTAGACCAGATCCTGCCTTCTGTCTGATTTTTCAGTGAGCCCTGCCTTCCCATTTCTTATTGTTCCATGAGCCTGCCATGGACCCCTGTTTCCCTCTTTTTATCTTGGTAATGGTATAGAAATTCTATAAGGTTAAATGTCCATTTCAGATTTACATGTTAGCAAAACAAGAAGAAAGGTAAAAACAACCAGGACTTGAGGTAATTTCATAGTTTTATGTTCCACAAAGAAGTATTAAGTCATGCAGAGAATTTTTACGATAGATTTTTGACCAAAAATGGAATATATTTCATTTTAGGCTTACTTGGAAATGAAATTTAAAGAGGCAATTACTGCGGTTATGAAGTTCATTGAAACGACACCTCTTCTGATAAAAGGGAAAAGTGTGAAAGTATGTGTTCCAGGAAAAAAAAAATCACAGGTAAACTGGATTTAGATTTTGTGTTTCGTCATTGTTGTGGATTAGTTTAACTTTTTGTTCAATTATGGTGCTTACAGAAAAATGCATAAAACATAAATGTTCACTCAACAGATTGTATGTGTATAAATTTGAATACACTGAAATTAACAGCTTCTTTATATAAATGTAATATAGCACTATAAACAGTATTAAATGGCAAGCAACAGACTAGGAGAAAATACTTGACAGAATTAGCAAACATCTGTGAAACTTCTACCTGGGTCACAAACTATAAATTGACAACATCCTGGAAGCCCTTTGCATGTTTTTTCTTAATCCTTATACCCTCCCTTCTGCCCAAAAGTAACCCCTAACTTGATTTCTAATATCATAGTTGAGTTTTACTATTTGGAACTTTATTATAAACAGAATCACAGAACTTCTTTTGGGCCTTGTGCTTTCTTAGAAGTATCAATGTTTATGAGTTTAGTCTTTCTAGATCATTTTCTATGCTTTAGTTTATATATCCATAGATAATGTCTATAGAAGTACTTAAAGATATCTAATAGGTTTTGCTTTGTGTATGTGTGTCCTTTTCATTTTTTTTTTTTTATTTGCTGAAGAATGCCTACTTTATAGGGGCTTTGTAGTACACATTTTTCAGTCAGTAATTTGATTTAGAAATCTAACTGTGTTAGTACATATAGATTTTCCTCATTCTTTTTAACTGCTTTGTGGTATTACTTTGTGTGAATATACCACAGTTATTTTACCAGTTCCTTATGGATGGATATTTAGGTTATTTCTAATTTTTCATTACTATAAACAGGACTTTAGTTAACTTTCTTATGTGTGGCTTTCACAGGCCTTTCTTAGGCATTTATGATAGTGTGTTTTAAGGTGATATCTACAGTGAAATTGCTGGGTTATAGGATATATAGTAATAATAGGTAGGTAATACCAAATTGCCCATTAAGTAGCTATAATAATTTACAGTCTGATAATTTATGAGAGTAGTGGTGTTTCCGTATTATCAACAACATCTTAATATTTGCAGTTTTAAAATCCAGTATGTCAACAACGGTATCTAGTTTTAATTTGCATTTTTATGATTATTATAGAACTTCAGCATCTTTTAATATAATAATTAGCTATTTCTCTTACTGTTTTAGTGAGTTGTGGTTATCTTTTTCCCATTTTTCTGTTGGGTTATCTGTCTTTCTAAAAAATTTCGTCTGAAGGTGTTCATTACTACATACTAATTTTGTATTATATGTGAGAAGTATTTTGTTGTTTGTATGTATGTATATATATAAAGTTTTGATTTCAGTGTAGTCAAGTTCATTGATTTTTTTTCCTCTTAATGACTTGCACTTCTTTTCTTTTGTCTCGTTTTAGAAGACAGTCTCTGTACTAGTGCCAAAAAAGATATGCTTCCATTATTTTTTTAATGTATAATTTGTGGTATAATGTGTGATTGGGATCAATATTATTTCCAAAATAGGCAATTAGTCCAACAGCATTTGTGCCTAATTTGTCCTTCCTTGTTGATTTGAAAAGCTGTCTTTATGTGTATAAATTACCGTATATACCTAGATCTATTTCAGACTATTTTGTTACATCAGTCTGTTTATTTTTGTACCAATACTGTGTGGTTTCAATTATAACAGTTATAACTTTATAATATTTGCCTATCTTTCTAGTAGAATCCTTTTTCTTTGTTCCTTATTTAAATTTATTTTGGTTGATCTTGAACATTTATTTCTGCATATTAGTTTTAGAATCAGTTTAAGTTCTTTGAAAAATCTTATTGGAAGTTTAATTGATAGTGTATTGAATTTGTATTGATGTTTTTGTAATACTAAGTCTGTCAAAACATAGTTTATCCCTTCATTTTTTTAGATTTCATTTAGTATCCTTCATCAAGTTCTATATTTTTTTCCTTAACATTGTTTTGTAACTTTTCTATAACATACATTTTGGAGGAGTTGTTTATTTCTTATTTATATTTATTTGTGTATATCATAAATAGTATTTAAATTGCTATTAGAGAAAGGATCTTTATTTTTTATTTCTCTTACGTGTTCTGATTAGTTACTGCTAGAGTAACCCATTATCCTAGTTTACACCTGCTTCATGCCATCCATTTAATTCCCATTGTCCTGATTTGAATAATGTATCATATGGTGATCCTAGTTATTAACCAATTTTCTCATTTAGGATTTCTCTCATTTTCAACTAACAGAAAACTTCACCAGTGGTTTATTAAACAAATAAGAGGTTTATTTATCTCATAATAGGAAATCTGCAGGTAGGTGGTCCATAGCTGGTGCTGGAGCTCCATGATATCTTCAGTAACCCAGCCTTTTTGTTTTTCTGCTCCACCATCTTTAGCATGTACTTTTCATCCTCAGTTATAAGATAGTTGCTGTACCTTCTGGCATCATTTCTATCTTCCAAGCAGAAATGAAGGAATAAAAATCAAGAGTAAAATGGATTTTGATTTTCTTTTTTGCTGGGAAGAATGAGTTCCCCAGTGACTTTTCCCTGCGTTTGATTTACCAGAACTATGACACATAGCCATCTCTAGTTGCAGAGGAGGTTAAGGGGAAGCAAGAATTGAGTGCATAATTTAAGAACTTAAACTTTATCCTGTAGACAGTTAAATATTATTCAAGGTTTTGAACAGGGCTATGACATAATGAAATAGATGGATTAGAAAAATCCATCTGGAAGCAATCTACAGAATGAATTACTGGGCAAATGACTCTGAAGGGGAGAAGAGAAAAGATGGCTGAAGTCCAGTTAGAAGACTCATCTAGTCAACCAGTTGTTACTACAATTATTATTATTACAGTTACAATTATTATTGTAATAATAGTAATGGTTTTGGGTAATTTAGTAACCTTGAGAGTAGAAAGGAGAAATTGTTTATACCAGTAACTCTCAAGTAAGACCTGGCTGATCATTAAATTTGGACAACTGGGGAGAAAGTCAGTCTTCTTTAATTCTGAAAAGTTTAATCTGGGAAAATAGGTGAATAAGGATACATTTAGGGTATTAGCCTATTTTAAACAGATTAAAATAATTCTCTTGGATGACTTTTTGATAAAGTTGGTAAAGTAGCGGCATAAATCCAAGAGCCAAAACTTATTTACTATCCTGATTTTTATAATAGTGAATAGGGGAAAGTATCAACACTGGAAACTAGAAAACATGCCATCTGCCTATCAAAAATACTGATACTCTTCAAATAAATATGGTTTGGATAGTGCTGAATTGAAGGAGCCTTAGAAGGCTAATTATGACTCCTCTGTTGTGATAGAGCGGCATTCCTAGGTATTGACTGGAGGGGACCCCCAAAGAACTCTGGTATGGCTTCTTCAGGTAGGAAATATGTGGACAGTCTTTTTGACCTATTACTGCAGAGGAAGACATCAAGTTTTCCTGTCAGAGCAAGCCCAAAATAGGCTGGAAGCCCAAAGTAGTAAGAAGAAGGATAGTGCTATAACTTCCTTGGTCCAGATCTTAATTTTGACATGAATAGTCAAAATGAAGACAAGACTTTTCTGGAGCCGGCCCCGTGGCATAGCAGTTAAGCGCATGCACTCCACTGCTGGCTGCCTGGGTTCAGATCCCAGGTGTGCACCGAGGCACCGTTTGTCAGGCCATGCTGTGGCGGCGTCCCAAATAAAGTGGAGGAAGATGGGCACAGATGTTAGCTCGGGGCCAGTCTTCCTCGGCAAAGAAAAAAAAAGAGAGAAGGATTGGCATGGATGTTAGCTCAGGGCTGATCTTCCTCACACACACAAGAGACAAGACTTTTCTGCCCACATTTGATGTTTTATGTTAGGACTGCCTTTGACTCTGGCTGTGATTCTCAGAACATTCTCTCCATTTTGCTTCTTCTTGGAATCAATAAAGAAATGTTATAGAAAAGGTAAAAATTTCCACATCCTTGTATTTAAACCTGAAGGATTAAAGTATGTGCCTGTACAACTCTGACAAACTCAATTACCTTGTCTTTTTAGTTATAAGCCAGCATAGACCTCAATCCTCAACAATGGTTTTTAACCTTTTTTCAGCTGCTCTCCACCACCACTACCAATAATCTGATGAAAGCAAGCGGATTTTTTCCCCAGAGAAATGGACACATGTCCATATTCACAGAATTTTCCTTCAAGGAGCAGGAGCTCTTGATCTTTAGAAAAAAGTATGAGCAGATTTCCTGACAAACAAAACCCTTGCAACTGTGAAGTAGTGCTGTAGCTCAACCCTCTGCAAAAATAAAACAAAAAAGCAAGACTTTAAAAATTCTGATTTAGTGTTTTCAGCAAGATTCGTAGGGACATTATATCTAAAACCTAGAGCAAGCAGTCCGCCAGGATCCAAGAAGACTGCATGGAAATGAAAAACAGTGCTGGGAAGCAGTGAACAGTGGTTTGTACATTATGGAAAATCTAATAAATAACAAAAAGATACAACTGAAGAGATATAACCAGAATTCAGATGAGAATTTAATTTCATTTTAGTTCAGAAACTATTTCTTAAACATCTGTTATTTGCTAGGCATTGTGCTATCTGTAGAAGATGCAGTGGTGAACAAGACAGATGTGCTTCCACCCTTCTTGGAGCTTATAGTCTTATTAGTGAGGGTTAAAGTACCTAAAATGGTGAAAAGGAAAGGCATAGTGGATACATCTAGGAGACCCAATTCGCATATAACTGGAATTCCAGAAAGAGAACACCACTAAATGCTGGTGAAGAGTTTAAATTTTGTAGTTATGGAGGGGCAACCTATAGTGATCCAGTATCTGAGTGTAAAAAGAAAAAATCTAGCATTAGAAAGCAGAGCAATACATTCTCAAGGTGGAATGGCAAAAAGATTGATTCATTGTAATTCAGTACATCCATTTCAAGTCAAATCCTAAAATGTGCCCTAGGACAGTATTCTCAGATGTGCCTGTGCTTAGAAAGTATTTCATCTGTATATCTTTCCTAAAATATTACTGTCAAAACGAAGAACTTAAGAAACAGAGAAGTTATGATCTAAAATGATTGGTAATGAGCACTGAAATCACTTAAACATAGAGTAAAATCTTAAATAATCATATTTTTATAAAATAAAGTAAATTGCAAAAGATGTGACTCAAAATTACAAAACAATAATTTTGGTCTAAAATGTGTCATCCAAAATTGGCGTGTAGCCCAAAGGGTAAGGGCTAAATTTTTAAACTTACACAGAGGATATCAGTAGTTTCAACTTTCTTTTAAAATTGAGGATAACCGCTAGTAGAACAAAAGTTAGGAGGATGAATATCTCCTAAATCATTTGGGTGAGGGAAGTGTTTGGGATAAAATCCCACATAGCACAAAAGGAAATGGCAAGGATGCCTAAAAAGAACTGAAAACATAAAATAACATGACAAGAATTATTATGAAGTTCAGATCAATTTAACATATATTTATTCCATGTACACTAATTGCCAAGCATGATTTTAGGCACTGGAGATATGGTAGTGAATAAAAACAAAGTCCCTGCTCTCACTGAGTTTAACTTCAAGGGATAGGGAGAGAAAGACCACAAGGAAATTAAAAATATATACATATTGTGTCTGTTAGCGGCAAGTGCTGTGGAGAAAAATAACAGAAAAGGGAAATAGAAGTGCTCTTGTTGGGGAATGAGGAGGTATGTAACTTTTAATAAGGTTATGGAAGGTCTCATTGAAAAGATGAAATTGGAGCAAACACCTGAACAAGGTGAGGGAGCGAGTCATTCCCTGGGTTGAGAGCATTCCAGACAGAAGGAATGGCAACTGCAAAAGGCTTTTAAGATCCATGCCTCTGTAGCTTGTTTGAGGAGTATAAAGGATGCTTGGGGTTGGAAGTAGAGAAGGATAGGGAGAGGTATGTGGTGGTTTGAGGGTAGAGAATGAAGGGAATGTGTGGTATAAACTCTTATAGACCATTCTGATTATTGGCTTTTTCTCTTAGTGTGATGAAAGGTTTTGAGTTTAGGAATGGCAAGATCAATCTGGTTCTGTGTTGTGAATAGACTAGAGGTGGGTGAACAGGCAAAGACAGAAGCAGAGACACCTTCATGAGGCTGTTGTAGTAATCAAAGCAAAAGATGGTGGTAGATTGGATCAGGGTAATAGCAGTTAGACATCTGAAATATCATAACACTATTTGAAGTAATATTTTTGAAAGTTAGTGCTAAGAAAATGTAGGTGAGTGGTAAAAGGTGTAAAATTATGCTGTTTGATCACAAATTGAAAAAATATTTTTATTCTATCTATAAATAGCAAAAGGCAATAAGCATTTATACTTCAGGGTAGGAAGATTTTAGATGTTTTTTGTTGTATTTCTTATGCTTTTGTGATTTTTCTAAATTGCATTTTATATTTAGGGAAGAAACTAAATTTTTTTCCTTCATAGAACAAAGAGGTGAAGAAAAAGACATCAGATTTAAAGAAAATATCTGCATCTACTTTAAAGTAAGTAGTTCCCTGATTTCATATGTGAGAATGAATGTGTGTATGAATTAAAAATTTTTAATTTTTATAACTGCATTTTTAATATATTTTATCACCCTGACTCCAGTTTAAATGGGACATTGTTCAAATTGAATGATTTTAAACTTCTTTAGGTTTAAGCTTTGCATCTTTAGAAGTTTTAGAACGTAGAATTTCAGTCTTTGCTAAATTTTTTTTCTTTTGCATAGAAAAGATACAGATACTTCCAAAGCGGTTGAAACTGTGACTACAGCTTCTGCCAGTAAGTTGTTAGTTTTAATACTTCTTCTCAAAATGAGTATATTTTGTCAATTTACTAGAAACTTCTTTTAAGATGATGCTGGAAAAACATTATTTTCTTGCGCTTCAGTAGAAGAGACCCACATTGGCCCCTGTATTAAGCCAGTGGTTAATATTTAGTACTGTGTAATTATGGAATCTCTTCTGGAATAAATATAAGGACTCAATGAGATAATGTATGTAAAATGCCTATCAGAGTTTCATAGTTATTAGCTGTTTAGGTTAATTTTGCAATGTCTCCCTCCATTCCCTCTCCATAAACCCACAAGACAAAACATAAAGAAAGGTATGTTATGATTACTTGCCTGCTCCCCTTTGATTTTGAAAGTCTGCTGACAGGGCCGGCCCCGTGGCTTAGCGGTTGAGTGCACGTGCTCCGCTGCTGGCGGCCCGGGTTCGGATCCTGGGCGCGCACTGACGCACCGCTTCTCGGGCCATGCTGGGGCCGCGTCCCACATGCACCAGCTGGAAGGATGTGCAGCTATGACATACAGCTATCTACTGGGGCTTTGGGGGGAAAAAATAAATAAATAAAATCTTTAAAAAAAAAAAAAAAAAGTCTGCTGAGAGGCAAAAAATAAACAAAAAAGACTAAACAGAAATAGATGTTATTATAGTCATGTGCTAAAAGTTGTTTCTTTTTTTCTTTTTGCTGAGGAAGATTCTCCCTCAACTAACATCTGTCACCAATCTTCCTCTTTTTGCTTGAGGAAGATTCTCCCTGAGCTAACATCTGTACCAGTCTTCCTCTATTTTTTATATGTGGGTCCCTGCCACAGCATGGCTGATGAGTGGTATAGGTCCTCGCCTGGACACTGAAACCAGGCCGCCCAAGCAGCGCGTGCCGAACTTAACCACTAGGCCGGCCCCTAAAAGTTGTTTCTTTACACTCAGGAAAACACTTCAGGTCTTTATTATGAATCTAGCTAAATGAATTTTGCATACAATTTTAATCAACTGGATTATCTTTTTTCTCAGTTCATTTAGAATTGGAAAGGTGGAGAGAAAGAAGTCGTTGCCAAAACATACACTCTTGAGTCTAGTAAGAATAAACACTTTGATGGTGAAAGACAAGACAGAAAAGCTTAATTAAAGTAGACATAAAATATATTCAGAAAGTTAAATTGTGTTTTGTATGTTCTATTTTGGAAAGGCAGGTGTATAGTGTGTTCTGGATTTCTATTCAGAGTAGATTAAGAGTTTTTGGTACTAAAACTGTAATATTCATGTGACTGGAAAATTGGATTGTATAGAATATCTCGTTTTCCCATAATGTTTAGTTGGAGAGTGTACTGAAGTTTTTGGAAGTTAGTGGAGGTGACTATGGGTGGCTTCTGGAAGGCAGTAGATTTTCACTAAAGTTTTAAATGTGAACATATAAACAGATAATATATGGTTAGGGAGATGATATAACAAAAGTAACAGAATTGAAGAATCACTTTATAGAAGGTCTTGAAGAGTCAAACTGGGAAGTTTTTGAATTTGAACCCACTAATAGCATTTCTCAAAATGTGATGTGTAGAAGACTAATTCCTGGAAGATGTTTGGATCAGATAAAGTTTGAGATATGTATTATACCTTTTTTGTTTGTTTGTTTTCCTTAAATTTCACAGAACACATTCACTTTATGAAGGCCTGCAGGAAAGAAACCTATTTAGCTTTGTTTAACCCACTGTTTCTGAAGCTTGGCTAAAGTGCACCCCATTTTTTCTTTGTGAGACCTAGTAATACTTGGTACAGACTCTGGGAAATTGCCATGGAGAATAAAGAACCTTTAGTTGTTTAGGATTCTCATATAGATTGGATAAATGGAGAGACTGAAAAATCCAATTGAGAAAACATAGTTGCAGTTACTTTAAGGTAATTAGGACCTGATATAAAAAGGTTAATTAAAATGATGTGGGATGGTAAAATCTGAATTTTTGTTATATAGAATTTTTTAGTGGATAAAATATAAAAATTAAAAGAAAATAATTTTATAATTTTTTTATTGATTTTTTTTTTTTTTTCCCCCAAAGCCCCAGTAGATAGTTGTATGTCATAGTTGCACGTCCTTCTAGTTGCTGTATGTGGGACGCGGCCTCAGCATGGCTGGAGAAGCAGTGCGTCGGTGCGCACCCGGGATCCGAACCCAGGCCACCAGCAGCAGAGCACGCTCACTTAACCGCTAAGCCATGGGGCCGGCCCAAGAAAATAATTTTAAAACTTCAAGGTTTCAGGCTGGATTTTACTCGAAGAGTGTGGTGATATTGATTATAATAGCAAAACTTAGATGCAGTGATTTCTTTGAATTTGGGGAAAACCATGAACTTAGATTTCAACATTGCTGAATTTCAGCTATCAAAGAATGTCTATTGGCGATATCGTTTAGTCAGCCAATCACGTGGCATTGCCAGTGGGGTAATTAGGAAATTTTTTGTTAAGTTTAATGTCTAAGTTTTGGGAATAGTCCTAACATAACAAAAGTAATGAGGGAGAAGTGCTTCCAGCTAAGTGCTTCCTCCATTCCAATATAAATGTAGAAAGAAAAAAGAAAGAGGAACCTGTAAATAAGACTGAGAAAGTATCAGATGAGAAAGATAAGGGTGCACGGTATCTTTTTGAGTTAAGCAGTGTCAGATTAAAGAGTGATAGGGGGGCTGGCCCCATGGCTTGGCGGTTGGGTGTGCGCGCTCCGCTGCTGGCAGCCCAGGTTCAGATCCAGGGCGCGCACCGATGCACCGCTTGTCTGGCCCTGCTGAGGCCGCGTCCCACGTACAGCAACTAGAAGGATGGGCAACTGTGACATAGAACTATCTGCTGGGGCTTTGCGGGGGGGGAAAAACAGAGAGGAGGATTGGCAATGGATGTTGTCTCAGAGCCGGTCTTCCTCGGCAAAAGGAGGAGGATTGGCACGGATGTTAGCTCACGGCTGATCTTCCTCACAAAAAAAAAAAAAAGTGATAGGAAGTTAATTAGGATAGTTTTAAAGAGAACTTTGGTTATAAGCACAAATCAAAAAGGGAGAAGTACCGGGAGGAAGGAAAAGCTTAATTTTATCAGAAAGGAAGACTTTAGAACTCTTACCCAGTGCTTATTAAAAAGAAATAAAAATACTTACTGAGCACCTACTATATGCCCATAATTGGAGGTGTTTTTATTTTTTTATTCTTTTTTTTGTGATGAAGACCAGCCCTGAGCTAACATCCGATGCCAATCCTCCTGTTTTTTGCTGAGGAAGACTGGCCCTTGGCTAACATCTGTGCCCATCTTCCCCTACTTTATATCGGACGCCACCACAGCATGGCTTAACAAGCGGTGCATCAGTGTGCGCCCAGGATCCGAACCGATGAACTGATGAACCCAGGGCCGCTGCAGCGGAGTGCGCACACTTAACTGCTTGTGCCACCGGGCAGGCCCTGGAGGTGTTTTTAAAGTGTTAGGATACACCAGTGAACCAGATAGCCAAGAGCTCTCTTGCTAAGTAGCTTACATTTTAACTTGAGGTGACAAATAATAAACATGAAATAATATGTGTTTTAGAGAGTGAGACAGGAAAAAAAGAGAGTGCTATGACAGGATAAAGGTGATGTAGGGTTAGTTTGATTTAGAGTTAGAATTTAGCGTGCAGAATAAGGTAATGATTTGTTAAGTAGAAGGGTCTGCTAAGGGGCATAACCTGTGCAGAAGACAGAAAACAAGGGAAAGAAACCTGCCATGGGTTACGCTATTGATACTAGGCAGTTTATGTTATCTCGCTTAATCTTTCAAACCACACTGCGAACATAGTTAATACTGTTCTCATTTTATAGTTGAGGAAACAGATTCGGAGAGGTTAAATGAATCTGCCTTACTCAAGGTCATGTGGAAGAGTTAGGATTCAAACCCAAAACTGTGTGATTCCAAGGCTTTTCACCTATACTAAACCACGTCTCTGAGAATGAGACTTGTTCTTAATCTCCTTTGATTGCTCTTCTTTTATCTTCCCTTAATGTTTTCCTTAAAAGTCTGTTCCTCTTCTGTTGTCATACTCTTCTTCCTGGGTGATTTCTTTCCTCCTGGGTGATTTCTTTCTTTCTCACATCTTTAAGGACTAGTGACATCTCCCATACGTACATAAACCTCCTACCCCTCAAATTTACTCCTCTCATTTTTTTATATCATCTAACAATCACCACTAGGCATCCAATGTAGAAATCCATTAGTAATCCTTTACCCTGTCTTGTCTTCTCTTCTGTCCACCCAGTTCACATTTAAATAACATCTTTCTCTTTTCATCCAATCAGTGGCTGATTTAAATTAGTTCTCTCTTGAATCTACCTCAAACTATGTCTTTCTCCTTTGCTCCATCATACCTGTAACTTTTAATTCAGACTCACATTTGAATTTTTGAAGGTAGCCTCCTGACTGGTGTTTTTTTCTTCCCCTCTCTGCTCCATTATTCACACTGTTGCCTTGAGGTCTTTTTAAAGCAGATCTGATCATTCCGTTCTTAGGGACCCGCAGGAGAAAGCCCAAATTTCTTCACCATTACATAAAAGACCGTTTACTCTTTGGTTCCAGGTTACGTTTTCAGTCTCTTGTCACTTAACTGTATGTTATGTTCCAGCCACTCAGAACAGTTTATTTTCCAGTTATACTATACTATTTCATTTCTCAGTTCTTTATTTATGCTGTCCATTTGTGTGGAATCGTTGTCTGAATTCCAGTTAATTTTACTTAGTGAGCACTTATTAAGGACCTGCTAAGTAGATGCCAGCCCTTGTGCAAGGTACTGAAGATACAAAATCAATTAAGATGCCTTTTTGGGGGCGTACGTAGGGCAAATCCTCATTTATCCTTTAAGGCCCATCTCAGGTGGAACTTCTTTGTGATACCTTCCCTGACTCTCCTAGGCAGTTAGAAGCTCCCAACACCGTTCTAGTAATACTGTGTACATGATAAGTCTATCTCTCTTTCACTTGGCTGGGTGAGGGAATATTCCTAGTTTTATTTTTCCATCCCTTAATATCTCAAGTAGTGTAAGAGTTAATGAATAAACATTTGCAGGAGGAAGAGTACAGGGATACTCACACCAAGTTTGTATTAATGGTATAACTGAACCCATGGAAAAATACATGGTGAACCAAAATTTTCTGGTTCATCATCCTTGACTTAATGATTTTTTCCTGTAAGATTTTATTGGATTCTTTTTTTTTTTAAGTAAGTGTATCTTTTTCTTTTTACCTTTCCAATTCCCAGATGAAAATGACCCTTGAAGTTAGTTATTTCCCCAATAAAAGCACTCTGCCCAAATAGTTCCCACATGTGAGTTCTTTCAAACCTTTAAGGAAGTGATAACTCTGGTTCTATTTCAGCTGTTCCATAACATTCAGAGGAAAGGAAAACTTTCTTTAAAAGGGGGGGTGGTGAGAGGACAAACAAGAAGAAAAAAAACAGGCTAGTACATCAAATGCTGACGAAGATATCAGAATGGCTAAAAGAAGAACATAGTAACACCAAATGCTGTTGAGGATGTGGAGAAACTCGTACATTGCTGGTGGGAATGTAAAATGGTATAGCCGTTCTGGAAAAGAGTATTGCAGTTTTTTAACAAAGTGAAACGTGCTTATAATAGGACGCAGCAATTACACTCTTTGGCATTTATCCCAAATGAATTATGTTCACACAAAACCTATTTGCACAAAAACCTATATATGAATATTCATAGCCTCCTTATTCATAATAGCCAAAAACTGGGAATAACCCAAATGTCCTTCAGTGGGTGAATGGTTAAACAAACTGTGATATGTCTGTAGCATAGAATACTACTCCGCAATAAAAAGGAATGAATTATTGATGCATGCAGCAACTTGGATGGCTCACAGAGGAATTAGGCTGAGTGAAAAAAAAAATCAATCTCAAAAAATTATATATTGTAAGCTTCCCTTTATATAACATACTTGAAATGATAAAATTATATAGAGAACAGATTAGTGGTTGTCAGAGGTTGAGAGGGAGGGAATGAGGTGGCTGTTATAAATGGGTAATAGGAAAGATCCTTGTGATGGAACTGTTCTGCATCTTGACTGGTGGTCGCAGTAATCTACACTTATGTGATAAAATTTCAAAGAACTAAATACACAGTAATGAGTGCATGTAACCTGGGTAAATTTAACTGTTGGTAGGTTGTATCAGTGTCAATTTCCTGTTTGTGATATAGTACATAGTTATAAAAAATATTATCATTAGGGGAAACTGGATGAATTATATATGGGATCTCTATTATTTCTTACCACTCCATGTGGATTTACAATTATCTCAAAATTAAAAGTTAAAGAAATGGGGGCCAGCCTGGTGGCATAGTGGTTAAGTTCACATGCTCTGCTTTGGTGGCCTGGAGTTTGCGTCTTCAGACCCCGGACGCGGACCTATACACTGCTCATCAAGCCATGCTGTGGCAGCGTCCCACATACAAATCTCAAATGGTTTTTCGTAGGACTTGGTAAGCTGATTCTAAAATTCATATGGAAAAACAAAGGGCAAGAATAGCTAAGAGACTCTTGAAGAAGGAATTTACCCTGTCCAATAGTAAGACTTCTTATAAATCTATAGTAATGAAATCAATGTGCTATTGGCAGAGGGAGAGATCAAGCAACAGAATGACAAGCCCAGAAACAGATCCATACATATATGGAAGCTATATGATGCAGCAAGGACAGATTTCTCAATAAATAGTACAGGAAACAGTGGTTATCTATTTGGAGAAAAACTGAAATTGGATCCCTATGAGGGAGAAGAATTCTTCAAAACAGAAGGCTGTGAGCCGTGTCAAGAACAGCTGGAGGATGCAGGACCCGAGAACAGAGCGGTGGAGTATTTGGCAAAGCCAAAGCTGAGAGTCCCCTTCAAAAGAACAATTTCAGCAGCGTGGTGAGGATGGAGCCTGGATTGGAGGGGGTTAAAAACTGAACCGGAAGTGATAGATCAAGACTGGCATAGATGTTGTTAGCTCAGGGCCAATCTTCCTCACCAAAAAAAAAAAGTTAAATGTTTTAATATGCTGATAAAGCTATCATAATAAAACTACAGAAGTTTCACTTATGAATCTTAATGTAAAATTTTTAAGTAAAATTTTAGCATATAGTGTCTGAGAGCACATTAAATGAATTATGTAGTGTGCCCAAGAGGGGTTCATATCAGAAGTATAAAGATGGTTCAAGATTAGGAAATCTGTTAATTCAATTTACCATATTAAGTAGAGAAAGATAAATGTTGAAGGATATTTGGTAAAGTTCAACATCCATTTGTAGCATTCAAAAAAAAATTCTTAAAGTAGGTGACTACTTCTTAATATTATAGTGTTTGTGTGTACATAAATTTTGTTTCTATATATACAGACATACATAATATCTCAAGTCAAAAGTCAGCATATGCTTAATAGTGAAACAGAGGAAGCATGCCCATTAAGATTGGGAACAAAACAAGGGATACTCATTATCACCTCTGTGAATTAACAAATACTATTCTAAAATTAGCCAGTGCACTACAAGTCAAGAGGCATAAAAATTGGCAAGTATGGTACAACATTATTATTTGAAATATGTATGTATGATGAAAAACCCAAGAGAATCTATTGAAATGCTGTTAAATATAATTAGCCATCTTAATTCTCTAAATATAAGGTTTCAATTGCTTTATTATATGAAAAGAGTAACCACTTATATATAATCTAATAAAATATTCCATTTACAATAATAAAAAAGGTAAAAGCTATGAAAAGAAAACTTGAAATACTAAGGGACATAAAATAAGGTAAACAGCTCATTCTTGGATAGAAAGCCTCACCATTGTAATAGGCCCTTTTTTCTTATATTAAAACATAAATATTATGAACCTAGTAAAAATAGCAATAAGATTTCTTTTGTGTGAGGAAGATCAGCCCTGAGCTAACATCCATGCCAATCCTCCTCTTTTTGCTGAGGAAGACCGGCTCTGAGCTGACATCTATTGCCAATCCTCCTCCATTTTTTTCCCCAAAGCCACAGTAGATAGTTGTATGCCATAGTGGCACATCCTTCCAGTTGCTGCATGTGGGACGTGGCCCCAGCATGGCCAGAGAAGCAGTGCGTCGGTGTGCGCCCGGGATCCAAACCCGGGCCGCCAGTAGCGGAGCACGTGCACTTAACCACTAAGCCACGGGGCCAGCCCCAGCAATAAGATTTTTTAAACCATATAGCTGATTATAAAGTTTACACACAAAAAATTAACAAAGAATAAACAGGAAAATTCTGCAAAGAAAGAGTAATTAGGACAGACTAGGACTAACAGATATTAAAATACATTACAAAGTTAAAGATTCATAATAGTTTCATAAATAGACAAAAGATCAGTAGGACAGAGGAAATTCCAGAGATATTCCCCAAAACATATGCAACATCAGTAAATCATTATGGTAACATTTCAGATTAGCAGGGAATTATTCATTAGATTGACTAGCCACTTTGTAAAAGTAAAGCACTTATGCCATCAAAATAAATTACAGATGGATCAAAGATTTAAAGTAATACATAAGGGGGTAATTAAAAGTATTGAAAGAAAATATGGAGAATTTGTTTGTTTTCAATTTCAGAGTGAGGAGGTCCTTCCCTATCAGGAACACATTTGACTACATAAAAATTTTTGCATAAGTATTTTGCATAACTTGTTTTTTAAGAATTGTTACCTGTGTGATATAGACTAATTTTCATAATATGTAGACTCTAATAAATAATAAGAAAAACTGCAACAACCCAAAAGATAAATTGGCAAATACTAAGAATAGGCAGATCACAGAGAAAGAGAGATGAATTAAACATATGAAAATCGATATAACTTGACTCATAATTAAAGAAATAAAAATTAAATCATACTAGTTTCCATCTCAAATTGGAATGATTAATAACTTCTCTTACATACTGTGTTTGTGTTGAAATGGGGAAGCCCCATTCTCATGTACTATTGATGAGAATATTAATTGGTACAACTTTTCTGGAGGACAATTTAATGTTAATTGTTAAAATTTACGTATATGCCTTTTGTGTCAGCAAGTCCATGTCTAAGAACTTATCTGTAGTTATAGTTCTATGGGCATACAAAGATGAGTATAAGATGTTTCTTGCAGTGTTTTTTCAAAATCATCGCCAGGTTAGCTCTTTCCTAAATCTAAATGATGTTATTTGTAATGTTTTATTGATAATATTTTTTCTTGTTATTTTAGCCAAAACTGGGCAAGCCAAGACGTCTGCAGCCAAAGTGAATAAATCTTCAGGTAGGTCTTTTATTAGGATTCTATACATATTAGTTAACTTTAAATTATTTAAGAAATATATAGCAGTAGTCTTGTATTTCATGTGATATAGTATAGTATGTGCCAAGTATATGCTAATCTTTGAAATTTATAGTCATCTGGAAATTTTGAGAAAGGAGATATAGTAGATAATGTTCTTTCCTTGTAGTAATTTAAGATTATTTAAAGATAATTTAACTGGGAAACTGTTTCTCATGATGTGAATATCAGAGATATTTCCCTCTTTCTCTTTTATTGAGGTCCTCTCTTTATATACTTTCTTTTATAGAGAAAGTCCAGATAAACTTACAGCAAATTATGTTCTCTTTGTAGTTTTTATGGACTATAGTGGATTTTAAAGTAATTATTAATTTTTTTCTCTTTCCCCTAGCATTATCCTTTTTACTTTCCCTCCCATTTCTGCTAAATACTGGTTAATTCAGGGTCATCTTTTTAAGTGGTTAGAGATCAGTGTGTTCAATTGTCTTCCCTATAATGGTAGAAAGGAACAGAAGCAGCCTTGAACTAGCAAATACCATTGTTGGTGGCAGATCTAGAATTTTCGTATAGTAGTTCCTTAGAAGCAGTAATCAGAAGAGGTCAGGGGTGGCTAGAAAACTTGTTTTGAAGGTACATTTATTTAGCAGTTTGATATTACTTTTATAGTAGGTTTATGAGATTCACTGGTGGCGATTTGGGGGAGTGGGCACTAAAGCCACTAGCCACCACTTAACTGTTGGAAATTAATTCTAGATATTTTTTCCTTAAGTTTTGGCACCCTAGAAGTAGTAAAGTGGATTGACTTGTGGTCATAACAGGAGTAGTGAAAGAAATACCTTAAGGGCCCATTGGGGCTCAGATTACTGCAGTCTGGCAAAACTTGGAATTGACTAAGAAATGATTAGTTAAGTGACGGTCTGTATAAGGATTCGTGTTGCTCTTTTTGAGTGAAGATTAGGGTCTGTCTTTGGATATAAAGGGTGGATTTGTGAACTATTTCGATTGATTTTTGTGGCTGTCAATAATTCTTTTTATTTGTATGATAACTTTTCAAAAGCATACGCATATTTTCATAAGAGTCTGGTTAGGTAATTATAGTGATCGCCACCCTTGTTTATAGTTGGGGAAACGTGCACAGAAATCAGTTAATGCCCCAAGTCTTCACAGCTTTACTTGGAATTCAACTTGGATCTACTGACCTGATCCTGGGCTTTTTCCTCATACTACCTTGCTAGTTGTTATGAATCCTAATTTTCAAAGCTAAACCTCCTGTTCTCTAAATGGAAAGGGTTTTGGCTCTCTGGTGATCTTTTCAGTGACACTTTGATGACAATAAACATCATCTTGAAAAATAAGCAACAGTAAGTAATAGATGTGTATGTACAAAAAAGGGTCACAGCAATTTAAGTAGTCCTGTTCAGATAGGGCCCACTAGGAATGAGTCAAAGCAATATTTATGTGACCTGACCACGATGTAGGTGTTCTTGCATGTTTTTCAGTCAAGTGGGAGCCAAGGAAGCATGGGCTGGGAGGCCCTAAATAGAACTGCTTTTGGAATCATTAAAAGCATCATGAGATTGTTTTTATATTCTTGCAGTTAGTGAGTTTGCTTCTAGTTGATCCACATTTGCCTGAATGCTCTTTTTAAGTACCCCAGTGGGGAGGTGAATTCTTATTTCAGTGATGTTTTTCTTCCTGAAGAAATTATCGTCATTGCTAGATTTAGAAAATGACCTGTGTCGCCAAAGGTGGTAGCATTTTATGTTTTGAATAAAATATAGTCTGTTGCTCTTAGGTTCTTTGTGAGGTTCTTTAGGGATTGTTGATACTAGATAAATAAACCAGTTTTGACTGCAGCTTTTATCATTTAGGGAAATCAGCAGGTTCTGTAAAATCTGTGGTAACAGTAGCTGCTAAAGGTAATAAAGCTTCAATCAAGACAGGTAAGACTATTGGGAAGGAGAGGTTTTATTAAGCTTATTCTTAATTCTGCGTTAAAGAATATAATAAACATAATATCAAAAGCAAGTTTTAAATTCATAACTTGCATTGTCTAATATCCTGAAAAGTTTGGTAGATACTTCTTTGATATTTAAAACCTGACACATACAGGACTTTTAATTTTTGGTACTTTGGTCTTTGACAGTATCTGCCACTGCAGATATATTTTTGTGTCAGAAACCTTTTTTTGCTGAGGAAGAGTCACCCTGAGCTAACATCTGTTGCCAGTATTCCTCTATTTTGTATGTGGGCTGTCACAGCATGGCCACTGACGAGTGGTGTAGGTCTGCATTCAGGAACCGAACCCAGGCCACCGAAGCAGTGTGTGCCGAACTTAACCACTAGGCCACCTGGGCTGGCCCAAAGTAGGAAACATTTTTGACAGCTGTGTAATCACAGGCTGTTTTACCCCCCACCCCAACCCCCAAACAAATTGTTTAATCTTTGTTTCCCTCATTTTTTTAGAGCTGTCACTTCATACTATCTTCCCCAGCCTGTACAATTCCTCTGATATTTGTTACTTTAAAGATTTTTCTTTCTGTTATAAGAATGTATTTCCTCCATAAAGAAATGGAACAGTATTTTAAATAAATGTAACGTATTGAAACTAACATGATCTGTTAATTATAAATTAAATATAAATTAATACATTTTTCCAATAGACTAATGTAATTTTAAAAAACCCTTGTAGAAATTATAAAATATGATTTTTTTGTGTGATTATGATGTGCTTCTGCCACGTGAGAGTTAAACTTGTGGCTCTAGTGGCTCATTAATGGCCATCAACAAAAATTGTATGCACTTTTAATCTTATTGGTGAATAGATACTGAAAATAAACGGAAATAATAAATAGATGGAAAAGAAATGCTTTTATAATAAAGTTGAACTACTTATTTACTAATACGTTGGTATGAAACATGCTAAATGATCAAACAGACCTGTAGAATAATGGTTCAATTCTACTTTTAAAAGCAAAATCGAGTGGAAAGAAGTCTCTAGAAGTCAAAAAGGCTGGCATTGTCAAAAACAAAGACGCCAATAAACCTATGATTATACAAGGTAAGCTTGAAATGCTGTCATTCAGTGCTTTCTTTTCTTTAGATCCTCTTGGTGTACATTTGAGGTATATTTTGAAATTACTGCTTAAAAATCTTCAAAGGGATTGTTTTGTTTTTCTAAGAGAAGTTTATATTACCTTTGACTTAAATCAGGTCAGCCTAAGGATACTTTAAGTGACAAAATATAAACTAGTTTAAGTTCCGTTTTAGTTTCATTAGTTAATTATATTAGCATGTTTTTCTAGACTATTAAAGCAGACTATTTCCTGCAGAAAACTCTGAAATAAAGACCAGTATGGAAGTCAAAACCACTGAAAATAGTGCTAAAGAAACTGTTTCAGGTAGGTCAATACAAATTTTATTTTGTTCTCTTATGTGTAAAGATAGAAAGTTAAATTTTAAGAAAATAAGGTATTTAATTTTGTGTCCCATATATACTTTTTATAACACCAAGGTCATACCTAAGTGAAATTAAGAATATTACGATTCTGGGCCGGCCCCATGGCTTAACGGTTGAGTGCACGTGCTCCGCTACTGGCGGCCCGGGTTTGGATCCCGGGCGTGCACTGACGCACCGCTTCTCTGGCCATGCTGAGGCCGTGTCCCACGTACAGCAACTGGAAGGATGTGCAACGGTGACATACAACTATCTGCTGGGGCTTTGGGGGGAAAAAAAAGGAGGAGGATTGGCAATAGATGTTAGCTCAGAGCCAGTCTTCCTCAGCAAAAAGAGGAGGATTAGCACGGATGTTAGCTCAGGGCTGATCTTCCTCACACAAAAAAAGAATATTACGCTTCAAATCTTCACCCTGTCTCTTGATTACTCTTAAATTTTGCTCTCAGAAGGAATAAAACTAAACATAACGATTTAAAAGCCAATTTTACTTCTTTTTTGTGTGTGTGAGGAAGATCAGCCCTGAGCTAACATCCAATTCCAACCTTCCCCTTTTTGCTGAGGAAGACTGGCCCTGGGCTGACATCTGTGCCCATCTTCCTCTACTTTATATGGGACGCTGCCACAACGTGGCTTGACAAGTGGCGTGCCCGGGATCCACACTTGTGAACCCTGGGCCGCGGAAGCGGATCGCGCACCTAACTGCTGCGCCACCGGGCTGGCCCCTCAATTTTACTTCTGTAGCTATTTCCTACTTAAATTCTCTAGACTTTTGTCAGTTGTATACATTTTCATGTAGCTACTGTTTAATCCATTACGGAATAAAGTGGGATCTTGATAAATAAAAATCTGCATGAATTCTTACTTTATTTTGTGTCTTAAGAAGCTGCTTTGGAGGCTGCAGAAAATGAACCAGTTAACAAGGTCAGCTTTTATTTTTCACTTACTTTTTAAAAGCCTAAGAAATTTTAACACAACGTTTTTCTTACTAAAAACCTAGGTAAAGAATGTATAGGATTTGGCCTGGTGAAAAATCCCAGTCATTTGTGACTTTTAAAATATGGTTTGAGTTCAAAAATCTCGAGTTACAAAGTCAGTCACAAAAATTTACGTGCAGATTATCGTTAAATGTGCATGTTTTTGAGGATTACTTTTCACTAAGATCAAAATTTTAGGCCAAAATGGGTTTTTAAGTAGACAACAGGTTTTCATTTTAGACACAATAGAATTTTGTGAATTCTTTTCTTCTTTTTTTCTTCGAGACAAATGGGAGATAATGTCTCTATTTAGAATGTCAGTTGTTCTTTGCATTTTTTAGAGGAGCAAGTGAGGTTTGTAGTTTTCTTTGAAGGGCATAAAGCTCACTTTATTGTTTTCCTTTGGTTACATTTGTCATTATGAATGTATTAAAATCTCACTAATTTAGATTTTGCTGGTTAAGATCTTGAGATCATTCAGGTGCTAAGCATAAGTTTATTTTTGACTGGTAGATCCATTCTTCAAATAGTAACTAAGTTTTGTTTTAGCAAGAGTATTTTAAAGCACCAATAGAGTATTTTAGATTCACTTAAAGGACTTTAGAAGAAACCATTTATGAATACAATTGACGTGCTAGTTAAAAATCATTCTCAACTAGTTTATGAAAATTATAACTGCCCACCCTTTTTTTTTCTTCCAAAAGAAAGTCACAAGTTGCCAATTTATTATAGTACACCTTTGGGGATTTCCCTGACATCCACTAAAGGAAAAATTGGCATTGATGAGAGTCATCTTGAAGAATAAAATAGATGTGAGAGAAGAGAAGGCAGAAATGAAAGTATTTACTTTGTAGTGGGGATTGGGTTATGGGCTAAGGATCCTAAGAGACTAGGTAAGCTTTTTTTTATTGCCTAAGTGATTATTTTATTCAGTAAGATAAAAGGATATGCACTGATATGGAGCTAGGGGGTGTTCGCATCACAAGGCACAAGAATGGCAGCAGTATGTGAAAGGAAGGAGTTGTCAGAGGCAGGTAATTTGTGTTTTTAAACTTGTATTTTTAAACAGCAGTTGAAAAAGAGAACTAAAGATCTTGACTAGATGACAGATGGTATGACTGAAATTATTCTATGTACTTGAAGAGAGGAAATTTGCATTTTGTTTTGTTTTTAATTTGAGATTCAGACCAGCCTTCTGAATTGATCAGATTTAGTATTAAATGGAATTTAAATACTAACATAACTTATGATCTGCAGTATAAACTTAAGTAAATATAAAAGTAGTTAAAGAAATTTTAATGTCAATTCTTAAATTTGTTTTGAAGGAAACAGAGGAAGTGTGTGTGGTACTTATTTCTAATTTGCCTAATAAAGGATATTCTATAGAAGAAGTTTACAACCTAGTAAAACCATTTGGTGGTTTAAAGGATATTTTGATTTTATCATCTCATAATAAGGTAAGGGTTGATAGTAGCTGTTCATATTGTCTGTAAGCACATTTTGAAAAACATTTACGTTCACAAAACTAGAAAGAAAGGGTTTAAAAGCAGCACCTCAAAATAAGCTGTCTCAAGCTAAGGGATTTTTAAAATATAAAACACAGATATCGCTTATTTTAGTAGTATTCTAATCATAGTTTTAATAATGGGAGGATGGCTTACTAATTTGTCAAAGCTTTGCTCAAAATTCTAGTTTAATAGAAAATGTTTTACATCTTTAGTATTTATTAATACAGAGTTTTTTAAATGACTTATGAAATTTTGTGGAGTACTCTTTTACTGGTATTTCTTTTACCAATTATACTTAAATGGGAAGTAACCATTTTCGGACTCAGACTAATGATGTCATCAGTACTTACAACAGCCTAGTTTTATCTGTATGTTTTAAGTTTACTGTAATAAGTATATTGCTTTTGTCATTTTAAAACAAAACATATTGTTAATAATGAACAACTTGTGGAAGGTATTTTATCGGAGGTGAGATTTCAGGAAAGTTTAAATAATGGAAATGACATCATTAGGGGGGTGGTTAGTAGTGTTCTTACAATATAAAGGAGTTGGTGATCACTGGAGACCTTGAGAGCAGAGTAGGATATATATGTTTGATGGTCATTGGAGCCAGTGCACTTAAGAAAACAGTAGGAGAGAAGAGTGAATAGAAGTGAGTTATATGCAATTTCACATCATGTTAAAAGTATACCATCTGAGTGGTTGCACAACTCTCTAACTATACTAAAAACCATCGAATTGTATACTTGAGTAGGTGAACTTTATGTTATGTAAATTATATTTCAATAAAGCTGTTTTTAAAAAGCAGATTATTTGTAATGTTTAGAGACAGACAAGAATAAAAAGGAATGCATTTTTTAATGTAAGAATTTTTTTATGTGACAATACATTGAAATAGGGGAAAATTGTGGGGATCTGGGAAGAAATAACTCAAATACGTACTTTACATGATATACCGAAGTAGATATATAATTAGATAAATATAAAATCCACATGCAGAAAATCTAGATTATTGTCTGTCTAGGTTTGATTAGAGTTAAATAGAATTATGATACTTTTCTAGAAATTATATGGAGAGATACCAGATTCAATCATATAAATAAACATTTTAAACATTTGTAAAATTAAAATTAACATAATCAAAGAAAAATGGAAATAAAACATTAAAAATATTTGTGTAAAATGGGAAACAATTCATATCCACATTATGCTATAAAATATTAAAAGTTCAATAAATAAATTGGCAAATGACATAGATAATTCATTAAAAAAAAAGTTACAACTATAAACAAATACGTGGAAGGTTTCCACCTCGTTAACTATCAAACATACGAAAGAATGTTCAACCTCTTTACTTAGCCAGGTCTGAAAATTAAAACCAAAATATATGGAGCTACAGTTTTACACTTATGAAAACAATAAAATAAAAAATAACTTTGGAATCATTACACATTTTTTTGGTTCTTTTATTTCTCTTTATCAATCATTAAATTTATTCACTTAACAAATATTCATTAAAAGTCTTCTATATGCTAGATACTGCTCTAGGTACTAAGGATACAGTGATGGTTAAGATAAATGAGATTTTCCTTAATGTTGTTTACTGTGATGTCCACTCCTATTTCTCTCTTTTGTATTGACTTATGAGTTTAGTCATTCATTATTTCATGCTTATGGTTGTAATATTCTGAGTCTGTTGGCCTCACCTTTCTGAAGAATGCATTTTTTATCTTAAAAATGTTTACTAAGTTATTCAGTTTATTTATTCTTAAGTATTAAATCTTTTCAAGAAAAAGCAACTTAAATAAGACATTTTTTTTGTTCTTGTGATTTCTATTTTAAAAGGCATTTATAGAGATAAATAGAAAATCTGCAGATTCTATGGTAAAATTTTATACCTGCTTCCCAATATCAGTGGATGGAAATCAACTCTCAATAAGTATGGCTCCTGAAAACATGAATATAAAAGATGAGGTAAATAATAGACTTGCCATCATCTTTACTAGAATATTGTTAAATTTTCTTATCAGATTTGTTGTAGTCTGTTATGTTTTCTGGTTTTCTTCTCTGGGTTACATGTTTTCTTTCAGACCCTGAGAAAGCTTCCTTTCCCTCCAGTCTCCCATCCCACTGTGAAAGAGTTACTTCCATATTGAGGGAATCCAATCCCTCATGTATGTTGAAATGGAGAAAAAGTTGAAAACTATTGTCTGTAGAGAGCTCTGTTCTTATCTCACTGCCATTATCTGTTATCCAAACTAGAATCCCGGAGATTATCTTTAACGTTTTTCTCTCATTTCTCAACAACCAGTCCGTCACTAGGTCCTGTCTATTTTAACTCGTAAATATTCTGGAATTTGTTCCCTCTTCATCCCATCCACCATTGCTTCACCTCTTAAAAACTCCTACTGAAGTAGTTGTTCTTTATATTTTTTCTACCTTCAGTTTTGTCTCTCTTTTTTTTTTATTAAATTGGTCTTTTTTTTTTTTTTTTTTTTTTGAGATTTTTTTATTTATTTATTTATTTTTCCCCCCCAAAGCCCCAGTAGATAGTTGTGTGTCATAGCTGCACATCCTTCTAGTTGCTGCATGTGGGACGCGGCCTCAGCATGGCCGGAGAAGCAGCGCGTCGGTGCGAGCCCGGGATCCGAACCCGGGTCGCCAGCAGTGGAGCGCGCTCACTTAACCACCAAGCCACGGGGCCGGCCCCAGTTTTGTCTCTCTTAAAACCTTTCTCCACAAAGTCATGAGACTGACATAAAATTCAAATTCAACTGATTTAGAAACCCTTCCTTATTTCCGTGTGGCCTACAAACATTTACTGTCAACTGCTAAGAGACATGAAGCAGAGATATTAGAATCTCTAGAGGAAGGTGGAAGTGCATGTAATTTGGAAAAGCCTTCCATTGAGAATCACTCTAACGTGATATAATTGCTGAGATTGTTTTACACGTCAGTAGTGTCGAAGAAAAAAAAATGTTTAAGAACCATAGTCTCATAAGATAAAGTTCCTTTCCTATACATGTGACCTTACCAGTAGCTAGTCTCTCCCAGCTTTGACATCCTTGTCTCATGCCATTCTTTGCCTTTTTCTAATTCAATAGCACCAAATTGCTGTACACTTAATACCCGGTTCTGTTTTTTCACTACCCTACATCTCTGTTCTTCCTCATTCCCTACTTTGCTTAATTAACTTTTTGTTTTATAATTTGAATTCTCTTACTGTTTGCTAAAGTAAATCTCTTATTCTTTGTATGTTAATTTGAGTGTCCTCCCCTAAATGGTACCACTTTTTTAATCTTTAATGTACTTAGAGGAATAGGAAGAATTAAGGTGTATGGGTAGGATGGGACTTGGATAACTTGTTTAGGAAGAGAGAAAGATTTTTGGAAGGAACAGAACTTTTGCTGATTCTTCATTTTATGAAATAGTGCTTAATGCTTATTCATATAGGTTATTTTATTATAAATCTTGACTAGTTAAATATATGAAGGAGGAAGAGCTTACACCTCCCATCTTCGTCTGTTTTGCCTTTCTAGGAAGCTTTATTTACAACCTTGACTAAAGAAAATGACACAGAGGTGAGTTTTGCATTTAAATGCTTTTGTACACTTGTTTAGTTGATAGAGACATTGGTTGGTTTATTTATTCACCTGTTAGGAATTAAAGAAAACCTGAGTACTAATTTTAAAATATTGAGGTGATGGAGGTGTCAGATGGATCTTCTCGGTAAAAATAAGAAATGTAAGGGTCATGGTAGTCCCTCATGTAAAATATTTTCCAGATGCTGGAGCCATATTAGTAGCTTGGGTATATTAAGTGTTTTGGGTAAATACTATGTTGTTAGAAGAAAGATTATACTTCCTGTTCTGGTATATTGTTTCCCTCATTACTCAAATCTAAAACTAAGACCTCACTATCTTCACCCACATAGTCACTTTCTTACTCTTGGGAGAGGATATCATCTGACCTCTGAAAAGTTAAATTGCTGTTAATCTGTGTTTTACAGTCTGATACTTCAGCTCTGTTTCTCTTTTTCTGTGCTGTTTTCTTAAAAAAAAGCTACAGGCAAATGTGGATAAAATTTACAGTCGATTTGTACATCTTGATAACTTACCAGAAGATGGACTTCAATGTGTACTTTGTATTGGACTTCAGTTTGGAAAAGTGGATCACCACATATTTATAAGTAATAAAAACAAGGTAACAAGGTCCTAATTTTAGCTGTATGTTCTGTCAAGAATATATAACTGAACCCCATAGTCTCATGGTCTGCAACTTTTAATTCAGCTTCTGACCTGAAGCACCTATAAACATTATTCAACCTTTTAGCGGAATTATGATAGACCAGCATATTTTCTCCTGGACTGTGACAAGAAGGAAGAGGTGATCTCTCTCTCCTCAGAACTCCTAGTTTTAAGGGGAAGTAAATGTTGCACAAGGGAGAGAGGTAATGTATGCAAAAAGCATTATGTTACAGGGAAGTTTGTTTATTTTTTTTTGTGAGGAAGATCAGCCCTGAGCTAACATCCATGCTAATCCTCCTCTTTTTGCTGAGGAAGACCGGCTCTGAGCTAACATCTATTGCCAATCCTCCTCCTTTTTTTCCCCAAGCCCCAGTAGATAGTTGTATGTCATAGTTGCACATCCTTCTAGTTGCTGTATGTGGGACGCGGCCTCAGCATGGCCAGAGAAACAGTGCATCGGTGAGCGCCCGGGATCCGAACCTGGGCCGCCGGTAGCGGAGCGCGCGCACTTAACCACTAAGCTACAGGCAGGCCCTACAGGGAAGTTTAGACTTGAATTCATTTAGTCTTAACTACCTATGTGACCTTGGCTAAGTTGGTTTACACTTTTAGTCCTTAATTGTACAATAAAAGGATGTTACCAGGTATTTTCTGAAGTTCCTTCTAGCCATAAAACAGAGAGAGTTAGGTCTCTTTGTGCAGTTTATGTGGAAAGAAGTATAAAATGATCATTCCGGGGCCGGCCCCCGCTTCTCCCGCCATGCTGAGGCCGCGTCCCACATACGGCAACTAGAAGGATGTGCAACTATGACATACAACTACCTACTGGGGGCTTTGGGGGAAAAATAAAATTATTAAAAAAAAAATGATCATTCTGTCCTTACATGATGTGGCTTCTTACAAGAAATTGTCCACCTCTTTACATTTTCTTTGCCCTCCCTGTTTAATATTTAATTCAGATATATGTTCATTATAAAATTAGATTTTGATCAGTCATATATTACCTAGAAAGATAGGGTTTCATGTCAAAGTTGACGTTTGCTTCATAAAAAGTACCTAACTGACCAACAAGTAGGTATTAATTTTTCTGACATGCTTTTAACTGGTGCATAGAGCATATCTGGTACTTTAGAAATAGTGTGGCATAGTGTGGAAGGGAGATGACAGATGGCATAAGGAATTCTGAACCTTTACTTTAGACATCTTTAATCCTGATGTGAAAATACTGACCATCCTTTTCAATTTTGCCTTGACTTTGCAACACTTTAAAGATTGTTTTCTCTTGTTTACTTTGAAATGAGGTTTAACCTTACTTGTGTAATCATATATTTGAAGTCTGGAAGAAAAATTATTGATACTTTTAAAAAGTTGTAAAGGAATTTTTTTATTGTGGTAAAATATTTAGAACAAAACTTACCATTTTAATTATGTTTAAGTGTCAGTTGAGTGGCATTAAGTACATTCACATTGTTTTGCAACCATCACCACTATCCCTCTCCGGAACTTTTTCTTTCTTCCCAAACTGAAACTCCATGTCCATTGAACAATAACCCTCCATTGCCCCTCTTCCTAGCCCCTGGCAACCACCATTCTGCCATTCTACTTTCTGTCTCTATGAATTTGACTACTCTATGTACCTCATGTAAGTGGAGTCATACAATATTTGTCCTTTTGTGATTTGCTTATTTCACCTAGCGTGATGTTTTTCAGCATGTGTTGCAGCATATGTCAGACTGGTCCTTCCTTTTTAAGGCTGAGTAATATTCCATTGTATGTTTATACCACATTTTGTTTATCCACTCATCTGTTGATCAACACGTGGGTTGCTTCTACCTTTTGGCTATTGTGAGTAATACTGGTATGAACAGGGGTATACAAATATCTGTTCAAGTCTCAGCCTTCAATTTTTTGGGGTATATACCAGAAAGTGGAATTGCTGGATTCATATGGAAATTCTACTTTTAATTTGTTTAGGAACTATTGATACTTTTTTTGTCTTCTCCAAAAGGCAATTCTTCAGTTAGATAGTCCTGAATCTGCTCAGTCAATGTACAGCTTTATGAAACAAAATCCACAGAACATAGGTGACTATGTATTGACCTGCACATTATCTCCAAAGATGGACTCATCAGAGGTAAGATTGTTTTGTATTGATTTTTGTGCTTTTAGAAAATGAAGAAAGCTGTAAAAATCATTCTCCCAAAGCTAGAAGATGTACTCTGAAGGTAATTTTAAGAATTATTCTTGGGCAGTAGCCAAACTGGTTCTGAGTTTAGATATTCTTTCTTGTAAAATTATGTTTTGCAATCACTATTCCAGTTTTCGTGTTTTATGGAGCACGATAAATTTGTCTAAATGAGGATAAATTGAGGTAATTTTGAAAAATGTGATATATTCCTTCTGATACTTATGGACATATGTGTAGAGTGAGTCCATCTATGTAACATGATTATCTCCAGAATGCAGAGCTTACTTTGCAGAGTGTTTTGAGGCCATTTTGGCTTCCTTCTGATAGAAAGAAGTTTTATTCTTTTATTTGTTTAAATTATATTTATTATAAACTCTCTTGCATAAGAAATAAGATTTGACAGGTTCTTGGCTTACACAGTAATAATACACGCATGCCATCTATGAATGGTCCACCTTTGAGAGAATTACATTCAAACTCGTTTATTTTCTCTTAGTTTCATTATATCTCAATAACAGGAGGTAAATAGTAGGGTCTTATATTTGGTGTCTGCATGTTTTTGTTTGTTAATCTGCCAAAAATTTTGTGTGCGCTCAAGAAAAAGAAAAAATTTCATCATCTAAAACCAGATTAGGGCCGGCTCCGTGGCTTAGCAGTTAAGTGCGCGCGCTCTGATGCTGGCGGCCCGGGTTCGGATCCCGGGAGCGCCCCGAGGCACCACTTCTCCGTCCAACGTGAGGCCGGGTCCCACGTACAGCAACTAGAAGGATGTGAACCTATGACATACAACTATCTACTGGGGCTTTGGGGGGAAAAAACTGAATAAATAAAATCTTTAAAACCAGATTAAATAGAGCTCCTATAAGTAAATGCATCATAATAGGTTTCAGCACAAATTTGAGTGGCTTGTTTAACCTGATAATTTGGAAAGAATTTTTAAAGTTTTTAGCAATTTTTTTTTCAGTAGAACATTGTATTTTCTAAAATTTGTGTTTTTGATATTTTTCAAGTTATTACTTTGTTCAGCTATGTTAAGAATTATAGTAAACGCTGACTATACAGAAATTTTTCTTCCAGAAATATGGTCTCAAATTCTTGGACTTAAAAAATGAAACAAGTGAAAATTACGTAAAACCTCTGCCTGTTGATAGGACTGGGGAAAGGATTGGGATGAAGAATATTGAGTTCAGTTTGGTTAGAGCAGAGGATGGGTGAGGGGAGTAATGGGTGATCAAGTTAAAAAGCAAGGTTGGGCCCATGTGGAATATCTGTCAATTTGCGTGTCTATATTATCTATCATGTGGTATTAATTGACATTCATGATAGTAATAAGCTACTACAAAATTCAAGATGCGTTGTAAATTGCCAAAGTTTAAATAACATTTAATATGATTGCAATGCTTGTATTGATACTTAACTTCCCAAGCCCTTACTCAGAACCTTATTCTTACAGCTCATTTAATTGGAGAGCACATTAGGCTTATTGTGAAAAACTTGGCTTCACCACTGATAAGCTAGCCTCATAATCTCTTGCACATGTCACATAGTGTCCGTTATATCCGTTCAACAAATGATGTATTGTATCCTAGAGGCAGGTAGACTAATTTCAAGGTATTGTAATGGTCTGTCTGAGAAGTAATGAAAGCCTGAGCTAGACTATGAAATGGAAATAAATCCTACCCCCAGATTTTTTTAATAACAGTTTTTAATTTATCATGTTTTTTTTTTTTGTTTTTTTTTATTTTTTTTTATTTTTTCCCCACAAAGCCCCAGTAGATAGTTGTGTGTCATAGCTGCACATCCTTCTAGTTGCTGTATGTGGGACGCAGCCTCAGCATGGCCGGAGAAGCAGCGCGTCGGTGCGAGCCCGGGATCCGAACCCGGGTCGCCAGCAGTGGAGTGCGCTCACTTAACCACTAAGCCACGGGGCCGGCCCAAATTTATCATGTTTATAATGAGTTAATTAACATCTTTATATTACCCTCTCTTCAATACTACCCCACCATTTTTGTTACCTGTAATGTTACTTCCACGTGTGGTATGGTACAACCTTTAGTTCTATAACTAAAGGTTCTAAAGTTATAAAGGTTCTATAGTTACCCTGCACATGGAGCCCGAAGGCTTAATTCTAAGTACTGAAAACCAATATGTACATTTTTGATATCTTGGTTATGAAGATATTTACTGCAAGATTAAGTAGTAACAAGAATGAGTCTATGAAGAAGGAAATACAGTTTGCGTCTATAACTTGTACACTTGGACGTGACTTTGTAATATTCTCAGTCATTTCTCAAAATGATGTTATGGTTTTTTTTTCTTCAGTATTTGGTTAATGGCTTTCCTATACAGTTAGGAGTTGTTTTTTGTGGTTGAGAGGAAAAAAAGACTTTCTTCATGTTACTCAAGTCATATAACTTAATTAGTATTTGTTGAATAGAATCTACTCTCTTAGAGCTATTCTTCTGACTCCTTGTTCTAAATTTATGGCTTTTAGCTTCGTAAAGCAACTACAGGTCCCCGACTTAACGATGGTTCACCTTATGATTTTTCAACTTTACGATGGTGTGAAAGTGATAGGTGTTCAGTAGAAACTGTACTTTGAATTTTGAATTTTGATCTTTCCCCAGGCTAGCAATATGATACTCTTTCGTGATGCTGGGCAGCGGCAGCAAGCTGCAACTCCCAGTCAGCCACGTGATCGAGAGGGTAAACAGCCCATACTCTTGAACCATTCTGTACCCATACAATCTGTTTTTCACTTTCAGTACAATATTCAATAAATTACATGAACTATTCAACACTTTATTGTAAAATAGGCTTTGTGTTAGATGATTTTGCCCAACCATAGGCTAATGTAGGTGTTCTGAGCATGTTTAAGGTAGGCTAGGCTAAGCTATGGTGTTCAGTAGGTTAGGTGTGTTAAATGCATTTTTTTTTTTTTTTTAATTTTTTGCTGGGAAAGGTTTGCCCTGAACTAACATCTGTTGCCAATCTTCCTCTTTTTTTTTTTTCCTCCCCAAAACCCCAGTACGTAGTTGTATATTCTAGTTGTAGGTCCTTCTAGTTCTTTTATGTGAGCTGCCACCACAACATGGCTACCGAGAGACGAATGGTGTGGTTCCTCGCCCAAGAACCAAACCCGGGCTTCCGAAGCAGAGTGTGCCGAACTTTAACCACTAGGCCTTCAGGGCTGGCTCTTTTTTTTTTTTTGGCTGAGGAAGATGTGCCCTGAGCTAACATCTGTTCCCAGTCTTCCTCTTTTTGCTTGAGGAATAGTGACCGTGAGCTAATGTCTGTGCCAGTCTTCCTCTATTTTGTATGTGGGTTGCCGCCACAGCATATCTGCCGACGGGTGGTGTAGGTCCATGCCCAGGAACCAAACCTGGGTCACCGAAGTGGAGCGTGCTGAACTTTAACCACTAGACCATCAGGGATCTCCCCCCCCCCCCCCCCAGGAAGATTGGCCCTGAGCTAACATCTGTGCCCGTCTTCCTCTATTTTTGTATGTGGGATGCCACCACAGCATGGCTTAATGATTGGTGTGTAGGTCCATGCCCAGGATATGAACCTGTGAACTCCAGGCCTCAGAAGCAGAGCAGGCAAACTTAACCACTGTGCCACTGGGTGGGCCCCTTAAATGCATTTTTGACTTAACGATATTTTCAACTTAGGATGGGTTTGTTGGGACATAACCCCATTGTTAAGTCAAGGAAGATGTGTATACACTTTTGATTTTCTTTTTATTGCTCTTCTAAGTTACTTCTGTTGTTTCTTAGATTCTGTGTCTCCCACTCTTTTGGATTACTTTTCAACTGGCAAGAGTACATTGTTAAATAATTTTCCCCAGAAAGTATGTGTGGGTAGTAAACTTTCTGAACCCCTGCATATTTGAAAATGACTTTATTTTGCTCTTACATATTTTGTTGATAGTTTATCTAGGCGGAGATTTCTTTGCTCAGATTGTTTTTCCTTTCATCGTTTTTCTTAACTAGGTATTGTTAAGGAGAAGGCTGATGCTAATCATACCTTGTTGTATTCTGTGTTTTTCTCTCTGAAAGCTTTTAGCGTTTGTTCATTAATTCATTAAACAAATATTTATCTAATTCCTTCTCTACGCCAGCACTGTTTTAGACATTAGAATACGTTGATAAACAGGAGTCAATGTTCCACTTCTCAGGAGCTTATATTTTAGTGGAAGAGCCAGACTATAAATAGAAGAGAAATATATATGTATTTATTTATAATCCTTTTATATGTATATATGTGTTTATATAATGTCAGGTGGTAAAAAATGCTATGAAGTGCTATGGAGACAAATAAATCCAGATAAAGGGATGGAGAGTGATGGATGAGGGGATGTGTATTTTGGAGTGGTCAGGGATAGCCCCTCTGAGGACGAGTTGTTTGAGAGACCTGAAGGAAGTAAGAGAGCAAGCTCTCCGAATATGTCAAGAAGAGGTTTTTAGAAAAGCAAGAGCTAAGGCCTTAAGGACGTATTTGGTGATTCAAGAACTCCAAGGAGGATCGGTATGGCTGATGCTTTGAGCAAGGTTTTATCTTGGTTTAAGACTAATTTTTTCCTATAGCCTGCTTAGAGCACTCAGTGAATTTATAAAATCTAAAGATTAATATGTTTCTTCACCTGAGGAAAAGTTTTCCTCTTATTTGATTATTTCTTCTTTTAAATTTTAATGTTTTATCTTTCTGGAAATAACACCTGTACTGATTTTGGGGATCCTATTGTATTGAATTTTCCTTTATAAAAATTCTTTAGAGTTGTTTTTAAAGCTGTTCAGTTCTCTGAAATATCTTCACCCAGTTTTGTATGCTTATTTTCTCTCTTCTGCATTTTTCTCTTTTATTCATTTATGACTAAAGAAGCAAGTTAGCTAATACACATATCTAGTATAGATTTTCTCTACTATCATATAGGGCTTTTTTTCTCTCTCTCTAACAAGCTTCTGTGAATGGGAAGACTACTTGTGAACGTTGTGGATGGGGCTTATCAACTGCCGTCTTAATTTCGGTTATATAGCATTATGATGTAGACTGGATGCCCCACACCCCAGTAAAAGCAGGCCTTTACTCTGGTGGAACTCCCAACACCCATCCCAGGAATCCTCTAGGCACATTATTCAATTTCTTTAAAGTGAAGTTCTTGGTTTTTAATCTTAAAAAAGAAGGATAATTCTCAACTCAGAGTATACGTGATTCCTACAGAAAAAGCCTTCAGTTAGTATATATAAGCTCTAGAGGGCAGACATTTTTGCTGTTTTGTTCACTGATATATCCTGAATGCCTGGACCAGTACTTGGTTTATAGGCACTGAATTTTAACTCCTGCTTCCATTTTGGGCTCCAGGACATTGCTTTTCTTGGTGATTCAGATATATGTTTAAAAGGATTATTGTTAAGGTTTGTTCAGCACTTCTAGGTGTTTTGAGTAGAAAGCTTTTTAAGTCAACTAGTCTCCCTTATAAGTAGAAGACTTTTTAAGTAATAATTACCCAATAAAGATGTTGATTTTTCAGGTTCTTTTTATTCTTAGCAAAAGGTGGTGTTTCTAGGCTTTTAAAGTTAGAAAAATTTCTTATTTATATGAAACTTATTTTTCTCCTTAATTGCCATGTCAGTTATTCAGTATAATCTAATTAAGAGCTCTTTATCTAATGAGAAAAAAATTCTAGAACCTGGTAGTTTTGTGGACACAGAAAACTAGCTCTTTTGATTTATTTTTAAGGTATGGTCCTGATTTTTAGCAAAGATTTTAAGAACTGAGAGCATTGCATTGATGAATTAAATATTTAAAATCCAGTAGAATAGCCTCTAATAAAATGTGGAATTATGTTACAGGCTCAAGCTGAGAAAGACCCAGAACCAGGAAAAGAAAGGTATGTTGCTTTAAGTTTGCTAACATTTTCATATACTACTAATTATGAATTTATTTCTGTATTTTATAGTCATTGTTCACTTGTAGCAAAAGTTCATATCATGTTCATTTCGTGTGTGTGTGTGTATGTATACACACACACACACGAGTGTTGTGGGTTTTTTTGGCTCTGTTTGGCCTAGGGGTTTTTTGTTTTTTGGTCCCTTTTTAAATTTCATTGGCTTAAAACCAAAAAGATAGTATTCAGTGTGTTTTTTGACACTTTTTGAAAACAACCGGGATGGGGAAGGGATATTTATAAAACAAAATAATATGTACATTGCTTTATATTTTCAGAGGATGAAAGCTTGTTCTTCAGAGTGTACACAAACTAGTGACTCACAATTTTGTTTTGACCACATATGGTACACCGTCTTAGTAACATTCTCATCCTGATGAATACTACCCTTATCACCACCTTTTCCCCAATTAATAACTTCTCTTCTACTGCTCTTCATTGGGAATCACTGATGAAGAATTCTTTTCCCTCTTTTTTGCTAAGTAATTTACCCTTGTTGGTTAGTCAGTGTAGTAAGAGCTTATCAGTTTGAAAGAGCAGTTTAGAAGTATTTAAATATGGAAAGTTTAATTATTTTATTTGATGCACTGTCTAATTTTAAGATGCCTGAAAACATGATGTCTTATGGATTTTTCTTCTCAGTAATTCTTACAAAATGAGACTTATAAATGATAAAGATGATTATGAGTACATTAAAACATATTGGTAACTTTAAACAGTAGGTTTGCCATGTGTCATCATAGACTTTTTTAAGTTGCATATCATCATACCAATTATATTCACATGCCTAAGAAGTAATACCAACAGCAGTGTTTATTATAAAACCCCACAAAGGGCTTAATAAGTAACAATGCCACATGTAGTATAGATAGACCTACAGTTTGGCCACGGTAACTCTGGCTGGTAAGTAAGTAGGCTCTTCCAAAAATCATTTTATATATTTCATTTGACAAAGTTTCTTTCAGGTCTGCAAGAATAGCTATTGTCTGTGTTTCAGTCATTTTTTTCCTCTCATTGTTTTGACATGCTTTAAAATCAAAGATATCTCTTAATTTACACAGATAGTTGTCTAATCTTATAAATTTAATTTTAAAAATTCTAGTACTAATAACTTCTTAATTCCCATTTCACAATCATTTTTTTCTGACTTACATGACATTAAGGCGTGAGATGTGGCCCGAATACTTCACATTTCTTTATTGGAGTCAGCTGATCCTGAGAAAATACTAGTGCTTGTTGTGTTGGCTTCATTTTTTTAAAAGCACTTACGGGTGCTAATTCATCATGAATATAATCTTTTTGTTTATAGTTAATGTAAAGTATTTAAATATATTTCCAATTTAAAGGCAATCTCGTGTGAATATATTAATAATTTAATAATACTCTACACTTTTCCTGTTCTCATCCCCCTCCATGTAAACTTTTTTATTTATCATGTGATTAAGGCTCCAAATAAGGATGCTAGATGAAATTTTCACCAATTCATTAATAATGTTGGGCAGTACCCAGTGGCAACCTGAAATAAATACTAATCTTCAGTGTTGTTAAGTCTCTGTCTAAAGTTTCTCAGAAAGTTTATGGTATAGTGTTAACTTTTGTTCTCATGCCCAGCTTTCATTGTATGCCTTTTCTGAAGGTTTTGAAACCCTGAAATTATTGGGGGCGGGGAGGGGAGTGGGACCTGGGGGGGGGGAAATTAGATACCTGTATCCTGAATGGCTTCTTGAAATCCTTTTTTGCGCCATTTCCCAGAATATGACTATATTTTCCTTTGCTCTTTTAAAAGACTTTTTTTTGACTCTAGTGTTAATAATTTCATTTATTTGACATTTCAAACTGACTTTCCAAGCTGACTTGATGAACACTGATGCTTTTTCTCGTTAGTGAGAAAACTAGATATTAATTTTTGGTAAGTGAACTCTATGAAGGAAGCACTATAATTTTAAAAGACTGACACACAAGAACAAATAGGGAATTAAGCCATGTTTCCAAATAGGTCCGTGCTCTCTGTTTGAAGTGTGGATCTGCATAGTGATTCATTTTGTATAAAAGATAACAGCTTTTTTTGTTTTTTAGTGACAAACTTTAACTACGGTAAAGGGGAAAGACTTGCTGTATCCTAGAGCCAGGAATCAAAATCTCTGTTACCCTTCTGGCCCAGTAGATTGGTGTTTTTGTATAGCCCTAATTTGTAAAGCCTTTAGGGTTAATGTGCAGTTCTCTAATGAGAGGGGAATTTGAATTTAATCTTCATTATTGGAAATGAGTCTTGTAATTTAAAAATGAAAGCTCATATTTTGAGACATAATATTTACATAACAGCTGTAACTGAAGGTCACAACTTTTTTCTTATCTTTGTCATATTTGTGCTTGGCCACAAGTTTTAGTTTGACTAGTCCTAAGAATTTGGAACACTTAAAATCAGTCATTGCTATTTTTGAATATAAGGGATGTGAATCATTTCAAATAAAAACCTTTAAACCCTTTCACCATACAAAGGGTAACTTACACAAATGCATAGAATATGTATTGATTAAGGTCTATGGTTACTGGCTGTTTAACTTAAATAAATTCCCCAAACTGTGCCTTTACAACTTTTCATCAAGAAGTGTTTCTCTGATCTCTTAGAAGTTTTCTCCTTTGAAAGTTTAAACTTACCATCTTTGGGGGGAGGACCAGTTTATTGGCTCAAGTAATTAGACCCTGATGTGGTAACACTTAACTTTTTCCAAAGTTCTGAAATATTATTAACGTCTCAGGACACAGATAGCCATCCCTTGCGTTAACTAAAGGATATGTGGCTACTCTTTGAGAAGCATATCAAGGGGGATGTCTTATTCCCTCCTCTTCCTTGAAAAACGGGAGGAAAAAGGTTAATACTCTTTATGAGGTATTGATATGACGTGATCACTTTCTGGTGTCTTCCTCCATCCTCCTGCTTTTAATGTAATCAAGTGAATGTATTTGTTAAACTTTAATTTGTGTTGATAGCATGCTAGACATTGTGTTCAGAAGCTAGGATTTTCCTTGTTACTTTTCAAGATAACCTCTGATCTGTGGAGCATTCATTTAAAAATAGTTTATTTTGTCTCTGTTTCAGTGAAAGTAGTTGAATTATAGAATCACACACTTGTTTACTTTGGATTTGGGAAGACCATGATGAATAAGATCAATTGTGTATACTTGTCATGTATTTCCTCTATTTCTTCTGAATAATTTTACTTAAAATTTTAAGTTGTGTATTAGAATTTTGAATTATTCTATGTAACTAGAAAGATTTCTTTTAACTTATTCCTTCTCATAATGTAGCCAGAGGCAAATATTTTATAAGAAGATTACATGTTTATGTTAAGGTGATTCTATCAGTTTTGCCTCTAACTTTAAATCTTAAACAAAGTATTTAAAAGATACTTCCAAAGAAAGTTTTCTTTTAAGTATTATTAATAAATATAGTTCTTGGAAAATTAAAAACAAATCTGTCACACATCCAAAAAAAGAGGTGACATGGTTACGAGTATGGAGTATTCTCCCTATTAGTTTCTGTTTATGTTCCTTTTAGGTAAGGTTCACTTATAAAATTTTAAATTTCAGTGCATGGATCATTAGTTTCCTTGTAGAACTATACACATAGTTTATTATTTTGGTTACCTATGTGGGAAGATAGGACCTAATAATAATTTGAGATGTTTCAAATTCACATTCAGCCTTCTGATGTCAGGTGCAAACTTGACACAGAAGGAGAAACAATAGTTATAACGTACATGAGTAAAAGGATCGTATCAATGGTCATAATTTTGCCATTATTTCCTTTGAACTAAAAAGAAATCTTCAGTGCGATGGAGGATCTCTTTAAAAATTTTGTATTGTTTACATATTTGCGTCAAATCACCTTAACCATTTTAATGCTGATTGGCTGGATTTCCCAATGCTTATCACTAATGCATCAGGAAGTCTTAACAATTGGCATCAACAGGATTATTTATAATGGTTGAATTCTCATCATAGTTTGATTTTTGTTTGTGTTTTTGTTTGTGTTCTTTTTTGTTTGTTTTTAAATACTTTTAGCCCTGACTTGAAAAACAGTCCAGTTGATGAAAGTGAGTTGCAAACAGCAGCTGGTAGTCCCTCTGTTAAACCTAGTGAGGTTGAAGAAGAAACTATTCCCAACATTCAGACAGAAACTTCTGTACAGCAGGAAGAGCCTTGTGAGGAAGAACCTGAAAAAGCACTATGTGACTCTGACTTTGCTATTGAAACTTTGGAAGTTGAAACTCAAGGAGAGGAGGTCAAAGTGGAAATTCCTCTTGTAGCATCCACTCCAGCTTGTATTGAATTATTCACTGAAAATTTAGAGGAGTCTGTTTTAAATCAGCAGATGTATACCAGTGACTTTGAGAAAGAAGAGGCAGAAATTATTAACCCTGAAACAGAATTATCAATGTCTGACAGTACATTTATAGAAGAAAGGAACATCAAAGGAATTCTAGAAGAATCTCCATCTGAAGCAGAAGATTTCTTTTCTGGGATTACAGAGTCTATGATAGAAGCTGTAGCTGAAGTGGACAAACATGAAACTGTTTTAGAAATAGTACCATCTACTTGTGTTGTGGCCTTAGTACCAGGAATTTCCACTGGGGATGAGAAGGTAGTGAGCAAAAAGGGAATTTCTGAAAAAAGTAACATGGATGAAAATGAGGACAATGAATTTAATACTAAGGAGACCAGAATGGATCTGCAAATAGGAACTGAGAAGGCTGAAAAGAATGACGCTAGGTTGGTTGCAGAGAAATTGGAAAAGATTGTGGCAGCAATGAAAGAAAAGCCTGCAGAAAATGCTGTGACTAAGGCATACCCAAATAAAGGAGTGGGTCAGGCCAGTAAGCCTGATGAAACTAGTAAAACTAGTATGCTAGCTGCATCAAATGCACCTAGCAGTAAATCAAGCATCAAGGCTGGTATAGTCTCTTCTCCAAAGGTAAAAGCTACAGCTTCAAAATCTGAAAACCAGAAAAGTTTTCTAAAATCTGTACTCAGAGATCAAATAAATGCTGAAAAGAAACTTTCAGCCAAGGAATTGGGTCTACTTAAACCTACAAGTGCCAGGTCAGGCTTGGCTGAAAGCAGCAGTAAATTCAAACCCACTCAGAGCGGTGTTCCCAGAGGAGGCAGTGGAAGGATCTCAGCCCTGCAAGGCAAGGATTCTAAACTGGATTACAGGGATATTACAAAACAATCTCAGGAAACAGAGGCTAGATCTTCCATCATGAAACGGGATGACAGCAACAATAAGGTGAGGAGGGTAGGAAGAATGGTTCAGTGTATCTTTGAAGTGATTAGTTCTGCTGTTGTAGCTATGGAGTAGGAGATGTAATCTTGTTTTCTACTTTCATCTCCTCACTCCACTGGCAAGCTCCTACTTCCCCTTTCTTAAACAGTTCCATTGACTTAAGCCTATAGACATTTAGAATAATAAGCTCAAGTTCATAATTTATTAACAGGTTTGAAAAACATTCTTTGAATAAAATGTGGTCAGAAATATAACTGTGGTTTGAAAAAAAAAAGTCTGAAGTGAATCTCCTGAGATGATTTAGCACTCTGCCTCTGAATGGGAAACTGTTTTCTCTCATAAATTGAAGCTTCTTTTATCAGCTTACCGGTTTTTGTTAACTTAGTTTGGTATACCTGTTAAATATTTGCATGGTTGAGTGGATAATATTTGCTGTTTGAATTCTTTTTTGTTTTTGTTAACATTAATAACTTAGTTGTAAATTCTGTTTTTCTGTATTTCTTACTTAATATTTCAGACTTTGGCTGGGCAAAACACTAAGAATCCTAAAAGCACCACTGGTAGAAGTTCCAAATCTAAAGAGGTAAGAAACAGTCCACTAACACTAACCCTTCTATTCTATTCCTCCATAGAAGAGTTCATCTACCTTATAACTTGTGTCTCTCCTATAATAATCAGTTTGATATGGAGCAAGGGACAGGAGTGAGATGTTTTATTTTTGACCCTACCACCAATTCATTTTTTGACCTTTAGCTAGGCTATATAGTTTGTGTTCTTGATGCAGGGCAAAAAGTTACACAGGGATGGAAAGAGAATTAGAGTAGGAAAATACCTCCAGTCTCGTATTGACAGAAATAGGTTATAAACACAGAATAAAATCAAATGTGTAAAGGACACTGGTGTTTGACTGGAGTCTTCCCCATTTTGTGGAACTTCCAAACCAGTGGTCCTTTTAGGTATGGCTCAATTTAACCTACCTGGATGAGCTCTAAAATTTACTTTCCTGGTACTGAGTTCTACTGCCAAATAAATGTGTTACATTTTATATTTGGTTGTTGGTATTTTAGATTTCCACCATTCATAGAATATTTTTTCAGTCATTTTACTTTTTTCTACCACTAGGGGATGAATTTGGGCCTATTTTATTGGGGCAAAGAGAAGTATTAGTAGTTTAAAAAGCAGAAGTAAGGATTATGGTTAGTTCCATTGGCTTAAGTTGATAGTACAATTGCTTACAGATTTTTTTCCCCCTGAAATTACTGGTTATATAGTCTAATGTCATTATTATATGTACTAGTAATTGATCATTGATAGCATACTAAATGTGTAGGCTGCCTGCCAGGAATTTATTTTCTTAAGTATTGGCATCATTTTTCAAATTACAGGTACTGTTTTTTTGAAGTGCAGTTATATCTGGCATTAAGTCTTAGTAACAGCAGGGCCTGCCCTGTGGCTTAGCGGTTGAGTGTGCGCGCTCTTGCTGCTGGCAGCCCAGGTTCAGATCCCGGCCGCGCACCGACGCACCACTTTTCCGGCCATGCTGAGGCCACGTCCCACATACAGCAACTGGGAAGGATGTGCAGCTATGACATACAACTATCTACTGGGGCTTTGGGGGAATAAATAAATAAATAAAAATTATTAAAAAAAAAAAAAAGTAACAGTTTTTCATATAACTCTCAAAATATAAACTTCCTCAGTGTTGCATATCTTAAATATATATATATATATATATAATTGGTCAGTGGAACAATCTAGTTAACTATTTACTTTCTAGCTACATATGAGGTGCTTTTGGTAGTCTAAGTCTCCTATAACACTTGTTAGATATTATTTAATATATGGAACAGTAAATTCTTTACATTATATTGATTGATAAATGCTGTAAATGTATTTTTGTGCATGATATTTCAAAGCTCGTACATCATTTAGGAAATAATTGTAATCTTATTGAAATTAAGTAAAAGTGGAATTAGATTGATATTGTTAGGATTTTCCCTTTGGCATTGTTTTTTTTGTAATTTACAGCTAATTCATTTGTGGGACTTTTAAAAATAACACTAATTTCAGTCTTTAGGAAACTTCCCTGCACTGAAATTCTCACAAATGATACTTCAGGCACATTTACTGGGACTGTTTAGAACGTAGCTAGTTATCAGTTGTTGTTCACAATTCAGTGATTTTTTTTTTTTCCTTTCCAATAGGAAACATTATTTCCATTTAATTTGGATGAATTTGTTACTGTGGATGAGGTTATAGAAGATGTGAATCCTTTTCAAGCCAAGCAGACTCCACTAAAGGGAAAAAGGAAAGAGGCTCTCAAAAATACACCTTCCTCTGAACTTAACTTGAAGAAGAAGAAGGGGAAAACTTCTGCATCTCGTGTCATTGAGGGAGAATTATCTTTTGTAACATTGGATGAGATTGGGGAAGAGGAAGATGCAGCTGCACATCTAGCACAAGCTCTAGTCACTGTGGATGAAGTAATTGATGAAGAAGAAATAAATATGGAAGAAATGGTAAAAAATTCAAATTCACTTCTTACATTAGATGAGTTAATTGATCAAGATGATTGCATTTCCCACAGTGAACCTAAAGATGTTACTGTACTGTCAGTGGCTGAAGAACAAGATCTTCTCAAACAAGAACGCCTGGTAACTGTGGATGAAATTGGAGAAGTAGAAGAGCTACCTTTAAATGAGTCGACAGACATAAGTTTTGCCACTTTAAATACTAAAGGAGATGAGGGAAATACTGGAAGGGATTCCATTGGGTTCATTTCTTCTCAGATGCCTGAAGACCCTTCTACTTTAGTTACTGTAGATGAAATACAGGATGACAGCAGTGATCTGCATTTAGTGACTTTGGATGAAGTAACTGAAGAGGATGAAGACTCTCTGGCAGATTTTAACAACCTTAAAGAAGAGCTTAATTTTGTTACTGTTGATGAAGTTGGAGAGGAGGAAGACGGAGACAATGATTTAAAAGTTGAATTAGCACAAAGCAAAAATGACCATCCCACAGATAAAAGAGGGGATAGAAAAAAGAGAGCTGTGGACACGAAGAAGACAAAACTTGAAGCCTCGTCCCAAGTGGGTCCAGTAAGTGAGACTGTTATGGAAGAAGATCTGAAAACCATGATTGAAAGACACTTAGCAGGTAGATACTTAGAAGTGGTAGTCTTTCTGTTTTAAGAGGGGATTACATTTAAAATTTCAAAAATATATGTTGCAGCATTGCTAATAATTTCACCCTATGTTGATATAAGAA
This sequence comes from Ceratotherium simum simum, assembly GCF_057802395.1. NCBI lineage: Eukaryota > Metazoa > Chordata > Mammalia > Perissodactyla > Rhinocerotidae > Ceratotherium > Ceratotherium simum. The sequence goes on along the minus strand of NC_141910.1, from coordinate 15,116,734 downwards.
GCCAACAAATAGTTATGGCTAGTGATATTTTCCAAAGAAATGTGTACAAGTTTGACAAATTTCTCTTAAATTACAGAGCAGGCCTTGTCCCAAGTTGTTATACCTCAAGAAAGATGGCAAAATCAGAAAGCGAACTAGAGTGCCCAAATAAGAATTGGAGTGAAAATGGTATATTTGTATTATTGGGAAAATACACCTTTTGATGAGTAGAAGGATGTTTATAGTAGACTGCCTCCCAATTCTTGCTTAGACTTAGGATGTAGAAAAATTTGTGAAGTACCATTTCACTTTTAAGTAAATATTTTGGTGGTATATAATAATAGGTGAGCTCACTCTCAGGACTTGAGGGACATGAAAATAATGTTCAATAAGAAATCTTGAACGATTTAACTAAACTAAGAGTTAAAAATACTAGGAAGGTCCCACAGTCTTAAGGAACAAAACAGAAAAATATGTATGGGCTCCTTGGGAAAAAGCAGGTAGGAAGGTATAGTTTGGAACAAGATAAATGGGAAAATAAAAGGAGAATGTTTAGACTAATGCTGAATATTTTTTAATAGAGTTCTCATACTTTATATTAGAAATAGGTTTCCTTCCCAAATTTGAGTGTTATTTTGTTTGCAAAAAAAGGTGTTAAAATTGTTATTCAGAATTAAAAGCAATTTAAATGCTGCTACTATAGCAATAAATTAGACTTTCTCTTTAAAGCTAAAATGCCAACCAAGAGAGTTAGAATTGGGAAAACGCCACCATCCGAAAAAGCTGTCGTGACAGAACCAGTGAAAGGTGAAGAGGCCTTCCAAATTAGTGAAGGTAAAGCAGAATTGATGGAAGTGGGGGGAAGAGAGTAACACAACATGGGTGGTGGTTGAAGTTCCAAAGACCTACCATCTAAGAAGAAAAGTAGAAAAACAATGAAATAGAGTAGGAGGAAGTGGGAAAGATAGCCTTATAATGATTAGATCTGGATAAATGTTTTTATTTTTATAATTTAGAGAGATAATGGAACATAATGGAATGGGATAAGAGAATAATAGGTGATCCTATTATAATAGAATGTGACAGTTTATGGAAATGATCTGTGAAAGGTTATTCTTAACCATGTTGCAGCCTCAAGTAGGAATGATGTATTAACTAGCTCTTATTTGTGGACCAGATCCCTTGCTTTGTGGATGCTGCCAGGCAGTCAGCCGATGAATTACATAAGATGTCTTAATAACATTAATAAAATTTATGTTGAAACTAATAGAGAACAGTGTCTAGTGAGGGAGAGTACTCTAGTCACTCAATAAATATTTGTCGTTGTTTCCATTATATTGATAGCAAAATGCTAAAAAGGGTAGAAAAAAAGAAAAGCACACAGTTCCAGATCTCAAGCTTATTGATTCAGAGAGGTAAAGCAAAAAATCGACTACCAGTGTGACTTAAAGAGTACTATACCGTTCTCTTTGCAAGCATCCTCCTTGCCCTCTTGCTTTTCTGTTCTGTCTACTCTAAGGAGAAATTACTGACTGGGATTCAGTTCAAGTACATTGAATCTGATCTCAGCTGGGCCATCAGTGCTGCTCCACAACCTATTATAGGCCTTCTTCCTTTCCCCATTTCCTAACTAAATGTAACATAAGTCTTTTTCCCTTTCTGCGTCACCTAGCCCATTCCTCACTGGATAACCTTGCTTTCGTTTCTATTTACCAGAGTAAATATAGGATCTGCTCTGTCTGCCAGCTTGTGTTTTACCTACTTTGTCTCTGCACACATGAAGTATAGTCAAGTCTTTCCCATTTGAAAAACCATACCCTTAACTTTGGAATCCTTATAGCTCCCATCTTTTCTCTTTGCTTTCAGAGCAAAGCATCTAGAAAGAACCACCTGTTTTTCATTTCATCATCTTCCATTGAACTGGATGTATTTTGGCTTCTTTCTAAACCACCTTCCTGAAATTGATGTTGATAAAGATCCCTCGTTGGGTTGTTGTCAAACTTGATTCATTATGGTTTTTTTCTTCTTAATTTAGTCTTGTTTGACTTCTTGGCATCATTTGTTACTATTGATCATGCCGTCTTTCTTGAAGCTGGCTCCCATGGCCAAGTGGGTACTCCTCCTCCTTTGTCTATTCTTTTCCATAACTTTTCCTTGATACTAAACCATAGTGGTTTAGTAATCTGACAAATAGCTCCTAGCATGATTTCGTGAGGTTTTTTTCCCCCCAGGATTTCTCTTGGAATAGGGCAACTTCACCTGCCAGCTTGCGTAGAACTGCCTCATCGCAACTGAAGAATAGAGAAAGGATGATTTATTTACTGCTTATGTAACAGTTATTTCCATTAATGGACAATATATTTGACAAAAGGACCTAGCTTAAGAAAAGGGCATCTTTTAAACAAATTTAAACTTAAAATATTTATTTTAATCTATTTAAGTTGTTATATAATCATTATATGTAATTTATTATCATTACATAAGTGTGCCTTTGGAGTGGCAGGAGCAAATGTGTTTGAGAAAGTTTATTACTCTGGTGAGGGAATAAACTTTTGTAGGAAGAGACTAGAGGCTCTTTTAACCATTAAGTTAAGAAAAGAGAGAGAGCCTTTTTTTTTTTTTATCAACTCTTTAGGACTTGATGACTGGTAAAATGCAAGAAATAAGAGAAGAGTAAATAATGATTTCATAGTTCCTAGCCATCCCCTCAGGTTACATAAAGAGTAGTCCAGTTGCAGGGAGAGAGCAGTGAACTTGAAGTCACAAGTCTTGTTTCTCGCCTCTGTCACTTACTAGCTATGCAACCTTGGGCATATCAGCTTCTTACCTCCCTTGGATTTGCTTTCTCCACATGTGCAGAAATAGGGATACTAATGATTTGACCTGCCTATCTCACACGAGATAAAAGCTAAATGAATGATATATGTGTGAAAGGGATTTGTCAAGTACTATGCAACAGTAAGGTATTTCAGCTGCTGAGGATAACCCAAGTTGCTTGGAACCAGTTCCCATTTTTGTCATCCCCCAAGATCTTTTTATGCAGAGTCTGCTAACATTGAGTGCTTTTTACATGTTATTTACTTTGCTGGGCTTTAACATTTGTAATTTCACTTGATTGTGCCTAACAAGGGTCTTAGTGTATAATTTTAGGCTCAGTTTTTGTTAGTTGGAGGGGCGTCAGTACAGGGCATCACAATTCTCTGCTCGCGTCCTTTTCATCTTACTTCATACTCTTCCCGCAAAGCAGCACTTTGTGTATACAAGTTAACTCTTGCCACTAATTATAGAACTTGAATTTTTTTTATTATCCTTTAAATTCTTTCTGGAACAATGTATAAATAAAATATACCCTTAAATCCCTTTAATAAGGTTGAACAGGTTTACCCATTTATTCCTTTTCAAAGGATCTTGGAAGAGTGGTCAGGTGGGATTAACCAAGGAAGGTTTACTTAAAGAGATGAACCATAAATTAATCTTTGAAGGCAGGGATTATCTCATGTTAGCTTCACAAAGTCTGTAAATGTATTTTGAATAACTTTTTTTCCTTGAAAAATTTAATGATGTAGTTGATGAAGAATCTGGATTAAAGGATTCAGAACCAGAACGAAAACGAAAGAAGATTGAGGACTCTTCTTTAGGGAAATCAGTGGCATCTGATGTCCCTGAAGGTAAAGTAAACATGACATTTTTTTCCTTATCCATATGAAATAAAAATTCAGTACCATAGAAAGTGTTCTGTTGTTCAGTTGAGTAATGGAATAACCTTGCTTAGATGATTATTTTAGAGTGTAAATCAGCAAGTTTTGCACATTGGCATTTCTGAAAACAGTTTATTAGGCTGTGTTTTTACCTGGCAAGGATATTTTTATTGCACTCTTAAAGTCGGATATGTCTCTTCTTTTTTTTCCTGGTACTTTCTTTGCTGCTTTGGTAAGAATTGAGTTATACTTGTCCAGGCAGAAATTCCAGTTAACTAGAGCATACTGAAAAGCTTAGCTAGCAAACTTTGTTCATGGCCAGCTAAGATGAGCTGAGGGGCACCTTATTTGTTTATTCAGCATATTCCTCAAGCAGCCAGTTGCCTATCATTCTGCCTCGTCTTCCTGTTTTATTTTAACAGGAGATTCCTAAGAGGTTTATTTCAAAGACTCTCTATCAGTTTATTTTCCAAGGAACTGCTGTTCTGAAGGAATTCGCTGGCATTCCTGGAGGCTCTGGAATATTACAGAATTTGTTAAAAAATAAAGATCTGGGTTTTGTGATTAAAGGCTTAATTGCTCTTGATCCCTAGATATATAGCACTATATATTATGTTTGTGTGTAAGTATATACTGTGCTTAGTAGGGTTGTCATGTTTAGATCAATTGATTAACACAGCTATAGATAAGTTATCATTAATTTTCCTCCTTTCTCTTCCCCCCGTCTCTTGTCCTCTAGATTTAGACTTTCTTGTACCGAAGGCTGGATTTTTCTGTCCAATTTGTTCCCTTTTCTACTCAGGTGAAAAAGCAATGACAAATCACTGCAAGAGTACACGTCATAAGCAAAATACAGAGGTACGTTTTTTCTATTCTTAACTCCTAAAATCTTCAGGTGTGGTATTGTAATCAAACTCCTTAAATGTCCACCCAAAATACACGTTCTTTTCTCTTTGGAAGAACTTCTGAAGGTTTGTGCCAGTTTATTCCTCTTAGGTCCAGAATCCCCTTCCTCTCCTTCACTGTAACATACCAGTAACTTCCAGTCTTTATTCCTTTCCTCTGGCAGCATTTGCCAGAGTAAATTCTGCAGATCACTAGTCCCAGGTGACAGTCCATTAAAGTGTGGATACCTGTATATTCTGATGCCCTCTTTCAGTCATGGACACATAGTATATTAAAGTTTCTGAATTGTCTGGTCAGAAAGAATCCACTTAACTTTATTTAACCCATTTCCTAAACGGATTTAATCCCCATCTCCCCTGCAAATCCCACCCCCTCTTTTTTTTAGTTGTACACCTCTTTGGGAAGTGCTGCTAGAGAATCATTGTTAGCCATAGTTGAAGCAATAGTTCTGATTCCTCCTGACTGTTTGAGAGTTGTTTTATACATCCTCTATATTGAATTTATGGCACAGATACTCATCTAACATTTATTGAGCTGTTACTTGCTGGAAGTTTATTTAATCCCCCCATCAGCTTTATGATGTAGATGCCATCGTTTCAATTTAAAGATGAGGAAACTGGCTTAGAGAATACCAAAACCCAAGCATCTAATCCCAAGGTCACAAGCTAGTGAGTGGCAGACCTAGGATTTGAACCCAGCTCTGTTTTGTTCCATGCTCAAGCCCTTAAACATTGTGCTATGCTACCTGTACTCTTAAGTTTTTCCTGTCATTTTTCCATTTAAAATCTTCCACTAGCTTCATATTACACTTGGAATAATATCCACACTTTTTGTGCGTGTGTAAGGCCCTACATGATCTGATTCCTTTCTACTTCTCTGACCGTACTGTTTTTTATTGCTCACTGTGTTCCAGCTTTTTTGGCTTTTTTTGTTTTAAATATTTTTCATATGTCAAAGGCCCCTTTGCTGCCTTTGCACCTCTAGTGCTATTCTTTTCCCCTTTCCCAATCCCACTTGTATAGCTGGTTCTTCCTCTTCTTTAGGTCTTGACTCAAATAATCAGCTTCCCAGAAAGGGCTTTGCCTAAGAAATACATAGCTAAGGAAGAATACTCTTTCTCACCCCAAAAAAGTGTCAGCCTCAATCAGTGACCTTATTGTATTTCTTTGCTTTATAGTGCTTTCCCACCACCCAAAATTATCTTGTTTATTTGTTGTTTTATTATTTCTCTTCCCCTACTAGAATGTAGCTCTATGAGATAAAGGGCCTTACCTATCTTGTTGACCACTGAATCCCCAAGCACCAAGTGTAATGCCTTGTGTATCATAAATACCAGGTGACTCATGATGAATGGAAGGAAGGAATGTGAATATAAGACACTGTGTTTCTAATGACTATTTTATAGGATCAGGCTCTTTTAAATTGTAAATACAATGAAATATATTGGATATTTTGTACATACAGCAAAACAACATCTAATAAATATTTTATATTGCACATTGCTTTTAACAGAAGTTCATGGCCAAGCAAAGAAAGGAAAAGGAGCAGAATGAGGCTGAAGAAAGAAGCTCTAGGTGATTGGGGGAAAGGGGAAAGAATTCATTAGAAATTCGTTTAGGGTCCAGTTGATTTGTGTATTTTTGTTACCATTTAATTTGTAATTTTTGTTTGAGAAGCAAATATTCATGTTGTACAAATTTCTGATTGCCCTTGATGTAGAGAGACTAATGGGAAAAGTATGATGGGTTTGATTTTTATATCAAATCATCAGGCATGGAGAAATATCTTTTAGAAGTGTTAAAATAAATGTTCCTAATGTATATTTAAAATACCATCTTGTGTTTGTGGCTGATTTATTAAAGACTTGCTTGCCTCTGATTGCAGACAGGCTTCTTCTCTACATCTGCTGTGACTTGGGATGTTTGGGGATTCTTCATATATTACTGCAAGTCATAGCATGCCAGTGTTTCACTTTGCTTCAACCATCCGTGTACAAAGATTTTTTAAAATTCTCTGTTTTTCTGGATAAAATTAGATTACAGCATGTTTGGCCCAGGTAGGTTTGAGTAAAACTTTGCTTGAGTTTTTTAATGTGTTGGGAAGATATTTTTTCTGCTTCTGGTAACATCTACTCTTTCTGTCAGGACCCATTGGAAGTAGCTCCTAGAAAGTCATTTAGTATTAGCTTGAAACTACAAAGACAAAGCAGCCTTTATTTCTGTGGACCACTGGAGTTGCTTTTTAAACCATTTGAATTATTATTTAATATATTTCTAAGAAGTTGTAAAGGTACAAAAAAATACTTCAGTGGATCATTAGGTGCTGGACACAGCCCTGCACTGTAAATTTTTAGATTAGGCCATGCTTCAGGCATAAACTTGTTGATTTTGAATTGTTATAATATCTGATTTCTCAGCTCTTCCAAGATTAGAATGCACCAATTAAGGATAGAGGCTGAGTGGAGGGAAATGGAAAAACACTACTTTTTTAGATCTGTTACTCCCATCACAGCACAAGTCACCTCACAGCCAGCAAGAGTGTAGTGAAGAACCAAAAGCAACTTTTTGTTGTTGCTCACCAAACTCAGTACACACTCAGTTCACACTTAGCCACATCCTGAGCAAAATGACAGAGTACTACATGCCGCAGACAAAGGAATGGAGTGAGGAGGAGGATGGCTTGTGAGTGCCCAAGAGTCTGTTGTAATTAAAACTGTATAGGTGCGGGGGCCGGCCCTGTGGCTTGGTGGTTAAGTGCGCGCGCTGCAATGCTGGTGGCCCGGGTTCGGATCCTGGGTGCGCATCGAGGCACCACTTCTCCGTCCATCCTGAGGCCGAGTCCCACATATAGCAACTAGAAGGATGTGCAGCTGTGACATACAACTATCTACTGGGGCTTTGGGGGGAAAAAATAAAATAAATTAAAAAAAAATCTTTAAAAAAAAAACTGTATAGGTGCGGGCTGGCCCCGTGGCTTAGCAGTTGGGTGCACGTGCTCTGCTGCTGGCGGCCCGGGTTCGGATCCCCTGTGCGCACTGACACACTGCTTCTCCGGCCATGCTGAGGCCACGTCCCACGTACAGCAACTAGAATGATGTGCAGCTATGACACACAACTATCTACTGGGGCTTTGGGGGAAAAAAATAAATAAATAAAATTATAAAAAACAAAACAAAACTGTATAGGTGAATGAGGTAATGAGGGAAAAGAGCTATTAAAAGGTTGGAGAATAAGGTGCCAGCAAGCCAAAGCAGCACAGTCAGAGTAAATAAGAATATTACTTCTCAAGGATCTTCTCCGGGGCTGGCCCAGTGGCGTACTGGTTATGTTCAGTGCACTCCACTTTGGCGGCCCAGGTTCATGGGTTCAGATCCGGGGTGCAGACCCATACCACTCATCAAGCCATGTTGTGGTGGCAACCCACGTACAAAATAGAGGAAGACGGGCACAATGTTAGTTCAGAGCCACTCTTCCTCAAGCAAAAAGAGGAAGATTGGCAACAGGTGTTAGCTCGGGGCCAATCTTCCTCACCAAAAAAAAAAGAAAAGGGAATCTCTTCCTGGGATTGCTTCTGAAGCTTTTAAATTTAAGCCAGAGAATTTAGGAGCTTCTTTAATCTTATTTGGATCAACCTTGGAGTTTAATCTTAAGAATTTAAGTGTGAAACTTATTTTCTTTAAATTAGTTATCTGGAAATTGGGATTCTAAATTAGAATAAAAGGAACTGCTAAGGTATAAAAGTGATAGGGGTAATTTTTGTGTTTTATCTTAGTGACAGATGTTGATGGTTAGCTATACATAGTGAATAATGTTCCTCTCTTGCTTTTTTGCGCTTAGGACTGGGAATTTTTATCATAGGGCTCCAAATACAAAAGCTTTTTGTCTGTTTTTCTAAAAATAAACATAATGCTCTTTGCATATAATTTTAGAATTGTTCTAGGCTTTTTCAGAAAACCTTGAAATGCCTCCTTCCTTTATTTATACTACACATATGGAATATCATGTACATAGCAGTTTCTGCTTAGTAGTTGGTTGTGGTGTGTAATTGGATTGCAGCTCACTTTTAAGTTTCTATCATTTTATCATCTAAATACCAAAGCAAGAAAAGATTGCATTCAACATCACCTTATAAAAGTTTTTAGATTTATTACCCTTTCTGGCACAGAATGCTATATAGAAGTTTGCCTTTCCAAAACTGCCCTTTTTGAGTTCTTTAAAAAAAAAATTTCATTATGAGAGTCAGGTTTTAAAAGCTTTAAAATTTTGTTTTAATATTTTATTTGTGGAAAATATCAAGCATATTGAAAAGAATAGGATAATTTACCTATGTATACTAATTACCTAGTTTCAACAATTATCAACTCAAGGCCAAATAAATATATATATATATCTTGACTCTAACCTCTCGTGTTATTTTATTTATTTGTTTTTCCCCCAAAGCCCCAGTAGATAGTTGTATGTCATAGTTGCACATCCTTCTAGTTGCTGTATGTGGGATGTGGCCCCAGCATGGCCGGAGAAGCGGTGCGTCGGTGCACGCCCGGGACCCGAACCCGGGCCGCCAGCAGTGGAGCGTGCGCACTTAACCACTAAGCCACGGGGCCGGCCCTCTCGTGTTATTTTAAAGTAAATCTCAGCATGTCATGTTACCCGTAAATGTTTCACTATGTATTTCTAAAAGATAAGGATTCTTTTTAACATAACCAATAATATCATTAAAAATACTCCTTATTTAAATAAAAATCCAGTTAAGATTTTCTACTGTCTCATAAACGATTTTTGTTTTGTTTTATTGCGTTTGAATCAAGATCCAAATAAGGTCCATACATTGTGACTAGTTTGATGACTCTTTTAAATTATTTCTAATATGTAGACTCTCTCCTGTTAGGATTTATTTGATGAAGAAATGAGATATTTGGTTCTGCAAAGCCATGCTGCTCAAAACATAGTCTTTGGATCTCATGCTGGTCCACAAACTGTCTACCGGTTTGTGATGACTTAAGTACAGAAATTGAGAGTGTTTAGAAACTGTCGCAGTTTGACAGTGACTTTGTCTGTTGAATCTAATAATTAAAAAATTGGGGTTTGTATGTTTTTTGGGTTTTTTTCTTTTTATTTTTTTGTATTTTACAAAGTATTAGTCTGTGATAGATTGGAAATTAGGGGGAAAAAGAAAAATAAACTGATCCCTCACATAGTTTGAGAAGCACTATTGAAGGGCTTCCCACAGTCTGGATTTTGTTGATTGCCACCCTATAGTGTAATTTTAACGTATTCCTCTGTCATTTGTGTATCTTATAAATTGGTAGTTGAATATAGAAACTTGATCAGAATTTGGTTCTTTGTTTTTGGCAAGACTGCTTCAGACATCGTGTGACCTTCCTGATCAGGAGGTAGAAAATATCTGATTGCTTTCTTTGATCTTCTAGTAGCAGTTGATGCTTAAAGCTTTGATGCATTTATTCATTGGGGACTGCAAAACTGATGATATTTTAATTCTATATTCCTTCTTTACGTGTAAGCTGGAATACTTTTCTGAAAAGAGAAACTTCCTCTCATCTGCTATTTGGTTACTCATTGGTGTAGTTTGTATAAGAAAGACATGATAGGAGCCGGCCCCGTGGCTTAGTGGTTAATCGCGTGCACTCCACTACTGGCGGCCCGGGTTGGGATCCCGGGTGTGCACCGAAACACCGCTTGTCTGGCCATGCTGAGGCGGCGTCCCACATACAGCAACTAGAAGGATGTGCAACTATGAGTTCACACAACTATCTACTGGGGCTTTTTTTTTTTTTTTTTTAAAGATTTTATTTATTTATTTTTTCCCCTCAAAGCCCCAGTAGATAGTTGTCTGTCATAGCTGCACATCCATCTAGTTGCTGTATGTGGGACGCGGCCTCAGCGTGGCCGGAGAAGCGGTGCGTCGGTGCGCGCCCGGGATCCGAACCCGGGCCGCCAGTAGCAGAGCGCACGCACTTAACCGCTAAGCCACGGGGTCGGCCCCTCTACTGGGGCTTTGAGGAGAAAAAGAGAAAAACAAAAGGAGGAGGATTGGCAGTAGATGTTAGCTCAGCGCCGGTCTTCCTCAGCAAAAAGAGGAGGATTGGCATGGATGTTAGCTCAGGGCTGATCTTCCTCACAAAAAAAAAAGAAAGAAAAGAAAGAAAGACATGATAAATATTTGATGCTTTTCCTTTATTTACCAGTTTTTTCAAAATGTGTTTTCTTGACATCTACCACCTATGATAAATTCTTTTTAAGTATTAATTTGGACTCATAAATTTTAATATATTTGATGTTGCAAACCTTTGCATTGTTAGCCTTCTTAATGCTCAAATTGTCTCATTTTTGGCCTTTTTGATTTGACTCATCATTCCTTTTAACGTGACACTACTAATTTTTATAGACTCCTTGCTATCTGTATATGAAGATGTTGCAGGCTCACCTTACACACTTCCTGCCCCAGACCTGAAGTCAGCCATTTCTTTAAGGAACAGTGGCTACTTAGGATGTTCATTGCTTCTGCTGTGGTTTTCTTCAGTTTTTCTTTTGTCTTCAGGGTGTATTCTACTAATGCTATACATTCAGATTATAGGCCTTTGAAGTCACTTGGAGTAGCTCTTCTTTGGTATTTATGTTACCATCTAGATTAACTTCGAGGTTCATTTGTTTAATTTCATTTTTTATTTTTAGAGGTTAATTTTTTTTTTCTCCCAAGTGTCAGACTATTCGTCATCCAGACGTTCACAGGCCAGAACACTGAGCGTAGACAAGCCTCTTTTCTCTCTGCCACCTAATGACACAAACGTGACACCGCAGCCACATCTGCAACGCCTTTAGGGGCAGTTTTTTGGGTTTTTTTTTTGAGGAAGATCAGCCCTGAGCTAACATCTGATGCCAATCCTCTTTTTTTGCCCAGGAAGATTGGCCCTGGGCTAACATCTGTGCCCATTTTCCTCTACTTTTTATGGGACACTGCCCACAGCACGGCTTGACAGGCGGTGTGTCGGTGTGCCCCCGGGATCCTAACCTGCAAACCCTGGGCCGCTGAAGCAGAGCGTGTGCACTTAACCACTATGCGACCGGGCCGGCCCCCAGGGTTACATTTTTAAATTTAATTTTATGTTACATAAAACATATTACATAGTTCTCAAGTTACACTTATATAAAACAAGGTATATTCAAAGAAGTCTAGCTTCTTTCTCACTCCATCTTACTGCCTCCCTTCCTAATATAAATAATCTTTCTTTGTTAACTTTGTAATATATTTTTTATATATATAAAAGTAGATTTATATCCATGGGATAATCACTTTTTAGTACCTTGTGTCTTTTAATGATTGCTAACCTAAAAAAGGAACCAGTGACAACAAGAACAGAGGTTGAAGGTAGATGAGGGCCAGGAAATATCTGAATCCTGTGTAAACCTAGGAGGAGGGGATTTGCCACATGTTGAACCTTTTAATTTACCGGTCACAAAACTGATGGAATTAAATTGCAGTAAGTTCCATGAGCTGAAGGGAAGTATACCTTTTTGTGTGTGTGTGTGTGTGAGGAGATCAGCGCTGTGCTAACATCTGCCAGTCCTCCTCTTTTTTTGCCGAGGAAGACTGGCCCTGGGCCAACATCTGTGCCCACCCTGCTCCACTTCATATGGGATGCCGCCATAGCATGGCCTGCCAAGCAGTGCGCCAGTGTGCGCCCGGGACCAAACCCGTGAACCCCAGGCTGCCGCAGCAGAGCGTGCACACTTAACCGCTTGCGCCACCAGGCTGGCCCCGCGGGAAGTATACCTTTTGATAAAACTATGATTTTTTTTTTAAAGGGATGATTTTTATAAGAAAACTTTTTTAAAGATTTAAAAAGAAAGGTGGTTTGGGTGGCCCGATGGCGTAGTAGTTAAGTTTGCATGCTCCGCTTCCGTGGCCCAGAGTTCACAGGTTCAGATGAGCATAAAAAGATACTTGAGGGTCTGGCCCAGTGGTGTAGTAATTTAGTTCCCGCGGTCTGCTTACGCAGCCCAGGATTCGCGCGTTCTGGTCCCGGGCACAGACCTACACACTGCTTATCAAGCCATACTGTGGCAGGCGTCCCACATATAAAGTAGAGGAAGATGGGCACGGATGTTAGCCCAGGGCCAATCTTCCTCAGCAAAAAAGAGGAAGGTTGGCAACAGATGTTAGCTCAAGGCTAAACTTCATCACCAAAAAAAAGACTCGACAACTTCACCTGTACTAAATGCTTACTGAATGGTATAGGCATTGAGAGTTAACATATGGAGAAGTAAAATAAATGACCACAATTAAAGAAGGGGCTTAGAGAGTAAAATGGAATTAAACTGTTGTAAGTTTTTACATTATTTGTGAAGTGGTATAAAATTAACTTAAGATAGACTGTAATAAATTAAGCATCTATGCCATTAAAAAAATAATACAAATAGATATGGTTAAAAAAGTCAATAGAGAAGATAAAATCGATTGCTAAGAAATAGTCTAACCCAAAAAAGAGACAGGAAAGGGAAAATAAAGGACCGAAGAGACAAATAGAAAACTTACAGAAAGATGGTTGACCTGTACCCAACCATGTCAGCAATTTTATTGAATGTCAATAGACTGTACATTCCAGTTAAACTGAAGTGTTGGATACTTTAGGCAGGAACTGGAATTAATTGGTTAGCACGTCCTCACTTGGACAGCATGTTTGCACTCTAGGGAAGCCCTCAACTTTGGAGATGAAGGATTGGCTTTTCTTAAATTCACGTCTCTTACAGAAAAAGTAATACAACCTGTGAGAAAACAACTCTAGTTACTGTAGGCATGTAAATAATTTGTGTGAAAATAAAAAATCTCACATACGATGAGCTCATTTCTCAAACTACACTGGAACTAGAGTCAGGAGTGAAAAAGAATTTGGTTGGTAGAATGTGTGCTGGTAGCTTTTTAATTCTCATAACCTAGGAGTAGGTGAAAATATGAATCCTATTTATCTGTCAGTGTGCTAAATGTTTTTACAGCATTCTTAATCTTCAAAATGATCGTAGGAATTAAATGCTATGATAATTCCCATTTTACCTTTGAGGAAAGAAGCTCCAAGAGATGGTCACTTGCTCAGGGCCACCCAAGTGATAGAAATGGGCCTGGAAACCAGTACATCTTTTCCCCAGAGCCCATGTTCTTCCACCCTCCAGCGTTCTGGTCAGCCAGTCAGGCCCCTTGGGGTCATGAGGAAGAGAAGTTTATTGATAAACATAGCAATGTAGCTGTATTGGCAGGACCAGGGATCAGAGAGGGAGGAAGGGTGGCCTTCCTTGGATGGATGTGGAGTACTTGGTTTCAGTTCCCTGCAAAAGCATTAGTGGATAAGGTGGAAAACTCTGGTAGCTCACTCGTAGGAGTAGTCTCCAGTCTCTGGCTGGGTGAGATCTTTTATCACTAATATTGTTTAGGATTGTTTGTAGCAAATGGTGATGATAAAAAGCAGATATAGTCAGTTTTGTTATTTTTAAGGTCTCTGCAGACTGCACCCTCCGTTTGCCTCCATGGAGTAGACTGTGCCTATTGCCCTGCTTTGAGTACATTCCTGCTAGTGGAGCTGCTTTCCCCTAGAGCTAGCAGCCTTGCTGCATCTGGGGTGTCTCCTTCAGCTCTGCAGAACAGCCAGAGCCTTCTGAGCCTCTCCTGACTTGAAAGGCTTTTGGCTGGCCAGGGAGTTTGCTGGTGCCTTTTTGTCAAGAGTGGTTAGAGGCTTAGGTGGAAGTATAACTAGGGCACCACCTCTCTAACCAGGCTTGGTTGCAGTGAGCACAACCTCATTGCCGCAGTTTATGTAGGCCCCTGAGTTAATCCTAGTCATGTATTAAGGACCAGAGAAATTATGCCTGGTCTCCTATGGCCACCCACAGGAACTCGCTGGAAGCTGCACTAGAGTGTTATCTGCCTTACAATGACCCTGGAGTCTGGAACTTCCTCATTTTCACTTCTCCAACGCCAGCAGACCTGTTGCCACCACATTCCCAGGCAAGCACTTGTGAGCTGCCCCAGCCAGGGAAGGAGAGGGTCAAGAGGCCTCAGGGAGGTTGCAAAGGTGAGGTTCTAACTTGGGCACTCAAGTACAGATACTCTGCAGTTAGGGAAGTGGCCCCCTACTTTCCTGTGAGCTGCTGACTCTTGTTAAGTGTTACCCAGCTAGGTTTTCCTAACAACATTCAAGGCTATATTAATTAGAAGAGAAACCTGACGAACACGTAAACATAAGGAAACTAAATTAAGCAGAGGACACTCTGCTTAAATGAATCTTGCTATTCTTTTCCTTCTTTGAGCCCTCATAAGTAATTGGCTTGTATTTCAGGACTTTCTTATTTATTTAAGAAACATATTCTGTGTCATTAAGCTTGGAATCATACTCAGTAGCTAGAGCTGCACATGCCAAAAGGGGCACCTGCGACCTTCAGACTGCTTAAAGGAAGGCAAAATCACATCTCCCTTGTGTTTACCCCGGGCCTTTCTCCTTGAAGTGGAACAGCTTAGTACCTAAGAATTTGAAACTTCCAGTCTCTTCTGTCAAGCACGTCAATTAAGGGGGCGTATAATGTAGCTCTGAGACCTGAGAGTCTAGTGCTGATGTTGTGGGATAGTGAAATTTAGAGGTGGAAATGAATGGTACTTTAGGAGGGCTTCTGCATGTGGGTACTGTGTTGATTGCTTGTGAAGCATTCATTTCTCCTCTTCCTTCCAAGTAGCCCTGCACTTAGGAATCTGACCCTAGGCACAGATTCACAGATGGGCCTTGATTAATTTGAGCCAATCAGTAATCCCATCCACCTTGCCAGGGTGATTTTCCCAGAGAGATCCAAGGGGAAGTTTGCCCAGGACTCCTAAGAAAGGAGAGGCCTACTTTATATAAACCCAGAAGAAGCCATGTTTCTAATTTTAGATAGCCCTGAGTGTTTTAACCACAAGGGTCTCTAGGCTTTGAAAGAAACGTGCTGAGGCCAGTAAAGCTGAGAAACAGTACATATCTGGGCCCAGGATGACATCCTTATGCTGTTGAAACATGGAAGCTACCTTACCTCTGGATTTTCAGTCCAGAGAGCTAATACTTTTCCTTATGTTTAAGTCAGTTTTGTCAGGGTTTCTATTGAACTTATATAGCTTTGGCTGTTGAACTAGGGAATTTGAACTTCATCCCATTTCACAGAAAACTTGCAGAGACTTTTGAGATGAAATCTTATATTAAAGAAAATCACCTTTACACAATGCCTTTTACATGCTATCCACTTTGGTGCTGATGTAAGAGAACAGTTTAATTTCCATCCTTTGTCTAATGTGATATTGCTGCTTTTCTTGTTCATTTGTGGCTGATATCCAGTAGACACCTGTTCCTGTTCATCTCCACAACCATGCCCCAAACATCCACACAGTACCCACATGCAGAAGCCCTCCTAAAGTACCATTCATTTCCACCTCTAAACTTCACTATCCCACAACATCAGCACTAGACTCTCAGGTCTCAGAGCTACATTATACGCCCCCTTAATTGACGTGCTTGACAGAAGAGACTGGAAGTTTCAAATTCTTAGGTACTAAGAATGCCTCAGTCATGCCCCATTGATAACCCCAGTCTGCTTCTGCACCAACCCCCACACACACACCTGATTCCTAATGCCAGTGGTTAGGACCTCCACACCGACTAGAGTTTCTGTACTTTTTAGGCTGTTTCGTTGCAGCTTTCTCAGCAGCAGAATCTCAAGGCTGGGGGGAACTTCAGAGGTCCCCAAAGCCAGTCCTCAGATGCTTAAAGATTCTCCATGGTGTTCCCACCACTGGCTGTCCCCTGAAGGAGTATTTCTAGGTTCTGGGTGTTCTTGTGGTAGTCAGTTCCATTTTTAGATAGAGTTCAGGTCCTATAAATGTAGAGGTAATCCAAATGAAAAATTATCAGCTCAGGGTCCTTCAGGTTAGTAAGTCTTAGATATTTTTTGTTTGCCCTACCAGATCTACTCTCCACCCTTTCCTACCCTGCTTTCTGCCCCAGGAGGCTAACCTATATGGACTGCATCCTTGCCTCCTCACTTCTGACTTGGTTTGAACAATGAGGAGCCAGGGCAGGAGAGTGAACAGAGGAAGTGAGGTCAGGGTATTTCTGGCTCTCTCCCTGTGGGATCACCTTGGTCTGGCTTTTTTCCTCAACCAGAGATCACTGTTTCTTTCCATCAAGGTCGCATTCTTTATAGGACTCTCTCTTGGGTTCCAGTAACTAGTAACTACTGTTACTAATCCTAGGGTGCTGAACTACTCGTGGTTCCCCTATAGCCTGTTCACACCTTTGTAAATAGTCCCTTTATTAAACCTTCCTCAAGCTGTCCTAAGATCAGTGTGCCATCTATTTCTTTTTGAGACTCAGACTGATAAAAATAATTGGTCACTGCAAGTGGCTTTAGGAAACTAACTTTCAAAACTGGGCTAACGTTAATTTAAAAAAAAAGTACTGGCTATATTAATATCAGATAAATTCGACTTCAAAGCAAAATGTATTACTAGAGACAATGAGGGACGTTACATGATGATGACAGGGTTGGTCCACCAAGAAGATGGAGCAACCCTAAATGTGTATACACCAAGCAACAAAGCTTCAAAATACATGAAGCAAAAACATAGAGCTAAAAGGAGAAATAGGCAAATCCAGTTATATTTAGGGACTTCAACCCCCCACTCTCACCAGTTGATAGAACTGCTAGAGAAAATCAGCAAGGGTATAGAAGAACTGAACAAGACAATCAAAAGGGATCTAATTGACTTTTTTTTTTGAGGAAGAAGATCAGCCCTGAGCTAACATCAATGCCAGTCCTCTTTTTGCTGAGGAAGACCAGCCCTGAGCTAACATCTATTGCCAATCCTCCTTTTTTTCCCCAAAGCTCCAGTAGATAGTTCCATGTCGTAGTTGCACATCCTTCTAGTTGCTGTATGTGGGACGCCGCCTCAGCATGGCCAGACAAGCAGTGCGTCGGTGCACACCCGGGATCCAAACTCAGGCCGCCAGTAGCGGAGTGCGTGTACTTAACCGCTAAGCCACGGGGCCGGCCCCTCTAATTGACATTTATAGAACACTCAGCAACAGCAGAAGACACATTCTTTTCAAGCGCCCATGGAGCATACACCAGCGTATATCATAATGTGGGCTATAGAACAAACCTTGACACATATAAAAGGATTGCAACCATACAGAATATGTTCTCTGACTATAATGGAATCAAACTAGAAATCAACAACAGAATGATGATAGGAAAATCATCAAACACTTGGAAATTAAACAGCACATTTATAAATAATCCATGGGTCAAAGAACGAGTCTCAAAAGGAAAAAAAATACGTAGAAGTGAATGAAAACGAAAGCATCAAAATCTGTGAGATACAGCTAATGAAGCACTGAAAGGGAAATTTATAGCACTATGTGCTTACATTATAAAAGAAGAAAGATCTCAAATCAATAAGTTCGTAGCTCAAGAAACTAGAAAAAAGAGCAAAATAAAAGCAAAGCAATCAGAAGGAAGGAAATGATAAAGAGCAGAAATCAATGAAATTGAAAAGAGGAAAAGGAGAGGGAAAAGTTAAACATAAAGCTAGTCCCTCAAAAAATACAATCGGTAAATCTCTAACAAGATTAAGAAAAAGAAGGCACAAACTACTAATATCAGGAATGAAAATAGGAAATGTTACAACAGATCCTGCAGCCATTAAAAGAATAATAAAGGAATACAATGAACAACTCTATGCTCAAATTCGACAACTTAGAAGAAATGGACGAATTCCTTGAAAATCACAAACCACCAAAACTACGCCAACATGAAGTAGAGAAACAATAATCCTAAAATTGAATTTGTAATTAAAATACTCTCAAAAAAGATATCTCCAAGCCCAGATGGTTTCACCAGAGAATCTTACAAAACATTCAAAGAATTAATCTATACAGGCTTTTCCAGAAAATAGAGAATACTTCCTGACCTATTATAAGGGATTTATTCCTGATATACAAGGCTGGTTCAATATTGGAAAATCAATGTAATCCACCATAGCAACAGCCTAAAGAAGGAACAACCTTATGATATCGATTCAGAAAAGGCATTTGACAAAATTCAACACCAATACGTGGTAAAAACTCGCAATACACTAAAAATAGAGGGGCACTTCCTCAATCTCATAAAGAGAATCTACCAAAAAAAAATCCAGCTAGCATCATGCTTAATGTTGAAAGATTGAATGCTTTCCCTCTGAGATCGGGAACAATGAAAGGATGTTTACTCTCACCACTGCTATTCAACATAGTACTGCACATTCCAGCCACTGCAAGAAAAAGAAAGAAAAGGCACACAGATTGGAAAGAAGAAATAAAACTGTCTCTATTTGCAGATGGCATGATTATCTACATAAAAAACTTTAAGGAATGTACAACAAAACTAGAAGAAATGAGTTCAGTAAGATACAAGATCAACACAAAAATCTATTGTATTTTCTATATACTGACAACGAATAAGTGGAAACCAAAAATTTTTTGATTGCAATACCATTTACAATTGCTCCAAAGAAAATTACTTAGGTATAAGTGTACCAAAACATGTATAGGATCTGTATAATGAAAATTATAAAATGCTGGTGAAATTAAGGGAGACCTAAATAAATCGAGAGTTTTATTATGTTCATGGATTGAAAAATTCAACATAGTAAAGATGTTAATTCTCCCCTAAATTGTTCTATAGGTTTAATGCAATTCCTGTCAAAATCCCAGCAAGTTTTTTTTGTAGACATAGACAAGTTTATTCTAAAGTTTATTTGGGAAGGGAAAAGCCCTAAAATAGCCAAAACAATTGTGAAAAAGAAGAATAAAGTGGAAATATCAGTTGTAAGAAATGTACCACTCTGTTGTGGGATGTTGGTGGTGGGAGAGCCTATGTGTGGTTGTGGGAAGGAGTATGTGGGAACTCTCTGTACTTTTTGCTTAATTTTGCAATGAACCTAAAACTGCTCTTAAAAATAAAATCTATTAATTAAAATAAAGTGGGAAGAATCATTTTCCAGTGTTAAAGCTTACTATAAGGTGCAGTAATCAAGAGAGAGTGGTACTGGCAGAGGGAAAGACAGATCAATGGAACAGAATAAAAAACCTGGAAATAGATCCACACAAATATACCCAATTAATTATTTACAGAAAAGCAAAGACAATTCAATGGAAGAGGAGTAGCCTTTTTAATAAATGGTGCTGGAACAATTGGACATCCATCAGCAAAATAAGAACCTTGACCATCACACCTTATATTAAAAACTCAAAAGGGACCATGGATTTAAATGGAAAACATAGAACTATAAAACTTTTCAGAAAAGAGCGTAAGAAAAAAATCTTCAGGATCTAGAACTTGGCAAAAGTTCTTAAACCTGATACAAAAAGCACAATCCACAAGAGGTAAAAATGGATAAATTGGATTTCATCAAAGTGAAAACTTTTGTTTTGCAAAAGACCTGGTTAAAAGGATGGGAAGACAAATTATAGGCTAGCAGAAAGTATTTACAAATCACATATCCAACAAAGGCCTTATACTTAGAATATACTTTAAAAAGTTTCAAAACTTAAAAAAAATGCTTAAAAAGCCTTTTTTGCATGAGTCTTGGTGAGGATTTCTATGCAGGGGTACATCTTGATCTGCAGTACCCTCTCTCCCACTTTCTGGCGGTTATGCTTCTTTGAACTGTGAGTATCTTTTACCACTTTGTTAGGTTTATGTAAATACCTCTACTGTTAAAACCTCAAATGCTTCTGCTATGGTCTAAATGTTTGTGTCCCGCAAAATTCATATGTTGAAATCCTAACCCCTACAGGTGATGGTATTAGTAGGTGGGGCCTGGGAGGTATTTAAGTCACGAGGGTGGAGCCCTCATGAATGAGATTAGTGCTCTTATAAAAGAGGCTCCTAGAGATTCTTAGCCCCCTTCCGCCATGTAAGGATACAATGAGAAGTCTGCGAACCAGATGAGAGACCTCACTAGACCATTCTGGCACCCTGATCTCAGACTTCAAACCTCCAGAACTATGAGAAATGAATTTCTGTATTATGAGGCACCCGGTCAATGTTATTTTGTTATAGCAGCCCGAGTGGACTAAGACAGCTTATATTTCTATAGGTGTCACAGACCATAAATATTATTTGTAGCTTCATTCCTGAATTGTTAAGCCTGTGAAATACTAGTTACACATTCCAATAATAATAATAATGGCTAATATTTATTGAATGCTCACTATGCACCGGGGACATATAATATATATGAAGCACTGTATTGGTCAGAGTTCTCCAGAGAAACAGAACCGAATAGGATATATATAAATACATAGAAAGAGATTTATTATGAGGGATTGGCTCTCATGATTGTGGAGGCTGAGAAGTCCCATGATCTGCCGTCTGCAAGCTGGAGGCCCAGAAAAGCTGATGGTGTAGTTCCAATCCCAACCCAAAGGCCTGAGAACCGGGGTGGGGTGGGGTGGGGTGAGAGTGGAGGTTGCTGATGGTGTAAGTCCTGGTCCAAGTCTGAAGGCCCAAGAACCAGGAGCGCTGATGTCTGAGGGCAGGAGAAGACGGATGGCCCAGCTCAAGCAGAGAGCAAATTTGCCCTTCCTCCACCTTTTTGTTCTAATGAATCTATTCAGGCCCTCAACAGATTGAATGATGCCGTGATGCCCACCCACACTGGTGAGGGGGATCTTTATTCAGTCTACTGATTCAAATGCTAATCTCTTCCAGCAACACCCTCACAGGCACACCCAGAAATAATGTTTTACCAGCTATCTGGGCATCCTAGCCCAATCAAGTTGACACACAGCCTTAACCATCACAAGCACCTATCCTATGAGGCAGGTATTCCTATGGTCCCCATTTTACAGACAAGGAAACCAAGGAAGGTAAGGCAACTTGCCCAAGACCATAACAGCTGGTAGGAAAGAGAGCTAAGATCTGAATCCAGGTAGTCTGACTCCAGAGTCGTCCTTTTACACTGCTGCCATTGTTCTTTTCTTGTCCTACTGGTTTTACAGTTTTTAGCTGAATATCATCTCCCTCACCTTCTTCTCCCTCCTCCCAGTGCTCTCTTTTTCCGCTTAAAGCCAATCTCTAGACAAACAGGCTTCTCAGTCCTTGTGAAATGCACTCCATCTGGATTCAAGAGTGCATTCATGTGGCATTTTAGATTATGATCCAAAGAGCCAAAGTCTGTTCTTTGACACTACGTAGGTCAGTGGTTCCTGGTCTTGGGTCTGCATAAGAATAATTGGGGAGCTTTTCAAAGCCCAATTCCTGGGCCCTTCACAGAGGTTTTGATTCAAAAGGTCTGGGAGTGCAGGGGGCTCAGGTGTCTCCTTTTTTTACAGGAGGATTCTGATGCGGGAGACCTTCAGATTGACCACACTTTAAGCAACCCTAATAAGGGCAGGCCCCGTGGCTTAGCAGTTAAGTGCGCGCGCTCCGCTGCTGGTGGCCTGGGTTCGGATCCCAGAAGCGCACCGAGGCAGCGTCCCGCATACAGCAACTAGAGGGATAAGCAACTATGACATCACAACTAGCTACTGGGGCTTTGCGGAGAAAAAGGGAAACAAAAGGAGGAGGATTGGCAATACATGTTAGCTCAGGGCCAGTCTTCCTCACAAAAAGAAAAAAAAGAAACATAAGTCAAATATTCACTTCACTTGGTGTCCTTTTCCAAAGTCCCAGCCTTCAGCCAAGGAAAAAATGCTGAAAATGCCAACGGTTTGTCGCCCTCTTAACTTCTGGAAATGTTCTTTAGGCCTTTTCTGGTGGTGTCTCCCCATGAGTCAACAGGAATCCTTTGGTATGTGAGCTTCAAAAAGCTCTCGGGCTCATCTCTGCCCTGAGACACAGCAGGGACCCCTCACACCTGCTCCCCGTCGTCTGCATCAGCTCTACCTGTGCCCTTGTTCTACACCTTAGCAGGGAGCCGACCATCACCAGGACCTCACCAGGCCCCTACTGGGGCCTCCTGGAACAGTTTTCCTCACATTTGCTAAGATTGGTTCATCTTGGGATGTTGTAGTCTCTTCCAGAAGTTGAGTGTAGGCTTTCCTTCATCCTTTCTAGAGACTCCTCATCCTCTGGGATAAATTCAAAAGGAGGCCTCTGCACACAGACGGACCCACTGACATTACTCCCAGAGCTATGCTCCCTGCACTTCAGGAGACAGGCTGCTCTCCACTCCCTGCTCAGGGTGAGGGCTCAGGTGAGGGCTCTCAGGGGAGTTTCAGACCAGAGGAACCCCAGCCCTCCAACCAGCCCTTCTGAATATACTCCTTTCCACTGTATTAGCAGCCATGCCTGAACAGATCATAATAAATAGTTTTTATTTATTGAGTGTTTACTAAGTGTTTATTATGGTAGATTCTTGGGAAAGTCCCTTTCATGGGAAATTGAAACTCTCTGACACTAACCATGAGTTTTCTTTTCAGGGGAAGCAGATGAGATGACCAGAGTGGTTCTTAGCAAGTCCCACAAAGATCTATGTGGCAGAGAACTTAGAAATCATGTAGTGTTTTCAAATTCTCTCTTTGGAGAGCTGACTCTCCTTTTTCTGCTCTGAAACAATACGCAGTAAAAGTGGTCTGAAAGCCCATCCTTTACAACAGTTGTCTGGTTGCATGGTCGGAGGCTCAGTGCATTAGTTTCCTATGGCTGCTCTGACTGTCACAACTGTGGTGGTTAAAACAACAAATTTATCCTTTCACAGTTCTGGAGGCCAGAAGTCCAAGATCAGGGTGTCGGGAGGGCCATTCTCCCTCTGGAGGCTTTGGGGGAGAATCGGTTCCTTGCCTCCTCTAGCTTCTGGTGGCTGTCTGGCAGTCCTTGACTTGTGGCGCCGTAACCCCAATCTCTGCCTCCATCTTCACATCACCTTCTCTGTGTGTACCTGGCAAATCTCCCTCTGCCTCTCTCTTATAAGGATACATGTGATTGCATTTAGGGCCCACTGGGATAATCCCGGATAAACGCCTCCTCTCAAGATCCTTCACTAAATCACATGTTTTGCCATAAAACGTAAATATTCACAGGTTCTGGGGTTTAGGAAGTGAATATCTTTGTGGAGGCATTTTTTTCTGCCTATCACGTGGCTATGGGAAGACCAAGCAATGCAAGCCCACCTCATGGCCCTGGACAATCCGGACGATTGACAAATCTCACCTTCAGCAGAGGGCAGGAACAGAGTGCACATCTCTGGATTTGATAACAAATAAAGGATAAAGAAAATCTTTTGACCAGTCTCTGTATCCTGCTGTGCTGTAGTTTCTTACCCGCTATGATGCAAAAAAAAAAAAAAGTCCCATCTAGGCCAGAGAAGAGAGGCATCTCTGATTTTGAAAGATCCTAAAATAGTGCTTTGCATCCATTTTATTCTCATTTTATCCTCACCACAAACTATGATTATATTCATCTTACAGATGAGGAAACTAAGGCTCAGAGATGTTAAATCTGTCAATGGTCATACGGTAACTGAGATCTAACACAGTTACCATCCCCACTTCCTGCCCTTAATACACTCTGACCCACCACATTCCTCTGCCCAGAGCAGAGAGCATGGGGCCCCAGAGGACCTGAGCTCATAGAAGCAAAAATGGATTGACCTTGAGGATTCAAATAATTTTCCCTTAAATTGCCCAATTTGGGAAGGGCTCTACTTATATATTTTCTTTCCCAGAGGGGAAACCAAACTGTAATTCCAGACAGAGTGTTAAGAATTGAATAAACCAACTGGTAAATATAGGTAAATCTAAGCAAATCTGGGTAAATCCTTATATAACCTTGGGATGAGGCAGGGATCACTTATTAAAACAACAAAGGTAGAAGCCATAAGGGAAAGGACTGATAAGTTTAACTACCTGAAGATGTATAATTTCTGCATGTCAGCCAGGCTATCTACAGAGTAGAATTTATCTTTTTAAGAGCTTTCCGAGCTGAAGCTGACTGACTGCCTATTTAGTACCTCCAGCTAGAGATCCTGACTTTGACACGGCTATGGTCTAGGAGGGTGACCATGTATAATTGCTCAGTGCACTACCTGTGCAGCTATACCTGGCAGCCCTGATGGTTATTCTCATGATGCTCCAAGTAAGGGATGGACTCCAGCCCACAAAATCCCCCTAATGATAACATACACGCGCGCGCGCACACACACACACACCCCCCTAGACCTCACCTTGTCCTCCGAAGAGTTTTATGGGTTACATCAAAGCTCTAACTCCTCATATTCTCCACTCCCTCTTTTCTTTCCAGGTCTGATCCCAACCATAATTCCAAAGGAGAGAAGGTAGACAGAAATATAAGACACTAGTGATGCTTAATACCTTTGAATATTGTAGCCGAGGTTCTTTTCTAGCAAGAAACAGAACAATGCTTCAAGTTGGGCCATGCTCCCTCTGGCAGCTTTGGGAGAGGCACTCTATAAATGTTGGTTAAATGAATGAATGAATGAATCAATCAATTAGTTAATTACTTCATCCAAGCCAAAGGTTTTTTCTCCAAAGCAAATTGTGGAGGGATTCGCTATAAAGACACTGGGTCTGTCAGATGATTCTTGGCTGCTAGCAACAGCAACCGAGCCTGGGCATCTGAGGCAAGAGAGGATTACGGGAGAGCTTTGGGGGCTCACAGAATGGAGGGAAGCTGGCAGACTTGACTTGAGAAGTGGACAGGCCTCAGGGCAGCGGGAGCCATAGCTGTGATCCCCCATTCTACAGCAGGAAAAGGCTGGTCATTTGCTGTCACTGCAGCTGCCACATCTCACTTCCTGAGGCTCCTTAAGGACTTACTTCAAGTCCTGGAAGAGTGTGTCCAGCTGGCTGAGCCTGGGCCATGCTGCACAGTGATGGGGAGAGGAAGGCACTGGCTCTGAATCTTCCAGAGAGAGAGAGAGGCAGGCACTTCCGCTCCCCAAGACTGACTACTCACGAGGAGTGGTGAGAGTGTTTTAGGAAGGAGAGGTCAAAAGCTGGGAACCCAAAATGGCAAATATCTACCTCCGAGGCCATCTCTCAGACTTTATGGGCAGTGAGACTCGTGAGGAATAGGGTCCAGGAACAACCAGAAGGGTCTCTTTCTCTTGTTCCCTCTACCTCGCCCCCTACTCATGATCTCTTTTTCTGACTGCAGAACTTTCTCCACTTTTCCAAGCATGTGGCTCCTTCTGAGCCTCCAATTTTATTAATCTCAGCTCCAGCCACACACACAGGCTAGCATCTCTCAGTCCCAACTCCAAATTCTTGGGAGAGATCATCAGATTGGTTCAGGTTGAACCAGGTGTCTTTCCCTATGGCTAGAGGGTGGTCTCAGAGATCGTGGTTCTTTTAAATACAGGAGACACTCCAAACATGTCCTACACATTGAGGAATCAAGTTGGGATGCATTCTCACTAGGAGTTCATTTCTGTACAGACTGGGCTGTGTGTAAAATGTTTGAAGTGAACCTGCTGTATGAATAAAGAACATAGAGAAGTCGCCAGGGGGGATGTTTAACCTATAAAGAAAACTGGTTCTTTTCAAATCACTTTCGTCACACCATATTTGCAAGCAGCTAGGTTCTTATTATATCCCATTTTAGCTCTGCCTTGGAGCAGGTTCATGTTACTTTATGCATCTGAATACAGCCAAACTGTACTTCTTTAAAAATAGACCACAGTTGGGGCTTCCCCTAGATCAGCAGGGCTTCTTGCCCTTCTTCCCAGTGAAATTAAATTTTACTCCCTACTCAGTACCCTTCAAGTTCTAAAACTTGAATCTGGCAAACACCTGCCACATACAAGGCACCCGATAAATGTTGGTTAAATGAATGAATGAATCAGTCAATCACTTCATCCAAGCCAAAGGTTTTTTTTCCAGCGACGCATAATGGCCAAGTTCAGCAGCAAGAAACTTGATCTACTCCACCTGCTCTGCAGAATGTCCCTCCTCCTTCCTCCCAGCGTTGCTCTACTTCTCTCCAACCCCACTCTCACCACCTTGGGCCATGTCACCATCACCTCTCACTTTGACCCTCCACTGTAGCTTCTAACTGGCCTCTTGGCCTCCACTCTGGCCTCTTGCACTTCATTCTCCAAAAAGCAGCCCGAGGGAGCTTTTGAAAAGTAGATCAAATCCTGTCGTTCCTTTGGACTTAGCAGGCCTTAGGCAGCTTCCGACAGGCTCTGTATGTTCTCTCCAGCCTCACCTCCTCCAGCTCTCCATCCCACCCCCATCTGCAAGTCACGGTGTTCTTTCTTCCCCCACTCTTCCCAGGGCCTTGACCCAGAGCATTTCCTTCCTTCTCTCTAGAACACTCTTTTCCTCTGCCGCCTCAGTCTTGCCCAGTGAACTCCTAACTGGCCTTCAGGTCTCATCTCAAATAGCTCTCACTGCCCCTGGGTCTAGATGAGGACCCCTGCTATCTGCTCTCACACACACCCATTTTCTCTCCTTTACTGCACTTATTATAACAGTGTATGCTTGGCTTGGTTTATTTGATAAATGTCAATTTCCTCCACTAAAGTGGAAACTCCTTGAGGTCAAGCACTACATTAGTTTTCTCAGGCTGCCATAACAAAACACCACAGACTGGGTGACTTAAATGACAGAAATTTATCTTCTCACAGTTCTGGAGGCTAGAAATCCAAGATCAAATTGTTGATTGGCTATTTTTCTCCTGAGGTTTCTCTCCTTGGCTTGCAGATGGCTGCCTTCTAGCTGTCTCCTCACATGGTCTCTCCTCTGTGTGCGCGCATCCCTTGGGTCTCTGTGTGTCCAAATTTCCTCTTCTTACAAGAATACCTGTCAGATTGGATTAGAGCCCACCCTAACAGCCTCATTTTAACTTAATCACCTCTTTAAAAGCCCTATCTCCACATACAGTCACAATCCTAACTGGGGGTTAGGGCTTCAACATATAAATTTGGGGTGGGGGGGCAAAATTCAGAGCATAGCAGGGACCATGTCACTTCTGCTCACCATTGTGTCCCCAACACCCAGGACAGTGCTTGGCGTGTTGTAGGACTCGATACGTACCTGTTAAATGAATGATTGACTTTTAACCTCCTGTTTTCCTCTCCCTACATCCACATAGTGTGCTAGAGGCAAAGAAGAGAGGAGGCACAGATTGCTGCAGGAGGACCATAAGTGACCACAGGAGACGTCTGCTATCTGATCTTAAAATTAAGACCTTTGGGGGAGTGTTGCTTCCCCCGGGGACCTCCTTATGGGGCAAAACCAGCCCCCTGTCCGCAGCTGACCTTTCCTGCCCTGGGTGTGTGTGCTCCTCCCTGGGCTGCTGGGGGAGAAGTTTTGCTGACAGCTGCACACCCATCCAAGTGGCCCTCTTTAGAAGGTGAGTCACCCTACTGCTGGGAGTGTGGATCTACACAGCTTCCAGAAAGCAGTTTAGCAAGAGGTACCAGGACCTAAAATAAGGCATGTCCTGCGACCTTATTATTCCAAGGCTAGGAATCCAATCTGAGTAACTAGCAGAGGGGGCCTGAAGATGGGTTTATATCCCAGGTTTCATGTAAAAACCTGGCAAGAGCCTAATGTGTAACAGGAGGAAAAAGCTTTGTGAATCTAGTACATTCATATGATAGAAAATTATGTAGCTATAGAAAAAATTGTGAAGAATTTTTAATGATGCAAGAAAATGCTACACGAAAAAGCAGGACACAGAAGTGTACACACACTCTGATCTCAGATATACAACAAATAACTGTAATTTATATGCATATGTACATGCATTCAGAGGAAAAGCCTGGACTGGTAAATATCCAAATGTTAATACTCTTTTTTTTCAGACTTAGAGATTGCTTTCTTTTGTGCTTTTGTGTTAAAAGTAGCATGTGTTTCTTTTGCAACCAGAAAAGAGGGGGGCAAAGTTTTTAAGGCAGCCGGCGCTGCTGGTGAATGAAATTCCTCAGCTCGGAGCTTCTCCTCGGGAAGGCGCCATCCCTGCGCCTGCTCCCCAGCCTGTCCCCTGAGCGGTCCGCTGGCTCCGAGGGAGAGTGCTGGAATCCTCGCGGCGGGAGGAGGCGACAGGCTTGGCGTTGCGCACCGCGGGAGATGGAAGGTCAGGGGAGGGGCTGAGCCTTTCTCCTGTCAGGAGCGAGATCTGGACTGAGCTGGGCACCCGGAGCCCTGGTTCAGCCCCCGGCCATCGCGGCCGCCGCCCAGTCCGCTGTTGCGCGGCCAGGTGCAAAATGCCGTGTCATTGGGAGAGTCTGCGGCCGGAGCATTGAATTACAGCTCAGCCGAGCCCGGGTAGGGCTGCGGGGGTGGAAGATAAGCAGAAGCCCCTGTTCTCGGAGCGCCCGCTGACCAGCGGGGTAAGGGCAGCCGAGGCGAGGACCGAGTGTAGCCACTGGAGAAGCCCAGAGCTGGCCTTTCCTCTTTAACTGCAGCAGATTGGAGCCGGGAGCCAGTGGTCCGAACCGGCTTCCCTCCGCCAGCCCTCTCCAGTGAGGGGACCCACGAGCTGCGACTCGGTCCTCCCCGACCTTCTCCAGCCCTCTCCGCGCCCTGGGCACACGGGGCCCTTACACTGGCCAGTCATGCTGAGGGTCTTTTTCCTCTATGCCGAGAACGTCCACACCCCGGACACCGACATCAGCGATGCCTACTGCTCCGCCGTGTTTGCAGGTAGGAGCGGCCTGAGATCCCCGCCGGGCGGGGAGGGTGGGGGTCGGGGAGGGGACGTCTCGGCTCTCCACCCGGGGCAGCGCCGGGATGCGAGACACAAGATTCTGCGCCCCGGCCAGACCAACTTTGAGTATTGCAGAGACACACATCCTCGGGGAGGGGCGACTCAGAGGGAAACTGAGGCAAGGAGGGAAATGTGGCTGAGGGCTCTTCTCCGGGGCCTGGAAGCTGAACCTGGGTTGGGGCTAAGGTGGGCCTGGAAGGCGGGGCCCGCATCTCTCCTCTCTCTTCTGGATCTCTTAAAAGAAGTCTTTCTGCGTTGTGGGCGGTGAAGAGCTGTACTGCAGGGCCCCCCCCCCCACCCCGGAAGGCTGAGTCCTAGGCCTATTTATAACCCAGCTCCCTTCCCACTGGGCCTTGGCCTGGCGCTCTCCTCCGCCTTTGCTCTCTGTCACAGGCTGGGCTGGCAGGCAGGCGGGCCACTAGGGGCAGAGGCACTGCCTACCCATCCAGGGATCCTACTCTTGCACAGGATGGGGGAAATTTAGCAGCTGACACAGCTGTCACCAGCATCAACCTCTAGGGACCTTCTCCCCGCCCCCACCAGACTGGAGCATGTGGGAAGTGGTATCTGGGGGGCAGTATCTCCATCATCAGATTGGGTCTTCCTTGAGCAGGGGAGCCTGCTGTCCTCTCAGATTGGGACTCCACAGGAAGGTCTTCACACGGTTATGACTGGACTTTTCCTCCAGGAGCTGAGGGCTGGGCCCTGTCTTCTTCCCTGGGACCCCGTCAGGGCCAAGCCAGAACTGGGGTTTGCACAGCTGGGCCTTTGGATTTGGAGCCATCCTGGGGGATAAGGGCCAGGGGCCAGAGTGTGAAAGCCAGCTTCCCCACCCTGTGGGTTCCTCTCTGCCTCCATTACCTGTCACTCCCCTTCTCCCCAGAGCTCTGGCCGCATCCCAGGCCCCCAGAAGTCAGAGCATCGGCTGGTCCCTGGCTATGCAGCAGACCTTCCCCTTCAGTTTCACAAGCTCCTGGATCTACCTGTTCCCAGATGCCCGTGTGCACATAGGCTCCCAGACACAAACCCGTCTGAGAGCGCATGTGACACCTGTGATGTTCCAAGGAGCAGACACTCAGAGGACGCAGGCATGTGTCCACAGCAGCACACACAGGTGTGTCATAACAGACACACACACACACCCCTGGGTGTGAGATTTGGGGCTTCTCGGGGAGGAGTCGCTGAATGGGCCTGTGGCCTGGAAAACAGCAGCACCAAGAGGAGGGACAGAGGGAAGTGGAGGTGACACTCTAGCTGTGTTTTTTTCCTAACATGCTGTTTTGACCAGTTTCCCACAGTTGCCTCTGGAAATGACCTTTGTCAAGGTGTTTCCAGGGGGAAGATGAGGGCATGAAACAGGGGCCTCCACACTTCCTCTGTGTCCTCAGCTCTGGGCAGGCCAGGCCAGTGGTTCACCTGCATGGCCCCGGGGTAGCCGCCTGGCTGAGGGCCCCGGGCTCTGCCTGCACAATGCTGGGGAGCACCATTCGCACTGTAAATACCCTCCTGGCTGAGGGAGGGAGGGAGGATACTGTTGCTGTGGAGGGAGGGGGAGCCTCTTGCTCTAGGACCCTTCCCCCATCACAGTCCCCCAGCCCGAGGGCTGAGCAGGCTTTGTGAACAGCACCCTCTGGAGCTGTCCAGTGCACAAATGAACCCCGAGAGGGGCCACCTTGGAGCCCCCGCCTCTGTTCTCAGGGGTCTTGTCTCCTGTGGTGTCCACTCAGCCTGAACCAGATTTTCCTCCACCTTCCCTGACCACATCCCCCACCTCCCAACCCCCCCACCAACTGGAATACATACACACTTGCCTCATCTTTCATGGTCCCCCAACCCAGGCCAGGCTCTGGACCCTAGCAGGAGAAAGGAGAGAATGAACAATAAATGGGGAAGCACTTTCTACCTCCGGAAGTGCTTTACCCACTGGAAGTACTGCTCTCCTGTCCTTGTTAGTTCAGCCCCAGGGGCTGTCTGTGGAGCAGTCCCTCCCATGCTCCACCCATGCCCCTAGCTGAGCCCCTCCCCTCCATCTGCCTGATGTCAGTCTGCGGTCCTGCCCTTTGCCTGCTGCCTCGCTCCTCTGGGTGGGCTCCCCCTTCCCTGGGGAGAAAGGAAGCACATTGTCTGTGCTGACCGGGTGTGGCCCCAGCCTTCAGAGGGGGCTGGCTGGAAGCCCCCACTCCCCGTCATCACAGTCACTGCCAGGCAGTCTGGGGAATGCAGTCCCTCCCTTCCCCAGCTCTGGCCACATTTCATCTCCTGCTTTAGCCAAGCTCTAACCCATGTCCAAATTTGGCCTCCCTGTGGCATTCAGGCCTGATCACCCTCCTCCTAGCCAGGGCCAGGTTGGTGAATGATTACACGAAAGGCTCTGGCCTTAGGGACACACCACTCAGAGCCAAACACCCTTCTGGGATGCCTTCTCGCACCAGCTGGCCTGGATCTGGCCTTCCCGGACCCTTTAGGTTTGGGGCCCATAAAACCCCTCCTTGGGCTACCTGATTATAATATCCCATAATGACACCTCATGGCTCCCGCGGGCATGCATAAATTCATTTCATGCTCACAGCAGCTTTGTGAGGCCAAAGGGCAGATATTATCTCCCTTTATAGATGAGCAAATAGGCCCAGAGAAGTACAGGGGCCTGGCCAAGGTCACACAGTGGCCAAAGCACTGCTCCCCCCATCATCAGTGACCTCTGTTGTTCTCAGCATCCACGGCTCATGAATAACAAAGTGCTTTGGAAAACATACCATGCACTGCCCACCCAGAGCACCCTGGCCTGAGCCAGTACAGGGGAGGGCTGTGCCTCGGGTACCCAGCATGGGGCTGAGTCAAAGTGGGCAGGGGATGCAAGGCTGCCAGGAGGGTAGCAGCGAAAGATGAATGACTAAAAGAGAGAAGATTCTAGCTTTGAACATGTGTACATTCATCACAAGGAGAGAGAATGGGCATTCATTAAGCACAAACAATGTACCATTTTCAGATGCTGTTTCTTTAAAACCCCACAACAATCCTATGAAACAGACAGATTTAACTGATACTGCGCTCACTAGGTGCTAGGCGCTGTTCTAAATAGAACGCATTTCATATGAGCTGTATCATGTTCCAGTTATAATTCATACCAGGCACTTACATGCAGACACTTAATCCTCCTACCAGCCATATATGGTAGCAACTTTTATCAGCCCCATTTTACAGATGAGAAAACTGCAGCACCAGGAGGTTAAGTTATACACTGGTAAGGAGTGGAGTCGGGGTTCCAGCCCACACTGGCTGGCTCCAGAGCCCCGTCTTTAACTGCTCTACCATCTCCCTCTGGTTTTAGCTCTGATTTACAAGACACAAGCAGTAAAAGGTGGAGGGAGGGGCAGGATTTGAACCCAGGTCTGGCTGACACCCTGGAGCCCAGTCTCAGTCTGCACGTTGCCCCCTCACATCCTGCCGTATCTCACACATTGTCCCTACTGCCACTCCCTTTCTCTCTCACCCAGGCAGAGACCTCCTCCCTCTCACTCTCTGGTCAGGAGGACGCTTTCTTATCTTAGATGGGTCTCTGTTCTTCTGCATCACT
The DNA here is from genome assembly GCF_057802395.1 of Ceratotherium simum simum. Lineage (NCBI taxonomy): Eukaryota > Metazoa > Chordata > Mammalia > Perissodactyla > Rhinocerotidae > Ceratotherium > Ceratotherium simum. Next base: position 15,083,828 of record NC_141910.1, on the reverse strand, counting down.
CTCTCTGGATCTCATGGGACCAGTCAGTCACCATTGGGCCCATGATGTCCCTCTAGGCAGTACCCTCCAGCCAGGCCATCTCACAGGCCTCTGGCAGGCCTATGGTGGCTGCTCAGAGTCTGATAAGCTGAGGCCAGGGTGATGGATCATGGGGCACGGAGGTGGGCCGTGGGGCAGTGGCCTCCAGGACAGGGGCAGTGTCACTGTGGGCCTCAGGCTTAGCCAGTCCAGTGTGAAGTTGGGTGGAGGGGCTCAGGAGTGCAGATAGCTGGCTGCCTTGGTCACATTCCAGTGGGATGAGAACATCAAATGAGGGAGAGAAGGATGGTAGCTGAGAGTATTGGCTTTGAACCCAGACTGCCTGGGATCTTGGATTTGGAATCCCAGCTCTGCTACTTTCCAGCTGTGCATCTTTGGGCAAGCTACTTAACCACTCTGTATCTCAGTTTCCTCATCTGCAAAGTGTTGATAATAATAGTATCCACTCTGGAGGGATGGTTCTGAAGAGTTTATATGTTAATCCATGTAAAGCACTTTGAATAGTGCCTGGCACTCAATTTGTGTGAACTCTAATTATTATTATTGTATGTAATTAAACATATATTTATTATAATTATAATTATAGTTAACAGGTATTGTACATGTACTAAGAAATCAGTGCATATATCCAAGAAGCCTTCTAATAGATTTTTGCCTGGTCAGTCCTATCATCAGCTCTGTTCGTCCATCCACTGTCCTACCAGACTGGGCACAATGGGCTGAGTGGTGAGTGACCATCCCCTCTCCCCCAGGGATGCTAGTCCTGTCTCCTCTAACTGCTCCTCCTGGAGCAGCCCCTTTTGAGCGAAAGGCATTTGTCCACTTGCCTGATGGCTGGCTGTGGCCCTCACCATGGTGCTAGGTCTTTCTTGGAACACATATCCCCCTGGTGACTCCCTGAGCCCACAAACCTTCTCAGTCCCTTTCCCCAAGTCAAATGCCATCTCTTTCTCTGATGCCTGCATGCTAGTCTCTTTCCAGATCGGTTCATTAGAATGCAATGCCAGCAGGAAGAGCACTAACACCTACTGTGCACCTACTATGCAACCAGGCACTGTGCTGGAGGCCCTGGGATTTGGTTTAATCCTCCCAACACCTCTGTGAAGTATCATTCTCTCTCTCTCTTTTTTTTTTTGTGAGAAAGATCAGCCCTGAGCTAACATCCATGCCAATCCTCCTCTTTTTTTTTGCTGAGGAAGACCAGCTCTGAGCTAACATCTATTGCCAATCCTCCTCCTTTTTCCCCCCAAAGCCCCAGTAGATAGTTGTATGTCATAGCTGCACATCCTTCTAGTTGCTGTATGTGGGACGGAGCCTCAGCATGGCCGGAGAAGCGGTGCGTCGGTGCACGCCCGGGATCCGAACCCAGGCCGCCAGTAGTGGAGTGCGTGCACTTAACTGCTAAGCCATGGGGCTGGCCCCTCATTCTCTTGATTTCATAGAAGCAGAAACAGACTCTGAAAGGTCAAGTCACATGACTCAGGTCACAAGCTAGAAAAGAGTGGACTGGGATGGAAGCCCAGGACTGCCTGATTGTTCCCACTATGGGGCTATTCTTCCCCAGAAGTCACGTAATGTGGCTGTAGCCAGAATTACTACTGCCTGTGCATTCTGCACCCTTGGTGGACACGCAGGTGCCCGTCAATCCCCCTGGTTAGATTGGGATATCTGGGGAACACGTAGTCTTCAATGAATGTGAAGGGAGAGGGCAGAAGGATGCATTGGGCCATCCACACTCCTGGAATGTTTGGGACTTGGGCAAACGTGCCCTGAAGGAATCCTGTAAACTCACGGGCAGAGTGCTCATCTCAAGGTTGACGTCACTGAGCAGAGGGGCAAGGTTTGTTTGCTCCTTGGATTCCCCATGTCAGGTCTTGGGGAAAAAAACCCAGACATTAGGAACTTGGAATGTCCCTCTGAAAATATGAGATATGCCCCCTACAGATTTCCTGTGCTGCCTCTGAGGGATTAGAGCAGGAGTAGGGGGCAGGGTGTAGTGTGGTGGGGGAAAGGGGCAAAGCCAGAAATCATTGTGACAGTAAAAAAATCTCCCAAATCAGCGTATCCAAAATTCCCCCTAGGGGGCAGTACTGTCCTCTTTGAGAACCACTGGTTTAGGCTCATGGCCGTGTGGAAGGGACCCTGGGGAGGCAAGCACAAGGTCCACTACGTCAACCCCAGGCCAGCCCTTACAGTGCACTGGGAATGCCCGGCTGACTGAGACGGACGTGGTCTCTCCCCTCACTGACCCACTCCACAGTCTAGCTAGACATCAAACAAGTAATTACACAGTTATTCCTTACCATTGTGACGAGTGCTGGGAAGGACAGGTGCTGCTGTGCAGCCAGAGGGACCCAACCGAGACCAGAGGGTCAGAGATGGCTTCCCCGGGGAAGTGATGTTTAAGCTGAGGCCTGAAGGATGAACCGGGGGCCCTGTAAAGAGGGCGGGGAAGGCAGTTGCAGGCAGAGGGGACAGTGGAGCTCGGAGTTGGGAGGGAGCTCAGCACGTTCCAGAAATGGAGAAGCCACTGGAGCTGGAGCTCCGAGAGGGAGAGGTGAGTGGCCTTACCCTGTTGGCAGAGGTAAGGGATCTGGGCTTTATCCCAAGAGCATGGGAGGCCTTTGAGGGTTTTTCAGCAGGGGAGTGACCTGATCATATTTGTTTTAAGATCTCCTGGCTCCAGTGTGGATAGTGGGAGAGGTGACCAGAGCGACTGTGAGGTGACCAGCTAAGAGGCCCCTGCAGAGGCCCAGGCAGGAGAGGGTGGTGGTAGAAATGCCTCAGTGGAGGCATCTGGATGCTCTGGGCACATAGATGATGCCAAAGTCATGGGTGTCAGTAAGGATGATTTAAGCCACAAGTAAGTGAAATCCTGCCTCAAATAGACTTTAATAATAAACAGCCTTATGGGCCGGCCCTGTGGCTTGGTGGTTAAGTGCGCGCGCTGCGATGCTGGCGGCCCGGGTTTGGATCCCGGGTGCGCATCGAGGCACCACTTCTCCGTTCATCCTGAGGCCGAGTCCCACATGCAGCAACTAGAAGGATGTGCAGCTACGACACACAACTATCCACTGGGGCTTTGGGGGGAAAAAATAAAATAAATAAATCTTTAAAAAAAAAAAAATAATAATAATAAACAGCCTTAAAGTGATTTTCATTCCTGATACAAGCCCCCGTGGGAGGAAGCCCCATTGAGTCCTAGGCCCCGGTATGATCCAGACATGTGATCCAGAGACCTGGGGGGCTCTGGGCATATACAGTGTACAGTCCACAGTCATCCTGGACCCAGGTAGACTCCATTTTTCTCTCTGGTCTGCCATCCTTGGTGTCTGCCACATCCTAGAGCTGATCAGCAACTGGATCTACATGCTTCCTTATTCTCATGAAGCAGGAGAGGGAGTTGGGCTTGTCTGTCCCTCTAGGATAACAACTCAGGACACATGCCCATCGCTAGACCAATAGCTATTGCCAGGAGATGGGCTCAGCTAGATCAGGATTCACCTGGAGCTGGGGCTGGGGGTAGTACCCGAACAGTTGGGTTCTGCTAAGAGGGAGGAAGGGAGTCTGGATGTAGGAGAGAAAGCAAGTGTCCACCTCATTATGAGGGTGGGTGGGGTCACCCAGGGATTGCGTCGAGCCAGGAGAAGAGAGCCCAAATCAGCTAGAGAAGGTGCAGCCTTTAAGGCAGTGGAGAGGAGAGCTTCAGACTAGTCAATGAGTGGGTGAGAAGGGTAGGACCTAGTGCCTAGGTACCTGGCCGGCCTTAGGAGTACTGACAATTCATTCATAATAACAGGAGAGAAGGCAAAGGACACAGATGCTGATAGGGGTTAGCAGGCTGGGAGGAAGTTCTCTACTCAGTAAATAGGAGGCAAACTTGAGAGTGGGGATGGCAATGGGGTGTTGTAGGTTTCAGGAAAGAAAAGTATGAAATAGTCCTCTAGGAGCGATGGAGACTGAAGAGACTGGAAATAGTGGATGATTGCCTGGCAGCAGGAAGGGTCCACCTGAGTCAGGGGTCATGATTATCAAGTGACGCCGGGCAGGTTGGCTGAGTTATTCTCCAACACCTTCAGCGGTTAGGCTGCAGGGGTGGAGTAGGCAGTGCTGGATTTCACCAGGTTATGGTTTAGCCACATGAACATGCTGGATCCTCAAAATAAGAGAGAGGAAAGGGGGCCGAGATTTTATGCAGCAGAATGATAACTAACAGAACTTCAGCTGAGTGTGGAGGTAAGTGAGGACTTGGGAGGTGGGAGGAGGGACAGTGCCCTGTCCGTTGCTAGGTGCTGGAGTGTAGGGGTAAAGAGGTGAGAAGCCCGGCCCCGTGGTCAAGAAGTCCATCAGCTGTAAGAGACCCAGACATCACACGGGAAAGCGTGCTAAGGGGCTGTCACCGCTCAAGGCTCACGCCATAGGGAATTTTCCCCATAGTGGGGGCGAGAGGGCCTAGAGATTGCTGTTGGTGGTGGGGATGTTGTAGGGGACGGAACGGGCAGCGGGTGGACCCCCTGTGCTCCAGGGAACGCAATATGATTTGGCCACAGACCTCTGTCTCCGGAGATGAGCGACACCAGACTGTTCTGGAGAAGGCTCAGAGGCCGGTTCGCGAGGGCTCGAGCCTCGGAATCTCTCAGGGCGCCTGGGCTCCGAGCGCCGGCAGGGGGGCAGGCGGAGCAAGGCGAGCGGCGCGGAGGCCGGGGGCTCAGGGCGCAGAGTGCGTTCTGCCTCTCCGCACACTCCTCCTTCGGCGCTCGCTCCAACTTGTAGTTTCCGCGGACACACTCTCGTTCCTGCAGCCAGGTCTCCCGCTCCTCCTGCCTTCGTTCATTTCTCCTTCTCACCCAGTCGCCAAGCGCCCTCGGCCTGCCGGCCTGGGCTCGGCGCAGCGGGGAGGAGAATAGCCGACGCGCGGGGAGCCCCGCACGCTGGGGACTCCCGCAAGCAGGGCCGGCTGGTGCCTTGTCCGCGCTGCGCGGCCGAGCTGTGCGCCCCGCGTCAGCGATGCTTCCATTCCTGGCCCGAGGGCGGGAACCCGGGAGGGGGAACATCTGACCCCTGCCCGCCCCGCCCGCCGCGGGCAGGGCGGAGCTGGAAGGGGCCGGAGGGGAGGGTCCGCCCAGCGGGTGTCCGGTGTCCTCTCTGCGGCCTCTCGCAGGCGTTGGGACTTCTCCGCGGAGGCGCAGGGAAGGCGACAGCTCCACTTTGGCGCGGGTGCCGCGGAGCCGGGCGCTTTCTCGGTGGGTGCCTGGGCCCGGTGCTCCCGCTCCTGCTCCGGTCCTGCCCGCGCGCCTCTGCGCGCCCGGGGCGGCCGAACCATGCTGTGCTGCCTGCTGGTGAGGGCCAGCAACCTCCCCAGTGCGAAGAAGGACCGGCGCAGCGACCCGGTCGCCAGCTTGACTTTCCGAGGTGAGAGCCCCGCGGCCGCCGCGGCCGCGCGCCCCCGCCACCCGGCTCTGCGCTCACGGCCGCGTCTTCGGCCCTGGCTCCCCACTAACCCTAGTCCAGGCCAGTTTCTCCCTCAGTCAGAAGGGACAGAAATCTCAGCACTGCCTTCTTCAGAGGGGCGAGGAGGACGAAACAGCACAATAAATGCCATAGTGCTCTGAAATTTTGGAAAACTAAAAGTGCCATAGTATGTCAACAGTTATCACTTTTCTAAGACCAATACCCAGAGGGAATAAAATGCGAGCCCTTCCCGGGCAGTGGGGCTGAGGGAGTTTGGAGGATGGGTGCAAAATAGAGAGAGGAATCAGGATCACTTAAACACTGGGCGTGTACTTTGAAAGTTATGTCTTTATTTCATTCATTCATTCATTTGCCCATTTTTATTGAACACTGGCCATCTTGAATCCGTCATGTCTCAGTCGGGAGGAAAAGGAAAAGAATAGAACGGATATGGCCTTGATATAAGAAATTTTGAGGGGTGTCAAAGATGTTTTTCCAAATTCGAAGAGCGTAGGCGTCTACATACAGTCCTTAGACAAGAGGGTCTCTCTCTCTCTCCGTTCGGGGCAACAAAGGACTCACGACCCCCGCTTCTCACCGGGCACCCTTACCCCCAACTTCAAGGCAGAAATTCCCACGGGAGGGGGTGTCTCAGGAGGGGGAAAGGGAAGAGGAAGGATCTGTCAAAATTAAGAGAAGGAACAATGGCTATGAGTCAGAATCCTAGTTTTGCAAAGAAAGATAAATAAGGAGAGGTGAGATGGTTTATCCTAAAAGGAAAGAGGTAAGACCAGGAGGCGTATCCTGTGGTTTTGTGGAAATAAAAAATATGTGCATCACAAAAGATGGTCAAACGTAGAAACGTGGGGAAGTCAATGATGTGTCCAGGTCAGTGGTCATGGTGGGGAACTACCAGTGCCCTTGAGACAGGTAGTGACCAAATCTATTGAGGCCCCTCTTGGCTGTTGGAGCTGCTGTCCTCCCTGCTTTCCCTACCCTTTATGATGCCTTACTATTTATTTGCACTGACAAAACCTTTTGTTGTTAGTGCCATCGAGTCGATTCTGACTCCTAGTGACCCTGTGTACAGCAGAGCAGAACCCTGCCCACTCTTTTTTTGCGCCATCCTCTCACATTCTGTAGCCATATCAGACAATGCTCCGCTGCTATTCATAGGGTTTTCATGGCCAATTTTTCAGAGTGGGTGGCCATGTCTTTCTTCCTAGTCTGTCTTAGTCTGAAAGCTCCACTGAAACCTGTCCACCATGGGCAACTCTGCTGATATTTGAAATACCAGTGGCACAGCTTTCAGCATCCCAGCAACAGGCAACTGCCACAGTATGACAACGGACAGACAGATGGGTGGTGTGGTTTTCTGACCGGGAAGTGAATCCGGGCCACAATGGTGAGAGTGCTGAATCTTAACCACCAGCGCTGGCAGACAATCCCCTCGGAAAACTGAAATAATAGAATGTATCATCTCCAACTGTTCAAAGTCTATTCATCTTTCAAAGCCTTGCTGCAATGCCACCTTCTCCAGGAAGGCCCCCAGGATTCCCCTGGCCATCGTTAGTCTCTCCTCTCTGGACACACAGCACCTTGTTAGGTCTGCTAGTGCACTTACCCCAGCTGGTCTGCACTCAGTACTTGGCTCCAGACTTGGGACGTGTGACTCCTTGAGGGTAGCAGCCTCAGTTCATCAGGATGCCCAGGGCTGAGTGCACATAGCTGCTCTGTAGTGCTTTCTGGCCCGGCCTCTAGCTGTCCTCCAGACGTGCCTGGGAGCCTTACGCAGTCTGGGTCAGTGGTCCTCATGCTTTACTGTGCCTGAGAATCCTCTGGAGAGTGTGCTTGCTGGCAAGACAGATTTCTGGGTCCCCTCCATAAAGGTTCTCATTGAGCAGCTCTAAGTGACCTGAGAACTAACACCTACCTGAAGCAGGCCGTTTTGGAAGCACACCTTGAGAGAAATTGATGTGAGGAGTGGTGAAAGTAATGTGACCCCACACCCCCCCACAAGGGGTGTTCCTGCTGGAGTTTGGGGCTGGGCTGATGCTTAGGGAAGGAGGCTGTTAGAATCGGACCCAGAATCGACAGATCTAGGCTGGGGTACTCAACTCTGGCTGCACCTCAGAATCATGTTGGAGCTTTAAGAAAATCCACTGCCAACCTCCCTGTCCCCTCTTCTCTTGAAGCTACATCTCTGGAGGAGGGGTCCAGAGATAGGTGTTTCTAAAACGTTTCCAAACATCTCGGGTTCACAGTCAGGGGTGAGAAGGCTTGAGCCCAACCCTTTCATGGCACAGAGGGGCCAGTGGCCTGCTTGTGGAGATGCCAGCCTGCACTGGGGGCCTAGCTCCCACATGCCGTCCAAAGTGCGTGCCTGGCGGGCCCCTTGCCCTGCAGTTGTCCCCCCGGGCATTCCAGCGTTGGATGTAATTTCAGGACCTGCCTCCCGAAATAGACTATGAGCTCTGGGAGGCTGGACTCCGAGGACACTTTTTTGTTTCCCTGTCTCAGGGCTTCAGGGCAGAGGCTATTAATGAATACTTATCACTCCTTTGTTTTTATATTAATTAACTACTTAGCTAAAACTACCGTGGGTACCAGGGCTGTGGTAGATTTTTTTTTTTTTTTTCTGATGGGGAAGATTCGCCCTGAGCTAATTTCTGTTCCAATCTTCCTTTCTCTCTATTTTTTTTCTCCCCAAAGCCCCGGTACATAGTTGTATATTCTAGTTATAGGTCCTTCTAGTTCTTCTATGTGAGCCGCCGCCACAGCATGGCTACTGACAGATGAGTGGTGTGGTTCTGCACCCAGAAACCGAACCCTGGGCTGCCGAAACGGAGTGCACCGAACTTTAACCACTAGGCCATCAGGGCTGACTCCGTGGTAGATATTTTTGACTGATCATCTGCGTGAACGAGTGGCTTTCATTTCCTAGAGCATTTAGAGATCTGTACTTCTCTTCTGCCTTGCTCATTTTCTACCCTCTAATGTGATTATTTATGTCCCTTCCTTCATGCATTTAATTCCTTGAACAAATATTTATTGAGCGCCCATGATGTGCCAGGTGCTGTTTGACTTGCTGGGGATGCACCCAAGAGCAAACCCAGATCCCTGGTCCCTGGGAGCTCAAACATCTTATTTCCCTGAAAGTCGGATCTCCTGTGTCCCCACTTGGTGAATCTCTACCCTGTTTCACCCAGGCGCACTAGCCAGAAACCCGAGAGTCGTTACTGTCTCATCCCTCTCCCTCACCCCAGTCATTACTGTCTCTTCCTTTTCCCTCATCCCATCAGGTCCTCTCTTCCTCCCGGTGTCTGTCCAGCCAGCCTTTCCCCCGCATCTCCTCCTCCCCTCCCTTCTGTTTCCTGGGGGTCTCGGGACTTCAGACAGGAGCCTAAGGGATCTAATAGAACCATCTGAAGGCAGAGACACTCCTGAGGGGCAGACTTGACTCACCTGTGGGCTGCAGGGGCAGTGGGCTCTCTGAACCCGGCTTTTTAAACATTAAAAGTGACTTTAAAACATTGAAATAGTCTTCTGTTTTCTTTTTGTGAACAGAATATGTACTCAGTGTAAAAAAGGATATATTACAAAAAGGCAAAACCAAAAAATGTCAAATCCTGACAATTTGAATTAACTTGTTAACAATTTGACATATTTCTTCCAAGATTCCTTTTTTCCCTTTTTTAAAAAAGCAATTTTGGTTGCAAAATTTAACACCCAAGTAAAGTACATAAAATATAAATGTATGCTTTAATACAGTGGTTCTCGGGCCGGCCCCGTGGCTTAGCGGTTAAGTGCTCGCGCTCCGCTGCTGGCGGCCCGCGTTCGGATCCTGGGCGCGCACCAACACACTGCTTCTCTGGCCATGCTGAGGCCACGTCCCACATACAGCAACTAGAAGGATGTGCAGCTATGACATACAACTATCCACTGGGGCTTTGAGGGGTAAATGAATAAAATATTAAAAAAAAAAAATACAGTGGTTCTTAACTGGGGGCAATTTTGTTCCGCAGGGGACATTTGGCAATGTCTGGAGACATTTTGGGTTGTCACACTGGGAGGGGGCGGGGTGCTACTGTCACCTAGTGGGTAGAGGCCAGGGATGCTGCTAAACATCCTACAGTGCACAGGACAGCCCCACAACACCCACAACAAAGAATTATCCAGACCCAAATGTTAACAGTGCCAAGGCTGGGAAACCCTGCTTTTCTGAGTAACTAATGAAGGGAACACCCATAAATATCACCCAGGTGAAGGAATAGAGCCTTGCTGGTCCCACCCCTCCACCAGAAGCCCCCAGACCCCTTGCCTTTCTCTCTAGAGGTAATATCCCTGACATCTTTTTTTAAATGTTTGCATATTTGCATATTCATTCAACAATAGAGTGGGGGCATTTTTCTATGTCAGTAAATATTCTTCCACGCAACCTTTGTAAATGTCTGCATAGTATTTTATTATATGGATGCACCATAATTCACTTAATTAACGCCCTACTGATGAATATTTAGGTTACATAAAATTACCTAATATTTATGTCCAGTGTGTCATAAATTATGCTGTCACTGTGAGAAATATCCTGGTGACTCTTTGCCCACATATTTAATTACTTCCTTGGGGTAAATACCAGAAGTGGCATTGCTGTGTCAGAGGTTATAGATGAATTTAAGGCTTTGCTGCATTTCCCAAACTGCTCTCCTGAAAATCTGTACGAACTTTACCCTCCCATCAGCCGAGTATGAGGGCTTGTTTTCTTATAATTCTGCTGACACAAAGCATTATCACACAAATCTTTAACAGTTTCTTAAGTTCCAAATAGCATTTGTGATATTTCAGTGTTATTATCTATTTGTATTTATTTCTTACTGAGTTGTTTTTTAATTTGCCCATTCTGAGAGGGCAGGGGTATTTGTCTTTTTCTTGGTTAGTTGCAAGTGCTCTTTATATATTAAGAATATTAGGGCCGGCCCCGTGGCTTAGCGGTTGAGTGCTCGCGCTCCGCTGCTGGCGGCCCGGGTTCGGATCCCGGGCGCGCACCAACGCACCGCTTCTCCGGCCATGCTGAGGCCGCGTCCCACATACAGCAACTAGAGGGATGTGCAGCTATGACATGCAACTATCTGCTGGGGCTTTGCGGAAAATAAATAAATAAATAAAATCTTAAAAAAAAAAAAAAAGAATATTAATATTTTGTCATAGACAGTTCAGATATCTTCCCCAGTTCTAACTGGCCTTTCTAAAGGCTACTCCTCTCCAAGTGCGTTCCACCAGTCCTAGTATATCCACATGCCACTGCCCCTTCCTGGCCACTTGTTTCCTGGAAAGTGAGGCTTCAGTTAGGATTTAGAAGGATGGAGATCAGAGTGGGAGTTCTTGAGGGTGAGAAGAGCAGGGGTCTGCTGGAGAGGGCAGGGAGTGACAGCTGCCTGTTCTTGGGGTGTACAGGCTTGAGTCAGGGCGCAGAGGGTGGGCCAAGTATCAAAGTTATGAGTCTACTCAGCCTTTTTGTTAGGGGGTATCTATGCCGAGAAGTAAAGCAGGCCTTCCTTCACCAGAAGCTAGGGCTATCGTTTAGGGCTATCGTTTGTCCTTTCCGTTGCCAATGCCTGTAGTTGTCTGCTGACGCTTTGAATTTCTATCACTTTCTTGTCTGATGGGTATTCTAATGAGATGTCAAGAGAGTGCCCAGCACAGAGCAAATCCTCAGTAAATATTCACAGAGTAAATGAGAGGCTGCATTGAGGCTGCCTACAGGATCTGAAGGCGCCCTGCCACTTCTGACGTGAGTCCTGTCACCTGACTCCTGGGCAGAAACAGCCTGCCTCTCTCTCTCTGGGGGTCCGAAACACCCCATCTTCTCTCCTTCTCTCTGCTCCCTCTTCAGAGGAATGGCACCACCAGCTGCCCATGCACCCCTGTCAGAACTGAGACATCCTCTGCTCCTCGCCCTGCCCCCTTCCCCACACAGACACTGGACAGTAGACCCCAGCCCCACCACCTGTGTCCTCACCATCTCTCACCTGGACTTTAAAAAAAAATTGTGATGAAATACACATAACATAGAATTGACCACCTTACCCGTTTTTAAGTGTACAGTTCAGTGGTATTAAGTACATTCACATTGTTGTGCAACTTTCACTACCATTCATCTCCAGAACTCTTTCATCTTCCCCAACTGAAACTCTATGGCCATTGAATAGTAACTTCCCATTCACTCCGCCCAAACCCCTGGTAACTGGCTTATTTCACTTAACATTACGTCCTCAAGGTTCATCCATGTTGTAGCATGTGTCAGAATTTCCTTACTTTTTAAGGCTGAATAATATTCCATTGTATGTATATTCCACGTTTTGCTTATCTATTCACCTGTCAGTGGACACTTGGGTTGCTTACACATTTTAGCTACTGTGAATAACACTGCTATGAACATGGGTATATGAATATCTCTTTGAGACCCTGCTGGGCTTTTATAACAGCCTGTGACTCTCCCTGTCTTTACTCCTACCACCCTCCAGCTGGGGTGCTGGGACCCCTGGGCCTCTCTCTCCATGTAGCCTCAGGACCCTCCCCCTCCACGCGGCCTCTAGCACGATCCTTCCAGCAAAGTAGCTGGACTTCTCACACAGCCACTCAGGGCTCCCAAAGGCATGAAAGAAGTAGCTGCTGGTCCTACTTTGAGTCACAGGACCAGGTCAGATCAATGTGAAGGGGCACGACGCAAAGATGTGAGTGCCAGGAGGCTGGTTCACTGGGGCCATCATGCAGACCACCATATCGGGCCACGTCCCCTATATGTTCAGCTCCAGGAAGCAGGGACCGCTTCCTTCTCAACTTGGATATGAGGGCAGGGTGGCTGTGGCAGCCGCCCCCAGCACCGTGCCAGGCACAGAGCAGTATTGGTAAATATCTATACACCTTTATTTCCATCATTCCCCTGCGTGGGAGTCAGTGTCCCCCATGTTTTAGGGACAGCAATTCATTCTTAGTGTTGAACTGTTTCACTTCTTGGTGCTTTAAGAAAAATTTTTTTTTCATTGTAGTAAAATATACATAACGTAAAATTTACCATTTTAACCATTTTTAAGTGTACAATTCAGTGGCATTAAGTACATTCACATTATTGTATAAACATCACCACCATCCATCTCTAGAACTTTTTCATCATCCCAATCTGAAACTCCATACCCATTAAACACTAACTCCTCATTACTCCCTACGCCTGTGTTCTATTTGCTGTCTCTACGAATTTGACTATTCTAGGTACCTCATATAAGTGGAATCATATAACATTTTCCTTTTGTGTCTGGCTTATTTCATGTAGCATAATGTCTTCAAGGATCATTCAAGTGGTAGCATGTGTCAGAAATTCCTTCCTTTTAAGGCTGAATGATAGTCCGTTGTGTGGGTATCCCACGTTCTGTTTATCCATTCATCCGTCGATGGACACTTGGGCCTTGGTGCTTTTGAGACGCAATGGGAAATGGGCCAATACGTCTCAGCTTTTCTTTAAACCCTCTTTTTTTTTTTTTTTTTTTAAAGATTTTATTTATTTATTTTTCCCCCAAAGTCCCAGTAGATAGTTGTCTGTCACAGCTGCACATCCTTCTAGCTGCTGCATGTGGGACACGGCCTCAGCATGGCCGGAGGAGCGGTGTGCCGGCGCGCACCCAGGATCCGAACCTGGGCCGCCAGCAGCGGAGCGCGCGCACCCAACCGCTAAGCCACGGGGCCGGCCCTAAACCCTCTTTTGACAGGTGTAAAAACCTCCCATGTTACAGCCTTGGTGAAAATCCTGGCTGTAGTGGTTGTCTTCTCTATGATCCCACCAGCACCAAAGATTCCATTGTCATCCAAAAAACAAGCATTTTGTCTGCTTCCCAAATGTACTGTGACCTTATAATTGTATCGTGGGGCGGATGTCTGTCCTATCTTGGCTACTGGGAGATTGCTAGCTGGCTCTGCCAGAGGTTGGGGTGCTCCCTTCCACACTGTAACCCCTGTGGGGTCCAGGCCTTCGGGGTGCTAATGAGCCTCCTGGGCCCCTGAAAGGGGCCTGTTCCCATAAGATGGGCCTGAAGGTATGAGTGAGGCCTGGGGCCCAGGCCGCTGGGGAGACAGCACCCTGGGTGCTGAGGGTAGACATTACCAGGTTGTGAGCAGAAGGGCAGTGTTGTGGCCCCTCATGCAAGGCCGTGGCCACGTCTGATGCTCAGGTGTCAGGAGATGTGTGGGGCTCCCGCCAGTGGAGACTGCTCAGCCAGGTGGCCCCAGGCGCTGGCTGGGGCAGGATGGGCTGTCTTCTTACCTTTTCTCTGCTCCGGCCTCTGAGGCCCGCCCCACTTCCCCTCCCACAGCCCATGGTCTTTATCGGAGTTGGCTCCAGTGGGGGACCAGGACGGTGTGCTACATCATTCCTGCCTCACACCTTGGCTGTCCCCACTCAAGGGCCAAGATGGTAATTTCTTTGTTCTCCGGTTCTCCTCTGAGGATCCTCCTGTAAGGCACTATTTTCAAACTTTTTGCACTGTTATCCACAGCAAAAAATATATTTTACATCAAGAGATAGTAGACACACATAAATATGTATGTGAAAAGATAACCAAAAGTTTCAAGTAATAGTACTTACTCTTATGATGACAGGTCTAAATCCTGCATGAGAAAGGAGCCATTTTCTTAACTGTTTCCTAATTAGCAGTGTGCCTTCCCCTTCGTTGGTGTCTATAAGTCATGTCATTGTGCTGGGTTAATGTTTCGTTTCTTTGCTGCTCCTCTTTGGGGCTGTAGCATCCATCAATGACCCTCCCTCAGTGTCATCCAGAGAGTCCCAGCGTTGGTGCTTCTAACCAGGACTTAGTGACATCTCATCGAGGGTCCTTGTTCTCCTCATCTGCAGGGAAGGCAGGAAGTAGAAAACGTTTAAAAGACAACGCACAGGGATGGGTGAATAGACGGTGCTCAATTAATATGAGCCAGGAGCACCAGGAAATGAGTTTCCAATTTTACAGCTCAAGAGAAGCTGCAGATGGAATTTTCCATGTCACTGCTGTAGGTCATGGGAAGTTGATCTGCGATATGGGAGGGGAAGTGGACACTTAGATAGCATCTCATGTCTCCTTGAAATTCCATAAAGTAGACACTAGTATTATTATCATCAATTTACTGCTGAGGGAGCTAAGATCTAGAGAGGTTGTAAGCCCTACCTAAGGTTACACAGTAGTGGCTGTTACTTGAATGACTCCAAAGCTGTGTATTTAACCCTTGCCGGAACCACACTAACATAGCCCACGGGAGGATCAGAGTGGTTTGGCCAGTGCAGGCCTGGATCAACTTTGAGAAGATATCTGGTGCCCCTCTCAGGACACCTCACTCCCATTGTGCCTCCTTTCATCCCCTCTGTTTGTTGACACACAGCCATCTTGTTAATTCAGTCTTATGGAGTTCCCTGAGAACAGTGGTTCTATCCTCTGGTGAGGAAGTGAACTTGCAGCCAACTTGGGAAAGAGAAGGACCCATTCATTCAGCACCTAATTACTAGGTACCTCGCTCTATAGTAGGGTTACTAACGTGGTGAGTCATGGTGTCTGTCTTCTGTGAGACCAGTCAGCAACACAGACATAGACACACACAGGTACCTGCTGGTCTGATACGTGTGGTCACAGTGTGCAACCCTCTCTGTCTGGGAAAGTCAGGGGAGGCTTATCAGGGGGGAGTCAACTGAGCTGGGTATTGAAGAGTCAGTAGGAGTTCATTAGATGCATCAGAGTGGGGCACAGAGAGGCACATTTAATCAGTGTGCTATGTGCCTGGCACCTCATTCCTCCTATTTTGTTTACTTTTCACGACAACTCTGTGGGGAGGTGTTACTATGACCTTAACGGATGAGAAAATGAAGGCTGAAATGAATTTCCTAAGAGTTTCAAGTATGTTCCATGGGCCCTGGGGAATCCCTAAGACTCTTTGAGCAGGTCAGCAAGGTCAAAACTGTTTTCACAATAACACTAAGATGCTATTTGCCTTTTTCACTGTGTCAGCATTTGCACTAATGGTACAATAGCGATGGAAGGTGAAACTACTAGTGCTTTAATACTATGAAGGCCTTGGCACCAAATTGTACTAGTCATTGTATTCTTCACCCTCCTGTACTCACAGTTAAAAAAAAAAAAGCCAATTTCGTTGAAGAATGTTCTTGATAAAGCAATAAAATTATTAATTATATTAATCTTGATCCTTGAGTACACGTGTTTGTGATATTTTGTGTGTTGAGATGGGAAGTATGCATAGAGCACTTCTGCTGCACACTGAAGAATGACCATTGTTGCAAGCAAAGCACTCGAGGGGCTGCTTGAGTTGCAAGCTGAACTAGCTACTTTTTCTTTTTTTTCGTGGAATACTGTTTTTACTTGGAAGAATGACTGACCGTGATTTTTCACATTGGGCATTTGGCAGACATTTCCTTGAAAACGATTGAGTGCTCCTGCCATTTTAAGGAAAACAACTGACGTTTATCATTTGTTGCCAATCATAAAATTTGAGTTTTCAAACAAAAGTTGGAATTTTAGAAAACTGGTATCTTCTGGCTTCCCAGTCTTTAATGACTTTTCTGATGAGATTGATGGTGATATTAGTGAATGTGATTTTCTGGTATTATATAATGAAATGTGCCAACATCTGGAAGATCTGTATAACTCAATGAACAAAAATTCTCCAAATGAGCAGTGCAAGATGTTACAGAATCCTGCATGAGTAAAAGATCATTCAAAATGCAAGATAGAACAATGGATTTTAATGTAACAGAGGACAAAATATTCATTGATCTGGTGTCAGATTTCACATTGCAGCTAACCTTTAAGAAATGTTACTAATGGATTTTAATGTAACAGAGTACAAAATATTCACTGATCTGGTGTCAGATTTCACATTGCAGCTAACCTTTAAGAAATATTACTCGTTGAGTTTTGGTGTACTATCAAAGAAGGATATCTACAAGTATCTGAAAATTTATTAAAATATGCCTGCTTTTCCAGTTGTGTATCTGGTTGGATTTTCTTTGTAGAAGTCAATCAAAACAAGACGTCTCAACAGATTGAATGTAGAAGTAGATATGAGAATCCAGCCAGGCATTACAGAGATTTGCTAAATGTAAACAGTGTCACTTTTCTTTTACCTTTGTTTTGGAAGTTATAGTTATTTTTCAAAAAATATGTCACGTTAACAAGTTTTGGTTTTACTATTGTTAATTTAAAATTAATTATTAAATAGATATTTTGAAATGCTTCAGTTTTAATTTCTGATACAGTAAAAGTCAATAGATACAAGTCACCTCAATAAAGGGTCTTTGAGGTCCTCGATAATTTTGAAGGGTGCCATTCTGTGACCAAAATGTTTGAGAACCGCTGCCCTCAGGTCTCACAGAAAATGTGTTCTATGGTGGTCTGCATCCTTCCGAAGTCCACCTTCTTTTCCTACATCAGTGATTTGTGACAGATGGTGAGGGGAGGGTTGGGAGCTCACCCTCTCCCACTGCCGGAGGTTATCAGAATCTCTGAGGGGACCCCCTGAGGCTCAGCAAGCATTCTCAACATAATTGCCTTAGAATCTACCGAGCCCCTCTCGCCTCTCTCCCTCAGATGTTTCTTTCTCCATGATTTTCCTTTTTTTTATTGTGAAATTTTTGTTGTATATTATTGTTTGTCAGTCACCATATAAATGCATCCCTCCACCCCTTGTGCCCACCCCCTACCCCCCTTGCCCCTGGTAACCACCAACCAGTTCTATCTGTCCACGTGTTGCTTTATCTTCCACATATGAGTGAAATCACGCAGTGTTTGTCTTTCTCTGTCTGGCTTATTTCGCTTAACATAATACCCTCCAGGCCCATCCATGTTGCATGATTTTCCTTTGCTCTGTCTTTCTCTGTTGTTTCTCTACTCCAAATCCTTCCCCAAGCCTGGCTCGAGTCCTGCTTTCCTCTTCTCCATGCTCTTGAAATGAGCCTGAGAGGGGTGACCCTACAGGAGGGCGTTGACAATGCTCAGCTTCGGAGGAGGACTTCAGGGTCCTGGGAGATGTTTCCAGAGGCTTGAGGGGCTTTCATGGTCCAGGCAGGACTCTGTAAAAGCCGAGCAGTCCAGGTGGAGACCAAAGGCTTCTCCCTGGAGAGTCTTGCACAGGTCGGGGTGAACTGGGTTATGTTTAAGATCCAACCCAAGTATGAGTTCTGTGTCCAGCTGAACCCTTTTAATCATCCCTTGAGCACTGAGTCATGTCTGTTCTGATGCTTAATGGAGGGGTCGGACACGTTTAGCCCTTTCTGTGCCTCTTATCTGCCCCTTCATGCCCAAGGATCCAGAGGAAGCCCTCTGGCTGGCTGTTGTCTGGGGCACTGTGGGTCTGGTCTCAGCCATCACAGTGTCAGTTCTTCTTGTTATCTACCACAAAGCCACTCTGCATTCCTTCGGCCCAGCCCGCACGAGCAGATAGAACTGTCTTGGGACAATCTGCTTTAGACGGGCGAGGGTGAGGTGGATTTTTTTAAATTGAGGTAAAATTCACATACCCTAAAATTTGCCATTGTAACCATTTAAAAGTGTACAATTTAGATGGTTTTTAATATATTTGCAATGTTGTGCAGCGATCATCACTATCTAATTCCAGAACATTTCATCACCCCAGAAAGAAACCTCCATTAAGCATTCACTCCCCATCCCCATCTCTCCCTAGGTCCCTGGAAACTACTATTCTATTTTCTGTCTCTGTGAATTGACCTATTCTGGACATTTCATATAAATGAATTCATACGATATGTGGAGGTAGATGTTTTTAAAAGAAAAATGGAATATTTTCTATGAAGATCATTCTTAGAATCAGAAAATTTACAATTTAAAAACCTAATTTAGAAAGTCAGGAATAATAATAACAAACTCATTAAGAAGAGTCAGCCTGGGTATTTTCCTTTAAAACATCCTTCTGATGGGGCTGCTGTTTCTCCCTCCAGAGCTGAGGGGAGAAGTGGGCTGGCAGCGGGCGTTCGTGCAGACGGGTGGGATCTCCGGGAATCCTTTGGTTTTGAGATGTTTCCTTTGGTGAGCGAGCTGCAAGGTGGGTCTCAGAAGCTGACCCTAATTCAGTGGCAGGTGCAGGGGTGGGATACATCTCTCCTCTCTCCCTTTGTGTCTCTCGTAGGGGTGAAGAAGAGAACCAAAGTCATCAAGAACAGCGTGAACCCTGTGTGGAATGAGGTATGCCAGTGTTTTCACCTTCTCTCCTTTTCACTCTCTCTGCTGCCACGTCTCTGCAGGGACAAGTCAGGAGGTGGCTTTCTTTTTTTTTTAAAGATTTTATTTATTTATTTTCTCCCCCCAAAGCCCCAGTAGATAGTTGTATGTCATAGCTGCACATCCTTCTAGTTGCTGTATGTGGGACTCGGCCTCAGGATGGACGGAGAAGTGATGCCTCGGTGCGCGCCCGGGATCCGAACCCCGGGCCACCAGCATCGGAGCGCGTGCACTTAACCACCAAGCCATGAGGCCGGCCCAGGAGGTGGCTTTCTCAGTGGTACTGTCAAGGTGGGGAGCTGTCTAAATCCTCCGGCTGTCTAAATCCTCCAGCTCCAGCATGCTGTCTAAATCCTCCGGCTCTAGGAACCTGGGAGGAGGGTTGGGGGCCTGGCCCTCCAGGAAACAGAGGCATCTCCCCTGAGATGTGAGGCATGGGAAGGAGTGGGAGGACTTTTTTCTCTGTTCCTCCCAGCTCTGGCCAGCCAGGTAGAGGGTGTTTAGGGGCTCTCTCGCCTGCCTTGTCTCCATGCCCAAAGCCCACCTCTTCCCCACAGCCCTCCCTGATTCACCAAGTCCTCCTCTGGCTCCTGCTGGCCTCTGCCCCCTCAGCCAGCTCCTTGCATTTGGCTCCCTGGTGGTCCTTTGGAAGCCCTGGTTGCCTTGTGTGGATGTGTTTGGGATGCACAGGGGAGCCTTTGCTCTGAGGAGGGTCCTAGGGCCTCTGGATGGGCCTACCCAACGTGGCACTAATTCATGCTGCCCACTGGGGCCTGGCTCCTGGATGAGTACGTTGGTCCTGTAGTCCCTGCCTGAGGTCACTGCAGGGTCACCTGTGATTTTCCCCAGCTGTGCTCCTGGCCTGGCTTCCTGGTGATTGGTAGAACTGAGTTGGGAGAGGAGGCCATGGAAGTCTGGTCCCCTTCTCTCTTCTGCTACCTTCAGCTCTCACCGTCACTTCTGAAACTCTGAGGCCCTGCCGTTCATGTGCTCATTCACTCACGCATCCATCCATCCACCAGCATCGTCCATGGATGCCTGCTCAGTGCCCTAGGGGGACCAGGGGGAACCAGACATTGTCTCTTCTCATAGGGCCCTCAGCTTAAGATGCCTTTCTCCTTTTCTTCCAGGGCTTTGAGTGGGACCTCAAGGGCGTCCCCCTGGACCAGGGCTCTGAGCTTCATGTGGTGGTCAAAGACCATGAGACAATGGGGAGGAACAGGTGAGGCGGCCAGAGGGGCTCCATGGCCTGAAGGTACAGGTAGGGTCATGGTGGACGGAGACTCCAGAATCTGGGCCCCAGAGAGCTGGTGTTTCAACTCAGCATTTATTGAGGACCTGCCTCTCATGGGCCTGGCCCAGTGGGAGACGTTGGGATGAGGCCTGACTGCAGCCTCAGGAGCTCAGCCATGGGTAAATCTGAGAGCTGCCCAGGCTGCAGGGAAGGACGATGGGCTAGAATCAAGTGTGCGTGTGTTTGCACGGACAGCCTGTGCCCCAGGGAGTGGGGAGGAAAAGGCTCCCTGTGTCCTGCCTCACCCCAGGGGAGTCTGGGCGCCACCCTCTCTCCCCGCCTGTCCAGGCTGGTGAGGGCAGCAGCACACTCCAGGAGACAGAGAGGCAAAGTGAAGCTGCAACCAGCAGGGAGCTCTCCAGGAGGGCTTCATGGAAGAGGTGGGACTTGCGTGGGATTTGTGGTTTAGAAGTCGGACAGTAATAAGGGTCACAGTGACTGCAGGCCTCCCCATGGCAGTATTTTCGGTTGTTATTTCATGTTCGTGGTGGGGAGGGTTTCCAGGAGGGAGGAATAGCAGGAAGAAAATGGTGGTGGCAAAAGCAGGCTCCCTGTAGGCGAGTGATGGGTCCTTTCTCTTGTCATTGAGCTCCTGGGTCTTGAATGTGCTGATGCGGGGGGTGGATAGAGAGTGTGCAGGACCAACTGAGCTTGCAGATTGATGGCCCTGTTAATTGTGGGGTTGGGGGGGCCTGGGAGATGCAGCCCGGAGGCTGCACAGTGACGAGCCTTGAATGTCAGGGTGGGGGCTCAGCAGTCGCTGCTGGGCGTGACGGGGGCCGGCAGGGGTGGATTCACGCTCTGGGTGCCGTGTACTGGGGTCTGGGCCCAAGGATCAGGCATGGGCTTGCTGTTTTGTGACCTGCTCACAGGGGAGCATTTGTCTGGGAACTGGGTCAGCCGTGTCTGATGCTGGGGAGGCCTGGCTGTGTTACCTGGGATTGGGGAGGAAAGAGCAGGAAGGAGGGATGATTCAGAGACCAGGGGTCTCAGGCTGCAAAACACCTGGAAAGTTTGAAATCTTAAAAAGCTTGGGGGAAAAACCCAATTGCCACCGTCTCTCTGGGGCTCTGCCACCGTGGCTGCAGAGTGTGGTATGTGTGGGGAGGGTGGGGGCACCTTCACTGGGCCCTCCCAAGATGGGGCTGCAAGATGTGGGGGCCTAGGGCATCTTGGGCCCATCTTGTCCAGCCTGGACCTCAGCAGCCCCCACCTGCACAGGCATCAGAGGCTGGAATCAGTTCACACTAACCTACCCCAACATAGACAAACGTGTAGCAAACACGGCAGCCTCTAACCAGCATGAATGGTGGACCTGCAGGTCAGGAAGGGAGCCATGCTCGGCACCCGGCAGTCCTGGAAGGCTTCCTGGAGGAGGGAACACAGACTGACTCTGAGGCTGGGGTAGGCTTTAGAGAGGCGAGGAGGGGAGGGCATTCCAGTGTTCGGGTATGGAGGGCAGCTGGGCTAAGGCCTTATAGGTGGGACTCTTATCACACAACATGTGCAGCCCAGGGAAAAGGGAGCAGTGGGGCCAAATTGGGAGGGGGCCTCTGATACCAGGCAGAAGATAATAATAGCAAAACCACAACAGCTGAGGTTTACCAAGAGCTTAGCTGAGCGTCTGGCCCTGTGCCGAGTCTTTATAATATGGGATCTAAAAAAGATCAGTGAGGTCCTACATTGTAATTGTCATCATTACAGATGGAGAAACTGAGGCTCCAAGAGACTGGGTAATTTTCTCAAAGACTAGTGATGGTGGAGCTGTGATTGGAGGGCAGTTCTGCATTGTGCTTCTAATCACTGAACCCCCTGCACCTCTCAGAGGCTCCTGGGAGCCCCAGGACGGTGCTGGGCCCTTCTGGAGAGTTCAATTCCCTGATGATGCTGGAGTTGATAGAGCTGAGCGAGGCAGAGAGGGGACAGTCGGGTTTCTGCAAGGCATGCAGAGGAAATGCATGTTTCATTTTCATTATCACATTCAGCATTTTGATAGGCCCTGTAGGGAGATTTCTAAGACCATGAAGGCAGCGTGAGAGCAGGGGCTGTGAACATATTTTTGATCAATTGCAGGGCTACTCTGGCCCTCAGAGTGACTCCAGGCCAGTGCCACACATGGGCTGTCCTGGTCTGTGGGTCAGAAGTCAAACCAGGGGCCAGGCTGCATTGCACTTTGTGGGCCTGTCATTGGCCCCTATGGGCATCCCCTAGCTCCTGGGGGCAGGCCAGCTCCCTGAAAACCCGTTCCCCACATGACCAGTTCACTGCAGAACCCGTGTGCTGGAAATCAGCTCCCCAATCATCAATTTGCAGAAGAACTAATTCACAAAACTTCCCAATTTACCAGAAACTTCTTTTTTTTTAATAACTACTTGAATGTAATTTTTGAGTTTTCCAAACATTTATCTCAATTTTGCATTTCTTGCAATTAAAACTTAAATTTAAAATAAACTAAATTTAAATTTAAAATTACATTCATAAATACCTGAAGAATTTCAGAGGTTGCCAAAACAACCCCGACGTATGTGGAAATAATAGAATTTTGGCTTTGTTATAGGAGCTAATGGGGTACGCAGCCTCGACAGCAGTTTGTTTGAATGTTAGGTGCATGAGGGTGAACCTGCTAGACAGTGGGGGGCAGGCAGGACACGTGCCAGGTAAAGAATCAGAGATTAAAAGTATTAAAAATTCTAAAGCTATGAAAGTAAGAAACATACCAGGAAGTGACAAGAGTAACCAAGTGACATTTTAAATTTTGAAAGAGAAAAGGGAAGAAATTTAGTGAATTCAGTTCAATGAACATTTTATTATTTATTTTTTTTGTGAGGAAGATCAGCTCTGAGCTAACATCCATGCCAATCTTCCTCTTTTTGCTGAGGAAGACTGGCCCTGGACTAACATCCGTGCCCATCTTCCTCCACTTTATATGGGAGGCCACCACAGCATGGCCTGACAAGCGGTGTATCGGTGCGCACCCGGGATCCGAATCCGGGCCGCCAGCAGCGGAGCACTTGAACTTGACCGCTACGCCACGGGGCCGGCCCCTCGGTGAACATTTTAAATTGAACACCTACTCACTGCCCTCAAGTTGTCACCATCTGGCCAGGAAGCAAACAGGGA
Source organism: Ceratotherium simum simum (assembly GCF_057802395.1). NCBI lineage: Eukaryota > Metazoa > Chordata > Mammalia > Perissodactyla > Rhinocerotidae > Ceratotherium > Ceratotherium simum. Next base: position 15,060,641 of record NC_141910.1, on the reverse strand, counting down.
AATAACAAGTGTGGCAGTGACCGTTGTCATCTGACTGTCCTCAGGGTTTCAGTGAGGTCACAGGGGATCATCATGCAGCCCCCTTCATTTCTGGGGGTCCTGGGCGTGTGTCCTGTGAGCTCACGAATTTGGGCCTTCTCCAAGCGAGGTGGATCATAGTCAGAGGATCATAGATCCTCCGCAGTCGTGAGTCTTGCAGTCTCCCTCTATCTTACCTCCTCTCCCTCTGCCTAACCTCCCTCCTCTGCCCCCGTCTGTTTCTAGAGTTCCCCTCAATGCCTCACTCATTCTTGACTGCCTCTCACTCTGCATCTCTGTCTGGACAAGCCTCTTGCTTTGCTTCTTTTCCTTCCTCACCCTCTGCCCTTTTATTGTTTCTCTCCTCCACTCTCCTCTTTTTCCCCATGGCTCCTGGGGCACTTGGCATTTCTTTGTTTCCCCTGATGACCGTTGGCAGTTTTGGGTGGCCTCATTATGCCAGACTGGTCTGCCAGCCTGGAGTGGGATCTTGGGAAGCCCTCCATGTCTCCAGAGGGGAATGTTGGGCTGGGAACTGCTTCCCGGCTGCTTAGCACCTCACCCACCCTGAGCCTGAGGGATCCCTGAGCCAACTACAGAGGTGGATCAACTTTGTGTCGATAAATTCAGGTTTGAAATGCACATAAAAGGACACTTGCTCCTACTGATGGGAGACACTTGTGCAAACCCAGCTGGAGGTCCTGGACTCCTGTCCCAGGCTGCAGTGAACAGCTTCCTGTTTACTCTGGGCTGCTCAGAGAGATGCTGGAGGGGAGGTGATCCTGATCCCCAACCAGATGTTTTGACCCCTGGGATGTTAGCCTAGAGGTTCCTAATCCAGGCAACACAGTAGCACCACCTGCAGCTTTTACATACATGGTGCCTGAGCCCCACCCAGAAGTTCTGATTTCATTGGTTGGGGTGGGGCCTGGGCATCATCACAGACTCCCAGGTATTAGGTGTTCATATTGTGTAAGCTGGGCTGAGAGCCACTCATGGCGACTCCAGACCAGTGCTGCCTGATAGAACTTTCTGAGATGATGGAGATGTTCTGTATTGGATAGTGTAACTGAGGAACTGAGTCTGAAATTTTATTTAATTTTAATTAATTTAAATTTAAATAGCTAATGTGCATAGTGGCAACTGTGTTGGACAGTGCACTCTACATTTTTAGAACAGTGTTCCAGCCCTGGCTGCGTATTAAAGTGACCTGGAAGCTTTAAAACATATCAGTGTGTGGACTCTGCAGCATTGATTAAAGGAGAAACTCTGGAATGGGGTGCAGGCATTGGCACTTGTGGAAACTGCCCGGAGGAGGCCAGCGTGCTCCAGGGTTGAGAACCCACTGTGTAGGGCACGCTGGCACGGCTGCAAGGAGTTGCTCTCAATTTTTTCACAGATCAGCTAAGAAATAAACATAAACTGTCACTCTCGTCATAGTTTATGTGTGTAATTATTGGTGGAAATGATCACCGTAAAATAATCACGGCTAAAATTGCATATGGTAAAATTGGTAAGGAAATGAAAAACTGACTGAAGATCCTGTTGGTAACTGTAAACGTTGACCTGGGAAAATAGGACTTAATAGAAATAATTCCACAAAAGGAAATGCAAAATGGAACGGAGCTATATTTCATAAAACTTGATGTGAACAAAAAATTAAAAAAAAATCTTTGAGCCAAATCTGTGTTGGGAAATTTAAACAGAAAATAATTGTTAAAAATGACAGTAAATATTAGTAAAATAAACATGAAGTTTAAAAAAAGAGGAAACAGTTTAATTGTACTGTATAGGAAATGTATCAACAAATTAAATGCGCTTAGTGTAATTTGTTCTGGAAAATGACGTTCAAGTGGAAATTAATTAATATAGGTGTATTTTTAATTTAAATATTTGGTAAATGTAAACATGGAAGCAAAAGTCTCCATGGAGTCAAAACATCCATCTGTCAAAACACCGGGATCAAGTGCTCACCTTGACCACAATAACTCACTGGCCCATGCCTAGCCAGACCTGGGGTAGGATGGCCAGATTCAACCAAGAAGGATATAGGACACCCAGTTAGGTTTGAAAGTCCCAAATATTGCATGGGACATACTTATATTAAGAAATTATTCATTGTTCATCTGAAATGTAAACTTCACAGGGAATCCTGTATTCCATCTGGCAACCCCACCCCAGGTGGCTGGGCACCCAGCCCTGTAGTCAAGCAGTTTAGAAGGAGATCTGTGTTTATACCAAGAATCAGTTAGGAGGCGCATTACTGCCTTTAAAGAAGCTTTCCTTTAGGTGTTCACAGTAGCTTTTTCTTTGGAATAGTGTGATCCACTCTCAACCTTTTAGTGACCTGGTGGCTCTATACAGTGGGGCGCTGAGGGGTCTCTCACCACACGCAGAGCCTCCTGCCCTCACCTTCCCGCGGTCTGGGTCGTCAGTCATGGTGTCTGCAACCGGCTGCGGGCCCAAGAGGCAGCTCGGGGCCTCCCTGAGCGCCTCTGTTCCTCCTGCTCCTCCTTCCTCCATCAGCTGCTCCTCCTCCTGCCCCCTCATCGGGCTCCGTGAGCTGGTCCAGGAGAAGGAGCGTGGACTCTGGGAAGAGCGAGGGTCTAGTCTCAACAGCCACGTGGCCTTGGGCGGGTCACCTAAGCTCCCTGAGCCTGTTTCTTCCTCCCTGGGGAGAATTAATTCAAGTGCAGAGCCCGTCTAAGGGACCTGCCGCAGAGGGACACCCTGTGAACGGTGGCCCATTTCCGCATGTCTCCCTTGTGCTGCCCTCCTGCTGCCCTGGTTGTGTCAAGTCCCACTGGCCCAGCCCTTTCCCACCAAAGGCTGCTCTCCAGCAGCTGTGGTTTGAGAAAGAACAGTTCATACCGAAGTGTTGGTGGCAGCCTATGGCTTAATGCTTTGCTTCTTCTTAGGAAGCTGCGGGGTGCTGCCTTATACACCAGACTCTGCTCAGACCAAAAAGGGAAGTGCTGATGGTGAGCATTCAGGCACCAGGGCCATCAGGCTGTGAGGAGATATTTTGGGAATGATGAGTCTTCCTGACAGGTGACTGTCTCCTGTAGGGCTGTCTCTGGGCCTGGAGGAGGCCTTGGTGCAGGGTGGAGGTGGGGGTATCCTCCTGAGACAATGAGCTTAATTGATTGGGGAGGGTGGGGTTTTCCAGGAAGGAGCTGAACACGGGTCTTAGTCCTCTTAGCAAGAGGACCCCCCTGCAAGAACGCACGGGAGACGGCAGAGGCGCCTCGGGGAGTGGGTCTGGCCAGTTGGTGCCTGTCACTCACACCTGGAATGTGTTGATGAAGTCGAGGAGTTCCGTCCTGGTAGGAGCAAGTGGTCTCGGTCCCCTAGGCTGTCCACCAGAGCTGAGCAGGGCAGGAGTAGTGGCATTAGAGTGAGGGTCAAAGCCTTCTCTCCAGGACCCTACTCTCACTAGTGAGTCTCATCCTGGTGCCGTCTGTGACCTGGACCTCTCTGAACCTCTGTTTCATCATCAGGACAATGGCGATAACAGTACCCACATTGCAAGGTTGCTGTGAAGGTTAAATGAGATAATGCATGGAGGTCAAATGCCTATTTGGTGCTTGGCACATTGAAGGTTTGTATGCAGGGGCTGTTGGTAGGAGCAGGATCCATCTAGAAGCACATACATAGACCACACCAACATGTGGACACTACACCATGTGTATGCCCCACGTGGACACATGGCTGTACCTGAGTGTGCACCAACATACCTGAATATGCACATACATTCTTTTATTTAAAAAAACCCACGAGTATAAAAATTATAAGTATTTTTTATAATCATAAGTAGGCTCCATTCTTAACAAGTTATAAAAGAAGAAATGCAAGTTCTCCCACCCTCTGCCATCCACCCCTTCCCTTCCCTCCAGTGGTGCCCATTGTTGACAATTTGGTATATATCTTCCTCGATTTTTCCTAAACACATGCAAGCATCTGTTTACATCCATGTGTACACAAAAGTGGAATCAAACTGCACATATTAGTCTGTACCTGGTTCACCGTGGACCCTTTCCTAGGTCAGTGTGTCAGTATGTATTGATCAACCCCAGTTTAAATGGTTGTGTGGTATGCCACAGTGGGGGTGTACCCTTATTGATTGGTATTTAGTCAATATATATGTCAATTTCTTGCTCTTGAACGATTACCCAGTGAACATCTTTATGCAAATGTTTCTATGTCCTTATACTACTTTTTTCTTGAGGATAGGTCCTTAGAAGTGGGATGACTGGATCAAAGGGTATGAGCATGTAACGTTTTCATAGATTCTGCCAAATTACTTTTCAAAAATGTTGTCCTAATTTATGTCCACCAACAGTGTAAAAAAAGTGCTGTCACTTTTTTACTTTTGCTAGTGCCATGGGGGAATAAACAAGGTATCTTATAATTTCCTTGACTACTTGTAAAGTTGAACATCTTTTCGTGTGTTTATTGCCCATTTGTATTGCTGCTTCTGTCAGTTGCCTCTCCTTATATTTGGAGTTGCTTGTTTTTTTCTTGCTAATTCATAGTAGTTTGTGTATTTGGGATGCTGTTAGGAATATTAACTCTTGGTCTATTTTATGTGTGGTGGGTGTTTTCTCCCTGCTTGTCATCTGTCCATTGCTTTGTCACAGGGTCATTCCCGCATAGGAGAGGATGTTCACCCCGATGTGTGCGTGTGCACTCAGACATTTCAAAAGGCAGAGGCGATTCGCTGTTGCTACAAGTTGGGGTAAATAGGCCTAAGTTCAGCCTCTGGGTTTCAGTAAGTGGTTTGCAGGCCCCCCTTTCTGGAATCCTCGGGAGGCTGTTTTGGGGCAGGAATAGTTGCAGTTCACAATCCCATTGTTCTCAGTGTACTCGGAAGTGTTGACCATAACCTTATTTTCCAAGGATTTTTATAACTATATTTTATTTTGTCTTGGATTCTATCCAGGACATCCCTGGGTTTCAGAATAGTTTTTCTTTTGTCTTTCTGTGGATTGAAGTGGAAAACTATTTAGAGTTACCCTTGGGCAGCCCCTGGGGATTCAGATACTGGCGGGAAGGCTGCCAGAGGCCAGGAGGGCTGGGAATGTCCGGCTGTCTCTTATTTCCTGCCCCTCACTTCCAGGCACACATGGCTGAGGGCTGGAGGGGGCGAAGCTCACGGGTGTCTCCTCACTGGGGTCCTTAAACTTCCCCCGAGTGTGTGTGTGTGAGTGTGTGTGTGTCCTGCCAGGACAGGGGCTCTCTGACTTTCCTGTCGTGCCTGACTCATTGAATCTAAAGAGGGGAAGGTGCAGCTGAGTCAGTGATGAATGGGTTTGAGTTTAGTATATATATTTTTAGTTGACATGTCCTTTTCTTAGTTTAAAGGATAAAGAATGAGAAACTGACACATGGTAACCTTTCTGAAGTTTTTGATTTTGGAAATACTTTCTAACTTACAGAAAAGTTTCAAAAATAGAGCAAAGAACGTCCAAATACCCTTTACCCAGGTGCGCTTATTAACATTCTGTTCTGTTTGCTTTACAATATTCTCTCTCTCTCGCTCCTCACGTTCCTTCCCTTCTTCTTCCTCCCTTTTTTTCTCTCTCTTGTTTGCAGGTAAGTTACAGCAGTCCCCCCTTAGCCGCGGTTTTGCTTTCCACGGTTTCAGTTACCTATGGTCAACCTTGTTCTGAAAATATTAAATGGAACATTCCAGAAATAAACAATTTATGTTTTAAATTGCGCGCCATTCTGAGTAGCATGATGAAGTCATGCGCTGTCCTGCTCCATCCCTCCCGGGACGCGAATCGTCCCTTTGTCCAGTGAATCCCACCCATTTGTCACTTAGTAGTCATCTGGGTTATCAGATTGACTGTCATGGTATCACAGTGCTTGTGTTCAAGTAACCCTTATTTTACTTAATAATGGGCCCAGAGCGCAAGAGTAGTGATGCTGGCAATTCAGATATAAAGAGAAGCTGTGCAGTGCTTCCTTTACGTGAAAAGGTGAAAGTTCTCGACTTAATAAAGAAAGAAAAAAAATCATATGCTGAGGTTACTAAGCTCTATGGTAACTTTTATTACAGCATATTGTTATAATTGTTTTATTTTATTTATTTTTTTTTTTCCCCCAAAGCCCCAGTAGATAGTTGTATGTCATAGCTGCACATCCTTCTAGTTGCTGTATGTGGGATGCGGCCTCAGCATGGCCAGAGAAGCGGTGCGTCGGTGCGCGCCCGGGATCCGAACCCGGGCCGCCAGCTGCGTGCACTTAACCGCTAAGCCATAGTGCCAGCCCTCTTTCAGCCCCTTTGCATCTCCTGCCCCCACATTCCAGTGGCTCCAGAGCACAGCAGAGCCAAGAGGGATGATCAGGTCTGGGGAGGATGGGAGAACAGCTGCATCTTTCTATCAGTAGGTTGCCGGGGGTGGACCAAGGCCCTGTTGGGGAAGAGGGAGAATCCCCCTCCGCCCTTTCCCTTAAGGTGCTTATGGCTGGCCAAATAATTAAGAGACAGGTTAGCAGGAGAAAAATAATACCAAGTTTAATAACGTGTATACATGGGAGAAACCAGGGAAACCGAGTTTCTTGACAAATGGTGAAGGTTTTCACCTTAAATAGCATATTCAGGTAGACAAAGGAGGATGTTAGAGGTGGGGAAGGAGACAGCTATGGGGTATTTCCGGAAAGCACAGCAATCAAGGGTGTGTAGATTTAAGTCGTCTCCTTCTGTCCTGATAAGAGTTTCCAGAGATAAGGTCATCTCCACCCCCACCCCAACCCTCGCCTCTTCCCAGTACAGAGAGGGAGATACCTTTACAAATGTAAATGTTTGGTAAACAGAACTTTAATAAGAATGGGCTTAGCGAGGACCCCGCCCGTCTGTCCATACCCAAAGTTAAATTTCTTTAGGCAGTTAGTGGGGGAGGTCAAATGTCCGTCAGAGACAATAATCAAGGTAAAGACATATTTCAGGGTGGCCAATTTTGATCTCCCACAGCCCACAGGGATTGCTTCCAACCTGCCAGGGCCTGCACACTCAGAGCTGGCTCTGCGGCAGCCTCTGCAGGACCCCCAGGCCTCTCCTTGCCTCTACGACCCCTACTGAATCCTGTCTGCCACACGCGCCACTGATTGGTGCCCACTGAGCTTGCAGCACCCTTGATGCGCAGAAGGCCCCTGGGCCCTAGGGTCTGTGTCTGTCTTGATTTCCAGATGGGGTGGGTCTCCTCAAGGGTCTGGGCCCTCCCAGGCCTGAGGTGCCCTGAATAAAGCCACATCTCCATCCTCTGTGAAATGAATGAATGAAGAGCAGCCATCTGGGTTTCCCTAGATCAAGCCTCAGTCCCTCCCCTCCCACCTCCCTGGGGAGTCCGTCTGCTCCCCCAGCCCCTCCTCCCAGAGCAATTCTGTGCCGCCTGCTGGTGGGCAGCCTGCTATGCTGTCTCCAGCCTTTCTTTCTAGGGAAGTGGGGGCTTGGGAAGCCACCCAGCTGCTTGGAGGGCCGGCCCCAGGACCTATGGCAGGGGTGCAAGGTGGGGGCATTTCATGGCCCAGAGACGGTTAAGGGAGGAAATAACAAATAGTCTGTCCTGGCCAAGGTCTCTGGGCTGCCCGGAGGTGTCTGGGCTGGCAGGGGTGGGGCCAGCACTTCCTTCTGCATTTCCTGCCATTGTTCCCCCCCCTACTTCCGGGAATTCTCCAGGGAGGGGGGGGGAGGGGGGCTGGGTGGGCTGGAGGCCTGAAAGGGAGGCCAAGGAGGCCTGGCTTTGCTCTGTGCCCTCTGGCCCTGCGGCGTGTGTGGCCACAGCCTCAGGGCCCCGAGCTGGAGCGCCAGCTGTGTGTTCGGCTGTCTGTCTGGATGATCAGGCCTGCCATCCCCTCTGCTCCCCGAGGCTGACCCCTCAGAGCTGCCAGGACTTGTACAGGGACTCTGGAGACCCGAGGTCTACGGCAGGCTCGCCATCCACCCGCTGGAGCAGGTCCCTCCGCTCTGCCGCCCCAGTTTTCCCGTGAAGGACAGAGTGACTCGGTTACCAATGTCGCATGGATTCACGGTCCTCTACACCTACTGTCTGGCTTTTTCCACATTGTAGAGTCCTAAGGACGCTTCGGTCAACACTCTGGTGACAGGTGCCTCCCCCGTGCTGGCCCTGGGATGGAGACCCTCCAGAAGCCCGGCTTAGTAAGCTATGATACACACCTGTTCCATGCTGCCAAGGAGTATAACACAAACCTGTCCAAATTCTAGAAAATGTGACTCCTAGCATCTCAAGGGGTCTCAGAACCCTGGAATGAGTATTAGTGAACACCTCTCCCTTTAGCCCTTTCTTTAAAGAAATATTAGAAAAATTGAGAACATATAAGCTTACATAAGCAGCTAGTCTTTATTTTATCATGGTAAAATATATACAATAAAACTTACCATTTTAACCATTTTAAGTGTACAATTCAGTAGCATTAAGCACATTCACATTTTTTTGTGTGTGTGAGGAAGATCAGCCCTGAGCTAACATCCATGCCAATCCTCCTCTTTTTGCTGAGGAAGACCGGCCCTGAGCTAACATCTATTGCCAGTCCTCTTCTTTTTTTTCCCCTTTTTCTCCCCAAAGCCCCAGTAGATAGTTGTATGTCATGGTTGCACATCCTTCTAGTTGCTGCATGTGGGACGCGGCCTCAGCATGCCCGGACAAGCGGTGTGTCGGGTGCGCGCCCGGGATCCGTGCCCGGGATCCGAACCCAGGCCGCCAGTAGCAGAGTGCATGCACTTAACCGCTAAGCCACTGGGCTGGCCCCCACATTCACATTGTTGTACAACTGTCACCACCATCCATCTCCAGAACTTTTTCATCCTCCCAAACTGAAACTCTGTACCCACTAAATGATAACTTCCCATTCCCCCCACCCCTTGCTCCAGATAACCACTGTTCTACTTTCTGTCTCTGTGAACTCGCCTGTTCTAGGAACCTCATGTAAGTGGAATCATACAATTTTTGTCCTTTTGTGTCCGGCTCATTTCACTTAGCATAATGTCTCCAAGTTTCATCCATGTTGTAGCAGGTGTCAGCATTTCCTTCCTTTTTAAGGCTAAATAATATTCCGTTGTATGCATATACCACATTTGTTTATCCATTCATCTGTCAATAGACCCTTGGGTTGCTTCCACCTCTTTTTTTTATTGAGGTGTAATTAAGATATATTAGTTTCAGGTGTACAACACCATGATTTGATGTTTGCATAGATTGTGAAATGATTGCCGCAATAACTCTAGTTAACGTCTACAAAATTTTTTTTCTTGCGATGAGAACTGGTTGCTTCTACTTTTTGGCGATTGTGAATAATGCTGTTATGAACATGGGTGTACAAATATCTCTTCGAGTCCCTGATTTCATATACCCAGAAGTGGAATTGCTGGATCATGTGGTGATTATATATTTAACTTGTTGAGGAACCGCTATCCTGTTTTTCCATAGCTGCCCCATCTTTTTCTATTCCAACCAATGGTGCACAAGGGCTCCAGTTTCTCCACATCCTCACCGATATTTGTTGTTTTCTGTTTTTTTGATAGTTGCCATCCTAATGGATGTGAGCATCATTGTGAGCAGCCAGTTTTAAAAATCGGCTATTTAGGTAAAGATTGAAGTTTTATTTCAGAACGTCATAAAAACCCATATTCAAATCAATTGTTATAGAGACCAGAAAAAGGAAGGTCCCAGGTACCAGGTGTGCTGTTTATCCACCAGGAAAAAACAATGAAGAAGCAAGTGATGAGAGTACACCCATGGCTGTTCCCTGTTCGTGCCCTGACAGTAATGTGCGGGAAGCACACAGGAGTCCCATGAGGACACCAGGCGACAGTTCTGATTGACACGGGCCGCTCGCTGCCCCTGATGTCCTGCCGCCTGCAGAGGTGCAGAATGCAGTCTGCTCATTTCTTAGCTTAGGGATCACGACATTTTTCCTTGGCACTCTTTTCAAGGGTCCCTTCACTGATTGCCACGCCGTAGCTTACTCTTTCCTAAGATCACATCTGTTTATGGGGCCTCCTCCCCTCAGTCAGAGATGCGGCCTCAGGTGTGTGTCATGTGACTGTCTGGGGCCTCTCTGAGGACTGGGGCATGTCTCTCCGGCCCCAATTTTCTTTTCTCCCTGTCCCCGAAGACAAGAGGGTCTGTTTGTTTTTCATTTATAATCATTGTAGGCAGAGCCCTGGGAAACCAGTATAGACGGCCTGTGTAGACATGGCTCAGATAAGCAGTGCAGATGTGATGGTGGAGAAACTGCCCTGGCTTTCAGGAGACGCTGGTCTGGGGGATTGCTGAGATCTGATGGGCAAGACAGCCCTGATGTGGGGGAGCCCAGGCTGGCAGGGGTGGCAGGACTGGGCCACTGGGGAGGGGCGGAAAAGGGTCAAGGTTGACCTTGGGGGAAGGAAAGGTATCTCTTATCCCTCCTGTGCAGGGAGAGGGGCGTGGGCCCCAGGGATGGTGCACGGGGTGAGTGGGGCAGAGGTGCAGGGGGAGACTTGAGGGGCCTAGGTGACTGTGCTGTTCTGGGCAGATCAGCTTGTCTGTGTGGGGTTTGTGTGGTGGTGGTGGGGAGGGGTATGGCAGGAGAAGAGCCGGGCACATTCAGCTAGTCTTCTGCCTTCTACTTCTCTTTCCTCTCAGGTTCCTGGGGGAAGCCAAAGTCCCACTCCGGGAGGTCCTCGCCACCCCCAGCCTGTCTGCCAGCTTCAATGCCCCCCTGCTGGACACCAAGAAGCAGCCCACGGGGGTAAGTGCCCATCGGGCCTCTGCATTAGGCCAGTTTCTGGTCCAAGGCCTTGCCTTTCTGACCCCAGAAGCGTGTCATAGTCCAGCTCCCTACAACCAGGCCTGGCCCTCTCTGGCCAGAGCTTGAGGTGCTGGGGAGGGGCGCGGGGGTGGAAGAGATGGGAGGGCAGGGGAGGGAGCCCCACTTGCAGGGCTCGCCCCAGCTTGGCCTGCCCCTGGGTCACCGCCTGCCCTGGAGGGAGGCGTGGTCACCTCCTGGAATTGGTTTTTCACTAGAAATCCAATGTCTTCCCAAGCTTCTGAGGCATCCTTGGTTATGGCTCCCCCAACCTCCCTGGCAGCCCTCCTTCACTACCCTGTCTTCTTCTCCAGATGCAGGCTGAGTCATCCGGGTCACAGATCACAAGGGAAGGGAGACAGACATCCCTCTCCCCTGCCCACTGGGACCTGTCAGACCCTGTTCCTGTCCTCCATTGTCCTTCCCGCCCCTCCCCCAGCCTTCCCAGTGCTCTCCCAGTCCTTGCAGACAATTCCCAGCCCTCATCTCTGGCCTCCCATTATTTATAGTGAGCTAAATATACCCTGAAAGGTTCTTTCTTCCTGGTCAGTAGAATTCCCGACCTTCCCTCTGGGTCAGCCCCACCTCCCAGGATGCAGTGGGGGAACTATGGATTTGGAAAGACTTCCTCCCAGTGGGTCCAAGTTCTCTCAGACAGAGTGGGGCTACCTTGCCCCGTGGAGTCTGTGTGTGTGTGTGTGTGTGTGTGTGTGTGTGTGTATGAGTGTATGAGGTTGGCAGCTCTCGGCTGGCTCGGTGAGTCAGGAAGTGGCCAGTGTGGGCAGAGCTCTGAATGGAACCGCTACTGGGTACCGAGAGCTAGAGAAAGGGAGTGACTGACTGAAGTCACGCAGTGAATTGGTGTCCCAATGGGGATGTGACTTGGGGGCGCATCTCTTGTACTCTCAGGTGGAAGGGGCTTGAATGGACTCTTGGTTCACTGCTCTTCTGATGCTGGAATTTTCTCTTGAGGCTTCTTAGGCCAGTGATGGCTGGGATGCTTCCTTGATGGGGAGATGCCAATTCCCAGGGGAATCCATTTCTTTCTTAGGCAGTGCTCACATGTAGAACATTCTGGTTCAGTGCAGTATTCACTGAGCCTGTCTCCATCATCTCCTGAATCCCCTCTTGTCCTCCCTTTGAACTCTCCAGTCCCCTAATGCTCCCTATAGTGAGGAAGGACTCCAAAGACTTCTGGGACTACCCCTCAGGGCATCCTGAAGAGGGCCAGAGCTAACTTTAAAGGTGTAGAGCATGAGTGGAGGAATTGTCAGCAGCGAGGCAGCTGACGAGAGAGGTATTTTGACTCAGGGGATCTGCTTGGTGCGTCTCCATTGCATCTCAGGGGTGGGCTGCCTACTTTGCTGTGTATTGGGCCCCCAGTGCTTCCAACCAGGGTTTCTCGCTTCCTGGCCGAGCTGCTCAAACATCTCTCCACTGCAGCCGCATATGCATCCACGACACTGGTGTTTCCTGCAGGTTCTTCTGCACTGGCTCCCCTCCAAAGTCAGAGGACCATCCAGCTCCTGAGACACCTGGTCCCTGTCCCTGGAGCTGAACCAGGCTGGTGACCATCTCCTGGAGGCCTCGTCTCTCTTCCTCTCACTCTCTGTTCCCACACTCTGGCTGCGCTTCCTGCTCACCAGCTGGGAACCTGCTGCCTTCTCTTCCCTGGGCTGGGGCCCCTGGCTGTCTACAGAGCTTGCCAATCCTTCACAAACCATTTCTCCAAGAAGGGGGTGTGAGTCAGAAGGTGACGGATGGGAGAGGAGGGCTGGGCCCTGCTTGGTTTAGCCCCCAGCTGAGTACCAGCTGGGAGAGGTGGGGTAAATTAGGTTCCTGGACCCAATTCTAAAGTGTGTGTATAGTCTTCTCCACACCAGCGAACAATGCTCTGGACACCAGCTGGGTGTCCTATAATTCAACTCAACTCTGACACTGTCTACCTGGAGATAGCATCAGATCCCACAGGTTAAGTGTTCAGTCCTACAAGACTGCCCTCCCCCCAGACAATAGTTGCAAGCCTAGGTTGTTACCTGTACTTCCGACTGACAGGCTATAAATTAGAGATTCCCAGGTCCTCCTCCTCAGATTTGATTAATTTGCTAGAGTGGCTCACAGAACTCAGAGAAATATTTTACTTATTAGATTACCGGTTTATCTTGAAAGGATCTAACTCGGGAACAGCCAGATGGAAAAGATGCACAGGGCAAAGTATGGGGAAAGGGCACGCAGTTGCCATGCCTTCTGAGTGTACTACTATCCCCCAGTCTCCACGTGTTCACCAACCCAGAAGCTGCCCGAACTGTCCTTTTAGGTTTTTGTGGAGGCTTCGTCACACAGGCACGATTGATTAAATCATTGGCCATTGGTGACTGATTCAACCTCCAGCCCCTCTGCCCTCCCAGGAGGTCAGGGGTGGGACTGAAGTTCCAACCCTCTAATCACAGGGTTGGTTCCCCTGGCAACCAGCCTCCCTCCTTAGGTGGGTCCAAAAGTTACCTCATTAACATAACACGAGAAACCTTTGTCACTCTCAACACTTAGGAAATTCCAAGGGTTTTGGGAGCTGAAAGCCAGGAACTGTGAACGAAGACCAAATATGTATGAGAAACATGTTTTACTCATCTGAATGACCAAATATATATTATAAATCACAATATCACATGGGGCCTCCCTCCCTGCTGCCCAGGGGGCAGCTGTGGCCTGTGGGGAGGGTCTGGGAGCATCTTCTAGTCCCTGTGATAGCATTAAGTCACAGTGCAGCCCCAGGCAGGTCCTAAGACCCTCTGAGCTGGTGCTTCCCACCTGGCACCTGGGGCTGGTTGCACTGCATCGGGAGGCACAGAGATCTGGGGATGTGCTCAGAAGGGGCCAAGAGCACTGTCAGAAGCCGAGGATTCCCATTGGCTGTTCACCGAGGCCGATTTCTGGGCTGCGCCCAGTGGGCAGAGCATGCCAGGTGTCCCCCATTGGTTGTAGTTCAGATTGCCTCAGAGGGCCCAAGGAACCTGCTGATGGAGTGATGGGAGAGAAGACAGGGCCTATGGGATCCTTAGAAAACCCTGGAAGGACTGAGGGGGGGAGGAGGTGGGGCCGGGAGAGGATGTGAGACCCTGATGCAGGCTGGGCCGTGGCCCCCATTTGCCTGTCCCTCAGTATTCTCACCTGAGTCCTTTCAGATATGGCACACTGGGCTGTATGCCAAGAGAGGATGCCAGATCTATCCTCAGACAGCTTCTAAACTGAAGGGGAAAATGCTACGCCTGTCCTGGGGGAGCCTCCAGGCCCATGGGGGAGCTGGGCACACGTGGAGGAAAGAAGCAACATACTCACGAATGTATTTTGAGCTGCTTGCTAATGAGGGGATGGACACACCGTGAAAACTGTGTCAGAATTGCCTTAGCCTTAAAAACCAGAGTGAGCTCAGAAAGGGAAACCGGCTGGGTGACAGAACATGTGAAACCCAGGGGTGTGGTGGGTTGGGGAGCCAGCAGGGCACTGCATGTTGGGGGCAGGGACTGGAGGTGGGCAGACACAGTGCTCTGGTGAATCCCTGAGTTTCCTTCTAGCGGTTTGAAGATGCTGCCAACCACCCCTGCTTCAGCTCAGGGCCACATCTTACCCTCTGCCAGCTTCTGGACCCTGAGAGAAAAGTAAATAGCAGGACCCAGGCAAATACGGGGCTTTCCTATCCACTCAAGAAGTGTGTAGTCACCCCTGGTGGTCTAGTGGTTAAGATTCGATGCTCTCACCGCCACAGCCCGGGTTCATTTCCAGGTCAGGGAACCACACCCCCTGTCTGTCTGACGTCATGCTGTGGCGGCTGTGTGTTGCTGTGATGCTGAAAGCTATGCCACCGGTATTTCAAATACCAGCAGGGTCACCCATGGTGGACAGGTTTAGGAAAAAGGATCTGGCCGCCTATTTCTGAAAAAATTGACCACGAAAACCTTGTGAATAGCAGCGGAGCATTGTCTGATATAGCATCGGAAGGTGAGAGGATGGTGGAAAAGATGGACAGGGCTCCACTCTGCTGTACACAAGGTCACTAGGAGTCGGGATCGAGGGGTGGCACTAACAACAACATGAAGTGTGTATTAGGGGAGGTGGGAGTGGGATGGCCTAGGGTTTCGTCCTGTTAAGCTCAGTGTCAGAAAGCTGTGGCCCGGGAAGAGGGCAGCAAGCAATGTGGCTGAGCATGGCGGGGTGGGCGAAGGACCCCAGGGCCTGGCCGTATAACCTGTAGGAGGATCTGATAAAGTTGCTCCTATCTTTGCCTTTGGTTTCCTGGGCCCTCCTAGCCTGGGGATGAAACAGGACCCTCCAGAATTCTGTGGTATTGTTGACTGTGACCCCAAGATGGCAGACAGGGGTGACTGAGGTTACCTGCTCCCGGGCAGTGGGTTTTGGTGGACACATGACTGACTGATAATGCTCTTGTGAAAGGATGTTTGCGTGGTGGTGCTGGGACTGGAGACCTGACGGATGGGGCTGTCATGGGAGGCACCCTGATGTGGACTGCCTTGAAGAGGGTCCTATGGGGGCTATAGGCCAAGGTCATGTGGTCTGGGAGCATGGAGCTCACATCCATCCCACACGAAGACACTCTCAGCTCTGGTTATGTCTGGAGAAGGGGACAGGCTAGGAGGTATGATGTCACCTTGAGAATGGGAGGTCCTGACCCTGGGTGGGACCCACAGACATGCCCCCCTTCCTTTAGATCCTCAGTAGAGCTGGAGGCCTCCAGTATTAACCACCCCTGATCCTGAAGCAGTGGACCTTGGAGACTGCCCCCTGGTGGTGAGATCCATTCTAGATCCTGGGTTCTAGAACCTCTGAGCTGCCAGGAATGTTCCTGCGGCTCCTTGATGGGCACATAAAAGATGGAGCTGGCTCAGTGCTGGAAGTCTGTTCAGGTGCCTGGAGCTACCAGCATGTGCCATTTCTTCAAGAGGTTGCTGTGGGGCTCTCAGGGTGGAGGTACCTGATGCTCAGGAAACCCAGGGAGGGCTGCCTGGGTGGTCTTGGCATTCTGGGGCTGCTGCTCCTTCCTGCTTCTCCCAGAGGGCTGCTCCCGAGCCCTTGTGCTAAGGTGCTGGCACCCAGGCCATGGCATGGGCCAGTTACACTCTCGTGGCTCCATCTCTGCACAGAGCACAGAGATGGTGTACCAGAAGCCCCCAGGTGGTGTGGAGGAGTGGGTAGGCAGGGCAAGCCCTGAGAAATAGGAAAGCATGTTCTTCAAGGAGATCTGGTCCCAGGGTCAGAGGACCTTGGTCACCGAGCGTTAGAAGAACCTGGGGCTGAAGGGCAGCCAAGCTGTGCTCCCTTCAGGTTTTTGCTCAACTCTGCTCACCTCACTGGGGTCTACTCAGACCACCTGATCTAACACTGCAACCTGCACACTCCCACCCCCCACTCCCCTGATCCCACTTGCCCTGGTTTAATTCTTCTTTTCTTTTTTTTTTTTAAAGATTTTATTTTTTTTTTTTTTAAAGATTTTATTTTTATTTATTTTTCCCCCCAAAGCCCCAGTAGATAGTTGTGTGTCACAGCTGCACATCCTTCCAGTTGCTGTATGTGGGACGTGGCCTCAGCATGGCCGGAGAAGCAGCGCGTCGGTGCGAGCCCGGGATCCGAACCCAGGTCGCCAGCAGTGGAGCGCGCTCACTTAACCACCAAGCCACGGGGCCGGCCCTAATTCTTCTTTTCTAACATACTGTATAATTTATATGTTTATTTCATTTATTATTTATTGTCTGTCTTCGCTGCCAAGATGTCAGCTTCACGGGGGCAGGAGCTTTTGCTTTGTTCATAGAAGTACCCTTCTATGTGTCTTGAAGTACTTGGCCCCTTGTCGGTGCTCGATACATATTTGTGGAGAGAATGAATAAGCAAATTAATGAATGAATGGGTCAGGCCAGATGTGTCAGGTGGGACCCTACTCCCCATCTTTCAGATGCACCCAAGAAAACACCCCACAAAAGGCCAGCCTCATGGGCAGTCAGGGCCTATGCTTGGTTTAATTCTCTGCTGTTGCCATCTTGAAATTCTTGATAAACTGTTAACAAGGGACCATATTTTCCTTTTGCGCTGAGCCTGCAAACTATGCGGCTGGTCCTGATCCCACTCTACTTCTGTGGTGTGGGAATCGGCATGAGCGGGTGGGGGCTTTATTTGTCTCCATTGAGTGAGATGCCCATGGTTATAGCAGGAGCAGAGTTCTCAGACGTTTTTAACCTTCTATTTTAAAATAATTTAAGGTTCAGCAAAAAGTTGCAAGAATAGCATCAAGAATGTTTTGTCCTAAACCATTTGAGACTAAGTTGCTGATCTGGCCCATCATCCTGAATTTAGTGTGTCTTTTCTCCGATTAAGGACTTTCTCCCACGTAACCACAATACAACCTCCAAAGTGAGGAAATTAATGTCTATACAGCTCCACCTTCTGATCCACAGACCCCGATTCAAATTTCATCCATTTTTTCAAGTGTTCTTTACAGCAATTAAGGCTCATGTGTTGTTTTAGTTGTTTTGTCTCTTTAGTCTCCCTGCCTCTGGGAGAATTCCTCTCAGGCTTTCTTGACTTCTAGAACCTTGTGACCTTGGCGCTTTTGGGAATACAGGCCAGTTGTCTTGCAGAGTGTCCCCCAGTTTGGGTTTGCCCAGTGTTTCCTGGTCACTAGGTGTAGGCCGTGCGTGTCTGGCAGGAATAGAACCCAGGGATGCTGTGCTGCCCTCTTTGTAACCTAGGGTGGCCTGACTCTGCTTTGTTCCGTTACTGCGCTGTTAGCCTCGATCATTTGATTAGGGTAGCATTTGCTGGGTTTCTCCACTCGTCATGAACCCAGTCCCCTCTCTAATAAGTAAGAATTGTGTGGGGCGGTACTTGTGACTCTGTCAATACCCTGTTCCTCATTCACCTTTTACTCAGCAGTTTTAACACCTATTGCTGCTTCTTGGTTGGATTAATTATTGTTCTGATGGTTGTTAAATGGTGATATCCTAAATCAATTATTCTTTTTGTCTGCATCGGTCAGCTGGCGTTCCACTGAAAGGAAAAGCTTCCTCCCGTCCTATTTATTTATTTCCATATGGATTCATGTATTCCTATTTTATTCAATGGTTTAAACTGTTACTATCATTATGTATTTACCTGTTTAAATTGTCCCAGATTTTGCCAGTGGGAGCCCCTGAAAGCAGGCTTCTGTGTCCTTTCGACACGTTTCTATCATTCTTTGAGTATTTCCTTGTTTTCTGGCATAAAAAGATGCTCCAGGGTCATCTTCTACTTTCCCTGGCCTAGCCGTGGAATCAGTTATTGCTCCAAAGAGCTCAAATTGCCTTTTGGTGGAGTGATGAATACAGATGCCCAGGCCCACCCCTGACCTGAATTGGAGTCTCCCGGAGTCGGGCTGGCAGTGGGCGGGTCTGGGCATCAGCCGCGGCCGGAGATGCTGTTCTTTTCGGTTCTTTGGGTTGCAGGAGCTCAGGGTGTGGGGCGCGCAGGCTGCTCAAGTGGCGACACCTGGTGGTGGTTCAGGAACTTGCATAGCCGTTAGGGCAATGCCTCGGACCCGGGACTTCAAGGGTCCCGTTGCTGCCCCTGCCTCCTCCCTGGTCCCTGCGGTGCGGAGCTGCCTCCGGCCTCCTCCGTCGTTATTATGAGCCCCACCTTCACACCTCCTGCTTTCCCTTAGCCTGGCTGCCCTTGCCCGGGCCCCAATCCGGAAAGTTCACGCCCCAGATCTGCATACATTCGGGGCCTTCAGCCCCTTGCGTCTCAGGATTAGGATCCGCTCCAGCAGTCTCCGGGCATTCCTAATATTACTCGGTAGAGATATGCGTCTAGTGAATTGTGCTGAGCAGCTCAGGCGATGTTATGCGTCATTAACAATTCTGTCAAGGCATAATTAACAATTATGTTTATAATGGGTTTGTCAAAACCTGGGGAGATACTTATTGTCTGACATTAAGTAAAAGAAAAGCATTTATACACAGCAGAGCTGTACACTATTCATTCAAAAAGATTGGAGAGAATTATATCAAAACGTGAATAGTGGTGGAATTATGGCAATTTTTTTCTTTTTGCATTCTTTTCCTTAAAGTTTTTATAATTTCCAAATGTTCTTGAATAGAGCATTTATTGCTTTGATAAGAAGGCTGCCCCAGGAGCTGTGCTGGACCTGTGGGACCAGAGAAAGCTCGGCCAGGCCCCCACTGGCCTAGTTGCTGCGTGTCTGGGGAGCTGGCTGAGGCTGGGCCTTTTCTCCAGGTTCAGGGGCCCCTTTGAACAGTGCAGGGCTCCTGGGGGGTTGGGTGGGGTGGGAGCACAAGGCAGCCTTCCCCCGGTCCATGGGAATGGTGTGACAGTCACTCTCCTCTCAGCTGGTCAAAGCCAGAACAGCTGGGGTGAGATGGGGGACAGAGGTGCTTCTGGGAGGTCAGAGGGCTCAGATAGGCGAGTGGTACCCTGAGACCCTCTCAGTGCTAGCTGGGACCTGAGCAGAGCAAGGCTGAGCTGTGTGTGCAGAAGCAGGGGAAGGCCCTCAGCTGAGCAGAGTGGCCAAGCGGGCTTTTTCCTGAAGATGGGCCTAGGCTGAGACTGGAAAAATCCTACAGGAGAGCTTTTTTTCAATTGCTGATTTGTTTATAGAAGGTTACTAGGTGCTCTGTCAACCAATTTAATTGTCATTTGACCCTATGAGGAAGGTGCTGTTGCTATTACTACTCCCATTTTACAGATGAGGAAACTGAGGCACAGAGAGGTTACAGATCTTGCCCAAGGTTGCACAGCTTCTGAGTGGTAGAACCTGACTCCAGATTCTGTACCTGTCTATGCTGATGGGCCCCTGGGGGTGGCTTTGCCATAGCCTCCTGCAAACCTGACCCCTGTCAGAGCCATCTTCCTTGGTGGAGGGATGAAAGGAACAGGAGAGACGCTGGAGGGCGGTGGTCCAAGGCCAATGCACTGACCTGCTGCCCCCTGCCTCCCCATCTCTTCCAGGCCTCGCTGGTCCTGCAGGTATCCTACACGCCGCTCCCTGGAGCCGTGCCCCTGTTCCCACCCTCTGTGCCTCTGGAACCGTCCCCAACTCTGCCCGACATGGATATGCTGGCTGGTGAGGAGCCCCCTCACCCTGGTGGGGCCGAGGGAAGAAGCTCAGCAGTGGCACCTGAGCCTGGGGATGGGGTGCCTTCCCCAGGTTGGGGCCTGCCCAGGCCTGGAGAAGAGAGCACGTGGGTGGGTGGGTGGGTGGGGAGTCTTTAGAGCTGACTTCTACCTTGCAGAAAAAAGGGGCGGGAGGCGTGCTCCCCTAGGTGCTGCTAGGATTCGTGTGAGGATGCCCTCCCCCACCCCCACTGTCCAGGGAAGGGGCTGGGCCTGGGCTGGGGGCTCTGCACTGAGCAGCTCCAGATGGGTGAGAGCTTTAGAGGGCATGCCTGGGGTGGGGTGGGGTCTGTCCTATGTGATACCTGAGGCCCCACCTACTCCCCAGAGCTGAATGCTTCCCTGCCCTGGCACCTAGCAGAACTTTGGTGATGACATGTGACAAAAGAGCTGGGTTTTCCTTGAAAGAGGCCTGGGCTGAAGTCAGGGGACATGAGTTCCAGTCTTGCCTTTGACACCAAATAGCTGTATGACTTTGGTTCAGCCACTCTCACTCTCTGGGCCTACAGTTTCTCATTTGTGAAATGAGCAGGCTGAATTAGCATGTCCCAAGGTTGCTTCAGCTCTCTTCACTCGCCTCTGTTGGCCTTGTCAAGCAAGGACCCAGCCAAGGGTGGCTGGCTTGGCAGTGGGGGACCTGAGTGTGGAAGCTGGCAAGGCATCCGTGTGGTCCAGCCTGTTGGGGTGGGCAGGAAGTCATGCAGATGGGCCGGAGGAGGACTTGCCCCTGGGAAAGATTCTAGAGTTTCTCTTGTGGTGAAGGGAGCTGGAGGCAAACACAGCATTAAACCCGAGCAGCCCCTGTCTCTGGTGTGCCCTAGGCCTGCTCTGGAGCCCAGCCCCGTGTGGGGCTGTTGGTGAGGGAGGGAGAGCAGGGCCCGTCTTGTTGAACTTGGCACCGTCTGA
This sequence comes from Ceratotherium simum simum, assembly GCF_057802395.1. Classification (NCBI taxonomy): domain Eukaryota; kingdom Metazoa; phylum Chordata; class Mammalia; order Perissodactyla; family Rhinocerotidae; genus Ceratotherium; species Ceratotherium simum. The sequence continues at coordinate 15,039,731 of NC_141910.1, read as the reverse complement.
GCTTGGAGGTGGGGAGATGACTCTGGACTAGGGTATAGGTTGAGGTGGGGGAGAAGGAGTGCTCCTGGTGACAGAGGGTGGGAGGGTGGAGGGCCCCCAATGTTCTGGGACCACTTTTGAGGTGGATCTGACAGAGTTAGGTTCGGGCCATATGGAGAAGGCTCCTAGAGGTGACCAATGCCCAGCCCTGCCTGGAAGGTTGTGAGAGGGACAGTCCCCGACAGACATGGCAACTGTCTCTGAGCTTTGTGCCAGGCTGGGGCAAGGTGGGGAGAGCAGCGTTGGGGTGGGGGTGCTGCTGTAGGTAGGCTCCCCTCACCCAGCTCCCCTCTCCCCTCCTGGGGCTGTGCTCTGCCCACGTGCCAGGTGGGGGACAGAGCCGGGCCGAGACTTGGTCCCTGCTCAGTGAAAGCACCGTGGACACGAGATACTCTGGAAAGAAGTGGCAGGCCCCCACGGGTGAGGCATGGGCCAGGCTGTCCCGATTCTACCGCCCATAACCAGCTCACTTCCGCCATCGTCAGCTCACGAGAGTGGGCGAGGTGGCCAGAAGGGCTCATCCTGCAGGACACGGTGGGAGGGCTAGGGCCATTCTGTTTGCTTCCTGTCGACTAACTGGACTGACCGCCCTCAAGTTTTAACTGTCAGAAGCTCCTCTTCTTTCTCCCTCATCCATCCTGGCTCACCTGCGGGGAAGGAGAGGGGCAGGGGAGATGGGTGGTGGGTCTTTGGATCCTCCTTCGGCTGGGCGGGGTCCCAAAGGCCAGAGGGACCCAGCCCTCATTAGCACCCTCTCCTCCCAGACACAGGAGGAGAGGAGGACACCGAGGACCAGGGGCTCACGGGAGATGAGGCAGAGCCATTCCTGGATCAGAATGGAGCCCCAGGCCCAGGGGCTCCCACCACCCCGAAGAAGCCCCCTTCCCATCCTCCCCCCTACCACCCTGGGGGGAGAAGGAGGAGAAGCACGCCTACGCCCAGAAAGCTGCTGTCGGACAAGCCGCAGGACTTCCAGGTGATGGGCGACTCTCTGACCACAGTCTCCTCCTTTAGCCATCAGCAGCTGCTAGTGCCCGTGCCGGCCTGTCTGTCCAGCCTCGGGGAAGATCCTAAGGGCTCTCCTAGGTGGGAATCTGCTTGCCCTGGGCCCTGGGCAGATGCTAAATGGGGAGTTCACATCTTGGGGCCTCAGAACAAGCCTCTGCCCAGTCCATGGTTTTGCTCTTAAATACAGAAAAGTCACTGCAGAGATTCGGTGTATCTTGACACCTGTCATCTGTTTTCCTAACCAGTTTATCTAGCTGGCTAGCATCTTGCTATTTAAAGTGTGGTCCTTGGACCAGCAGCATCAGCATCACCTGGAAGCTTGCTAGAGATGCAGGATCGTGGACCCACCCCAGACCTGTTGAGTCAGAATCTGCATTTGAACGGGGTCCCCAGATCTAAGAAGCCGGATCTAGCTCTCTCTTCTCTCCCTCTCTCCATTCTCCTACTTACAGCCATGGATTTTTCTGAAAGTCATGTGGAATTTGGAATTTGTTCAAGCTCTTCACGGAATAAAACTATTAATGTTAACTCTTTGACCTATTTTTATCCAAAAATCCATGCCATTTAATTTGCCTTTTGATTTTGGTGCTTTGCTTATTCTTTTTCTTTTCTACAGAATTTTCCGTTTTGACGTAGTTGCAGTTAGTGATATTTAACTCCTCAGAACTACTTTTAAAGTTCAAAATAGAAAACTTAAATCTTTATTTGTTAACTACAACAAATTGTAAAAATTTATTTCAGTTCTAAATCATGGTAATTTAAATTTAAAAGTGCTAGTTATAACCACTATGTTTACCTGAGAGACAAAATTCTAATTTTTTATTATTATTATTCCCAAGACATGTTCTTATTGCTTTTGTTTCTCCTTAGAAAATTAATGTATGTTCTTTTTTTTTTTAAAGATTTTATTTATTCATTTTTTCCCCCCAAAGCCCCAGTAGATAGTTGTATGTCATATGACATATGCCATATGTCATACAATTCACATCCTTCTAGTTGCTGTACGTGGGACTCGGCCTCGGGTTGGACGGAGAAGTGGTGCCTTGGGGCGTGCCCGGGATCCGAACCCGGGCCGCCAGCATCAGAGCGCACGCACTTAACCGCTAAGCCACAGAGCCGGCCCCAATGTATGTTTATTGTAGAAAATTTGGAAAATACAGTACAATGAAGAGCATAAAAATCACTCACCTACCTTCCTATTGTTATTAATAATATATTATTCTATTTTAGTAATCTATTTTTTTAAAAGAGTTGATCAATAAAGAAATAACTGTTGATTAGAAATTAGAGCCAGTAAACGTTTTATTTTTTAATGAAAGTTGTTTTCATGTTTTAAAATTTCATCTTTTTAAATATTTTGCCTAAATTTGGAAGCACAGATATTCACGAAACCTTCATTTACTTAAAGTTGAATGAAGAAAACTCTTATCTCTCAGAATGTGAGAAAGTGTTGCATCTTATGACATAAAGAATAAAGTGGGGTCATGTCACTATGTAAGTTTGACCTCTGAGGGAATTTTCAGTGAAGCATGTTCAAGCCACTTAAAAATGTCAGCATCAAGGGGTCCGAGGTGGGGCTTGTGCTGATGGCTGCACGCAATGACCCGGGCCTGGATCCTTGGCCCACTGGGATTTAGTGCTAGCAGCTTGTCTGGGGCAGCCTGGCAGCTCTTGTGCAGAACTATGGGATTTCATAGATGCAAGGCACCTTGGTGGGAAAATATGGTTGTTCTTACAATGCTCTTCCTAATTCCTTTTGAATATCCTTCCCAAGAAGCCAGCAAAGAGGATGGTCCCGAGATTTCTGACTTTCTTGGTTGGGGGGTGGGGCACCTGACTACTTCCCCCTTCCTCCCGCTCATGCCTCCTCCTGGCTTTCAGATCAGAGTCCAGGTGATCGCGGGACGCCAGCTGCCAGGCGTGAACATCAAGCCTGTGGTCAAGGTCACCGCTGCCAGGCAGACCAAGCGGACTCGGATCCATAAGGGAAACAGCCCAGTCTTCAACGAGGTGGGAGACTCTGCTTATTAGGGCTGGGACCTTGGTGGGCCTTCCAGGTTGGGAGCACACAGCAGACACCTGGAAGTTCTTTCAGTTTTTACATATGGTGCTAACTTTGGGTCGAGCGGTGTGCCAGATCCTGAGTAGGTTATCTGAGGAACTGGAGAGAGGGTTCTAGTTGTTATTCCTGCCCTGTGCTCCTGCTGCTCCTCATCTCTGTCTTCCTGTAGGGCGAGCCACCCACCTGTCCCTGAGATGACAACCTCTGAGAGGTCAGGGGTGGAACACTCCAGAACTTGTCGAATCCCCAGAGCTCAGGGCCGGGCTGAGTTCACAACACACTTTCTGTGTGGACCAGACCTGAAGGCTGTGGGTGTGGCTGACCCTCTTCCCAGCCTGGGGATCAGCGTGCACTCGTGTCTCCCTTTCTCCCTGAACCAACAGACTCTTTTCTTCAACGTGTTTGACTCTCCCTCGGAGCTGTTTGATGAGCCCATCTTTATCACGGTATGTCTCAGCAGTCAAGGCGTTCTCTGTGGGCTATGTGTGCACACACATGCATGTCAGTGTGCACATGTGTGTGTGCCTGTCACTATGTGTGCGTGTGTGTGTGCATGAGTGTGCATGTGTGTGAGAGAAGCCTTCAGGCCCCGGGGCCTGGGTGATGTGGGGCAGCTCACTGTTAAGCTCTGCAGGTCATAGAAATGACTCAGCAGCTCAAATGGAGGCAGCAGCCGAGTGGGGAGACCCCGGCTGCTCAGCGCCCCAAGTGCCTCAGGTCAGGTCCTGAAATCATGCCTGCAGTGGACACTCTGACTTTCATCGTATTTGGTTTGTCAATTTGCCTGCTTCTGGCCGAGATTTTCTCTCTCTGGGCCTCAGCTCTTTTTTTTCTTCCCTCTGAAAGGCAGTATAGTCTGGTGGTAAAAAGTGTGGGCTTTGGGAGCCAGCCCTGATGGCCTAGTGGTTAAAGTTTGATGCTTTCACTGCTTTGGAGGCTTGGGTTCGTTTCCCAGTCGTGGAGCCACACCACCCATCTGTCAGTTGCCATGCTGTGGCTGCAGCTCCCATAGAAGAACTAGAATGATGTACAACTAGGATATACAACCATGCACTGGGGTTTTGGAGAGTAAAAAAAAGAGGAAGATTGGCAACAGATGTTAGCTCAGGGTAACTCTTTCCCTGCAAGAAAAAAAAGAAAAAAAGCGTGGGCTTTGGAGCCCAAGTGCCTGGATTCCAGTCCTGCCTGTGCCATTGAGGGGCTGTGTGAGTCTGTGCAGGTCCTGCCATCTCTCTGTGCCTCTGTTTCTTCACCTGTAGAATGCAGATCAGAATAGGACCTACTTGCGGGGTTCTTGAGAGGGTTAACATTGCTCAGGACACTCTCTGGACTGGAGCAAGTGCTAGCTAAGGGTTGGCTTTCTTATTTGGGAGGGAAGAGCTATTGGATTGGGCCCTTTCTTGTCAATGAGAGTTTTGCTTTATCTTTCCCTCCAGGTGGTGGACTCCCGGTCCCTCCGGACAGATGCTCTCATTGGGGAGTTCCGGGTAATTAGTTCTTCTCTTTGACAGTGGTCAGTTCTCACTTATCCACGTGAGTGGAGGCTCTGTGGACAAGGTGCAGGGGTCCGTGCTCCAGAGATCCTGAAGGTCTTGGTCTGTGTTGGGGAAATATAATTAAAAGAAAAAACAAAACAAAATCTTCTCCCAGCCCAGAAATCCTCTCCACAAAGGTAGCAGAGAAAGAAAACATTTTTATTATTGAAGAAACATTAAACCAGATTGTGGAGCGCATCACAGGCACTCCGTGAAGAGACAGTAAAGACAGAAAGAAATCTTTTCATATAGCCAGCCAGATGCAACCAATTCCATACACGTCCTCAAGATAAACAATCACTAGTCCTCAAGTCAGAGGACTGGACAGCACCGTGGGTCACACACAGTTCATCCTAACTTGATCTTGGAATTGGGGGGACCATCTGTGTTAGCTAATTGACTTTCTCCAGAGGAAAAAACCGAAAACAAGCTTGCATTTTTATGATGGGAGGTAGTTTTACAACTTGGAGCCCAGCGCACACTGAAGTTAGCTCTGCCCTTCCCACAGGGACTGGGAGAGCCTTGAGAGAGACACTCCCGGGTCATGCAGCTCACAAAAAGCTTATTTAGTTTCTAAAAAGATCTCTTCAAAGAGACAGAGGAAGTGTTTACATTGACAAGGTTGGTACGGTAAATGTTCTGACAAAAAGAGAGAGGAGGGAGAGCTCTTCCCTTATTTCCAGCAGGGGGGATTCGGCTTCTTATTTTTCATTCCTGGTCGTCCTGACATCGGGGAAGGCGGCGTGGGATTTGAGTTTAGGCCGCCCTCTTCCTAATCTGACCATCTGGGGCCAGCGTGACACCAGCACTCTGTCCCTGAACTTTACCCTCACTGTGGGTTGGGAGTGGGGCCAGAGGTGGAGTCCAGGGGATCAGGGTGGGGGCAGTGGAGAGGGGGAGCCTGCCCCCCTCACTTGTCCCAGACCATGCAGACGTGAACAGTGCTCTGCAGAGGACCGAGAACTGGCTGTGACTCAGCTCATGGGAATGCTTAACAGATTACATACAGGGAAGGCGACTAGCAATGGAGACCTTCATGAATGGTGTTTTAATGTCATTCTTCCTGATTCTCTCATTTTCAAATCTTCAGGCATTTAACACATGGGAAGAAAGGGCACAGGCTTATTTTAACCTCCCCTGCTAGCCAAATAAAATATGGCCCCTTCTCTGGGAAGTAGTCACAAGACAGAAAACTAAGTCTGTTTTCTTGGAGAAGCAGTTTTAAAAGGAATGGGATTGAACCCGAGTCATTCTGTAACAAATGGAGTCTTACTTATGTTTGAGTCTCTGATCTTTGAAACACATTCCTATTCTGAGAACCCGAAGGTTAAGGTAAAAACATTAGTTTCATTTTTTTCTAATTATAAAAGTTCCATGATTAAAAAAAATTTTTTAGAGTAGTTTTAGGTTCATAGCAGAATTGAGTGGAAAGTACAGAGTTCCCATGTACCCTCTACCCCCACAAAACACACAGCCTCCCCCACTAACGATATCCCATGAACCTATGATTTTTTTATAGAAAATTATAAAATATAAGAAAGAATAAAAATAAAATAAAAACCACCCAAATCTATCACCCAGAGATAGCACAGTTACCTGTTGTTGTATTTACTTTGCTCTTTGTTTTCTATGCATAGATATACTTTACCATACTTCAACCAGAATGTACTCTGCTTTCTTCCCATGTACTATCAAATGATGAACGTTTCCTCATGTCTCCAAATGTTCTTCAAAACATGGTTTTTAATGGGATGGTGTAATGCACCATACTTTATTTAACACTCTGAGGGCAAGAGTTTGATGTGCGTTTCCTCTCTTTGATTTCAGATGGACGTGGGTGCCATCTATCGAGAGCCCCGTGAGTCATGTCCTCATCATTGTGGTCATATCCTTGCATTTGCTTCTGGAGGCTGCTTAGGGACACCCATTTGGGACACTCACCCTTTCTCTTTGGGGGTTTTAGATGTTAGAGCTGTAGTTTGATCTTGGAGGGGAGAGCCGCAAGAATGAGGAGAAGGCAGGCTTTCATCTTCTGGGTAAAACAGGCCCTTAGGAGGGTCAGACCATCAGGCGGGTTTCAGTTGGCCCAACTAGTGCTAAGTCTGGAAGGCCCCAAGCAAGGTTTGCTGGAAACTGGGGTCACCTCAGACAGAGGTGACAAGTCTGGATGACAAGTCTGGGATTTGCCTTCCCCACGCCCTAGTTTCTGCTCTGGTCTGGTCACTTCCTGAGACGGAGGAAAATGACCCTGGAATTGGCTTTGCAGCCTCGTATAGGGGTGTCTATTAACATTTCTGACTCTGACTCGCGTGAATACTCAAAGCACCTTTTGATGCTAGACTTTGAGTCCTGCGCCCGTATCCCAGTGGAGGAGTCCTTCACCTCACCCAAATGTAGTCCGCCCTTGGCTCCCGGATGTGGGCGTACACTTGGTCCTTGCCATCCTGCTATAATCAATGGAGCTTGTCTCTCCTAGGACATGCCTATCTCAGGAAGTGGCTGCTGCTCTCAGACCCTGATGATTTCTCTGCCGGGGCCAGAGGCTACCTGAAAGCAAGCCTTTGTGTGCTGGGGCCTGGAGACGAAGCTCCTGTGAGTACATTTCCCTGGGTCCTCCTCACAGCACCTCCACCTAGCAGTGGAGGCACCAAACAAACAAATAAAACAACTTTAGTTTTTCTGATTTAAAAGAAACATGATAGGGGCCAGCCCGGTGGTGTAGTGGTTAAGTTTGTGTGCTCCGCTTTGGTGGCCCGGGGTTCGCAGGTTTGGATCCATGGCGTGGACCGACGCACCGCTCATCAAGCCATGCTGTGGTGGTGTCCCATATAAAGTAGAGGAAAATGGGCACAGATGTTAGCCCAGGGCCAGTCCTCCTCAGCAAAAAGAAGAGGATTGGCAGTGGATGTTAGCTCAGGGCTAATCTTCTTCACACAAAAAAAGAGAAAACATGATAGTTATGAGAAATGTGGAACGTGTGGAAAAGTATAAATAAAAAAATGAATCACTCATAATTCTACCACTCACAGAGAGCTGTTATTAATGTCATCTTGCATATCCTCCCAGAAGGATATTCATGTGTATTTTTCTTTTTTGCAAAAGTGAGGTTATTCTCTATATATTGTATTGTAGCCTGAATTTTATTGCCGAAGAATATTTCGTTATCATCTTTTTTTTTTTTTAAGATTTTATTTATTTATTTTTTTTCCCCCAAAGCCCCAGTAGATAGTTGTATGTCACAGCTGCACATCCTTCTAGTTGCTGTATGTGGGACGAGGCCTCAGCATGGCCAGAGAAGCGGTGCATCGGTGCGCGCCCGGGATCTGAACCCAGGCCGCCAGCGGCAGAGTGCACGCACTTAACCGCTAAGCCATGGGGCCGGCCCTTTGTTATCATCTTTACAGGTCACTGAGTAAAGTTATAAGCTGGAAGTGCTAAGAATCAGCAAAGGTGTTTAGAGTTGGGGAGGGATCAGCATCTTTGTCTGTTTGGGAAGAGGAGGAAAGGTTTGGAATAGTTGTTGTGGGAGAGGAATGAGAGGTTAATTAGATACAAATAGAAGGATTTTTGAGCAGACACAGGAGTGCTCACTTTGGGTTGGAGACTTTGTAGTAGAGCTTCATGGTACTCAGTGGCCTAGAAGCAGAAGAGAGGCAGGTTGATGGTGGAGGTGTCGGGTGTGGGCAAGACACGGGTGCTGGAGCACAGGACTGATGTAGCCAGGGTATCTGGGCATGGCTGCTGGTGCTGGGCAGGGAGGATGCAGGACACGACTTAGAGCTGATGAGGAAGACAAAGAGTAGGGGAGGGCTAGGGAACACACATGTATCGAGTGCCTGTTTTGTGCCAGGCTCTGATTGGGTGCCTCACTCTGTGCGAGGGGCCAGTTGGAGGAGGTGGATAGGTTGGAAGCTGTCTTCAGAGAAGGGTTTCAGCAGTCAAGCTTCTGCTAGAGGATTGGTTCTGAGTGGCTGGAGGTTTGAGATATGGCCCTGCCTCCAGCAGCTGAAGGGGAGGGGAGATTAAGTTGCTGTTGGTGGAGGACAAAGAACTGTGTTGTGAATGACTTGTCCACATGGATGTTGATTATCTTATGGGAGAATTGGAGATTAATTAGGAAAACGGTGAGGGAGTACTGAGGTCATCAAGGGAAGGTGAGCATGTGTCCTCAGCGTGGTGGATGATAGCAGTGAGAACCATGTGGGTGGTGTGGACTTCCAGAAAGGAGAGCTGGTGGGGTGGTGATGGGAGAATGGAGCAGCTGCAAGGTGTGTCCCTCTCTTCCCAGGCTGTGATGGCCAGGAGGAGCAGGAGAGGCAGGAGTGGACAAAGTGGATCTTCAGGGCAAAGGGCGGTGGGGAGGTGGCAGGAAAGCCGTGTGTAATTGGGGAGGCTGAAGAAAGTTTCATGAGGATGTTAAAGTGAGGAGTTGTTTGATGACAAGAGCTCAGGAAGCCACAGTGGAAAGGGTTAGGGGAGGGAGAACCCATGGTGCTCTGCAGGGGGCCGATGGAGCTCTGGGGGACAAGCCCCACCCCAGGGCACCTGTCCCTGCTCTCTCATCCCATGCAGTCCAGCCCTGTCCCTCTGTAGCCCATCTCTCCAGACATTGCACCTTCTTGCTCCTTCTATGTGGCATCTCTGAATCTATTATCCTTTTCTAAAACACTCCTTCCTTCTTTTCCCATTAACCAGACCCTCATTTTTCCCTGATGAAGCCACTTCTCTTGAAACTAACTCAGAGGGAAGCCTCCATTTTCTGCTCCAACTCTCTGTGGGTCTCAGGATGGGAGGGGCAGCCATCATTTGGTTTCTCACGGCAGCTGCCCCGTCACAGCAGCCCTTCCCAACTTCAGCACTGCCTCCTCCTCCGAAGCCTGCTTCATTGATTATTTCCCCTTCTTCCCATCTTCTGGGCTGTTACCTACTCCTGGTGCAGGCAGAGCTGGTCCAGGAAGGTTCTTGCTTGCAGATTCCCGTCTTTGCCATTGTTCTGAGGTGTGACATGTCCTCACTGATGAGCCATCAACATCTGATCTTACTTCCTTTGAGATCCTGAGCTCAGAAGTCCCTCTCTCCATCAGTCTCTTTCTGTCTCTTTCCCTCCCTCACCCTTGCTGAATGACAGTTCTTCCTCAATGAGATTACAGCCCCCTGACCCTCTCAGTTTCCCTCTCCATCAACTCCCTCCAGCCACACTCTCCCCCTCCTCCGGCCTGGACCCTATCCATAATCATAATTCTCATTATGTGCTTACTAGCCCCTGGGGTCTCCTGCCACACCTCGTGTCCCCCACCATCCCCACCACACACTGTCCACACACTCCTTGGTCCATTTTGGTTACAGAAGTCACGTGGAGGTGCTTGTTGGATGAACATGTGTGCTGTCAACCTCTTCTTTTACTCAAGTGCAGTTTACTCCTTATCACATTCTCTCCAGTGGTTGTTTCTTCTCTTTCCTAAGCTCCAACCTCAGCCTCCCTTAGAGAGGCAGAGCTGCACAGTGGTGGATGCTGTGAGCTCCTGAAGCTCCCTCGGTCCTCAGCTCATTTCCCATCTTCATTCGTCTTCCCTCCCTTCCCATCCCCCAGCCCCCATCCTACTACCTACTTTGCCTTGTCCTCCGCCGTCTTGTTCAATCAGCTCCTCCTGGTCTCTTCTCTTGCCCCTGTCCTCTGGCTCCTGTTCTTTGATCTGTATCAGGCTTAAGATGTCCCTATCCTAAAACATCCTTGCCTTGACCCATTTCTCCCCACCCCTCCAAGCTGTTTTCACCTTCCTTCCAGTTGTCCCCAACTTCTTGAGAGAGTACACTGCGTTCCTTTTCTCCGCTCCCTTACCAGCTGCTCACTCCTTCTCCTCTTCAGTATGATTCCCACCACCTCTCCTCCCTGAAACCACTTGCTTGAGGGTCACTCACTGCCAAATCCCAGCAGCTCTTGTCTGTCGTTAATCTACTCAGTTGCTCGACCCAGTTTGATTCCAGAGCCCATGTCTTATTTGTAACTCTCTCCTCCGTTAGCATTCTTGACTCTCCTGATTCTTTTCCTTTTATTTTTTTTTAAATGGATCCTTCAAATTTAGTGGCTCAACAAAATTCCACTGCCTGCCTCTTGGCTGTGTCTTTGACCCTCACTGTGGAGGAGCCCATCTCTTTCTACCTGAGACTCCTAAATTGCTCATCTCCAGCCTGGATCTTCGGAGCTCTAGACACTCAGTTTCAGTTGCCTCATAATAAATCCACATTAACATGTCTTGTAGGCCCCTCTAACTTAACATACGAAAACCCAGTATCGTTGGCTCCCCATCCTGTGTTAGGCAACATCTTAGGAAATGGCACTATCATCCACTTAGCCCCCCAAGCCAGAGGCCTGAGTTCCATTCTTCAGCTCTTGGTCCCACATCCGTCAGTCCACATGCATGTAGTTGGCCAGTCTTGTTGGCATGACAACCTCAGTGCATGCTTTTCCTCATTCCCATCCCAGCACCAGTTACACCAGCTGCTGTAACAAAGATACCCCAAATAAGAGGTGTTAAGGAAGATAGAAGTTTATTTGTCTCCCTCATAAATACCTGGGTAGGCAGTCCAGAATTGGCATGGTGCTTCCACAGTGATCAGAGACCTAGGCTCCTGGTCTTTGCTCCATCATCTTCACGCAGCTTCCATCTCATGGTTCAAGATATTGGGAACTGGTTGCTCCAGTTCCCATCATGATGTCTGTATTCCAGCCAGTGGAATGGAAGAAAAGAACTTTGCTTAAAAGTCTGGTTTCCCTGCAAGATGGTGAGCTCCATGGGGCCGGGGTCTCTGTCTGTCCACCTTGTTCACTGCACCATCCCTCGCCCTTCAGCGCCACGTTGACACTAAGTAGTCACTCAGTAAATCCTTTCTGAGTGAATGAACAGATGTTGTGAAGACAGAGTGGCCAGCCTAGACCTCAGTCACTTCTGCACTATATTCTAGTGGGTGGAGTAGGGAGGAGACTAAAGTTTGTGGACAACCCACTGTGTGCCACACGCATTTACATTGTCATTGAAGTCGATCCTTCCAACAGCCTGTGGGGTGGGTACTACTGTCTCCACTGTGCAGATGAGGAAGCAGAGTCTCAGGGTAAGGAATCTGCCTGAGATCACATGCTAGTAAGTGGTAGGGTGAGATCAGCCTTTCTTCAAAAGGCACCATTTCAGTGGGATCGGTTGAGGAAGGGAAAACATTGTGCTCAAGAGCACTTTAAGTCATCATATTTGGTTTGCGTTGTAGCTGGAGAGAAAGGACCCCTCTGAAGACAAGGAGGACATTGAAGGAAACCTGCTCAGGCCAACTGGCGTGGCCCTTCGAGGAGCGCACTTCTGCCTGAAGGTCTTCAGGGCTGAGGACTTACCACAGAGTAAGTCTGGTGCCCTCTCTGTGTCAATGCCCACCTGTGACTGTGCGGAGAGTCCCTGGGCTCCCTGAGGGGAAGGAGATGGAGGGGCTGGCCCTCTGCTCCCTCCCAGCCTCCCCTGGGCCTGGCTTCCTCACCCCGAGGGTCTATTAGATCAGTGCCCAGCCCAACCCTCCCTCTGCTCCGCCCTCCAGGGAAGGCTCACACCCTCTATAGGTTTCACAAGGGTTTAAAAACTTCTTAACTCCAGAAAAGCAATCAGAATGAATGAAAAGTAATACAAATGCTGGTGGAGTTACAGAGATGCAAGACATCTTGAGAGTAAGAGCTGCCCCTGGGATCCATTTCAGCATCCTCTAGGCCTGGTCTGGCTGCTTAGTGGCTCCATGGACCCATTGTCTTGGTTCTCACTGGGGAGTCAGCACCATTTGGACTCTGGTCTGTGCTCATGGCTGGATCTCATTGATTTTCTTTCCCTCCTTGAGGAAGCCCCAGCCTGCAAGTTGGCTGACCCTGGGCTGGGGAAATATCGCTGAAATGTTGGAAAGGCTCAATGTCCACAGATGAAGAGCGGGTGTCCCGTTTGCCTGGGACTGTCCTGGCTTTAGCGCTGAAAGTCCCATGTCCCAGGAACCCCTCAGTTCTGGGAAAACTGGGGCAATGAGTCACCCTAGCTGTGGTCATGTCCTCATCCTTCCCGGAAGGCCAGTGTGCCCACTGCCTTGTTGTCACAGTGACTAGTCCCATCCCGTCCCCACCCTGTGTTCTCAGTAACTGCTGGGGGAATTACACTGAATATTCTAGAGCCGTGGGTGTCAATACAGGCTGCACATTAAAACCACCTGGGAGCTTTAAAGAAGTACAGACACCTAGGCCCCACCTCCAGTGTTTCGGATGAACTTGGTTTGGAGTATGGCTCACACGTGCATAGTTTTTAAGGGCTCCCGGGTGGTTTGGTCGTGCTGTGGCCGTGAGCCACTGTTTTGGAGCGTGCATTGGTATAATCAAGCCAGTCGCCATCCATAGCAGAGTCGGCAAGAACATTTGCTACTTGGTTCCCTGCTTACAAGTTTTGAATAAAGCTAATTGTTTGAGGGTTTCTGCTTTGACTAATGACATCAATAAATGAAATGGGATCCTTCTGTATAAGCTTAATTGAACCAAAGTCAAGGGGAAAGGCTTTAAATAAGTAATGGGTATTAAATGGGCATTAAAATACATGCTTAAAAATAGTCTGCATTTATTGGTTGAAACTACGTAGAAGTGAGGCTGGTAATTGGTTTCTAATCAATCAATCAATCCATTGGCGGACCTGTTCTGAAAGCCTTGAGAGCAGGGGGACAGTGAACAAGCCGTTTGGGGCTGGGCAAAGAAGCAGTGTGGTGCTCTCAGCTGCTGTTCTGAGACGGCCCTCCCTCCTGGGAGTCCCTAGGTGAGGGTCCACGGTGTCTGTCTCAGGGAGTCCCAAGACTGCTGGGAGACGGACAGGAGGAAGGTCGGGGTTTTGGAGGGGGGAGAGCGGTGGGCAGTGACCAGCGTGTCCCTCTCCTCAGTGGACGATGCTGTGATGGACAGCGTGAAGCAGATCTTTGGCTTTGACAGTAACAAGAAGAACCTGGTGGATCCCTTCATGGAAGTCAGCTTTGCCGGGAAAATGGTAAGCAGCAAGGAAGCAGGAGGATGATTGTGGGAGGGCAACCGCTGGGCGTCGCTGTGGACGGGCGCTGTGTGGAGTACAGGACAGCGAGGCGCACACACGCTGCCCTCAGCGCCCCCCGTCAGAGGCGTGTGCACGGGAGGGGGCTGATTGTGGGACACGGGGTGAGACCTCACACAGGCCCAGCTCTCTGGGGCTGCCATGCACACGCATGTGGACAGATCTGCCTGGGGTGTGAGACAGACACATAGGTGTGGATGGGCATGGAGAGGACAGACAGACAGTGGATAGATAGAGGAATATTTGAGGGAAAATTAAGCAATAGCACAAAAACCAGGCGTGAAGGCATACAGATAGGAAACTAAAAAAAATATGTAATAAAAACATAATTATTTTTAAAAAGTTGTGGCAGGAGTTGGGCAGAGAAAGGCCACTCTGGAGGGGGTCCTAGGGGTCACTCATACCTCTCTTCCTTGCAGCCCACCTGCCCAGAGGCAGGGCTGTTGTTCCAGTCCCTGTTGATTTCTGCCTGGCCCCTCCCTCCATCCCACCCCATACAGGATGGCTGTGCCCAGCGTTTGTCTGCCCATCCTACGTCTGCCCATCCTACGGGCTCTCCCCGGTGGCATCGGCCACTCCCAGGCTTCAGCTGTCACCTCTTTGCAGAGGACTTGCACAGCTCTATTTAACACGGACCCTCCCTTACACTCCAGACCTCCCCATGCCTCAGCGCAACTCTACCCGCTGCCCCTGGGGCCCTTTAAAGAAGTCGCCTTCGACCCCCACCTGCCCCACTTCCAGAAGCCTCCGTCCTAACCAGGTACCGCCATCAAAGGCAGAAAATGTGACCCTGCCTCGATTCTTCCCTCTTTTTTAACCTCCCTACATCAACCGTGCCACACCTAGCTCTTAACTTCAAATATGTCCCGAGGCCCATCCCTTCTCTCAGCTTCTAGGCCACTGTCATCTCTTCCCAGGACCACACAGCAGCCTTGGGTACGTTGTCTAGTCTGGGCTCTAGACTAGAGCCCACCAGAATAATTAGTCTAAAACACAGCCTTGTCTGTGCAATGAAGTTCAAACCGCATAACCTGGCTGACCGGGTCCCCGCAGCCGAATTTTCTCCACCCCATCTCGGCGTCCATAGCCGGTACAGTCTTTGCGCGAATGAGAAAGCGGCGCCCCTATCGGGCGGACGCAGCTCTTCAGCCCGGCTTGGAGAGCAGGGTGGGCGGGGCTCAGCCCCACGTGCTCCCCCCTGGCGCCCCTGCCTGGGTACGGACTGCACAGCTCTCACGGTGCAGTGTGTCCCGTGTCGTCTGCCCCGTCTCTCGGTTCCCTGCGCGGTCACACCTCTAGCCTTTGCCAATGCCGTTGCGCTCGGTGCCCTTCCTGGCCGTTTTTTCCCTGAGTGTGTTGCATCTTTCCATGTCCAGCTTCCGTAAACCCCCCAGGCCTGACGTACTAGTTCAGTCCTCGGCGCTCCACGGCGCCTTAGGCACGGCTCTCTTTTAGCCTATTTTCCATTCGATTCCAGTATTTGTTGGTGTCTGTTTCTCCGACTTTCGGGCAAGAACCCGATCTTATTGACTCCATAACCTCAGAGCAGAGACTGTGGTGGAAATGGCTGGAAATGTGGAAAAATGACATATGAAGGGGGGCGCAGACTCTGCCCCGGCTTCCGGAACCCTGCGGAGGAGCCTCTGAGCTTTGCGCCGCCTTCAGGGAGTCGGCGGGGTGGGGTCAGCGCCCTCCGAGCACCCGCTAACCTTGCGGGGAGGTCTACCCGCTGCAGCATCGGGGTGTAGGGGGTGCTGAGGCGGATGACTTGGGTGTTAACGGGAAAATAGCAACTGGGCAGAGGAGAAGGGCTGAGAATCTGAGCTGGTGGACGGAGGGTGGCGCCCTGCCGCCGGCTCCCCCTGCGCTCCGGAGGCAGAGCGGGGAGGCGGAAGACAACAGGCAGGCGTTAGAGGACGCTTGGAGAGGAGTTTAAAAAATCGACAATAAACAATAAAAGGCGAGGGTGGTGATGGAGAAGGTGTGGGTTCCCATCCACACAGAACTTTGTAGTTTTCCTTTAACTTAATCTTTTCTCAGATTCGTTTTGAAAAGAAACAAGTCTGCCTGCCCATCCCGAAAATAAAGGGACCCCTGGGGTGGGGGGGGCTGGGGGTGGGTGCCTGGACTTCCTTTTTTCCCCCCTCTTTTATGTTTCTTTACTTTCTTCTTTTATTATTGATGCACATATTTACTAAGAAATTTTGAAAAATGCAGAAAAAAGTAAATAAAATGACCTATAACGCATCATGCAAAATTCATGTTTGGTGCCTATCTTTCTAGTTTTTTCCTATGTATAGATAGTAGATATTTTTTTCCCAACTCTTTATTTTAAATGTTTTAAAACGTAAAGAAAAGTTAGAAGATTGTTTCCATGAACACCCACCCACTGGTATGGCCTCTACTTTGATTAAATAATTGCTAGCGTTTTGCTGCATTTGCCTTCTCTCTCTCTCCATAGATACTTTTTTTTTTTTTTCTGGCTGAATCATTTAAAACCTAGTTGCAGACTTGACCCCTAAAGGCTTCAGCATGCATCTCTGGAGAAAAAGAAGATTCTTTGTAACCACAATAACATTATCACACCCAGGAAATTAACAATTATTCCCTAATATTGTTAGATACTGGCTCATATACATTTTCTCTGATTACCCCAAAAATGTCTTTTTAAGCTGGTTTAATTTTGGTCTAATCTAAGACCCAACTGGAGTTCATGCTCTGCATTTGGTTGTCAGGCTTCTTTAGTCTCTCTGGTAACAGTCTTTCACCATCCCTCACACCTCTCAGTCTTTCTCACCCCGTGACATTCGATTTTTGAAGCCCCCAAGCCATTTGTCTATGTTCTGGATTTGTGCGATTGTTTCCTTCTGGTGTTGTTTAACTTGTTTCTCTGGCCCCTATATTTCCTGTAAACTGGAAATGAGATCTCGAGACCAGATTAGGTTGAGATTAAGTATTTTGGCAAGAACTCTTCATAGGTGATGTTCCGTATATCATATTGCATCACAACAGGAAGCAATAATGTCAGGTTGTCCCATCATGTGTGATAATCGTCTGATCATTTGGTTATGATGGTGTCTCCAGATCTCTCGTTTGTCAGAGTACATGCTCCCCTTTGTAATTTGCAAGTAATCTGTGGGCAATATCTCAGGGCTGTGCAGGTATCCTGTTTTCCAGCAACCTCTTACCTGATAGTCTATGCAGCAATTAACCTCCTTGCCTGAACAAGTCGTTTACTTGGGGTTGCAAAGTGGTGATTTTCTCTTTATCATCCCTTCTCTCTTTCTTAGCTGGCGTTTTTCTGTCAAGAAGAGCTTTCCTTCTGCTGTCCCTTTGAGTATTACTGTGGACCTCAATACTCTTTATTAATTCAGTGTGTTAAAACCATTCATTGTGTTGGATGTATGAATTGTCCTGAAGCTGGCCGTTGGGAGCCCCTTCAAGCTGGCTCCTCCATCCTGAGCCCAACTCAGGGTCTCAAGGAAAATGTACGTGGGAGAGGTACCTCACATTTTAAACTCCTTCATCCTGAGTAAATGCTCACTGCGGGTCCTACCCAAATGCAGTTCTGGTTTGGGCTAGGGGTCAGGGTCTGATGTCCTGTACTTGGCCTCAGGAGGGACTGTGACAGGGTGAATAAAGGCAACGGGAAACGGGAAGGTTGGCTGGACAGCCTTGTGGGACACTTACTCCAAGGCCTGGGATCAACTTTCCCAGTTTGACAGATGGAGAAATTCATGTCCCGAGACTCTTTCTATTCCCTATTCCCAACATGGTCGGGTGCTTGGATGGTGGATAGAACCAAGACGGAACTGCCTTCAAATTCAACAGCTTTCCTTGGAGCTAAGTCTCAGAGCTCTGGGGCTCCTGGCTGCTCCTGGGTCCTTGCCAGCACCTTGATCTCCCGAGGTCTTCTCCTGTCCTGAGATGCCCTTGGCTGGCCCTGGGGAATTTTCCAGGAAAGTGCAAATGTCTGGGGGAGCTGCTGGAGGTAGGGGACCTGGCCAGGCGAGGGACTATATAAAGCTGATTGGGGGCTGGGCTCCTGCAAGAAGCTGCACTCTCCATTTTCCCTCTAGAAGGAAGGGGCTTATTATGAAGAGGCAGCTGAGACCCTCCCTCTTGAAAGCTTCAGCCTGGTCTGCCTCCTCTATGGCCCCCAGGCCTCTGTGTTCCCCTCTCTCTCCTCCAGCCACCTCGTCTGGCCTCTTCCCGCTCTCTCTGCTACCCTTACTGCCTGTCTCATTCTGCCTGTCCCTCTCTCTCGGTGAGCTGGTGTGTCACTTTTTCTCATTACATCCTAATCTGAAGAGCTGTGAGGTTTTGTCCTATGTGTGACCACCCACCTCAGCCTGGCCCTCTTGGCATTTCCTCTTATGGACACTTGGTGGCACTGTTATCTAAGATGTGAACCATGCCTGATCAGGCCAAGCTACTAAGAGGGAATGGGAGGGGTGTGTGTGTGTGTGTGTGGGCTTCTTGGTGATATGGGAGAAGGAAAGGGAGAGTACTTGGAGGGCAGGGTGGGAGGCTTTAAAACAACTTTTTTTTTCTGAACGTAAGAATAAAACCTATTTTATTGTTAAAAAAAAAGGAAAAAATCAGAGAAAACCAAGGAAAATGAAAAAAATTAACCACGTTTCTGTACCCCACGGTACCCTGGAGATAACTACTGTTAACATTTGTGTGTATTTCCTTCTAGTATGTTTTTCTACCTGTTGCTCTCATTCCCAACCCTCCCCTGTACCCCACTGGAAAAAATTGGATTCAGATTACAGTTGATCTTTATTATTTGTGGATTCCATATTTGCAAATTCACTTACTCCCTAAAATTTATTTGTAGCCCCAGAATCAATACTCGTGGTTCTTCCATGATATTTGCACATGCGTGCAGAAGGGTGAAAAATTTGAGTTGGCCGATGTGCATGTTGCCAGCTGAGTTGCAACAACACGACGCTCCACCTTTTTGGTTCAGCTCTCATCCTGTGAATAAGTGTCCTTTTCTTGGTCTACTTAGTGTCGTGCTTTTCGTGCTGTTCATTGGTAATCTCACTGTTTAAAATGGTCCCCAAATGTAGGTTCCGTCTAGGCGTCTTACATGCGAGAAGGCTGTGACGTGCCTTACGGGGAAAATCAGTGTTAGATAAGCTTCATTCAGGCAAGAGTTATAGCGCTGTTGGCCACAATTTCAATGTTAATGAACCAACAGTATGTAATAAATAAGGTGTCTTTAAACAGAAACACGCGTAACACAAGGTTATGTGTTGATTAGTTGACGAAAATGTGTCCGATGCTGTCAGGAACCTAACCCTAAATTTACCCTGGAAGCAATGGTTTAGGATTCATTAATTCGGGGTTCTTGGTGATTTATAGACCATGTACTACCACCAATAATGAGAACCAACCATATCTATGTGGTTAGGTAAACCACTTTTATTGTCTGATATTTCCTTACGTTATTAAATAGCCTCTGAAATCAGTTTTTTTGATGACTGCGTAATATTCTATTAGATGAATATAACATAACATTTAACCTATTTTTAGATAATTTTTTTGTTGTTGTAATTTTCTTCTTTTATGAACAACTCGGTGACCAATCAGCGTACAGGGATCTTTGTCCATACTCAGATTGCTTTTCCATAGGGAAGTTTCTAGAACTGGGCAGAGGGTGTGCTTATTTTTAAGCATTTGATACAGATGGCCAAATAGCCCTCCAGAAAGGTTGTACTAATTACTCTGCATCAGGAAATGAAGGAAGGTTAAAAAAAAAAAAAGGCTCAGAGAAGAGAAGAGGAGGAAGAGGAGGACGAAGCTTGGGGCTGCCTTGTCTGAGTGTGTGGCGAGTGGAACAGGGTATGGGAAGGCTGGTGAGGCCTCCTAGGGCCAGAGGCAGTGCTGACCTGGGGTGTGGCAGGGGGACTCACTGTGTTCAGGCTCCCAGACCCACATCCCAGTGGCTCTCTCAGAGGGAACCCCCGAGGGCAGCCGGGTGGAAGCGCTTGCTGTAGAGGAGGCCTGCGACTCCCCGGGGCTGGAGCGGCCCCACATGCACCACTCCAGGATGTGGGGACGGCTGTGCCTTCTTGTTCCAGGAGAGAGTCCTTTCTTTTCCTTTTATTTAAAAATTTTGTTCAGCTAATTTTTGAACTAGGTAATATATTTATTATATATACTACATATATTTATCTATTATCTATCTATCTATCTATCTATCTATCTATCTATCTATCTATCTATCGTCTATCATGGAAACTCTCCCTCTCGCTCTGTACCCATCCAACAATTCATCCATTCATTTCCTCCCTTGCAAAGGAATCCAGTACAATTACTCTCTGTTGCGCTGTTCCGGATTCATTCTGCACATGCAAGCCAATCTGACTATAAATTTTTGCTTTTTACCCTCTGAACACAAATGGTTGCACATGACGCTCACTGCTCTGCACCTTGCTTTTTAATTTTTCTTTTTTTCCCAGTTTTATTGAGATATTGACATACAGCACCGTACAAGTTTAAGGTGTACAGCATAGTGACTTGATTTATGTATATTGTGAAGTGATTACCACAATAAGATTAGTTAACATCCATCCTCTTGTGTAGATACAAAAAGAAAAAAGAAAAAAATGTTTTTTTCCTTGTGATGAGAACTCTTAGGATCGTAACAACTTTCAAATACCACACAGCAGTGTTAACTATAGTCACCACGATGTACATTATATCCCCAGTACTTAGCTTTTTTTGATTAATAATATAACTTGGAGATTGTTTCATGTCATTCTTTTTAGAGCTGCATAGTACTCCACTGTGTGGACAGACTATTATTTATTTAACCCGCTGTCTACTGGTGGACACATGGGTTGTTCCAGATCCTCACTCTTTCAAGCCATGCAGCAGTGAATAACCTCATCCATGTGTCATTCTGCGTGCGTGCAAGTATTTCTGTAGGATAAGTGTCTAGAGGTAGAAGTGATAGGTCAAAGGGTATTTGCATTGGTAATTTTGATAGATAGTGGCCAATTGCCCATTGGAGGGGTCCAGTTATTTTGTTCTCTCACCAGCAAAATATGAGCTTGTGGTTTCCCTATAGCCTTGCCAAGAGAGGGCTGTTAGATGTTAGAGATTTTTATAGATCCGATGGATGAGAAATGGTATGTCATTAGTTTTATTTTTGTTTCTTTCATTATGAGGCAGGTTGAGCCTCTTTTATGTGCTTTACAACCCTTGGTATATCCCTTCCTGAGAACTGCCTGTTCCTCTCTTCCCATTGTTTCATGGGATTGCCGGTCTCTCTTGCTTCCTTACTCCTTTCTTGGCTCATACGAGGGCCAGATCTTGGCACCCATCCCTGCTCCCAGCATTTGCTTGGGCTCTTTTCACAGAGAGGAGGGGAAGGTGAAGATGCGGGCTGGCACTGGGTGGACCAGGGATGGAGACAAAGTCCTGGCCCCCGAGGAGGCTGCACCCTCATTTGATGGAGGAACTGAAGCCCCCACTCTATGTCAGATGCTCAATAGATGAGATAATGCCCATAAAATGCTCAGCACAATGAAGGGCCCATAGTAAATGCTCTGAGAAAGGCTGCTCATTATTTTTATGTGTAGGACATGCAGACCTGCCAGGATCTATATATCTGCAATGGAGTCTTTAGCTGCTGTCCCCATGTGGTACACGATGCCCTGGGCGGGCTAGGGGGTCTGGCGCCTCCCGGGCACTCCAAGGGCACAGTAGAGCACACGAGCTGCTGGTTTGGATCCAGTTTCTATCTCTGCTAGGTTTCTTTCGTGTGGAAAGCCTGGTTAAGAGCAAGGCTGATCTGAGTAGAATGTGGCTTATGGGGTTTGCATCTTCACTGAATTTTCCTCTCACTCTCAGATGCTGGGGCACAGCCCCGAGCCCTGGCCTTCCAGCTCCCCTCTCCTATTCCCCTCCCCCATCCCTAATCTTATGGGGGTCACAGTCTTCCAAAAGTGCCGGTGATCTGGGCTGGTGGTCAGAGAGGAGTGCCTCAGGCCATAGGCTCCTGGGAAAGCCAGTCTGGACTCAGCCCCACATTCAGGGGCATGTCCATAGTGGGAGATGTGGAGGGGGATTTCTAGCCAGAGGTAGGAGCTAAGGGTAGAAGGGCTGTGGCATTCAGGCAGTCTATCCTCCTTGCCCACCCCTCAGCTTTGCCTCTGACCTGCCACTTGTCTCTGTAAAAATTTCCTGTTTCTGAGCCCACAGCCCCAGGGCCCCCAGGGCCGTCTGCCCAGCCTGAAGTGTGGCTCGCATGGCAGAGAATGGCTGCCGACTGGTGTGGGGGTCCCTGAGGGAGCCCAGAGTCCCAGTGGAGCTCCATCCACCTGTCCTCTGTGTCTTCTAGCTCTGCAGCAAGATCCTGGAGAAGACGGCCAACCCTCAATGGAACCAGAGCATCACGCTGCCTGTCATGGTGAGCCTTGCCCCCTGCAGGCCCACCCCAGGAAGCCCTGGGCTCCCGGCCTCCCAGCATCCTGCCTGCATCCTGGACTTCTGTTTCTGTAAAAGGAGCCCGCCCCAACATGTCTCTCTTCCCTCCATAGTTTCCCTCCATGTCTGAAAAAATGAGGATTCGCGTCATAGACTGGTGAGTCCGGGGTCTCCGCGTCTTTAGAGGTGGCTGTCCTCAGGGGTCACTGGGTCCTTCAGTTTCCTTCAGTTCAGTCTGCACGTAGTGGGAGAGTCTGTTTCAGGGGAGGTAGTCTCCCCTGGGGGAGCCCAGAGAAGGAGAGGGCGTGGGCTGTTCTTGGGAAGCTTACTCACAGCCGGACTCCGAGGTAGATAAGGAGGGCAGCCAGGTAGGGCTGGAAGGGCTCCAGGAGCCCCAAGATCACCTAGGGCAGGAGGTGCCAGGAAGGCGTCGTGGAGGAGGTGGGGTTTTGATAAGTCCAGGGTGAGGGCATTCCAGTAAGGAGAGGATCAGTAGCAAAGGCAAGGAGGCTGGGAAGAGCAGAGCTTCTGGGAGGATGGGCCATGATGTCCCATGGGTTGGTGGGTTGGAATGGAAGGGTCTCCAGGCTGGGAAAGTGGGCCAGGTTGCACGAGCAGGGGTTGCCATTGCAGGCTTGCAACAGGTGAGGGCAATAGCCACATGGACATCCTAGAAAAATAATAGTATCGGACACTTATTGAGCACCTACTGTGCGCCAGGCCCTGTGCCCAGCAAGCACTTTCTGTGCATGATCTCACCTGATCCTCAGCTCACCTTGCAGCATGATCCTACTTCACAAATGAGGGAGCAGGTTTGCAAAGATCGAGTGACCTGCCAGAGGTGACAGCTGGGAAGTGACCGAGGCCAGGCTCAAACCCAAACCTGCTGCTCCCACAGCCTGTGTTCTTAACCACTGGGCCATGCTGCCTCTGCTATGTTGAGGGGTCTCTCTCATACCCGAGGGGCCATTAGGGGCCCACACACATGATCTCCAGGACCTTCCATACGCCAGGCTTTCCAAAAGGAGAGAGTTGTCCTTTCTCTGCCCCTGAAAAGTCTTGGCCCTGTGGTTCCCAGCGTGTTGTCCTTTGGTCTTGGGCCCATGGCACCCCCAGCCAGGAGGATAATGAGAGACCAGGGAAAACCCCCAGGCCACAGAGCCATTAAAGTGTGCGCCAGTTCCCCAAGCCTAAAGAAAACAGCTTTGGAGAATTAGAGGAGAGGAAGGGAGCAAGGAGGGCCAGGAAGGAGAGGCCTCCAGGGCCCCGACCGCTGGTATGTTCCGTGGGGAAGCGGTTTGGGGGAGAGATATGTTTTACATCCACAGACGGCCTCTTCACCTCAGCTTGTGGTGTATGCCCGCACATGTGTGCGTTGTTTTGACTGTGGGCGGCTGGCTGTGCGTGTCTGTGTGTGTCAGTCGTGTGGACTCGTGTGCGTGTGTGCACACGGGTGCGGTTGTCCTGTCACATGTGGTGTGGACGGGCCTTGCCTGAGTCCGTGTGAGCCGTGTCAAAGGCATCGGCATACTGTACAATCCAAACACATTACGGAATCTGGTGGTTGCATCTCTGGTTTGGGTTGAAGTGGCATTTTTATTGTGAGTCTATTTTCAGACTTGCTATATTTTCCAAAGGCAGCCCCAAGCCCCAGAACCCAACTCTTGGCCAGAAAGCATTCTGCTGCTGCAAGTTCCTATCCCGAAAAGAGCTTTCTTCCCAGAAAACTCAGATAAACTTTCGTTATTACCTGAATCCTGGAAATATGATGTGGTCCATGTGGACTTTGCTCTGTAACTTAATCTTCCATTCAGTTGTTACAAAATTTCTTTTTCATTACAAAACAAAAACCCAAAAAAGTAGCCCCCCACCCCGCGTAAAACCAAACCCTCTCTCCTTCCATTCTCTTTCCTTGCTTACTGGGTTTGGGAAAGACCAGAGGTCAGAAATCCCATTCCTTTCCAAGTGCTGGTCTTTTCTAGGGGTTGGACAGGAAGGCGGTTCAAAGATGCCATCAGCTGTCAGTTATCTGGTGTTGACATTCTTATTGTAAAATGTTTAAGGAAGTTTTTACTTTCCGGTTCTTATCAACACCATTTACCAGGAAAGATGATAAGACTTATGCTGACAATTCACTGTGCCTAATGGAGCCCCACCCCATGGAAAACGGGAAAATGGAAGCTTTCTCACCTTCTTGGGAAATACAGAGAGGAAGGAAGGGAGCAGCTGAGATAGGGTATCTCATGGGCTTAGGATTTACGAGAGTAATAAAAGCACCATGCCCAGGTGTGCCTCTCAAATGGGCTCAGGTGTATCGTCACCTGAAGCCGCCTATGGCCAGAGTACGCACAGCAGGGAGCGAGGGCCTTCAGGACTCCAAGAAGAGGGAAAACGCACCCAGGGAAACTTCTGGGAGGAGTTCGGTCTTGCCCAGCCCAGTGTTTCTCAACCAACCTTGGCACGATGACGTTTTGGGCCAGAAATTCTTTGCTGTGAGAGACTGTCCTGTGTATTGCAGGATGTTTAGCAGCAACCATGGCTTCTCTCTACTCATCCCCCCACCCCATACCAAAAATGTCTCAGACATTGCCAAACGTGCCCTGGGGGTCAGAGTCACTGGACTGAGGACCCCTGGTCTAGCCTGACAGGGGCAGCAGGTGGCTGCAGTCAAAGCTCTGGTTTCCGTGTCAGGCGGATCCGGCCCACATTCCAGCTCTGCCGCCGGGGTAAGTTATTGAACCTTCGAAACCTCGGCGTCCTCTGCAAGTGGGGCTGATTGTCCTACCTGCGTCATAGGGCTGAAGTGAGGAATCAATGAGTGAAGTCACATGACAGTTTTAGCACAGTGCTTGGCTCTTAGTAGCTGCTCAGTCAATGCCAGATATATAGAATCACCAAGGGGGCAAGTGTGGGGCACAGGGGGAGGGTCTGCACAGGACGTTTGCCAATGGGTTCATCAGTCAGTTAGCCTCCTCGAGCTCTCACGCTGGTTGGGAGAGGCAAAGCCTTCCTTCTGGAAAGCAGGAAAGGTCCCTGTACCGCGTACAGGAGCAGCATGTGCCATGGCATGAGCACTAGACCAGGGGTCAGGACCCCAGGGTTTCAGTCTGGCTCTGCCCCTCCCTCCCAGGCAGACGTTGGGCAGGGACCTCCTGGTTCCAAGCCTCAGTTTCCTCCTCATCTGTGCAGCAGAGATGATGATAAAAGTACCTGTCCCTCAAGGCTGTTGTGGGGATCCTGCGATGCAAAGGAGGTTAAAAAGTGCCTTGTCACATATAAAGTCAAATACAAAAAGGAACCATAAGCTAATGTAAGACCGTCGCCTCAGAGAGAGTTTCTTCCCGGTCACCTGGTTTTCTCCTTGGTCTGGGTATTTCTTGAGCTCCTGGGGTCTTGTTCTCGCTGGCTCTGGGGTCTGGCTCCCTGAGCTGCCCCTTGTCCTCACCCTGCCTCCTCCCTCTCAACCTGCAGATGTCCCCACAGACATTAGACTGGCAGGCCAGTGTTGGGTGGCTGATGGGAGCAGATAGTTGACGAGATGGACTAGTTCCCTTTGGAGGAGTCTTGAGCGACACTTTCTTTCCAGTCTCTTTTTCCATAGGATTACTAGGCCTTGGTAACATTCCCACTGTGAAGACTGAGACCCCTAATGATGTATAACCAAGGCCATTTCCTTCTTGGGTGGGCTGTGGCCTGCGGTCCCCCACCCCTGTTCAAGCCCTCCCTGCCCCCTTGCTCTAGGGACCGCCTCACCCACAACGACATCGTGGCTACCACCTACCTGAGCATGTCGAAAATCTCTGCTCCTGGAGGAGAAATAGCAGGTAAGTTCCCCTCAGTTCTGCCCTCTGGTGCCCCGTGCTCTCCCCTGTCCCACCCCTGTCTGTCTTACACCTCTACTTTTGAGAGTTTACAGAAAAGGGAAGGTTATAAGGTCCTTGATGCATGTTTCCGGGGGAGAAGGGCTCTGACCAACGAGAGCAATGGGCTTGTGGACATTTAGAATTCTCCACAGCTTGGATGGTGGGATACACCACCGAGAGGTAGAGAGGGGATAATTCACTCCTGCAGGTGACACTGGTGGCTGTGGCCACGCCATCTACGGGGTTCTATGTTGGCCGACTGTGCTCTAGCAGTTTTTACTTTGAAATAGTTTTATTGGTCTGTTAAAAAGTAGTCCACGGGGGCCGGCCCCGTGGCTTAGTGGTTAAGCACGCGCTCTCCGATGCTGGTGGCCCGGGTTCGGATCCCGGGCGCGCACCGACACACCACTTCTCTAGCCATGCTGAGGCCGCGTCCCACATACAGCAACTAGAAGGATGTGCAGCTATGACATACAACTATCTACTGGGGCTTTGGGGGGAAAATAAATAAATAAATCTTTAAAAAAAAAAAAAAGTAGTCCATGATCATTTTGTAAAACTTTAAAGAGATAATCTGAAAGAATATAACATTTATCCGTGAAATCACCCATAAGCCTACCCTTCCCAGACAAGAACTATTAATATTCTGGAACCTTTCTGTGTGTGTGTATATATACACATATTCATGAAAAACATTGTTTTGAAACAATTTTCCATTGTTTTGAAAATTGCTTCTTGTCACTTGGCAATACAACATAGATGTCTATTCATGTTATTAAATATTCTTCTACAATATAATTTTAAACGAATACACATATTCCATTGTGTGAATGTACCATAATCCATGTTAACTAGTTAATGTTGAATAAGTAGGTGTTTTCTAATTTTTCCACGTTATAAACAACTAACTTTATGTTGAATAGTCTGGTAGCTGAATCTTTATGCAATTCATTATTTTCCTTTTGGATGAATATCTCGAAGTGGAATTGCTGTGTCAAAGGATTTGAACATTTTAAAGCTTTTTGTATATATCAAAATTGCTCTTCAAAAAGACCAGACTAATTTACATTCTAATCACTCACACAAGATATTTTGCTCCACCCTCGCCAACACAGGGTAAAATAATGATATTAAAAAAGAACTTTGGGGCCGGCTCCGTGGCTTAGTGGTTAAGTGCGCGTGCTCTGATGCTGGCGGCCTGGGTTCAGATCCCGGGCGCGCCCCAGGGCACCGCTTCTCCGTCCAACGCGAGGCCGAGTCCCACGTGCAGCAACTAGAAGGATGTGAACCTATGACATACAGCTATCTACTGGGGCTTTGGGGGGAAAAAAATGAATAAATAAAATCTTTAAAAAAAAAAAAAAAAGAACTTTGTTAGTTTGATAGGTAAATTTTATTGTTGCCTTAATTTTCGTTTCATCAATAGCTGGTAAAGTTGACCAATGTGAATTTAAAAATATTTTAATAATTATCTTATACTTAAAAATTGTATATATTTATATACTTTATATTTATTTCATTCTAAACTGCCTATTCATGTTCTTGTGCATATTTCTGATGGTATGTTTGTCTTTTTCTCAGTGTTTCGTACGAGTTCTGTATGTATATGGATGTTAACTTTCTCCCTATTATATGTGTGGTAAATAATTTTTGTCAGTTTTATTTTACTATTTAATAGTTTTTGATGTATAGAAATTTAAAATCTTTTTGTAGCCAAATATGTTAATCTTCCTTAGTGATTAAGGCAAGGATCTAACATTACTCTTTTCAAAATTGTTCTTTGGTGATACCAATACTGTATGTTGAATACTCTTTTCCTTATATTTTGGAATGCCACCATTATCCCCTACTAAATTCCTAAATGTGTTCTTGGGCTTGTTTCTTGATTTTCTATTAGCTTTAATTGGTATGCCTGCTTATTATTTCTGAGGTTTTGGTATCTGGGTTATGCTGGCTCTGTAAAATTAATTGGAAAGACTTAAAGTCTTTTCTAACATCTGGAGAAGTTTATATAACATAAGAATATAGTCTTTTGAGGGTTTGGAAGAATTCACCCATAAAACCATATGGGCTGGGTGCCCTTTTTGAGTGGGTGTTGTACTAACTCTTTAAAAGCTTTTCAGTTTCTCCCATGATCATGGTTATTTTTAGTTTGTTACTTTTACTATAGCCAATTTTGCTAATTTATATTTTTCTAGAAAAGCATTCATTACATTGAGGTCTTCTAATTTATTTACATAGTGTTGTACATAGCAATCTTTTTAATTTAAATAATTCTCTCTACCTGTAGTGTTTTCCCCTTTCTTTTTTCCTACTTTATTGGACTTTTCAGAGAATCAGCTTTTGGATTTATTTACCAATTCTAATGTTTTCTTTTCTTTTCTAATTTTTTATTCTCTCATCTTTTTACCCTTTTTAAAAAACTCTTTAGACTTATTTTGTGGTTTCCTTTTTATTTTTTGTGAGGAAGATTGGCCCTGAGCTAACATCTGTGCCCATCTTCCTCCACTTTATATGCGACGCCACTACAGCATGGCTTGATGGCAGGTCCGTGCCCGGGATTTGAACCTGCAAACCCCAGGCAGCTGAAGCGGAGCACATGAATTTAACCATTACGCCACCGGGCCGGCCCCAGTGTGGTTTCCTTTTTTAACTTTCTTTTTTTTTTTTTTTTTTTTTTAAAGATTTTATTTATTTATTTTTTCCCCCCAAAGCCCCAGTAGATAGTTGTATGTCACAGCTGCACATCCCTCTAGTTGCTGCATGTGGGACCCGGCCTCAGGATGGACGGAGAAGTGGTGCCTTGGTGCACGCCCGGGATCCGAACCCGGGCCACCAGCATCAGAGCGCGCACACTTAACCACCAAGCCACGGGGCCGGCCTCCTTTTTTAACTTTCGAATTAACTTCTTGGGTTTATTTTCCAAATTTCTTATTTAAATCCAGAAAGTATGGTTTCTGCCCCATATATCATGCTTTTGGCCTTCGCAAACCCACGGTTATATTTGACTCTTTTTAATTTTTTACATTTAAATTGTCTATTTTGAATTTGTTTTGGTATACTTTCTGAGAGCACTGCGATTGGATTCCTTTGTAGGTAGTCTTGTTTTTCCGGCTAGATGCTGCTTGTAGGAGTGTATCTTTTTCCTCGTAGTTTAAAAAATTACTTTGATCTCTCTAGGTTCAGGAGTTTTTTCACTGAACTTTGTCTGAGACACGGCGAATTCTTAAATCTGAGCTGAGGAATAATTCCTCTTATTCTAACGTTGTAACATGGACGGATGGCTGAAGGCAGGGTGGGGCAGGGTCAGAGCTGGAGCTCTGGGTTCCAGTTCTGCTTCTCGTTGGCTGAGTTGCCCCAGTCTCCTCTCAGCAGTCCCAACCTCGTGAGGTCGTTTAAGGACCCAGTGAGATTATAAATTCGAAGTTCTTAGAGTGTCTGGTACACAATCAAACCGAAAACAGCGTTTGCTGTTGAGTATCATTATTGGCTTTCTGCATCACTGATCTGATATTTTTCCTGCATCAATTCTGCTTTTTACTGCTTCCTATGTGGTTTAAAATTGGCTTTTGCACTTTTAGTTTCTTGTCATGCCTTCTTTTCCCTCTGTCACTCCTTTTATGTTTTCCTTTTCCTCTTTGTTCTCTCCCAGAAGTTTTGCTTTGTTCCACTAAAGCTATGTCTTCTCGCACTCTGTGGAGGATTCCAAATCATTTCCCGAGAATTTCGGGTCCTGAATCTGACAGATGCTGTTTCCCTGGCCCAGCTGGCACTCTGTTCTTCTCCTGCCTGCTTTGTTCCCCCTCTAACAGGACTTTTTCAGTGTTGGTGTCTTTCTACAGACAGGGTGTGTGGGTCTCTGTCCATCCACTTTCTCAGATCTTTACCTGGAGGGCAGGTTAACGGGCCCAGTTTCCGGAAGTCTCCATCTGGTGCTCTTGAAGTTGACCAGTCACTTCTTCTGGGTTCTCTGAAACATTTTCTTTTTTTAAACTTCTAATTATAAAACATTCAAACACACATGAAAGTGGAGAATTGCACAATAAACTCTTAGGTGCCCTCACTCAGCTTTGACGTCTAGCTGCCCTCTGCTGTTCTGATTTCATTGTTGATACTTGTACTTGGTGGCACACACAGACACAGACTGACTTCCAGAAAACACTGCTGTCAGGGCTCCTCCTGCCCTGGCCCCTCCGCCTCCTGACTGCGGGAACAGCTGTCCCAGGGTGCGGCCCCCCTTCTCTAACGCTTTTCAGATGATTTCTGAGAATGGCTGTCTTGGATGTACATGTAGAAAGATTTGAGCTGGGGGCAGTGCATCATAAGGGTGGGGTGGGAGGGAGGGTATTCTGGCCCCTCCCTGAAGATCAGCACTTCTGGTACGGAAGGAATCTCTTTTCTAGTTTTCTAACTGGGTGCCGTCCCCGTCTCTGAATCCAGGGACAGACCGATAGAGGCACAAAGTGTTTTCTAACAGCCGCTGTTTCATGAGGCTACAGCTGTGCCTGCCATCAGCCGCCTGAGGGGGAGTTTCAATGCCTGGCCCTCCATCAGTCTTCATTTCTGGTGTTGGCCTTGTTCTTTTTCAGAGTCACTATCAATATTTTAATGGGAACGTGAGAAAGATGTTTATTTGGCCACTAGATGGCGCTCAGGTCACGGGCAACCCTGTGGTTCCTGGAGGCATTCAAAGGCAGGACCGCTGTCTCCCACAGATTGTTTCGGAAATAAATGAGAATCTTCCTGCAACCAGCTAACCAGTTCTAAATGTGCTGTTAAATAGCTTGATCTCGGTAACAGTAAAAGAGTTAAAATCACTGCTCAAACTGGCACCGTTCTTCATGACTGCCTTGATGTCCCTTCCCCCACAGGTGTGTCCCGTTCCGAGGCCCTGAAGGTTAGCACCAGCCTCGCTCCCTGCCAGGCTTCTCCCACTTGTCCTGAGGCTACCTCAGAACATGTCACTCCCATTTTCCCTTCAGCTCTTTGTATTTTTTTCCTTCACACTGGGGGGTTCTAGCACATCTGGGCAATGCACGACATCTTATTTCCTCGCTGCTCTCAAAACCCAAACTAAACCAAACTGTAAAAATGGGTTCTTTCTCTATATTCCCCTCATAGTTCACCAGATTATTTGGTCCAACCAGGAGTTTTTGTGTTCGTGTTTTTGTTTTTATTTCCAGTGAGGACACTGGCCTCTTAAGCACTTCTGCCCACAAGTTTGCCTGGGCACACTTAAGTGTTCCTTGGACCTTGTGCTCCAAAGCATTTAGTAAAAATTTGGATTTTTAAAAAGGAGTGCTTTCCTTAGAAGCTGAAGCTCTTTCGAAAGGTAAGGGGCCCATGAGACCCATGAAAACTACACGAATTCTTTCATAACTTTATACGTATGAAAATCATGCCACATAAATAGCACTTGTATCCTGCAGTTTTTCCACAGCTGAGAAATCCGAGGTTAGTTTCTTTCTGTCTTTGGAACGTAGCTGATGATGATTTCCCAGCAGTTCTCGGTTCTCCTCCTGCCTGGCGCGGGCCGGTGTCAGGCGGCCAAGCGTGGGCGTGGGAGATGTGCCGAGAGGCAGAGGCAGCGGCGGGGCTGGCCGCAGGTGATGATGCCTCAGCCTCTCCAGGAGGTGACCTGGGTGTCCCCGGGGACTGTCTGCGGGGCTGTGACGAGCCGCTCATGTGGCTGGGAGGAGCGGCTCTCCTTCTTCTCTGGCTTCCCCCAGGTGAGGGGGATGGGCTTGGCTGCTCAGGCCGCAAAACTGGGAGTATTCATCTGTGTTTTGGGGCTTCCACAGCCCTGGTTCCCTGGGCTTAGGGAAAACACACCAAAACACTTGTATTTTGGCAGAAGTATGAGGAGGACTAAATAGAGGCTTTGTCTTGGGTGGCTTCACTAGTCCTTCTGCCCTTAACTTGATGGGCTGTCTGCAGACACTGGGGAGAGAACCTGGGCTGATCCTCAGCACCCAGAGACCTATGACCCTGCCCCCAAACTAGGACTCACTGGCCTGAGTTGTCAGCAGTGCCATGTTTTATTAGGTGCCCAGCACTGTTCTGGGTTAGGTTTGCTGAACAAATGAATGAAAGAATGAATGAAGGAATTAGTGAAACGTGCCATTGGGAAATAGGCTACTCTGCAGCCACCCACTTGGTCCTCCTAGCCA
Source organism: Ceratotherium simum simum (assembly GCF_057802395.1). Lineage (NCBI taxonomy): Eukaryota > Metazoa > Chordata > Mammalia > Perissodactyla > Rhinocerotidae > Ceratotherium > Ceratotherium simum. The sequence goes on along the minus strand of NC_141910.1, from coordinate 15,007,508 downwards.
CCAGAGGCATGTGTTGGTCAGAGGCTGGTGGGATTCGGGAGACGTCTGTGTCTGGCTGGGCACCAGTCTGCAGGCAAGACTCAGAGTTGGTCTGTGGGTGGGAAGCCGGGTCTGCCTCCGCAAGAAGCACATGGGGGTTGGAACTATGACCCCGGCCTCATTAGCTCGAGATAACTGGCCGGGCCTGTTTGTAATCATTTGGAAGGAGCTTAAAATGGAATCTGTTTCCTTCCGGTGGGCCCTGGCTGCTGCTCTCCTCGGGCTGCAGCTGTGCCCATGTCGGCCCTCTCATGGCTGCTCAGCTCCCCTGTGACCAGAGGCCTGGCTCCCCCACTGATGAAAACCTATTCCTGTGGATATGAAAGTGGCCAAGAATTCTGGTTCTGTAGCTCTGACTTCTGCCAGCCGGCGTTCCTGGCTGAGGCCGGGCTGTGGAGAGCTGAGGGGCCGGGTCCCAGGGCCTCAAGCCCCCTGGAGCTGGGCCTCGCTCTCCTTGCTGCCTTCTGCACTCACTTGATCAGCCCTGTCCTTGCATCCAGACCTCCACGTTCCCCCTCCTCTCTTCTTCACTCTTTTTCTCTCTCTGTCTCTGCTCTTTCTTCCTTCACAGTGTTTTGCGCAACTCTTGGCTCTTAACTACAATCATGGAGCTACGGGAAAATAGTAATAGGTATTTTTTTTTTGCAGGAGACCAATAGGTAAAGGTGAACAATGAATTAAGTTAATCAGAGATTTCACCAACCACATCCCGCAGCTTGGTCAGGACCCCAGACTTGGTTACACTTAGCTGGTTGGAGGAGACAGAGAAGGTCAGAGTGCAGGAAGAGGCAGAAATCAGAGAGGACAGTGGAAGGAGACTGAGGGGTGCCCACTCCTTTGGGACTGTCTTGTACCTGCCTAGAAGTGACGGACGGATTCCAAGAGCCCAGGAGTAGGCCAGAGCATCTCCTTCCTTGCTTATTTCTAGACACCTCTTACCAGCATTTAGGGCACACCCAAGTGTGTAGAACCTTCAGCTATTGGTCAGCATCTGGCACTGTGCTTCACTTGGAGCGACAGGTGCCAGAAGCCAGATCCCAGCGCCTGCTGTTGTGAAAATGCAACATGGTGCCCTCAGTGGCAATACTGGAAATGGCCACTAGGTGGCGATGTTGTGCCTTGAAATGCCGCCTCTCAGCGAGCAGGGTCCCCAGTGTCAACCTGCCTGTTGGGTGGAGCACTGGGTGTGCCTCGCTGCCAGCTCTGGCCCTTTCGTGTGTCCTCCGCCTTTTCTTGGTGTCTATCCTTTATGTCTCTCCCTTGTCTGTCTATAATATGGAAAAACACCTTTTCTTTGCTGTGTTATTTCTTGAGTGTATCTAGTCAGGTTTCAGGTCCAATTTTCAATTGGCAAACAACACATAGACGTGCAGGCAGACACCAGTGGGGAGGGACCTGAGGGCCCACCATGGCGCTGGGGGCTGTGTCTGACTGGGGAGGGTGCAGTGATGACTTAGTTTGTGATAAATTCACAGCTGGGCAGGGCTGGGGCCTCGGTTCACATCTGTTTCCCGCGCGGGAGCTGTCTTTCCATCTGTCTGTCTGCTGACTCTCCGTCCACAGGCCCGTTCACGTAACCCGTGCTCCTCCCAGCCATGCCCATCCTAACCCCTTTTCCATTTCTTTACGCTTCAGAGGAGCCTGCAGGTGTGGTCAAGCCTCCTCCAGCCACGGACCGTATGTGCTTTCACCTTGGGGACAATGAGGGGGGCGGGGGGCTTGGGGTTTTTGCTGGAGAGGAGGGTAGCTGGTTGCCGGGAACTTTCTGATTTGCCTGTAGTGGGACTGCGATTCCCCACCACGGACCCTGAGCTCACCATTGGCTGCTACCTCTCAACCGCAGTTGAATATGTAAATCGCTTGGAAAGTTTTAAAGACAATTCCCTCCCACCCTGCAAACCCCTTCCTGAATCTGTTGGGCTCGTCTGATGCTCAAATGAGTCCACTCTTTCGAGCAGGGAGGAGGGGCAGGCATGGGGGTCCATGATGGGGCAGGGGCAGTGTAAGGCATCTTGGGAACCAAAAGGAGGCCAGGGTGAGTTGAAAACTCTTGAAGTTGGAATTCACAAGATAAATCACAATCGAGATGATTAGTACAAGTAATTAGTAATGTCAGTTCCATCAGCCTGGGCCTCCCACCTCTGTCCCAGGTGACAGCGCCCTGTCTGTGCTGGGGGCTGGAGGGGCAGTGATGAGGGATGCAGGGTGGCCCCTGGCTCTGGGGGAGGCACACCCCTGCCTTCTGGTTGGTAATATCTTATTTCTCAGGGATGGGCTCAAGCCCATCTCTGCCCTTCCCTCACCCCCAGGTCTCAACACTCGGGGGTGAGTGTTGAGACTATCATTCCCTTAGGTCTGGCTCAAGCATTTCCTTGATGAGGCCATTTATTTTGTGCCTACCTTGCCCCACCCTTGCTCATATGGGTTGGATCATCCCAGATAGTTCCTGCTCCTGGGCCCACTTCCCACCTTTGGCATTCTGGAAACTGCCTCTTCCTTCTCCCTCTGAAAGGGGCAGCTGGATTTTCAGCGTTCTCAGAGGACGGCCAGTGAAGTCCCATCCTGGGAAACTTGGCTGTCAGCTGGAAAATCATGACATTAACAAAAGAGGGCCTCCAAAAAGGATGGAAATGATGTAGAGAGAAGATTTTCCCTCATCATCAGTGTAATTTTCATTCAAACCCCACTCCAACTTCTCCACTGAAAGATTGTTCTTTGCACAATGTGGGGAGGGAGAGGGGATGCCAGGATGAGTCAAGGTCATTAGGTGGTCTGTCTCGACTTCATAAGGATACGGGGGTGGAGGGGACATGTGCCTGGGGGCTGCCCTGTGTGTGGGGGGACATCTAGCTGGCGCCCCTTCCTGGTGCCGTGGGAGATGGCTTCTCTGGTCACAGGCTCTGGGGCCTCCTTCATGCCTCCTCAGAGGCCGGATGGCCTGAGACACGGACGGAAGTGCAAGATGGAGGGGGGGATGTAGGGCGAGGTGCAGCCTGAGAGGGGTGGTGCAGTGCAGGGTCTGAGCTCCAGCTTTGCGTGCTGGCTGAGTGCATGGGCTTTGAGCTTCGACCATTTTGGGTCATGCCACTCTGTAGTCATGTGTTCCTTTGCATCTCTGAGCCTCAGTTTCCTCATCTATAAAATGGGACTAATAGAAGTTATACACATCTCCATGTCTCAGCACGGTGGTGAGGATTAAAGGGACTTATGGGAGACCATGGGAGCTCTCATCATTGTCACCATTCGTTATACATTTACGGGGGCTGCATCCCACGCATGTGCGAAGAACTGAGGGCCAGGGATGGGCTCAGGCCTGAAGGTGGCTGGGCTGAGCCCTAGAAAGCCCTGTCGGGCCAGCCCCTCTGATCCCTATGTATGTCTCCCAGTGGATGACCACCTGGGCTTCCTCCCCACCTTCGGGCCCTGCTATGTCAACCTCTACGGCAGCCCCAGGGAGTTCACTGGCTTCCCAGACCCCTATGCAGAGCTCAACACGGGCAAGGTGAGCCAGCCAGAGCCCCCATAGCCCCCAGATCCCCAGGCTTGCATGCGGGGGTCTTCCAGCCTGGCCTGGGCAGTATCTGGGGCTGGCCTGGGCTCCAGGGGACTGATGGGGCTTTTGTGGGCCCAAGGCCAGGCAGCCACCCACTCAGAGAACACTTCCTTCCCCTGGCGGCCTCCTGGTCCCTTCCTCCCTCTCACTCCCCTCCCTTTTGCCTCTTCTTCAGGGGCAGCCTGATCCCCCAATTTTCCTCGCCCCTGAGGTCCCATCTGTCTCAGGTTTCATCTCTCCCCTGGCTGGGTTGGAGTCTGTTACTGACATCTGGGAGGCTTGGCATGTCCCCTGATCTCTGTGGGTCACCATTTCCTCATCTGCAGAGTGATGGGGGTGACTCAGGGCCCTCCAGGTTGCCTGGGAGATGAACGAACTCAGGGCCAGATCAGGCCCCTCTCCTTCCCCTCCACCCCCCCTGCTCCTGGTGACCCAACCTCCCCTCTCAGGGGGAAGGCGTGGCCTACCGAGGCCGGCTTCTCGTCTCCCTGGAGACCAAGCTGGTGGAGCACGGCGAGCAGAAGGTGGAGGATCTCCCTGCCGATGACATCCTTCGGGTGGAGGTGAGGGGCACGGCTCTGGGGAAGCGAGAAGGGCGGTGGCCGAGTGGGTCTGGCTCTGAGGTGTCACAGTGGAGGAGGGCTCAGCTCTGCCCACACGCATGTGCCTGCACCACTCTGGGCCTCAGCACCTCAGCTGTGATGTGACACCTACCTTGTGTCCCTGAGGAATGGTTCAGAGGCTCAAAGAAGATAAATGAAAGTATTTAAAAAGTCTAGAGCTTGATGCAAAACGAGAGGCTATTTTACAACAATAATGTAATAGCTAACACTTATTAATCACTCAGAATGTGCCCGTGACCCTGTGCTAGTGACACTGTTGATGTCATCGAGTCCTCCAGCACCAGTGAGGTGGCTGCTCTTAGTATCTCCATTTTACAGATGGGGACACTGAGGCTCCAGTGTGTCAGAGCAGCAAGTGGTGGAGGTGGGCCTTGTGTCCAGGAGGCACTGCATGGAGTCTGCGTGGTGGTTTAAGCTCTCAGACTCTGTAGTCTGATGGTGCTGGTTTGAGTCCTGGCCTCACCACTCACCAGCTGTATCAGTTTCCCTATCTGTAAAGTGGGGGTAATAATTATACTCACCTCACAAGATTGTTGTGAGAATTAAATTAATTCATGCCCGTATGCAGTAAGCACTCAATAAGTGTTAGCTATGACGATTTACATTATCCAAAAACCCAGTTGTATAACCCTCTTCTCTCTGCCTCCCACGAATGGGATCCCAACGTCATCTTGGTTCAAATAGGGACATGTGATTGTGTGCCTGCCACGTCCTCAGCCCTGGTCCTCAGCCCTGTGCCGACGCCCAGAGGGGACGATGGGATTCGTTCATCCCACGCACATGGCAGCCGGTGTAGACTGCAGAGCTGGCTGATGTGGTGGAGGCCCTGAGTGGCGGGGGGTGGGAGCTCTGGGCAGGGGCACGACAGGGTGGAGCCTCAGTCGGCAGAGGCAGGAGACCAGGCTCCGCTGGGGTGGCAGTGCCGTTGCTGCTGGTTTGGATCGAGGAAGTAGCACAGCCTTGGAGGAGCAGACCTACTGGAGGAAGATGGACAAACGCACAGGACTGGAACGCGTCTGCTCAGTCAGTAACCAATCCGGGTGCTGTGGCTTAGCTGGACCGCTCGCCACCCACCTGTCCAGGCAGGATTTGTTGGGTGCCATTTGCTGTGACCCCTCCCCGCCCTAGTGTCTTCCTTCCTCTGCCCTCTCTGCTCCCAGAAGTACCTCCGGAGACGCAAGTATTCCCTCTTTGCCGCCTTCTACTCGGCCTCCATGCTGCAGGACGTCGACGATGCCATCCAGTTCGAGGTCAGCATCGGGAACTACGGTAACAAGTTCGACACAACCTGCCTGCCACTGGCCTCCACCACCCAGTACAGCCGGGCGGTCTTTGACGGTGAGGCCGCGTGCCTGGCTGGGACCCAGACCACAGAGCTGGGGCCGAACCCTAAGTCCTGCCTCCCGTGGAAAGCTGCCGAGGCCCACTCGAAGGCCCTGGCCCTGGCAAAGCTGTTCAGGGGACCCCCTGCTGTCCCCCTGTGCCACCTCCCCCTGCTCACCTCCGTGTGGGTCCCTCCTGCCAGGACCCGCAGATTGGGCTCCTGACACTGGCTGTGGTCAGCATTGACCCTGATCTCTGGCGATCGTTTATTCCAGGGTGGCTGTTGGGCATGGTGTCGAGATTTTGGAGAGTGTGGGTTTCCTTCTAACAGGCCCCCTGTTTTGATGTGCTAAGGAACCCTGATGAGAGCAGCAGCTGTCTGTTCAGGCACCGTGTGTGGACACTGTGGCATACTGGTCATGTCCTGTGTGTCCAAGGGAGTTCTCAGTGGGCAGGGGAGCAGGTGCCTGGGTCCGTCCCACCCTCGGTCACCTTCTCACCCACCCCTCGGCTGCTGGCTCACTCCCCGCCCGTTCCCGTCCTGCCAGGGTGCCATTACTACTACTTACCCTGGGGCAACGTGAAGCCTGTGGTGGTGCTGTCATCCTACTGGGAGGACATCAGCCACAGAGTTGAGACCCAGAACCAGCTGCTCAGGATCGCCGACCGGCTGGTGAGTGAACGCTGTCCCACACTCGCACACACCTTGTGCACGCACCCCCCTCGAGTGGGTGTCTTCAGACTGGTCCCCCATGGGTGCACACTCTTATACATAACTATGCCTGCAGACCTTCACGGCCACCTTCATGGCCCCTGGGGTCCCCTGTGTCCTGACAGTGCCAGGTTTGCGATCCTGTTGTGCATCCTGGGAGGGGCAGGAGAGGGAGTGAGAACAAGCCTGGGGAGCCCCCAGACTGATGTAGGAGCCAGCACGGAGAAAGAGCAGAGAGAAACTGAGCTGGGGGCAGCAGGACAGAGCCTTGCACCCATTCATTCATTCATTTATCTAATGCCTTTGACTCTTAGCATACACAAGGGCTTGTGCTGGAAACTTCTAACTAGAAGATAGACATAAACAAGGAGCTGTCCTGCATTAGGGGAGTCAGTTTTGTAAAGAAGAGCACAGGTTCCCCCACACTTCTCATCCAGATGTTCCAAACTTAAGTTCAGGTGACACTCTGGAGTACTGAGGGGAGATGGGGGCTCTGAGGAGGGAGAGGGCCAAGGAGCATCAGGAGGGCGTTGCAGGGGCGGCGAGGGGGGCGGGAGGTGGGAGCCCATCTAGGATGCCATTACAGTGGTCCAGGGGAGAGTGACAAGGCGCTGGGAAGGAGATGACCTTGGGGAGAAACTTGCATGGTTTGGGCAAGAAGGACTTGGTGGTCTCTTGGCTTGGGGGAAGAGGAAGGGCTGTAAGGAGTGACTCCAGTGGCTGGGGGTTGGGAGGCCTGGGAGAAGAGCAGAGTGTACAGTGAGTTCTGTTTTGGACATGACCAGGGGTTACCTGTGGATGCTGGGAGCTGCAGGCCTGGCACTTGGCCAGAGAGTGGAGGAAAATCAAAGTGGGCAGAGGGGGAGGCCAAGGGCGGGGAGCTGATGACCTTGGCGGTGGCCCCAGGCCATTCCTGTGTGTGCATGGGGTGGAGGCTCACCCACGAGGCAGTGGCCCATGGGAACACGGAGGAGGTGTTGCAGCCACGCTGTTGGAGCAAGCGAGGGGCAGCAGGACAGAGGGAGGGGGCTTGGAGAGGCTGGGGCCTGTCTGTGGAGGTGAGCACAGTGAGGAGGCAAGGTGCAAGGGGAATGGGAGGATTGGGATCTTGGGGTGGCTGGAGGGGTTCAAGGCCCAGGTGGGGGCCGTGGTGGTCCATGCCTTCCCTAGACTGGCAGTCTTTGTGCAGGAGAGCTTGGAATCAATGCTGTGCAAGTCCAGTCCAATTCTCCCGAGGGGGGGAAAGTGTCTTCTTTCCAGGGCCTGTCCCCAGACTAGTGGTCCCAGGGTGGAGCACACGCTCAGAAGGCTGATGGTGGGGAGGGGCGTGGGGGACTGAGGGACAATCCTTGGCCTGACCAGTATCCTGTGAGGTATCTCTGCCTCCCAGCTCAGGGCTGAGCCCCTGGAGATGGCTGGAGAAGAGCTCCATGGAGGAGACCAGATGCAACCCCAGGAGTGACCAGCTATGGGAGTTTGGAGAGGGAACCCCCTGTTAGTGGAGGTTGTCTGGGTGTCCCTGAAGGAGGGAGGATGGGATCCGAGCCTGGTTGGGTGGTAGGATATAGAAAGGAGAGAGCATTCCAGATGGGGGATTAGAGGGGGCTCAGAGGTCACTTACCTGTGAGACGTCAGACCTGGCTTGAAGGGGGCCTGTGAGGAGCAGGATGCCATCACATTCTGTTGAAGCCTGCACACAGAGCCTGAACTCCTGACCATGCACGAGGTTGGAGTCCCAGGCTTGGGAATTTGGATCTGTTTGGCGTGGGGAGCCCTGGAAGGTTCTTGAGCCAGGACAGACCCTGGTTTGTCAGGTCTGGGCTCTGCCTTCTTTGCTCTAACTGGTCTCTCTCTTCCAGTTCAGGGACTGGGCTGCGGTGACAGGGCCTGGGGGTTGGGGGTCCGACGTGAACCTTCCACCCCGCAGTGACAGTCCTGACCCTCGCCTGCCTCTTCCACAGGAAGCCGGCCTGGAGCAAGTCCACCTGGCCCTGAAGGCTCGGTGCTCCAGCGAGGATGTGGACTCCCTGGTGGCTCAGCTGATGGATGAGCTCATTGCAGACTGCAGGTAGGGGGTGCCTGGCACCCACACACCCTCCCCGCCTGGCTCAGCTGGACCCTTTCCCTGGGAGTGTTCGTGTGTGGCAGTGAGCAATGGCACGTCTCCCCAGCCACGCTTGGCCAGCAGTCCAGCCCGTGCTGAGTCCAAAGGTGCTGCAGCCAGCGCGGGGAGTTGAAAAGGTGACATTTAGAGCAGGTCATAAATCTCCCTGCAGCACCGGCAGCTGTGGGCCCGGCCGGCCCGGCTCACCTGAATGGGGAGCATTGTGTCTCTGATCCCCGACCTCCGATTTCCCTGATGGGATCTCCAGGAGGAGCCGGCTGGTGGGTGACAGCGCCCCTCCTTCCCCCAAGGCCAAGTTGGGGACCATGGTTTGTGTTTAGCCTTCTATTGCCATGGCTGACTGTCAGCTTCAGGAAAAGGGGGTTCTGGGGGTGATGGAGAACAAGGGGGCTTGGAGAAGGGGGAGCATCTCAGCATCTCCTCCACCACTGGGTGATTCGAGGCTCACCACCCACCTGCTCTGAACCTTGGTTTCCTTGTCTGTAACCTGACATTCAGAATAACTCCTTTATAATATCACAGAAACAAGGCCCCGGCCCAGAGAAAGTCTTTCATAAATGTAGCTATAGTTATTCTTTTTTTTTTTTTGTGTGAGGAAGATCAGCCCTGAGTTAACATCCATGCCAATTCTCCTCTTTTTGCTGAGGAAGACTGGCCCTGAGCTAATAACATCTATTGCCAATCCTCCTCCGTTTTTTTTTTTTTTTTTGCCCTTTTTCTCCCCAAAGCCCCAGTAGATAGTTGTATGTCATAGTTGCACATCCTTCTAGTTGCTGTATGTGGGACGCTGCCCCAGCATTGCTGGACAAGCAGTGCGTCGGTGAGCCCGGGATCCGAACCCCTGGCCGCCAGTGGCGGAGCGCGCGCACCTAACTGCTAAGCCACAGGGCTGGCCCCTATAGTTATTCTTAAGGAGAAGAAAAATGCAGGAGACTTAGCTTCCTGTCCTTTAACCAGCTTTGTGGCCTTGGACAGCTTCAGTTCTCTGGACATCAGTTTTCTCAGCTGTTAAATGGACTTAACAAATAGTTGCCTTTCTATTTTCTATGGGGTTAAGTATGATTATATACAGATATATTCTATGACCCCCTCTAAATCTTATCACCCTCCCATTGAATGTATGAGAAATGCCTTGATGCTGAGAAACTGGTGACATGGTGGCCTGATGCGGTGCCCCTTCCAGTCCTCTGTGCCCAGGTTGTGAAGTGCATCTCTATCAGACCAAGTGTCTCCCCAAAGAACGCCACCCCCAGGGGTGCAATTCCAGACAGGTCATTCCCTCATTCCCCAAGCCTTCCTGAAGCCTGGCAGGCTCCACCGGCACCCAGAGCATATTGACGAGGTGCAGCTTCAGCTTCCAGGGGCGATGATGCCACGGGGGCAAATGAAGTGTGTTGGGAGTTAGAGGCACTCGCTGTAGGAGGGGGAGGCTGAAGTCCAAGTGAGACAGGCCTCAGGGGTCTCCTGGGTGAGCTCAGCCCTGCGAGCCGTTGGGGGCACAGCGGTCCCGTGGTTCAGACGCTCACTCTGGCTGCAGGGGGAGGGATGGGCTGGCAGTGGTGGCGAGGGGAGGCTGGATGAAGGCGGGGACATTGGGAGGGGTGGGGCCGAGGGAAGCAGAGGGCAGCGTGGACTCTTCAGGAGGCATCAAGGTGACAACAGCCTCATCATGAACACTTTCTGTGTCAGGTCCTGTTCTAAGAATTTTACATGCATTAACTACACATAAAATCTTATGAGGTAGGAAGTAGAATGACCCGTTTTTGCAGATGAGGAGACTGAGGCACAGAGCGGTTAATTAACTTGCCCAGATTCACACGCCTAGTAAGTGGCCGAGCCGCTCGCTGTATTGCTCTCTTGTGGACAAGACTTGGTGGACTGGATGTGGGGGCCCAAGGAAGGTCCAGAATGATCCCCAGCTCTGGTCAGAGCAGCTGGTGGACGGCAGGACTGTTCTGGGAAGGGGTCAGCAGGAGAAGGGCAGGTTTTGAGGAAGGTGAGGAGGTCAGGACTGGCCGTGCTGAGTGGGAGGTGCCTGTAGGACATCTGTGGTCTGGAGGTCGGAGGACAGAGTGGGTCTGGAGGGGCACACAGGGGCACAGTCACCCTGGGGAGGGCCTCAGAGGGACTCGCTGTGCTCTACTGGCCCAGCCTGGCAGCTCTGGCGCCGAGGGCGGGCCAGGGCTCTGGGTGCTCCGGCCGCACAGCTCATGACTCATGCGTTGTGTGGACCTTGGCAGGTCCCAGGTGCCTGAAACATCTGAGATGGGTGGGACCTGAGTCCTGGGCTGCCCTCACCACCCCTCTCAAGGCGCTGTTCTTGGAGGATTTGGCTAAAAGCACTTCTGCCAAAGCCTGGCCCCCTGAGTCACTCTCCTCTGTATAGAAGGTGGCCTGGGGCCTCCTGGGGGGCCTGGTCCCAGGTCAGGAGCTTGGGAGGAGGTTCCCATCCTCTTGGGAACGCACAAATGGCTTGCCAGGGTATGAATGCCAGGCATCAGGACCGATTCCTTCAGGCACCACCTGAGGCCACCAACATCTCCGGGGCCACAGCAAGAGGGCTCCCTCCACCTCCCGAGCTCTGCTGAGCATCATCACAGCTGAAGAGCAGGGCAGCCAGGTGCCGGGCCTCCAGCCAGCTCACCACGGCTGACCTCTGGCTGCTCACCCAGTCCTCAGCCAGCCCCTGCCCACGTCTCCACAATGTCCTTCATTCCGTCAGACCCTTTTCCTGGCTCGCCTCCCTGGGGGCCCCTCTCCCCGCTGGCCAGTGGTGCCCACTCTGTTCTAGCAGCCGAGCCCTCTCCTCCCTAGACCCCGGCACAACTGCCCGCCGCACATCTCCACCTGGATGTCCTGCCAGCATGTCCAGTTCATTCTCTGTGATCTTCCTAGAATGGTGCCGTGCCGTCTCCACTGGAGCCCTGCAGCGAGCAGCTTTCATTCAGGAAAAGTCCCAGCTCTTGTCCTGGTGGATGGGCCCATCTGTCCCCACGCCCTGCCTCACGGCCCCCAGCAATCCTACCCTCCGCCCTTTGGAGCCTCCATGCTGGCTTGTCCGGCCCTCACTGCCCTGCACACGCTCCCTCCTGCCTCCAAGCCTTCGTCTTGTGTACTTACTGCTCCCTCGGCCAGAACGCCCTTTCTGCTTTTCTTGGCCTGACTAGCTCCTGTCAGCCTTGCCAGGTGCAGCTCAGGGCCACTTCCTCCAGGAAGTACTCCTGACTCTGAGGCTGCTCCGTGGGGATCTAGCCTGTTTACCTCTCTGTTCTAGGGGCTCCTGGAGGGCAGGGCTGGGTCTCTGGACCCAACCCCCAACCAGGACCAGCAAAGCTGTTGCTCACCAAGAGGGAAATGAATGACCCCTCGGCCAGTTCATCTTTCAGGCTGGACACTGCCCCCTCTCAAGCCACTGTCCTGGATAAAGGCAAGGGTAGGCGGCAACTTGGTGAGCAGCCCAGCTCTGCTCTCAGGCTGCACTTAGCCCTGTCCTGGGCCTGCCTGCCAGTTCCAAGTCAACCAGGGTTGGCAGGGTGACCACCTCTGTTTGGGGTTGGGGTACACTGTCATCCAGCCTCCTCTTTGGGGTTGCCTTTTCTTTCCATACCCCCTGCCATGGGCTTTCCTGGGGTGAGAAAGGGCCGAGACATCTTGTTAGTGGCAGTCACAGGTCCTGGCTGTGTCTTGGGGAGTCTTGGCTGGGCTGGTGGCCTCCATGAAAATCTCCCTTTGGTGGTCTGTATGGCAGTCCCTCCCAGCTCCCGACCCGGGCTGGGAGCATAAATCACCCAGGTTGGCTTGGCTCTCCGTATCCCACTGCAGACCCGCCTGCCCCCACCCTCAGGCCCACTCAGCCTCCTTCCCAGGCAGGCCCCAGCCCAGGATCTGGCCCAGGCCCCCCTCTACCCACCGAACGTGCCCCTCCGCCACATTGAGTGGGCTGGGGATGGAGGCCGCCCCTCTTCTGGACTGGGGCAGCCCCATCCGCGGCACCCTCGGGGCAGTAAATATTATATTACTACAGGGTGTGCAGTACGTGACCTGAGACAGGCCCCGGGGCTTAAGTTTCCCGAGATGGAGTTTGCGTACTGCTCCCCCCACCCTAAAAATTCAATTAAAAAAAATAACAGGAAAAATGTAGTGCGCCGAGGGCCTGCCAGAGTGGTGTATCTGGCGGCGGCGGTGCCGCTGCGCTCCGGCGGTAATTGGTTCTGCATAGCTCGGGGAAATTGGCAGAAAAATAAATCAGCCGGGAGCCGGGAGTCGAGACGCTGCGGGGAGGGGAGTATGGGGGGGGGCGCTGCCAGTGGTGGGAGCAGAGCTTGCAGAGCGGTTTGACTGATGTCCTGTTTGGGAGTCAAGGGCTCGGTGGAGGTGGGGCAGCCCCCATACCTTCAAGCAGGCATGATCCAGAGGGGTCCTGCGTGGTGAGAGAGAGCAGGGATGCCTCCACCCGGGCTCACCCCATCCTACATGACCCCGTGTGTGTGCTGACTAACCCTGGAGGCTGGGATGGTGAGGAGGAGCCATATGAAGGACTTTACCGGAGCCCAGCAGGATGGGGGGGGGGTGTCAGAGTTCTTTGCCTCCAAACAGGATTGAGTTTAAACCCAACCCCCCAGGGCTAGGGCCTAGGGCTCTGTTTCTGGGACTCCACATACCCCCCACCTCCTCTCCAAAGGCTTCCCAAACACAGGGTTCTGGGAGGGGTGTTGTGGGGCCGCCCTGGGTCGACACATCTGTATTGCTGGCTGTGGGCCTCCCCACAGCGTCTGCAGTGGCTTGTCAGGGGTCCATAAATTTCCTTCTTGAGGAAAGTGTGTGTACAACAGAATGGATTCGTTTCAGCCAAGGGCAACTTAGTGCTCTGGCCTCTGCTCTAGGAGGATGCAGGGGGCAGCTCTGAGGGCTGCCAGCTGATAGGGCAGAGGGGACACATGTGCAAAAGAACTCCCACCACTGGAGGATGAGGGTGTTTCACACAGGTGGCCCCGGAATAAAGGGCTGGGGGACTTCAGAGCGGGAGGCATGCAGGCTAGTGTGGTTGGGGAAGGCTTCCTGGAGGAGGTGAGGATGGAGCAGGTCACACGGAGATGAGTGTGCACGTGGGTCAGGCTGGAGAAGGCACCCAGGGCACGTGGAGCACCCAGCAGGCAGGCTGAGGCTGTGGGGCCTGTTGTGGAGGCCTGTGTACACGTGTGTGTGCATGCATGTGTGCGCCTGGACGTGGGTGACCTGCTGTGCATCAGGCACATCCTATCTGTGTCCCCCACAGCCAGCCCCTGTGCGACGTCCACGAGACGCCCTCCGCCACCCACCTGGACCAGTACCTGTACCGGCTGCGCACCTGTCACCTGAGCCAGATCAGTAAGGCGGCCCTGGCCCTGAAGCTTGGCCACAGTGAGCTCCCCGCCACCCTGGAGCAGGCTGAGGACTGGCTCCTGCATCTCCATGCCCTGGCTGAGGAGGTAGCTAACCCTGGGAGGTGTCTTCCTCCCTGCCTGGAACATCACACTGGGAGGGACATGGGGACTGTCTGGACCGTGATCCAACCCTGGCTCCATTGCTGGGTGACCTTGGGTAGGTGACTCCCTCTCTCTGAGCCTCCAAGTCCCCGTTTGCAGCAGGAGGAGAGAGGATGCCACTGGATACTGGGTGTTATGGGGCCCAGCTCTGAGCCTGGCATGTAGTAGGTGTCCAATTAATGCCCTCAAATGTGCTCAATAATTGTGCTCAATAATTGCCACCGAAGTGTGTCCGAGACAGAGCTGGGACCAGAACCCAGGGTACTTGGCTCTAGGTCCTGTGCTGGGGCCTGCTTCTTCAGGGACCCGACTCCTTCTCACTGCCACCCAGTGCCTGCGCGCACCTGGCCTCACCCCTGCCCTCTGGGGCCCTGTGTTTCCTGCCCTCCTGGGTGCCTCTGAGCCCCAGGCCTGAGGAGGCTGCACATGCAGTAACTCTGAGCTTTGTCGTATCTGCTCCAGTTTGTCTTCAGGGGCATCCTTTCCCCACCTGCATACCCCTCCCCCCATCCCCCCAGGTCAGATCCACCCACCCAGTTTCCCAAGCAAGCAGGCAGGCCATGGAGTTGTCCAGAACGAGGACAGGGGTCTGCTTATATGTCACGGGCAGACCAGCTGCTGCCTGCTCCGACCGGAGCCCTCTGGTTCCCCTGGGGAGGGTGTGGGGGATGGTGAGGAAGGATGTCCCCAGAAGGAGTGTGCTGAGAAGGGCAGGACCTAAGGGGCCTCTGGAGGATCGAGTTGTTGAAGGGGAGAGGGAGGTCCAGGAGGTGGGAGGGTGCTCAGGAGGGGAAGGCAGCCCGAAATGTTGGTCCCTGAGAGTCAGCCTTGGGCGTGTCCCTGGGCAGGCCCTCAGGCATGTGGCCAGCTACCTGGGGGAACACTGTGTTGCTCCGCCACCAGCTGATGCCTCACGTGGCTGTGAACCATCCCCTCAGGCTGGGCGCAGGCTGCCTTCCATCATCTTGGCCCAGACTAACCCAGGAACTCAGCACAGACTGTGACAGGGCTGGGAGGGCGTAAGTCAGACGGGCACTCGTGACTGTCAGGGAACCGGAGAGAGTCTCTCTCACCTTTGAGAGTGCATCAGAATCCCCTGAAGGGCTTCTTAAAACAGGTTGCAGGCCCCACCTGATTCTGCATGTCTAGAGTGGAGCCTGAGAATCTGCATTTGCAGCAAGTTCCCAGGTGGTGCTGCTCCGGGGACCACGCTTTGAGAACCCCTGGTGTAGTGTTTAGCAACACACATTTGGAGTCAGCAAAACCCGGTTGGCTCCTAACCTCTTTGAGCCTGAATCTCCTCACCTGTGGGAAGGGACTTCCTGTCCCTGCCTCTGGGGCTGCTGTGGGGATGCGATGAGACAGGCCCTGGGAAAGCGGATTGGGTGCTCCAGGGGCATCAGCTCTCAGCAGCAGCCCTGGTTAGAGACCCAGCCCCACCCACCACACACACACTTTGCTCACCAGCCTTGGAAGCAGATGGACGTACCTGTCTCTCTTGAGTGTGGCACTGGGAGCGGTTCTCGCTCACAGCTGGAGGCTCTGAGGGGTCAGGGGCCTTGCAGTTTTGTTCTGGGCTAGTCACCATTTTCAGAGCCCGGTGTCACCAGGCCCAGAAAAGGGTCAGACTCCTGGGGTCCCTGCTGTTAGAGGGAGGAGGGAGTGAGTGTCCTCTGGGAAGGGGTGCACCTTCTGTGGATTTGCTGCTGCTCTGGGGGTTGAGGAAGGGAGGGTGGCATCTTAAGTGTCATGTTACTCCAGGGTCAAATCACATCCTTACATGTCTATGCCCTGGGAGCATCTATTTCGCCAGGGGAGGGGATCTGAGAACTTAAGCTCTGGGCTCCAGGCAGGAGTGTTTCTTCCTGGAAAACGTGAACTTAGCTCGGTGAAGTTTTGGCAGGCTCCTCGTGTGAGCAGGGGCAGCCTCCCTCCCTGTCCTTGGGGCTCATAGCTGCTGAAGACGGAGGTGGTGCCCAGCCAACCCTGGGAGGTTAAGGGGGCAGCTGGGGGTGGGCAGCGTGAGGGATGGAAGCCGAGAGGAGTGGCCGGTCCAGAGCCAGGGGAGGTCGGGTCACAGTGGGCTGTAGGGCATGGGCCCAGGCCGGGCGCGTCACCATCCCCACCCTGACTGCCGCCCCTTCTCCAGCCCCAGAACAGCCTGCCCGACTTGGTCATCTGGATGCTGCAGGGAGACAAGCGCGTGGCCTACCAGCGGGTGCCCGCCCACGAGGTCCTCTTCTCCCGGCGGGGCGCCAACTGCTGTGGCAAGAACTGTGGGAAGCTGCAGACAATTTTTCTCAAAGTGGGTTCTTTTTCCTCAAATCATGATCGTATTTTCTCAGCCCAAGGCCTGTCCCCCTCTCCTTCCATTTCCCCTTCTGTTCTCTATCTGATTCAGAGTCCTTGTGCTCCGATTGGAAGGGGTGGAGGGCTTTGGGTAAAATTACCGCCCTTCCCCTCCCTCCCCACAAAGCCCCTAGACCCCACACACTTGGTCTAGAAAGTCAGCAGGTGAGAGCTGGAATCCTGGTGCTGGGTCTGTGGCCCCAGGCCATGTGGGAAGGCCTGACCCCTGAGGCTGTGCTCACATCCCCGCCAGGTCCCCGGTAGGGGGCCTCAGCCCCAACCCAGGCCTCTGAGAGCCCTAGCACAGACCTGCCTCCACCCACTGCCCACCGCCTTCCACTCCAGCTGGAGTCATGCTCGGGTTCCAGTTCTTCCCTGCGGGAAGGCTGGTATCAGGGCACTGGATGTGCCCACGGCTCTGCCCTGTCGGAGAGCTGGGAGCAACCTGTGGTGTGCCCCACCTCTCCTTCCCTTTCTCCTCCTCCAACACCCATCCTTGCTCCCTCTCCATCATCTCTCAGGGGGTTGACCAGCCTTGGGGTGGGGTGACAGGGAAGTGAGCAGGTACCTGGGGACCCCCTGCCTTCCTCTCTGGGCTAATGTGGGGACATAGAGCTGAGGCTGCTTTGGTCGAGGTACTGGGCATGGTGGTCAGGACACAATTCAGGGAAATCCCTCCCTGCCCTGCAGCTGCCCTGGCCCAAGCGGAGGGTCCCTGTTTGCAGGGCTGGCACTGAGGCTGCCCTGCCACTGAGGAGTGGCCCGGGGAGGCAGGCCTGCCCCTCACTACTTACCTTGGCTCTGCTGGCTTTATAAACTGCCTGGCCTCCAACCTTTCCCTTCCCCATGTCTCTCCTCCCATCCACACCAGGACCGACTCCCGCCTTGCCTCTTCCGGAAGCCATTGTTAATTAAGCTTGGCCTCAAACCTCTGAATGGCTGCTGCTCAACCCATTCATATATTGGCCAGTTGGTCTTGTCACCCCCTGGGGTGGGTAGAGAGGATAGGTTTCGATGGCACAGTGTGTGTGGACAGGTTGCAGGGCTGGCTGGGATCCTGTGTGGCCTTGGGCAAGTTGCCTAACCTCTCTGAACTGCTGGCTGTCTTCTCACCTGTAAAATGAGGATTGGGGTGCTCACTTCACAGGTTGTGAGGATTGAATTAGGTAAAAGAGGTCATGGGTCTTGGCTGGAAGAAGGTGATCGGTGAATATTAGATTCTCTCCCCTCTTCTCCCCTGTTCCTTTTAGGGGGCTCCCTTGCTCCCTGGGGAGAGGAGGCTCCACCAGCACCATGACTAGGGGCTAAGCCAAGGCCAGGGATGAGAAGATATCTGCATGCGGGGTCATTGATACTTCAGAAGAGAGGCCAGGAGGCTGGGGGGTGTCAGGCAGTGGGCTGCCCCCTCCCTCCTGCTCACATGCCACCTGGGGCACGTTCCCCGTGCGATCCTAACCTCCTAGCATCCTGCTTTTCTCGCTCCTAAGCCAGCTCCTCGCCTAGTAGGACAGAAGGGAAAGGAAGCCAGGAGCTGCCCATCTGAGTGGGGTTAACCAGGGAAGGCTGTCTGGCTGGAGTGGGGGTGGGGCTGCAGAAGCACGCCTGGTGGACGCGCTCCGGGCTCCGGGCTCCGGCCTCTCGGCCCTGCAACCTTGGGGAAATGCAAACTGAAAAATTTCCCTGATTCCAAGCAAAAAAAAAAGATATAGAATTGTTTCTCGAAGTCTTCCCCACTGAGTTTATGAGCCCCGCCAGTAGCTCCTGAGCAAGCTCTACAAAAATGTTGGCAGCAAGCAGAGACCAAGAAAACATTGGTGTTTCTTAACTTAAACCAAAGTTGGAAAAAATGAGCAGCAGTGGAGAGGGAGAGGAGCCCCAAACTAGACATTTCTTTATTTGCTGTTGCTATTTTGGGTCCGGCAGGCTGGCCCCGTCTGGGGGAGGGCAGAGGAGAGACTGGGGGTGGATGGGGGGGTCAGGCATTCCTGCCATCTCCCTGGGGCTGGTGGTTTGGAGGGGAAAAGGCCGCTAACCACCCCAGGGGCGAGGATGGCTAAAGTGAACAGTCATGGAGAGGTTTCCCGGGGGTGACACACAGGGTCAGGGGCTCCTCCAGGCTTCGCCGAGGATGAACTGAGAGCAGAGAGGGTGGGTGAAGGGTGAGACTGTCCCTGCCTTGGCATGTCCTGCACCCTGATCCTCTTACCCAGCCTGGGCTTTCCCTCCAGGGACACAGGCCTCCTCTACCAGTTGGAGACCCGTTACCTCGGCCTCCCTTTCCTCTTCTGAACCCATCAAAGCTCCTTTCTCCTTTCATTCAGCTCCCTGTCCCAGAGGAGGTACTCCTCCAGCCTCATGCATAGGAAGCCTAGGTACTTAATGTGTTACTTCCTCTAAAGGACAATGTGTTATTCTAAGAGTGAGGAGCTCTTGCTCCTCAGGCCATATCTGACCCTTGATTTCAATCAAATGGTGAAGTAGTTGTGGAGAATAAACTTTTTATGTTGGGTTGTGGTTATTCCATTTTGGCAGAGCTTCTGAAAGTTTCAGGATAAAAAGCAGTTGAAGACCAGTGAATAGTGGTTAACATGCTGATAAGTACTTGAAAGGGTGGGAATATCAGATGATACACTAACATCCAGCCAAAAAACAAAACAAAACTGAAAATGAAGGGGAAGGCTTTAACTTCTTCCCCTTTTAGACCTGGATCATTGTATCTCCTTCAGAGACAAGTTCTAGAACTGCATTGTCCAATATGGTAGCCAGATGTGGCTATTTACATTTAAATTAATTAAGATTAAATAAAACTAAAAATGTAATTCTTCAGTCACACTAGCCATAAGGGGCTGGTGGCTACCATATTGGGCTGTTCAGATATGAGCCATTTCTATTGTAGCAGAAAGTTCCATTGGACAGTGCTATTCTAGAAGAGAAGAGAAATGAGGATACGGTGGGAGAGGGGAGATTGGGAGATCCTGGTTTAGACATAACCCCTTTCTGCAGAGAGCACCTTGGTGAGGATTATGCAGTCTTCGCCTTTGATGGGAGGAAATCTTGGTAGGTGTGGGGAAGTTTTCTTAATTATACACTCCTTGTCCATGAAATTCTGATAAGTCCTCCAACAGGGCACACACCTAGTAGGGTGTCAGGCTGGTGTGCCCAGGCTAGAGGACCCTCACCCCCAGTTGGGACCTCCTGACCCTGAAGGGGATTGTGGGTTTCTGTCCTTCTCTGGTACCCAGTATCCGATGGAGGGTGTGCCCGGAGCCCGGATGCCAGTGCAGATACGGGTGAAGCTCTGGTTCGGGCTCTCTGTGGATGAGAAGGAGTTCAACCAGTTTGCCGAGGGCAAGCTCTCCGTCTTCGCTGAAACCGTGAGTGCCTGCCAGCCCGCCCCCCGCCCTCCCCAGAGCTGCCATGGCCCCCACTCACGACTCGTTATTGCTTGCTGCCCAGTATGAGAACCAGACCAAGCTGGCCCTGGTCGGGAACTGGGGCACAACGGGCCTCACCTACCCCAAGTTTTCTGACATCACGGGCAAGATCAAGCTACCCAAGGACAGCTTCCGCCCCTCGGCAGGCTGGACCTGGGCTGGAGACTGGTTCGTGTGTCCAGAGAAGACGTGAGTCGTGGGCAGGGACAGCTTGGGGACACCCCTGCCCCGGCCGTTTCTCTGAAAGGCCTCAGCCCTATTAATCCCTCTGCCTACTGCCACCGCCGCTATGCCAGTCATAGGGATGTCCACCTGAGCTCTCCCAGGACGGGGGGCTCACTAGGCAGCCTTCCTTTCTGGAAGGGCTCTAACAATCGGAAAGTCCTTTATTATTAAACCAAAGTTGGCCTCCGTTCAACGTTGCATCCGTTGGTTGTGGCCTTCTCCTCCGAGACCGCAGAAAGCCGTTTCCTCCTCCCCGTGTCAGCCCTCCTCTTGTCTGAGGGCCTTTCGCTCTCTCAGTGCCTCTCAGAGCAACGTGGTCCTTCTCCATCTGCATCGCCATCTCTGCCTCTTTCTCCTCTCTCTCTTTTCCTGTTTGGTTGACATTCAATAACTGGGATTTTTTTTCTTTTTTTGGTTAAAAAAAATTGAAGTATAACATATGTTACAGTCAAGTGCTCAAATCTTAAGCATACGGCTTGATAACATTTTACATTTCTACAACTATCTATTGAGCTTCAACTACCCACCAGGCTTTTGGTGTTCAGTTCTCTTTCTCTTTTTGGTGTCTTTCTCTTTCTTTATCTTGGAAGGTGGTGTGTCCTTCTGTCCGTGAGTGTCTCTAGGTCTCCTGGGTCTTCCCTTGACTCTCTGCCCCCTCCTCCCCCGTCCCCTCCATCTCTCTTGCTGTCGGTTGGGGTGAGGCTGATGCAGGAAGGTTGGCCAGGGCCCTGGGGAGCTGTGCTGGGAGCAGTGGGTGGGTGGGCGTCTGTTCAGCAGAGGCTCTGACTGGCCCTTGCCCGCAGCCTGCTCCATGACACTGACGCTGGCCACCTGAGCTTCGTGGAGGAGGTGTTTGAGAACCAGACCCGGCTCCCTGGAGGCCAGTGGATCTACATGAGTGACAACTACACAGATGTGGTAAGGGGGGCCCTCCAGGGGCAGTGGGCTCTACTTTCCTGGAGTCCTGGACATTTGGGCCCAGGAGGGGCCTGTGGCTCAGAGAAAGGTGGGACATTTTCTCCCCTGCTCCCGTGTCCCCAGCCTCCATGCTCTGGTTAACAGGGCCAGTGTGGGGTCCAGTGTGGGTGGGACACTGACCCTGACTTGCACCAGCAGCTTTGAGGATGTCCATTGTCAAGGCATCTTTTCAGCTTCCCTGATCACATCTGTCTCTTCTCATGCTTGCTCGTCCTAGAATGGGGAGAAGGTGCTGCCCAAGGATGACATCGAATGCCCACTGGGCTGGAAGTGGGAAGATGAAGAGTGGTCCACAGACCTCAATCGGGCTGTCGATGAGCAAGGTGGGCAGCCCAAGAAGCTCGTGAGGCGTGCTGGTAGGGACAGCTGAGTGCAGGGCCCGTGCCCTAGGGCACTGGCCTTCACTGGGCTACTTCATCTGGGGGACTTCCTGGGTGAGCCCTCACTTCAAGGTACAAATTAGGAGTCAGTGGCCGCTCGTGAGTCTGTGAGTGTGCCCCAAATGGAGAGATGGCTTCTGGAGAGATGGGAATGGCTGGGCAATGAGTGATGAGTTCCCCTCCCCCAGGCTGGGAGTACAGCATCACAATCCCCCCGGACCGGAAGCCAAGGCACTGGGTCCCCGCCGAGAAGATGTACTACACACACCGTCGGCGGCGCTGGGTCCGCCTGCGCAGAAGGGACCTCAGCCAGATGGAGGCGCTGAAGAGGGTGAGCTCAGAGGGCGATGGGTGGGGGTGAGGCCCTGGTCAGGGGAGGCCAGCTGGGCACAGGTGCACACCTATGTGTGTCTGGGCACAGGTGTGCATGGGACTTGTACAAGGCACACAGGCTCACTTGAGATCCTCACAGATCACACCCAGCACACACACAGATCACACCCAGCACACGCACAGATGCCTATGACTATGCAAGCACACTAGGAGTTCACATGCAGACCTGGGAGGTGCAAAGACATGCTTAGGATGTGTCCATGGCTGGGTGCCCTAGAGTCTGAGGAAGGGATTTGGAGACGTGCTGCTAATTGAGGCAGTGCTCTCAGGAGTGCCAGGAGCAGGGACGTGGTCTCAGGCATTCACCTTTGGCCTGAGTGGTGGCTTGGGGAGAGGTACACTCTGGAGCACCACAGAATCATCCTCACCTGGAAGCAAGGGGCTGGGTTTGCGCCCTCTCAGCCGTCAGTCATTGGCTAGGGGTTGCGGGGGCTGGCTGGGTCATGGACCTTTCCTGGGGAGCCTGCCCCGTTCGGCAGGGGCAGTTCTCTGGAGAAGGGGCCGCTGGAGCTTGTAGCCGCTGACTCTCCTGGCAGCTGGGGATAGATGCACGGCGTGAGTGCACCGGCTAATAAAGGGGCCTGGGTGGGCTCCATCGGCATTTACCAGAGGACGTGGACACAGTGTGGGCACATATGCCCACTGCCCTGTCTACATACCCATAGAACATGCCGCACCTGCTCCTGGAGCCACACAGATGCCATGTCCCGCACAACCTCAGTGCTCACCTCCCCTGGACCCTCTTGGTTTGTGTGCTTCATTCCCAAGCACACATTTGCATTTTGGTCCAAGAACCAGGTCTCCCCCAGGACCCAAGTCTCTTCCTCTCTATTTGGGCACAGAGAATCTAGAGAGGAGTGTCACTGGGTCCCAGGAGTGGCAAGGCTTTTGGGCAACAAGCTGTTCCTGGCGCCATGAGCCAGACAGACTCTACTGTCTCTGTTGGGGCACCCAGGGGACAGAGGCCAACCTTGCTGGGTGGCATGCCTTGTCTGCTCCCTCGCCACCAGCACCCTCCTGGAGGGGAACACAGCCGGCTTCCAGGCCTGGCACTTGGTCGTTGGGTTCATGACCCAGGCCTGCCTGAGGCAGCTCCTCAAGACAGGCCCAGGTCACTCTCTCTCAGGAGCTGGCTGGGAGGGGACTTCCAGGCCCTGGGAGAGGGCCCCCTCAGAGGACGTGCAGGGGGTCCCTCCACAGCTCACCCAGGCCTAGCCTCACAGAGAAATCACTGGAGCTGGGAAATAGGATTTTCATTGTGCCTCTGAATTGCAGACCCACTTCCATTTTTATAAGCTGGGATGTGAAGAAGAAAAGGAAATGACAAGAAAACCTTGGATTCATGAAATCCACCCCTAATCCAAATAGACAGACAAACCCAAAGCCCAGTGTTTTCATCACTGCTTCAGTCTACCTTCCCTTTCTGGCTCCTTGGATCTCCCACAGCCCAGGGAGCCTCTTCCCCTCCTCATTTTCTGACCCATAGCTGTTGCTGCAGAAGCTGCTCAGGGCCCCTCCTCCAGGAGGCCCTCCCAGGTTTTCCCACATGGAGGGTGCTGGTTTGGGGTGGGTGGAGGGCAGGCAGGGCACAGCTGGAGCAGAGCCCAGGCTGCCTGCAAACCCGCCAGCCTGTTCTCCCCATGCAGCACAGGCAGGCAGAGGCGGAGGGCGAGGGCTGGGAGTACGCCTCGCTCTTTGGCTGGAAGTTCCACCTGGAGTACCGCAAGACGGATGCCTTCCGCCGCCGCCGCTGGCGCCGCCGCATGGAGCCGCTGGAGAAGACGGGGCCTGCAGCCGTGTTTGCCCTCGAGGGGGCCCTGGTACGTCCTGCCCCAGTCCTGGGTCGGGTGGGGTACAGCTTGGTCTCCTAGGGCTGTTCAGGGCTGATGCAGGGGAGGTGCAGGGATGCTCGGGATAGGACTTTGGATGGAGCATTGGCCAGTCATCCTGGTTGCATGTGGGGAAAGTGGGCACCAGTCTGGATGTCCCCCTAAAGTAAAACAGCCCCTGTCCTGGCACCAGAACACCTGCTGCTCCTTTGTGAAGTCAAGATGGGAGCCGGGGGAGAGGACTTTGGCCCTCTGATGGCCTGCCCTGTGGCTGGAGCCAAGGGACCTGACTGTTCGTGAAGATGCTGGCTGGTGTGGGGGTGGGCCCAGAGGCTTTGGCCTTGCCTGTGGGAGTGGTCAGAGAGCTCTAGTGACCCCTGAATGTCCTTGGTTGGACATGAGTCCTCCTGGGACAGAGGCCATTGCTTGGGCATCCCCAGGAATTTGTGGGGAATGTGCCTCAGAAGCTGAGCCCCAGGCTGGCTGTCTTGCCCCAGTGTGCACTTTCTGGAGCCAGCAGAATTGGAGTCAGCTCAAGGTTATCCAAGGTTATCAAGGTTGGATGATATGTTCCCCAAAAGAGATGAGATGCCCTTCCTGGGCAGTCTGAGTGGGGACGTTCAGGGCCAGGACTTAGCCTGTTTCCTGCTTTGTTGGTCTGGGGGTTCCTGGAAGTGGGAATGAGATGCCCAGGATGAGACACCCCCCTTTGAAGTCCAGCCAGGACCGCCTGCCCCCTGTTGGGGCTTTGGGCTGTGACCCTGAGGAGCAGTTCTCACCAGCTGTGCAGGCTGAAGGAATCTAGCATGTCTGTGTGCAGCCAGCTGTGTGTGTGCGTGTGTGTGTGTGTGTGTGTGTGTGTGTGTGTATTTGGTCAGGGTGAGGAGCAGTGGTCTTAGTCCTGGTGCCAGGGCTGGGCACACATCTCTGGGGCAGCGCTGCTGCGAGGGCTGGGGAACTGCAGGGGGCAGGCCCAAGATCTGATGGGGTGGGAACGGGGAAGGGAGTTGGGGCTGGCAGTGGCCCTGAGGAGGAGTGGTCAGGGCCTGGAGGTTCCATCCTGCTCAGGCCTTGATGGTCGGCCAGGCCCAGGGGTGGCAGCATGGGAGAGGAAGCCCTCTAGGGGCCAGGTGTCATCAGAGACACCTGTCACAGGCTCTGGTGGGAGCCCCTTCCTGGTCTTGAGGCCAAGTTGTGGGGAGGCCGAGAGGAGACGGCAGAGCCCTAGGCTCCCTGGACCACTGAGCTGGCACTCAGGCTAGGGTAGGAGCAGGGCAGGGGGGAACTGCCACCCAGGTTGGAGCAGGCACAGCTGAGGAGTCTTGTGGGGCAGGGCTGGTGTTCGATGACTCCCTTTGTCTTGTCAGAAAGGGCCTGGCTTGGGCACAGGGCAGGGTCTGGGGGATGTTCATGTGGCACCAGCGGAGAGGTGGGGGCCTCGGCAGACCTCAGAGTCAGGGCCAGGGCCGAGGGGGCTGGGCAGGCACCCGAAGGAAGCAGGACTGTTTCCATCAGACGGAAACTCAACTCACATGGGCTAAAGAGAGAAAAGGGGTTGAAGGGCTCAGGCATCTGGGAAGAGCCTGAGAAGTGAATTGGGCATCAGGCCTGGCAGGAAATAGGGGTTCATACAGTGTCCTGGACTCTGTGTTTCTGGCTGCTCCTCTGTGTTGGCCTTGTTCTCACACTGGCTCGCTCCATGTGGTAGCAAAGATGGCACCCGTGACAGAAGGCTGGCATCATCTTTACAGCCGACGAAGCCCTGCTAGATAAAATAGCACAGCCCCACGCCAGCGTCCTCTATTTTCCTCTCAGCTGGAGACCCCAGAGGAGTGAGTGTTCTTTCTCCAGAACCAGTAACAGTCTTGTGTGTGGCTGACTGGCTCTGTGTGGTCCTGTGCCTACACCAGTCCCTGAGCCTGAGGGTGAGGAACGGAACATTCTGATTGGCCATCCTGGGTCACTCCCCTTTTCTGTGGTTGACAGCACCACCAGGTTGGGGAGAAGAGCATCTGAAAATGAAAAAAAACCCAAAACAGTGCTGGGCAAAGAGCTATAGATGACACCCACAGGACTCTTCAGTGAGCAGTAGGGAGCTAGTGTGGGTTGTTGAGCGGAGGAGTGCTCTGGTCAGAGCTGGGCCTTAGGGCCATTAGGTCAAGTAGTCAAGGAGGATGGTTGGGGAGGGAGAGCATCCCAGCAGGAGACCATCAGGAGTCTTGGTTAGAGATTGGGACAAGGTGGCCATCTGCGGTGGGAGCCGTGGGACCAAGTGGAGCGACGTGGAGAAGCAGTGCTTGGGGAGGGAAGGGTCACATAGGCCTCAGAGGTTCCACTGGGTGGACGAGGGGGCCACTCCCATCTCCACGCCGCAGGGTGGGGTGGACCTGGGCTGCGATGAGTTCACGGTTGGCCCTAAAAGTGTGACACACACACGGTGAAGGGCTGTGTCAGGAAGATGGATCGGGTGGCTGCCTGCCAGGTGGCCCATGGCAGGGAGGCTGGGAGGCGTGGGGGCTGAGCATCAGCTGTGAGGTGAGGGGGCCAGGAGGAGAGAGGGCGCAAAGCCAGAGGTGCCCAGAGACACGTGGACGAAAGCGTGGACGGGCTCTGGGGCTGGCCAGGGTCTGGGGGAAGAAGACCAGCAAGGCTGGAGGACCCACTGCCAAGCTGTCACGGCTCGGTGACTGGGAGAGCGAAGCGGGGCATTTCCCAGAACAGAGAAACCAATCCGTTTCTTCTTCCTGTGGGAGAAAGTGTCATGAGGGAGCACAGAAATCGAATGTCAGTCAACAGCCATGGGAAGGTGATTGAGTGCTATGCAGGTGTGGCTCGCCTGTGATATGTGGAAGAAACCAGCACAGTGGAGCCCTCTGAGTCCCCGGGGGAACTTTGCTGACATAGGGAACCAGAGCAGACAGTGGTTGGAGAGGCTGGATCCCACAAACCTGGAGCTGGAGGACAGAGTTTTGGGAAGTCTTTAAGTGCAGCCGGCATTTGGATAGGGCCACGGCCCATTGGACAGGAACTGTCTGGACTACTCTCCTTGAGTGAATGGAGCCCCCACTGGCCATCCACACACACACTCCCCTTCCGTGGTCACCTTTACATGCTCTTGCCGGGGTCAAGCACAGCCTGGCCTCTTGTCCCTGAGCCTGTGGTCTTTCGTCCCGGGATGTACTGATGCCCCAGCAGGCACCAGGGCTCAAGTCCACCCTGCATTATGGGGGCAGACAGTTGGGTTCCCTGGGTGCCAGGACCCAGCCGCTGTTCTGGGGGCTGGCCTTTGCCCACTGGGCACCGATGCCTGCTGATTCGCTTGGCAGGGGTGTGGCGGGACGGGCGATGTTTCTGAGTGGTGCAGGTTTGGTTTGAATTCTGCCTCCTCTGCTTCAGCTGTGGACAGGTCACTTATCCCTTTAGTGACTTTGTTAGCTCACTCATGAAAGTCACCGCGTCCTAGGGTCCTTGAAGGATTAAGGACATGACCCATATAAAGAAGTGCTTCTCAGTTAATGAACATAGAGCCATCTGGGGATCTTGTTAAAATGCACGCCCTTGATTCGGTGTCCAGGTGGGGCCCGAGAGTCTCCGTTTCTAACAGGCCTCCAGGTGATGCTGATGCTGCTGGTCCAAGGACCATCCT
The DNA here is from genome assembly GCF_057802395.1 of Ceratotherium simum simum. Classification (NCBI taxonomy): domain Eukaryota; kingdom Metazoa; phylum Chordata; class Mammalia; order Perissodactyla; family Rhinocerotidae; genus Ceratotherium; species Ceratotherium simum. The sequence continues at coordinate 14,980,374 of NC_141910.1, read as the reverse complement.
CGAGTAGCGAGGCTGTGAAGTACATAGTACATCATGAAGATGAGGGAGGGGGTCACATCGGCCCCCTCACCTGGATGCCTTTCTGAGGGAGGCAGGGTGTTTCTATTCCTGGCTGTAGGTGTGTGGCCAGGGTCCTGGAGAGGGAGGCAGGGAAAGATGACATGTTCTCCCTGCTCCCCAGTGGGAGGAAAAGTGATCTAATGATCCCCTGATCTGATGGTGGAGGCCTGGCCCATGGGGAACTCCTGTCTGATTAGCAGAGAGACATTCACATGTGAATGCAAATAAAGATGCAGTAGACTCTGCATCCTTGAAGTGCTGGAGGGCAGAATACGAGTCCTTCCAGAGTGACGGTGCCTAATGAGGGAAGCTTCCTGGAGGACGACCCTGGGAGGCAGAGCTTGAAGGAGTCCAGGGAAGGATGTGGGTGGTGGCCAGGTGGCCTTCCTGGTAATCTGACATTTGTGGATGTCTGGGCCCAAGGACCAGGCCTGTGGCGCCCCCTTGCCTCCTACCACCCCTCCCCTGGCCCTTGCATCCACCAGCAGGCTGGGCCTCGCTTGACAGCTCCCTTCCTGAAGACGTCTCGCTGGAAGGCAGGCCCTGTCTGCTCATTAGCACGGGCAGCCTTTCCCTGAAACCTTCTGCTGGGGCCAAGCCTGGCTCCCTCTGCGGAGCGGGAGGCCCTGGCTCTGTCTGCTAATCGTCTGCTGTCTCCATCCCGAGCATTATTTTATTTTCGTATTATTCTTTTTCCAGCTAATATCCTGGCATTCCCAAAGACACCGGGTTTCATAATCTTCCTGGCGTTCCCAGGGAGCTGGGAAGCGGAGCACAAAGCTGCTATTATAGCGTGTTCCCTGCAGCCTCCCTCTCCTTGCCCCACACCCCTTGCTGCCGCCGCCACCACAGCCGCTCCCACCCAGTCACCCCCTCCCGACGCCACCGGCCTCTCTGGGAACTCTGGTGACGGCTGCCGGGATGAGCTCACAGAATCCGGCCTGTCGCCCTTGCCCTGGGCCTGCCCTCCATGCGCGAGGATTTTTCCAGAGCCCTACCTCTGCGCTTGGCTCTGAGCATTGGGAAGGGTTTTCTGAGATGCCTGAGCCTGGGCAGGGAGGGGAGGAGACGGAGACTCAGAGACTGGGCAACATGTGCTCCTAGTCTTGGAGGTTTTTAGAGCTGGAAGGAACTTGCATGTTTGAAAGGCACTCTCCACCTGGCTTTGGAGCCGCTTGAACTTGGATGCAAAGTTGTGGGTGTGCATGTGTGATCTGTGTGTGCAAGTGTGTTTGATGTGTAAGCATGTGTGTGATGTGTGTGCACACAATATGTCTGCAGCGTGCACGGGTGTGTGATATGTATGTGTAGTTGTGTACGAATGTGTGCATGTGTGATTTGTATGCGTGTGCAGCGTGCATGTGTGTCTGTGATGGGTAAATTCTGGTGTAAGATTCATGGTTTTCTCCAGTTCTCAAGGGCATCCTGGACCCCAGAAAGAACAGTTACTAAAATATATTTTATCATATGCCAAAGACCGGGCTGAGGGCTTTATGTGCATTTTCTCATTTTATCCTCACAGGGACCCCAGAAGGCTGGATTCTAGTATTATGCCCATTTTACAGTTGGGAGACATGGGCACTGTCCAATTCAGTAGCCACTAGCCGCATGTAGCTATTTAAATTTACATTTAAAGTAATTAAAATAGGAAAATTCAGTTCCCCAGGCACACTAGCCACATTTCTAGTGCTCACAAGCCGCACCTGGCTAGTGGCTACCATGTTGGATGGTGCAGCTATAGAACATTCCATCATTGTAGAAAGTTCCATTGGACAGTGCTGCTCCAGAACAACTCTGAGCCTCTTAATTTAGCCCAGAAGAAACTGAGGCCTGAGAAGGGGTTTGCTCAGTGGCACAGGATGAGTCAGTTCTAGAACCAAGGCCAGAATGGCAGGCTCTTCTGCCCTCTCTCCCCAGCTTCATCTCCCCACTCCTATTAGGGTGTAAAGTCCTCCCCAAATAGAGGGCCCTTCAGTGGCCCAGGGAGGGTCCTGGACAGCTGGCTAGAGCCCTAGGCTGTGGGCATCACCCTTCTTGTCTTGTAGCCAGCCAGCTTGGCCTCCCTGGAGCAGTCCAGCAGTTAGAGAGGAACTGACACCACTACCCCCACCCCAGGAAGCCTCCAGTTGGTTGGCAGAGGCCTGCGTCCTGACCTGAAGTGGAGAGGACCTACAGGGACAGGCATTCCAAGCCCAAGCCCGGAGGCAGGGAAGGCAGATGAGAGGTGGAAGTGCTGGGAAGGGGGTCAGGGAGAGGCTGGTGCCAGAGAGGAGTAATTTGAGATTTGAGCTGGCTGAGAAGGAGGTCAGATGTGGGTGGGGAGGGGAGGAGCCGTCTCTGGACCTGGATGAAACTCGGCTGTGTGCAGGGCACCACCCAGGCACGGTTCCCAGAGTGGGCACTTTGAGCAAGGGCGGCACGTGGGAGGTGAGAAGGGTTTGCATCGTTAAGTAACCAAGGTCCCCAGCTGGGTCTGCGGGCAGTTGGGAGGCAGCTCTGTGTGTCCCAGGATTCCGTTTCTTGAATATGCTGGTTGAGCACCTGTTCTGTGGCTGGCGTTGTGCTAGCAGGGGTGGGCTGAGGGCCTGCTCCCCTCTCATCAGGGGCCTCCCTGCCTCCTGCTCTCCCACATAGAAGGACCATTTGGGTAATTCCTCTAAATGTGTGGGCCGTGGGTCTGTCTTGCTCAAGGTTTGGACGCTGAAGTCTAGAGGGTCTGATTGTCTGTGTACCTGAGACAAAATGCCAGCATGCAGGCATGCATGGGTGCTGAGGAGTGTGTGTGTCCCAGCTGGGTGGGCGTGGTGGGTGACCCCCATGTGTGTCGTTATCCATGTATGAGAGTTTGCATCCACACTTACTAGGGTGACCTTATAATCTATTGTCTGGTCTGGGATGCTTTTCATAATCATGCTGGAAAACATAAGCTTTTCATAAGCTTTCGTAAGCTAGGACCATGCAAGGGAAACTGGGACAGATGGTTGTTCTGATTAGGGAGGCACTCTGGGCCAGGAGAAAACCTGCTTGAGCATTCTTTGCAACCTCCACGTTCTCGAGACGTGGAAAGCCTAGAGGACACACATGCACACATGGATGCTCGTGCCAGGCCACACGTGGCATCATGGATTCTCCAGGTTTCCCAGTTCTACTCCCTGGTTCCCCAGGGGCTGGCCGGTAGTTTTGCAAAGAGTTTTGCAGCTGCTTCCGAGCCCTGGCTCCAGCTGTAAATTAAATGGGGTTGCACCCTTGCCTGCTTTTCCACTTAAGGTTGCAATCAGCCCTGATTAGGAAGGAGGCCTGTGTTCCTGAGTTCTCTCTTTTCCAGGGTTCTCCCCTGGCCTGGCCTGCTGGCCTGTGTGGGCTTTCCCTGGAGGCTGAGGCCAGGGCACCCAGAGCAGTGATGTGGCCCTGACTTGGCACTCAGCCCGGTCTTGCCCCAGAGCACTGCTCAGGCGCTGAGTTCTGATGGGGAAGCAGGAGCTGGGAAGAGCCCTGTGGGGATGCAGGGAGACCCCTGGCTCTGTCAGCTCATTTCCCGTGCAACCCTAGGGAAAACATTAATGTCTTTGGGCCCCAGTCTTCTCACTTATCAGATGGGGGTGCTAACAACACAGTAACAATAACCTCCCTTTACAGAGCAGGGGGTGGCAAACCACGGCCCACAGGCCAAGTCCGGCCCTCTGCCTATTGTGTAAATAAGGCTTTATTAGCACAGCCATGCTCATTCGTGTCGTATTGTGTATGGCTGCTATCTTGCTACAGTGGCAGCTGAGTAGTTGCAACAGAGGCCATGTGGCCCATCAAGGCGAAAGTATGTACTCTCTGGCCCTTTGTGGACAAAGTTTGCCAACTGTTCTAGAGCATTTGCCATGCGTCAGGCATTGCCCTCTGCCCCGTTCGTGTACTGTCTCATCTAAACCTCCCAGCAATCCTGAGGTAGGTTTTACTAATACTCCCATTTTACAGGGAAGCAAACTGAGGCACAGAGGAGACAAGTAATAATTATTCTAGCGGTGTTTCCTCACATGAGTGTTGTGAACAATCTTATGGATAATGGTGGGGCTGTGCAGGGTTTATGGCTCTCTGCCCTACGTTGTCATTTGTTTGGATGTCCCAGCAAAGCCGAGAGTGAAGAAGAGACTCTGGCAGGTCACCCTAGGGCTGTGCTTAACCCTAGGGTCAGTGTTTAAGTGGCTCTCTGGGAAAAAATCCAGAAAACAAATCCAGCTTGATGTGTAGCATTTGCTGATTTCCGTGGTATAAATATGCCTGCGGTGGCCGATCCCAAGCCAGCAAGGTGAGATCGCTGAATAGAGGGATGGAAGAGACGGGCCGAGCGCACAGTTGTGGAGGATTTCCACCTACAGACACACTCCATGTGAATAACCGCAGGCGCAGGATCACAGTAAAAGGCAACAGAATGATTAGGAACTGATGAGTTTGAGTATTTATCACCCTTGTTTTTAACATAATTTCTGAAGTTATAAATTTATATGATTTAATTTTTATAGATGGCTGTGTTTAACAGCCAGCTTGCAAAATGGCTGAAAATTTAATAATCTGCTCTCATGAGCCATGGGAGCCGCCTCCAGCTCCTGCTGCTCCTGGGGCCCCCAATCCTGTTTACATCAGTAAAGAGATGGGGGCCCCCAATAGTAGCACCCTTTCTGACAGCAGTGTCACCTGTGCTCTTCAGGTCCGTCGTACAGAGAAATTGAGTCCTCGTAAAGTGAGGGGGGCAGCTAGCCCCTGAAACCCATGTGTTGACTCTGCTTGGGCAAGGGGTGCCCTGGTGGCCCCCTGAGATCCCTCTGAGGCTCTGTTGCTTCCTTCCTGGCCACCTTCCCGCTGTGGCTCTGTCCCCCACCTCCTCGGCCCTGGGGGGCCCCACCGCTCAGCCTGTGCTCTTTGCTGCATCCACCTCTGCTCTTGCCCCTCCCGTCCGCCTCCCTCCTCTGCTTTATAGATCCTCAGGCAGACCTCTGGGTCCTGCCTGGGGCCATGCGCCATTGCCCGAGGGAGGAGGTGTGTGTGTGTGTGACAGACAACCTGTGGCGCGGAAGGCGTCTCAGACACACTACTGGTCAGGTGCTCGGCCTTGGATCCAATTTAGGTGGGTCGAGGAGTTCCCTTCTTAGGTGTCTTGTTTGCCCAGAAACTGCCCACCTCCTCCCAGTGTGGTGGCTACACCGAGGTCCTGGGACGTCAGCCAAAGCAGGTAAGGTGGGCTTGGCTGCTGGCTCTGGGGACCCCTGGGGGACCCCTATGGCATCTGGGAAGGAGAGAGTCCCTCCCACTGCTAAGCTCAGGCACCTCCAGGGAGCTGTGGCCGCCAGCCGGGCAGCAGCGGGTTTGGAGGCGGCCCAGTCTCCTGGGCGAGCAGCAGGATTCCTTACACAGCTAGCCCCGAGACGGAGTGCGTGGCCACAGACCGGGTGGCTGCCAGCCCCAGCCCGAGAGTCGCATCGGCATGAGCTATGGAGGCAGGAATGTGACTGCGGGAAACCCAACGCCCTGGGCCTGGCCCTGGGGCCGGGGAAGAGTTGGAGTGTGGAGTAGGGGTGAAGGGTGGGTGGGCGGAAGCCAGAGCATCAGCCGCCCCTGCAGCCTGGCTCTGCCCAGGGCTCTGAGTGAGAGCAGAAGGAAGCTAGCCCTCCTTGCCCTGCCCCTTGCCCCTCTAGGAGCCTTTCCCCTAAGGTTGGGATGGGGGCTCCAACTGCGCTCCCTGTTCCAGCACCTTCCTCCTTCCCCTCCTCCAGGAAGCCTTCCTGAATGGGACCTTCCAGGGGCACACCCCGTTTCATTCCACCCCACAGGTGGCCCCATCCTGGGGTGTAGGGAGGCCACATCTCTCGTTCTTTCTGTAGTGGTGTCTGACCCTGAGGGTGGAAGATGCTGTCTGAGGCACACTTTCCTGTCCCTTCCCCTGGGACCTGAGCTTGAACACTGCACACGGGGCTCAGGGCCGGGAATGCTGGTGAATCATTTCATGTGGTAAATCTACTGGGTGCCTACTAAGTGTCAGGTACTGGGCTGGGCGAAGGGGATACAGGAGTGCCTTACCTATACACACGGAGAGATGGGTGCAGGAGAGAAGCTAGGAGAGGCTGAGTGGAGGCCACTGATGAGGACAGGGCAGTCAAGGAGTATCCAGGCCTCAGTGATGACTGAGCTGAAGGAATAGCTCAAGTTAGCTCATCTGGAGGACATTCTAGGTCAAGAGAACAGCCTATGCCAAGGTCCTGTGGCAGATGGAAGGTGATGGGTTCTAAATTTAAAGAAAGCCAGAGGTCAGAGAATAAGGGGGAGAAGGTATTGTTTATTGTTTAGCATGAGACAAGAGAGATGAAAGAGTTAACCTGACACCACTAGCACCGTTACTGAGTGCTGACTATGTGTAGGTACCTGCCACAGGCCTCGCCATGGGTGCATTTCATTTCATTTTCTCTGGTGGTTCTCAATTGGAGGCAATTTCTATCCCCCACCTCATCCCCCAGGGGACAGTTGACAACGTCTGGAGATATTTTTGGTGGTCACAATTGAGAGGTGTGAGGTGCTATGGGCGTCTAGTGGGTAGAGGCGAGGGATGCTGCTAAACATCCTATGTGCAGGACAGCCCCCACAACAATGAATTATCTGGCCCAAAATATCAATAGTGCCGAGGTTGCAAACCCTGCCCTTTCCTCAATAGCCCTACACAGTGGGTGTCACCACGATTGCCACTTGACGGTGAGGAGCCTGAGTTTCAGGAACAGAGCTTCTCTGTGGCACCCAGCTGCCCTTCTCCCCACACTGGGAGCTGCAGGCACGTTCCTCTCCCTCTCCCCTGCGTGGGGTCTGATGTCCGGGGAGCGGCAGCCCGGACATCATGCTGGAGCCTCAGGGTCTGTAAAGTGAATAAGCTGCCTTGACTTTCTGCTCTGCGCGCCCGAGATGCTGCTGCCCACCGCGAGCTTTAGACGTCTGCAGGCTGCTTGTTGGTCTCACGATAACACAGTTGCTTTGCCTCTGTGGCTGTAGTTCCTGTCTCTGAGACGAAGGCAGTAACCGTCCCTGTCTGTAAGGCGTCGTCAGGATTGAACACGTGTGTTCCCAGCTCTTAGAATAGCCCCTGGGCCTGTTCAGTGCCATGTCGCTGGGAGGAGTCGTCACTGCTGCGCCTCCTCTGTCCACATCATCGTGTTCTCGGGGGTCCTTCCCTCAAGTCAGGCTCAGCCCCCAGAAAGTTCCTTTAGCTCCAACATTTCCCTCCAAGAAAAGGGTGATTGCGTGATGGAGGGGCATTTATGGAGCGGGGCCTCAACTTGGATTTTATTTGTTCATTCAGTTTCTGTGCCAGGCTCTGTAGTAGGTTCTGGGGACACAGCAGTGCCCTCACAGAGCCCGCAATCTAGGGGTGCGGTAACAATGAACAAGAGTGTTAATATGTCAGACATTTGGGGTAACGAGCTGTGCTATAAAGAGCATAAAGCTGCAGAAGAGGGCAGAGAGCACCACCGTGGGGGGCGTGTGCGCATGAGTGTATGGGGGGTGTGGGGTGTCCTTACTGCTGGAGACTCAATTCAGAGGCCACGGCCGGGCTGGCCGGCCTATTCTCTGCTCCCAGGGTTTGAGGAGGATGTGTGGAGAGCTCAGGTCCCCCTGGGAGGGTCAGTGGGCCAGAGGATGTGAAGACGTTGGCCAGCTGTGCGGGTGGAATTCTGCCTGGGCTGGGAACCAGGATGGCTGCAGGGCGGGGGCTCTGCTGAGAGGGACTGAATTTAGTGGGTGACCTTCAGCCCAGCTCCCGGTTCTCCTTGCTTCTTTCCAGCAATCTCCATCTGTCTCCTTGAGCTGGGGAGAGAGGGGAAGGAAGAGGCAGGTCTACACTTGGGTGGCGGGTGGAGGTGAGGGTGGCAGAGGGCCCTGTGGAGCAGGGGTGGGGTGGCCCTGGAGACAGACAGGTGGAGGAGCGGGCAGTGCGAGGGGCATTCCCAGAGGGAACACTGGCTCCTCCCTGGGAAGGACGGTCCTTCTCAGTGCCACGGCCTGCGGTGGGCCAGGCACGGAGCTTGGCCTGAGATACCTGGCCCTGGCGTTCATCGAAATCCCTGGGAGGGGGACACCTTCTCTGATCGCAGGCGGGTGGCCCTGCCCTTGGACAGAGACCCAGAAAGTGCTGCCAAAGCCCCAGACAGGCATTTTGGTGGGAGTGGTGCTGATGGGAGGCGGCTCGGGGGGCCACCTAGAGGAGGTGCAAGGTGAGTGGGGATGTGCGCTGGCAGTGATCCGTGAGCAGGGAGGTCCCTGTAGGCACCGGGAGGGAGAGAAGGAATCATGGGGCCTATGGGAGGCAGCGGTGGCTTCCCTCCCTGTGCTCATCCCAGCGTCCTGCCTGTGGCGGGGGGCACACATGTGTTGCCAGGCTGAGGTGGAGGGGCTGCAGTGTCCTGGGCCTTCCACCCGCCCCCAGCTGAACCCCCCTGGCCCCCGCCAAGGTGCACGGAGCTGCATGTGCTACGCGTTGTTGCGCTGGGGGCTGGCCAAGCCCTGTTTCCAGCGTCCTGATCTGCTTTCCTTGGCGTCCCTGCACCTCACGCCTGGGGTGGCCTGCCGGGCCCCCCAGGTCCAGCCCTCTGTGCGGCCTCGCAGACCCTGACACTGGGAATTGCTAGCCGCTGGACTTGGTGCATGCTCTGGCGGGATGCCAGCACAGCAGGGCCGGGCCAGACGCCTCTCCTGATGGGAACCCAGGACGCCTGGAGTCCACACCTGCCTGGGAGGGAGGATTTCAGGCCTGGTGGCCTTTGGGTCATTCCCTGTGTGTAGTACGACACTCCTCCCTATTGTCCTGCTCTCCTGTGTGTGGGCGTGTGTGTGTGTGTGTGTGTGTGTTGAGAGACTGATGGCTTGATTGATTGATTTTGATTTCTGCCCAGGGCTGTGCCTCCTGAAATGTCCGCTATTCTGGCTCCTGGAATACTTTTGAACAAATATGGGATCTATGAATACCACCCTGAGCACAATTTCTAACTTCACAGTTTATCACCCACCCGCCCCCACCCCGCAGGGCCTTCTCTCTCTCATAAGGTCTTTCACAGCACACATTGATTGAGTATGTATTATGTGCCAGGTGATGTGCTGGGAACAACATGTAATTTATCTCCCTAACAATTGAGATAGATGCTGTGGAATTACCTCAAATTTACAGAGAGGCTGGTTCACAGAGGTTAAGCAACCTGCCCAAAGTCCCACAGCCAGTAAATGGCAGGGCCAGAATTAGAGCCCGAGCAGTCAGGTTCTAGAGCTTGTGTTGAAGTTGTGGCCAAAGGAAGGGGGCCCTTCTGACTAGGGAACAGCATGAGCTTGCAATGGGAACGGGCGTGGGTCTGCTCCAGCGTTGGGGAGCGCAGCCTGCCTGAGGCTGAGTGCTGGGTTTGGGGAAGTAAGCCCTGATGTTGGGGAAGATGGGGCGGGTCACCGCAGGTCTGACCAGGACTCTTCAGGTAGAGAGAGCCAGCAGCTGGGGAGCCACATGGTGACTGTGGGTAGTGATGCTGGTTCTGGCTCTGGGTGTGGGCAGATCAGAAGTGGGAGAACAGGCATCCAGGGAGGCTCTTGAGCCAGGGGTCTGGGGTGAGGCCCTGAGGATGGGCGTGGTTTGGAGAGGAGAGGCACAGAAGGGGCTGTGCGTCTTGCATTTGGAGGCGCTGGGGGACTGTGTAGCTCTGGGGTCTGGGGAGAGGTCGAGCGTCCTGGGAAAGGGCTGCAGCCAGGTGCAGGGTAGTGGCCCTGGGAAGTGGCCACTCTACGTGGACCTGGGCGGGATGAACAGGCCATCCGAGGGGAGGCCAGGGTTTTCTTTCAAGGGTGTGTATGCTTGTGTGTTGGGAAGAGGGACTGGGCAAGGGTATGGGGCAGGAGACAGTGTGGGGAGAGGGAAAGGGACTTGGAGAATCCGAGTGACCACAGAGGGAGTGGGCAGCATGGAGATGCTGTCCAGCTCCCTCCAGTCCCTCTGCTGGGCTCCTGGCCATGAAAGGCTGGTAGGCCTGATGTCACAGAAAGCCAAGTCTGGGAGGCTTGGCTGGGAGTGTGACTGGAGCATTTCCTATTCTTGTGGGGGCCTTGATCCCTGCTGGGTCCCTGAGCCCCTCAAACTGTGCAGGACCCCAGGAGGGGCTGCAGTGTGGCAGAGGTGGTGTTGGGAGGAGTCTGGCACCAGGAAGGTGGGCATCTGGTCCAGGGAAGATGGTTTATGGCCCAGTGGGTAGAGCCCACTGCTAATGAGGACAAGATGAGGGGACTGACCATCTAGCTTTGTGCCCAGTAAACTGATAGCTGGCTTCTGAGCCTGAGTGTAGACCCGCCCTATCCCTGGCCTCAGCCTGAGCCCTCTGCTTGCCTTCAGTGCAGTGGGAGCTGGTGAGAGATGGTGAGGGTGCAGTGCCACCTCCTCCAGAGCTGGGGACCAGCTCAGGGCCTGTGTGTCTCTGGCACCGGGACTGTCTCCAGCAGGGGGTGGACAGAGATGCTAGACTGGGACCTCTTAGCTCATCCCAGTGGTAGATCACCACTGGATTCTCCCTTGGAGAACCCCCTATAGTCCTTCCTTCTGTCAAACTCTAACCTCTTGGTTAGAGTTAGAACAACTCAAAATTCCATCTGCCGTGTCTGGTCTCCACTAGAGAGGGAGAAGAATTTCCCTGTGGACTGGACATTGGAGTCTGGGGATACTGTAGGAGAGGATGCACTACCTGGAGTGAAATCAGAGGATGATGGCCCAGCTCCCGGCAGCTGGGGAGCATTGTCTAGAGGTTTCCTGACCTTGAGACCTGTCCCTCTGGGCCTGTCTCCCGGTCACCCCAGGGCTCTGGGGTCAGAATCTGCCATGACCAGCTCTGTGTCTCCAGGGTGGCGTGGTGGACGACAGGAGTGAAGATTCCGTGTCTGTCTCCACCTTGAGCTTCGGCGTGAACAGACCCACCATTTCCTGCATCTTCGACTGTAAGTGACACTTAGAGGTGTCAATGGGTTGATACGGACGGGTGTGTAACCTTATGCTTCTGTTTTTATGGGGTTAAATGACCAAGTGTTTATGTGGGGGCTGTGGAGAACTGGGTCTGTATGCTTTTTGGTGGGTCAGTGTTTTTTGGGGGTGTGTGTGTGTTTGTGCGTGCGTGCCCATCTATATGGTGTGTGCGTCAACTCTAAGGTTGAAATTGGGCATTCAAGGCCCTGTGTGTTCTGGCTGCCCACGTCATCTGTGTGGCCTCTTCTCCTCCTCCTCCTCCGCCCCCTCTCCCCAGCTCTCGCCAGGCCCAAGGACACATCACTCAGGTGTCCACCTTTAAGCTGTGGTCTGTTCTGATCCTGTGAGTGGCTCTCTCCCACACAGTGTGACATGTGTCATTTCTATTCAGCCCCCCTGTCTGCTGCCCTTCCTAGGGACAGGAAGAGGGCCACCCTCCCCTGTGGCCCCAGCTCTTAGCCACCCCCAGCCCCTCACTTGGCATCTGTTTCTTCCTCGGTGCAGATGGGAACCGCTACCATCTACGCTGCTACATGTACCAGGCCCGGGACCTGCCCGCGATGGACAAGGACTCTTTTTCTGGTAGGTGGGAGAAGGGAGGAGACCAAGGACCAGGGACGGAGAGCTGGGAACTGAACTTCGGGCCTTTGGACCACGGATAACATGGCCTGGGCTTCTCCTGTAGGTGTGGGCTGTGTTTGTGGAGGTGACTGCTGTTGCCAGGGTCACTGTGGCTTCCTGGTTGTCAAGTGGCCTGTTTGACCCCTCTGCGGGGTTTGGCTTTTCTGACTGTCCCCTCCTCCTGAAAGCCCCTCTGGCCTTGGCCCCCAGGACCCCTCTCTCCGGGGTATCCTGTAGCCTCCTATTGCTCTGCCTGCTCCTGCTCAGTTGCTTCACTGCCCACTAAGCCTGCTGCTCCTGAGAGTCTGTCTTTGTCCTCTTCTCTGGGCACTGGGCTCCCCGCCACCCCCAGCTACGGTGACCACTAATGTCAGGGACCCTTCCTGGCCTTTAGTTCCTAGGAGCCCCTTATGTCCAGCCACATCTTAGCCATCTCCTGCTGGATGCTCCAGAGGCACCTCAGTTCATCTTGTCCAAACCAAACACCCCCCCCCCCCGCCCCGCCCCCCGATCCAGGCCTCCTCTGCATTCTCCACCTTGGTCCTGGTGTCACATCAGCGTGTGTTTGTTACCCATCAGGTTGGAAACCATCAGTCACCCAGTCCTGTTGATTCTGGCTCCTGAATCTTTGGAGATGTTCCCAAGAACTGGCCTTGCCCCTTCTTATCTGGACACTCTGGTCGTGTCCTGGCCTCCCTGCTGCCTTCCACACTGCCCCAGACGGATCTGGTCAAGTCACTCCACTGATTTCAAACGTAGACACTGGTGGATACATCCCTGCCTCTGCAGCCTGGCACATGACTCCTGTGTGATCTGACCCCTGTGGACCCTGCCAGTTTCATTTTTCCCTAACTCCCCTCTGTCCACTAGCTCTGGCCCCACCAACTTCTGTCAGCATTTGTTGAGCTCTTCTGTAGTCCTTGCTTTTGTATTCAGTGTTCTCTCTGCTTAGAATGCATTCCCTCTCTATTTTTAACCCAGCAAACTCCTATTCATCCTTCAAGACCCAGCCCGGATGCCCTCTGACTCTTCCCCAAGCTGAGCTGGTTAGCACCAGCACTTGGCCAACACCTTGCCAGCACCTCTCTCAGAGCCCTGACCCACTGCTTAGAACAATTGCTGTCCATCTTTGCCACATCCTTCCCACTATGACCGTGAACTCCTCCAGGAAGGGAACTTGTCTTACCTGTGAGCCTGCAGCACTTGATGTCTAAAGAACTAACACTTACTGAGTGCTCCCTGTGAGCCCAGGCCCTTTACTGACATTATTTCATGTAACCCTTGCAACTCTCCTATGAAGTAAGTGTTTAACATCCCCATTTCACAGATGAAAAACTGAGACTCAGAGAGCTTAACTAAGTTGCTTGAGTTAAAATAGCCGACAAGCGGCATACCACCCTCCAAATGCTTGCTGTTTAATCGAGGAGAACTGAGTTCTTCCATGAGAGTGACCCTCTGTTCGCAGAATGGCACCGCAGCTTATAGCCGTCCCCCTGTCTCCTTCCCAGTGTCTACGTTTGAAATCAGTGGAGTGACTTGACCAGATCCGTCTGGTCCCCCCTCTCCTTGGGGGACCACTCTGGTTCCTCCTCCTCAGCAGCTATGCTTCCCTGCATTCCTCTCCTCTCAGTGACCTGTTCTCCAGCCCTGTACAGCCAGGCACAGGGTGGACGGAGCAATTTCTCTTCTGTGCTTTGGGTCCAGGGTCCTGAGAGCGCCCTCTGCAAAGCATGTGCAAAACCAGCGCAAAGGGGTTGGCAGGCCAGCGGAGACGGCTGCGCTGTAACTTCCTGGGAAACGTCGCCAGGATGCTCTCTGACAATTAGAACATACCCTGAGAAAAAGAAGTGGATAATTCAGAACCTTGCTTCCTCCTCCTTTGGGGAGGGCACGAGAGGCGGGGTGCAGGCGGTGGGTTTGTGTGGGGTGGGCAGTGAGGTGGGGCCCCGGTGGAAGGCCCCTTGTCCTCTGTGGGCCGGGCTGGCGGACAGCCCTGCAGGGAGGGGACTCTTCCAGGGGACCCACACTAGGAGCCAGCGTGCACCTCTGGGGACTGCGGGCGAGGTCAGCCTGGTCCTGCCCTGCAGAGACGTCACACTTTCCATCCTGGCCCCGCCCCCTCCCTCAAATAAACATCCCTTGAGCTTTGAGGGCACTGCCCAGGGCTTCCTCAGAGGCCACTGGCTTCTGAATGAAAGGCCTGATTGAGCAGCTGCTGGAAAGGAAAACAGCAGCCAACACGGTGAACCTATAAAACCCAGAGTGTTTATTTTCACTCCCAAACCCTAAACCAAAGCAATTTCTTCCCTGGAACTGACCCCGGGGTGGCTGGCGGCCGGAGGCTGTGCATGGCCACCGGCTGGCATTTCTTGGAGGAAACTCATGTATGAATCTGGAATGTCTGGGGCCACGGGAGGGTCCGGCACAGACTCTGTGGCTGGTATCATCTTCCAGCCTGCCTGCCAGGTGTCTGCAGTCCAGAGGACTCTCTTCGGGCAGTGCTCTGACCTGTGGCTCTCTGGGGCTCTCCCCACTGTGGGGGGCTCCCGTGGCCCGAGCTGTGCTCTCTGCTGGTCTCCTGGATGGTGGGCCTTCAGGCTGCTCAAAGCCTGTGGCTGTGTCTGCTTCCTTCTCACTGGATGAGGGTTTGGGAGGACACGCAGGAATTGCCCAGGAAACACTTGTTGACTAATATTAAACTCAGTCAGGAATGGGAGACTGGAGATGTTACTGTCCAGGCTGCCTGAGGATTTCACCTCGGGTGGGGTTGGAGGATATGACCAGCATCAGTTCTCTGGACCACTGGAAGGGTGTGTGTGGTGTGTGGTTATGTGAGTGTGTGTGGCCTGTGTAGTGATTAGGCATAAAAAATGTAAAATGATGCTTAATTCCAGTGAATTCTCTTTGATATTGGGCTGGGGTTCCCACCGCTTGGTGAGCTTCTGGAGTCTGCAGTGGGTTTACTTTGAGTGGAAAAGATATGACTTGAGAGGACTTAGAAATCACATGTCCTCAACACCATACCTAATGGGCAGCATCGCTTCCCTAAACAACATCGTAGACTGGTATTTCTCAAAGGGAATCGAGGAGGAAGCTATTTGCTTTGCCAAAATGTTCCCCAGGGAATTCTGCTTTGCTACTCCCCCAGCTGGGAACCACTGCTGTGATTTGAGGGAGCCATAAGCTCTCCTTACAGAGCTGCCACCAAGACGGACAACCACATTCCAGAGGATGACCCTTGGCATGAGGGACTCAGAAACTCCTCTTTGAGAGTCTGACAGGTCTGTGGGCTCAGAGTGCCTGACCTGGCTAACCAAGCAAGTGAGAGATGGCGAGTAGACCAGAGGCCAAGTATTAATTTACAGGAGTGGGGTCTCCGTCAAAAAAGCAGAAGGTCCTGTGCCCTCTTTGCTGGCCTTGTGGTTCCTGGGAGGTCAAAGCTGTGTGCCAGTTGGGTGGTCCTGAGGGGTGTTGCTGCCCGGCCAGGCCACAGTGAGGTCTGTGGCTGCCCCTCTGCTGAGGTCATCTCTATGGGGACCAGTGCTTTTGTTTTCCCCCAGATCCAGACTCTGTCCTGGGTAGGGCTGAGGAGTTCGTGCTTTTGGGCCTCCCGTGTCTGGACTCCATTCATGGCACACCCCTACTTTTGAAGCACAGCTTTCTGTTAAGGTTGGCTCTGGCTGGGGGAATTCTCCTGATGAGCTTAAAGAGCTGTTTTCTAAAGTGCATTGGAGGCTTGTGAAATGCTCCACTTAAAAAGGGTTCCTGAGCAAGAGAGACTGGGAAACACTGCGCACTTAAGAGATTTACAGTGCACAGTGGCATTGAGAGGCTCTGTGGTGGCTTCAGGAAAGGAGCCTGTTGGGCTTGGTTATGCATTAGTTAGCTCCCCAGAGAACTCACGTTTTGAAGAACACATTTTGGGAAACACTGATCTACAGGATTTGGTCCAAATTGCTCAGCATGAATCCAGGACTGCTTGTGATCTGCCACCTCCTCCTCCCTCCTCTGTCCCCACTACCCTGGGTGCCCCTGTCTTCCCCTCAGCCTCTCTGACTACTTGCTGTCTTGCAGATGCCCATGCTCTTTGATGCCCTTGTCCGTGCCATGCTGGGTTCCTGGGATGCCCCCTTTCCTTGGTCTGCCTTGGTTATCTCCTCCTTCTTGAGACTCAGAGTAGGAGACCTCCTTTGGGAAGATTGACTTGTTGCCACCAGGCTACACGGGGGCCCCGACTCCTCGCACCTTGTACACGTCTCTATTAAATTGCACATCACCTTGCACTATAGCTGTTGCTTAGTTACCACTTCCAACCAGTGGTGATGGTCCTAAGAGCCTGGGTCATGTCTCATTGATCTTCGTATTCCCAGCACTGAGCTTCCCTACCACATGCTGGTCAGTCAGTACTTGTATATTGGATGAGTGATGGATTACAAATAAGACTGGAGTGAACATCTTTGTACATAGAGCTTTTTGGTTAATTTGGATGATTCCCAGGAATATGGGAAACAGGGTATAAACAGTTTTATGTTTTTCAGGGCATATTGCCCAATTGCTTTCCTGAAGGGTTGCTGAATTGCTGCCAGCCATAAAGGAGAGTACCTATTTCGTCAAATATTTGCCAACACTGATTTTATAATTCTAAACAATTTTTCTTAATTTTATAAGGAAAATACTGGTGTATTCTAGTTTTCTTTGCACTGTCTTCATTACTAGTGATTGACTCGACCCTCTTTTAAGGCCCCTTTTCCTGTGAGTGTGGCAGGGAGAAGGAGCACTGGATTAGGAGTTAGGGGATCTAGTCCTGGCCACGTGTGAGCGTGGGCTAGTGACTCAGCATTCCTGGGGCAAAGCTCCCTCTTTTGCCAAGTGGGATGACACCGCTTGCCCTGTCCTCCACTCTGGTGGTCTCAGCCGGTTGGTGGGAAGGCCCATGAGGAAAGCTTAGTGTATTGTGAATGCAGAAGGGTCCTTCCTGGAAGCCTGAGCAGCAGAGATGCTGGGCGCAGGGCTCCAGGTCCAGCAAAAAGAATCACCTGCCTGGGGCCTGGTGACCGGTCCCTTGCTCTCTCATGGTGATGGAGTCCAGTAGAATCCTTGTGTGTTCATGGCTGGAGCTCCTGGTGCAGCTTGTCCTCAGAGAGCTCCAGTCCAGCTCTGGGCTGCTCCGTAGGGCTTGGTGGGTGAGGCCTGAGGGCCGATGCTGCCCCTCTCCTAGGGGAGTGGCCCTGAGGGGAGTGCTGGGCTGGGATGGACCAGAAAGAGCCAGACCCTCACCTTCCCCTCCACCTCTCCTTGGCATTTGCCTCTCCCTCCTCGTGGCTTTCCTAGAAGAGGGATGTGTCTGTGCGTCTGTCTGGCTTTCCTTGATCTGACCACCTTGCTTCAGCAACGCCCCCCCTCACCCCGCTTGTTTCTTTTTTTTTGGAGGGGCTGGGCCCTGTCGGGGGAGAGGCCAGGCCCAAGCACACAGTAGCCCAGTGTCTGAAGCCCCAGGCCTCCAGGCCTGCTCTTTACAATGCCTTTGTTGTGTGTTTTTTCCTCCCATGGGCGGGCGGGGTGCGTGTGTGGATCTGGGTGATTTTTGTTTGAAAGCCACCCCTTCCGCGTCCCCCCCAGCGCTGAGCTCATTGCCTGCGCTGATGGGGCTGCTGGAAGGAGTCAGCCTGCTCGGGGGCCAGCGTGGGGGGTGCTGCCAACACCAATACAGCGTGCACAGCCGCTACAATGTGCAATTGTGATCTTTGTGTAAACGCGGTCGGTCTGGGGCCCGCGCGCTTATAAAAATAAAGCATTGGGAAGCTCGGGGGGCGGGAACAAAAGAGGCTTTTTCACCAGTTCTCTAATATGGTTTTATTTATCGGAACGCGCCCTCTTTCTCTTACTGGAACCAGGGAGAGGTTCTCTGCCGAGCTTGGAGCTGATGGTATCACAGCCAGACGGTTTCATTAAATGCACAGACGCCGCTGGGCCCTGCCAGGGGCAGGAGGGGAAGGGCTCGAGGCCAGCCCTGCCAGGGCCGCTGCACCGAAGGGGGAGCCCCATGCCAGGGAGGCTACCACCTGGTAGGGGTGACGAGACGTGGTGGGCATGTCTCCCCTGCCCCTTTCCCTGCCAAAGGCCTCCCAGTGTCCTCTTCTACCCCCAAGAATCAGGTTCAAAACCAATTTCATGCAGGAAGCCCTCTAGGATTAATCCCGCTGTGCTTTTGTGCCTGAAGGCTAATGAGCTGGTCTCAAGCTGGTGGCTGCCTTCTTTTAGCCAAACCCAGTATTGTTGAGCTAGTGAGTGCCCATAGTGTCTGCCTCCTAATTTAGATTCCTCTCACCCTTAAAACTAGCCCCTTGGGAAACAATCAGAATCTTAAACCCTGCTCCCCCCATCCCTTGATGCTCAGACTCCCATTGCCCACCTTAACCTTCCTACCTCTTCTATGGTCACTCTCTGCCACCTCCTCTGCAGTGGCTGTGGTGTGCCACTTGGTCTTCTTAAGGCCAGGGAGCCTGTCCGGCTCCCTCCCTTTGTGGGGAAGCGCTGACCCACATCCCAGCCCCACGATTGCAGCTGGACATCCCAACACCCTCTAAGGCCAGCAGGGCAGAGGCCATTATTACCTCTGAGGCCACTGAGGCCCTCCTGAGGTCACACAGGGGGTTGAGGCAGTGTTGGGGCTGGACAGTGGGGCTCAGAGGGTGCAAGGCACTGCAGGATGGAGCAGGTGCCAAGGGTATAGGGCATGTGTTAGGGCATTTGGGCTCAACCCTCTCAGACATCTAGCATTCAGCTGCCAGCTTCCTGCATCCCTGGACTTTCCTGTCCACGTACCCTCAGCATCTGGCCCTTTGAGTCTTACAAAATGGCCCCAAACTGGACCATGCCCCCGGGCTGATGTCCTAACGGGAGAAGTTGAAGGAGTTCCCTCCCCCGAGCCCTCTGCTCCTCTCCTACATTACACGCACTCATTCCCATAGGACCTTCTCTTGCATTCCTTTCCAAAGTGTGGCCCTGGAAGGCAGCATTAGTGTCACCTGGGAACTTGTTAGAAATGCACATTCTCGGGCCCCACCCCAGACCTGATGAATGAGGCTGTGGGGTGGGGCCCAGCAGTCTGTGTAAGCCTTCCAGGTGGTTCTGCTGTACACTCACATTTGAGAACCACTGCCCTAGAATCTTCTCTAGTAACTCCAACTTCCCTTTGGGACTAGGCACAAGGAATGATTTGTGGGTAGGTCCCAGGCCAGCATGGCTGGGGCTGGCAGGCTGGCAAGGAGTTTGGGGAGCAGCAGGGAGCTGTGGGGGCCTTAGGGTTCCTCTGACACCACCCACTGCCAAACAGCTCTTGAGTCCATGTGCTTCTTTCTAGTGCCCCATCCTTCTAAGCCACCACCTCTCTGCCTGGACTGTTGCAGTAGCCTCATAACTGGTCTCCCTACACTCACTTCTGCCTACTCCATCTGTTCTCCATGTGGCAGCCAGTGTGAGCTTGCTGAAATGCAGACCTGGGAATGCCATTCTGATGGCACCAACATCTCTGCTCTACTGTCTCATCCTCAGGGAAACCAGATCCCTCCCTCATACACTCCATTGCAACTTATATATATTTTTCAAAGCACTAGTCAAAACTGTAATTTTATATTTGCTTGGATGGATTATGATTTTGCTCCAATTGTATTCTCAGCCCCTAGCACCTAGCCCTTAGCCTGGCATGCAGGAGGCACTCAATAAATGCTTGTTGGATGAATGATGAATGAATGAATGAATGAATGAGCCATCGAGGCACTCACTTCCTCCAGCTGGACCTTGCCCCTAGCGGCCAGCCCAAGAAGGAGCCCAGAAGGGAAAGTTCTCTGGATCTTTGTGCCCACTTGCTTGGATCCAGGCTCCATTTCCCTGTGGTGGCCCAGCAGACTGGCTCATGGAGGGCCAGGAGAGCCCCTGGGGAAATGGGCTCTAGCCTGACGTTGCTGCTCCCGAGCGGCAACCACACCTGGGCTCCAGCTTTGTGCCCACGTGACCCCTGAGCAGGCAACTCTCACGGTCTCTGCTGTGTCCTGTCCCCCTTCACTGCACCTACACAGATCCCTACGCGATCGTCTCCTTCCTGCACCAGAGCCAGAAGACGGTGGTGGTGAAGAACACCCTGAACCCCACCTGGGACCAGACACTCATCTTCTACGAGATCGAGATCTTCGGTGAGCCGGCCAGCATTGCTGAGCAGCCGCCCAGCATCGTGGTGGAGCTGTATGACCACGACACCTATGTGAGTCTGCCTCCCTCCCTCCCTCGTCCCCTCACTGCCCACCCCCTTCAGGGCCCAAGGGGAGATGCCACTGGGAGGGACGGGTCCCTAACCAGATGGGTGCTCCCTAAGGCTGATGGCCTCTCCCCTGACCCCACAGGCTAAGAGGGGTTAAAACTATTTTAGAGTAATTAAAAATGAATTGCTAGCTGTGTCCCTGGCAGAGAGAGGGGCAAACTTGGAAAGGGCGCTAGGCTCTGGATCAGGAGCCTGGGGTTTCTCTGCCTCTAACTCGCTTTTATGATCCCCGGCCGGTCCCTTCTCCCTATCAGAGGGCTGTTTTGACTCCATAAACATTTATCGAGCATTGCCTCCTGCCCTGAGTGGCCCCTCACTTGGGATTCCTAGTCTAGGTAGGAGCCAAGACTCACCCACAGAGCGGAGAATCTTTCAGTGAGACAACGTGTCCCCAAGTGCCATGTGTTTCTGTGACACTAGCAGGGCCCTCTTACAGAGCTGTCTGACAGAAATTCCTGTGCTGATGTTCGAAATGCTGTCCAAAATGAGGGCCACTAGCCACATGTGGCTACTGAGCAGTTGAAATGTGGCTAGTACAACTGAGGAACGAAATTTAAAATTTTTTCTAGTTTTAATTAATTAAACTTTAAATAGCCACAGGTAGCTAGTGGCTCTGGTTTGGACAGCGCAGCTCTAGAAGATTCCAACGAGGGAGAGAGATCGCTGTGGGCTGGAAAGTGAGGGAAGACTGTGGGGAAGATGGGGCCCTGGAGGGAATGTGAGACTGGGGTGTGGGAGGAGGCAGAGGGCCTTCCAGCACAGCATGGGGGCTGGTGGGAGACTGAGGAGAGGGGAGGACAGGCTGGAAGGAGGAGAAAGGAGTAGGAGGCCAGAGGAGCAGGGGAGTGACAGGGTCAGAGCAATATTCTAGAAAGAAGAAGGGGGGTGCTATTGAAAGAGAGAGACCGTGTGGGTCGAGGGGTATGTGGCAAAGAGACCCAGCCTGAGTTGGGGGTGGCAGTGGATGAAAGGGGAGAGAGCAGGGTTTGGTAGATGTTTTCAGAAAGAGTTGCCATGACTGGATGTCAGGTGCCCTGGGAGAGTGTGGAGACCAGGGAGTGGGGGAAGGTGATGCTGTTTAGGGTGCCCCACCAGGTGGTGGGGGCCGACTTGCAACCTCTTTCCTCGGGAGGAGAAGCTGGCTCCGTGGGGGGAATGAGCAACTGGAGGAAGGGTCTACTTGGGACTGTTTGGGGAAGAGCACAGGGCCTGGTACAGGAGGAGGAGGGGGACAGGAGGCCAGGAGGCTGTCGGGCCAGGGGACTAAGCAGAAGGATGGTGGTGCTGGTGCAGGGTGGGCCAGGAGGCCGCAGGATGCAGTCTCCTTCTTCCAGTGGCATCCTTCCTCCTCTTTTTAAAATGTTGCTCTGACCCTGTCTCTCCCCTGCAGGCAGTGCCCAGGAGGGATCTGGGGGAGAAGAGCCCTGGCATCTTCTGGGTGGGTGGGCCTCCAGGTCCTGGGGGAGAGCAGAGGCTGTGCTCATTGTTAATATAGTCAAAGAAGGCTGTACTTGTTGGCAAACACCCACTGCCCTGAGCTCCTGCTGTCCTGGCTGCCCCTGCTCTGTGAGGACTCTCCTCCTCCCATCTCTCCACGACCCAGCAACTAAAGGGGTAACACCTGACCCTGAGGAGCCTCCTGGACCCCTCCCCGCACTGTGGCCGGTGTCCACTCTGAGTGGTCAGTGCTGGACTGTCACCTGCTCGTGTGGGCATTTATGCAGCAGCTGGTGGCCACTCCAGAATGGCTCTTGGGGGTGTCCCCAGCAGTGACATGACTGCGGGTGGGGATGCCTCCCAGTCCTGCTCTGCGTCTCTCCAGATGAGGGCCTTGGGCAAGGCACCGGGGCTTGTGGGGGCTGTGGTGCCATCTGGCTGTGACCCAGGTTCTGCTCACTGCTCCTGCCCTCAGGGAAACTAACCACAAGGCTGGAGTCCACAGGCCAGCAAGGTCACAGAGGCCCACATCAGAGGGCCGAGCTTGGACAGGGCTGTGAGTGATGGCTGAGAAGGGGAGAGAGCAGGGGGGCTGGGGGAAGTGGCCCATGCAAAGGCCAGGCAGAGAAAGGCTAGCTGAGGCCAGCAGGTTGGAGTAGAGGATGTGTGGGGAGGGAGCGAGGCAGGGTAGGAGAGGTGAGCAGGCTACAGTGAGCCTTTCTCCATGCCAGGAGAAGAGTTTGGACTCTGTCCTCTAGGCAGAGGAAGCCATGGAAGGTGCCTGAGCAAAGGAATAATAAGATGAAAACATCATTTTAGCAAGATTTATATAGTTTGATGAGCGTGATCCGTTTCCCCACCTGGAAAGTGGGGGAATTTAGAGGTAAAATGAACAGGAGATACAAAAGTCCTTGAAAATGTCAAACACCGATCCTGCTGAGGGCATTAGAGAAACTCTGGGAGGCTGTCACTCTGGTCTCTAATGGGCTCAGAGTGGATTAAATTAAAGCAAGGTAAATGCTACTTGGACATACAGAGGGACTTCTCAACCATGATGGGAATTCAAATCATGCAAGTGGCCGGAGGCCACTCGCATGTTGTCCTCACATCCTTCTAAGCGGGGCAGAGGTCACCATTCTGCACCAGGGGCTGCTCTGACTTCTGAGGCCCTTTCAAGCTCAGGAGGCCAGATGTAGGCCTGGTGATCATTCTGGGCCACCAGAGCCCTGGGCTGGGGGACGCTGACTCTTCTTCCTCCACGCCTGGTCTAGGGTGCAGATGAGTTTATGGGACGCTGCATCTGTCAGCCGAGTCTGGAGCGGATGCCCCGGCTGACCTGGTTCCCGCTGACGAGGGGCAGCCAGCCAGCAGGCGAGCTGCTGGCCTCTTTTGAGCTCATCCAGAGAGAGAAGGTGAGGCTGGGTCCCGTCCTGATCCAGGGGGCCCCGGTAGGGAGTACATGGTGGGGGAGGGACGGGGGCGCAGGCAGAGGAGAGGCTGCCGATACATCCTTCTTCCCCGACCCCGGCCCACTTAGTGGGGAACACTGAACAGCCACCTCTGGAAGTCAGGCCTCCCGCTGAGACCAGTTTTGCCCATCTTTCCTGAACCCCAAGTTAGGATACCATCTCACACTGGGGTAGAATGTTGGAATCTGGACTGTGCTAGAATTTCTGAGTCCTCTGGCCTTTGGATGTGTTTTGCCCTGGGTCGTATCCTGACGTGGTTTCTGGGAGGAGGACCTCTGTGATCTGGTGCACGGGGCTTAATTGTGATGGAGGGACTTGGGGACAGGTAAGAGCAGGACCTCCGATCTAGTGCAGGCTCTGCCATGGCCTAGCTGCGTGACGCTTGGCCAGCCACTTCCCTGCTGGAAATAGGGGGTTGGGGTTAGAGCCATATCTTCAAGTTTGCTCTTGGTGTGATGTGAAGCCCATGTGTAAGCCGGATGGAAGTCGGGCTACTCTGGGTGAAGTGTCTGGAGGGGGCACACAGCATACCGCCAACCTAGCTTCCCCTGGCACCTGCCTGCCAACTCCCAGGCACCTCAGAGGATTCCCTAGGTCTCCAAGGAATAGAGTCTGCAAACCCCCAACTGTCTGATCACTGACATATTCCTTGAGTGTCATTTTGTGGCTGAAGATGTGTTTGCCTGGCCAGGACAGAAAGGAGGGTGATGGGGCCTTGTGTGCCCAGCACTGACCAAAGCTCCCTTTTTCTTCCCCCTAGCCGGCCATCCACCATATTCCTGGTTTTGAGGTACGTCTTGCTCTTCCCTTGTCTTCTTCAGACTCACTGCCGGCCTCCCTGTGTTGCAGCCCCTTATGAGCGAGGAAGGCCAATCAGGCGTACACCACCACCGGCCTGCCTTCAGGCTGGGGTTCCTGCCCAGCTCAGGGCTTTCCTGCCCTTCTTCTCTGAGAAGTTTGAGAATCACAGACTCAGATTGAAGGGACCTCATAGTCATCCAGCCCAGGGGCTCTCAGCTGGGCTGCACGTTAGAATCCCTTGGGCAGCTTTAAAAATTGCCAGTGCTCAGGCCCCACCCCAGACCGGATGGAACACAGTCTCTACGGCTGTGGCCCAGGCATTGGTATCTTTCAGAGCTGCCGGGAAATTTTAATGTGCAGCCAGGGCTGAGAACCATCGACTTAGCCCACTAGTTCTCCATGTGACATCACCTGGGATGTTGTTAGAAATGCTGATTCTTGAATCCCACTTCAAACCTACTGAAGCAAACTCTGAGGGGCAGCGCAGCAACCTGCGAATTAACAAGCCCTCCGGGGGATTCTGATACCCACTGGAGTTTCAGAAGCTCTGATTTAGACCATCTTCCCTAACTCATTGTTGCCACCATGACTGGTTTTCTTTCCTCTACTAGTGATAGGGACGCCATTCCCTTCTCCCTGCTCTCCTTCGTTCTCCTGGGGGTCATGGTAGAAAATGCAGACCCTTTCCTGGTACCCAGGCTATTTGATTTAGGAAATACTGTTCTCGGCCAGGCTCAGCTGTAGCTTGGAGAAGCGGTCTTCTGGGCTCTCTTTGGACGCCTTCCCCCTTACGAGGCAGCCCATGCAACCTGCAGACGGTTCTTACCATGCAGGCCCTCCTTTGCCCACCGCCCCCACTCCACCCTCCGCATCCGTCACCCCTAGTCTCTCTCCCCCTCCCTCTCGTGTCCAGCCCAAGCTCCTGCTCTTAGGTCTGCCAGCCCCTGGGGATCCAGGTTCTTTCTCCTTGGCTCCTCAAGTTCATGTGCCCTGGCAGGAGCAGCGGTTCCAGGGCCTCAGGCCTGTCTGTCCTGTGGCTGCTGCACAGGGCTGGGCCCTTCCCACCACCTGGCTGCCATCTTCCTTTCTCCGGTCACTTCCAGAGGCGCCCAGGCTCTAGGTTTATGGTTTAGCTTCTCCCACCAGTCCCTCTGCATCGATGTCCATCCCATCTTCTTTCTCAGGGACCATGTGGAGGGTGTGCCTGGAAGCACATCACCCCTACCCCTGGATGGGAGTGATTTCTGTTGGCTCCTCTTAGGGTGACATCTGGGGTGCTGATCTCTGCCCCAGCCTAGTGCTCCTTGTCACTAATGGTGAACTTTTACCCTCCCTCCTCTCCTCCTTCCACTATCTCCTGGATGTGGACATCCCATGGTGTGGTCCAGGTGCAAGATACATCAGGGATCCTGGAAGAGGTGAGCTGGACCCTCAGGGCTCTGGCCTGTGGCTAGGGGTGGGTGAGGAGAGACAGAGGGAGGGTGAGGGCTGCCCTCTGAGCATGTGCCCTGAGCCTTCTAGTTCCTGGTGCCTCAGTGGGCATCGGTCATGTGGGGACCTGTCTGGATTTTGTTCCCCACATCTGCATGGATCCAGGGCTGCCTGGGGTGTGTTCTGGTGTGATTCTGGCCTCAGAAGGCTTGCTGCCCTGTTGGAGACCAGATTCACCTAGACCTCATGAACAGCAATGCAGAATCTCATCTGGCATGTTTTCAAGAGTAAAATGTTTGTAAGGGGCCAGAATAGTCAAGGAAGCCTTTCTGGTGGAGGTAGCATTAACCAGACATTGTCGCAGGAAGAAGATGGGCAATGTGCCTTTGGCCCAAGGGGCTAAGCACCAGCTTAGGGCCTGGCTGGTTGAGGGGCTGGGGTGGGTTGGGGATTCCTAGGTCCTAGAAGAAGTTTGGGGTTTGCATCCAGACGTAGCAAGCCTATGTCTTTTGCCATGGGGGACGAGTAGCACATTCCCTTACGGCCTCCTATGCATCTGTGAGCAGATCCTCATGAGTGAGCAGGGGCAGAGGCCTGGGCAGGGAGACAGGAAGGAGAGCCCTGGTCAGATGGGGGGTTGGGAAAAGGGGAGCCACTTCCTACCATCAGGGAATCCCCAGGCTGGGAGTAGACACTGTTTGACATTTTCGGTGCAATTTGGACTTGAAGTGCAGAGTCAGGATGTGGGATCTGCAGGCCCCGCACCCCTTACCTCACTTCCTTTTGCTCCCAGACCGAGGTGGGGTCCGCCAAGTGAGCTGGCCATAATTGCGCCTGACAGGCAGCCTCCCGCTTCTGGCTGCAGTTGCGAAAGACTGCCGATTTGGAAAGGGGAGCAGAATCCCGTCCAGGGAAGCAGCACGGAGCCCTCTCTCTTGATTGAGAGCACTCTGTGGCCAAAACCCACAGCCTGTTCTGAAGAAGACCCAGCCCAGGGATGAGTTATTAAATAAAAGTTAAAATCCTTAATAACTGGATTTGTAATATATAACAGTGAAGGCTCAGATTCTGAGAGCAGGGATCTGGCTGTGGTCTCGATGTCAGGAAGCAAATCAAAATCTGCAGCTTTTGGGCCAGACCCCGAAGAGGGCCGAGTGTCCTGCTGTAGGGCCAGCCTGGCCCCTGGCTGAGGCTGGTGTGGGTCAGCAGGGCCAGAGGAGAGCAAGTCCTGCGGGTCTGCTGCGCATAGGGTTGGGCTGAACCAGCAGGTTCAAAGGGTCCGAGGCCCAGTAGAAAGAAGAGAGTATCCACTGGTTCAGGGAACCACCCCAGAAAAAGATCTTGTGACCCTCGCCTCATCCCTGGGGGCCCCCACCCCAGCCTGGGACCCATAACTCAGCCGTTTCCCCCACACTTGAAGGCTAAGGCTCATCCAAGATCCTATGTCCTATTTGGTTTTAAGAATCCCCGGGGATGGGGTGGAGGCAGGTTAGTTTTGCTGCTGCTGCTGGTCCTGCAGGAAGCCTGACGCCTTAGTGGGATTTTTCTGTCTTTTTTGCTGTGGCCAAGCTCCTGCCTTGTCTCCCCCATTCAGCCCCCTCCAGACTCCCAGCCTGATCCCTGTGAAGAGTGTTCTAGCCTGGAGGGCCGTGAAAAGCCACAGCGGGAGCTTAGATTCTGGGCCACTGGCCACGGGAGCCCTCGAAAGTCTGGGAGCAGAGAGGGCAGATGGGTGTGTTAGGAAGCTGTCTGGCTGCAGGGGGGTGTGGGTTGGGGAGCGAGGGGCATGAGGGTAAACCAGCTAGCAGGCTTTTGAGACAGTCACGGTGATGGGGCTCTGGATTGGAGAGGGGCCAGGAAGAAGCGGGGGGTGGGAGGAGGATGACAAGTGACTCTGAAGGATGGTTTAAGGATGGCCTCTCCAGGTAGGGAGTACCCTGGGGCCAGCACGGCCCATGCCTGTGTGGGAGACAAAGTGTATGTGAATGAGACAAAATGCCATCTACCTGTGCTGCTCCTGGAAGAGGTGACACTGGGCCCACTTCTGAAGCAGGGATTGGCAGAGGGGTAGGGGAAGGGGGTCCAGGCAGCAGCCTTGGGCTGGGGGCACATCACCGCCTGGGGCCAGTTTTTGGGCAGCGAGATTTCCTCTCCCCCAGCCTTCATGCCCATCTGGAGCACAGCTCCCTGGGGGCTCTTAGTGGGGGAAGGGGGACTGTTGCATTGTGTCTTTGAGGCTTTGGTGACAACTGGGAGACCTGGGTCCTTGCAGAGAGTGCAGGTGGACCGGGAGCTTCCTCCCCGCTCCCCAGCCTGTCTCTCTGTCTGGGTCGCATGCTGTTCCCCCTCTTCAGGAGCCTTGCTGGCCTTCCCCTCTCCCCGCTCTCCCTTCGTGTTTCTCTCTTCCTCATTTGCTCCTTGGCTCTCTCCTTCCTTCTCCCCGCCTCTTCTGAGCCCTCCGTCTCGTTTCTTTTCCTTTTTGTCTGGAGAACAAAGGCAGTCTGTGCTGCCAGGGGGAATGAGATCAAAGAAATTGCAATTTTAGATTTCCTGAGAACTGGAGAGTGTGCACATGCACGTGTGAGTGTGTGCGAATGTGTACACTTGCGAGAGCACACACACGTGCACACCCAGCAGAAGAGGTGATGGTGGATTCTTTAGTAGCCAGGGGCCCCTAGGATGTGGAGCATGTACAGGGGAAGACCCCACCTGGGGACCCTTTGGACGAGAGCAGGGGCCTGCGGGCCTGACCATTTAAGGGGCCGTGGTTCCGAGTCTTACTGTTGGCTCTGATTCTTCTGTCCTGCTCCGTGGCTGGTGATGCCCTGGTAGAAGGGACTGCATGCTCTGTGGCTGTTTTCACTGTGGGCTCAGGGGCCAACCAGATGTCACTCCATCTGCTTTTCCAAATCGAGGTGACAGGCTATGGCTTTTGGCCTGAGATGTACACAAGGTACTCTCCTGCACCCCCAAATCCACTAGAAGGAAAAATTTGGCGTTTTGCAATCAGGAAAATAAATCCAGTGGTCCCCATCCCCCTATTCCTCCCTCAAGGCCTTAATTTAAAACACTGTTTTTCCTGGGAAGTGTAATTAGAGCAACATGTTGTTCCTAACGAGCTGGGTGGGGCCGGCAGACAATGGAGCCCTCCCCACCCTCCTGGCTGCTCCTGCCTGGAGCTCCCTGAGGATGCAGGATCTGAATGTCCAGAGGGTCCCCTGACTGTACCCTGCTGGGGGAAGAAGGGCTCTATGGGCTACTGGTGACAAGACTGGCCTAGGTGGCTGGAGGGGCTTGCTAACATGTTTGCCTGCCCAGGGAATGAATGTCTAGAGTGGTAGCCCTAGGGCTGGGGGAGGAAGCCCCCCTCATGGCTCAGGGGCCTGACTCCCTGTGCTCAACTGGCCAGAAGGACAGATAGACTGAAGGGGGCATAGGGTAGATTCTGCTCTGATGGGGACAGAGCCTCATTTGTCCTGGGTCCTCGTCCTCTTGGTCTGAGCTGGCTTGGTAAACACCCTGTACATCTGTAGGACCTCATCAGTGTAGCATCCCAGGTCTGTCCTTCATTGAGGGGGTGGGGGTGGAGGGTGAATAAGGAAGGGAGTGGTGACATGTGGCTTCGTCTAAGTAGGCTTATATTATATGGCTGCCCTTGAGCGCTGTGGTCCTCAGAGTCCCCCGTCACACATAGGACAGGGAATCAGGATGTCATAGTGGCACTTTGTCTACATCCGCCCCCTTGCCTGGCAGTGCTTCCCAAGTTCTGATGAGGTCACTGCTGCCTACCCCATTGAGAATCACTGTCCTGGAGGGAGGAGTTGTACCCCTCAAGTTGGCTGGACCTGGCATCGAGAAACTTGGGCACAGGAGCTGGCCGTCTGGCTGGGGCCACAGGACTCTCACATGTGAGATGTCAGAGACCAGTTAGGACTTTGGGAAATGGAGCACAGGGTCACTTAGAATTAAAAGAAGGCAGAGAGTAGAGTTATAAGAAGTTTCTGGAGTGGTTGGGGGGATTTTCTGGAGGATGAGAGCTTGAACTAGGCCCTGAAAGATGTGTTAGATTCTGGAAGATGGTAAGGGAAGCCCATTCAAACAGAGGGAGCAATGAGCAGGCGCTGGGGAGGGAGGGGTTGGTGAGGACCAGATTGGAGCAGACAGGAATGTTGGGAAGGTGGGGAGAGTACATTGGAGTTGTCCCCCCCCCCCATCCACCTACCCATTCATCCATCTGCCACCCCTCCCTCCCTTCAATTATCCATTTATAACCCTTTATTTATTGGACAGAGGATTCAGCTGTGGTCCCTGTGTGCAGAATTGCTGGTTTAATCAGGGACACCGACAGATGGACACATAGAGATGGCACAGGGTGATGTGTCTTTCAATGGGAGTGAGTCAAGTTGCTATGGGAGCCATGGGGGTGCTTAACTTAAGTTCAGGGCACCAGGGAAGATTTAAATGGAGATATGAAGTCTAAGTAGGAGGTAGCCAGATGAAGTGGGTAGAAGAGCATTTCAGACAGAGGGACCAGCAAGCTCTGAGCCTCAAAGGTAAACAGAGCTTAGTGCCTGCTGTAACCTGCTGGTGTTCAGAAGGCAGGTGTTGAGTGTGTTCGGGGAGGTGGCTCAGCACTATCTCGGTCCTGGAAGGGAAAGTTGTCTGGTGGGAGGTAAGACCAGAGAAGTCAGAGGGAGCCAGAAGATAAGGGGTCTTGGAGGCCATGTCAAGGAGTTTGAACTTCATCCTGAGTGAGGGGGGAACCTTTGAAGGATTTTAAACAGAGTGACATTCTTAGAAAGTGCCCCCTGGCTGCAGAGTACAGCATGCGTTGATTATGGGGAGTGGCCTTTGGGTTGAGCTGCAAACAGATGGTTGACTTTGGGCAGAGAAGTTTCTGGGGAAGGGGTGCAGGGGGCAGAGCTAAGTGCACAGGACAGAGGGCCACGTGGAAGCGAGGGAGAGGCAGTGGATGGAGGCAGTCCTTCTCAGGAAGGGAGGGAGGAGAGGGAGGGAGGCTGCTAGAGAGGGCACAGAGAGCAGGGCGGGCATGGTTCTGAGAGACTGACTTCAAATGGGGAAGGACGAGGTCCAGCAGATGGCATGCAAGACTGGGGAGGACTGGATGAGACAGGGTTAGGGAGCCAGAGAGCATTTAGGCATAAATGCTCAGTAACAACTCTGCAGGCAGGTCCGGGCAGTGTGGTGTGCATAGTGGGGAGGGGGACAGAAGACTGTGGTGGCAGCTTGCAGGCCGGGTGGAGGGGGTGCTGCCGAGGCAGGGATCCTGGGGAGTGGAAAGAAATGGCAGGGAGCAAGGATGTCCTAGGGCAGCAAGGTGGACAGAGATGGCCTTGGGATGAGAATGGTGGCCTCGTGCTGAGGAAGCTGCCCCGCAGACGCCCCTCTAACCACTGTCTCTGCTTGTCTCTCCCTCCTGCCTCCACTGGCCCTGGCGCTCTGCAGCTGTGCACACCTGCCTTCTTCCTCCAGGGCCTCCTCCAAACGGTACTGGAGCCTAGCCTTCTCGGGGTTCTTGTTCCCTGTCCTCCTCCGTAAACAGGTTCCTGAAAATGAGGAGCCCGATCCTCAGCATATAGAGAGGAACGTCATCACCACAGAGCTCAAGGAAGCCTGGAAGGAAAGATGGAGCATGGAAATGAGGGATGAAAGGGAATCAAAGGGATGCTGCCCAGAGTCTGGGGGCCTGGAGAGGAATGTTCTTGGGGGAAATATTTTAAAGAGTTTTCCTGGGTGATTTCAGGAGAATGTTGCAACCATGTGAGAAAGGCTTGGTCTTTTTGCCTCCCTACCCAGGGGAGCTTGGAGCTGTTCCCTCCCTGCTCCCTTCTTTTTGCCCCTTTTCATCTTGGGGTTTTGGCCCTGGGCCCACATTGGGCTGGGCATCAGCCTTGAGCTGGCCACAAACAGGCCACGAGCGGGCCTTTAGCAAACCCTTCCTTTAAGGAGGCGACCCCTGGTGCACAGCCACTGCAGCCGGTGGCCTTGGAGTGCCAAGGGTGGACACTGAGCAGCCAGGCACTGTGGTGGCTGTGTAGGCCCTGCCTCCGTCCTCCAGGGCACCGTTCACGTGGACTGTGATGTGCACAGCACCCCCTGGAGTCATGCCCCATGGCGGCCCTGCACATCACCCCTCCTCCCGACGGCATTGGTCTCTCAGCCAGTCTCAAAGTGTAGGTGCTTCCTGCATCATGTCACCTGGACCATGGGTCTGGGGGAAAATGGCAAACTCCTTCTCTGTGCGTCCTGGTGACATAGGAATAGTTATGAAGCTGGGGTTGTTCTGAGAGATGCTTCTAATGGCTCGGTTCTCTTCAAGTCACCTGGGAGATCAACAACAACACTGATGGTAAAAACAGTGGCACCACCAACGACACAGTAATCATTATAGTCACTGCTGTTTATGAAGCACCTCCCGTGTGCCAGACACTCTTTATATTTGTTCTGTCACTGAATTCTCAGAGCAGCTTTGCAAGGGTATTGTTATCTCGGATCTCTGTATGATGCTACTGAGTCACAGAGGCTGAGTAACTTGCTCAAGGTCAAACAGCTAGGAAGCAGCAGGGCTGGAACTAGAGCTGACATCTGTCTGATTCTAGAGATGAGCTTCTTACCGCCAAAGGCTAGGGAAGCGTAGCGTCATCAGTGTCATGGGGCAGGAGTGACAACTGGGGTTGGTTGTGAAGTGGTTCATGGAGGCAGGAGGAAGCTGGTGTGTTTCCATCCTCCAGCTGCTCCCACCATCTACGTCAGAGCATCTGTAGATGAATGGACCATCCTTTGAAAAGGAACCCAAAGCAAATCACTTGGAGAATGAATCAAGTGATTCCATTGTTTACTAAATGAGATTACACGAGGCAAGCTCTGTAAAGTGTCCAACATAGCCTTTTAATTATAGTTAACATTTCCTGAGAGTCAGGGCCTCCTTGTCTGGATATGCAGGTTGTGCACTGCACAAGGGCACTGTGCCTAAGGAGATGCAATTTCTAGTGTAGATATCATATGTTTGTATTTATTATAACAATTTTCCAGTAGATGGCAGTAAAATGTCTTGTTCTAATAAACTAGTAAAATGTGATAATTTTCTGACATGGAAGTAAAGGGTCTTAAGAAAGGGACATCTTTCTCTAATTGTCACAAGGTGCCACGTGGGCTAGTAGTCTTATTGAGTTTACATGAACCAGGCATTCTTCTAAGTACTGTATTAACTTCTTCAAGCCTCACACTAACCTTTAGAGGTTGATAACGATTTGATAGATGAGAACATTGAGCCAGAGAGAGGTGAAATAACTGACTTAACTCAATAACTGGTGGAGCAGAGTCTGTGTTCCTATCCACTGTGAGCCTTGGTAGTTGCCTAATCCGCAGTCGTACCTGCTTACCTTGCGCTGCCTGCTTCCCATGTATCTCTTCGTGATCACTGGGGATTCTTGCCCAAGTCTTTTGGCAAACCCTTCGTAGGCAGGGTTGACACATGCCACTTTCGTGCCTGGTCTGTGTGGTGAAGGAGCCTCCTGGCAGTGCCCATTGGTGCCTGTGGATGAGGGGCATCTACATCCCCTTCTCCTGTTGTAAATTCTCTTTCTGGCTCATAGTGCAAGTGTGCTGTCCTCATGGTGGGCAGGTGTGCGAGGGGGGGTTTGGAGCTGGCAGGTGTCTGGGTGTGGTGTGTGGGGTGGAGACAGAACACCAGAGCAGATAGCAAGTTGGGAGGGGCTGAGCCAGGAGGCAGGAGAGCCAGGCTAGCGGGAGGGCACATGGTCCTCTCTGGGACTGAGAGGGGCTAAAGTGGACGTGCTGGGGTGGAGTGGGCATGTGTGTGGGCATGCATGCATAGGAGGGTGTGTCGGGGATGGGGAGACCCTGAGCAGCTCATTGGTGCATCAGAGCCTACATTATGGGAGGAGGGGCGACCTGGGGTTCATTTGAAACAGGGTGACCTGAACCCTGGGCCAAGGTGCTCAGATTGTAATCCTGGAGAAGATAGTGCTGGGCAAAAACTGACTTAGCTCTCTCATTTCTGCCTGCCCGTTTGCCCCCCTCTGTGTTGTTGCATCTCTGTTCCTGTGTCTCTCCGTTCCTGTGTCTCTCCATGCATGTCCTTCTTTCTGTCCCATCTGTCTTTCTCCTTTCTTGTCTCTCTGCCTTGGTCTTCCTCCCACCCTTGTCTCTGTTCTCCCTGCCATCCCCTGTAGTCGGAGGACACAGACCTGCCCTATCCACCACCCCAGAGAGAGGCCAACATCTACATGGTTCCCCAGAACATCAAGCCGGCTCTCCAGCGGACAGCCATCGAGGTGAGCCCGGCCCTGGGGCAGGGTGATGGGAGGCAGCCTGGCCCTTCCCCTTCCTGGCCCAGCCTTTCCCAGAGCCTGGGGCCATTCCAACCGCTCTCCTCATCTGTGTCCCCAGATCCTGGCATGGGGCCTGAGGAACATGAAGAGCTACCACCTGGCCAGTGTCTCCTCCCCCAGCCTCGTGGTGGAGTGCGGGGGCCAGACGGTGCAGTCCTGCGTCATCAGGAACCTCCAGAAGAACCCCAACTTCGACATCTGTACCCTCTTCATGGAAGTGGTGAGCTTGACCTCCCTGCTGTCCCCTTTCAGAGTCCCAGTGCCTAAAATTTCCTCAGGGCCCCAAGCAGCCTGGGGGTCTGCTCCGACTCCATGTGGGATCCTGGCTATGTCACAGCATCTCTCCCACCTCACTTGCCTGTGAAAATGGGGAGGAAATGCTCACGCTCTCCTCGCTGGAAGAGTTGAAGCCTCAGAGCAGTACAAACGGGGCCAACCTGCTCCCTCCTACCCAGTTCCTGAGTCCACAGAAGTCCCAGAGACCCATCCGTGTCTATTTTCCCTTTCAGGGCAGGTCTTAGTCCCCAGAGGTCGCCTCAGGGGCCTGCCAGAGCTCTGACCTTCAGTGATCCCTCCATACCTCCCCTGACCCGGTCTTCCCTCAGCCTGGGCCCCCGCAAGGCGATCACTGCCACGGCCCTCCGGCCCCCAGCCCTTTCCAGCTCCCTGGGCTGCCTGGGCCTAGTGGCTAGAGCAAGTCAAGTCTGAGGAAAGGAAAATGGTCGGCAAGATGAAAACGCTATAGGAATTCCAGGCCCAGTGGCTGTCAACAGAAGCCTCCTCTTGGCTGAGCCTGAGCTGCCACCGAAGGAGAGCATATAAATTATTTCAAGTTGTGTTCAAAGTGCTTTTGGGGCTGGGGGCGGGGTGGTGTGGGGAGAAGAATCTGGGTCTGTAAGCCAACTCTTGAGTATCCACTTGGGGGGGACTGTCTGCAAGAAATGTTGAGTCCTGGGCCAACTGCTCCCCTCGTCCCCTCCCCAGCCAGCGAGGGGTCAGGGAAAGTAGACTTGTTTTAACTTCAGGCCGAGCTGGATGTGTTTGGAAGGTGAAGCTGTGGGGGAAAAATCGGCCTCCGCATATAGCGTTCAGGAGGCAGACAGAAAAGGTGTGTGGCTTCTGCCCCACTGGCCAACCACCACTTTGAATTTATGGCTGTTGGGGGCTGTGTGTGGGTTTATAGTCATCCTCTGTTCCCTGGGCCTGCCTTCTGAAGAAGGGCCCCCTCCCTCCCCTGAGACCTCCCAGAGATGGGTTCAGGAGCTGCTGCCCAGAGCTTCCCTCCCCCTCTGCCCAGATGCTGCCCAGGGAGGAGCTCTACTGTCCACCCATTGTGGTCAAGGTGATTGATAACTGCCAGTTTGGCCGCCGGCCTGTGGTGGGCCAGTGTACCATCTGTTCCCTGGAGAGCTTCCTGTGTGACCCCTACTCAGAGGAGAGTCCATCCCCACAGGGCGGCCCAGGTATGGAGAGGGGCCGTTGATGGGAGGGCCAGGGCCGAGGGGACTGGGGCAGGCGGGACTTACCAGTGGAGATATGTCCCGAAGCCCTCCTTTTCCTGGGACCCGAGTAAGAAGCGGTTGCTGCTTACCTAGACCAGAGGGGTAGGAACCTCGCTTTTCTCAGGGCCTTGCCTAGCTCTGGGCTGGGCACACCAGGAGCGGGCGGCCATGCTTGTGGAGGTGAGGGCTGAGGTGGGAGGTAGTGGGGGAAGAGTTGAGAGAGAGAGATACAGGGATTCAATGGGATGAGGAGGGAGGAGAGAAATGTGAGGACATGAGGAAAGAGAATTGGGGAGACAGAAAATGTGAAGGAAGATGGGAGAGAGAGAGACAGGAGAGGGAAGAATTGGGTGGGGGGAAGAGAAAGACACAGATTGAGAAGTGTGGAGAGACTGAGGGCCTTTGTCTCATGGTTCCCTGACTGAGTCTGGTGGCTGAGGAGGGGTGGGCCACCTGGGGGAGCCCCTGCTCAGGCCTGCACACCGCTCTCCCCTACAGATGATGTGAGCTTACTCAGTCCTGGGGAAGATGTGCTCGTTGACATTGACGACAAGGAGCCCCTCATCCCCATTCAGGTAGGATGGGCGCTGGGTCCCCAGGGAGAGACACCTGCTCCTGCCAAGAGCTAGTCTCCGTTGCCCCCTTCCCCTTTCTCTTCTTCGTCTCTTCCCACTCCTTCTCCCCTCCCTTCCTTATCAAACAGCCTCAATAAGACGTCTCCCTCTGTTCTCTGGTGGCTAGACACTGTACAGATGGAGGGACGCACACGGGAGCTTTCAGTCTGGTTGGAAGAGGGGTGGAGGGGTTGGGGGGAGGCTGTGTGTTGTCTTCTGGGCAAAACCCAATCATTTTTCCCAAAGCATGTGAGAAAAATGGCCCTTCTACTTTGAGAGCCATGTTGAGGACTCTCTCCTGGAGATCACCCAGGAAATCAGGGTAGGGGGTGCAAATGAGAGAGAGGGAAGACAGGGGAGGGAGTGACAGGTGGTCTCTGGGGTGCTCCAGCCCCGTTGCCTTACCCAAGCCAGGACCCTCCTTGAGGGTGGATTCACCTCTGGGCTTGTGCTTGGTGGCACCTTGGAGGCAGCTTAAAAAGAGGGCTCTGTGTCCAAGCCAGTAGTCCCTCTTGCTCCATTCCTTCCACCTCCAGGAAAAGGAAGGGAGAGGGACCTTATTCCAAGGGTATCCACCCCTGCGGCAGGTAAGAGGCATCACTTTGCTATGTACTCGGCAACCTAGGGCCAGCTGGTGACCCAAATGCCAGTGCCAAGCAGCATGGCAGGAGGTCTGTGGTGTCTCTTACTGAGGGTGCTCCCCATCTTGGGCCCTGGGGTGGCTCTGGGTCCTGTAGGGCTGAGACCACCCTGTCCTCCCTGCAGTGGAGATGGAGAAAGGCTTCACGGTGAGCACCAGTCTTGAACTGGCCGTCTATTCTGGGTTGTCACCCTCTGTTCTATATTGTCATCCTCCTCTCAGCTTTGCATGATGCTGGTCACACCCCTGGCCCCCGGGCTCCGAGAACTACGGGGCTGCCTGGAGGCAGAGCTTCCCAGCCTGTGTAGACAATACCTGTGTCCTCAGGCCCATGGCCTGTTTATTCACCCAGGGAGGGGGTGGCACTTCAGGAGGGTTTGGTTTTCCTGAAACCGTCAATCAAATATTGGCCTTGAGAGCAAGAGAGCAAACTTGGGTGCTGGCTTGGGCTCAGGATCCTCAAAGCCGTCCCTGGAGATGTGTTGATGAGGGCTTCCCTCTGACAGGCAGGGCTGATTTCTGCCTCTTTTGCTTACTCATCTCCTTCACCTTTCTGCCACTTCCAAGGGAACATCTCTGGGGTTCAGCCCTGGGCCCTTGCTGCTGCTGAGACAAGAGGTCTTGCTCTATAGTTTCACTGATGCTATGAGTCCCAGAAGCCCTGAGCTCTCTGTTTCTCCTCACTCCATGGCTCTCCAGGGTTCCGCTCCACCATCCTTTCTGCTGGGGACACCTTCTGGCCTGCTCCTGGTCATTCTTTGAGACTCAACTTAGGTGTGGTCACCTCCTTCCAGGATTCTTCCCTGGCTCCTCCCCTTTTCCTGCAAGTCTTGTCTATATCTCTGTCACTTCACTTGCCTTGGGTCCTGCTTCTGTCTGTAAGTGTCAGCATCTTCCCTAGACTAAACTCAGGGCAGTGACTGGGCGCATTCCTCTTCAGATCCTCAATGCCCAGCACAGGGCCTGGCTTAGAGAAGGTGTTCAATGAAGTCTGTCTGGATGGTGGATGAGTAGGCGGCTGGATAGATGGGTAGATGGATGGATGGACAGATGGACGGACGGATGGTTGGATGGATGGATGGATAGATAACCTGCTTACCCTCTGTAGGGGTTTAAGGAGGAGCTTCTCTTGACTGGGGAAACCCAAGTAGAAATTTCAGATGGCCCTACACAGGATTCAGCTACACTCAATGCTGGTGCCTTCTGGCCTGGGTGAGTGTCTATAGCTGAATTAGGCAGACAATTAGCTCCAAACTCCAGGCACCTGATCCTGGCTCCCGTTTTCCGCCCCCTCAGGGGGCCGTCTGAGTCTGTGCAGGGAAGTGCAGGGCTTGCCCAGCGGCGTTTCTGTTCTGTGTATGCTGCCCTCAAAACGTCCACAGACTCATATGGGGCAGGACTGTTTTGGGTCCTGCTGGCTACAAGCATAGCCAGAGGCAGATGGTGAGGAGGCCCAGTCTGGACGTCCTCCTGGCGTGACATGAGTGAACCGGGGCTGGGGTCTGAGCCAGAGCAGGGTCTGTGCTCTTTGTGGGAGCACACAGCCACTCTGGCTAGAGCTGCTTGCCAGGCAGAGGGTGGGGAGCTGGGATCTAGGCTCTTGGAGGCGTACCCACATGGGGAGGGGCGGGGCTCACGGGGCCTCAGAGGTGGTAGGGAGAAGGAGGAAGTGAGATCCACCTGCTCTGATGGAGGAGGCTTGGCCTCTGCCCTCATCGAGCTCCCTGCCTGGTGGAGGAGACACGCCCTATTCGCAAGGAGCCCTGAGGCTAGGAGTCCTGGCCTCCAGGAAGCCCTAACCTGATGGGCTCTGACTGGGGCTTTGGGGAAGACTGGTTTTGTGTTGTGTTGTTCTCTGAGATCCATTGATCCGATTTGGCTGGTCCAGGGACTCTTTCACTCGCTCGTCTCTCCTGCACATCCCCTGGCACCTGGGAGGCCCAGGCATTCCGAGGCTGATCCAGGAGGCAGTGGGTTCCAGTTCTAAATGGTTGCCAGATAATTCTGGCTGGGCTCTCATCCCCTCTCCCCTCAGTGCAGATAGGATGGAGGGCCCTGGCCTCTGGGGATTGGAGAGACGAGAAGTCTGGCAGAATTTGGAGTTGGTCTGGTTCCTGATGTCCAACTCGTGTTTCTCGGCAGCCTGTTTCGTTCTCACAGTGATCTGGCCCCAGTGCTGTGCTCCCCAGGTCCTGACTGTGACCCCAGAGGAGGGCTGCTGCCCAGCTTCAAATACGCTCTTCCCAGATGCAGCTTGTGTCTTGGTCCTTCCTGTCTCCTTCCTCAGTTGCACCTTCTCTCTGCTGATGAACCTTCTCGCCATCATCTGCCCGGTTCCTGGGATGAGCCTGCTACACATTAGAAACTATCGCCTCAGACTCTTTCCCGAGGTTTGGGTCCTTGGGCTGGCACTCATGGCAGAGCATTTCTCAGGTTTCTAGAAACGTTTTGGTTTCTGTCAAGAGTGGCCAGTTCTAGAGATGATCCAAACCATATGTATAAGACAGATTGTCCACTCAGCCTTCCAGGGCTCGCAGGTCGTCACTCATCTCTGAGAGTGAGGAGGGTCCCGTGAGGTGCGTGCCTGGCCCCTTGAACTCTTCTCTGTGGTGGAGGGGCTGGGAGGAGATAGGCTCGTGCATACTAACTCCACAGTTCATTCTTGGTCTGTGCAGCTGTCCTTTGTGTAGATTTTAGACCCATTGCTTGGGAGTGGGGGTAGTGTGAGCGTGTGTATGCATGCTGTGTATGCACCTGAATGTGTGTGAGAGGTCGGGGAGGCTGGGAGCAGGTGCGTGTGCAAGCTCCTGAGGGCGTTTCTAGCCTCAGTGCTGGTGTTACAGGAATCGTGGCCTTAACCTTTAACTTTCTGAGCGCAGGCCTGGGTATGTCCTCTAAGAGGGGCACGGTGGTGTTTCATTCCATCTAGTGCTCTGCTTTACAAAAAGGATGTATTCATTTTTCTCTGATTATAAATGTATGTTCATTATATAAAATTTGGAAAATATAGAAAAATAATGAACAAATAGGCATTGCTTCCAACCAAGAATGCAATCTAAGTGAACGGCTGCCAATATCTCCTTCTCTGTCCTCTCCTTGCCCCTGGGTTTCTCTTTCTGTCTCTGATTTTGTCTCTGACTCTGAACCAGACTCCATTTCTATCTTTAAAACAAAGGGGTCTTTGTT
Organism: Ceratotherium simum simum; assembly: GCF_057802395.1. Classification (NCBI taxonomy): domain Eukaryota; kingdom Metazoa; phylum Chordata; class Mammalia; order Perissodactyla; family Rhinocerotidae; genus Ceratotherium; species Ceratotherium simum. Next base: position 14,940,910 of record NC_141910.1, on the reverse strand, counting down.
TACTAATCTGCTTTTTCATTACGCTAGTTTTTGGTGTCCTGATTATGAAGAGGGGAGAGAAGCAGTGTGCAGGAAAACACACTGAGCATGCTCACCCCATTTCCTATAGAGGGTCTTGAAGCTCAAAGTAGAGGTGGTGCCCCCTGCCCACCCCACACCTCACCCACCTTCCAGGCACTGAGATGCCTGGAGTCACCTGGTCAAGGGTGACTCGTGCCTGTCATTCTGAGACACCAGCATGGGTAGGGGGTCTCCTCTTTAAGTCTCCAGAGAAGGAGAATTTCTGGGGGTGGGAAATATGTGTGTGTTGAGGAGGCATAAAGAGAAGGAGAACAGTGGGAAGTTTCCAGTCTGGTTGAAGGGGAGATAAGAGGTGTGTAGAGATCTCAGATGAGGCGCTCAGAGTGACATCACAGTGATGAGATGCTTTATTAGCAGGGTCACCAAGATCTTGGACTCTCGTGGCCCTGTGAGGTCAGTGTGGGCTACATAATCAGGAAAGCTTCTCTGAGGGGGTGGGTGAGAGAAAGACCTTGAAGGCCGGGTGGGGTTAGGACAGTGGAGGGGAGAGGAGGGCTTTCCTGGGAGGCAAAGGAGCTGGGCAAAGAAAAGCCTTGGCAGTGGGACTGTGTGTGTGTGTTGACAGTGTGTATGTGTGAGATGGGCCTGTGGGGTTATGCAGGAAGTGCAGGCCAGCCTGGAGGAGGCATCAGAAGGCATGCAAACCTGTTCCCCACGCCCGTGGGGGATGGGGAGCTGGGGCTGGCCGCTGCCCGGCTCCGGCTCGGGCTAATTTTGAGCCGGCTGCTCCGGTTATAGTCTCTGGGACGCCGTGAAGGTGGGAACATACTCCCAGAACTGGAGCGACAAATTATGCCCCCATCCCAAAGGGGAATGTGTAATTTTGGAAGCTGGACCAGATCTTTGGAGCACTATGTTTAGCTTTATTTTTTTCTCCCTCTTGCTCTGGGGAACTGCTGGTTTCCCTCTCACCTTTCTAAAAACGAACCATATTAAAAATAACAATAAGGCTTCTGTGAGGTTCAGGATGAGAACAGAGGGCAGAGCTGCTGCCTGGCTGGGCTGGTTGCTGGGCAGCGGGGACTTTCACGTGGAGTTCATCCGGTCTATTCCAGAGGTCACACCACACCCACCAACATGTGGCCAGCCCCCCAGAACCAGGCAGCGGCCTGGCTGGGTGCCCGTTGGCCATTCTGTGCTCCTGCTGGTGCTTCTGGCTCTGACCAGCCCTGAGGGCTAGTTTAGGGGAGGCTAGGGCCCCCCTCATAGATGACCCCTTCATGGACCAGGGGTGGGTCTGTGAGTCCCCGATTCCCCTCCAGGTCCCCGCAGGCTTCGTCTTCCATATGTTTCCCTGAGCCTTCTTGACCCTCAGGTGACTGTGTCTCCAGGCTCTTCCTGCTGAGAAGGGGAGGACTGCTGGGGCTTGGCCTCCTGTGGAGTCTCCAGAGCCCCCTGCTCGGGCTCAAAGGAAGAGAGGGTCTACCCCTGGGAGCTCTGGGTCCCAGCTGGTCATCATCCCTCCAGCCTTATCTCCTCTTGCCCCAGCCCCAGTGCCTGTGTTCCCTGAGACATCTGCTCTCTTGAACGTGCTGTGCTTCATTGTTCCTCCACACCTTTGCACTTGCTGTCCCCTCTGCCTAGGATTATCTCCTGCCTTGTCCATCTAGACTGGTACTCATCCACCCAGAGCCCCATGACTACCTATTGTAGTGGCCTCTGAAAAAGTCACCTTGACCCCTGGTCCCGACCCCCAAGGCCCTCCTGGACCCTGCAGCCCAGGGATTCACCCTCTAAAGTGTTGATTCATAGTACCGGAGGGTTGCAGGCAAGGATCTGATGCCAGAAAATGGTGCAGAAAGCTCTCTGAAGTATAGGGGTGGCATGTGGATTATAAGACTCTTAAAGCCCCACTTATATAGGTTTTTGAGGAAGCCATATGATGCCCTGTTTTTGTCATTGAGGAGAGAAGACTCAGAAACCTGTACTAGCTTAGGAACCGTGCCCAAGCAGGGGTTGATGCGGCTCAGCTGTTGGAAGAAACCCCCAGGGATGCTAGGGAGCTTGGAGTATGTCTGAGATGGGGAGGTTCTGAAAGGCAGGGAGGGCATGTGAGAGAGGCACTGAGTCACTGGTGCCAAGGGCAGTGAGAAAACGGGCAAGAGACAGGCATTGGCTGAGCCCCTTCTGTGTCCTCACCTTGTCCTAGGCGTACATGGCCTTCATCTCATTCATACTTACTGTTGCCCTGTGAGGTGGGCTTTGTGCCCATTCTCCAGATGGGGATGCTGACTCAGAGAGGTCAGGGGGCTTGCCTAAGATCATGCAGCTGGTAAAGCGATAGAGCTGGAATTTGGAGCCAGGCTTGTCCAGCTCCAAAGCACATGTTCCTCCCACAACTTTTGCAGCCTCCCTGGAGGGAGAGCAGAGGGTGCCTGGTCAAAGAGCTGTACTTCCTTGGGGCTGACTTGTCTTCCCCGAAGTGGTTTCTCTAACCCTGTTGCTAACCAGCGTGTTTAATTTGTAGCTTGCAGATGGTCTGTCGGGCTCGGCCCCCACTAACATGGCATCTTCTCCATCCAGTCCTCATGTATGTATTATTTACCTATTTGTGGGCTCCTTGATTTCCTTGGTGGGCTGGGGCTGGGGGTTGAGAGTTAGGAAGGGAACAGAGGAGAGGGGAGTGGGAAAGGAAGAAAGGAAGTATTTCCTGAGCCCCAGCAGAGGACAGTTACCTGCCCTGTGCAGAGATGGAGGGGTGGGGAGAAAGCTAAGGGAAGATTCCCAGAAATAGACATCCTGAGCTATCTCTTGGTGCATCCTGGAATTTACCTTAATCCTGTTTACTTGCATGAGGACTGGGGGGTTGGTTGGGGTTGCATGGACCAGTAGAAACAGAAGTTTCTAGATTAGACCCTGACCACTGGGACATGGGACATGAAAAGCCTCTGTGGGCAATGGCAGATTGACTTTCTCTGCCCTTTCCAGAGGCATGCATGGTGTGTGTTGGTGAGGAACCCTGGCTGTCCTCAGTGGATTCTGAGAGGTCTGCCAGGGTCCATGGTCCTCTCCTGCAGCTCAGGCAGGGCTACTTCTGTCTGCCTGGGCTGATTTCCTAGGTGTCATCTTTCTGGGTCGTGGAGCCCTCCAGGAAGATGACTTTGGCATCTACCCTTCAATATGCACTCATGAAGACCCACACTGAGGGTCAAGGGGAGCCCCTGACCTGAAGGCGAGTCATAGGAGATAGGCCCTGCCAGAAGTTAAATTCCATTCATGGTGTCAAGGGAGAGGCATTGCTGTATTGGATGCTTTATGGGCCTCTAGAAGGAAGCAATCTATATTTTAAATTTTTCTGATTTATCCATTATAGAAAATATAGAGAACACAAAAAGCACAAAGCAGAAAGTTAAAACTACCTGTATTCCTACCAGCTGGAGATAAGCACTGTTAAGATTTTGATGTGCCTACATTTTTAGATATCTTTTTATGCACATGTGAACACTTTTTTTTTTTTACAAAATTGGAATCATATTGTATTTTTTTCTAATCTGCATTTTCTTTTACTTAAGAGTATACTGTGAATGTTTTCCCATATCTTTATATTCTTTAAAAATATGGCTACATGTCATTCCATTATATAGACATTTATAAAGTTTCGATGACTCCCTTATCATTGGACATTTAATTTTAAAATTTTAACTATTATCTTATTTTGTGTTTCTTAGAGGAGTTATTTTTAGTTTATATAGGTCCAGCCCGTTTCTTGTTAAGTTTATTCCTAGGCATTTTATAGCCTTTGTTGCTATTTGAATGGAGTATCTTTTTTTCTTATGACCATGTCTAACTGGTTATTGCTAGAATATAGGAAAACAATATTTTTGTATATTTACTTTGAAACAAACTCTTTATTAAGCTCCTTTATTAGTTCTGAGAGTTGTTAATTGATTCTGTTGGGTTTTCCAGGTAGGTAAGATTGTTTTCTTCAAACGATAATAAATAACGTCACTTTCTAATAGTTATATCTTATTCCTTTTCCCAGGATAACGTTTGATAATTGAGATGCAATTGAGCAAACTTATTTAGTCGCTGATTCCCCTGAGAAGGCCTCTACCATTTTTCCATTAATTATGATAATGATTGGTAGTTTCAGATAGATATTCTTGATTTTGTTAAGATTGTGTCCTTTATTATTAGTTTATTAATAGCTTAAAAATTAGGTATGGGAGTTTAATTTTACCCAGTGCCATTTGGCATTTATCAAGATGATCATTTTGTTTCCATTGTCCTGTTAGCATAATGTATAATTGTCCTGCATTCCTGAGGTAAACCCAGATCAGTCAATTGGTCACGGTTTTATGGTGTACTGCAATTGAAGTTCTCTTATCCAATCAATCAAGACAGGTAGTTAGTTGGCTAATTGAAAAAGTTGATTAAATAGGGACTCATTAAAAGTCATACATACATATCATATACATTTTATTTCCAACCACATCATTTGCCAATCATCTGACATGTGCCAAGGCCTCTTTGAATTTGAGTCTGCTATTGGAGTGTTATGTCATCCTTCTGGTATAAACCACATCCAAAATGCATTATCTATGATTTTCCCTTTAGGTTTTTTAGTTTGATGAGATCTTAATGATACCTGCAAAAGAATCTGAATGTGGATTCCTTTTAAAGTTTAAGGTCCCCCACCCCATACCTTTTTTGTTACTCACTCATGCTTAATTTTCTTCATTAAAAAAAATCAGTAACATTAAATTCATTTTCATAGATAAAATTCCCTTTCTTTTTAAATTCAAATTTTGTATATTTTTGTAACATTTACTTATGGATCTAATTACCATTTTAGTGCAACTGGCATAAACAGATTTGGCAACTAGCAATTGACTCCTGGTAAAGGTACAGCTCCTTTGCTGGGGGCTGCAGGGGATGTCCTAGATTAGCTGCAGGCTTTCAGCTGGCTCTGGACCTTAGTCACATTGTTAGCAGAGAGAATGGATGGTGTTTGTCAATCCTGGTTAAGGGGAAGTTTGTAAGGAGAACTTTTAGTATATATTATTCAGTTAGATTTGTTATTACTTATTTAGGATTTTTGTACCTCTATTAATAAATATTACTTTTAGGTAGTCTTTGGTAGATCTTGATATCAGGGTTATAATAGCTTCATAAAATATTTTTTGAGGCATACTCTCATTTTCTGTGCTCTTCAACAGTCTCTATGGCATGAGAATGATTATTTCTTAAAGATTTGACAATACACAGTAGCCACTCTTTATGAATTTGAGTTACAGAAGTTGGACATTACACGATATAAACATCTTAATAGTCTTGCTTTACGTACAAAAGGTGTAATAATACGAATCAACCTAAATTAAAAGAATGATTAACAGTCATATAATTTACAAAATGGTTGCCAGGTGAACTGTATTTATGGTTTAGCTGGTAAACAGGATATCCATCATCTTTTCTTGAAAATGGTGTTAAATTATGTGAGTTTTGAATTATAGAAGATTTTCTGGAATGCATATCTTATATAATTTTATAAGATGTGTCTGCCCTCTATTGCTTTGTAAAATGGGCCCAGCACCTTTTTTGGGAGAGGATTCTTTGATCATTTTCTACTTCTTCAGTTAATTTTGTGGCTTAGTAGTCCCCAGATATTGCCTATTACATTATATGGATTTGTACATATTATTACAATAAAAGAAAATACTTCTGTATCTGTTCTGTTTTCATCCTCATTCCTAATTTTGTAGATTTGTATTATTTCTCCTTTTTTCTTTATTAGGGTTAATAGTATTTCATCTATTTTATCATTGTTTTTCATCTAAAGAACCAGCTCTTTAAAAATTCTGTGAGGTTAGTTTCTTTAATTTCTAGACCCAAGTCATTTTTAAGCTCTCTTCCTCTGAAATTCCTATTATATTTATTTTGGATATCTTGAGCTATCACTTCATATCTCTCTGTTGTTTAAAAATTCTTTAAAGGAGATATTTGTCTGCATTTTCTTCTCAAAATTGTCAAGTTTTGCTTTTCGTACTTAAGTCCTTATTCCAATTGGAATTGATTTGTGCATGTGTGCGTGTGTGTGTAAAGTGTGAGGTAGAGATTAGATTTCTTTTTATTTTTCCCATATAGATAACCAATGAATTCATATAATCATAGCATGGCCTATCCTTTCTCATTGATCTATAACGATAGCTGTGTCATATATAGGGTTTCCATGTAAGTCTGGGTCTGTTTGTGGGTTCTGTATTCTGTTCCATTGGTCTATTTGCCTTTCCTAGTACTGATACTCCACTGTCTTATTTATTATAGCTTTATGATACATCTTGGTATCTGATAAAGGACATATACTATCTAGTTCCTTTTCAGGAGTGTCATTGCTATTCTTGTCATTTGCTTTTCCACCTCAGTTTTAGAATCAGATTGTCAACTTCTTAAAAAACTGTTGTGATTTGTGATTGAGTTACAGTGAATTTCTGGATCAATTTGGGGAGAACTGACATTTTTATAATAATATAAATGAGTGCTGAATTTTAACCATGAACATGATATGTCTCTCCATTTATTTAGGTCTTCTTTAGTGTCTTTCAATAAAATTTTATAATTTTCTCCAAAAAAGTCTGGTACAACTTTTATTAGATTTTTTTGTTGTTAGTGTCGTTGAGTTGATTCAGATTCCTAACAATTCTGTGCACAGTAGAGCAGAACCCTGCCTGGTCGTTTTGAGCCAACCACTCACCTTCCAGTGCTGTAGCAGACAATGCTCTGCTGCTATTCACAGGGTTTTCATGGCCAATTATTTTGGAAGTGGGTGGCTGTGTCCTTCTTCCTAGTCTGTCTTAGTCTGTAAGCTCCACTGAAACCTGTCCACCATGGATGATGCTGTTGATATTTGAAATACTGGTGGCATAGCTTTCAGCATCACAGCAACATACAGCCGCCACAGTATGACAACCAACAGAGGGCTGGTGTGGTTCCCTGACTGGGAAACAAACCTGGGTGGATGCAACAGTGAGAGTGCCAAATCTTAACTACCAGACCACCAGGGCTGGCCTTTTATTAGATTTAGTTCTAGCTATTTTATGTTTATTATTAATTTTACTTGGATTTTTAAAGGTACATTTTCTAATTATTTTTTGCTCAATTATAAAGGAAATTAATTCTCATATGCTGATCTTATATCCAGAAACTATGCTAACCTCTTATTAGTTATACTCATTTGAGGATTATTCTGGGTTTTCTATGTGATCAGTCATGTAATTTGTTATTAAACACAGTTTTGATTCTTCTGTTTACTTTTTCTTTCTTTCTTTTTTATTATTTCCTTTTCTTGTCTTATTGCACTGGCTAGGATCGTCAGTTTAAAATTCTATGTAACTGATAATAGAGAGTATTCTTATGTGCTTTTAATTTAAAAGTGAATATTTTTATGTTTTACCACTGAGTATGAAATTTATCAGGTGAACAATTACTAGTCAGCTAAGAGTTTTTATCATGAATGATGTTAAATTTTATTACATGTTCTTTATGTATGTTGAGGTGATCATATGATTTTTCTCCTTTAATCTGTTAATGTGGTGAATTATATTAATAGATTGTTTTTTAATGCTGAAACAACCTTGCGTTTCTGAAACAACCTATCCTAGTCATGATATGTTATCTTGTTTCTGCATTGCTAGATTCAGTTTGCAAAAGTTTGGTTTAGGAATTTTTTTTGCATCAATTTTTATGAGTGATCATGGCCTGAAGTTTCTTTTTCTGATACTGTTCTATTCAGGTTTTGGTATCTAGAAAATACTAATCTTATAAAATGACTTGGGGGCATATCTGCTCTTTTTCTAGTCCCTGAATGAATGACAAAAGATTGACATTATCTGTTGCCTGAATGTTTGGTAGATTCATTTATAAAACTGTCTAGACTTAGTATTCTTCTTGGGGATATTTTAAACTGCTGATGCAATTTTTAAAAATGTTTAAAGGGCCTTTGAGATTCTCTGTTTCTATGTGAGTCACTTTTAGTGATTTATGTTTTATAGGAATTTATCCATTTCTTCCTAAAAATTATTGACACAACGTTTTTCATAATAAGTTCTTACTTTTTCAAAAAATTTTCTCCTCTGTCTAGTTATGTGCCTTTTCTTTCCTAAGGCTATATTTTATTATTCTTGCCAGAATTTGTCAGAATTTTTTTTTTAGTCTTTTCAAAGAACCAATTTTTAGCTTGGTTGATCTTTTATTGCTTCTTTGTTTTCTAGTTTATTAATTTCTTTTCTTTATTATTTTCTTCCTTCTATTTTTGGCGGGAATTATTATATTTTTAACCTCTTAAGTGCCACGCTTAGTTAATCAAGTTTCAAACTTTCCTCTTCTCTAGTGTAAACATTGAAGGCTATAAAATTCCCTCTAAGTGCTGCTGTACGCATCCTGCAGGTTTTGATAAGTGGTATTTTTGTTATTTTCCAGTTCTGAGTATTTTCTGACTTCTGTTATATTTCTTTTTGACAGCTGAATTGTTTAAAAATATGTTTTAGAAGTTCCTAACTTAGTTTTGTTATCTTTCTGTTACTGGTTTCTAGCTTAACTGTACTGTGATTCAGAGAATGTGGTCTGTGTGTGATGTTTCCTAGAAATGACTTGACTCTTGCTGTTAAGACCTAGTACAAGGTCAATATTTGTATCTGTCCTGTGTGTGCTTGAAAAGCAGTGTATTCTCCAAATGTGTTTTACATATAACATGTCCTTTTAGATCAGACTTGTTAATTGTGTTATTCAAATCTGTTTTTCTTCTGATTTTTGTGTGTATGTGGTTAATCAGTTTCTGACAGAGGTATATTAAAGCATCCTGCTTTAATGTGATATTTGTCTGTTTCTCCTTATGATTCTGCCTTCTTTTCCTTTATATATTTGATGCTGTGTTATTAGGCACAAACAAGTTTAGAATTCTTCTATCTTCCTAGAGAACTGAATCTTTTAACAATATGTGGTTAACCTCCAGTCTTCTGCCTTTTTAAATCTCTACTAATGAGTTTTGCCTTAAAGTCTATTTTGTCTCATGTTAATAATATAGCTGTATCAGTTTTCTTTTCGTTAGTATTTTCCTAGTATATCTTTTTCTATCTTTTTACCTTCTGCTTTTCTGTGACTTTATGTTTTAGGTGTCTCTCTGGTGAATAGCAAATAGATGGATTCGGGGTTTTTTTAATGCATTCTGACAATATTTTTCCTTAACTAGAGAATTGGAGACCCAAATATATTGACTATGTTTACTGATATATTTGGATTTATTTCTGCCATCTTATTTTGTGTCTCTATTAGTGCTGCCCCTTTTTTTTTTCTCATTTTTTCGTTTTGGATTAAAAGATCAACTCCCCTCCCCCTTTTCATTCCTCCTTCTCTTTTCAGTTTCAAAACTATACATTGTTTCTGTTCCTTTAGTGATTAGTATAGAAACTTTAACGTGGATATTCAACTTAGCAAAGTCTAAATTTAATTGGTATTTATAGCCTCCTCTAGAATATTACAAGAAACTTAGAATGCTTTAATTCCAGTCACCTATCAATTTACAAACTTTAGTTCGATATTTTAGTTCTACCTTTATAAACTACATTTTAAAAGCAATATTATTTTTTAAGTAATCTATTTTTCTTTTAGCTGGATCCACAATTGCTATTTCTTTTTGTATATCATTCTTCTTTCTCCTAAGTTCATCTTCTTCCTTCCTGAAGTAGAACCTTTAGACATTTCTATAATTAGGACCAGTTCATTGTAAACTTTCTCATTTTTAAATTATTGTTTGAAAATATTTTAATTTCACACTTATTTTGGAAAAGCTAGTTTCAGTGACGCTTATTTTCAGTCAGTACTTTGAAGATATGATTTCACTCTCTTTTGACTTCCTAAATCTGAGGACTGTTTTTTTTTTTTTAAGGAAGATTAGACCTGAGCTAACATCTGCTGCCAGTCCTCCTCCTTTTTTGCTGAGGAAGATTGGCCCTGGGCTAACATCCACGCCCATCTTCCTCTACTTTATATGGGATGCTGCCACAGCATGGATTGATAAGTGGTGTGCAGGTCCGCACCTGGGATCTGAACCTGTGAACCCCAAGCCCCCAAAGCGTGCAAACTCAACCACTATGCCACTAGGCCGGCCCCTGTTTTTGTCTTTTTAGTTAGTTCTGGATAGTTCTCAACCATTATCTCTTCGAATATTACATGTTCTCCATTATCTCTATCATTTCCTTCTGGAAATCTGATGAGCTCTATGATGGACCTTCTCTATTCTCTATGTCAGTTAAACTTTCTTTGCTATTTCTTGTTTCTTTCTGTTGCACTCTGGCTAATTTCTGAAGATATATCTTCTAGTTCACGAAGTCTTTAGTTGTTTCTAATGGCTATTTAACCCGATTGGTTGAGTTTCTAGTCTTAAGTATTGTATTTTTATCTCTAAAAGTTCTTTTTTCCCCTAAATCTGCTTGTTTATCTTTGAAAGTCTTTTGTTTTCTTGCCATATTTTTATCCCTTTTATTTTTTTAAACAGATTTTTCTTAAAGTCCTTTGCTGACAGTTCTGCTTTCTGTTGTCCTAACAGGTCTGACCTGCCATTGGTGTTTCTAGCTGACTCTTGCTCATGGTGCCTTGTTCCTTATGTGTCTCACTATTTTCGATTGTGAACTCATGTTTCTTGAAATTTTATCGGAGAGTTCTTTGAGGCCTAGATGAAAGTCACATTCTTTCAGAGAGGATATGTGTTTACTTTTACCGGATGCCTGGAAACACTACAAACCCAGATTCACTTAAAACTAAATGTTTGACTTGGGCTTTTTGGACCCCACAGCTAGTTTGCATTCTGTCTCCTTATTTCTCTGGATTTTTGCTTTCTCATTTGCCCCCAAAGATTTTCTTTATAGTCCCATCAGCTCAGTCATGCATTCAAGAAGGATTTTAAAGATACCTTATCTTGTTAATTTAAGTGTTCTTACTTGGAGGGTTCCTCTGGTCCTCTGGTTTATCATTTTGCTAGAAATCAATGTCTTGACTATAGTTTTAAATTTGACAGTCGTGTTTGCCTTCATGCAGGTTGTGTTGCCTTCAGGACTGCATACTCTAACTTCTTGTTTGTGGCATCCTCTTGAGACTTCCTATGAGCATAAATTAGTCATTTGTTTTCTTCTGTTTTTTACTCACCTCTTTAACATGACACTTGTCTTAGTCCTCATCTTGCTCCCTTCTTTGGAACCTTAATGTCTTCTTCCTGTCTGTCCTTACAGAGGAGAGTCCTTGCTTGTCAGGTACTGGGAGCTCAGATGGTTCTGTCCATTAGTGCATGGGCCCTCTTCTAATCTCAAACTCAGGTCGAAGGAAGAAGGAAACAGTCTAAGTTGGCTATAATTTTACCTTGCCAGTTAGGTATCCAGCAGGGTGGGAGAAGTAAGAAGGAAAGCAGGATGAGAGGCTTTTCTACCGGGCTGAAGAGTTTATTTTCTGTTTCTTGTGGCAGTCAGGTGTTAGCCAGCCAGGTCAGGGCCACAGCCCTTGCGTGTGGACCACGCAAGGCATTTCTTGGTAGGCGTTTCTTAAGTAAAGGAGAGCTGACTCTCTCCCAACAGATCCAGGTAAAGGTGTTACCTTACGTAAGTTTGTACAGTCTTGGCTGGGTGGACTCTCAACCTTGTGAGTTCAGACCCCTGATGGGTCAATATTCTTAGGGCTGGATGCATATTACTCAAGTTTCTAAACCGAGGTTGCTAGTTTATTTATTTATTTATTTTTATTTTAATTAATTAATTAATTATTTTTTCCCCCCAAAGCCCCAGTAGATAGTTGTATGTCATAGTTGCACGTCCTTCTAGTTGCTGTATGTGGGACATGGCCTCAGCATGGCCGGAGCAGCGGTGTGTTGGTGCTTACCCGGGATGCGAACCTGGGCTGCCAGCAGCGGAGCGCGCGCACTTAACCGCTAAGCCACGGGGCTGGCCCGAGGTTGCTAGTTTATGAGTTTACAGTGAGCGATACTTCTGCCTGGGGGACGTGACTTTGGATAGTGGTCCAGCCCGTGGTCTTTCTCTAGACTCAGCAATTGGGAAGCCAAATTGTGATTGGAGATGAGTGAAGAATCAGAATGAAGAAAGAGAGTTCTGTGATTTGAAATTTAGTGGCAGCTGTCTGAGATGGGCTGATGCATCCATGTCCAAAGGCAGGGACAGCATTAGTCCCTAAGCTCCAGCACCCTCTCCCCTAATGTTGCTGGTGTGAACAGCTGTCAATAGTCAACCCTTACTCCTCTTCTGTATTTCCAGGACTGAGCAATTCCTAGTTTTCACTGACGTGTCTTTCTCTAGATGTAGTAACACAACGCACTCACTTATGGTTAAAGCTTAGTGGAAGCCACTCTTCCCCTTGGAGGTGATTTCACCTCTCCTTGCTCTGAATCGCTGTGCATTCGTTTCATGGTCTGATTCTCTGAGGACAGCCCTATTTCCCTTACTTCCAAGTTTTGGAGGGAATGCCTTATTGCAGCTCATGAGCGCTGACAACAATTTATCCAGAAACTTTGAAGCAAAGGTTTTCTGAGCAAAGGAATCAATTACAGGGTGTGGCTCCCAAGTGAGGAAGCGTTTCCAGAAGGCATCCGAGGCAGCTTGTCTCAGAACTTCATGATTGCACCTCTGAACTCGAGTTTGAGGGGGAGTATTTTAGCTTTAATAACATTTATGGTGTTACCTGTACTTTTGTATATATCATATGGGCTAATTAGGAGGATACTTATCTTCTCCTTAAAGTAGGTTTCCTCAGGACATGTATTTGGCAATATTGCTTTAGCGAGAATTACTGTATGTGCTTGAAAGTAACAAAACTGTACTTCTTTAAAAATATCTCTGGTTCAGATGTGTTGCCAGGGCAGCCTGGCCTCCCCCCCCACTCCCATTAGTTCTGATTAGGGAGGTTTGATGCCTGTCACTGTGTGTAATCTGGACCTTCCTTTGTGAGTCATTCCTTCTCTCATTTTCTCAGAGCAAATACAAATCGCCCATCAAATGACAAGTGAAGGCACAGGGGAGGCAAGGGAGGGAAATCAGAGCCGAAATCTGTTAGCTATTTGGAGTAATTGGTTATTTGCTGTGTTTGCTGGTTGGGAAGCAGAGCACATACTTTACGGTCTCTCCTGTTACGGGGGCTGGAGTCACCCGCCGATATTGGATCCTTGTTGCCGGAGCCCTTGGCTCCGGGCGCCTTTCCCCTGCTTGGCATTCTTGTGGTCTCCTCGGGGGTGCACCCCTCCTCCCTCGATGCACACTGCAGGGGGGACAGCCCAGGGTGAAACTTGTCTGGCAAACTCCAAGGCCTCATCAGGGAAGAGGAGGCCCCAGGCCCCTCCAACCAGCCTCCTTGCCTCTGCTCCACCCTGCCATACTCCCTTCTTCCCAAGAGGTCCTTCCCTGGTCCATGAGGGACCTGTTTTCCCATCCAGAGAGAAAAGGTTCATCTCTTCCCAGAGGGAAATTTTCGGCTTTCCTGAGAAATCTGTAGGACAGGAAGTTCTCTCTGAGGTCTAATTTAATGCCTTTCTACCCTAATTGGTCCTGTCATTGTCCCTGTCCCTTCCCACCCCCCCACTTGGGTCAAAACAGTGCTTGAAACTTGGTGCAGTGCTCACTGCTGAGTACAAGGAGGATGCTCAGTGAAGCCTTTTAACCAACCCAGTGTCTTCAACACCTCCCTCGCATTCACTGAGACGTGGGGAAACCAGATTGAATTAGCAGCAAGTTCAAAATATAAAATATTTGAAAAGTAATGTGATTTTGTGTATGAAAATGCACACAGTAACTAGAAAGTGGTTGATTTTGGCACATAGTAGGCTCTCCCAAAATATTTTTAAAATTGAATTTGAGATAACTAAGATTAGTGTCTGTAGTCTGATGAATGCTTCTGCAGTCCTGGGAAGGCCTTCAAAAATAGTTTTTCTCTTAAGTAGATTGTTGGAACCATTGTTAAGCAAAACTGCCCACATAAGCAGAATGAAGGTAAGGTAAGCTTTTGCCCGGGCCCTGTTGGAGGCATCACAAATTCTGAATTGGTGATGTCTCATTGCTTTCTTCCCAGGTTTGAAGACTCTGATGGGATCTTCTTTCATTCACCCTACTGAATAGATTCCATTCCTCTGGGCTTTCTGCATGGGTACATGTGGTCATGCCATCCTCGGAGGAGCAAGTCATGGGCCCATGTATCTACCTTAGGCTCCTGAGTTGGGAGAGGCCCGGCAAGCTGGGATTCCCCATGGATACCCCACTCCATTCGGGTCCCCCATCTGGAACAGGCCAATAGTTAAATTACCAGGTCCTGATCCTTCTCTGCTCACCGTCTGCTTGACTGCTAGATTTCAGGCACACTTATTCACCGGGCCTTTTGGAAGCAATTCAGCATTTCGGTTAAATGTCTTCCTTTTCTCCCACCTCTGTTGGTCCAGCTTGAAGTCAGAGCAAGCAGAGTAATGATCCCTTCAACAGACATGGAGGCAGGACTTCAGGGAGTGTCAAGAAGAGGTTGAAAACCCAGTCTTCCACTTGTGGAAATAATTAAGTGATTTTTGTTATGAGTGTGTAGAGTTCTGCTGAATCAACGTGGTAGCTGGCTGTGGGCATATGCTTGTGTGGTTTTGGGGGGCATGAGGGGTTTAGTATGCATAGGGTGGGATAGGTTTGAAATTGGGGTATTTGCATGTTTGGGGGTTTGTCTTGTCTACATATAGGCATAAGTACTTGTATGTTACATCTGTGTTTGTATTAGTGTGTATGTGAGCAAATAGCTTCTTAAACCTCAGGACATTAATTAAAGAATTAGAGGAATCATCGTATCATTATTCCAATGATGCAGATGTCGAGCTTTGGGGCAACAGTATTGGGGATCAAACTGATGATGTTGGCAATATCAACAAGAACATTTATCATGGTCAACTTTACAGGCCATAAAGTCTCTTTGCAGACATCAATGCACAGCCTTGCAATAACCCCAGTGTTGGGTTAATAATATTATAACTATCTTGATGATAATGATTTGTGCTAAGAGACAAATTACTTTCAACACAGTCTAGGATGTCTACCTCTGGGTTGACATAGGCAGTGAAGGCCTGCTTAAGATTATAAAAAATAATAGACTTCTTTTTTAGAAGTGAGTGTAGAGTTCCACATAGTGACCCAGGGTTTAACTTTATAACCTTGGTGATACATAAACTTGACCAGGAACTTGTCTCTTTGATTCAAATGGTTATCCTGGGGAGAGATCACAAGTGATACATTCTCCCCTCCCCCCAACTTTCCTCACTTCACAGAAAGGCAGGCTTAGAGTTACTGTTGGCAATTTTGCTCCCCATGTTCATGAAATGCGTTAGGCCCACTGAATGAAAATGGGAGATTAAATGTTCGAAATGTGCCGTGCTGATTCGGGTCTTCAGAGGGATTAGGGTGCCCATTAGGCTGGATCAAGCCTGGAGAAGCGTGTCTTTGTTACATGGCTCTGGTTGCTCAGGAACTGAATGTTGGCTATTAGCTGAAATTGGAGAGGCCGCCAGTCCATTCCTTGATCAGACTTACTTGCTTCACTGGCTGAACGATGAGGGGCCTTGAACCTTGGGCATGGGGAAGCAAAGTTTTAACGGCCAGACTTCCTGCTAAAGCCCGAGATGACACTTCAACCATCAAGCCTTTTGCATTTGTTTCTCCTCCTTGCCGTGTTCCAGGACTGGATGCTTAGCTATTGCCAAACGAGGTCAGGAGCACACTTGGGATTAGAGAACAGACGACCATTTCCCTTTTGGAGCTTTGGATTATGGGATTCCACTAACATCAGAGGGCTGGTTGGCTTTGGCACATCTGGGTTAGGACATGGAACGGCCATCCTGTTTCAGTGGGGCTTGTTCTTATGGGTGTGTTAACTTATTCTTGGACTTCCTGAGGAAGAGAAGGAAGAAGTGGGTTTGAAATAACTCCATCAGAAGTTAGATTAGTGAAATAGCAGGAATGATATTTTCAAGTCACATCCATGAGTGCCTTAAAAATATGACTTCATTTTTCTGTAATTCAACTTCATCTCTCTTTGGAGCTCACAGTTTTCCTGATGGCAGAAAAGCCTTGGCATTCTTCAACAGTTTAGGTTTAAGCTTAGTCAGTTTTGGGCTTTTCCTCCTTGTCGTCACCCCTGGGAGGCAGCTGAATTCTGGGCTGGACTTCCCTAAGGTCATGACCTCCACAGGGAGGGACGCCTGGTGGCCAGCATGTGTCCGCCCTGGATCTATAGGCCCACTGATTTCTGGGCACACAGACCATACAGATGATGTCTTGTTATCTCGGCTACAAGACCCTTTCAGGTACCCTGGCTCGCTCTCTTTTGACCAACTTTCAAGCCCTTCTGGGGAGTGTGGTACAATATGGCAGCTCTTGCATGACACTCTGGGGTCCACAGGAAGCACTGAAGGCTCCCTCTCCCATAACACCCCTGCAGACATCTTCTGCCAAGTGCCCCAAGCCCTAATTCCTCTGGAAACTTCTGGGTGGCTGCTACTTACCAGATCCCCAAAATTATGGAGCTATCTCTTCCATATATATTTTGGAGCTAACCTGGGGGGCAGAATATGGGGGTGCCTTATCAGAAACCATCGCAAGTCTCTAGTTCTTCTCCATGAAAGGAGTGTGGAGGAACTTTCATCTCCTCTGTATGTGGTGGGAAAACTGGCTGGAAAAAACATCCTCTTAAAACTGTTTTTTGGTGGCACATTATCTGCCTTTAGAAATTTAAAAGCCAAGGATCCCCCGCTCTCTGCTGTTTAGGCATTCATATATCCATCAAATATTTACTGAACTCCAAATATGTAGATCCAAAGATCTTTGCCCTCATGGGGAAGAGACACAATAAACAAATACCTAAATAAAGTATATGGAATGTCAGAAGGAGATAATTGCTAGGGAGAAAAAGCAAGGAAGGAGGAATGAGAATTGCTGGGAGGGGGTGTTGTGATTTAAAATATGGTGAATAAGGAGGGTCAAACAGATTCCATTTGAGTTGAGACTTGAAGGAGGTGAAGAAGTGACCCATGGATTTGTTGGAGGAATTGAGTTCCTGCCATGAGAAGAGCATGAAGGTGCTGGAAATGTTCAAGGGCCAGGAAGGTCACTGTGGCTGGAGCAGTGTGAATGAGGAAGAAAGTGGAAGGACATGAGATCAGGGAGGTATGAGGGCCTGATCATGAGAGACTTCAGCTTGTTGTTGTTGTAAGGGCTTTAGCTTTATTCTGAGTGAGTTGGCAAATCATTGGAAGGATTTGCATGGAGAGGTGACGTGTTCTGATGTGTGTGGCTATTGTGTTGAGAATAGATTTGGGGGCAAGGGTGAAAGCATGGAGGCCAGTTAGAAGACTGGTGCAATAATCCAGATGATGGGGGACCAGGTGGTAGTGTTAGGGGAGGAGTGGTTTGATTCGAATATGTAGTGAAGGTGGCACCAACAGGATTTGCTGATGGATCGAATGTGGGGCATGAAGAAGACTGTGGAAGGAGCGGGTGGATGGGGGATGATCAGGAACTGGATTCTGGACACGGTATATTTGAGAAGATGTCCAGTAGGAGATGTAAAATGGGCAGCTGGAGGAGTCATTCAGGTTGGAGAGAGCTCAATTTGGGACTCATCAATGTATGTGTTATTTGAAGATGTAAGACTCGAGCAGAACCCCAGGGGACTGAGAGTGGGTGGAGAGGAGAAGAGATCTGAGCACGGAGCCCTGGGTTTGTGGTTAAAAGAGAAAGCATGGTTAGAGAGTTTTTTGTTAAATGATGGGGAACTAGTGTCACACGTTTGAATGCTGAAGGGAATGATCCAGTGGAGAGGGAAGTCGGATGCTGCAAGAGAGGGTAAGGAGAATGTGATGTCCTTGAGGAGGCCAGAGGGCATGGGACCCAGGGCATGAGTGCAGGGGTTGGTCTTGGGGCGAGGTGCAAGCAGAGCACCTTCCATGTAACAGGAGGGAAGGTAGGATGTGGTGTGAGTGCTGCGGGGGCTTGAGGGAGGTCTCTTCTGGTTGCTTTTGTTTTCTAAGACAAAGAGGAAGGAGGGTCACTTGCCAAGAATGACGATGGGGGGAGGAGTTAGAGGTCCGAGGAGAAAGGAGAAGGCGTTGAATGGGGGTGTTAGGACAGGGAAGAGTAAAGGACCAGGAAGTTGAGTTGGGGTGGATGGACAGCACTGGGGCCACTTGAGGCTGTGATATGAACTTTGAGTGCCATCAGCAACTGGTTTGCTATTTTCCTCCAGTCACATTTGGTTGTATGGGGCTGGTGAGCTGTAGGGGAAGGGCTGGATTTAAACCCAGGATGGGTTGGCCAGAGTACAATGGAGCAAGAGAGGGGCAAGGGAGTTTAGATGTGAAGAAGGACAAAGAGGTCAACAAAGGATTGTAGGGGCAAAAAATAAACTAGTTAGTATGTCAGGTAGGATTCTGTGGCATGTATAATTTTTGCCAAGGACGAGGTCAGTTAGATGAGGGTTTCCCTGTGGGATGGGGGAAGAAAAGGGGGACAGTAGCAGGCCGGCTGGTGTCACCAGGAGTTAGGAAGGTCCCCGGGCTGTGCTCCTCACCAGCCATGTGTCTGCTTGAGGAGCACCAGCTACTAGACATCACCTGGGACTTTGAGGGAGGAGGAAATTGCAGCCAAGAGAAGTTCTTGGGGAAAACTAGGTGTGGTCAGATCTAGGTCCTGTTTGGTGGTCAATTGCTTTTTCTTTAAAAAAATATTTAACTCATATTTCCATTTCCTTAGAATAAATATTTGAGATTCCTGCTTTTGTTCTTTTGGTAGCAGTTATATACTTGTATTTGATCATTTGTTCTTTTTAATTTTAACAGTTTTATTGAGATAATCCACTTAACTACAAATCCTTATTTAAGTGTACAATTCAGTGATTTTTAGTATATGGACAGTTGTGCAACCATGACCATAATCAATTTTAGAATATTTTCATCACTCCAAAAAGAAATTCTGTACCCAAGAGCAGTCATCTCCCACTTCCTCCCAACCACTCCCAGCCCTAGGCAACCACTATTCTACTTTGTGTCCCAATAGCTTTGCCTATTCTGGACATTTCAAATAAATGGAATCATACAATATGTGGTCTTTTGTGATTAACTTCTTTCATTTAGCGTAATGTTTTCAAGGTTCATCCATGTTATAGCTTGCATCAGTTCTTTGCTTTTTATTATCAAATAATGTGCCATGTATGGAGATATCACATTTTCTTTATCCATTCATCAGTTGATGGACATTTGGATTGTTTCTCCTTTTTGGCTACTATGAATAATGCTGCTGTGAATATTCATGTACAAGTTTTTGTGTGGACATAAGTTTTTATTTCTCTTGGATATAAAACTAGGAGTGGAATTGCTAGGTTGTATGGTAACTCTCTGTTTAACGTTTTGAGCAAGTGCCAGACCGTTTTCCAAAGTGACTGCACCATTTTACATCCCCACCAGCAGTGTGTAAGCATTTCAATTTCTCCACATCTTCACCAACATTTGTTACTATCTGACTTTTTGATTATAGCCATCCTAGTGGGTGTGAAGTGATATCTCATTGTGGTTTTGATTTGCATTTCCTTGGTGACTAGTGATGTTGAGCATCTTTTCATGTGCTTATTGGCCATTTGTGTATCTTCTTTGGAGAAACGTCTATTTAAATCCATTGCTCATTTTTTATTGGATTATTTGTCTTTATATTATTGAATTGTATGAATTCTCTATATATTCTGGTTACAAATCCCTTATCAGATATATAATTTGCAAATATTTTCTCCCATCCTGTGAATTATCTTTTCACTTTCTTGGTGGTGTGTTTTAAAGCATCTTGCTATTGTTCTTTATTTTAAAAACTTTAATTTTTAAAATTATGTGAGAAATACATGTACACAATGAAAAATTAGAAAATTTTGAGTGATACACAAAAATAAAAGGAATAAACAAAACGTTATAATCTTATCATTCAGAGGTAATTGCTGTGAACTTTTGGGGCTTGATCCTTTTATTAAAATGAAATCACATTCATTTTTTAACACTTTGTAAATCTCATCAGTTGTGGATAACTTTCCATGTGAATAAATATATTTCTACAGCATCATTTTTTTAATCTTGTGTAATAGCATTTAATCACATGGTTGTACAATTTACCCAAACAATTCCTTATTGTTGGACACTTAAGTTGTTTCTAATATTTCACTATTATAAATGAAGTTAAATCTTTATGCATATCTATGATTACTTTCTTTGGATAGATTTCTAGAACAGGAGTGATGGGTCAAAGTGTATGCACATTTTTAAGGCTGTGGAAACATGCAGTCAAATTGCCTTCTGGAAAGATTGTGGCTGGCTATGCTCCTGCTGGCAGTGTGTGAGAGCCCTTGGCCAAGAAGCTAACCTGGTCCACACAAGAGAAACAATACTGTTGTCAGTAATAGCAGTAAACACTTAGATTGCACTTGTGTGCTAGGCACTTTTCTAAGCACCATGTATATATAGACTCCTTTATTCCTCATGATAACTCTATCAAATTGATACGATTATTTTTCCGTTTTACAGATAAGATGATTGAGGCACAGAGAAGTAGTTGCTCAAGGTCACACAGCTAGGAATGGCAGGATTTGAACCCTACCAGTCTGGCTCCCAAGTTCTGGCTCCCAACTACCCTGATTTACTGCTTGTTTATGTCCATATTGCATGCAAATTACTGGCTGAGGCGGGAATGTGTACAACAGCCCAGAAGGGAGAAAGCCTGGTACGATTAAGCACAATGCTAGCTATTGCTTTAAGATATTTTTTATAATGCTAGGAAAGCTTCCTTTTATTCTTCATTCACTGAGAGTTTCATTTAGGAATAATTGAACAATTTTATCACCCCTTTTTTTTTTTTTTTTTTTAATTTTTATTTATTTATTTTTTCCCCCAAAGCCCCAGTAGATAGTTGTATGTCGTAGTTGCACATTCTTCTAGTTGCTGTATGTGGGACGCAGCCTCAGCATGGCCGGAGATGCGGTGCGTCGGTGTGCGCCCGGGATCCGAACCCGGGCTGCCAGCAGCGGAGCACACGCACTTAACTGCCAAGCCATGGGGCTGGCCCATCACCCCTTTCTGCCCCCTCTTCTTTTTTGCATGTTATAGGTCGAGGGATGGCAAACTTTCTTAAATGGCCAGACAATAAATATTTTAGGTTTGGGGACATAAGCTCTCTGTCACAACTACTCAACTCTGCTGTTGTAGCTGAAAAGCAGCCACAGACAGTATTTAAGTTAGAAAACCAGGAGGCTGGCCAGTGGGCCATAGTTTGCAAATGTTTGTTATAGGTGTTCATGTGTGTTTTCTCTCCTTACTCAGTGATGTTGAGCCACTCCTGCATTCTGGAATAATCTGGCTTGACCATGCCAGATCTACTGCTGCAATCTATTGTTAGTATTTTATTTAGGATCTTTACATCTCTGTTTAGGAATGGGATTATTCCGTGTGTGTGTGTGCGTGTGTGTGTGTGTGTGTGTGTGTGTATGGTGGTGGTCGTCAGGCTTCATGAGGAAAATTCATCTTTTTTCTATGCTGTGGAACAAAGAATGATTTGTTTTTTGACAGACCGATATAGTTTTCCCCCAAAGAAGCTATCTTGGCCTGGTGTCTTTTTTGGAGGTAGTTCTTTGAGATCTCTTCCACTTTCAGGGTTACTGATCTCTTCATGTTTTCTATTACTTTTGAATCAATTTTGGCAATTTACATTTTTCTAGAAAATTATCCACTTCATCTCAATTTTCCAAGGTTTTCTCATTGGTTAGGGTGTAGATAAATCACTTAATATTTTTATTCTCCCCAAATATCTCCTAAATATTCTCCCGAAATATCTCTCAAATATCTCTTTATTTGATCTTTCTCATTCCTAATGGTGTGCCTACTTTTTAACATTAAGTTTGATAAATGTTTATTTTATTGGTCTTTTGAAAGTTTGCTTTGGGGTTTAATTATCAATTGTAATATTGATATTTCTAATATATTTCTAATGTATTAATTTTTACTTGTCATTTTCAAATTTTGGTCTTCCTGCTTTTCTCTTTCTAATTTCTTGAGTTATCAGATTATTTATTTTCATTCTTTTTGCATAAAAGCAAAGGACAGAATCTTCCTTTGAGTACAGACTTGGCTACCACCCACAAATTTGGGGGCATACCCCTCTCCCTGTTGGTATTTTCTAAGTATCTGTGATTTTAGTTTGTTTTTTACTTTGACCCGGAAGAGTTTTAAGAGCATGCCTTTACATTTCTAAAAGGTTGGGAGTTTTAATTTTTAAATTTCTCATTAGTTTCTAGTTTTATTGCATTAAGGTCAGAGAATGTGACTGATAATGGGTTTATTCCTTGAGCTTTATTGAGATTTGCTTTGTGGCTTTTAATTTTTTCTAAGTGCTCCAATGGTGCTGGAAAAGAAGGTATATTTTCTGTTTTTAGATTACATAATGTTCGTCTATTTAATTGACACTGTTAATGGTATTATTCAGATTCTCTGTCTCCATATTCTTTTTTTTTTTTTTTTTTAACTTACTTGGTTTTTCAAGACTGAGGGAAGTGTAATAACTTTCCCACAACTGTTGTGTTCCTGTCATTTCTTTGTACAAAACACACAGGTTGTTTCCTCTTTATGCCTGACTCTGAGTCTGAGTCATAAACTCAAGTTTGAAGTATCTGGGCTGGGGAAGAAAATAACAACTTAGGAGGAATCAAACAGCTCAACTGAATTCCATTCTAACCATTTCTACCTGTGTGTCCATATTTGCCTGTGTGTTAATGTGTGTCTTTTGGGGGGTATATGCACGTTTCAGCATATACATCTCTCTTGGGCATGTCTGTGTAAATATATTTTTCTGTATGTTGTTGACTGTGTGAGTCTGACGTGTATGTCTGTGTATGTTTATTCATCCTTGGCATCTTTTTCTTTAAAATGAACTTAAAACATCAAGGTTAGGGTCTGTCTTGCTCTATGCTGGCATTTTCTAGAGTGGTTACAAGTCAGAAAGCTCTGCCACCCTGTATCTTAACCCACCTGGACCTCTTTTCCTCTCTCCTGGCTGCAGAAGACCTTCCTGGTAAGTTGGTCAGACAGTGACTCTCTGCAGATGAGGCCTTACTCTGGCGCCCATTCTCTGTGCTGTGTTTGGGGACCACGTTCTGGCCACACAGAGGATGTTCGGGCCACACTTGCAGGATGGGTGGAGACTCTGAGAACCTCCTTCCACCCTCTCTCCATCATGCCACTCAGCTTCCCTTGGCCTGCCTCCTGGTGCTCACCCTTAATAAGCCGGGACTCAAAGGGCGGGACGTTGGTTTAAAGGGAGGCACCAGCATTTCCAGAAACTCAGGATAGGCATTCAGTTCATTGTGTAGACTCGGGCAGGCTCCTGGGAGATCTAGCTCATCCCCTCATACAGAGGAGGAAAGCGAGTCCCAGAAGGGGCTCCCCTGACACCTTGTCCTTGGCCCTTCCCATTGAACTGGCTGAGCTTCAGTGGCACTGACAGGCACAGAGAGAGTGCCCAGGCCTGGGTGGGTTTTTGGGGAGGCCTAGGGAAGAGTGACCAATCCCACCTGCAGGGGGCTTGCTGACTCCGTGGGTGACAGGACACACACACCTAGACAGGACACAGCTGGAGGAGCATTCTAGACACCAGAGCAAAGAGGGCCTGTAGACATATCATGTGCAGGAGGAGTTAAAAGGAGGGGAGACCAGCGTGTGCCTCAATAGGTCTGTCCACCTTTTCCTACAAACAAGAGTAAGTGGAGGAAGGGAAGGGAAGAGAGTGTGTTGTCACAAACTTCCTTTATTCTCACCAAGTTTCCCCCATTTAGCATAGTGTCTTTTGAGTGATGGACACTTAGTATGTGTTGAATTTCAGGGACTCTGCCTTGATTTGTCTTTGGGAGAAGCTAAGTTCTGATTTCCGATGTTTTTTTCCTAGGATCCGGGTAGGGGCAGGACAGCTCTTTGGGGTCTGAGTTTTCCTGGGTCTACTGCATTTTATTTATAAATAACATATTATTGACATTCCCCCCCCCCCCAAATTATCCTATGTACCCTCTGATTTTAGACTCAGTATGTCCCTGGAATGCAGTGGGTACCGTGATGATTATGCCCATTTCGCAGAAAGGAAAAGGGAGGCCCTGAGAGCTTAACAGAATCATACAATGAATGGTGGGCAGAGCCAGGGCTAGAGCCTCTGCCTCTCTGTACCAAGCAGGTGTTAAAACCTTCCCTCCAGTCTGTGCAGTCTGCCCCTGGAGAGGCGGAGAGTTCCAGCTCTCTGCTCCCCTGAACTCACCCCACAGGAGAGCTTTGAAGTCCAGGCCAGCCCATCGGCCTTGCTTGGGGTCCAGTCCAGAAGGACCATGCTTGGCAAGTTCAGATTCTGAAGTGGTCTCTTTCTTTCTACCCACTCAGGAGGAGGAGTTCATTGATTGGTGGAGCAAATTCTTTGCCTCGATAGGGGAGAGGGAAAAGTGCGGGTCCTACTTGGAGAAGGACTTTGACACTCTAAAGGTGAGGCCTCTTGAAAATGTTCTCTTCAGTGCAGCAGCCCCTGGGTGCATGTGACGGGCAGTGGGAGATGCAACAGAAAGAAAATACATATATTTGTCTCCTCCTTTGCATATATATATGTATGTCTCCTCATTTGGTGCCTGAGGACTGATGTATCCTCATGAACTAATTGAGCTGAGAAATGTCACCCAATGATTTAGAGGAAGAAGTCATTGTGGGCTGGGATAACCAAGAAAGTATTTTTGGAAGAATGCTGAAAAATACTGAAGTATTTATGGGTGAAATGATGCCTGGGATTTGTTTTAAAATGCTCAAAAAAAGAAGAAGTTGGGGTGAAGATAGATGGTGTGGGTGGCCCTTTGATAGATTTTCAAAATATTAAAAATTCTTGAAATGGCAAAATATTGATAATTGTTAAAGCTTGGAGATTAAATTGTTAAACCTAGGGATTTGTTATACTGTTCTGTCTCTTTTAAAGTTATATGAACTTTTCTATAATAAAAAATTTGTATTAAAATAAAAAGGCAAGTCAGCATGAGAATGTACCTCTGATTCCCCCGCCCCTATAATTGAGTAGCAATTACCTAGCAAATATAAAAATATGGTAAACTCTGTTGCTGTGGAAATGAAAACAAAAAACACAAAACACAAAACCAGGGATGAGTCAGCCAAATTCTGGTATTTTAAGGAAATTCCACAAATACAATTACGCTTTTTAAAAGTAGACTACTTTTAAAAAAGATAATCAGAGGTGACTCAAAATTACTTGCCAAAGGAGTTGTATAGTGTCCTGGAGAGGGTTGCAGATACAATTCAGGATGCTCAGTTACACAAATTTTGAGACAATGAATAATACTTTAGTATAAGTATGCTTCAGATATTGCACAAGATGTATCTAACAATTATTTGTTGTTTATCCAAAATTCAGATTTACCTGGGTGTCCATTTACTTTCACTTGCTGAATCTGGCAGCCCTACTTAGAGAGCAAGAGGTGGGCAAAGGCTGCCAGACCCCTGGGAAAGGCCCAGGAACTCTCCAAGTTCCAAAGGGACTGGATGAAGGAGGTTTGAGGCTGGTTGGAGGAGTGGGTGGCCTGGGCCTTCAGGTGATTCTGCTGGCTGAAAACCTTTGGTGGACATTCTGTGGGTGATTTTACAAGGTGGCAAGAGTTGTGTATGATACACTGGAGGCTTCCGGGTGAACTGTGCGTGGAGACCTGGATGCACAGAGACGAGGCCTCAGGCGGCAGCAGTGGCTCCAAAGGCACAGGCCTCCTCAGGCAGCAAGTTCTTCATTGACTTGGTAGTTGGGTGTGTGAGGTTGGGCAAAGAGACAGAACTATTTGTGTACCAGGAAGAAGGTCCGACACATTAGGTCTGGCATGTGGTACTGTGGCCTTGCCAAAAAATGAGAAAACCAAGTAAGAATGAGGACTGCTGCCAGGGTGGCCCATGGCCCTGGCCACCTTGCTTCTCCCTCAGTTGCCGGATGCTGAATTGGCACCCAGCCCTCCAGCTTGACCTCTCTGGGGAGATCTCTGACAGTTGCTAAGTGAAAATGGGCTGTTCCAAAATAAAATGCATTCAACCTGTTTCTGAGGGTGAAAACCAGACCTAGAAGGAATGCTGGTCCTTTAAGGATAAGTAAATAGAAGAAAACCACCACCAACAATATGAGTTTGAAAAATAGCCTGTAGCATTATGGAGAAAATGGGTGGAGAAAAAAACATGTTTTGGAAATCACTAGTGTAGGGGAAAAAAACAACTCACAGTCTCAATAGCAAAAGATAGAAAACAAAAGATACAGCAAGAAAGCATTGAAAAATAGAAATCATAGGAAAACACAATAGAAAAAGAATAAAAATATTAGTTTTCCTAATAAATAAAAATGGATTACACTCTCCTATTAAGTGATAAGGACTCTTAGACTATATCAAAAGTCAAAATTCATTATATTGTCTTTAAAAGACATGTCTAAAACAGTACCAGTTAGAATGGCTAAAAAAACAAATATTTTGGCAAACAAAATAAGGTAAGTGCAAACAAAAGAGAAACAGAATTTAAAGTAAAAAGCAAAGGACACAAAATAGAGTGTTTTATATAAATAAAAGATATACATCTCAATGAAAAAAATCCCAAACATTTATGCACAGAATAATAAAGCTTAGAAATACTTAAAGCAAAAATGGATAGGAATATATAAACTAATGCCTAACACAAATAAAGGCATGAAATAACAGAAATTAAAGTTGCAGTGGGGATTTTCATGCATCTCTCTCCTAGATGGATGAAACAGGCAATAAATAAATAAATAAGGAAATAAAAGATCTGAATAAAAGGTAAGTGTTTTTTAAGCTACACCAAAAGTGGCTGTAAAATAGAGTAAAAATAATTAAAAAAATAGAGAATGCATTCTTGCCTGATGCTCAGAGAACACTTACAAAATTTGATCACATATTAGTTTAGTAATTTTACCAAAAGCAGAAATCATACAAGAAAGATTAAAATGCAATAAAATGAGAAATTAATGACAAAAGTTTAAACAAAAAGACCGACCACTTGGAAATTTAAAAAGTATTTTATTGGGACTTCCAGTATGAACATGGCTGCATAAGTCAGCATTTTTCCCCATTTCTCCTGGAAATCATTCAAACCCACAAACTCCATTTTCAGTAAAAGTTGGAAACAAATAAAACCCGCAGACTCCAAAATACACGGAAGGGCTGTCCAAAGCCAGCCAAGATTGGGTAGAAGCCACTTGGCAGTAAAGGAAGAGAAGATGCTTGAAAATGATGAAAGGTGGTAGCTGTAGCAGGTCTCAGAAAACCCCCTACTTCCTAATAAAAGAATGTTGATAATTATTTAAGATGGGTCGTAGGTACATGGGGGCTTATTATCTATTCTCTTTACTTTTGTGTGTGCTTGAAAATTTTCATACTAAGTAGTTAAAAAATATAGTTCCTGAAATTGAGGTTTCACTATAAAATATGAAAGTTATATCCCATGTTCATAACAATGGACATGGGAAATTTGGAGATGGGTTTAGGCTGGAGACAAAAGCCTCTTAGACCTTGTTTGGTTCAGAGAAGCAGAGAAGGTGGAGCTACACAAGGATCACACAGATAAGCCATATTTGCAGGAAGCAGGCTGCCTCTGTGATGGGAACAAAGGAAATAACAGGTCTAGGAAAATCCAGCACATTTAGTGACAAGTAATAATAAAAGAAATAGCACAGCATTAATTGAAAAATACTATGAAAAAAAGAAGAGAAAATATAAATCAAAACTTAACCAAAAGAAGTAGATATATACCCACTAGAAAAATTTTGCCAAGGAGCAGATGAGATGAAGTATTTTGCTGTGAACTTTTCAGAAATAGGGCAATCAGAATGCAAGAGGAATGAAAGAACTCAAGGGATGACAAGATGAGAAGAGATGAAATAGGAGCCAGTAGGATTCAGGAAAGAAGAAGAAAGCATGAAACCGAAGGAGCAGAGGGCAGCACGGCCACATTGAAAACACAGTAACGGTGTGGAGGACAGAAATGATAAAAGTAAGCAAAATGCAATGGAAGTGAAGAGTCATAAGAGAATAAAGAGAAAATGACAGATAGAGAAGTCAAGGAAAGGAGATCTAACATTTGCATAATTGGAGTCTCTGAGGAAGACAACCAAAACAATGAAATAAAACAAATAAACATTTAATCGCTTAATAAAACTTCACTGAAATGAAAGAATACTTGAAGATACATATGACAAGGTCTTCTGTGTGTCAGGAAAAATAGACCCAGTTTGGTCAACCCTGAGACATATCTTAGTACAGTTATTGGACTTGAGAGATAAAGAAAGAATTCTTTGGGTAGTCATACCTCCTTCCCACCTATCCCCCCAAAATTAAATAATTTAAAATAGGAAATAAATCAAAGTGGCTCAATTTCTCTACAACATTTAGTACCCAAAGACAGTAAAGCACCATGTGTAAGGTCATCAAGGAAAGAAAGGGTGACCTGAGGATTTTACATTCAGCCAAGCTGCTCTTCAAGCATAAAGGCTCCAGACACCCAGGTGGCATATTCAGGAACTAGGTGATGTGGTTCCCATGGGCCTGTCCTTAGGGGCTCCTAGAGGGTGAACTGGAGTTCATCTAGGAGCTCTTTCAGCTAGGACATAACTGGGAGAACTGTAACAAAAGGATTGGTTGTGACCATATTTTAGACCTAAAATGTAAACAAGTGGAAGGGTTAGGCTAACAGCACAGAATATAAATATCAAATATACTGAAAATGTGGACATGAAAAAACTGAAAAAAATTAGGTGGAGAAGGACAGAGGATGGGATACAGAGTAAGGACACTGATTGCCATATTATAGAATAAATAGAATTGACAAATATTATTTAAAATTGGAAAATCATCTAAAAGGAGTATAAGCAAATTATAAGCAAACAGTGCAAAGGTAAATGTTGAGATAGACAATATTGTCTATAACTAGGTGATGGAGAGGGAGAGAGAGGGAGATAAGATTTGATTATTTTATCATTGCTATAGTAGAGAACTCATAAATACTGTCCCTGAAGACATAGAGGACTAAGAGTATTATTAGTATATATAAATTTATAATAATATTAGAACATAAACTCAGGGCATCCTAGCTATTGGAAGAACTACACACACATACACACACACAGAAAACAGACCAAGCAGTCAAAGATTAAAAAAAAATCTATGAAACTAGAAAATGTGAAATAAATATATTATGACTATATGAATATAATATAAATGTAAAACCAGACCAAACGTATCTGTCATATCAATACATGTCATATTAATCATGAAATTTAAATCAGATCTCAAAGCAAAATGTAGCTCTAAAATAAAGAGATTCATAAGGCTTGAAAATAAAAGATTGGGAAAATGTGTGCCACGCAAATGCAAATGAAAAGAAAGCAAAAGTCACAATTTTAATACTAGATGAGAGGGTATTCAGCCCTCAAACTTAAATGAGACAGGGACTCACTTTGGGATGTGAAATGGTGCAATTTCAAGATATGGCGGTTATGAGAATATCTATGTGCTAAATAATTCATCAGCATTTACAAAACAGAAATTGCAGGAGATAGAAGAAGAAATAGAAATACGCTAGTAGGTAGGGGGAGATTTCAATTCACTTCTCTCAGTTCATGTCAGATCAAGGGGACAAAAATATGAGACGATATAGAAGATGGGCATGATTATTAACCTGATTGAACCCGGTAGCCTGAAAACAGAGACCACACCTATGGCACATTTACAACAATTGGCCATGTAACAGGCCGTGAAGAAAACCTTAATAAATTTCAAAAACTGGCAATACCACTGACAATTTTTTCTTGTTATAAGGCCATAAAATTAGAAGTTAATGATGAGATCAAAAGCCAAAACAGTCTCTTCTATCTGGAAAATTAAAAAAACAACCAGACCTCTCTTTTAACAATTCTTGGTGAAAGAGAAAATGCAAACTGGAATTGCAGAATATCTGGGAAACAATGACAAAACACTACATATTAGAACATATAGTTAAAGCAGCATTCAGAGGAAGTTTAGCTTTAAAAACTTATGTTACTTAAAACAAAAGAATGAAAACTAATGAAGCATCTAGCTCTTGGATCAAATAATAAAAATAAAACTGTAATTACGGAATGCCAAGAAAATGAAAATGAAAACATTATACATCAAAAAGATGGGGCAATGCCAAGGCAGTAGTAAGCAGAGGCAATTTCATATCAGTAAGTATTTTCTTTATCAGAAAAGAGGGAGCAAAGTAAATAAAGCTTCAACTGAAGAAATTAGAAAGAAAAAAAACTTAAAACAGTAGGAAGAAGAAAATAATAAAAATAAAAGCAGAAATAAGCAACTAGAAAAGAGAAAATGGTAGAATTGACAAATAAAGAACTGGTCCTTTGAAACAAATCAACTGTATAAATATAGCAATAAAATGTTCAAAATGATACATACCAAATGTTAACCAAATAATCAGTTGTTATTTTTGGTAATTGGAATTTAAGACAATGATAATATTTTCTTTATATTTTCTAATTTTTATAATGAATCTTTGTCACTTGCATAATTAATTATTTCTTGGAAGAAATAGAACTTGAGCTAGGCCTAACTGAGAAATAATATTTAGCAAGATGAGAAAGGAACTTACCTGAACTATCTTGTCAGTCAGTTTCCGATATAACAAATTTAGCGTGTATGTTAAGCTGTGCAATATCACTATTTCTTGGGTACATTCTATCATTTATTATAGAACACTTCTGCTTCATTTAAACCTAAGCAATTGAAAAGACTGCTCTAACAAAAAAAAGTCATTGGCTGTTTGAGAGTAATGAAATAAATTGAGTTCACAAATTTAAAGTGGTGTTCAAAATATTTGGCCTGGTATTTGGTAGCCTGCCATTTGGATATCCTCGAGGGTGACCGTTTTTGCTTGAAATGCTGACCTGTGAATTTTCCAGAGTTCTGCCTCAATCTTCAAATAAAAAGTCAGTTAACTTTTCATTTATTTGTTTGACTGTGACCTTATTCTCAAAAAAATGCTCTACCCATTTATACGATGACTCTCAGGTACCTAGAGTATTTGATTAACTAGAACCCCTATTCCTTATGGCGCTGAATGAGTGTCTTCACCTCTGACTCCCTTCTACTGTCTCTCTCTCTTTTTTCTCTTTCTCTCTTTTTAATCCCCACTATTTGCATCCTTTTTACTTCTGCCTTTGTTCTTTGCTTGTCCACCTCTCTCACCTCCATCTCTCCCCCCATCTATGCCTTTGTCCCTCTAATTCACTTTTGACCTTTTCCTCTCCTTTTTCCTCTGTCCCGTCTCTCATCCTTCACTCCAACACTGTCATGTTTCCTGCTCTTTGTCCTGTTTCCTCTTCCTTTGCTGTCCCTCTTCTTTCTCTCTTTCCCTTGTCCCCGTCTCTCGTACCACATGTGGCAGGTCTATGACACACAACTGGAGAATGTGGAAGCCTTTGAGGGCCTGTCTGACTTTTGTAACACCTTCAAGCTCTACCGGGGCAAGACTCAGGAGGAGACGGAAGACCCGTCTGTTGTTGGGGAATTTAAGGTAAGTCCTTGAGGACATGTCCCTAATCCAGGAGGACCCAAGACTATGGAATGGCAGCAAAAAGTGAAGGGGGCGGGAGCAGGGGTATTGTAATAATTACAGTAATGACCATGGTGCTGATGTTGGTGATCATGTGGCTGATGGGGGTAGTGATGGTGGTGGTGATGCTGTTGATGCAGAATCTGATGGCAGTAATGGAATGACATTGGGCTTGGTGATGTCAGTGGTGATGACTCTGGCAGAGATGAGAGTAATGGTCATAGTGGTGATTGTGTTGGTGACAATGATAATCAAAATGGAAATTGACCCCTCTTTCTTTTCAGGGCCTCTTCAAAATTTATCCCCTCCCAGAAGACCCAGCCATCCCCATGCCCCCAAGACAGTTCCACCAGCTGGCTGCCCAGGGGCCCCAGGAGTGCCTGGTCCGCATCTACGTCATCCGGGCATTTGGCCTGCAGCCCAAGGACCCCAATGGGAAGGTAACATTCCTAGAGCTCTCACCTACCCCAGAATAAACAGCAGGCTGGGGCACAAATGGGCTGCAGCATCTGGACACAATCTCTGCCCCAGGGAGGTCACAGTGAGCCGGGGAAACCAGATAAACATGTACAAAACTGAGATGTGACTGGATGGAGTTCTATCAAGGGCCAAGTACTCTAGGAGGTCAGAAAAGGCCACAGTCAGTACAGGACTTTGGAATAATGGGGAAGGCTTCCTGGAAGGAATAGGATTCTTAAGGATTGATGGAGTTTTGATAGACTGGGATGGAAAGTATCATAGAAGGGGTCAAAAATCTCGGCAAAGGTTTGTGAGAAGACTGCTTAGTGTAAGTTTAGCACAAGGATAAGGCATAAGGGTAGGAGACACCAAAGGTATAGGCTGGGACTGAACTTTGTAGGGCTTTCAGTGGTGGGGGGAGGAGGGAGGGAGGGGTGGAAGTAACCGTGCCCTGCCTAGCCATGGTGGAGCCTGAGGCAAAAGGGAAAATCAGTAACACTGATCCTGTCTTTATTTAAAATTTTGATATTTTGTTCATCATGGACTGTTGGTATTGATTTTAATTTTTAAAATATTGCTTCAAAATATTGTTTATCTTGATGGCTGAGTCTTTGGGGCCCTCCCTTAAATTTTGTGCCTGAGGCAGGTACCTCATTGTCTCACTCTAGTCCTGGCCCTGAGTGAAAGAGGGGGTTTTGAAGGACGGCAGGAGTCGGGGGTTGTCAGGTGGTGGGGAGATGGTGGGGGAGTGGGCAGAGGACTGAAGAAGCCTCAGAGATGTGTTGGGAAGGTGATTTCACTTAAGTGTTTCTTTCTCCTGCTCCAGTGTGATCCTTACGTCAAGATCTCCATAGGGAAGAAATCAGTGAGTGACCAGGATAACTACATCCCCTGCACTCTGGAGCCTGTGTTTGGAAAGTAAGTTGGGGGCAGCTGGGGTCTTAGGGTGGAGGTACCGGTCTGGACAACCCACAGCCCAGTAGGGGAGATATGGCTGCCACTGAGAAGTCCCCACGTCCTGGAGCAAAGCTGTATCTCCTAAATCTTGCACGTCAAAGGGGGCATAACCTCAGCCAGCTCTTCTTCATGCACCAAAGGTTGAGTCCTGGCAGAAAGTCCTAGTTAAACACATAAACAATTACCGTGATGATCAGAAATCTAAATGGAAACCCAGAGCATGCATTTGCTAATTATTCTCTTTTTTTTTAACTTTTACTTTGGAATAATTTTAGATTTACAGAAAAGTTACAAAGATAGTACAATTTCCATACTTGCTTCACTCAATTTCCCCCACCATTAACATCTTACCTAATTGTGGTACTTTTGTGAAAACTAAGAAATCGATATTGGTGCATTACTGTTAGCTGGGGGTCTCAGAGCATAGCAGGAGCTCTCTCCAAAGGAATCGCTTAACAAATCTTCTCTCCATCCCACTCTGGAAGTAGGTGTGAAGCCCCAAGAGTTCCGAAAGTGGATCCCAGGCCATTCCCTTGGTAAATTCCAGAGCTCTGGTGCCTTGCTCTGGAGGTTTCACATCTCCTGCCTCCTGGTGTCCTCGTGGAAACTTCAGTTTTAACTTTCTGTTCCAATTTGTTCATTTATTCTATGGTCCGTCAGGCAGGCACCTGCTCTATGCTCAGCCCAGATTATCTGGGAAAACTGCACACATGCACACACACCCACACATGCACACACACTCAGACAAGCCGAGTACCAGCAGAGTGCTGTGGGTGTGTGCTTTACGAGCTCCACGAGACCTGAGGGGGGTGGACTGCAGGGCCACTCCTGGAGGGGAGGAGGAGGCCAGGGATGGCTTTCGAGCTCCTGCTCTAGCCTTGCCTCTAGTTCCCACTGTGTCCGGGGACGTCTGGGATGTGGCGTTGTCGTGCAATCCGCCTCTCCCTCCTGCAGGATGTTTGAGCTGACCTGCACTCTGCCTCTGGAGAAGGATCTGAAGATCGCTCTCTATGACTATGACCTCCTCTCCAAGGACGAAATGATCGGGGAGACAGTCATCGACCTGGAGAACAGGCTGCTGTCCAAGTTTGGGGCTCGCTGTGGACTCCCACAGACCTACTGTGTGTAGGTGCACGGGGGCTGGCTGCTTCTCTGACCACAGCCGCACCCCTGAGTACTGAGCACTCACTGTGTACCAACTCTAGGCTAAGCACTTCATAGCTGTTCTCTCACTCAATCAATTGGGGTCTTGTCCCCACGCCACAGATAAGGAAACTGAGGTCCAGAGATGTTAGCAGTTGTAACTGGTGGGATTAGGATTTGAACCTCTTTGTCTCACTCTAAGAACCTCGCTATTCCTTGCATTGTTATAATTCACTTCTTCTTAAGGCGCCCCTGAGGGCCTGTAGAGGGAAAGAGAAGGAAGGAGGGAAAGGAGAAGGGAGACAGACAACGGGACACATGGCCCTGGCTGGGCCTTAAAGGGATCTCTGTCAGGTGGACAGCCCCCGCCCACTTCCTGTCAACGTGGGTCCTGTTTGGGTCTGCTTCTCTAAATCTGGCAGTTGGAAACATCTGAGTTCCAATTCCATGTATATTTAAACAAGTCTTTTCAAATAAAACCGGGCCTCAGTTTCTCTATCTGTAAATGGGGATCCCCAGTCACGATGAGAAATCACCCAGGGCACCCACTGTAAAAGTGAAGGGTGGGTGATGCTGTGTGTGTGGGTACGCAGGTCACTGCAGGCCCCTCTGCCTTCGTCAGTGTCCTGGAGCGTCTCCTCTTTGTCTTGTGTTCGGGCCTCAGCTCTGGACTGAACCAGTGGAGGGACCAGCTCCGCCCCTCCCAGCTCCTTCACCTGTTCTGCCAGCAGCAGAGACTCAAGGCCCCCGAGTACCGGACAGACCGCGTCGTGTTTCGGAATAAAGAATACACCATTGAAGAAACAGGTGAGCTGCCCTGTGACCCCGAACCACGGTGGGCTCTCCCTCCACCTCCTTTTCTCGTGTCAGCCCCTCCTGTCGTAACGGGGCCAACTGCACATAACCCACGTCAGCGGGTGTGGTCTTGGATCTCTAGGGCAGCACAGATGGGCTAAACTTGTGCTTGGTACTTTTGGGACCAGTATTTACCTGTGATACCATTGTGAAAATTTGAGGTCAGGGTGGGGCCAGGGTCAGAGCTCAGTGCAAGGCCAGGCTGGGGCCCATCTGAGGGCAAGATGAAGGATGGTTCTGAAGCCAAGGTCAAGGTGATGATTAGGTTCAGTCTGCTGCTGATGGTCAGACTGGTCAGAGTTTGGGTTCAGTCCACCTCTGAGGAGCAGTTTTCTATTTGAATGGCACTAGCCTGCCAGCTTTACCTTGATGATCCCCTCTGAGCCCCTGCTCACAGCTCCTGCACCTAACACATCCACAGGGCCGGCAGGAAGTCCCGCGGCCCTTGCCTTTGCCCCTAGGTCTGCTTGATGCTCCTGCCTGAGAATCCCGCCGTGTGCTCCCCATGTGTCTGAGGTGCCCACAGGCCTACATTGCCCACCCGGAGCAGCTCAGACTCCCCTGAGGCATTTCTAAGCCCAGCTGGCCCCTTGCCTCCTGCTGGTTTCAGAGACATTTGATGTCAGAGCTGGTGCTGAGGTTATAAAAGGGGAATGACGGCTGTGACCACCCCCCATCCCAAATCCCCCTCCTCCTCCTTCTGCTTTTCTGACTCTCCCAGGTCATGGCTGAGCCAGCTCCTCTCCATTAGGCCCTAGCCCCTCCCCCATTCTCTTTTCCTATAGAACGTGCATCTGTTTCAGGGGTGGTCTCATTTCCTTCTGCTGGTCTGTGAGCAGCTTTAGCAGGGGGACCAAGACTCATGGTCATAAATTCAGAGGAAAGGAAAGTCAGAAAGCTGGAGATGGTGAGGTCTGACATCTGCCTGTGTTTGCAGATGAGGCCGTTGAGGCCAAGAGTGGTTAACAACCTGCCCAAAGTCACCTGGCCAGTTAGGAGCAGAACCAGATTCCTGGCCTGGTGGTCCCTCTGCAGTGCTGTGCCATTTCCTTAG
Organism: Ceratotherium simum simum; assembly: GCF_057802395.1. Classification (NCBI taxonomy): domain Eukaryota; kingdom Metazoa; phylum Chordata; class Mammalia; order Perissodactyla; family Rhinocerotidae; genus Ceratotherium; species Ceratotherium simum. The sequence continues at coordinate 14,904,668 of NC_141910.1, read as the reverse complement.
GAGCACCTATTAAAGTGGGCAGGGCAGGTTTGATGGGTGAACACATGTGTGTGTGTGTGTGTGTGTGTGTGTGTACATGAGACTCTGTGTTGGTGAACATGGGTGTACCTGAGTACACATACCTGTGTGTGCACATGTGCATGTGGACACGTGGACCCTCCTACCCCCAGTCCAAGTCTCTGTCACAGGGGCTCCAAGTTCAAGTTGCTGGCTGGTTGGTCAGGCTTGTCAGGGTCAGAACCACCCCTGTGTCCTCACCCCATCCACAGTGCCAGTCTTTGAGCCACCCCTTGGCAGGTAGGAGCTGTAGCTGGGAAGCACGAGGGGCAGGGAGAGGGCTGTTGGTGTCTAGCATGCATCTATCCTAGATGAGTGTGTGGTCTCAGCTGCCCCACTGACCAGCTGTGTGACTGCTCTGTGCTTCATTTCTGTCATCTGTAAAATGGGAACAATAACAGCACTTACCTTCTAAGGTTATTATGAGGGTTGAACCTGCTAATATCTGTGAAGAACAGTGCCTGCTTCTTGCTTTATAAGTGTTGTTATTGCTGTCATTTTAGCTACTGCGGCTAATAGAACCAATTGCATGAACCAGAGACTAGTACTAAGAGCACATAGATGCCCAATCTGGGAGTAGAGGTTGCTGAGGCTCAGAGTTGGGAGCAGTTAGGGAGGGCTTCCTGGAAGGGATGGGCTTTGGCGGGCAGGGGGTTTTGTATTGGTGGGAAAGAGAAGAAGAGCTTTACGGAAGAGGCTTAATAGAAATGAGGGCAATGGGGAATCTGAATTTTAAGCGTAGCTCGTGGACAGCGAGGTTTCCTCTACAGAGAGAGGGACATGAGGACCAGAAGAAGTGTGTCTGGACTGGGGGTGAGGCTGTGGGGGTGAGTGTTTCCCGAGGCCCCCAGGCAGCCCCGCCATTTCTCGCTCACTCAGCCGCGGCAACTTTTTTGTCTTCTCCCTGGGGCAGAGTCTGGTAAGGTCCTGAATCCACACCTGGGCCCGGTGGAGGAGCGTCTGGCCTTGCACGTCCTCCAGCAGCAGGGCCTGGTCCCTGAGCACGTGGAGTCCCGGCCCCTCTACAGCCCCCTGCAGCCGGACATTGAGCAGGTAGGATCTTGACCCTTGAGCCCCAGAGCCCCTGACCCCCAGCTTGCCCTGCCCAGAGGACAGCATGGATATCCCAGAAGCACCTGTGGGGACCTCAGGATTTGGCAAGTCCCTCCTTGATAGCGTTTCTCCACAGTCTGAGTGGTTACCACTGTTGGCCCATAAGGGGACCTCTTGGGCCCGGCCTCTCCTGCCTACCTGCAGCCCTCGGGGCCTGGGGCATGAGCCTGACCTGCCTTCTCCACTCCTGTGTAGCCTGGACCTCTGGCTTCCCTTGAGTCATTCTGAAGCCTCCCTGTTTCAGCCTGGCCTCAGGGTGCCCTCCCCTACCAGTGGTCAATGACGTCCCAGGTGGCCAGCCCTGTGCTGGGCTGCCATGGGGAGTTCAGACAGGGTGACCGGCACCCTATGGCAGAATGGTAGAGCAGCCACAGGGATCAGTCATCGAGAAGGCCAAGGACATCCTCCCACTCGGAGGGAGGGTGAGCAGAGGGACAGCAAGCCCTGGGCTGAGACTGGGGAGCATCCCTGGAGGGGTGAGCTCAGGGCTGGGTTTCAGAGGAGAAGGAGAGAAAAGTTTGTATTTGGAGAAGGGCCAAGGTGGCCATGAAGGTGCCTTTGTAGACATGCAGAGGACATCACCTCTGTTGTTTGGAACTGAGCTCTCTTCCCCATGGTGGTGTGGCCACCACGTCCCCAGAGGGGCACAGCAGGTGTTGAAATGTCAGCTCTTTCCTTCTCTAGCTATGTGACCCTGAAGAAGTGACTTCAGTGCCTTCTGTAGGATGGGGACAGAAATGCAGAGAGGCAGGGAGCTGAGGGGTGTCAGGTAGAATGATCTCCTGTCTTGGAAATCCTCTGAGCCCCCTATGACTAAACCATGCTCTTTGACCCTCCACGACTTTGCGTGTACCATTCGCTCAGCCAGAAGTGCCCTTCTCCCCTTTTCCATCCATCATACTGAGACTCAGCTCAAACATCACTACCATCTCTGAGAAGCCTCCCTGACCCTTGACCCCCAGGCACGGGCCCAAGTCATCAGCCTGTGGGGCAGTGGGCCCACCTTTGCAGTCAGCCCTGTAGTCCCATTTAAGGCACCTCTCCTATGGGGCGGGGAGCCTCTCCATGGCAGGGCCTGGGTTTTCTCTGTCCTGTGCCCCAAGTATCCAGCACAGAGCAAGTGGTTGGTAGATGTTGGTTGAATGAAAAGGACAGTGAGTGAACAGGACCATGTCTCCCCAGGGGAAGCTGCAGATGTGGATCGACCTGTTTCCAAAGGCCCTGGGGCGGCCTGGACCTCCCTTCAACATCACCCCACGGAGAGCCCGAAGGTGACTTACCCCAGCCACAGACTTGGAGCTGAGCGGGGTGGCGGGATGGCAGCAGCCAGCTGCAGGCAGGACCAGGACGTGGCTCTTGGGCCAGGCTTTGGGCTACTCGGGCCACAGGGTACTGCTCTTGTGTGGGTCTGGCCAAGTGTCCAGCCAGGCAAGCATCGGAGTCTTGGGGGAGCCGGCTCCCTGGCTTCTCAGTCAAGGACTGCCCGCCATTTGGTGGGAAATCCATGTGGACTTGTGTCATTATTCTCCACAGATTTTTCCTGCGTTGTATTATCTGGAACACCAAGGACGTGATCCTGGATGACCTCAGCATCACAGGGGAGAAGATGAGCGACATTTATGTGAAAGGGTGAGGGTCATCCTCCTTCCCACCTGCCCCAGCACCGTGGTGTCGCCCCTGCTACTTCTGGGGTGGTGCCCAGTGGGAAGGGGGAGCTCTGGTGTAGGGCAGGGGAGATCAAGAAAGGAAGGAGGGTCTTATGGGGGTGTTCCCCCACCAGATTTCTTCTTCCACATTAATCTGTGGGTTGAACTTACAAAGTTTGAGGATGTCCCTCAAGGGAGAAGTTAGAACATTTTAAAATTTATGGCACATTTGGTCCATCATGCAGATTTCTTGGGAATTATTTTTGCTTTATCATTTACCAAGTTCATTTACCTTCTTAATTGTCCATTTGCCTAAGTTGAGGATGTGTGTTGTGGTAGAAACCGTAATTAGAAATATTCTCTAAAATGTGTATGTCTAGTTGGATGGTTGGCTTTGAAGAACACAAGCAAAAGACCGATGTGCATTATCGGTCCCTGGGAGGCGAAGGCAACTTTAACTGGAGGTTCATTTTCCCCTTCGACTACCTGCTAGCTGAGCAAGTCTGCATCGTCTCCAAGAAGGTGAGTGTTGTTCCTGCCCCCAGTGGTGCTGGTCCCAGGGCTCTCTAATGACCGTACCACCAATTACTGCTGTGCTATTGTCATACCTTCACCACTGTCCACTGCTGTTGGAATCACCACGGCCATCACTGCCTGATGACCACCACTATTGTCCCATTACTTCCATGTCACCACTACCACCATTGTCCCATCACTACCAATGTCACCACCACCACTGTTGTCCCATCACTGCCAATGTCACCACCACCACCAGCATTGTCCCATCACTGCCAATGTCACCACCACCACCATTGTCCCATTACTGCCAATGACATCACCACCACCACCATTGCCCCATCACTGCCAAGTCACCACCACCACCATTGTCCCATCACTGCCAATGTCACCACCACCACCAGCATTGTCCCATCACTGCCAATGTCACCACCACCACCATTGTCCCATTACTGCCAATGACATCACCACCACCACCATTGCCCCATCACTGCCAAGTCACCACCACTGCTGTTGTCCCATCACTGCCAATGTCATCACCACCACCATTGTCCCATCACTGCCAATGTCACCACCACCGCCACGACCATTGTCCCATTACTGCCAATGTCACCACCACCACCGTTGTCCCATCACTGCAAATGTCACCACCACCATCATTTCCCCTATCACTGCCCATGTTACCACCACCATTGTCCCCATCACTGCCAAAGCCACCACCACCATCTCTGCCACTCCCACTTCTCCTTCCAATTCTACCATCATTGTCATCATTAGCATTGCTGCCACCCCACAACCACGCCCATACCAGTGCCACAACCATCATATGTAGTTAAGTCCAAATCCTAAAACTACTGCCTTCCTCCCCACCCCAGACAAACCAAGCAGCAGGAAGGGTCATGGGATCAGAATGGGAAGAAAGTTTGTAGGGAAACCCAGCCCAGCCATCAAAGGGGCGATGGGGCTGACCCCCTAGGAGAGCTTTCCAGAAAGGCTGGCCTGGACTATGGATTGGGTTGTCCATAGGATTGGGTGTTGCTTAACCACGTCCCTCCTGCTACCTCATTTCCCATATTTCTGTGTCTGGTGCCTGTGGTCACTGTCCAAGCAGGACAGGCACTGGGAGGAAGCCGTTGCCCTCCTCTCTCTACCTTCTTCCTCTCACACCAGGCTGCAGGCACCTGGGGAGACTTGGTCAGCATTGGCCAGAGAGGAGAGGTGGATTCAGGGCCCTGAGCTCTCTGTGTCTCAGCATCTCCTAGTTTAGGTCTCATCTGGGCCAGCATCTCTTTGCTCCTGAAAGAGGCAGGTGGCTTCCTTCGTGGTGTCACCATACCTGCCCTTAAGGAGCAGCCCCCGAGCACAGTGACGAGGGTGCTGTGGGCAGTGAGGGCCTCATCGCCAGGCTGATGGGAGACGGAGGCACTCTGATGGAGCTTCTGACCACCCGCACCCCGCCTAGATTCACTTCCACCATGAGGTGCTCTCCTATTGGACAGAGTCAATGCCTATCTGGTGTTGAGGTTCTAACTGGTCCCATTTCCTTCTAGAGGGGGCTCAAGGCTTCAAGCCGCAAAGCTTCTATGACTCCTCTTTCCTTCCTAAATTGTTGATTGGCTTAAAGAAGGGAAATATATAATGTACTCCAGCCACCTAGGTCTTCTTAATTCTCTTCATTACATCCTTCCCCATAACCCCTTCCCAACCCAACACACAGCATCGTCTGCACTTTAGAGAAACCAGAATGTTCCGCTGAACATTCAGAAACCATCAAACAAAAGAAAATATGGAGTAAAGAAGGTTCAATGAATTCTTTCACCCAGGGATTGCTGCATAGTGCCTGCTGAAGGCAGGATTTAGCAACAGCCCTGGGTTCTGTGTAGTCAAGGAAAGCCTAGCCTGTTTGTAGGTTTCCTTGTTTGCCTTTGCTCAGTGTGTTTGTCTGTCAGGAGATGTTTGCATAACAAAGCAAACGCTGCATTCATTGAGGAGAGCTCCAAATCCACCATGCCCCGCCTCTCTTTGCTGTGGACAGAGGGAGAGTAGGGCCGGGATTGGGGAAGGGAGGGCCGAGACCTCCTGCATGCCATCTCCAGTGCTCACCGAGCCCTACGAGGAGGCTAGGCATGGATAGGAAACCAAGGCTCAGATGTGGATTGGCTTGCTGAAATGGGAGGTGGGATAACCCTTCACTGTGACAGATGGAGGTGTGGGCAAAGAGTTGAAGGAAGCAGAGGCTTCTGTTTTTTCCACAGTGTAGGGGGAGAGAGAATCTCCTGGCACTGTGGCAGGTGATTTGGGATAAGTAGCTGTGATGCTGAGTGAGGGAGAAAGAGAGAGAGGGAGAGAGTGCTAATTGGTGGTACAGAGCAGGGTTACCTGGCAGTTCTGAAGGCCCAGCTAGGGTTGCTGATTAAGAATTTGAGGTGGCTCTATTCTGGCAATGATGAGTTTCATCTCTGCATTATAGACAGTGGCAAGGAAGAAGGAGAGAGTTGGGCTGACCCATAGTGGCAGTTCCAGAGGAAGAGAGGGCCTGAGGTTATATGGAAGGGAATGGTTGGCCTTGATGGCCCATAGGCCTGGGCTAGCCTTGGAAGAACGAGAAGCCCATAGGGGCTGCCGGCATGGAGAGGAGGAAGAGGAGTCAAGGAGTCCAGGAGAGGCACACGGGAGGGGGCAAGGAGAGAGGGCTGAGGGAACAGAAGTTCTGCGTGGTGCCAGGCTCCCGGAGAGGGTGGCTGGAGAGAGGGGTGGAGGAGGCCAAAAGAGGAGGTTGAGAAACAGAGTCCAGGGGGTTCTGAAGTCAACCAGCAGAGTGAGGGAGGAACTGGCTTGACCCAGGCAGAGCCAGCAGGTGCCTCTGTAGGAGAAGGGACCCTGGGCGGTGGGGAGAGCCGTGCCCACAGTGGGGCACCAATTAGTCAGTCTGTGTTAAAGGACTGAGTCTGGGGATGGGTTAGTTGGGGGCACTGCACAGCCTCTGGGCTCCCTGGTTCTGCTGGAGAGCCAGCCCTCTGCCGAGGGGTTCAGAGCCTCTGGCAAGCATGCCTCCAAGGGACCCCATTAACCAGACGAGACTGTCGTAAAGTACAAGGTCTCCTTTCATCCGGCTGCTTTGAACCACCGCTGGTTGTCCCTGCCGGCTCCCCACCTGGAGCCCAGCACACCCACCGGGGCCTGCCTGCGTGTCAGGCACCCACCCTGCAAATAAACAGCTAGTAAAAGGGCCCAGACCGGGAGCGTAATGAGCGCCTGGGACCTGGGGGGCCGTTCCCCAGGCTGGAGCCCCAGCCCAGCTGCTCCCACCAGGGGCCGTTTGAACCTCTGGCTCATTACTGAGCCCATAAACCGGCTGGCTGGAGGAATGGAGGATGCTGGCGGCCTGTGCAGGCGGGCCTGCGGAGCTGGCCATAAAAGCCCCGCCAGAGGAGGGAGGCACCTGCAGGAGGGCTGGGGCCCGGAAAAGGGGGAGGCACCAGACAGGGGCTGGGGGCCGAGGGGCCAGCTGGGGACTTGAGCCCCTTCACCAGCCCAGGCAGCAGCCCAGGCCACGGCCGGTGCTTTATAAGGTGATCATTCCTCACAGGTCATGGTCTCTGGTTCAGGAGCTCTGTGGGTCTGCATGACTAGGGTGGCAGCAAGGCCATGTGTACAGGGCACCCAGGGCCAGACAAACCCTATGTGGTCAGCAGTGCTCCCCACTCCCCATGGAGTCTGTCTGTCTGAGACTCCGTCCAGGCCTCTGCCGTGACCTGGCATTTAGGACCTGGCACCCGTCGACTGCAAGATGGTCAGAATGTCTCCTGTCCTTGCCACCCACTCAGGTAAAGCTACAGTGAGAGGACAGAGAACAAGTGTGGGCGGGAAAGCCCGGTGACAGGCCTGGTGGCAAACCCAGGCCTCGGCATGCCCAGTCCCCACCCCTTAGCTGCTCCACGAGGCCTCTGTGGGAAGAAGCCCAAGAGGATGCTGTGCCAGGCTGACTGGTCTGAGGGAAGTGGGGTGAGGAGAGCAGGAGACTGGGGAACTTTCCAGCACTGTGGGCTTTTGATTTGCCCCAGGGCAAGCTCTTGGAGGTGAAGGTGGGGTGGGTTGGCATGGTGAGGGGGGAGCTGGGGTCACTGCCCCCGAGTGTCAGCTCCTTACAGCAGTGTGTCAAGGAGATCCTTCTGGATCCCAGCCAGCCCACCCTGTCCCCAAGATCACACGGCAGAGCAGGAGTTAGAGGTGAGAGCAGGACTCTGGAACCTGACTGCCTGGGCTTGAATCCCACTTGCCTCTTCCCAGCCGTGTGACTCGGACAAGTTACTGGCTCTGGTTTCCTCAGCTGTAAGGATAGTATCTCCCTCATAGGTTGTAGGAGGGATAAATGAGTTCATAGTGGTAAAGGGCTGGTGCATAAGAAGTGTAATGTTAATACTATTATTATTAGCTGTCAGATCTTGGGCAAATTCTTAAGTTCTCCAAGCCTCTGTTTCATTTTCTGTAAAATGGGAGTGAGAACCTTGACTCACAGAATTGGGAGTTTTAAAGGAGCGTCTTAGGTAAGCCAGCATGGTACCCTCCTGGGCCTTTGAACACTTCCCTCTGGGGTCTGCCCTTAGTAATCTTCCCACCAGGACCTGGCTCTGGCAAGTTCTTAGGGGATGTACCATTCCACTGCCTCCTCCAAGCAGCCTTCCAGGCTGGAATATACCACTGCCTCTCTCTAATGTTCCTTCCCTGCTTCCTCCTCTGCTCCTCCCCTTGGCCAGGATGCTTTCTGGAGTCTGGACAAGACGGAAAGCAAAATCCCAGCGCGAGTGATATTCCAGATCTGGGACAACGACAAGTTCTCCTTTGATGATTTCCTGGGTGAGCACCGTTTCTAGTTGGCGCCATTCTGCACATTCGGGGCTCCACCTGGACCACTCTTGGGTCCTTTGGGAAGGCTGGCAGGAAGAGTGGTCCTATCTTCTGCCCTCAGGGAGCTCAGGGTCACTGGGTCCCCAGGGCCCAGTGAGGTCCGTGACACAGTAGTGCTGGAGTGATCAGAGTGGCCAGCAGGGTGGGCCTGTCAGCAGAGGGGGCGTTGAATGCTGGGCCATGGTGGATGGTAGGACTCAGATCCATAAGGAAGAGAGAGAAGCACGGATTGAAGGCAGTGCAAGCGTGTTGCTGGCTGCTGCCAGCTGTCTGGTGTCACGCTTGGCGGGATGGCCCCCTGCCCTCTTGGTCTAGATGCAGACTGAGCCCAGTGAGCGAGGGCTCAAGTCACTTCATCCTGTGCCTGAGTGATGATGGTGGAATGAACAAACAGGGCTCCACCCTTAAGCCCCCAGACAGGCTTCTGGTGGGGGAAAAGTGTGCTGAAATGCCAGCTGGGAAGCAGGGAGCACTGGGCAGAAGGATGTGTTGGAGAGGGTGCTCTTGCAGGGGTGAGATGTGGGGAGAGGAGGATGACATTGTATTGGGCCAGCAGGCTGGACTGTGGGTAACAACCCTGTCACAAATGTAAAAGTTAACCTGGAAAATGTGGCCTATCCATACAATGGGATGTTATTCAGCCACAGAAAGAAATGAAATACTGACACACGCTGCAACGTGGATGAACCTTGAAAACATGCTAGGTGAAAGAGGCCAGATACAAAAGGACAAATATCGTGTGATGCATTTATATGAAATATCCACAATAGGTGGTCCACAGAGACAGGAAGTCAGCTTGTGGTTGCCAGGGATTAAGAAGAGGGGGAATTAGGCATGACTGCTAATGGGTATGGGGTTTCTTTTGGGGGTGATGAAAATGTTTTGGAATTAGATAGTGCTGGTGTTGCACAACTCTGTGAATATACTAAAAGCCACTAGGTCGTACACTTTAAAATGGTTAAAATGGTACATTTTATATTATGTGAATTTTACTTCAATTAAAAAAAAAATGAACCTGTGAGAGGGCAGTCCGGGAAGTCAGGAGTCCTGGGTTCTAGTTCCACTCTGCCACTTGGGAGCAGGTGGTCTTGAACGAATCACTGGAGGCCTCCTTGGGTGGCCCTTGATTGCAGAAAGGTGAGTTGTCTTTGCTGAGCGCTTGGGCCCCTACAGGGGATGTTCTGAGGAGCAGCTCCACAGGGATGAGGAGGAGGGCTGCCTGTTCTTCCCTCTCCCCCGACCCCTGCCGTACCCAGCCTGGGCCCGTGCCCTTGGAGGACCCAGAGCTGCTCCAGGACCTCATTGCGAAAGATTCGGGGGGTCAAAATCATGGCACCAAATGGGACTTTTGTTATTTTACTTGTTACTCTGGAATACCTAATTCCTGTAGAAAAGTTAGAAACTATAGATAAACAATGCCTCCTCTTACTATTTTATTATAATCTCACTATCCAGAGACAACTTCCACTAATATTTTGGCAAATGTTATTTCATATATAAGCAAAAACATATATGTTATGTGTGTATTTTATACATGTAGACAAACATTTGCTATATAGACACATATAGCAAAATGGGTTTATATTACACATACTGTTTTATATCCTGATTTTTGAGAAAACTTAATATTTCAAGAACATCCTTTCTGTTGATTGTTATCTATCTACATTTATATCTGCATCATCATACTTAATTCCTGCCTGATGTTGCATCATCCAGATGGACCCTCTTTTGCCTAACTCATACTCTCGTGGTGAGTACTCAGGTCATTTCCAGGTTTTCCAATGTGAGTGACACCCTTAGGCACATCTTTGGACCCTTTGTGCATATATTTTCTGAACTTTAAGAAGCAGATTTTTAGAGTCTTTGTACATTTTAGTGGTTTTTGAAACATTTTGTTCAATTGCCCGCTACAAAGGTTTTACGTTTTTATACTCTTACCTTGTCCTATGTGTATAAGGGCACCATTTTTCCTAAACTTTTGCTACCGGTGTTATGTCTTTTAAAAAACTGCCAATGCAATACCTCATTTTTATTTGCATTTTTTTGTTACTTGTAAGGTAGAACTTTAAAAGTATATTTATTATCCATATTATTGGTGGGATTTTCTTGTTCATGGTTTTGGGATGTTCTTTATTATTGATTTTCAGAGCTTTTAATATAGTAAGGACACATTACAAGTAATTTCTCCCATTTTTTCAATTGCTTTTTAATTTTTTTATGGAGTCTTTTTTGCTTACAGACTTAAAATTTTTTTGGCATCAGTCTGTCAGTCTTTATGAGTGAGGCTTTAGAAAATTAATTTTAAAAAGGAAAACAAAGAAAACTGCATTTTTACTGAATGAGAAAACAGCATTCAGAATAAAATTAAATGGCCTCATCTTTTGTTTTTAAAAATAAAAATAAAACTATTAAAACTACTACTTTTTAACTCCACAGGATTTCTTCTTTCCTCTTTCACAATGTGTTTTGTAACTGCATATTTTACTTCTTTTGAATATTTATTACTTTTATTTTAAAAGTAATAGCTAAGATCTATAGTCTTGCCACCCAGAGATAATCTTATGTTTCCTTATAGTCTTTTATATAGATCATGCTGGCATAATTTTTTTTTTTATGTATACATATATATATGTAGTATTTATACTGTATATATATATATATTACAGTCTTTTATCTGGATCATGCCAGGATAATTTTATATATATATACAGTATTCATATAAATTTTGTATATATATGTATATAATTTAATATCCTGATTTTTCTTAATATTATGTTGGGACCATATTTAAAATGGGAAGTAAACATTCATCTATATTTAAGGGATGGAGAGATGTGTGGATGGGTGGATAGATAGATAAATGCTGATATAGAGTTGAACGAACGCGTAGATGGGCTAATAACCTGATTAATAGATATAGTGCTTAACAAACGGTAGCTATAAAGAGATGTAGATAGATGGATTGAAGCACATAGATGAATGGAAGGATAAATGGACGAGTGGAAGGAAAGAAAACTAGAGAAATAGATCCAATTAGTGGATTGCAGTAACTGCTCAGCATTCCACACTGAAAAAATCTAATCTCTTTTGCATGGTAATCAAGAATTTCTTTAATTTGGCCTCAGCAAACATTTTTTAGATTTATCTCTCTCACTTAATCCCTTCAGCAACCTATGCTCCGGGGGCGTTAACTTCATCATGCTGTTGTGTTTGGATTAGGTGAAACCACGTGAAATTGCTGTTTTTATAGATCAAAGATAGTTGAATACCAGCATTTTCATACGGTTCAACCTAACAGATGGAGCTATACAGGAGATGATGGATAAAATGGATGAGTAGAAAAACATTACAGAAAGATGACTCCTTGGATAACTAGGTGGGCAAATGAGAAAATTGGTGGATGAACCACAGTGAGATACCACCTCACACCTACTAGGATGGCTGTAAAAAAAACAAAAACAAAAAATGGAAAATAACAAATGTTGGAGAGGCTGTGGAGAAATTGGAACCCTCGTACACTGCTGGTGTGAATGTAAAATGATGCAGCTGCTGTGGAAAACAGTTTGGCAGGTCCTCAAAATCTAAACATATAAATTACCATATGACCCAGCAATTCTACTCCTAGTTATATACCCCAAAGAATTGAAAACTGGGACTAAGACACTTGCACATCAGTGTTCATTACAGCATTATTCACAGTAGTCAAAAGGTGGAAACTCAAGTATCCATCAACAGATGAATGGATAAATAAAATATGGTATATCCACACCATGGAATATTATTCAGCCATAAAAAGGAATGAACTACTGATACATACTACAACATGGATGAACCTGGAAAACTAAGACAAATAAGCCAGATCCAAAAGGACAAATATTTTATGATTCCTCTTATATGAAATATCTAGAATAAGCAAATTCCTAGAGACAGAAAGTAGATTAGAGGTTACCTGGGACTGAGAGGAAAGGGGACTGGGGAGTTATGGCTTAATGGGCACAGAGTTTCTGTTTGGGGAATGAAATAGTTTTGGAAATAAGTAGTGGTAATGGTTGCACAACACTGTGAATGTAATTAATGCCACTGAATTATTCATTTAAAAATGGTTAAAATGACAAATTTTATGTTATATATATTTTACCAAAATACAAACAGTTTAAAAAATTGATGGATGGATGGATGTAGACAATGGGTGAATGAATGGATTTGTACATAGTGAGATGAATAGTTGAGCAGGTGGGAAACTCCATTAAGGGCGAATCAATAGGGTAGATTAATGGGCATATATCGGATGCATGAGTAGATGGGTGGGACGCTGTCTAGATGGAACAAGAGGCGGTGGATGGAGAGAGGGAGAGTTTGTGGGGTTTGACCCCCACTGAGCCATGGATGGAAGCAGAAGAGGTGACAGTGAGTTTTTCTTGAACCTGCCCTGCCCCAGGGTAGCCCTAGCCTGGCAGTGATTGAGAAGCCCTTGGCCAAAGAACCCCTCTCTGCCGCAGGCTCCTTGCAGCTGGATCTCAACCGCATGCCCAAGCCTGCCAAGACAGCTGAGAAGTGCTCCTTGGACCAGCTGGATGACACTTTCCACCCGGAGTTGTTTGTGTCCCTTTTTGAACAGAAAACAGTGAAGGGCTGGTGGCCCTGTGTGGCAGAAGAGGGTGAGAAGAAGAAACTGGCGGTAAGTCTGCTACCTGTAGCCCAGTGGAGGCGCAGGAGTGGCTTCTTCCATAGAAGTCAGTGGGGAGGTACATGTCACTCTCCCTCTCTCCTGCCTGCTTCTCTCTGTTTTCCAAGGCGCCATCCCTCCTCCCTTCCGGTGCCCAGTCTTCCCCTCGCTGAGGCTCGCAGCCCAGGGAAGCCTATTTAGATTGAAAGATGCTCTTATCTCCCGTGGACCCTGCTCCTTGGCCTTCACAGGGATCTGCATCCTGGGTTCCTCCTGGCCTGGGCTTCCTGTGGAGGACAGGGGTAGCGCCTCTCCCATTTGACCAGGACCCCACAAGGGACCGTGTTACTCTCCTTACCCAGAGGTCTGCTCAGGGGTGTGACGGACTGTGGAGAACCATCCTTCCTCTGGGGAGGAAGTGAATCCCTAACAGTTTACTTAGAATTGGTAGGCAGCCAGCCAGGCCCCAAAGTGGCCCTTGAAATAAAATATCCTTGTGGTGTAAGGGATCAGAACACTTATTAAGAAATACTAATACCTCAAAAGAAAAATGAGTGAAGCGCACGTGTAAATGATACACAAAAGAAGTACGAATGGCTGTTAAACATTAAAAAAGGCTTATTCCCCCTAGTAATTAAATAAAGGAATATTTTTAAATGTGAAAACAATTTTTGCCTATTAAATTAGAATTTTTTTTTTAAATGGAAATGCTCATTGCTGGTGAAGTTGCAGAGAGACAGGCCCCCTCATTTACTTCAGCTGGGAGTGCTTATGGTTTTACCATTTGGGGAAGCAATTTGGGAATATATAGCCAGAGATTTAACGATATTTATGCCCTTGGACCCTGTCATCTCACTTCTAAAATCTCTCCTAAAGAAATAACCAGATACAATAAAAAATGTACGTTCCGGAGTGTTTGTTGCAGTATTATTTATAACATCAAAGAGTTGGAAACAACGTAAATGAACCAAAATAAGTAGTTTACTAAATAAATTATGGTCAACCATCCCATAGAATGTTTTATAGCCATTAAAAAGGAAACTTTGAAGAATATATAATTATATAGTGAAATATAATATATTTCTAAGTGAAAGAAGCAAGCTATAGAACTATATATACACAGTGAGATAGTTCATAAACTTACAGAGAAAAACAGCTCAGATGCATAAACATATTAACAGTGCTCGTCTCCACATAGCGGAAGTGTGGGTGATAGTCTCCTTTCTTTATACATTTCTGTAGTTTCCAAATGTTCTACAAGGAGCACATACTGCTTTTATGATCAGATCAACCCTATATCTTTTCTTAAAAAGATAATAAAGTGGCTCTTACGTCTGTCCTGGCCTGGCTCCTCTCCAAGCCATGGGGCAGAGCCTTTGTGCTCCTGACTGGGTCCCCTCTGTCGCCTCAGGGCAAGCTGGAGATGACCTTGGAGATTGTAGCTGAGAGCGAGCATGAGGAGCGGCCTGCCGGCCAGGGCCGGGATGAGCCCAACATGAACCCCAAGCTCGAGGACCCAAGGTGAGTGCCCGGCCCCTGATGCCCAGAGGGGATGGGAGGTGGAGCCACAGTCCAGGAGGCACCCACTGCATAGCCACGCAGAGGTCACAAGGCCCACACAGCCCAGAGAGGGACATGACTCGTCCAAAGCCACACAGTAAGTTAGGGGCAGGCGACAGGCATCATTTCAGGGACTCCTGGGCTCCTCAGCTAATTCAAGAAGCTGGCACTGTTGGGCAGCTGTTTGCCATGTGCCGAGCTCGCTATCATGTGGTGTGTATATGTTGTTGTGTGGACCCTCCCCGGCTGGATTGTTATTATCCCCATTTTACAGATGAGGAAACCATCTCAGCAAAGTTAAACAAGGTCATTCCACTAGGAAAATAGTGAAGCTGAAATTCTCACACCCGGTCTGATTGGCTCCAGAGCCCAATCAAGGCCTTTCTCTTGACCAAGCTGCCTTCCGTGGCTCTCCTGTGGTGTCTTTCAGCCTTAATTTTCCCATCTGTGAAATGGGGGGACCAGTTCTTGTGTTCCCTACCTCACAGGCCTGTAAGGGATATAGACCAATCCAGTGGATGTAGAAGCCTTGGAGGCAGTTACTGTGGGCAGAAAGATAGCTGCAGCCAGAGGGGTGGGGTCAGGGCTGCATTTGCTGAATCCCTCCCACAGCCTGCTTGGCTCAAGGTGGACTTAGCACGGATGGCCCACTTTATCACAGTGCTGTCTGGAGTGCCATGAGGCTGGCAGAGTAGTGAGAGGCAGCCCTGCCCAAGGATGTTAGGATCTGGGTGAAAAGATGAGAGATCCAGGAGACCCAGTGGTGTGTAGTCTGATGTTAAAACAGTCATTATTGAGACACAGAATCCTGCATGCTCTTTGAGTTGTGAGGCTGACCTAGGGGAAGGTTTTGAGGTTCTTGGTTGTGAGTGAGAGAAAATCAGCTTTCTGGGTTCACTTGCTACCATCCTTCCCTGACCGTGGACCAGCCATGTGCATCTAGGCAGGTGGCTTGGCTTCTCTGGGGCTCGGTGGGCCATAGCTCTCCTAATGTCGCAGCCCCTCGAGCCTCAGATTAAGTTCTGAGTCAGGAACGAGAGAGGGCGGCAGGGAAGGTATCCTGGGCGGGATGGCTGAGAACTGGGCCCCTGAGGGTGTGTGGGGGCGTGGTGGCACCAAGAAGAGGAGGGCAGCAGGGATGGGGCTCACACTGTTGCACAGGTGGGAGGAGAAGGGAATACGGATGCAAATGGCTGAGTTTTGGGGCAAGAGCTGGGGGCCTCGGGGCTGGGCACGTCCTGGGGGCCAACTGTGGAGGGCCAGGGCGATTTGGGAGCAGGGTTTGGAGAAAGCAGCCCTGGTAGGGGGTGCCCTGCTGACCTCTGGGATCTTACTTCCAGGCGCCCCGACACCTCCTTCCTCTGGTTCACCTCCCCATACAAGACTATGAAGTTCATCCTGTGGCGGCGGTTCCGGTGTGCCATCATCCTCTTCATCATTCTCTTCATCCTACTGCTGTTCTTGGGCATCTTCATCTATGCCTTCCCGGTGAGCAGGCCTGAGGGGTGTGGTACAGACCCTGTCTTGGAGGAGCTCCTGGTCTGATGTGGGAGGTACAGCTCTTGACCTCCAGAAGGTCCTGGTCTCATGAGGAGTCTGTCCTTGTCCTCAAAGAACTCCCCCAATCTGATGGAGAGAAGTAGCCTCTGTCCTTGGGGAGCCCATGGTCTGGTAGGGAGACAAGGGAGAAACTGAGTTCTTGTCCTCGATGGGGAGATGTAGCTGTCCTCAGCATGCCCCTGGAATATGTAATCAAGGGGTTGGCCGAAGGTGAGGCCCCTTGTGCAGCGGTGGGCAAGAGAACCTTCTTGAAGAAGGGTGTAGAACTGGGTCGGGAGGGGAAGGGAAGGTGTGCATGGCAGAGCAGAGGAGAAGGCCCCTCTGTGTGTGAGGATGGCACCTGCTGAGGTCCAGAGGAAGGGAGGATCTGGGGCTGGGAGAGGGTCTCAGTGTCCACCTGAGGACGCTAATAGAGTGTGTCAGGTCTCCTGCAGTGGGGCGGACGGGGGGCAAGTGTGGGAGAGCAGAGGGTGGGCCAGGAGCCTCTCACTTGGCACAGTGAACGTGGGGGTCCCTTTCACCTGGTGAGAAGCCAGCCGATGCCTGACAAAGAGCTGCCAGGGCCAGACAGTGAGGGCTCCTGTGTCCCCAGCTCCATAAGGCCCCTCCCAAGGGAGGAGGATCTGGGGCTCTCCCCTGTTCTCACAGCTCATCAGGGGAACCCTGAAGATGCTCCAGCCCCTCAGTGTCTATAGAACTTCAGCCTTGAAGGGATTGCAGTGTTCCCAGGCCAATACCTGATTTTTAATGTTCTTTAAATTTTTTTTAACTTTTTAGTACGATATTTTCAAACTGATATAAAAATGGAGAGATAGTGTAATCAACTCTATATCTCCCTGATTTTAATGGCAAAGAAACACACCCAGAAAGGGGAAGGGACTGGCTCAGGGCTGCATGGCAATCTGTGCGCAGCTCCCAGTCTGGGCTTGTGGCCATGTGGCCCTCAGTCCTGGTCAGCACCAGGCGGCTGGCCAAGTGCACTGTCCCACAGCGGGAAGTCTGCTCCGAGAATTACTCACCTCTGGGCTCTTTGCTTTGTGAACCCTCTATAAGGAGGAGGGGGTTGGAGAGCTCTCTCACCGTGGCCTGCAAGACCTTGTATCAGCACAGCACACCTCCTACAAAGAAGACAGTTAAAGCCACAAAGCTGTGCCCTTCAGTCCCTAACGTCATGAATTGTGGGGAACAGCAGAGAGGACTGTCTGGTTTGGGCGTCCAGGCCCAGTACCCCCTGGGCCATAGCAATAGAAGGTGGTCTAGAGCCAGGTGCCCATGCGTCCTGCTGCAGGCCAGGCCCTCTAAGCTGGCTGTGGTCACCCAGAGCGCCACGCTAAAACATGTTCTGAGACTCCGCAAGAAGAGGCATGGCCAGCTGACTGAATATGGCTGCGGTCCAGGGCTGGGTCCAGGCTGTGGGGACTTGAAGCTTGTACAATTTGGGGGGCCCTCTTGCAGCAAAGGAAAATCAATTATAAATACAAGATTGCATACTGGGCCGTGGAAGGACATGTACAGCTGTGGTGCCCTGGGATCTGTGGTCAGGCCCAGGACTCCGCCCCGGGGTTTCCTCCCCTCGGGTAGGCCCAGGCTGCTGAGTGGGGAGGTAAGGTCCCCCTCGCCCGGCCGGCCCTCCGCTTGCCTCCTCTCATTTTGAGTATATCTGGCTGCTGTTCAGTTCAAGTAAAGACTTTATGAAGCACATGGTGTGTCCAGGAGGTGAGGGGTGTTGTGGGGATGAGGGAGAAGGTGATGAGCCTCGTGCCACTGGGGAGCTCAGTCCCCTGGGAGATGCAATGAAGCCAGTAAACAAGGGAAAACCCGGGGTACAACCCAGTGCTCCATCATGAGGCTCGGGCCAGGGGAGTTCAGGCAAAGGAGAGCCGGTGCAGACCCTTGCTCCTCAAGGGGGTGGTCTGAGGAGCAGCAGTGGCAGCAGCACTAGGGAGCTGGTTAGAAATGCAGAGTCCTGCGCCAGCCCCAGGTCTGCTGAGGAGAGCCTGCACCGGGCACCTTAAGGCTGGAGAATTGCTGTTCTGCAGGACAGAGCTCTGTACTTGGAGTCAGGAGACGGTGGCGGGATGCCGACTCTGCCCGTGACTTCCTGTGTGACCTTGGCAAGGCCCTCTTGTCCACATGAGGAGGCTGGGCTAGGGCAGCTC
This sequence comes from Ceratotherium simum simum, assembly GCF_057802395.1. Taxonomy (NCBI): domain Eukaryota; kingdom Metazoa; phylum Chordata; class Mammalia; order Perissodactyla; family Rhinocerotidae; genus Ceratotherium; species Ceratotherium simum. The sequence continues at coordinate 14,886,480 of NC_141910.1, read as the reverse complement.
TGACCTGCTGTGACTAGGCCTGTGGTCAAGGAGCTCTTTCACATTCCCTGGGGGCCTGCATGTCAAGCCAAGAGCCAAGAGAAGGGCAGGGGCAGGTCCAAAGTGATGTTACCACCGCCCTCTCTATGCCTAGCCTCCACCCCGGCCAGCTGGGCCCTGCCCTGTGAGGCAAGCCAGGCCTTCAGGGGCCTGGGGAAGGAGGCCCCACCGCTGGCTGGGAGAAAGAGGGAAGATTTCCAGCACTTCCAGCCCGTGGTCCTTCCACGTCCCTGGGGCAGCCTTGGCCCCAGGCCCTGTGGGCAGGAGCCCCAGTGGCCCTGGTCAGAGCCCCTTCCCTGTCTCCTGGGTCCCCAACAGCAGCATCACTCTCCTTTGAGATCTTCTGCAAATTGTCCTCTTTAAAATACCAACCCTGCCGTCCCTCTTGCAGAGCTGACATGTTGGGGTCAGATCCTAGGTGAGGGGTCTGGGGCTAAAGGGGCAGCCTGGGCCTGAGGCTGCAGACTGATTTTATTTGCAGGCCTTTGCTACAGCCTGGGCAAATCCTGCTTCTCTTGAGCCAAGTCGCCCAATCACCTGGTGGATCCCAGACCCTCACCTGGCTTTAGGCCTTGAGGGCAGAGGGTCTGGTGGAGAGGGGCCCAAGGCCAGGGCTGCTTTCCCCCCTTTGGCCTACTCTCCCACCCTCTTGGAAATTCCCCTGGGTGGGGGACAAGGAGGGCAGCCTGTCTGATTCCCCCGGCTCCCCCAGTGCCGGCCGGGAGCAGGGCCAGCGTGGGGAGGCAGGAGGCGATCTGGCGGGGAAGGAGTGGCGGCTTTGTTTCCAGAGTTGGCTTTCCCGGCCGGCGCTGGGAACATACTGTCCCAATTAGGAGCCCTGTGTTGTGTTGTATGTGTTCATGGTTTTGGGGGAGAGGAGTGGGGAGGGGAGATTCCTGTCAGGCCTGCAGCAGCCAGGGCTTAATCAGGGGTGACCCATCTCTGGTGCCGGCCTGTGTCGTGGGTCATCCCCACACACCCCGCCCCCCAGCTCTCTCTCTCTGCTTTCTGGCCAGGAGCATGGTGGCCAGTAAGCCCTGGGTTCCGGTGTGGGGTGTGGGAGGGAGTGGGGAGAATCATGGCCATGCCTTCAGGCCACCTGTCTGATGGAAGAGGCCAGGCCCTGGGTGATCAGAGTCCTCTTGGCAGCTGGTTGGAACCTAGGAGTGGGCCCTCGATGGATGAGGGAGAAGACAGAGCAATTCAGGCCGCCGTGGCCCCCAGATGGGAGTTTCAGGAGGGTATGGGCTTGTCTGATGGCGAGAGCACCAGGAGGTGGAGTGTTGAGGGTGGTGTGGGGGATGGTGAGGGCAGGGTACAGGCAGGCGGTTGAGTGGATGAGCCTCCTTTCCCAGCTGCCCCCGTCCCTCCCAGCAGCTGTCACCATGTGTCCTTGCCTCCTCGCTCCCTCCAGAACTATGCTGCCATGAAGCTGGTGAAGCCCTTCAGCTGAGGACTCTCTGGTCCAGGACTGGCTGCCTCCTCTGCCCAGCTCCGCTGAGCTCCTCCAGACCTCCAGGCCTGACCGTCCTGCCAGGGTGGGCGGACAAACAGATGGACTGGCACATGCTCCAAGAGTTGGTCATATCAAGCCCTGGGATCACCCACTTTCATCATTTCTCTCTCCCCCAACCCAACCCTTTTTGGATCAGCCCATATGTATTTCAGTATAAAACAGTTTGAACCACAAAGCGGTGTTGGTGTGTGTATCTCAATTGTACCTGAAAGGGTGAGATGTGTAGGGGATGTGTCTGGGGGGGGGCGGGGCGTGGTGTGTGCATCTCTGGCTCAGCGTTCTGAGTGGGTGGGGGTCCCCAGGGAACCGTGGATCCTTTGACAAGACTGGCTGGGGCTGGGGTGGGCTTTGAGTCTTGGTGTCTGGCCTGGCTAAATGTTCTGCCTCTCCAGAACTTTTCTCCTTCCCTTGAGCCTCCTCGCTCAGGCATCTCCTCTTCCTTTCCCAGGCCTAGCTGGGCAGTTACCTGTGCCTTCTGGTTTCTTTGATCATGCCTGGGAAGAGGTTCTGCTTTGTACAAATGGAGCCCAGGGAAAGGGTTGGGCCAGAAACTCTCCAGGCAGGAAGGGCTGCTGGACACCTGGCTGTGACCTTGTCGCCCACGCTCTTGGGATTTCTCAGAGTCCCCTCCCTCCGCTTCCTCACCCTGCTTTAAAGACCTGGTCTGGACAAACCCCTTTTCCTTGTGGTCTGAAGCTTAGCATTAGCTGTGGGTTGGATCCCTCCTGCAGGAATCGGGCTCAATCTACAGGAGTAGCGGGAACATACTTAGAGAAAAAGCAAAAAGCATGAAAAACATCGAGTTTCCAAAAAGAGGCCTCTGCCTCTCTCGCCCGAGGGGCTGGAGCTCTGGAGCACGCTGTTGGCCACCTCCTCTCCTGTTACCCAGGAGGGCTTCTCCTGTTTCCTCTGTGAGCCTGCTCCCCTGGCTCAGGCCCCAAGGCCCCAGAGCCATCCTTGCAGGCCCCTTGGCTCTTCACTGCACTCTGGGACCCACACTGAGGCCTGGCCTCGTCCCCACCTGATCGACAGGACTGGGGTGACTGGCACAGGGCTGATGACCTGAACCCTCCTGGGTGAGGGAGCTGCACCTTGACCACTGAGTGATTCTCTCTTCTAGAGAGGTTCGAGCTGGAGGCGGCCCTCAATGAACCCTGAAGCCAGGTGGCCACACCTCACACAGATCACACAGCAGGGACCAGGGTCCCAAGCTCTTCTGGGAAGGTCAGCCAGGTGATGAGCCTTCCCCGAGTACTCACAGTGCATGCCTTTGTGGGGGCAGTGAGAGTCCACTGTCACACGGAGGAGACTGGAGGGGAAAGGAAGGAAGAGGTGGGGCTGCAGCTGCAGGAGGTGTGGAGAGAGCTTTAGAGACCAGGGAGACCTGAGAATATTAGAAGATAGAGAGCAGGAAGCCACTGGGTAGGAAAAGGTCAAAGAGGTGAGAAAGAACATGGGATCATTAATGGAACCAGTTTCTGGAGGACAGGAAGGTGTTAGCTTTGGAAAGAAAGTTCTCTTTTTCTTCCAGGTACAGGAAGCCAGGAGGAAATAAACACATACCATGCAACTGTCAGCTGGTTTAAAACAGTTTTGGGGGACATTGTGCCCGCTCATTAATTTTATTTGCTTCATTTGCCTTTGCTTGCTGCTCTGAGTTGCAGATAATAGAAAACATTGCTCAAGTAAAGGGAATTTAATGGTTTTACAGAAATGAAACATTCAGAAGGACTGGCTTCAGGCAAGGGCTGACCCAGCTCCACAACTAGGTCACCAAGAGCTTGTATTCTCTCTCTGCTCTGCCTTCGTCAGTGTTGGCTTCAGTCTAAAGCTGCCTGCATTCCTAGACCTGGGGTTGAAGCTGCTCCCTGGGACCATATAGGACACCAAGCAAAACTCAGGGAAATGGGAAGTGGATGGTAAGAAGATACCACGTCCAATGAACGGTTACTGAGATACTCCACAAGGCAGCCCCTCAGCAAGTTCTGAGGACACAGTGGTGAGTTACGTTTGACTCCTGTCCTTCCATAGCTCCCAGCATGGGGGAAAAGTATATCCCCCATGGTTATTTGTACCCTTATGGGAGTAGCAGAGAACGGCCACCCACTGCCCTGGGGCAGGGAGAGCAGGAGACTCTGGAGAAAGGATATCATCTGAGTGGAGTGTTGGACTGGCTCGGTGTCTGAGAGGGGTAGGGTGTGCTGAGCTGCAGAGAGAGAGGCTGAGTCCTGAGCTGTCAGAGAGCCGGGCTAGTTCAGGGTGTGGTTGAGGGAGAGGAGCCTGCAGGGAAGTGTGGCTGAAAGATGAGAGGGAAGAGGGGCCAGAAGGGTGAGGCCAGGTGTTGGAGGACTTTGTGTGTGCAGCTGAGGAGGTAGAACTGCATCCTGGAGGCAAGGAAGGACACAGAAGGACTTCAAGCTGGACTGGTCTTGATCAGAATTGTGGGTTTTGAAAATCATTCTAGCTTAGTTCTTGTCTTGGGAGACAGGAGGCCTCTGGGGTCACGTGAGTGGGCTTCAGGTTATGTAAACCTTATGACCTTTGAGGGGTGCAGGGTCCGGTGATCTCCCCTAATTCTCAACAAGGTCTATGATCACAAATGGTAAAGAAGAATTGCTCAGGACACTGTGTGGCCAGTTGCAGAGGGCCATTCTAGAAGGCTGGTTCATTAATCCAGGAGCCAGCTGGGGAAGATCTGAAAGGCAGGGCAGGAGTGATTCATTCATCACTTCATACCTTTTATTCATTCATTCAAGACATATATATGGCCATCTGTGTACCAGGCAGGGTGCTAGGGTCTAGAGATACAATGTTTACCAAGATAAACATGGTTCCTGCCCTCCCAGAGCTCACAATTGAGTAGGAAAGAGACACAAGTAGATAGGCAATTACAGTACACTGATGCATGAGCAGGGGTTATAGGGTCAAGGGCAGGGGGTGGAAAAGATGATAGAGGGAACAGCATGCAAAGACTGGCCATAACCTGAGACTGGTTCAAAGATCTATAAGAATTTCCACATGGGCACAGAGCAATGGTTCTCCACCAGGGGCAAGTTCGCCCCCTAGGGCACATTTGGCAATATCTGGGGATGTTTTTGATTGTCATGATTGGGGCAGAGGTGCTACTGGCGTCCAGGAGCTGCTAAACATCCTTCAATGCATAGGACAGCACCCCACTCCCCCTCCCCAACAATGAATTATCCAGTCCAAAATGCTACTGTTGAAAGACTCTGGCATAGAGATAGAGGATTTCAGGCATACTGAGCAACTAGACTTGATAGTTCTGTAGGGTTGACTGGCTAGGGCTGAGCGGGCAGGGAGGTGTGGGATGGGAGATCAATTCCAAATAACTTCCAATTGTCTGGCTTTATGAGCGGTCAGATGGTGGTACCACTCATGAAATCAATTTTGGACAGGAAAGTTCAGACATGTTTAGGGCACAGTCAAAATGCCCTTTTTGTCCTCCATGTCACCCTGCAGTTATGGTCTCTCTCCTGCCTTCACAAAGTTCTAGAAAGCATCGTTTACACTTGCTGTCTCCATGTCCTCATCTTGCACTCACTCCTCCACCCATTAGAGTCTGACTTTATCCCTGTGGCCCAACTTGCTGGGTCTGCTTGCTACAAGAACCCTGACACTGTTCAGCTTTCTCTCTGATCAAGAGCTGAGAAAGGAGCTCCGCCCCAGCCCCAGGGGGGAGGTGTCTTATTGGATCAGACCAATCACAGTAAAGCCATTACCCTTGCTAGTGATTGGTTTAGGAAGAGGCTTGTGACTCATTTATGACCAATGAGATGTGAGGGGAAGGTGGTAGTGGTTATGGTAGGAGGAGAGCGGCTAGGAAAGTTTCTAGGAAACTTTTATCCCCAATAACAAAGGACACACAAGGAGTCATATCTTCATCTTCTGCCTTTTAATCTTGTTGTGGAAAAAGGTAATGACTAGAGCCATGGCTACCATCTTGTGAGTGTGAGGGGACAAGCCTGAGGAAGAAAGCCAGCACACAGAGGATGGCAAGGACCTGGTTCTCCAGGAAGCTATTGAGAAAGAACCAACTCTGGAACTGCCCTACTTCCAGATGTCTTGTTACCTGGGAGCATAAATTCCTTTTTGTTTAAGCCATCTTTGGTTGGGCGGTGTGCTCCCCACAGCTCAAAGCATCCTCACTGGTAAATTTCCTTCACCTCCCATGAAGACTGTTTTTACTGCAGTCGCCAATCAGGGCGGCCGTCAACAGGCACCACATCTAAGACATCAGACGTTTATTATTTATTATAACAATTTTCCCACAGATGGCAGTAAAGTGTTTTGTTCTAATAAAATTAGTGTGTAACAGTAGTTTTCTGGTAGAAGCAAACTACCTTGAGGAAGGGGCACCTTTTCCTGATTCACACCAGGGCCCCCTCTAGCCCTGCTTGTTAAATCTGTGGCTGCTTACCCTTCCCGACGCTCGGCAGCTGCTGGCAGCACTGGACGTTCTTTCTTGATATACACTTTCAGTCTTTGGCTTCCACGATACCCCAGTTGCCTGATTTTCTTCCTCTCTCTCCAGCCTCGCCTTCTCTGCGTCCTTCTCTGTTGGTCTACACTGTTCCCCTGGGGTCTTGCCCCGGCCTTCTGTTCTCATGCTGCACACCTCCTCGGCAGCCTCACCTGCTCCTATGGCTTCAGTTGCCCTCCAGAGACTACTGACCCCGAATCCCTACCTCCAGCCCCATTTCTGCCCTGTGCTGCAGCCATGTGGTCCAGCTGCTAACCCAGGGGGCATCTCCCCCAGGGTGACTCACATGCACCACAAATTCAAACCTCCCACTCAACATCTCTATCCTCTACCCCATCGCTCTGACGTTCCCTCAGCCGACCCAGTCACTGGAGTTGGATGTGTAGGAGGCACATTCAGTCCTATCTCCTCCTAACCTCACATCCATAACATCACCAGATCCCACAGATTCTGGCTGTTGAATCTCTCTGGATCAATTCCCTTCCCGTAACCACCTCCACTTGCACACAGGCCCCCAGCAGACGGACATCACTGAAACCCAAGTGGTACTCCTTCAGCCTCCTTCCTCTCCACTCCCTGATTCATTGTCCACGTGCAGTCACATCTGGCCCTGGCTGTGGTTCCCCACCATTCTCAGTGGGGGAGGTCAAGCATCATGGAACAGGGCCCCTCCAGAGGCCACCCCTTACTTGCCTTTCCCTCTGCTCTGCTGAGCTGAACCATTTGCAGGCCGTCGCCTGTCGCTCAGGTCTCAGCTTGGCCCGTTCCTCTGTCCTGCCCTGGTGCCTGTCCACCACTGAAACCCGGCAGACTTGACTGTCCCCGCCTCCCCCACCCTCAGTCTGCACCTCCAGGGCTGGAATCCCATCTCAGTCCCTAACGAGATATCTGCTTCCTTCACTGAACGGACTTCATTGTTTCATTGCAAGTTCTCTCTAAACAGCCAGGCCCTCGGAGCCATTTCAAATAGGATTTTTATGTTCTGAAATTCAGTTAGTTGCCCACATTTGAGACCCATTCTTGCTGCAACATGGAGAATCACTCTCATTTGTTAAAAATGGTTCAGTCAAACTTGATAAGCCCTTTCTATCCAGAATACTCAGTTCCTTGCTTTTATTTTCTCTGCTAATGTTTTGGAAAGAGTCTATGTGCATGCACACATAACCCCCATTTTCTGTTCCTTTTCTAGGGCTATGTGGACTGCCTAGGACTGTGTGAAAAGGAGGCTGGACAGACCAAAAGAGCTACAAGCACAGCCCTGGCCCTGGGCTCACCACCACCGCCCCCATCTCGCCTCCACCCCCAGGGAACGCAAACTTGTCTCAATCCTCTCTCCACGTGTTTCATAAATGTAGGATTATGGGATTTCCAGAGGAGCCAGGTGGGCATCCCCTGACTGGGACACGGGGACAGCCCAGGAAACGTTTCCTGTTTGCGGAAGAGAGCGGGGTGAGGCAGGATCCAGCCCGGCGTGCTGGTCCTGAAATGGTGGCTGAGGTACTGACAGGACGAGGGGGACCTTCCTCTCTCCTTCCCTCAGAGCTGTTGTTCCCTCCTCTGGGAAAATAGCTACAGCTCCCATTCCCTGTGGCTTGGGCCACCGTGGGTTTCATACCGTTTCTCTGCCTTTGTTTCGGTCTCAGTTTTTCACAGCGTGTGTGTGTGTGTGTGTGTGTGTGTGTGTGTGTGTGTGTATGTGAAAGAGACAACAAATGAGATAGATGTAGAGAGAGACAGACTCATGGGGAGGGACGGAGAGACAGACAAGCAGAAGCGGCGTGTGGTGAGTCCAAGAAAGAGACCAGAACCTCAGGCAGCTGCTGGGGCGTTTGCTCGCTCGTCATTCCTCCAGCAGCCGGAGCTGGCTGCCTTCTGCCCTCCCCACTGGCTCCCAGGCTTACTGGGTTAGAAACAGAAGATGGGAGGAAGAGAGGGACGCCCCCTACACGGGCCCTCCCAAATCCAGTTGGGGAAGCCTCACGTCATATTTTCCTCATAACCCAGTAGTTCACTGTGGGCTCTGTGGGTTACCCTGGGCTCTGTTTCCCTTCCCTCTGTAGGCTGACTTGTGTGTGTCTGGGGCGGGGGCTGGGGGGCAGTGGTTGGTCCAGCTCCCTGGCAGGTGGGCTGAGTGCTTGCCCCAGCCTGGCTGGTTCTTCTACCATCAGCCTGGGGCTGGAGCCTGGCCGACCCTTTCTCCCGTGGGCTCAGGGGACCCCTGTGGGGCCGCCAGAAGCACACCTATGCCCCCCCACCCCAGCCTCCTGGGCCCACTCTGTTCCCCTGTTGGGCTCAGGCCTACATAGGAAAGTCTTCCCTTTACTGCTGGCTTCAGCAGAGATGTGCTGGGATCGTTCCAAAATGAACTTGACCAAGAACCAAGGGTGAAACAAAAGGCAAAAATACACAAAGAAATCACTCACACTTATAATGGGCAATACATTTAAAAAATACCTGCTTGTGCATTTTGCCTCTTTGTAATTCATTTTTCCCTCTCCTTCCCCTGGAATACTTTTGCCATCCAGGCCTACCACCTGGAGAAGAGGAAGAGGGTATCAAAGACCCCTCAGGATAGGGAAGACAGAAGGATAATACTGTCTGAAGCCCCAGGAAAACACCCCTCTTAGGTATCCCAGGAAGTGGCAATGCAGAGGCTCCTGCCCTGTGAGCACTCCCACTGTGGAGACCCACAATCACCCTGAAGACGCGGCGTGGAGCAGAGCTCTGAGAGCCTGAAGGCTTCTTCAGTCCACGAAAGGACTGCCAGCTTGACAGACTCATGGTCAACAGAGAGATTTTACTAGAGCGTGGCTTTTAGAATCAGGCACACAGTGGTTCAAGTCCTGCCTCGGCCACTTAGCTGTGTGACCTTGGTCAAGTCACTTCACCTCAGGCCTGTTTATGTATCTGAAACACGGAACGATGGTGGTCTTTCCCTCACAGCGTATTGTGAGGACTCTGAGCGGATGCACAGGGCCTGACACAGTGAGTGCTCAATTTATTTTGAAAAGGAGCTCTGTGCTGACCCAGGTGTTGAGGGGGAGGGAGGGTGCTAAAGAAGAAGATAGGGCAGGTGGGACGTGGCTCCCCTCTCTGGGGGACTCCTCCAGTGTGTGGGTGCTGGTGACCCATTTCTCTGCTTGAGAAGGACGGGGCTTGCTGCCCTCTGGATGTGGAAAAGGAGTGAGAGAAGCTGTGCTGCTGCCCCGACATGCTGGCAGTGCCCACCACACCACCCCCTCTCAGCCGCCACCTCTAAGCTTTCCTTTCAGAGCAGGTGGCATGACCTCAGTTGTTCCACATGTTGCCTTCCGGGGGGCCGGGTGAGAGTGGCTGCAAATGACCAGAATGGGGGTCCCTACAGATGGGCACACTAGACGACCCCCCCCCCCACAGACCCCTCATGCAGACGGTCACATCCCATCATGCTAAGACCCCCCAGGAAACACCATTCTCTCTCAGACGCAGTCACAAACGCCGGCATCGGCGTGGGTGCACACATCAGCAACACGCACTCCCAGTGTGCACTCAGCGCACACATGCTTTCTCTCCATGTGTGTGTGTTTCACATTGTTGGCCAGAATATGCTCTGGAAACCTAAGCAGAAAAAGCGTGTGAATGTGGCCGTCATTAGGGATAAATTAATCCCAGACATGTAAAGGGTTTTCTTTCTTCATTCTCAGCCGTACTGCAAATTCAATTATGACTCTCTGCCAGCTACTGAAATGAGGGGACAAGGAAGGACGTGGCTGAGCCTGGAAAATGGGGCAGGGCAGGGGACCCTTCTTGAGCCACACCCTTGTTCCCCTCCCCTGCTGTCTAGGATCCAGGAAAGAGTGGCAGTCATTCCTGGATACCACACACCACTCGAACCTTGGGGCGGCAGCAAGGTGCCATCCAAGAACTGGACCGGGCGGAGATAGAGCTGCCCTCTGAGAGCTGAACTAGGAAATGACGGCATGTAGGAGCAGAGCTGAGGTTGGCAAGGGCTCCCCGACAAGGCGACCGGTCCCAGGGCCTGGCAGGCCTTAATGGCGCATATGTTCACCCCTCCAGGGAGAAAAGTGTGAATCTCAGTCACCCACCTTGACTGTGTCCAGGAGAGAGACACTTGGCTAGGGGACCCCTTGGCCGGGCTTTCTATCCCTCATGGCTATTGGGATCTGGGCCGTGAATGGTTGAATTTATCCCTCACTCCTCACACTCACGGGCAAACTTCTGATGGTATTTTGGCTTCTGGCACAGGTCTGCTTATAAGTTGTGCTGATGTAAGCCGTGCTGTCCTCTGAACACTTACACTCTCTCGGAGCTCCATTAATGAGGGTCTGCCCCTTGGAGCTGGACCCACCTGCCTCAGACCCACACAATCAAGGATCTTTGCCTGCAAGCATGCTGGGTGAGGGGAACCGTGGGGTCAAGAGTGCCCCTTGAGAGGCCTGCTGGGGGGCTACGGCCAGCCTGTCCTTGGCTGTGGGAGATCTGGGCCTTCCTGTCTGGCCCTCACTAGGAATGAGGTGCATCCCCTCTCAGACTGAGGGGTGGTCCTCTGTGACAGCTGCCTCCTCCTCTTATTCTTCCAGAGGCAAAAGGCAGGGAGGGGGAATTGAGTTACTTTAAGGGGACTGCGGGGATGGGAGGAATTGGGTGTGTTTGATTCCATAAGAATTCCCAAAGAGGGTCAGAGGAGGCTGGTTTTGAAAAAGGATGGATGAATTGGTGCTGATTAGCTTTGGAATGGGGTGTTGTGAGTGGGCAGTCAGGGAGTTTGAGGCTGAGAGGGAGGTAGAACAGGTAGAAATGGCCGTGGTGACCCTGAACAGAGAGACTTGAGGGGGAGCTGAGAGGCCCGTGGGAAGAGGCCTTTGGGCCTGAGGAGCAGACCTGGGCTGGAGGTAGGGCCTCTGTCTGCCCTGTCCTGGGGCCTCTGGGCCTCTTACATAACCTAGGCCTGGCCAGGGAGAGTTGGATTTTCACAGTTGGGCTCAGGCTGCCAGAGAATGAGAAAAATGGGCCTGAGGGAACACCTCCACCACGGAGAATAGGAGGGAGTGGACAGGGAGGGAGGCCCCGGAGCCGGGGATTGTGTGCGTGGTGTGTGAGAGAGAGTGGGCTGGCTATGTCAGTCCCTGGTCAGCGGGTGCCAGCCCCGGAGGAGGCCCCCTCCCTGCTTTCCCCAAGGGCCTCTAGGTGGGGGAGGCTCCACTCTGTGCTCAGTCAGGCTGTCTCAGATGCTGGAGACTCACGTCCCACCAGGCCAGGCTGTCGGGCACAGCTGCACCCAGGACGAGCCCCTCCCCACCCGCAGGGGAACTCGGAGAGGGGGCAGAGGCAGCAGTGTGCTCCGGTGGGGGGCCTCAGCCTTCCCCTGGCCTCCAGAGTTGGCTCAGTTCAGGGGTGAGGATGAAGTTGGAGGCTGGTGAGAGAGCGAGCCCTTGGCTACCGAGTGCCCACTGTGTGTCAGGTGCTGTGCTAGGCCCGTTGTCACCTTTAATCTGCACCTGTGAGAAGTAGCTGTTTTGAGCCCCATTTTAGAGATGAGAAAACTGAGACTCAAGGAAGCCACACAACTTTAATGACGGTAAACCCAGCCATGTTGATTCAGAGTGCGTGTTCTTCCCCTCCCCCACAGGCCCAGCCACCCATCTCCTCGCCCCCCAGTCTCACAACCCGTGACTTCCAGGCTGCACCCAGAGCCCCTGCCCGATGTGGTGGGCGTGAGAGTCAGGAGGCAGTGGAGGTGGCACTGGCACTGTGAAGTTCTCAGTGTTGTCATTCACTGAACCCATATTAACTGAGCACCTGTCACACCCAGGCTCTGCTCTAAGCATAGAATTCTGGCCCTTGTGAAAGCTCCCAGTAGGGCAGCCAGATGATAAACAGCTTCAGGTAGTAATAAGTGAATGCGTGGAGGAAAAATCAAGCACGGGAGGTGATAAAAAGGATGATGGGTGGGGAGTGGCCTTTTTCCATAGGGTTTGGGGAGAAGCCCTCTGAAGATGTGACATCAGAGCCAAACCTGGCTGAAGTGGAAGAGCGAGCCTTGCAAGAGCTGGATGGGAGTGTTCCAGGCAGAGGGCACAGCACGTGCAAAGGCCCTGAAGTGGGAATGAGCTTGGCTTGCTGGTCTGGTGACCCTGGTCACTGCCTGGGAGTTGGCCACCATTCCCTAAATGGCTCATCTTAAACTCCTTCTGGCCAGGGAAGGTGTCTTAGCAATGTCATTGCAGTTCATTCCTGTCACTTCCTGTGTTGCCCTTGCCAGGAACTAGGGGAGTGCTCTCATCTGCTCTGGGTAGGTGTGGCACACAGCCGCGTTGGCCGACCTCTCTCCCATGGTTGGCCTCCTGGGGAAGTGCTCCCGTGTTCACACTCCTCACTCCCACTCTAACCCCTGCTGGGGATTCGGGCAACACGCTGTCTCCAGATGGGCAAGGGAGACTATTTATTTTATTTTTAAAAATAGCTGTTATTGGTTTCTGTCTTATGAAAGTAATGTATGTTCATTACAGAAATTTGAGAAAATGGCTAGCCAAAGGAAGAGCATAAAAGAGCCACTAATCCCATTACCCGGAAAGAACCACTGTCGGCACTCGGGTATCTCTAGAATTTTCCACGTGAGTATGAAATATATGTTAGCATTTTTAAAGAATATGATCTCACTGGACATAGTGGTTTGCAACCACTATACTGTGAATATCCGTCTGCATCACTGACTGTGCCTCTGCAGCGTGGTTTTCTGGCTCCATTGTAGTCTCTCATTGGGATAAGCTGTGGTTTATCTAGCCAGGCCCCTACTGATGGACTTTTAGATAGTTTCTTTTTTTTTAAACATCCTGTTCACAGGGCTTTTCCCTGGCCATTCTGGGAGGCAATTTGGAAGTGTCTGAGGAGTTCTTGAGATATGAGGCAGGGTCAGATGCCTCAGGATACCCGAGGTCAGGACAGGGGTCTGGGCTGGGCGGGTGGGTCCCTGCTGCCTTCTCTAGGGCAGGCCTGTTAGGTCTCTCAGCCACCCCTGGGCAAAGGTTGAATCACTGGGAAGGCTGAGGAGATAGGATTTAACTAAGAAAACTGCGTTTTCTCTACAGTTGTCGACAAACAGTGCTGCTCACGGAGGAAGGAAACTCTGGACTTCTAGCCTGCCCACAGTAGGCTTGGGGTGGGGAGCGCAGGGGAGGGCATGGTGGGGGACTGAATGCACAGAGCAGGGAGGGGGATGGGAGCTCCAGATCACCTGCCCTGAGGTGAAAGTCCTGTGAGTCCGCAGGCTGCTGATTCTCCAGAAGGCATTGCAGAAAAACCATGGGGTGGTGGTGGCGGGGGAGGTATCAGGTGAGGAGCTCCAAGGGAGAGTGGGTGCAGTGTGGATGGGGGAGGCTGTCTGAGTATCGCCGACTGTGAAAAACCTCCCTTGCCTCCTTCATGAAGCTGCCTCTGATTTCTCCACCAGGGCAGGCTCAGAGCCCTTGCTTTCATGGTTTGTGTCTCCCTCAGAGCCCCCACCCCCTCTGCTTATCATCACAGCGGTTATTTGGGTCAGCCTGAACTTGACTCCCAGCTCTCTGGCTTCTCTCCCCACCATCTGTGAGGCCTGAGGCGGTTCTGTTCCGTCAGTCAGCATGGAGTCATCGAGTCATCTCATCGTATCTCCTTTAGAGAGTTGCTGTGAGGTCCAGAGGCCAGGAGTGTAGAATGTGGCAAGTGGTAGATGCTCAACTTTTTTTTTTTTTTTGGTGAGGAAGCTTGGCCCTGAGCTAACATCTGTGCCAATTTTCCTCCATCCTATACGTGGGACACTGCCACAGCATGGCCTGATGAGTGGTGTGTAGGTCTGTGCCCGGGATCCAAACCAGCGAACCCTGGACCACCAAAGCAGAACGCACAAACTTAATCACTACGCCACTGGGCTGGTCCCAGATGTTCAATTCTTTTTCTTTCTTTCTTTTTTTTTTTTTTTGATGAGGAAGATTAGCTCTGAGCTAACATCTGTTGCCAATCCTCCTCTTTTTGCTGAGGAAGATTGGCCCTGGGCTAACATCCATGCCCATCTTCCTCTACTTTGTATGTGGGAAGCCTGCCACGGCATGGTTTGATAAGTGGTGCACAGGTCCGTGCCCGGGATCCGAACCTGCGAACCCCAGGCTGCCAAAGTGGAGCACGGGAACTTAACCACTATGGCACTGGGCCGGTCCGCCAGATGCTCAATTTTTTAATATTTCTTTTTACATTTTCTTCTCCCATCTTAGGCTAAGTCTTTGAGGGGATATAAAATGTCTTCGCCATCTCTGTGCCTTCCCCCACCCCCAGTGGTGGTCTCCATATACCTCAGGAGGTGCACAACATTGTATTGGAGTATGGGAAGAAAATATTTACAAAATCAAAGCTATGGCTCTTTCCTAATATGTAACATTTGAATTGATCCTGGGCTTCACTTATGCCATGTGGCAATGTGTGCTGAGAAAAGGGGTATTAGTAGCATTATCAGCTTGTTTATCAGCTTTTGGTATGAGCCTGGTTAAGGGGATTTACAGATTACATGATGTGGATTTAACCAAAGTAACCCTCGTAAAAATGGACATGTGGCCTAGAAAGATTCCTGCCGTGAAACACTCTTATTGAAGATAAGCTAACAATGCAAACAGAAGAGAAGAGCAGATTGAACATAAGTACCGATGCAAAGCAGAGCCGACACTACACCTCCCTCCAAGGGCTCAGCTGACCAGTTGCAATAGGAAGTGTAAAAACAACAAGAGTTTGATCAGATCTGACAAGAAGTCAGTGACACAAACTGAACTATCAAGATGACTGGTTGAAATTAAGATTTACGTCCATTACCTGTACCGGTGAACCTTGTCCTAAACACTGAGTGTGACTTGGGATGTTGACTCACGGCAGTTGTGCATGGATGTAATTTATGGCGAGATGAGTAGACATACATTGGGAGTGCATGCTCAGGCTTTTCTCTGATCAGGGTTTGCTGTCTATCAAAGGGTTTGGAGACCACTGCCCCGCAGCCTCTAGCACCAGGCCTGGCACACAGCAGGGCTCAGGCAGCTTGTGTAGGGCTGACCTGTTCTTTGTGTGGGTGTATGTCTGTAAGGGGTTTTTATGACTGCATAAGTGTTCTGCTCACCTCCCTTATTCGGTGCACTCTCCCCTCCTTCTCCTCCCCCCCCGTTTTCCTCTCATTTATCCCCTCCTGCCAGTGGGTGCCCCTGCCTGACCCTCATTAACTCAAAGTGTAAAAACCATTTGTCTGCAGCCCCCTTACCCCCCTCCCCCAGCTGGAGGCTGGGGCCAGGCCCTTCTTTCCTCCCATCTGCTGTCTACACTCAGACCTCTGTGGTTTATGAGCTAGACCTGAATCTGCTAGGGACCATAGAACAGGCGGGACTTGTTAGGGGATGGCCTCATGGCTGCTCAGAAGACCTACAAAGAGTGAGCAATGCCCCTGGAGGAGCCCAGATCTGCCCTTCATTCCTCAGAAGCTGGCAGGGCTGCCTCAGAAGGCTGCACAGGTTGTGCACTGCACACCTGTAAGGGCCCCTCCTTAAGGACAGTGATTTGTAGATGGCACTCATCCCCCGGGCTGTGTAGGACACAAACAGTGTAGCCACGTGTGGATGTTCTCTTCAGCTCTCTCCTCTCCACCCTTTCCCCAGCCTCCAGGGCAGCTCCTGCTCCCAGGGCCTCTGCCCCCAACCTTCTCGCCTAGAAGGGGTGACAGGGAGGAAGGAGGAGAAATTGGGTCTGGGATTAAACCAGTTAATCAATGCCAAGTGCTTAGAACTCTATAGAAGTGTTTGTTGTGATGCCAGTGAGGTGACAGATCAGGAAAGACAGCAAGGAGTGGGGCTGGTGGCCTCTGGGTGACAGCACTGAAGATCCTGAGGATTGGGGCCTGTCCTTAAAGGAAGAGGGAGCCTGCCCAGAGTGGGAGTGCGTGGCTCCTGGGGGCTGTGTATGGCATCCCCCGGCCTTGTTGGCATCTCCCCTGGGCAGGGGACCTGTTTCTTCCTCTGGCTCAGTCTCAGCTGGCTGCCCGAGGGGCTGGTTGCCTGCCTTCCTCAGGGTAGCCCAGCAAGGCAGGCAGAGGTGAGAGGCGGGGGGGTGGTGGGGGGTGGGGGGGGTGGGGGGGTGGGAGTGTGGGGGTATGTGTGTGTCCCTCCTCCTCCCCCATGCTGGCAGGGGCCTAGAGGAATCCAGGAGTTAGAAGTAGATCCAAGGTTTGTGGCCAGGAGCCCAGCCTGGCCCTGCACGAGAAGGCGTTTGAGTTTCATTACTCAGGGAGAGCCACAAACTGTCTTGCCGAGTGTGGTTGGGTTTATGTAATGTAAACATCTCAGCATACGGTATCCACCTCGTGGGGAGGACAGGTGGGGGCCTCCTAGACTGGCTGCTGGAGGCAAGGGATAGGGACTAGCCGGCCTCACCCAGCAGCTGGTTAGGGGCCACCCAAGCAGTGTACCAGGCTGCAGCAGAGTCCGAAATTCCCCCATCAGTGCTTTACTCACTGGCTTCAGCAACCACCTCCCCCGGCTTCTTATTTAAAGGCCAACCCACCCTCCACTCCTAGCTGAGGATAATAGTAGGTCTCCCCTGTCAGGGTAAGTTAGCCGAGACCCTCTCTTCCTCCCTCTACCCTCCCTGACTTTGATGGCCCAGAGCGTCCTCAGGGACCTGGGGGAGGTGGGTGGTGGTCCTTAGGAGTGGGCGTGGGGGTGGGGGCCGGGATCTGTTCCAGGATGACCCCATCACGTGGCAGGGACAGGAGTGAGTGGCGGGAGAGCAGAGCTGGGGATAGGAGGCCGTCTTCTAGGGAGGCTGTCTTGCTCCTTGGCCCGAGGCAGGCCTGACCTGGCACTGCTTGGTGGGCTGCCTGGGTGGCCCTCAGCTGCCTGGGGCTGTCACGGCTCCCACCCTCACTGCTCCCTCACGGCTGTCCCAGCCCAGGCCTTCACTGGCCCTTGTGGTGGCTGCTCTGGGACTTACTCAAAGCCACCGCTGACCTGCATCCCCACCCGCCAGGGTAAAAATAGATGTTTCCACCACGGCCACCTCCGCAGCCTCAACTTTCTCCTACTTGAGCCCCTGCCAGCGCCTGCTCAGTGAGTGGAACACGAATTGCAGGGCTGAGCCTGGCGGCGGGGCCCCGCTGAGTAGCCCAGCTGCTCCTGAATGCCCCATTGTTCCTGGAGGTGACTCTGTGTGTCCTTCCTCCAGGCCTGGGGCCTGCCCTGCTCACCTCCAGGCCTCTTCCCACTCCTTTTGGCTTTGTGCCCATCTGGCCTCTCAACTCCTTGCCCTCCACCTCATCGGCTGAGGAGACATAGTCCCTCCCTTACAGGGCCAGCTCCACGGGCATATGACCCGTGCACAGGGCCCTGCCCCAAGAAGGGCCTGCACTTGGTTTACTGCTCTGCTGTCACCACCTTGAAATTATTAATAATTTTGAAAAAGAGGCCCTGCATTTTAATTTTGTACTGTGCCTGGTGAATTATGTAGCCCAGCGTGCTCCATTAGGAGCCACTAGTCTGATGGTGGAGACACAGGTCTGATGGGAGAGGCACATCCTCTCCCTTAGGGAGCCCACAGAAGGGAGGAAGAGGCATGGCAGCCCCCAGAACACAAACCATGCAAGTGGGAGACATGCAAGCCCCAGGCCGATGTGGGAGACATAATCCTTGCTCTCAAGGAGCCTCAGGTCTCCAGCCCCCAAACTTAGAGACATCGAAGATTAATGGAGAAGGTATAGCCACTGCCCTTAGAAAGTACATATTCTGATGGAGGAGGCAGTAAGTCCATGGTCAAATGGTGGAGGCACAGCCCCTGCCCTCAGAGACCCTTAGAACCGAGGGCGAAGACCAGAGAGACACGTGGGTAGCAGGGTTGGTCCCAGCTGAGGCTCAAGGCCATTCAGGTGGGCATGGGGGAGTCTGACCAAGAGCAGGGCATGGGACCCTCCTATGGGAGGTGCCAAGGGGGAAGAGCTTGGGCCTGGCTGGGCCCTGGCAAGAGGGGAGGGGAGACGAAGGAGAGGAAGGCAGTCGTGCTGGTACTGTGGGGGTGCAGGCTGGCTTGTGCGGGGCTTGGAAGGACTTTTCTGAAGACTCCAGGGAGCAGCAGAGCCTGGATGCTCTTGAGGGCGGCAGCCCCAGAACAGCATGAACACTAGTGTTCTCCCTGCAGAGCAGCCGGTGGGCCAGGGTCCTGCATGCTGGGGATTGCGTGCAGAGCACAGTGGAGGCTGGGAGCATGGCAAGCCCCAGAAGGCCAGAACCCCTGCTTGAGCCCCTGGGACCCACTGACTTTCCTGTGCTAGGTGGAGTGAGGGGTGCTCACGGGGGTACTGTGGGAAAAGGAACGTTGATTGGCGACTGGGCGCGGGGCTACCTGCCTCCCCCACCCCAGTGAAAGCAAGTGGATGGCAGTAGCTTTGCTCTTGCCCTTGAGGCCAAGGGACCACAAAACACAGAAGGGAGTGCCCCATGAGGGGAGGCTTCCTGGAGGAGGTGACCCACCTGAGGGGTTGGACTTACAGGAGCTCTGAGAATGCCCCTGTCTGCACCCAGAGCACCACTTCTTTGGGGGTGCACATTGCCCTCTCAAGGCTCCTAGTTTAAGTCGACCCCCAGGAATAGTGCAGATGAGGAGAGGTTTATCTGGACAGAGTTGGGCTCCCCTCACCCGCTGAAGAGCTAACATGCTCATGGGCAGAGAGAAATGGCAGAGAAGGGGAGCCCTGGAATCTGTCCTCCCTGTGTGAGGTCAGTGCCTGGCCCTGGAGACCACCCCTCCCCTCATCGAGAGCCCGGCTATGGGGTGCTGGCTTGCCTCTTGCATCTTCCTTTGGCCTGGCAAGGGCACCCCAGGCCAGAGGCAGCTGGGCCTTGGGGAAGCTTCTCGTGGTGTTTCCACCGCACAGAATCCTGGGCATCCTCTGTGTGGCCTCTGCGGAGCAAATTAAATCGTGGTCAGGGGCTGTGTCCACAGCGCTGCTCTGCCCGTGGACAAGCCTGTGGGCACCTGCCTTCCCTGAGCCGGTCTCAGCCAGTCCACCAGCTCTGTCCACAGTGGAGCCTCTCCCCAGTGATTCCTGGGAGAAGGGTTGGATCTCATGCCTGGTGGGGGTCGTTGGGGTTGTTTGCCCCAGGGCGTGAGGCTCAGAATATGCAGTGGGGGCCCTGGGCTCCTGGAGGACCCTCCTAGTAGGGTGACAAGTGGAGTCCTTCTACCAGGAATGTAGGAGGTAGGGGGATGAGAGAAGAGGAGAGAAGGGAGGATGGGGAGATGGTAGGGAGAGGGCCTTGGGGGACCAGGGCCAGGGCTGGGAACAGACGTTTTTACCTTTGCAGAATGACTGTGTCCACCCAAGTGAGGTAATGGGGCGCCTGAGCTGTGTGGTCCACCCGGGCTTGCCCTCTCAGCAGACAGTGTCCCTTAACCAAGCCCCCTGGGCACGGCCCCTGCCACGCTCAAGACCAGGCCCTGCTGGCTGTTACGCACACACGCACAGGGAATGTTGGAGAGCGTATCGGAAAAACTCAGTTCCATCTACCCCCTGGGTAGGGAAAAACTCAGTTCTTCCCTATGTGGTTTCTTCTGTGTGTCTCCTTTACTCCTCACTCGGAACACGGCACTCTGACGCTTCTGGTCACCAAATGTGTGGAGGTTTTTCCTCACACCAAGCAATTCTTTGTGACACTAGCTGGGTATCCTACAATTTAACTGATTCTTGACACTATCCACCTGGAGACAGCATCGGATCCCACAGGTTAAGGGCTCAGTCTCGCAAAACTGTTCCCACCGCACTTCAGATGCCAATCGCAAGTAGTAGGTCCCCAGGTTGCCCACAACTTCTGTCCAATTTGGTAACAAATTGGAGGTTCCCATGACTCCGTCCTCAGGTTCCATTAATTTGCTAGAGTGGCTCACAGAACTCAGGGAAATATTTACTTACATTTACCAGTTTATTAAAGGAAATTGTCAAGGATACGGATGAACAGCCAGAAGAAGAGATATATAGGGTGAGGTCTGGGAGGGTCCTGAGTGCAGGAGCCTCTGCCCCTGTGGAGTTGGGGTGCGTCACGCTCCCAGCAGGTGGATGTGTTCACTCACGTGGAAGCTCTCCAAACCCTGTGCTATTGGGATTTTATGGGGGCTTCCTCACGTAGGCATGATCAATTATTAACTCCATTTCCAGCCCCTCTCCCCTCTCTGGGAGGATGGGGGGTGGGAGTGGAGCTGAGAATTCAAAGCTTCTAATCATGGCTTGGTCTTTCTGGTGACCAGCCCCCATCCAGGATCCCCCCACAGTCACCTCATTAGAACAAAAGATGCTCCTAGTGCTCTTACCACTTAGGAAATTACGAGAGTTTCAGGAGCTCTGTGCCAGGAACTGAGGGAGGAGATCAATACATATTTTCTATAATCTCACAGAGAGTGAGCACTGAGATGCCTAGTTCTCACGAGTCCTCGTGTGCCCACAATGGCCGAGCAGTGGGATGTGTGTAGGGGCTGTTTTGGGGGCAGGGGGAGAACAGAGAAGAGCAGCAGGGCAGCATTCTAAGATTTTCTGCCCTTGTCTGACAGCTTAAATTTGTACCCATGGCAGGTCAGGCAGCAGGAGGGAATGCAGTCAGGTCCCAAGGAGAACTTCTAGATGGTCTCAGGCACTGCTACAACCTGCAACAATAACCCACGCTCTCAGGGAGTTTCTCCTTCCTGGAAGTCAAGGCCAAGGGCTCACCCCTCCGTCCACAGCTGAAGCTGGGTGGACCACGTGCCAGCCTCCTTGGGCGCAGGGGTACCCCTTCCCCTTCTCCCCTACCCAGGTTGCCACTGCAGGGCTCAGCTCAATGCCCCCCAGAAGCCCCCCAACTTCTGCAGCTTCCACAGTTCTGTTTGCCTTCTCTGCTCTCGCAAAGCAGGTCCTGTGTTCACCTTTCAGCTACAGCCCCTCAGATCCTACCATGTTGGGGAGACAGCAGCATCTCCCGCTCCCAGCTCATCTAGTCCAACCCTCTGAAGCCAGAGACAGCAAGGAAGCTGCCTAAGCCTGCACAGCCAAGGAGGGGCGAGCAGAACCCAGGGGTCCACGCTGTGTCTCCTAGGCTGCCGGTGTGTATGAGTGCCATCTCTTCATCTATTTCTTCCTTCAGTCAACAAGAATTTCTTGAGTGTGTGCTGAGCACAGGAGCTTGTGCAAGGAGGGTAGACAAATGAGACTGATGCTGCCCTTGGGGAAGCAGACAGATAGATCTGGGCAAGCAAGTGTCCCTGTGCCCTGCAGGCCGCTCTGGGCCAGGGGAGCAGTCAGTCCTACTGGGGGGTCAGTTCCCTCGGAAGGCTCCAGGGGGAGAGACCCCTGCTCCCAGGCTTGTGGGGTGGGGAGGAAGGGGTGAGGCAGGAGTTGAGACTGAGAGTCAGGTTGGTGGGGGGGACCCCAGCGTCCAGCTCTCCCCTAGGACTGCCCCCGCCAGGACTGTAGGTCTGACCTCTGTTTGACTTCCCCTCTCACCTCTGGACTGCATCCCCTCTCAGCCACCTCATTTGCTTCCCCTCACACCTCCTGAGGAAGTGTCCCCTCTCCTCACCAGGCTCCTACCTTCTCCTCTCCCTGTCACCTCCACTCCAGAAAGAAGCCTTCACCTTCCCCACCTGCCTGTCTCCTCTCAACCCCCAGCATCTGTTGGGGAAATTGGGCCATTTGAAGAATAAAGGGAAGGCAGGAGAGAGGAAACTCCCGTCTCAGGGCACAGCCCACAGCTGGGGGGAAACCTGTTCCTCGTTAACACCCTGAGTCAGGGACCAGAAGGGGGGTGTCGTGCCTCCTCAGTCCTCCTGCAGGGACCAGGAGGTGAAAGGCATGCTGGGAGATGTTAGCTGGAGTTATTGGGAGCAGATGGGAAGGGATGGTGGGAGGGGCAGGGACGTGGGGGAGAAAGAGGGTAGCCTAGGGGTGGGGGAGTGGTGTGATTATGTTTGGGAGGGGACTGGACAGAGCCTCACCCAGACCACTGGGGTCCTGAGCCAATTATCTGGAAATATTCCCTCCATGGTGAGTCCTTTGGTTGGGACCACAGGGAAATCCAGATTTGGGGGACACAGACGACTTCAGGAAGGGCAGAGCCAAGAGCCATGTCTGTCCAGGGGTTGGGGGTGTGTCCTAGCAGAAGCCCCAGTGTGTGAACACTGGGGATCCACACCACCCTGCCCCTCTCTTAACCCCTCTGGGGTCTGAGGATTCGTGTCCAGGGCACTGGCAGGGGTAGTGTGAGGGATGGGAGCATGCGTTATGGTTGGACTGAGTACAAGGAAGCTGGAGCCCGCTAGACCAGAAATGGAGGCTGGACACGGGGTCCAGGGGGAAGGAATGAGGTGGGAGTTCTCAAGGGCACTGTGGGCTGATGACCAGTGTTCAGAGGGTTAATGGTGATGGTGACAGTGATGTTGGTGATTGTGCTGGTGGTGACAGTGCTGACAGTGACAGCATGAGGGCAGTGATGGGGTAATGATGGTGGAGACTGATGTTCTCAGCTTGGCTCCATTTGGATGCCCACTTTTAGGGGGTACCAGGTTGGCAGATCTTCCCTAGCTTTCTCTCCAGCGGGACCCGCCCGTCATCGCCAGTCCTCGGAAACACTTGGACTTAGCTAGGCTGGGTCCTGGTCTTCATCCCTAACTCCATCCTCAGTCCTCAGCCCTCAGCCCAGAGCGGATTCTCTCTGCAGAGAGCAGTGGTATGGTGTCGAAGTCCCCAGCTGCTTTAGAATCTAAGTGGTTTAGGTCCTGGAGGAGGAGGCTGTGCTGGGAAGGGTGGGGTCAGGCTATTGCTGTGTCCCGCCTTGGCCCCTGCTTCTCAGGCACTTTTCCCTCTTAACCCAGGCCCAGGCAAGCCCCTGGCCGGCACTTCCTGCTCCACATGGCTTGGGCCCAGACTCCTCCTCCAATGTTTTAATTAGATCCCTCGCTCATTAGCTGCCCAAATGCCTTCCAGACACCCTGCAGCTGCTCTGGCCCTCCCCACACCTGCCCGTCCAGCTGGGCCTCCCCCACACCTGGAAGACGTCGAGGCCTTCAGCCAGGGCCCCGAACTCCAGCCCCTCCCTGTGGCCTTGAACAGCGGGACCAGGAGAGGAGAAGCTGAGGGAGGGTGGGAGGCCACAGGAGGGGCCCCTGCAGGGGAGGCTGGGAAGTGAGTTGTGGCTACATCACGGGAGACAAGGGGTCCGATGCCCCATCTGCCATGGCCAGGGGAGCTAGGTCTCTGGTCCTCTTCCGCCTCATCGTGCTGAGCCCTACTCCCAGGGCCCCTTGAGAGAACCACCTAGGGCCCAAACTATTCCCCTTATAGTGGCCAAGAGAGCTGTGTGAAGAGAGAGCTCGGAAAGGGGACCACGAACGGGAGGCTGGGCTTTGATCTCAGCAGGCTTTCCTGTAGGATTTGCCAGCCTCCATCATCATTCAATGAGTGGCAGAAAGAGAGTCACGTCCAAGGTTGTGGAAAATGGCCCAGGCTTGAACTCAGATTTGCCCCAGCAGCAATCCCCTTTCCCGGTCTGCTGATTTGCACTAACTCCAGGAGGCAACAGCCACAGAGAATCAAATGATTCATCTAACATTCACTTAGATATACATAAGAGGAGACAGGCACTGTTGTAAGAGCTTTGCAAATATTAACTCAATCTCACAACGATGCTATGAGATAGGTACTGTTATTAATCCCCATTTAACAGAGCATTTGAACAGCTCAGGTTCACACAGGTTGTAAGAGGCTGGTGGAGACAGGATTCTAATCCTTGAGGTCTGTGTTCTCGGTCCTCGTACTCTCCTGCCTCTCTAGAATAAACCGTGAGTGGTGTTTCCTGGAGTGGGA
Source organism: Ceratotherium simum simum (assembly GCF_057802395.1). Classification (NCBI taxonomy): domain Eukaryota; kingdom Metazoa; phylum Chordata; class Mammalia; order Perissodactyla; family Rhinocerotidae; genus Ceratotherium; species Ceratotherium simum. The sequence continues at coordinate 14,862,546 of NC_141910.1, read as the reverse complement.
CAGAGGTGGCTCTATTTAAGGCTTCCCCTTAGTAACCAATAGGTGCTGGAATTGCTGTCCTCCCAGGGGAGATGGGAGATTCTGGTCGTGTGGCCAGAGGCAGGCAAGTTAGTTTGCGTCTTCCTGACTCAGTGGGTGTAGTGTAAAGTGAGAAAACCATCTTTAGCTCATAGAACTGCCTTGAACCTTAAATAGAGGGCAGAGCCTCCCGTGCTTCCTCTATCATAATTCTGACCCCCGCCTGGCAGGACAAAAGTACCAGCTGCCGCTCAGGATCTCTGCTCCCCAGACCAACTCCTAGGATGACGGTTCTCTGAGATGTAGATCCCTTTCACTAAATGAATGTATGAGGACCCCAATTGATTAAAGTGGGCAAAAACAGAGCTGAGCTAGTTAAATAAAGTCTGGTTTGGATGGAAGTGATGGTGAGGAGGCTGATGCTGGGACGCCCGGCTCCCAGCACTCCTCTGTCCCCCAAGGCACCTTGCAGAGACCTAGGACTCACCAGACCTCGGAGTCATTGTCCTGAGGGGGCCAACTGACCATCTTTTGGGGAGCCAGCTGGTGCCTTGGTTGGTGCCCCAGCCAGTCCCTCTGGAACCTACCTTAGGGCTCTCTCCCACCCCTCACGTGATGACAAGTCTGGGCTGAAGGAGCTGGTCTGGGAGGATACATGGAAATGAGAGCATTGAGCAGGGGTTCACTTACATGTGGGGAGCAAAGAAAGGGAGCAGAAAGAGAGCACCCCTGCCCAGCAGCCATCCCAGCAGTGTGTGTGTGTGTGTGTATGTGTGTGTGGTTAGTACCTTAAATAGTTTTTCCATCCGCCCTCCACATTGTCAGTTTCCCCAGCAGGAGGCTGGGAGGGGCTGGCTGCCAGGACCAGCTCTAAATGTCAAGGCCTGGAAAATCTGACCAGTCCCCAGAGCCCTACATCCCTACCCTAGGCAGCAAGGAAGGCATGGTGGAAGGCATGGGGGAGAATGACAAAGTTAGCCGCTCCATGGCTTCCGTGTTCCACCCCTGCAGAGTCACTCTGCTGCTGGTCTGGCCTGGGGCCTCCCGGATCCAGGCTCCTCCCCAGCCGTCCCACACACCTAGACCAACTCAGACACGTCATGGCCCTGCTGCTCAAGAACCTACAGTGGCTCTCTACTGCCCAGCTGAGTCCAGATTAGGTCCTCAGCCTAGTACTTAAGTTCCTATCATCAACTGGTTTCATCCCTGGTTACTTCCAACATGACCATTATGCACCCCTTCTAGAATCAATCTTCTTCAGGAAAACGTCTCTGATCAACATCAGTTTTTCTTATAGTACATAGTCTTGTGCTTAGGGAGAGAGCCCCCTAAGCATCATGACTGGGAATATCAGACACAGTAGACTGCAGCCTCTGGACAGTGGGAGCCTTATCTTCTGATGCAATCAGAGCTGAGTTTGAATTCCTTGTGCCCAGTTCTGTCCAGCTGTGGGACTTTGGGCCACTCACTTCGTGCTTGTGGACTTTAGTTTCCTATCCTCTAAAATGGGGATCACAGTCCCTCTCCTCTCTCTACGAACTTATATATCTTAGAAGATCAAGGTTATGAAAAGCACAGTTCTAATCTTATATTCCTAAAGATTCCATGGGTTGGCCATAGATGGGCAGATTAGTCTGCTCAGGCTACCATACAGAATTCCACCAACAACAGAAATTGATGTGCTCACAGTTCTGGAGGCTAGAAGTCCAAGATCAAGGTGCTGTCAGGGTTGGTTTCTGGGGAGGCCTCTCTTCCTGGCTTGCAGATGGCCACCTTCTCACTGTGACCTCACATGGCCTTTCCTCTGTGCAAGCACGTGGAGAGAAAGAGAGACCTCTGGTGTCTCTTTCTCTTCTTGTAAGAACATCAGTCCTATTGGATCAGGCCCCCACCCTTATGATCTACCTAATGGCCGTATCTCCAAATACAGTCACAGTGGGGGTTAGGACTCCAACACACGAATTTTAGAGGGACACAATTCAGTCCATAGCAATAGGTTAACTAACAAACAAACAAAGAGTTCCATGGTTGGGTAAGTTTGGGAAACGGTTCTTCACTGCAGGTCTTCTCACAGCCTTTCCCTGTGAACAAGGATGCTCCAAGGTGGGCCTGGAGGAGATAACACGCTGTGTTTCCCAGTTTGACCTTGGAACTCATTTTGGTTGATCTTGCCCAGCTAGTGTTTTCTGGAGCTCTATTTGGGACCCACTGCCCTAATCAATTGCTGCCTAGCTGTTTCTAACTGAGTACCCTCAGGCAAGGTCCGGATTACGTTCTACCCAGAGAATGGAAAGTAACCAGTGAGCTCTTCCTAGTTAATGCTAGACCTCCAGTGAGTAATCCATTTGTGATATTGTCAACCTTGCCTGTTAGAGTACTGCGTGAGGTCCCCACACCTACAAGTTTCTTTTTGTGTATGTGTGTGTGAGGCCTGGCTAATGCTGACTGGCAGCCGTACCTGCGCTTGGCTCCCAGATCACAGCAGTGCAGCCTGGGTCCCTGGAGGGCAGCTCTTTGCCATCAGATGCCATCATGCCTTTGCTGCATTTCATCTGCAGCCTTGCCTGGAGGCTGAGGGATGGACAACCCTCAGTGGGTCGACCTTTCATCTGCCCCTTTCCCTTTTCGTGCATGATCCCCAAACCCCTTTGCTGAAATTGGTGCTGTCCAGGAAGTTGTGGTCTGGGTACTTTTACTCCAAGGTCTGAGGACCAGCAGCATTGCATCACCTGGGAGCTTGTTAGAAATGCAGAGTCTCAGGTCCCACTGCAGACCTAATGAACCAGAATCTGCATTTAGCAAGCTCCCAGCTGATTTCTAGGCAGGCTCGGTAAGGTTCGGGAAGACTAGTCTGGAGCAGTGATTTTCAGAACCACAGATTATAACCCACAGTGGATTATGGAAACAATGCTATGAATTGCAATCAGCATTTAAAAAATAAAAGAGTACAATTGAAAATATAGGAATGCATTGACTTAATAAGGGCAAGTGTTTTGGGGGGAAACTTTCTGTGTTCTGGGTTGCAGCATAAAATATGTGTCACTATCAAAAGTTTGAAGATACCGTTCTGGGGCACTCAAGGGTGGCAAAACCGGGGACTGGCTGTGGTGACCTCTGCCAGGCCCCGCCTATCTCCTCCCAACCTGGCCTCTCCCCAGCTGCCCTGGATGCCTAAGGGTTTCCCGTCACTGACCACACACACCTTGTCACCACACCCTGTGGCCCAACGCCTGGGTTTTGGGGTGTGGTGGGGGAGAGCTGGAACCAAAAAGAGTGACTTCTAAAATAGGTTCTTCTCCAGGTTTATTTTTCCCCGGCTCCTTGTCCCCTTTCCTTTTCCAGCTCCTTGCCCTGGTTCCTCCTTCTGCCTCTCCTGTTCCAAGTTGGAAGGCAAAGCCAAGCCCAGCTCATCAGAGATGGAAGTTTCTCTCCCTCCACACTGTAGATTTCTCCTTCCCGAGGCCCCCTCATTGCATGCCGAGGAGTCAAAATAACCCAGCTGACCCCGTGCCTGCAGGCCATTCCCACCTCTGGCAGTCGGCCACCAGCCCCTGTCTGCCAGAAAATATATCTGATCTTTGAACCTAGCACTCCCCTGGAGATAAACCTGGGCGACTGCTAAAGGCATCAGAGCTGCTGTAGAGTCAGAGTCGGGGCATGCGGAGGGGAGCAGGGCAGGCAGAGGGCAGGAGCTGGGGGCAGAGGGGCTGGAAAGGGAGGGATTGCCTGCGGCCCCTTCTCCGTCCCCTCACCCTCAGCCCCTGGCTCAAGGCCAAAATGGAATGACTGAAACTCTATCAGGGGCCCTTCCTTTTGTCCTTCATCATCATCATCATCATCACTACTGTAGGTGACATAGGGTGATCACTTATCCCCGTTTGCTGGAATGGTGGGGGTTCATACCTGTTGTCTGGGTATAATTACTAATAGGGTCCCCTTTCACTCTTAAGAGTGTTCCAGGTGGTGCAGCGGCTTCGGCGGCCCAGAGTTCGCAGGTTCAGATCCTGGGAGCACCGACGCACTGCTTGTCAAGCCATGCTGTGGCAGCGTCCCATATAAAGTAGAGGAAGATGGGCACGGATGTTAGCCCAGGGCCAATCTTCCTCAGCAAAAAGAAGAGGATTGGCAGATGTTAGCTCAGGGCTGATCTTCCTCACAAAATAGAAAAAAAAAGTGTTCCAATTTGGATTTAAAATTATGTCATTACTTTATATAAGAAAACTAAACTAAACAAAACTTTGCCAAAGGTCATGAAGCTAACAAGCAGTTCAGCCGGGACTTGACCCAAATCACATGCTTTTCCCAGGATGCCTCATGCCCTCCCAAGATGCCTCATGTCCTCTCCAGAATGCCTCATGTCCTCTAAGATGCCTCACATCTTTCCCAGGATGCCTCATGGCCTCCTAGTGTGCCTCATGTCCTTCCCAGGATGCTTCATGGTCTTCCCAACATGCATCACTTTCTGCTCCTCCCTCTACCTGGCGGGAGGGGTAGTGTGGATCGGTGTGTGAGTCTGTGTGCTGGCGTCCTAGACTCCTTACAGGCCTGGAGAGCCAGTTAGAGAGAGTCAGTTCACTCTCTAACAATCTCTCCCAGCTGCAGAGTGCAGCAGAATCCAGAAAAGTTTCTGAAGCCTTAGATTTTGCTTCATGGGTGGGTGGGGCTGAGATGGAAGTTGAAGTATTACCCAGGGGTGAGGGATCTTTTCTCAGAGTGCTCTTTGGTTTTCCCCCTCGGGCTTACTCAGAATCCCAGCTGTGGAAAACATGAGCTTCCTGGGGTGGAAGACACACAGGCTCCCTCTTTTTGTTGTCTGGAAGGGCGTGTTTGGAGAGTGGAGTGGGGCGGGTGGACCTGGGACTCAGTGGTGGGATGTGGAAACAGGAACTAGTGCTTTGCATGCTGAGGGGCTTGCAGCCTGGGGGCAGGATCTTGGGCTAGAAGGACAGCATTAGCTGTGGGTGGTGTGTGCTAGCAGTAATGGCCCCATGAACTTGGACTTGGTGTTTGAGCAACAACTTTGAGGCATAAGGCCACGCCACAGTCTCCTAGTATCCTCATTCCTCCAGGCTACCCATGGGCACTGACTACTGACAGGTTTCTGGCTCTGTCAAGGCTACTGGCCACAGACTCAGAAGGCCTCGGATCTTGTCCTACTGGATCCAAGCCTTAAGCTTTGCCGAGGATCTGAATCTGCCACATCCAGTCCCAGGACTGGGCAGGAAACACAGGTGAAGGGGCACTGCAGGCTGCCTCCCCCAAGGAGCACATTGCTGGTTGGGGATGGAGGAACATATACACACATACACAAAAGCACACATGTCGACACTTTATATGTAGCCCATTCACAGTACCCACACAACCCATGCACACCCACATGCATACCAAACGTACACACACTCTGTTCTAGACATCTCACACATACTCAGTTATCCATGTCCATGTCCATGTACACACATACACAAGCACACATCCAAACAAATACACATTCATACACACGTGCTGGTACATATGCATGTATGCAAGTAAGTATGCACACACACTGAGTAGCAGGTACTCACATGTGCAGTGCCCCTGGCCAGCCACGCAGGAATGGGAAATGGGCCCCTGCCGTAAAAGAGGGCAGGTCTAGAGCTCTGAGAATAGGGGCTGTGTGTCTGAAGAGCACCTTGGAGAAGAAAGAGTGGGTGGTGCTTGGAGCATAGGTGCAGCAGATGGGAAGGGGAGATAGCATGACCAAGGCACCCTCAACCAGGCGCCCACTCCATTGTCCACACACTCAATGTCCCAAGGGATGAACTTCTCCTTGCCCCTTCTGCCCCAGGCGTTCTCTCCTCCTGACTCATTAGAAGAGAGAGAACAGATTACCTACAAAATGAAACCCAAATCAAATCGACACCAGACTTCTCCCCAGCAACGATGTATGCAAGAAGATAGAAAAATTTACTTGAGAAATTCCAGGTCTCCCCTGAATTTTGTTGGGGGAATCAAAGGGCAAGTCCCGTGTCTATTCTTGGATTGAAAGGTTGGGGAGAGAAGCTCCCCAGTGACCCTCTCAGAGGACATGTCCTGTCAGGACCATGTGGGTCAAAGATCTTTGAAAACCTAAATGGAGCAGTCAGACTGGCCTCCTCAGGCAGATGGGACAGGATGTGGCAGGATTAGAGTAAGCAAAAAGAAGAAGGCCTGCCTGGTGGGGGACTCCAGGACAAGGGTCCAGAAACCAAGCAAGCTACTGTGCTTGGCAACTGCTTGGCCCTTTCAGGTGTTCCAGAAGCTGCTTCTGAGCCCTCTTGCCAGGGGGAAGCCTGCTTGCTGCAGGCGGCCCTGGGTTTGCACAGGACAGATCCTCCTCCTCTTGGCCCACGTGGCTGTCCCTCAAGCGTAGCCAGACTGGTGCACCTGTGGGCCTATGGGACTGTGGTGTGGTGCATTCCACTAACCCTATTCAGAGGTCAGAAGTCAATCTGTGGTCAGAGTCAGGGTCGGTTTTGCAGGCAGGGTCAGCGTTAGTCTTTGGACAGGGTCAGTTTTGTGGCCAGTGTCAGAGGATGGTCTTGGCCAGGGTTGGAATCAGTCTGAGTCAGTGTCAGGGTCGGTCTGTGGCCATAGTTGTGGTCAGTCTGAGGTCACATTGATGTGACCAGACTCAGGGCTGAGTGAGGCTGGGAAGCAGTTTATCCTCAATGTGACTGATGTGGATGAGACTTGCAGTGAGGCCTGCGACCAACCAAAGCCCCAGCTGATGAAAGGTTGCCCGGCCCCTCCTCCAATGGAGACACACGCAATGTCTCGAAGTTAGTGGCTCTGAGTTCCAAACTGGGTGAGGTCTGGGGTGGGGGCAGCAGATTTGCTGGGTCATGTGCCCCACAACTGGAAGGCCCCAGCTCCCCATTGACAGGACTCCTGCACATGACGGCAGTCTGGGGGGTCTTATGGGGAGCATGGCAGATGGTGGCCTTGACTCTGGGGCTTGGCATCTGGAGGCCAGGCTTTGGTGTGGAATGTGGGCCATGGCAAGGGCTCTTCAGATGTCACACGGCTGGCATGAGCTGTGTGTGGGCCTTCAGCATAGCTGGTGACAACCATCATCCCATCCAGACCCACTCCTCATCTCTTAAAACAACCAGTGACTCCACTCCATGCTGCTCCTCTGCCCAAGGAAAGGGGCAACTGAATAATTTCTCTGCCCTGAGCTCATGCCTCTTTCAATGTTTTGACCCAGAAACTGCCCATTCTGGAAGGAGAAGCAGGGAAAGGAAGGGGCTTGGAAGGCTGGGAAAAGACCAGGCATCTCTGCTCTGGGGCAGCCCAGTGTCAGAACAAGCTTGCAGGGAATTGGGTGGCCCGACTAGAGGGCTGGAATCCTGGGACCCTCAGATGCCTATCACCCCATTGGCATCACTTGGGACCCTGCTATGCTCTAGGCTCTGGCTGGGGCTCTGCAGGGAATTCAGAGGTGAACCAGATTCCTGTCCTTAAGTCTTCCCATAGAGGGCTAGAGAAGTGTGTCCATTTACTGTATGTGGGCTGACAGCAAATGCTGGAATTGCTCCCGTGCTCTGTGGTCCTCAACCCAGGCTGCACAATGGAATCACCCAAAGAGCTTTTAAAAACTAGAGATGTCTGCGTTCTACTCCAGACCAGTTATAATCTGAATTACAGATTCAGAGGACAAGGAGACAGGCTTCCTTAAAACATAATTAGAAGTGGTGGTGATGCTGATGCTGATGAACAGCAATAATAACAGCTACTCTTTATTGAGTCTCTGCTATGGGCCTCCAAATCCTCACAACTGTAGTGGGTTTAAAACATGGCCACCAAATTCTTTAATACTTTTTCCAGTGAGAGGTGGGGTCTATAGCCACTGCCCTTGAATCTGGGCTTTGTGACAGCTTGGCCAATAGAATATGGTGGAAGTGACACTGTGCCAGTTTCTGGGACCAGGTCTTAAGAAACTGGCAGCTTCCACTGCCTGTCTTTTGGGACGTTTGCTTTTGGAGCCCAGCCACCAGGCTGGGAGGAAGCCAAGCAGCCACATGGAGAGGTCATATGTAGGTGATCTGACCAATGCTTCCAGCTGAGGTCCCAGCTGAGGTCCCAGGCGACAGTCCCCACCAACCGCCAGACAGGTGAGTGAGCAGGACCTCAGACAGTTCCTACCCCCAACAGTGAGTCACTCCCAGACTCAGGCCACCCCATATGATTCTGGAAGGAGCAGAGATAACCTGTCCCCACCAAGCGCTGCTCAAATTGCAGATTTGTGAGCAAAATAAATGACAGTTGATGTTTTAACCTGGGGTTGGCAAACTTCTCTAAAAGACAAGATAGTAAATATTTTAGGCTCTGTGGGCCGTTAGGTCTCAGTTGCAACTAGTCTACTCTGTTAGACCTGGTCTACAAAAGCAGCCACAGGCAATATGTAAATGAATGGGTGTGGCTGTGTCAATAAAACTTTATGTACACTGAAATTTGAATTTCATATAATTTTCACGTCATGAAATAGTATTCTTCTTTTGATATTTTCCCCACTCTTTAAACACATAAGAACCCATTCTAAGCTTGTGGGTTGTACAAAAACTCTAAGTGGGCCATAGTTTGCCAACCCCTGTTTTAAGCCGTCAGGATTGAGGTCTTCTGTTACATAGCAACAGATAACCGGAACATCAACCCAGCAGTGTAGATGAGTTTGTGAAATTGAGGTCCGGGGCATTAAGAAACTCCTTTGTGTTCACAGCTACAGTATCCGTGAACTTAGCTCATTTATATGAGGCTGGGTAGGTTGAAATGGTGAGACTAGAATCAAAAAGATTGGAAAACAAGAGTTGTTTGTTGCTTTCTAGCATGTTCAGGGAAGAGAGGCTCAGGAAATGGGGGAGGGGTCTCTCTTGTGGACTTGGGCTATCCTATTAGGCTTCCCCAGAGCACAGTACAATTTTCCCCCAAACCATTCCACATCCCTTTCCTAGTCCCACATTCATGAAGCAATCTTCTGAGTAAGAATCTGTCTTCTCAGGTAGTAGCAGCTGTATGAATAACATTAATTGGGTGCTTAGTGTATGCCAGGCACTGCTTTAAGCTCTTTTTTTTTAATTAATTAATTAATTTCCCCCCCCCCCAAAGCCCCAGTGGATAGTTGTGTGTCATAGCTGCACATCCTTCTAGTTGCTGTATGTGGGACGCGGCCTCAGCATGGCCGGAGAAGCGGTGCGTCGGCACGCGCCCCGGATCCGAACTCGGGCCGCCAGCAGCGGAGCGCACGCACTTAACCGCTACGCCACGGGACCGGCCCTGCTTTAAGCTCTTTATGCGTACTAACTCATTAAATCTTCACAATAATCTCTTATTATCCCAAATTTGCAAGTGAGGAAATTTAAGCTCAGAGAGTTTAAGTTAAAATGTATGGCTAGGATTTGAACTCAGGCAGGCTGGCTCCTGATGTCATGTACGTAACAACTCTGCTATTCTATTCCCCACCTTGACCCTGGGGAAGGGTGCCGTGGAGTGGGGAGTGCATTCTAGGCACTAAGGAGGGACAGTCCCTGCTACAGAGGAACAAACTGGCATCTGGTTTGTACTCTGGCTTGTGTGAATTGAGTTTATGTGAGTCTGTGTCTGAGATACACTGAGATGTTTCAGCCCCTGAGCTAGAAAGGCAAAAGCGTCCACCTGGACAGGCAGAGGGCCTGAGGCCGTGCTGGGGAGGGGAGAACATCTGATGGGGTGGGCAGACTGTCAGCTGGCTGGCACCACGGTTGGTGCCCCCACAGGTCATTTCAGTTCTCATTTTACTTGACCTCTCAGTAGCATACAACTTTATTCGCATAAAGGTTTTTTGTGGCATTCTCCTTTCTTTCTAAATCTTTACAGCGTCTGCGAGGATGTGCACTTTCTCATCCTATTGGTTATTCATGTCTTCTCTCATTCCTTCTCTCTCTCTCTTTCTCTTTTTTCCTTGATTGTTTCCACTAGTGGTTTGTCAATTTTATTAGTCCTTTCAAAGACTCAACTTTTGGCTTTGTTGAACCTCTCCATTATATGTTTGTTTTCTATTTCATCATTTTCTGCTATTTGCAATATTTCCTTTTATTGTCTTTGGGTTTATTTTGTTGTTCTTGTACCTTATTGGAATTTATGCTTAGCTCATTATTTTCCAGCTCTTTCCTTTTATAATATATCAACATCGTAAATTTTCCTCTTTCTGCTTTGGCTGAATCACAAATTTTCATATATTATATTTTCATTATTGTACAGTTCATAATATTTTCTAGTTTCCATATGATTTATTTTTGACACTTGGATTATATATAAATGAGTTTCTTAATTTCCAAACATAACGGGATTTTTCTGTTATCTTTTTTTGTTTCAAATTTCTCATTTAATTGCCTTGGGATTAGAGAACGTGTTATTTATGATTTCATTCTTTGACTTTTGTTGAGATTTGCTTTGGAACCCAGTATGTGGTCAATTGGTATAAACCTTCCAAGTGTGTTTGAAGAAAAAATATATCTTTTGCATTTGTCTGAGTGCTGCTTTCTATATATGTCCATTAGGTAAAGTTTGTTAATCCTGTTTTTCAAAATTTCTGTATCCTTACTGATTTCTTTTTTCTTTTTGTTGTATCAATTACTAACAGAATATGTTAAAATCTCCCACTGTGATTGTGGATTTGTCGATTTATTTGAAGTTCTGATCATTTTTACATTGTGCGCCTTTGAGGCTATGTTATAAGTCGCATACAGTTTAAACTTGTTGTACCTTCCTGATGAACCAAACCTTTCATGACCGTGAGTGGATTACCTTATCTTTAGTAATGCCTTTTCCTTAAAGTCCATGTCATCTGGAATTAACACAGCTACCTCAGCCTTTCTTTGGTAGGTATATCCACGGCATATATCCTCAGGTGTTTGATATCTTCTGTAAACACATTTAATTGGATTAAAAAATGTTATCTTTTAAATAATATATTAGTGAAATAAAACCAGACTCAAAGTATGATCCCAATTACCTAAAATTTCACAGCTTGAAGTTCCTTGAACTCACCCAGTGTGACAAATTTGGTTGTTGATTCCAGTGGAGGGCCTGTGTTTGTTTTACGAGTTCTTAGGGATGGGTTTTCTTGTCCTCTCTTTCTTCTCCCTCCCTGCTTTCCTCCCTTACTTCTTCCCTTTCTATTTCTTCTCCTCAGATCTGTTCTGCATCAAGTCAGCCCTCTGCATAATCCCGGGAGGCACATATATGTGTGTGTGTGCACGTGTGTACTTGTACACGGGGGTTGGGGATGGGGAGAGAAAGTGAGTGGTCATTTTACTTTCAGTTCACCCTCACCCTGAGGCTGCAGTAATGTGGGGGTGGTCTATCAGACCCTGGGCAGGCCACGGGCTTTCCAATCTTTTCCCTTCTTCAGAAGAAGTGTGAAAAATCACAGCTGGGCTTTGAAGCTTTTTCTTGCCGATTCTCAAGTGCCTTCGGGATTGGGGTGTTTGCCTACCTTCCTGGGCAATTCCCACTTTCTCGTGAGCTCTTCTATGCTCTTAAGATTATGTTTTTAAAAGAAATCCCTCATCACTTTCAGTTGTCCTCGGTAGGAGGATTGATCCAAATAACAGCCCACCAGTACCAGAAGTAGAAGTCAATTTGCTCCTTTTTGAAGCTGCCTTCCCCTGGCTCACATGGCATCACTCTTTCTCAAATTTCTACCTGTCTTTGCTGCCCCTTCTCAGTCTACTTTGAACTCCTTCCAGGCCTTAAATGTCAGTGTTCTTAGGGCATAGCCCCTAGGTTGTTTTTCCTTTCTCTCTACATGTTTCCCAACGAGTTCACCTATTTCCTTGACTTTAATTACTGCCTGGAATGCTCATCATTTGGCTTCCAAAGCAACATCCCTAGCCCGGACCCTTCTCCTGTCCTCCACAGCATATGCCCAGTTGCCTACTAGATATTCCTCTTGAATCTTTTGCAGACACTTCAAAATTATCACGTTCCAAGGTGAACTCATCATTTCCTCCCACACTTGCTCCTCCTCATGTTACCACCTCAAGAAAGAGCATCGCCATCTACCAGCTCCTCACTGGACACTCAATAGTAACTACCTAAGATCTCTAGTATCAAATTATACTTAACCAAGCATAGGAGTGAATGGCCATTGCTATGAGTTGAATAGTGTCCCCTCCTCAAAATTTATATGTTGAAGTCCTTACTCCAGTACCTCAGAATGTGAACTTATTTGGCAATAGAGTCTTTGCAGGTGTAATTAATTAGGTTAAGATAAGGTCATTAGGATGGTCCCTATTCCAATATGACTAGTGTCCTTATAAAAAAAAGGAATTTGGACAAAGACATGCACACAGGGAGACTTCCATGTGAAGACGAAGACGGAGAATGGGCTGATACTTCTCCAAACCAAGGAAACCCAAAGATTGCCAGCAAACCACCAGAAGCTAGGGGAGAGGCCTGGAACAGATTCTTTCTCACAGCCGTCGGAAGGAACCAACCCTGCCAACATCTTGATCTTGGACTTCTAGCCCCCAGAACTGTGAGACAATAAATTTCTGTTGTTTAAGCCACTCAGTTTGTGGTATTTTGTTATAGCAACCCTAGAAAACTAATATGGTCATCGTCCCTTTTTCATAAAGCAGCTAAAATGATCTTGTAAAAAAGCTTAAATCAGATCATATCCCTCCCCTGCTTAAAAACCCTCCAGTGATTCCCCATTCCACTTGGAATAAAATTGAAATGCCTTACTGTGGCCTATAAGATCTGCTGCCGCCTAATCCTCCTACCTCAGTTTCTCCAAGCTTCTTCTCACTCACTACACCCCAGTCACACTGGTCTTCCTTCTGTTCCTCAAAGACTGCAAGCTCTTACCCGCTCTGAGCCTTTGCATTTTGATTCTCTTCTCTGGAAATGACTTCAAAGTCATTCCTATCTAAGGCAGGCCCTTTCCCCAAACTACTCTGTATTATTTACCCTGTTTATTGCCTTCATAGCATTTATCACTGCCTAAAAGGATCTTGTATTGTTCACATGTTTGTTTTACATCGCCCTGAAGCCACCAGAGTGTAAACTCCCCGAGAGCAGAGTCCTTGTGGTCTTGCTCACTGCTCTAACCCCAGTGCTTAGCAAAGAATTTCACGTGTGTTAGACGCTAATTATATAGCTGATGAGTGAAGGAATGAATGAATGAATGAATGAATATTTTGCTTCTCTCTGTCTCTCCTTCCCACATCCAAGTATTCACCGTGTCTTATGATTTCTATTTCCTAAATATGTCTCAGGACTGCTCACCTCTCTCTCCCTCCTCCTTCCATCACCTGAGTTCAGGCCACCACCATTGCTTGCCTATACATCTCCAAGTGCCTCCTAACCAGTCTGCCCACAGCCCGTCTAGGCGCCCTCGCATCCACTCCCCATACTGTGGCCGAAGGAGCCTCCTCATTTATAAATAGATCAGGTTACCCGCTGCTTAAGACTCTTCAGTGACTCCCTATTGGCCTCAGGAAGAATCCCCTTGACGTGGAGTCCAAGGCATGTTCTGGCTCCCACTCCCTTCTCTAACCTCATCCGGCATCTCTTGTCTCTCCCCTTCTCATTATGCGTGCCAGCCACACTGCCCTTCTTCCATATCCTCAAACAGCCTCCCTCCCTTTCACCCTGGGCCTTTTACACACATGGTTCTTGCTTGGAATTCCTTGCCTGCTCTGCCTCCCAGGCCTCCAGAGCCCTTCCCTACACCCCATGGGCAAGGCTTCCTGCTGGCCTCCATCCTCACTCTCAGCACACCTGATTGTGAGCAGCTGCTGGGGCAGCTTCTGGGTCTCCTTCCCTCTGGTACGCACAGTAACTAGCATACCATCTGGCATATGGTGGGCTCTTGGAGCATCTTCATGGAACGAGGGGACCCCAGAGTTGGCTTTGCCAGGCCTGCATGGCCCAGCTCCTTTGCTCACACCATTGCAGAGCCCCTGGCAGCCACAGTCTGGGAAGGCTGAGGGATTCCTCTTGGCAGGGTCCTTGCTGAGCTGCGACAGAGTCCCTGGCCCTGGCTTTCAGGGACGGTGAGGGGAGGATTTGGCGCTCCTCGTTTTATGAAGTGTGGAGTGGGGCACCGCTTGCCACAAGACCACCCAAGGGGGATTCCCCCAAATTGGAAGGAAGCTGAGGGGAGGGCAAGCAAAGTGTGCTGAGTGTGGATCACAGCCTTGATAGAAAGAAACTGCTGGGTGTTGTGGGATTTGGGGGCATAGACAGTGATGCTTTGGGACCCACAATAAGTAGTGAGGATAGAGATGTTCTCCTCATTTCTCCATGAGACCCTGATGATGCCAGGGCCTGCTGGGGCCTGGAGCATCCTGCTCTAGGGGGGCCCTGAGAAAAGGAGGGTCATGGCTGCTTTCTCCGAGGTCCCCCCACCTAGGTCAGGCCCTACTTGCTTCAGAGATCCCTCAGGGCTCTGGACTCCAGAACTTTCCACGTTTCTCATTTCCATTTCTGCCCTGGCCTGAGCCTTCTTGGAGAAGAGGCATCACCATCCAGTCCTCCTGGAATTGGAAGGTGCGTGGGGTCTTGAGCGGCTGGTTTGGGGAATGAGATACCCTCTGTTATCTGTCTTAGAGCACAGCCATACCTCCCCCATCAGACTGGCTCTTCCAGAAGATGCCAGCAGAGCCGCCACTCTTCGTCTCCAGTTTGTTTGCAGACTTCTCCAGAGCTTTGGGCTCCATTGCCATCAAGGTCCCCCCAGCTCCTCCCCTCCAGGCCTCTGGCTCTCACTTCCTTTGGGAAAAGGACATCCAAGCCGATTTGGGAAACGTTCCCTGCAGAGGAGGCTGGCACTGTGTCCAGGCCGGCAAGGCTATATTTAACTGGCTATATTTGCCGTTCCACTCACTTGTCCCAACCCTGGCCCTGTCTGCCACCCCTCTCCCCCCTCAGCAGCCTGTTCTGCACTGTCGAGCCCCGCGTCGCCCCTGCTCACCCTGCTCCAGCTGTGCAATTGTGGTCTGGGCCACAGGCTATTTTTTGCTTGGTGCCAAAGATTATTCAGTTATCAGGAATGTGTGTTTAAGTGGCCGTCTCCGGAACAAGGATTATAAATAGGAACTTGGGGTCAAAGCCTGGGCCCCAGTGTCCTCCTCCTCTTTGTCCCAGTTCCTGTCCTGGCTCCTGGATTTTACTTGGGATGAACATCAGGAGGCCACAGCGAGGTTGTCTGAGGGAAAGGACACCAGGCTGGGAGGCCAGCGGTCCAGGCCTGAGTACATCCTGACAGGCAGGTCACCCAACCTCTCTGAGACTTGCTCTCTCCATCTGGGAAATGGAGAGACTCAGACCCATTCATCGAATGGCAAATGCATGGTGGATCTCTGCTGGTCTAGAGAGGAAAATTCAAGTTAGACAGATGGGTATCTGGGAAGAGAAAGTACCAACCATTGAACACAAGGTTTTTGAGAGAGGGAGATAGCAGGGTATTAAAAAGAAAAGAATGAGCAGGAAAGAGTTTTGGGAGTAAAGATGTGAAAGTGGAGGGGAGAGAGATCTAGAATTTGCTTTTAGGGAGCCCCCAGTCTGATGGTGGAGGCTGGGCCCAGGCTCCATTCCAGCACGCAGTGGCCTAAGCAGAATGGAGTGGGCACATTTGGGCACAGGTGCTTGAGATGAGACTGAATCCTTCTCTGACAGCGTGAGGGCTGGGTCCCAAGGTGCCAGTTCTCCCGGACAATAGGTCCAGGCCAGAGGCCCTTGCCTAGGAAATTTGGCTGGTGAGTGTGGGTGAGGATGCCTGGCCAAGAAGGTTGGTCTACTTCCTGGTGACCAGTGGCCCCTCCTGTCCTGTTGAGAGCCGTGTTCTATGACCTGGCTCAGGCAGCTTTGGCTCCCATTCACCCCACCAAGGGGGGTGAGGGGTGAGGGTAGGGATCCACCCAAATGCAGGGTTGGGACCAGCTGCTGGGGCTCCATACTTCTCCCCTGGACTCCTCTTCAGGCCTATGAAGAAGGGTGTCAGCAAGGGAAGTGTCATCACTGCTCCTCAGCTTTCTCATCTGTATAAAGGTAGAAGTAACGTACAACCTCCTCCCTGGAGTAATTAGTTATGAGAGTGATATAAAAGGATTTTGTTACAATAAATGATAATGACGTCCTGAGCAGAAGGGCTTTGGTTGACCCAAGCGGTGCCAGCCTCCTGATGTCACCAATCTAGGCCAAGGCCACCAGTCCTGTGACCATAATCCCAGTACTTCGGGCCTCAATCTTCCCCTCAGGTGTGGTCCTTTCATCTATCCTGCTTTGTTAGGGTTCTTTCCCATCCTTCCCCTAACTTTGGCAAATTTTAGGCCTGGATGACATCTGGGACACAATTATGGAGACCGCTTCTCCCCCCATTCCAGATCACTGGACCCAGCAGGCGCTTAGCTTTTTCTCCTCTTCGGGTGGGGCCAACACCTGTGCAACATTCTGTAACCAGGATGGTGCTGCATTGCCAGATATGGCATCGCACCTGAGGCTTCAAACCCTCACTCTGGGGCCCTCGATATACATCAGAGTCTCTTCATTCTGATAATGTTGGTACATTAAATGTACACTGTAATTAAATGGAATTGATTTTTATATCTTGGTAAGACTTTTCATTTAAATTTGCAAGTAAGAAAATAAAATCCTTTGACAGACTACATTTTGGTTAAAAAAAAAATTAGCTATAGATGGAGGAGTGAGGTGCTCCCAAAAGGAGATGGAAGTAGCACAGGGGGCTGTCTCCCAGGCTGAGGATTCAGAGGGCTCCGCAGTGTGAGGAGAGCAGGCCCATGGCCAGGCTAGCCACCTGGCAGGATAGAGTTCTGGGGATGGCAAGCGCATGGAGTATCTTTAGGACAGGCTCTTGGGGAGCCCTTGCTGGGTCATTGCCAAGGGCTTCCTTTGCTGTTACCTCTGGGGGCTGTTCTAGCTTGGTTTGACTGTGCTGAGGGTCCTAGGGCACCTCAGTCCAGTTTCCCAGGCAAGAGCAGGTGCCATCAGAGGTATTTTCCAAGAGGCCCCTAAATGTAGTATTGCAGGGTGGGTAATCAGGAGAGAAAGAGGGAGTCAGAGAGAGAGGGCATGCTTAGCTTATTCAAGTCCTGATCCCCACTCTCTACCTGGCCCTCAGACCCTGGCTGATCCTCAGCTGGCTCCTGGGGCAGCTTTGGGGGCAGGAATGTGGACTTGTATTAGGCAGCCACCAGGATTCAGCCACACATAGGACTGGATCAAGATGGAGACTTGAGTATTTTTCTCTGAGGGCTCGGCTGCCACTTCTTTTTCCCACAACAAGACGAGAATGACTCCCAACCCAAAGACTTCCTCAGCGCTGGTCCTGTAGCGCCCATAGGGGAGAATCCATTTCCTTGTCTTTTCTGGGATGAATGCCCTCTGCGTTCCTTGGCTCGTCACTGCATCACTCCAATCTTTGCTTTCATTGTCATATTGCCTTCTCTTATTTTGTCCTCTGTCCCCTTCAGTCCAAGCTGGCAGTGTTTCCGGTGGTATAATATCCTCAAGAACCTTGCTTGGGTGACCCAGTCTGGGCCTTCCTCCCCCTCCTGTCAGACCTGCAGCTTGAACCCTGCTGGCCTCAACTGCTTGTTTTGGATAACACACATTTACCTTGGCCTTCTGCCCTCCCCCAGGGTGCCTAGCTTAGTGACCCCTCTTCTCAAGAGAAGCAGAGCTCCAGCCCCAGGGCTAGCACTAGGGGCGAGGAAATGTAGTCTTGGAAGTCAGGGCCAAGACTCTAGACCTGGACCACACTGCCTATGTGGCAAGTCCGCCCTTTGCAGACAGAGGCAGGTCCAGAACACTAGACTATTAATCTTCACAACAGCTCTATGGGGTGAGCATTACCATTGCTGGTTTACGGATGAGGAGCCTGAGGCCTAGAGAGGAGCAGAGCCTGAGGTCACACAGCCAGTAAAGGACAGAGTCAGGACTAAAAACCAGGTGTTGCTGCCTATCTTTCAGCACCCCCCACTGTAGAGGCCTGACCTGCCCTGCTGAGAGGTCACTGCCTCCAGTCCCAGTACTGTCCTTAGACCTGGATGAAAAGATCCCCATGCCCTGAAGTGCTGACTTTGAAATTTTCTAGGTCCCTCTTTATGGCTAGAACTGACCAGGCCTGGCAGTGTCATCTAAGTGGTGCATCGTGAGCTTGGACTGGGACCTGTGTTGGCCTCAGTCTCTATTTCTCCTCCCTTGAGTACCCTCCAACCCTCTACCTTGTGCGTGGGGTCGATCAGATGCCCCAGGAAGTAGTGAGACTCACGCCTATGCAGGCATCCTTGGGCCTCAGAGCCATGCTCAGTTCCAGGCAGGCAGTCTGGCGAGTGGATTATTCCCCTGGCTGGTGAAGCATTTTTTTAGGTAGGATCACACGAGACTGGGCTTTCAGAATGGTGCTGACACACTAATTTGAATGACTCAAATTGTTTATATAGACAGAAGCCTGGCAAAATAAAATATTTTCCTGTAGTCCCACACACTCTAGGGACAGCTCTTCCATTCCCCTGACAGTAAGCCGCCCTGCTGTATTCTTGTTTATTGTATTAATTGATTTTCCCTTTGTTGCTTTGAAACCTCTTTAAAAAGACCTACATCAAGGGAGATTTCCCAAATTCCCTTTATTAACCCCTCCCCACCATGTTTCACAATCCTTAGATTTTAAAATTGGATCCAGATCCAACTTTCAGGCCCGAGTTCTTCGACTCAAACAATCTCCCTTTGTCCTGTCCTCTGTGGACAGTGCTCAGCCCTACCCGATCTTAGCCTTCTCACAAAGAGCAGAAGGCCCACTCACACCCTGGGGTTTCCAGGAGCCCAAAAATGTGATAAAACCTGCCAGAGATCATATGGCAGCCTAAAGAGGTATGAGATTGTCACAGCCTACACTTCCACCCTGAAATGGATTCTTGGAGACCGTGGGTAAAGGGACCCCATGGGCAGGCATCCTCTGTGCTTGGCACCTGCTCCTCTCTTCTCTCTTTTTAGCCTGCCTGCCTAGGTCTTGACCCCCTGAGCCTCCTTCTAATGCATGCTCTGGCCTGTGCTCCCCAGTGAAGTTGGAATGAGGGCTTGGAATGGAACAGCGATGGTCCAGAGAACGATTGTCCCTTGGCAGATAGAGACGAATGGACCATCCCTCACCCCAGAGGTCAATGCTGTGAACCACATTTCCTTCCCAGCAGCATCTGCCCATGGGCCCCTCTCTGAGCCTCTTTGTCTCTCTCTTCTCAGTGGGGCTGTCAAAAGCTGAGCCTCACAGGTTGTGACTAATCATTAGCAGATTTTTTTTCCATCCAAGAAGAAGAAAAAGCTGAAGGACATGAAGAAAAACCCCAACAGTGAATAACTCGGAAGAGTTTCCAACATGTGGGTGTTTTTCTGGGACCAAAGATCAGGAAGATTCCAAATGTAAACAATCCCAAAATAACTCAGCTCTCCCAACCCCAGGCATTCCCAGGACTGGATGTCCACACTCCCTCCCTCTCCCTCTGGGAACCCAAGGTCAGGGAGAGGTGGCAGGTCTTGGGCACTGCTTGAGTGAGGTCTTCAGGCACAGCATAGTCTCTGTGAGGCTGGGATTGACTCTTCAGTCTTTTTGACTGTTTGCGGCTTCTTCCTGCCTCATCAGATCAGATCTTCCTGGGATCAGGGACCATGGCTATGGCTTTCTTTGCTCAGAGTCATAACCCATTGTGCTGAAACCAAGCTCCTGAGACTCTTGCCAGCATAGTGTAATGGAAAGAATATGGACTTTGAAGTCACACAGGGTTGGAATCTTGGCTCCACTGCTTATTAATTGTGTGGCCTTGAGTATGTTATTTAGCATCTGGGAATCTCAGTTTCCTCCTTGTAAAACTGGGGCAATGATTCTTACCAGAGAAAATACTCTACCTAATGTGCCTAGTATGATGCCTACTGCCTAGAAAGGGCTCAGTGAATATGCCCTGTCCCTCACCCTCTCCCCAGGTATGTGGCTTGAGCTGGAGAAACCAGTAGGTTCTTTTCTACCCCTCTCTTTTCTAAAAGAAGAATCCTGCATGTGTTCAAAGGTAGAAATCACTCCTTCTCCATATTACTGAAAATCACTATTGCAACTCATATGGAAGAAGAGTATATTTAATATACAGCTTTAAGAAAACTCTCTGGTGGGCCGGCCCTGTGGCTTGGTGGTTAAGTGCGCGCGCTGCAATGCTGGCGGCCCGGGTTCGGATCCCGGGTGTGCATCGAGGCACCACTTCTCCGTCCATCCTGAGGCCGAGTCCCACATACAGCAGCTAGAAGGATGTGCAGCTATGACATACAACTATCTACTGGGGCTTTGGGGGGAAAAAATAAAATAAATAAAATCTTTAAAAAAAAAAAAAAAAGAAAACTCTCTGGAGGTAATAATGCTGGAGGAGATGGTGGAAGTCTTGGTGAAAATTATGAAAGTGGTGACAGCAGAGTTGATGGTATTCATGATGATGAGATAATGGTGGCAGAGGGAGTGGTGGTGATATCAGAAGAGATAGTGGTGATGGACACTCTGGAGGAAATGATGGAGAATGTGGTTAAGGTGATGGTGGGGGCAGTGGTGATGTTGGTGATGGAGGCTACAATGAAGTGAAGATGAGGGTAGTTGTGGTGATGAGGATAACAGTGGTGGTGATAGTGGTGATGAAGTCTATGTTGGAGGTGACAATGTTTGTGTTGTTTGGGATGATTATGTTACACTTGACTTGGAGTCATGGTGAGATATGGTAATTTGTGATCAGGACTACCATCAACCAGTTATCCACTCCAGCAGAAAAGGGCACAGAGGAGGCAGGCAAAGCAAGGTGGAAGAATGTTTTATGATTAACTGTTACTTTGGCCCTAAACTCCAATAGAGAACATTAGACTTCTTAATCATCCCTGATTGAACACATATGTTTATCTTGGCTACTTCCAGAAGCCCCGCTAAAATTTCATTAATGGAATTTTGAAAAAAGGCATAAACCCACAAGGAAAGAGAATGGGAGAGGAAACAGCAGCAGACAAGAGAAGTCAAGAATTTGGAAATTATAAAGTGCATGGATGAGTGGTACCTGACTTAGCAGACCACAGAAAACTGAAACCCAAGCCTGCAAGGATATGGGGGTAGATGGCAGGAGCCAATAGGTAGCAAAACATTTCTAGCCACAGAATCCCAGAAAAGCCTGGGAATTGGAGGCACCAGTTACTTTTGAAGGCAGGGGTTCAGAATGAGGGTGAAAAATGGGAGAATTGGTCACAAATTTTAAAAAGAAGCAGCAAGGACCTCCCCATCCCAGATTTATTCCTCTACCTTGTTCATCCAGGTAATCATCCCCTCCCACACTGGCAGAAAACAGAAGGTTTATGCTCTGAGATGTTGAACCAGATAGCTTGTGCAGTGGAAGTATTGTAGCCAATGAGGTTTATCCAAGACATAGTAACAGTCATGTGTCACTTAACGACGGGAATATGTGTCATTAGGTGATTTTGTTGTTGTGTGAACACCATAGAGTGTACTTAAACAAACCTAGGTGGTATAGCCTACTACACACTTAGGCTATATGATGCTAATCTTATGGGACCACTGTCGTATATGTGGTCTGTCGTTGACCGAAATGTCATTATGCAGCATATGACTGTATTGCTAATTGAGATGTTGAAACAGAAAGGTTCTGGACATAGAAGCACCAGGCACAGCTAGGGGAGGAGTGAGGAGCCAATTTGAAAAGAGAGGGATTAAAGATAAGCCTCTTTCCTTTAGGAAAGAGGCTCTTAGCTCTCTTCCTCATCAAGCCCCAGAACACTGGAAGCCAGGTTAATATTATGCAGGCGAGATATTGGAGGAGACTTCCCTGGGGAGACTGATTTGCCTAAGAGAAAAGACCTACAGGTTTTGATATTTAGTCTCCCTGTGAAACTGCAAATCCCGCTCAATTACCCTATGGTGAAGTCCACCTGTCAACAACTTTCTCTCTTCACCTTCCACCACATCCGGTCACAATTTTAGTACTTCACACATCAATATGAATGGACAGCTAAGAATTATTTGATATTTCAGGAAGGCCATCAATGTGAAAGGCGGAGATCAAAACAAACTAAGAGGAAAAAGGGACATAGAGGAAACAACAAAGAATAAAAAGACAGAAATCATGATTAACATTTCTAGAATGATAAAAAAAGATTATGCCTCCTTTAAATGAGAAATGGAGGTTATTTTTTTGAAAAGGAGCAGAAAAAAAGAAAGTTCTTGAAAATACTTTCTTATAAATAACATCCATATTTAGTTTAAAATTTAAAAGAAGGATTGGAAGATAGAGTCAAGAAAAATTCCCCAAAAGTAGAACAAAAATACCAAAGAAATGGAAATTGACATAAAAGTTAGATAATCAGTCTAGAAGTAGCATCTAAAAATATGAATCCTAGAGAAAAATAAAATGAAGGAAGGAGGTGAAATTACCAAAGAAACAAACAAGAACATTTCCTAGAACTGCAGAACGTGAATTTACAGGTTGAAAAGTTTCTATGAATTCATGGCAAACTGAATTTAAAAACAAAAACAACTCACCCAGAGGCAGTGAAAAATCTCAAAAACACTAGAGATGAAAACTTTAAAAGTTTCCAGAATAGGGAGAAAAGTTTATTTACAAATTATTGGGAATCAGAAATGCATCAAAGAGCTCAAAAACTACCATATAAGCTAGAAGAAAATGAAAAATCCCTCTAAATTCTGAGGGAAATGATTTCCAAACTAGAGTTCTATACCCAGCCAAACTAACAATTGAGTGTGACAATAAAAATAAAGACATTTTTGGATAAAAATGGTCTTTAAAAAATTACCTTCCAAGGGCCGGCTCCGTGGCTTAGCGGTTAAGTGCGCGCGCTCTGATGCTGGCGGCCCGGGTTCGGATCCCGGGGGCGCCCCGAGGCACCACTTCTCCGTCCAACGCGAGGCCGAGTCCCACGTACAGCAACTAGAAGGATGTGAACCTATGACATACAACTCTCTACTGGGGCTTTGGGGGGAAAAACTGAATAAAAAATTACCTTCCAAGCACTTGTTTCCAGAAGGATATTTGGGGAATGTTATCCACCTTAATTAGTAATTAAACCAAGGAAGAGGAAGGAGACAAAGGATCTAGCAATCAGGATTGTAGGTATCAGGAAGGTATCAGGATGATAGTCATGCAAAATATGTAGAGAACAGGCAGTCCATCTTGACTGTGAGGATGGGGAACTCCAGGAGGGAGGTCTCCAAGAAGAAAATGAAACAGACTGTAATGTACATTCAAAGAAAATTTTCAGTTCCATTGGAGAGTTTGGGGATGAATTAGTAAATGATACACAGAAAATTAAGCAAATGGCAAAACAAGGTAATTATTTGTTACAAGAGAACCAAAACATTGTACAAGAAAGGAAAAGTGGCTCAATTGTGAATGATAGTAATATACTAATAGGAATGCAAAGCCTGGATATAGCTGTGATCAATATCAATATTCTCCGTGTGTGTGTGTGTGTGTGTGTGTGTGTGTGTGGTGGTGGTGGTAGTGTATGAGAGCTGAATCTTCATCTTCCATAGCAGAAGGCCAATAGATAAAACCTAAAACTGAAAAATGCAAGAAATACCAGTATTACCATATCATTTAGAAATATGATAATAAACATTAGAAGAAAGAGTTAAAACAATTCAAAGTGTTTGCCTCAGGAAAGGAGGACTCAGAAGTGAACAGGATTGGAGCAGAAGTCTTATGGTTTTCATTATAAACCTTGTAGAACATTTTACTTTCAAAAATATGTACATGTATTACTTTGATAAAAAAATAAAGATTTAAATAGAATATAAAAATGAGAACTCTAGCGAGCTGTGCTAGATTATGTGGAGAACTCTTGACCAAATAAGTCAGTCCAAATGGCTCAGAACCAAAATCAGCTGAAAGACCTGCTCCATCTACAACCTTTAGGTCCAAACCCAAGTTTTGGATGTGTCCACACTCACCAGAAAGCCACAAAAGGGAGCTCAAGAAACACAGAGACATCTTGCATTTGCTCCATTGCTCAGACCTTTCCAGGACCATGTGGCTGCCACATGGGAGAGAGAGGAGTGGAAAGAAAAGGTTCAAGCCAAAAAGGAGAAATGATTAGGCCTTCTCTCTAGGGGAGCAGGCCCTAGCCCTCATACTGCACCCATGTGGGCTAGACATTCAGTCTGGCACACTATCTCCTTAACGAGCACAGTGCACCATAAGGTATTCTTAGACCTGAATAACTATTGCAACAGTCTTCCTTGAGGGTAGAGTAAGGAGGGAGAAGCAAGCTGTGAATGATTCCTAGAATCTAATAGTAATGGTGGCAGTGAAGCTGGAGGTGACAATGTGTTAATGGAGCTGATAGAGGTAGAGAAAGTGGTAATGACAGTGGGAGTTTTATAATGAGCATGATACCTCTATCGACAGATAGAGTGACAGAAGAAGTGATGGGGCAGTGATGGTGCTAGTGATGGTGAAAGTGATATTGATAATGATATTGGAAGTAAGGGTGAAAGTAATTATAGTGGAATAATGAAAGTGATTGTATTATTGATGATAGAGATGATAGTGGCAGTGAAGAGGGAGATGTTAGAGAAGGGGGTATGAACAGTGATAGTGGAGGGGATATGGTGGTGATAGTGATGCTGGTGAGAGAGATGGTAACAGTAGGGTTGATGGCAGTGATAGGAGTGATACAAGGGGAGTTGTTAGTAATGTGGATGGCATTGATAATTATGGCAATGAAGGTGGAAGTGATAGTGGTGGTGCTTAGTAGTGACAATGGTGGGAATGATGGGAGTTATCGTGGCATTGATGTTGGAGGTCATAGTGGTGGGAATGTTGGCAGTGATGATGGGTTTCATAGTGGTGGGAAAATTGGAGTGATTATGGCCAAGATGGCAGATTTCATGTTGGTGAGAATGGTGGTATTGGTAATGGAGGCAATGATGCTGAACATAGCAATGACAGACACAATATTATCAATATGGGAATATTAATCAAGATCATAAGACAGACACGTATGAAGGGCATCTAAAGACAACAGTCTGGATAAGGCTGAATTATGCTATAGTAACGAACAGTGCCCACACCTTACAGAGTTTCCATTGCAAAACTTTAATTCTAATACAATGTGTTAAAAGGTGGTTCTGCTCTCATAGTCACTCATGGACCGCCCTGATGGAAGATCCAATTCTACGTGCTTTTAGGATCACCGTGGCAGTAAGAAGAGAATGTGATGAATCACGCATTGTTTCTGTATTGGTCAGCTTGGGCTAGGTTATGGGGTGGTAATGAAAGACTCCAAAATTTCTACAGCTTTACCAACAACAGCATTTCTCACTCACACTCTACATATATTGCAGATTGGCTGTGGCTTTCTCCACATCATTTTCACTCTGGGATCCAGGCTGATGGAGCAGCCTGGAGGCATCTGTAACTTTGCCAGTCTTGCGGCAGAGGGAAAAGAGAATATGGTGAAGCATGTTCTGGGTTTCCAAGCTTCTACATTTTATTGGCCAAAGCAAGACTAATTTCAAAAGAGGCAGGGAAGTGCAATCTTCTCAGGTGCCTGGAAAGAGGAGAACCGGAATATTCGTGAATTCTTTTATGACTGATAGGCACTGTTTGCTCATAGAATAGAGGAGGTAGTAAGGACAATGGAGCCATCGTGGAAGGCTGATCTGGTCATGGAGGAAGGATCAATGTGGAGGGGCTTAGGGGGTGAGGAGAAAACTATTTAGAGGGAGGAAACACCAGGAGCTAGAGGCAGGATAAATCATGGCAAAATCCACAAACCTGCTTGCCATTGCTCCTCAGTTCCCTTGGTTTTTCTGGCTTTTCAGAAATCCACTAGATTCTGGGAAAGTTTATTTGGAGCACAAGATTCACAGAGAGAAGCAGCAGCATATAAGGATGGAAAGGTCAACTAGAGCCAGAGCATGGAGGGCTTTGAATGCCATGCTGAGATATTTAGCAACATAAACCACAGATGAAATGCTACACAGCCACATAAACTTGGGGAATGCTGCATGCTCCATCCCCCTCTTGTACATTAACTCTTCACACCAGGAAACCCACTGATGCTAACTCTGCCATCCTCAACACGTGGCTTCCGGTCACTCTGGGTTCAACCTCCCGGTCAGCAGGAGAGGAAAGAACAAGGAGTGGGGCATAGCAAGTTTTTATGGGCCAGACCAGGAAGTGGTATACATCACTTCGTATCACTGGACATAACTTAGTCATGTGGTTTCACCTAACTGCAAGGGAGGCTGGGAAATGTAGACCAGATGTTTACCCAAATCAGGAAAGATGAGGTTTAGGAGGACAGCTAATGTTTTCTTCATGACAGCTCTCCTCAAATCTTTTAAGGACTTGAATCTGAATGAAGGCCAAAACTTTCTCAGTGTTGCTTCAGAGGGGAGGAAGGGATAGGGAGGCAGATGTTGGCTCAATGTGTGGAAGGACTTTCTTGACCATTTTAACAGAATCGTGGACTATCAGGGTTGGGAGGATTTGGGGAACTCTGTTTAAAAATCTCTAATGATGGAGCCCTCTCTGTGTGTTAGGTAGACTGTTCCATTTCCAGAGTTCCGCTGGCTAGAAGTATTGACCACTGAACTCACACAGAATTGTGAACAGGAGCAAATGAGCAAAGGTATGTGTTGTTACCCTTTGTGTCAGTCCCTGCCTCCATACCTTTCTTCAACAACCTTTTGGTCTTTAGTTGTGTTTGATGGACACTCAACTCCCACAGATTCCTTCATATCCCCAAGTACCAGGGCCATATATGTGGCAACTTTTACTTACGCTGTGGGGATAATATTCTAAAGGATGGCTTCCTGCAGGCCCAGTGCAGGTGATAGCTTAAAGAGTGATCACTAGACCTTACTGTTCTGAACAGTCCATCTGTCACCTCTGTGCTCATTCTCATCGGCTGTGTGTCTCTGCAGGCCCAGCCCTGCTACTACATTGCCCAGCTCCAATCCTCTCCCCGATCCTCTCCCCAGTTCGCAG
Organism: Ceratotherium simum simum; assembly: GCF_057802395.1. NCBI lineage: Eukaryota > Metazoa > Chordata > Mammalia > Perissodactyla > Rhinocerotidae > Ceratotherium > Ceratotherium simum. Next base: position 14,835,463 of record NC_141910.1, on the reverse strand, counting down.
GCACAGAGGGTGCAGGGTCTTTGAGTTTTCTCCAGAAGCTGTCAAATTTTTGTTTTCCTATGCTGAGCAAATGATTTCCCTTTGCCTCCCATCTCTCTTCTCTGAGGCCAGCTTTGTCAACCACACGGCTCTTCAAGGGACTTTGCTTCACACTAAGGTACCTACTTAGAAGAGGCATTATGTCCCTCCCTTAGGAGAGAATCACTGCAGCTAGTCAGGGGGTTAGATGATCTGGATTCTTTTTCCCCTGCTGTCCATCCATTTATCTATTTCATCTATTCACTAGCACTTGATTTATTGAGCATCTGCTGTATGTTGGACACATAGCAGGTACAGGGCCTAGCACAGATCAAGGACTCAATAACCAGTAGCTCATTTCCTTCCCACTTGTCCCTGGGAAAATTCTCCCTGCAGGGGAAACGACACTTACCACCACGAGGCTCTAGTTCTGGATGCCGGGGAGGGCTGTCCAGCTGTGGGATTGGCCACCCCTGAGCATAGGGCCCCCTGTCCCTCAGACTTCCACAGAGGAGACAATGACCTAGGGAGGGGTCAGGCCCGAGTGTTCAATCTCCAAAGCCACTCCTGGCCTATAATATCTGTGATTGACCGTGACAATAATCCTGACAGTCTGATGTCCTCTGTACAGACAGGAAATCCAGTCTTTATAGTTGATAAACTCACAGGGGTTCTGGGTAGTCCTCCAGGGAGGTCTGATCCAGTCTCCCGGTGCCAGACCCGGGGCATTCCTGTCTCTTCTGCAGTCTCGTTGACTGTCTCACTAACTGCAGTCTGTCTGATCCTGACTTTGTGAGATGCAGTGGGCCGGTTTCCTCTGGCAGCCTCCCTTGGGAAGCAGCATGACCTCATTTAGGCCCAATGTCCCTGCAGGGACCTGGCTCCCAGAGAGCCACTCAATGGTCAAGTGACAGGGGTAGCCCCACTCCCCATGCAGAGAACCTTCTGGACAGCCATTTTCCCAGCCATAGGGTTGGGTCTGTAGGTCTGCACCACTCCCCAGAGCACCATTCAAATCACAGGGGGTGCCATGCTTACAGGCTACAATGTGAATGGTGCCCCCTGGGGCTGTGCAGCATAGCAGCCGTAAAGTACACTTCACTTGCATCAATAATGTGTTCTTCTTGAGTGCAAAGAACTGTAAGGTTTCAAAGCCCACTTCTGTGCTTTCAATTGATCCTCAAAACACTCTATGGTCCGGTGGCATTTCCGTTTCACAGAGGGGAAACTGAGGCCCTGAGACAGAAAGTGGCTTCCCCAGGGTCACACAGCTGTGAAGTGGTGGAGCAGGAGCTGGGGCCGTAGGCTGTGCCTCAGCAGAGCGCTCTGTCTGCAGCATCGCGTGGCAGCTCCTTGCCTCCTACCATGAGGCCTCCAGCCCCACCAGGCTCCTGCCACCCTGGCTACCCGCTCTGCTCCGTCTCCTATTCCTTTTGGGTCCAGGTTCCTCATTTCCAAAACAAATATGTGATAAGTAGTCTGGGCTGATGAAAGAGGACAGAGGTGCAGTCTCTCCTCCAGGTAACACAGGTGTGTTTTCTTAGGGACCTTGTCCTTAGAACTCCTTTGGTGCCTTAATGGGAAGTGAGGAGGGAAGATCAACCCCCTGGATCTGGCCTAGGATGAAGTGAGGGAGGCAGGAGCCACACTCTGGCAGAGGGGAGCACTGCTGGCCCGCTACATCCCACCTTGTGTCTGTAGCCCAGCCCCCTTCTTGTCCTCTGCTCCTGTTAGATACTCCTGACATCCAGAAATCTGAGATGCCTGGAAAAGAGGCGAAGAGGCAGCAAGCGGCTATGAGCTCATCCTTGCTGGCCGGCGCCGGGTGCCCCTGCGGGACCCTTTTTCCATGGCGGGGTCCAGTCTCCTCGGGTGGTGATGACTTCAGGGCTGGAGATTCCCCACTGGCTGCCCCGGGGGATGGACACTGGCTTGTGGTGCATTCCAGCCGTGCTCCCCTCAGCCCTGGCGACGTGAGAACCAGAGTCCGCGACCCTCTGTCTCCTGGCTACTCTCCTGGGGAACCTCAGGCCCAGCGCGTCCCTGGCCGTCTATTCGGCACCTCCTTCTGACCCAGACCTTTCCAGTCCCGCTCTTCCTGTTCCAGGGATGGAAAGTTCAGGACCAGGAGATGTGTCCCTCCTTCTTCCTCTTGGCCTAGCTTCCCCTTCTGCCTTTCTCGCTTCTCCATCGGGCCCCCAGTATGCCCCTGAGCCCTTGGCTCTGCTTGCTTAGCAGACATCAGCTCAGACAGAGCCAGTGTCCCCAACACTGGACACTGATGGCTCCATGAAAGCTGTGACCTGAGAGAGGTGGGTGTGGGTAGACAGACCCCAGATCTGCCTGTGCGTGCTGATGAAGGCCCTTTATGGGAACTTTTCTCATCCTTCTCCTTCCCACGCCTGTCGTGAAACACTCCACTCCAACCTTGTCCAAACCTCCCTCCTGCCCAGCCCTGAGCAGCCACGGTTCTCCCGTCCCACATTGCCTTGGCAATTCTTTCCTTTCTCCTGGTCTCCCTCATGATCTTAGGGCATTTTGTGGGCCCTGTGCACTGGGGTGTCCCTACCCATTGACCTCTCATATCCAGCCCTGCCTGGCTAAGCCAGCCACTATGCTCTAGCCTAGGACTTAATTTTTCTTGAGAGCATTTCCACAATTAACGGCCTTCCCTACACCTTTCCCTCACTGCACCTCATCTCGTAGCACCACATGTCTCTCATTATTGTCTCCATGTTGCTGGTGACTGGCCCACAGCCCATCTCTTGGCTCTCACCCTCAGCCTCTCTTCTTGAAGTTGCTGTCTACACTTGCTTCTCTACACAACTTGCCCTTCACAGCTCAGCCTGTCCACTCGGACTCAGGCCCCTCCACCCCACTGAGTCTGTGTTCACTGTGGTCACCAGTGGCCTCATTGCCAAGTTCTTCTCTGATCTCTCTCCTTTGACCTCTCCGGTAGTCGATTACACTGACCACTCTCCTCCTTGACCTCTCTGCTACCCTCTGAGCCAAAGGACTCTAAAATGCAGGGGCTTAAGAAAGATGGAAATTCACTTCTCTCTGAGGGAAAAGGCTGGTGTCAGGACCCAGGGCCTTTTGTCCTGCTGTCTTCCATGTGCCACTTCCATGTCTTAGTCCTGGACAGTGGCTCCAGATCCTGTCACTAGTGGGAAAGGGGAGACAAGGAAGGGGAAGCCATGCAGCTTTCTTTAGAGACAGGACTCAGAAGCTGCCATGTCACTTCAGCTCGACGTCCCACTGGCCAGAACAAGGCACATGGCCTGAACTCGCTGAGGACTGTGATCTCTAACCAGGCAGGAATTCCACTGCCCTGTGAGGAGGGAGAGCAGATATTGGGGGACAACTATCTCTGATGGTTCCTTTAAGTGTGGGTGCTCCCTGTCCAGGCTTACTCTCTTCTCTCTCTACATGTTCTCCAGAGGAACTTAAAGCATCCCCTGGATTCAAATCTGCCTTCCTGAAGTAAGGGCCCCCAAATCTATATCCTTAGCACCAATGTACATCCTGACTCTGCACCCACATTTCCATCTCACAACTGGGTAATTCATTTTGGAGGTCCTACTAGCATCTTGAAATCAATATGCCTCTAAACCTAACTCATTATTTTCTCCCCAAACCTCTGTTCCCTCATGGAGCCCTTGCTCTTGTGTGTGGCACCACCTCTCCTCCCTCAGGGTTCCCTCCGTGTTCTCTGTGTAATCCATCCCTCAACCTCCCTCAAAGCCATCCCTTCCTCTCCACCCTGCTGCCTTGGTCCAGGTCTCTTCACTTCTCTCCTGGCCTCACAGCTACTTGCTAGCTGTCCCCATGCCTCCTGTTTGTACCTGCCTTGCCAGATCTACAGCGCAGCCAGACCCTCTCTAAAATGTGCATCCCCTGCTCATACACCTTCCATGGCTCTCCACTGCCCATAGTGCATACCTCAGCTGGGTGCTGCTCCTCCTTCCAGCCCATGCCCTGCTTCTTCCTATCGCAGCTTTGCCATTCCAAATGACTTCGTGAGCTCTGAAAACTACATGTGTTCCTTGGCCTAGGTTTCCCACCATTCGCATTCTCTCTATCTGCTCTGCCACGTGGCAGATACCTCCTCAGCCCTCAGGACTTGGCCTAAGTGTCCACCCCTCTGAGAAGCTCCTTCTTACCCTCTCCTCTGCCTTTTGGGGGCACCGAGACATAACTCCAGGCCCTGGCCTCTATGACACAGCCTTTGTCTGTCCCAGAGCCAGAACTGTAATGAGCCATTTCTGCCTCTCTCTCTCACCTGGACCGTGTACTTTCCATCTCCCCGTCCCCAGCATCAGGCACAAGGCCTGGAAAATAAACAATCATCCAGGAAGTGGTTGTTGAAAGAATGAATGATCAGGGTCCGCCCCGGTGGTGCAAGCGGTTAAGTGTGTGCGCTCCGCTGCGGCAGCCTGGGGTCTGCAGGTTCAGATCCCGGGTGCACACCGATGCACCACTTGTCAAGCCATGCTGTGGTGGCATCCCATATAAAGCAGAGGAAGATGAGCATGGATGTTAGCTCAGGGCCAATCTTCCTCAGCGAAAAAAAAAAAAAGAGGAGAATTGGCATCGAATGTTAGCTCAGGGCTGATTTTCCTCACAAAAAAAAAAAAGAAAGAAAGAATGAATGATCATGTCACCCTAGCTCAAAAAACATCAGTGGATCACTGGTTCCTCACTGACTATATAATAAAATCTAAGTCCTTTTCCAAGGCATTTGGGGCTCTGCATGTTAAGACCATCAGATTTTTTTAGGCTCAACTCCTACTCTATCACCCAGACTTGCCATTTCTTCTCATACCCATGTACTCTTAGGCTCCTGTGTCTTTTGTCGGTTGCTTCTCTCAGCCTGGAGTGCCTTTTTCCTTTCTTCGACTGTTGAACACCTATTCATCCTTCAAAACTCACTTTCGTGCCACCTTCTTTGATTGGCCCACTCAGTCACACATTTTTTGCTCTGTGCTCCTGCTGCTTGCAATGCCATCGTAGTTCTTCATTGTAACTAAGAGAGTACAGTGTCCAGAAGTGGTATTGACATCCAGCACTCCCTCCTTCCATCTGGAGTTCTCTCCTTTCTCTGCTGTCCCCACCACCCACATGGCTGAAGAGAGGGGACTGCCCTGGACTTTGGCAACCCTGCCTTTATGGTCACAGTTGGGACTTTCCCAAGCCGGGTCAATCATAGCTCCTTACCTTTCTGGTTCTAGTTCATTGGTTCAAGATCAACTACCTCACTCAGTCCAAGCCACTCAGAGTCATTCCCTGATATATTTTTTAAAATAAAAACTGAGAAATAAAATGAAGTAGAAGTAATATGATGTAAAACTTGGAAGCTGTTGGCGGCCATGTTTCTTTTGTGTGAAGAAATCCATTGTGCAGTGAGAGAAGGAAGCTAACACATAGAGAGGCATGGATGCGAGGTAGAGATAGAGACAGAGAGGAGAAACAGTGAGAGAGAGACCTGGAGGTGCTTGAAGTTTCCTGAAGCCCAGTTGCATCCTTGCTCTTGCCGTGACTTGGGTGGATTCTCTGAGTGAATAATATCCATCTTTTTTCCTAATCTGGTTCAAGTTGCAACCAAGAGTCCTGGCTAATATAGATACCCATTCAGTTCTGCTTAGTACTGGAGCTATCTGAGTGCAAATCTGAGCCCACCCCCATCTGTCTCTGAGCCTGTAGAGGGTGCAGCCCCCATTGGCTGCCCCCCATTATGGCAGAGTCCCCACCCAGGCCCACGGCCCTAGACCAGGGCTGGTCCACCTTTGCTAATTCAGGGACTAAATGCTCTCACACAGGGCAATTGGGCTGCTGCCTGACCATGGCTTTCTTCCCATTTCAGGCTGTGTAAACCCATCAACAATTAGCAGGTTAATAGTCTGAGAGCCAAGGTCACTCGTGGTTTGTTTACTGCAGCCGCTGTTCCCCTGGGCTGAAGAGTCCTTTCCACAGGTGTTTCTTCAGCCTGGGCTTGATTTATTCCTCTTCTCTTCCCTCCCTCCCCCAGGCGAATTATTGCTTTTGTTTATAATTGAGTTAAATAAACTGACCTCCATCTTCCCCAGCAGAAGCCCTCATGCCTACACGGTCCATTAATGCTGCCACAGTGTGGCTGAACATCAGCCAGCCTGTAGGACACCAAACATCTGGATCCTGAGGATGCCTCAAGTGCCGCTGCTGGAGGTCAAGCATCAGGGCTTGTGGAAAAGGACGCTACAGCACTATCAGTGACCTGAGACTTTGCCTGGCACTCACATCAAACCATTCCTGAAGCAAAGTGGTGAGTTCAGTCTGGGTGTATGTTCTGAGCCATGGGCCAGGCCTTGGAGGGGAGTGAGATGTATCTCTGGGAAGAGACCATGGAGCAGATCCATAGAAGAAGGGGATAGCCAAACGGATGTGGCTGAACAGAGGGGGCTTTGATGGGGGCAAAGGAGGTACCGTTCCCTGCTCAGCTGGGAGCCACTGGGGTGGGCAGTCACTGGGGCCCTTTCTGGTGGTGCTGCCTGCATTGGAATTGAAGCTGCAGGGATTAAGTCATACACTCTCCAAGGGCCCACTCCAAGCAGGAAACCATAAATACTGGGCTGTTTTTGGTGAACGAAGATCAGCCCCGGGCCCATCAGCAGGGTGTCCTCAGCAGAGAGGAACAGACACACTTTTTCACTCTGGCTCCCATGTGGCCCAGCACATGGGGAGCTGTCTAGGTGGGTGGGGGCTACCAACCAGAGCTTGGCTGTCCCCCCAGCCCCTTGCCCTAAGCCCTGATGTCACCAGCCTAGACATCTGGCTGTCAGGTCTGATTGAGCTCATGCTTGGAGGGAGCCTAGCTCCACCCACATCTGTGCCCACCCAGCCAGGATCACTCACAGGTGCTTCCTCCCTTCTGAGGGCAGAACACTACCCACACTGAGCCTTGATGTCCTCATCATTAAATGGGGATTATAGTAGCACCTACCAGGAAGGGTTGTCCCGAGGATTAACAAGATCATGAGCTGAATGTACTCAGCATCCAACCAGTGATAGCTACTACTAGCGTTACATAACGAGATGCTCCTCTCACTCTCTGTGATGCTACCATTCTGTGTGACCTTGGGAGAGCTACCCTCTTTGAGCCTCAGTTTCTTCATCTGTAAAATGAGAGCATTTCTGTCAAGTTTCCTTTGTTAAGCCAAAGTTTCATTATCTGTAAAATGAGGATAATATTATTTTCTTAATTATCTTATGGTGGGGAGGGAAAGGAAGAGGGTCAAATGACATCTGGTCAACATGATAAAGCTTTGTGAAGTATAAAGAGCTGTTCTAATTCAAGGGATAATAATGGTAACGAGTAATAATGATAAGTGCTAATTAGTGCTAGTGGTTTCCTGATGCTATTTCATTTGCTTGTTAAAGGGTTAGGGGGGAATTTCCAAAGTATGTGCTGAGGAGGAAGCCTGGCAGAGTGGCCCTGGGCAGAATGTAAATTATGGGGGATGTGGCTGAAATGGAGACATTCGGCCTACTCTTGGAATGTCTCCAAATCGTTAGGTGTGGGGTTTGGACAAGCTCCCCAAGTAGTTCTGACGCCCTCAACTCCCACCCCATTCCCCTTCTTGGGTATTCCTCACTTCAGCTCAAGTCTTTGAGGATTGTTGTCAAGTCAGTGCCCCAGAGTTCGCATTCACAGTGATTATCAGATACTCACACCTGTGTGTGATTGAGATCCCTGTAAGGGAAGAGTCTGCACTGAGAAGGGGTGGGCTTAGAGTTGGGTCACAAGAGGAGAGCTCCACAGAAGGGAGACTGCATGCAACTGTCCCCTTGGCTGATGGTCTTACGTGCCTCCTTTTTGTATTGGCTGAGATACTTTCAGTTGCTGTGTTCTCAGGAGCCAGCACAGGGTCTAGACTGGGTAAACTTGGCCTCTTTAATCTCACATTTCCATTCCAGCCCTCCACTGGTCTGCCCCTCTCTTGGAAGGTATCATTGGTATCTTGTGCACGTCTCCACGAGTCAAGCACAGTGTGGTAAGCTTTATTTTCTATACCTTGTATTGTGAGGACAATACATTTCATTTTTCAAACATAGCATATTGTGATGTTAATTAAGTGTCTTGGGGTAGGATCCCCTAGAAACAGTCCTGGGACAAGGATTTGAGAGCAATTAGGAAAGCGACCCCCAGAAAGCACTGGGGGAGTACAGAAGTGAGAAAGGGAAGGGAAGAAGCCAACAAAGGGGGTGCATATCTCGATAGCTATCAGCGAGGGCAATGGGGCTCAATCTCACTGGGGACTCGGGCAACAGAGTTGGCCCAAGCAAGGGGAAGGAAGGTGGGTGTCCATCCACCACCTCCCCATCTTTCTTTGGCTGAGGACTGCCTCCAGCACCTCTGGCCTGTCCATGCACAGGCAGAGTGTGTGTAGCAGGCAGTCTTCAGTCTGTAGAGGTGACTGCTGAGGACTATGGCAGGGCACCAAGGAAACATGCTGCAATATGCCTTTACAAATGAGGTACATCCCCTACTCCTGCCCTCAGCCTCAGTGAGACTCTGATGAGTAATTCAGAGTTGGGAATGGCAGGGCTGATGCACTATGACAGGGTGTTCAAACAATGCCAGAGATAGTCATTATGAGATGAATGAAAAGTTGATTGAGGCTCCTGTTGGGAGACAATGCTCCATGGGTCTCTCTCGTTTCTGCACACTTTGCCAGCACAGGCATGGGCTTGCTTTGTTCCCAACTGCCTTTTCAAGGTTATTTGTATGGTTAACAGTCTAGGAAGGCAAAGAAGGTGTCTCCCTCTGGAGCAGAGGGCAACTTTGTTTACCGTCCAGTACAATAAAGAGAATGTCTTCCTCGGGTCAAAGTTTAGGCATGCTTACTGCCTATTATAAAAGATTCAGGATCCCTAAGCTCGGGGATCCTCTCCTGTCATGCAATCCATGGTTTGTGCAGGCATCACTTGACCCTCTTTGCTTCACCATGTAGGAATTAGAGTTCCTGGAACTGGCGCAGATGCTAATACTCTGGACACTGCTATTACTGTGAGTAATAAACTATCCTTGATCTCTGACCCAGAGTCTCATATCTTCTGCCAGCATCCATTTAACAGTGGCAGGCAAACTTGCTAGCTTGCAAGTAGGGTAAAAATCTCAGCTCCTTCTATAGTTCTAGACACCTCTCCCACCTGCTCAAGCACCTGGTCATCATGTAAGTGATGAAAAGTGACATGAGACCTCCTGCTCAGGAACTCAAAATCTACTTGGGCAAGTAAGACAAATGAATAGGAAGTAAGAAATCATCCACAACATGGTCTGATCACTAACAGAATCGTGCTTGAGTAGGGGCTCTGAGAGTGGGGGGATTGGAGGGAGGGAGAAGAGCTGGACAAAGCAGGGAGGCTGGGAGAAAATGCTAGGTGTCTAGGGCAGTGCTGGGATAGATGAGAGTTGACCCCAGCACAGAGTCAGGAGCACCCAGCTGAGGAATGTAGACTGGGCTGTGGGGGTCATGGGAACCCCAGAAGACCTTCCTGTTGCCCATTTCCCCCATGATCCATCCTTATCTTCTCTGACCACTTCATCCTCTTTAACTCACTGTGCCCTAAGGTGCCCTAGAAAAGTCCCCACAGAATATGTGGCAGTTTAGTGGGACACATAGCTGTTTGTGTGGCCTGGGATTTGGAGTGGGGGCTGAGTCCAGAGTCCATAAGGTCCCCCACCTGCTCTCTCAGGCAGCAGCCAGAGACCACCAGGAACGTCCAACAGGGAGAAGATTTATGGCTGAGCCAAGAGAAGCATCCCTGTGAAGATACCTACACAGTCGTTTCAACAGGAGAATTTATAAGCGTCCTCCTCCGCTTGCTACTGAGTGGAAAAATACACTGAGCCCAGAGCTGTGAGCTCCTTGCCAAGGCCTGTGACTCATCTCCATGTCATAAATAATGGGTCCCTCATGACAAAGCAGAGAAGGGAGCCAGGCCCAGGGCCACGTATTTATTAGAAAAGAGAGTGGAATCATTAGTTGGGGGGCTTGGTTTCCGGAAAACTCAAACCACACGATGTTGGAGAAGGTCAGGAGGCACTTCCACAGGAATTCAGACCTGACATTTTTTTCATATTCTCAACCTTTCCTCTGGGGTGGAGACCCCTGATGCATCCACCAGAGGCATCCCCTGGCCACCCAGTTCCATGGACCAAGACAGGACCTTGCTGTGTCCCAGGCCCTGCCAGGCGCCCCCTTGGAGTCCTGACACTTCTGACGGCCACGAAGGGAGTCAGAGCAGTGTGCCTCGGTGGCCACCGCACTGTGAGCATCAGGAAACATTTATTGCCTGGAAGTGTGACCTCTGGCAAGTTATGGCCCCTCCTGGGGCCTCCATTTCTCAAGCCTTCCAGGGCCGCTGTCAGAATGAGGTGGGAGAGTAGATGAGGCACACTGCAGGCACCCGCAACTGGCTGACACTTGTGAGAGGCATGGTCTGGGGACGAAAGGAAAGAGAAGGAAAGATTCATGCCTCTGCGGATCACTCTTTCTGGATCCTTCTCCCTGTCTCTGTGCCTCACCCTGTCTCTGGGTTTATAGGACTAAGAATCTAAGGATAATAGATGCAGACAGGTAGGAACAGTAAATCATTTACAGACTGTTAATGAAACATTTTACACTTGAAGAAAACACAGTCATGTGTGATTCGGGGAAAGCTGAACTTGTCATCTTCCCCTAAACCCACCTTGTGTTGTTCATCACCACCTCCCTAGTTGCTCAGACCAGAAAACTCTGTCTCCAGGATGATACTCTGTTTTCCCATCTCCCTGCAGCAGTCACTAAGGGCTGTGCAAGCTCTCTCTAACATCTCTTCCCTCCTCCCTGTACCTGCTCAGGGCACCACTGTCCCTCACCTGATGGCACAGGCCTGAGCAAGTTGCATTTCCAACCCTTCGGTGGCCTTCCACTACCTTCTGGCTAAAGTCCATTCCCTTCAGTGTGGCTCCCGGGTCCCCTGGGATGCAGGCCTGGTGGTGCCACGCCATGGAGGCTTCATGACTTCTTTCTCTTACACCTGGCTGACACCTGCTCACTCAGCGAGGCCCAGGGCTGACCCCTCCTTCTGCACGCTGTTTCCTCAGAGCCACCTCGGCTGGGCAGACACCAGCCTCAGCCTCCTGAAGCCTTGGTGGCCCTTAACTGCTGCTACCCATCCGTGTCCCCAGGCTGGCTGTGCACTCCTCTGGGCAGGGACTGTCTTACTCACCTAATCCTCCCTAGCTGCACAGACCCTGGCACACAACTGCAGCCAAGGAGAACTCAAGTTGTGAATGATGAATGGCTGAAGAGATGAATGGAGTGATGAATCAATTCTCCCTTTATGACAGCCCTTGGCACACACTGGAATGTGTGCTGAGTCTGCTTCCCCACTCTGAACTGTGCCCTATTTTCGCTGCCTTCTTCTGACCTCCAAAACCGATGGCCTTAACTAAGAACTGGCCTTGAGCACAGATGACTAAGAGAAGCTCCACACGTGGGTTGGTTGTTTGATCTATTAGGGAGACTTCACTCTTCTCCCCTGACCAACACTGGGCATTTCAGACACAGCATGAGGTTCCGTGAATATTTATTGGTGTGGGTTTCCAGGGCCCTGGTTTTGAGCTATTGAGGCTGGCAATGCCTTCCCTCATTGTGTTTCTGTGTACACTGCAATTACAGAGCATGAGCACTGAAACAAAATGGAATTCCAGACGGTCAGACTTCGTAGGAATTTTCTCGACCAACCAACACCTTCACCATACAGATGCGGCCCTTGCGGACAAGGGTTTGGTTCACACTTGCCAGGGCTCGTGGGAGAGGCAGCCCTGGAACCTCAGGGCTCATTGGTGAACCCTCTGCCCTGGGCAATTCATTCAACAGTCACATCTTGCCACTGCTGTCTTCCTCACGCCCCGAGAGCCCTGGGCTGGTCCAGCTCCCTCTCATCCAGCCGATGCTCCCACAGCCTCCTGGGCCCTCACCACATTCCTTGGCTGCTTTGCTGGTTTCCAGTTCTGCTTGTCATTTCTCCTCTGCCTCCCATCAAGCACCTGGTGTCAGGGTCTATTGGGGGGACAATGAGACCTCAACCTTGAGGATGACGGATTTGGGTCTCAGAACTCCAGAGCTTAGAATCAGCTTCTTGGGACTGGTTCAAGGCAGAAAGTCATCCAATGCCTACCTGATCCTGTCCTGGGGTCTGGTAGGCTCAGAAAGGGCTGAGAAAATCCTGGTGTGGAGTTACTGCAGGCCCATCCATCTTAGCGGGGCCACTGGGCACTTGCTGATCAGGGAGAATGCACCCAGCCTCAGACCACAAACAAGTGAAACAAGTGTGAGCAAACACACGCGACCCCTGGGCCTGAGACCTGAGTCTTCACCACTGAAGTGTTCTCAGAGACAGCGGGGCTACGTGGAGAGGGCTCTCTGGAGGGAGACAAACTCTGGGAAGTTTCAGGGCAGAGACTGAGAGCCTGGGAGGAGGGGAAAGATAGAGGCCAGGAGGATGCCCTCTCCTCCTGGGACGCCGATTAGCACTGGGGCTGGACCAGCACCATGCCGGGCTCAGGGAGTGGAGGTCCCACCCCCCAGAGCCCTCAGGTGGGTGGGAGGGGAAAGGGAGTCAGATTCAGCCCAGAGGGGCCATTCAGCCTGGGGCCCTAGGCTGGAGCCCTCAGCCTCACCTGCCTTAGGTTTGGATGGACATTACCTCCCTACAAGCAGGCTTCCCTGCCCTGGCCCTCATGAGCCAGCTCTCATCCCAAGCTGCTGCCCCTGCCCTATCAAACCTCTTCTCTGGAGAGACAGACAAAGTCTCCCAGAGAGCAGAGGGATCTGCATTCCGTCTTTCCTTCCTACCCCAATCAGGGTCAATTGGATTCGTGGGGGAAGGAGAATCTGAGAGATGCAGTTCAGCAAGGATGAGCTTGAGCACTATTTGGAGGAACACAGGCAGCGTGTTCACTCTGCCCATGCCCAGGAAACCTCTCGTGGAGCTCTCTGGTTGGAGAGGAGTCAGCACTGTTGGTTTCCTCAGCCGCGTTTTCTGCCTCGGCCCACCCTCACCCTGAGTTCCAGGCATATCCAGCTCTGGAATCATCTGTGTACTCCAGGTTCTTGCCCAGGCTGTTCGCTCTGCTCAGAGTACACTTACCACCACCTTCCTAACTCCGTCTCAGCCTTCCCTCCCTGGATGACTTCTACTCAGTCTTCCAGAGCCCACTCACATAATCAGCACATGACAAGTGTTCAAAAAAACACCAAGCCCTGATCCAGGGGCTGGAGGAACTGAGAGAGATAAACTCAAGCTCAGTTCTCCTTGCAGATAATCTTCTGCATCGAATTTGCTTGTGATCTTGGGCAAATCTCTCCCCATCTCCGGCCTCAACTTCTTTATCTGTCCATGAGGCAGCTGAGCTGAGAGCCTTCCAGCTCTGACACACACCCTGGGTGGCAACGAGGCCAAGGTCCCGGCCCCATGGTCTCCCCGCTGGCCTGCCTCACCCTCCCCAGCCAGGAGGAACATCCTGAACAGCGTTAAGAATAATAAACATGGGCTGATAAACATCAATAGGCCCGCCTGGTGCCAAAAGGGAAAGAAGGAAGACTGTGCTGTGCTGGCTGGAGCCTCCCTGGACCAAGGAGCTGCTGCCAGCTCCTTAATCATCTGGAGACAGCCGGCCGGCTCCCCCGGCCCTGCCCCAGGCCCAGGGCAGGCGGAGGTCAGGCCAAGCCCTAGGGGAGCCGGCCACTAAGTCCTCAGCCACAGGCTGGCCGCAGATGGCCCCCCACCCCATGCCAGGGCTTCTCTCTGGATGGGGTTATGTCATCGCCCTGCTTGAAGCCATTAGTGGCTCCCCACTGCCCACAAGACAGAGCCCACATGCCCCAGCCTGGCACAGAAGGCCCCACAGACTCGGCCTCGGCCTGACTCTCCAGCCTCACGGCTCACCTGTTTGCAGAGTACAGCCACCGAGAGTGTCTTGCCATTTCCCTGAAATGCCAAGCTTTTACTCCTCCGAGATTTCTCACACGCTGCTCCCTTCTGGGGAAGGCAAAATTCTACTTTGACACCCAGTTCAGGCACCAGGGCCCTGCAGAGTTAGCGTTTTTAGCTCAGGGTGCTCAGTATTCCAATTGTTTCCTTGCCCTGCTCTCTGGTAGACCATGAGCTCTTGAGAGAGGAGATCCGTTAGTGGAGGAGTAGCATAGGCTGCTACACAGAGCTTGAGTTCTGGAACCAGGGGGTCTGGGTTTAAAATCTGTTCTGTCACTTTGCTATGTGGCCTTGGGCAAATTATTTAACCTCTCTATGCCTCAGTTTCCAGTAAAATAGGGATGACACAAAAGGCTGTTGTCAGGTTTACATGGGCTGACACATATAGAGTGCTCAGAGGAGTGCCTGGGACCCAGCAAAGCTCTCCAAGTGGTAGCCTTTTGTTATTTACCTTTGCACACAGTAGGCTCTAGCTGTATGTGTTGAAGGACTTCATGACTGTCTGACTCGTAGCTAGAGAAAGGACTATAGGCCTGGCTCCTCCACTGAGTCCTGGTCTGCTGTGGTTATGCAATGAATATCTGAGTGCCTGGCTGTGGTGGCCAGCAGTATGGCCACAGAACAGGCACCCCTAAGGACAGGGGCTGCATATTCTCCATCAGGACAGGGGAATCGTTTCATGTGGAACCATAGGTGTTGGTGAACTTGGGCTTAGGCCTTCCCAGGGGTGCTGATAAACTCAGCAGTCAGTGGCTCTGGGTGCTGAGTCATGTAACGCTTGAATCAGGGGTGGCTGGGGGAGGAAGGGTGATCAAGGCAGGAAATGGGCTGCTGTGGCCAAGGCGGGCTGCCCCTATGACCTATGGGGCCTCAGGGGCTCTTCCCCGAGCGGGTGACCTGGCTCATTCATTAAACCGCAAGTCCAAGGGCACCTCCATTCCCAGGGAGCCTCGGCTCGCCGACTTCCAGCCTTCCCGCCTCCCCGGGGAAGCTGTGTCTCCCTGCTTCAGTCCAATTTTCCATGTGGGATTTCCGGAGACACCAAATAGGTCATGTGACAGGAGACATGGTTCGGGAACTTCGTAAATTTCTAAAATTCCTAACCCTATTTTCAGATGCTTGCTCCCCTGTGCATACCCCTCCTCAAACATACCCTTCTATTATGAACAATATTCTTCTCTCCAGTGGAGAATGAGAATCATTAGTAGATTCATGAATCAGAGTTCCAGTGGGTTGAGAATCATCCCTTAATTTAAGAAGGTCTTTCTCTAGACTATGGTTGAGGCTGGCCTGAGGGGTCCTGGTGGGAAATGTAGAGTGTTTGGAATGCGTGTACACTGGAGGAAAATCAGACACTCTGCTATTGCTTGGGGATCACCTATTGTCTGGTTACGCACAGTAAGGGGCTGCCCTGACCTGTCCATCAGGGAACTCAGGAATGACCCTGCCTCAGGCCGTCTCAGGGAAAGTTGTGTCACAGCTCCCTGCACCTGTAGACCACAGCAATATGTGGTCACGGGTCAGCTCTGGGCTTCCCATTACTAGCAGCATAGAGATGGGGAATGTGGGGCAGACAGCACTGAAAAATCGGCACCTGGAAATGGTGGGCCATGGGGGGCAGGGCTTTAGCCAACAGGCAAAGAGTAGGGAAAGCCTCTGGGAAGACTGGGGTTCTAGGAGGAGGCAGGACCAGTGTTGTGAACTAGAGAAGGTGGTGCCAGGAAGGAAGTGGGAACCCAGGTGTATGTCCAGCACCACAGCTGTGAGCAAAGACTACACCTTCGAATGAATCAGAAAAAGGTGCCAGAGCACAGCCCCAAGCCAGAATGCAGGGCTCAGTGGGCGATGGCTGGGCTGGACTTCACCCCCATGTGTGCCCCTCCTGCTGGGGCCCTTATGCAATGAAAGCATGACCTGCACAATGTCGCAATGTGGCCCAGAGCTTTGGAGCAGAAAAAGTGCTTGTGTGTGTGTGTATGCTGGTGCTTCCTGGATCAAGGACGGTGTCTCCTCTCTCCTCTATGTCCTTCTGCTGTCCCTTCTAGAAGAGTCTCTCCTCTGCTGGGCCCTGATGTGGGGGCTGTGAGGCCAGCAGGTAGGGGTCGGCAGCTGTAGCCTGGAGCCTTATTAATGGAGTACTGAAGGCGGCCAGGGTACCCTCCTTCCCTCTGCTGAGATGCCCCGGGGACAGCAGATTAGGCAGGCTGGCACAGTGTCTGCAATGATTTACGGGCTACCCAGAAGCTTCTGCCTGGAGAGCTGGGCTGCTGCATTATTCATGGCAGTGAGCCATAAATCTGCCCCTGGAGCTGGCTCCTGCTCTGCCCTGGAGGATGGGAACGAAGGGAAGCGTGGTGAGAGAGGAGGGGTGAGTTGCTCAGAGCTCCAGGTGGTTCTGAACAGGAATCTGACTCTTGCTGGTTAGGTCTGGGGTGCAATGTCCCCCCAAAGTCATCTCATCCACTCCCTTGCATTTCAATGGTGATATTCTATGTCTTCTTTTGGTTACTCTGGTCCAGCAATCCTCCTCTTGTCTAACCCGGATACCTTTTACTGCAGCTGAAGCCGGGCATTCCTGCTGGAGGACTTAACAGGACTTGAAAACATCAGATCACATTTCTTTAGAACAGATGATTTGCCTCAAGTCCTGCCATCGGGCTGTGGGGGCCTTCATCAGCAAAGTCCAGACTGAGCCTCTGCTGGTTTTACTTCTGGCTGTGGTGACTTCATCTGGCTCACTAATGTCTCTGTGTGAGAAAATGCAGGGCAAAGTAGAGCCTCAGGCATGAGAGGAACTATTAGCACAGTGCTTCTCAAACTTGATCTTGCATCACCAGCTGGAGGGGTCATCAAAACACAGATTGCTGGGCCCTGACCCCAATGTTTCTAATTCAAGAGAGCTCAGGAGGCCTGAGAATTTGCATTTCTAACAAGTTCCCAGGTGGTGCTGATGCTGCTGACCCAGGAATCACACCTTGAGAACCACTACCTTGGTCTAATTTAACCCAACTTTGTTGTGCTAACATCACCTAATGAGGGCAGGAACCATTAGTAAAATATGCAATTGTTAAATTCATTCATTCATTCAATAAACATTTATTGACACCTACTGAAGACACAGATATGAAGAGCCAGACACGACTCTGCACCAGCTCACGGTTCAGCTGGGAAGAGGACATGTGCTGCGATTTGAATCAAGCAATTCAACAAATTCAGCCCCTGTTGGGGACCTGTAAATGCCCTCACTACTCACTGCTGTGATCTAAATAAATGGAGAAGACATAGTGGCATGGTACTTTCTCTTCTAAGGCTGACTTGAGAAACACCCAGAGGTTTGATGGGCTGAGACTTGGTCAAGTCTGAAGGTGCTACTGTCCTGAAAGAGAGATGTCCCTGCAGATTGGGAGATTGGGAGATTGGGAAGGTGTCATGGAGGAGGTAAGACTTGAAGGATGGATTTGGGAAGGAGGGGGAACTGGTAAACATGGCTACCCACACTGGATTAACAATCTTTTCAAAACTTAAAACAAATGTGACTGTCCACTTGCTTTCTGAGCTTTAGGCTGAAAAACCTTTCCCCTGACCTTATTGGTTCCAGATCTTTAGTTTTTTGTAGTTTCTCATTTGCATTTTCTTCTGGGACTTGCAGACAACAAACGTGCTTGTCTCAAAGACTTAAATCACCAGTGAAAACAGAGAGTAAAGAGTAACGGTTTTCTGGGCAGTGTTTGAGCCTGAGGGGGAGGAGGGTTAATAAGGAAGGGGATTTGTGACAGAGTGGAAATAGCTTGAAAGGAGCTAGAACAGGGGGTACCTGGCTGGGAAAGGAAAGTGGGTATGGAGTAAGGAGCAGGTTATTTGGATGCTGTAATAGGAAGTCCTGTTGAGACCACTCAAGGCTGTACCTATCACCTCTCATCCTACTCCCCAGAAGGAAACGTTTTAAACTTTTTTAGTGTTTCTTTTATATTTATATCTGTATTTCTAACTAAAATGAATGCATTGCTTTCTCTTTATCCATTAACTTCAGACGTTATTGACTTTCTATTATGATAGATAAAAATATAAACTCACATACACTCCTTTCTACATCCCCTATTCTCCTAATATCGTTATATCTCAATTCTTAGTTAAAAGCATTTTCAGAGTTTGTATTATTATGGCTATAAATTTTGCTCATTGTTGACACAAATGGACATTACATCTCCATTCTTGTACAACTTTTAGTTTGTCCTGGAGCTGGTAATTGCCTCAGTTTTTCATTTGTTTCGTTTCCTTTGAACATCTGACTAAGTAATTTCACACCCTTCCATAGCTCTGTAAAATACCTCTCAATACAATTTTCTGACTGGTCAAACCTAGCAGATAATTCACCACTTTCATTTTCTCCCCTCTGGAGTCATGTCTCCCTGTGCTCTAGGATCTGCTGCTCTATCAGGACTCACCACTCTCTATGGCCACTGCACAGCCTCATCCTGCTCCTTTCCCTCTCTAACATCCTGGCATTCCCTTTGCCCTTCTCTTATGTTTATTCTTTGTTGGTTTGAGCCCATGTCATGTCTTCCTCTTTCTTGATTTACTCCCTTGTTTTGGTGGTGCACATCCTCCAATAGCTTCCTGAGAAATGGTACAACAGAGGTAAATGTTAGGAGATTCCGAATGTCTGACAATGCCTTTACTTCACTCACAAACTAGGTTGAATATAGGTGGAGAAGTATAGGCTGAAAATAATTTCGCCTCAGAATTTCCAGCTTCTGGTTTTGTTGTTGAAAAGCCCAGCTCCGTTCTTATTCTCAGTCTTTTGTTTGGGCTGTCTGTTCTCTCAAAAAGCTTTCAGAGTCTTTTCTTTACCCCTTGTAGTCTAAAATTTCGTGATGATAGGTCTTGGTGTGGGTTTTTTAAAAAATTGGATTTCAATCTGGAGACCCATGATCTTCAATTCTGGGAAAATTTCTTGTGGTCTTTTTTTTTCTTCCTCTTTCTTTTTTTTTTTTTTTTTAAGATTTTATTTATTTTATTTTTTCCCCCCAAAGCCCCAGTGGATAGTTGTGTGTCGTAGCTGCACATCCTTCTAGTTGCTGTATGTGGGACTCGGCCTCAGGATGAACGGAGAAGTGGTGCCTCGATGCACACCTGGGATCCGAACCCGGGCCGCCAGCATCGCAGCGCGCGCACTTAACCGCCAAGCCACAGGGCCGGCCCTCTTTCTTTTCTTTTTGTTTCCTCTTTCTTTCTTTCAACTTTTTTTCTATAATAAGCTTTGTGCCATCTTCTCTCTTTACCCTGGAACTCCCAGAAGTTGGAAATTGGGTCTCCTGCATTTATTTAATTTTTGAGTTATTCATTATATTGTCCATGTCCTTGTCATTTTGTTCTACTTTATCTTTCTTAATGTTATCCTCCAACTCTCCTATTGATTTTGGGGGGGGTTTTATATTTAATTTTCAAGAGCACTTTATTGTCTGATTATTCTTTTTTTATAGATCTTCTTATTTTATGGAAGTAATATTTTTTAATCTCCTTGAAAATTTTCATTATATATTTTTTGAGTCTTTCCATTGTTTTCCTTGTCATCTCTGTTTCTTCTGAGTTCTCTTTTGTTTGTTTCTGCCTTTCACATGAGGAATTTCCCTCAGATATCTGCCAATCCTTGATTATCCATTCATAGTTTGAGGTGAGGACTAAAAAGCAAATCAAAAGCTAGGAAAGGAGGTGGGGCTTGTAGACAGGTAATCAGGTAGCTCAGCTCCTTTGTTGTGAACCTCCAGCAAATCTGTGGATCTTTTCTTTAAGGTAATTCAGTTTCTCCACTGGAAAACAAAATCCTCCATTCTCTTTTTTCCATTCTCCTTACAGCATAGTGAGGTAGAGCCTCATTTATATTATACAATGGCTGCTAGTGTTCTGGAACTGGGTGAGTGTGGAGCGTTAAAGATGGTCACTGAGCTTTTGTCATTCTCACAAAAAGTGAAGTTGTTTTTTTCCCCTTAAATTTGGGTTGGCTTTGTAACTGTTTTAACCAGTAGAATATAGCGGAAGTGATGCTGTGACAGTTCTGAGACTAAGCCTTAAGAAGGCTCGAAAGCTCCTTTTCACTTATAGGAGCCCTGAGACACCATGTAAGAAGTCTAGCTACCTTGCTGGAGAGGCCATGCAGAGAGACTATATGGAGAGGCCAAGTAGAGAGGCCAAGTATAGAGAAAGCAGCCCTGAGACTACATGGAGAGAAAGAGGCCCCACCATCCTAGCAGCCCAGCTTAGCCCAGCCTTTCAATGTGACCAGTCAAGGCACCAGACATGTGGTTGGCCATCTTGGATGTTCCAGCCCGGTTGAACCCCCAGATGACTATAGCACCCTGCCGACGTCCTATGGTATGGAAGAACTATCTAGCTGGGTGCAGTCAACCTACAGAACTGTAAGCAACAAAATGCTCATTGCCTTAAGCCACTCAATTTTGAGGTGGTTGTGTAGCAATAAAGAATGAGAACATAGGTGAAGAGAGCTTGGGGCTACATTGCATGATTCAGTCTGAAGATTTTCACTCAATGCCCTGTATTATCTGGCTTCTTACCTCTGCTCTCTCTACACTTAGGACTTATATGGTTTGGAAATTTATTGGCCCAAATTTAATTACTGATATTGACCTCAACGTTCAAATTGTAGCATTCAGGATCTCTACTCTGATATAGGGTAAGCCTAAAATTTGACACTATTTTGATCCATAATTTTTTGATTCTATACCCTGGCTGCAGCTAGAAATTTTCATCAAGCCCGCACCTCTCCCTAACCTGGGACATTTTCCTTCCAGTCCTTTTCTCCATAGTTCACCTGCATCTTCTGAGAAAACGGAATTAAAATTCCTTCTGCACAATGTCTTCCTAGAGTTGTAATACAGACTTCTATCAGATACTCATCCTTGACTGCTAATAATTTTAATGGAGGCAAGGTTTGCAGTCCCAGATGTGGCCTTTTTGACTTTCCCTCTAAACGTCTTAGAAAAACTTAGAAAGAGATGAAAATGTGTAACATCATTGAAAACCAAGGCTGATGAACAACATGTTATCAGATTATAAGAGGAAATCTTACTAAACACAATACTGATAAGGGTGCATCACAAAACCAGAAACAAGTGGCACACCTGTGCTCCTCTTAGTATAAAGCAGAACACTTCCTTTCTCCCCCTCTAGTTGCCCTAAGACCTGCTGAGACCAAATTAATTAAAAAACTAGGAAGCTGTCCCACTATTTTGTGGGTGCTGCTTATTCTGCCTTCCTACTAACATTTCTACATTCATCTGGAGACTGAAACTGCTACAAAACAACAGGGCAATATAGGGGTGACCTCAGTGGTGATGCTTTGCATTCAAGGAGGTATCCTACACTCATGTGTAGCCCCATGCCTGTGCATGGGACAGAGACTTAATAGACCTGGTGGCCAGGCATGGTGGGAATCATAGTTTCAAAGTTCCGGGAAGCCACGTAGTAGAGGAGGAACAAGACTCTGCCAGAGCACGGCAGCATCGTATTAAAAGAAAGCCTGGGAGGGGCCAGCCCGGTGGCGCAAGTGGTTAAGTGCGCACGTTCCGTTGCGGCAGCCCGGGGTTCGCCGGTTCGGATCCCGGGTGCGCACCAACGCACCGCTTGTTAAGCCATGCTGTGGCGGCGTCCCATATAAAGTGGAGGAAGATGGGCATGGATGTTAGCCCAGGGCCAGTCTTCCTCAGCAAAAAAGAGGAGGATCGGCATTGGATGTTAGCTCAGGGCTGGTCCTCCTCATAAAAAAAAAAAAAAAAAGCCTGGGAACCAAACCCTGGGAGTTGGGTTGAGATCCCTATAGGATGTCAAGCCCTCAAAAGCCCTGTTGCGGGGGTCAGCCTGGTGGCATAGTGGTTAAGATCGCACACTCTGCTTCAGTGGCTTGGGTTGGTGGGTTTGGATCCCAGGTGCAGACCTACACACTGCTCATTAAGCCACGCTGTGGCAGCATCCCACAGGCAAAGTAGAGGGAGATTGGCACAGATGTTAGCTCTGGGACAGTCTTCCTCAAGCAGAAGGAGGAAGATTGGCAACAGATGTTAGCTCAGGGCCAATCTTCCTCATTCCCTCAAAGAAAAAAATTAAAAAAAAAAAATGCCCTGTTGCTAGAGATATGAGAAGGGGATTCAACTAATTCCAAATGAACAGTGGAGGGACCAAGGGAATTCTACACATTGTTTGTCGCTAAAACAGAGTCTTGATATATCTCTTTTATTTTGAAAATGAATAAAAAGGGAAAACATTCAACTTGATCTATTAAAAAAAGATGAACTGCAAAACATGAGAAAGGAAACTTCATCTTGATGACTCAGAAGTGCAGAGAGTAACTAGAATTCAATTTTAGAAAATTGTTTGAAACGCTCACTAAGTTGTAAAAAAAAAATGTGGCCTCTATGAACAGCTAAAGAAAATCATAAGGAGAGAGAAGACTAAGATGAAACAAAATGCGGTGAAAAGACGACAGAGTGAGGTGAAAAGGGAACTAGGTAGGATGTGGGAGCATGTCTAGTTACCTATTGCCATGAAATGACCTACTCTAAAACTTAGTGGCTTAAATGACACTATTTTATTTACTTACAATTCTGTGGGAAGGAATCTGGGCAGGGTCAATTGGGCAATTCTTCTGCTCCACGTGGTGTGGAGTCTGCTCCATGACGTGGTAGAATTCAGTTGGGAAGTGGGCTAGAGCTGGAATGTTCAAGATGGCTTTACCTCACACATGTTGCACTTGGTGGCTAGAGAATTGTGGGACCCCCTCTCTCTCATGTGGCTTGAGTCTCTTTATATGACAGCTGGATCCCCAAATTTAGAAAGTGGAAGCTGTTAACCCTCTTAAGAGGATTGGAAGTCTTATAATATCACTTCTGCTGCATCCTATTGATTAAATCAAGTCACAAGACCAGCCCAGATTGAAGGGGAGGGAAACAGTCTCCACCTCTTGATGGAGGGGATGGATGCACATACAGGTTCTGGAGGAATTGTTGACCACCATCTCTGCGGTCAACCTACCCAGGAATTGTAGGTTCAAAGGAAGGATGGGAAAAAAACTTAAAAAAGTTAATATCCACACCAAAGGAGGTAAGAAGCAGAATTGACACAGAAAAATTGGAATAGTGATGTAGAACACAAACTTGAGTAGTTCTCCCAGAAAGTATGAATGGATGTAGAGATAAAATAATGAGTGAGAAGATGGAAGACAGAGAAATGAGGTCCTAGTGGAACTCCCTGTCTATGCTTGTGGAATTCCCTATGTTAATGTCTTGGTGGCAGAACTACCTCACATGTAGAAGCTGAAAAGACCAGAATCTCATTTTCTCAGGCTGACTGCTAGGGTACCAGCATGTGACCTATGCCAGCCAGTCAGGCACACACATCTGGGATTTTGAAAAGGAAGCCCAGGGCTGGCCTGGTGGTGTAGCGGTTAAGTCCACTTTGGCTGCCCAGGGTTCATGGATTTGGATCCCGTGCGCGGACCTACGCACAGCTTGTCAGGCCATGCTGTGGCGGCATCCCACATAAAGTAGAGGAAGATGGGCACGGATGTTAGCCCAGGGCCAGTCTTCCTCAGCAAAAAGAGGAGGATTGGCATCGGATGTTAGCTCAGGGCTAATCTTCCTCACAAAAAAAAAAAAAAGAAGAAAGAAAAGGAAGCTTGTAGCACAAAGATGAAGGGACTGAGAAGAATTCATTTTGAGGGTGGCAGCACTGGGTCCAGGATAGAAGAAGGCGCAGTACAAGCTGCAGAGCCCAGGGTCCAGTGTCAGAGTGGTAACGCGGTGAGCAGCCCCCAGGGCTCAGTGGCAGCATCCTGGAGTCCTCACTGGATGTCTTCTGTGATGTAACTTGGCTGTCATTCTGGCTGCTGCTGAGCCTTATTCTGTGCTGCCCGTTTTCTGAGCTGGGTCTCCATCTTCTTGATATTTTTCTAAGTTTCCCAATATCTGTTTAATAAATTCTTTCGCTGCTAAGGTGGCCAGAGTTAGTTTGGGTTGCTTGAAATTAAGATCCCTGACTGGTACAAGGATGTGAACAAAGAATAATAGGTATTGCTGTGGGAGGAAAACCAGGAGAACTGGAAGAGGCAATGATCAGTCACGTCAATTTTTTTTTTTGCTTCTTAGAAGCCAGAAGGGAATCCAAGTATGTGTCCAGAAGTGTTTTACTATATTTTAGGTAAGACAATAAAAAGAGCTCTTATCTAGATGTATCATGGAAATAATTATATTTAATGAGAAAAAAATATTATATAGGAATCAAGAAGTGAAAAAAAAATAGATTATCTGCAAGTTAGGATGACTTCAGACTTCCCATCTGCAATGCTAACTGCCAAAAGAAATCATAACAATGTTTCAATCTTTTTAGTTTTGTGAGTAAGAGTCTGTGATCCATATTCTTTCTTTAAAAAGAATTACTTGAAGATGTTTAGCCCAGAACTGAGTGAGTGATTCTCACACTCCATTCTTCTTCTTCAAGATTGTTTTAGCTATTCTAGGGCCTCCTCCTTCCACACAAACTAGAATAAGCTTGTCTGTGTCTACAAAAAGTCTTGCTGGGGTTTTGATAGGAATTGCATTAAATCTATAAATCAGTTTGAATAGAACCGAAATCTTTATGATGTTGAGTCATCTAATCCTTGAGCACAGGATGTCTTTACATTTATTTAGATTTTCTTTGATTTCTTTCATCATCATTTTTTAATTTTTATGATACAGAACCTGTGTATGTTTTGGTAAATGTATACTGAAGTATTTCATTTTTTTTGGAATGATTGTAAATGATAATGTGTTTTTAATTTCAGTTTCCATATGTTCATTATTAGTATATAGACACACAATTGTTTTTTGTGTGTTGACTTTATATCCTGTAACTTTACTGAACTCACATATTATAGTTTTTTTGTAGATTCCACATGATTTTCTATATAGACAACCATGTCATCTGCAAATAAAGACAGTTTTATTTCTAAACTATATGCCTTTTATTCTTTTTCTTGCCTTATTGCAGGGGCTAGGACTTCCAGTACTACATTGAACAAAAGCAGTGAGGGCAGACATTCTTGCCTTGTTCTTGATCCTAGGAAAAAAGCATTTAGTCTTTCACCATTAGGTATGACATTAGATGTAGGTTTTTTATAGATACTCTTTATCAAGTTGAAATAATTCTTCTCTATTACTGATTTGCTGAGAGTTTTTATCATGAATGGGTGTTGGATTTTGTCAAATGCTTTATCATGAACTTAAATGTAAAACATAAAACTATAAAAACTTTAGAAAATGTAGAAGAAGATTTTGGGATGTGGGGCTAGGCAAAGAGTTCTTAAATTTGACACCAAACCATGTTCCATACCAAAAAAAGAAAAACGTTAATTAGACCTCATCAAAGTTAAAAGTTTTTTCTCTGAGAGGGCCCATATGAGGGGATAAGACAAACCACAGACCGGAAGAAAATATTTGCAAGTCACATATTCAATAGTGACTAACATCTAGAATATGTAAAAAACTCAACAGTAAAAAAAAAATCCAGTTGGAAAACTGGGAAAAGACATGAGCTGACATTTCACATAAAGAGAATATACAGATGGCAAATAAGCACATGAAAAGATGTTCAATATGATTAGCTTCTTGATTCATAATAGTCCCAAACTGGAAACAACCCAGACTTCCTTCAAAGGGTGAATGGTTAAACTAACTGTGGTACTTTCATACCATGGAATACTACTCAGCAATAAAAAGGAACCAGCTGTTGATACACACAACAACTTGGATGAAGTCAGAGAATTATGGTAAAAAAAGCCAATCTCGAAAGGTTACATATTGTATAATTCCATTTCTATAACTTCCTTGAAATGACGAAATTATAGGCATGGAGAACAGATTAGTGGTTGCCAGGGGTCAGGGATGGGGTGTGGGAGTTAGGGGGTGGGAGGCAAGTGTGGCTATAAAAAAGCCATACAAAGGATCCTTGTGATGGTGAAACTGTCCTGTGTCTTTACTGTGGTAGTGGATATAAGAACTTATATATAATGATAAAATTCCACAGAATTAAAACACACATACACACAAATACAAGTAGAACTGGGAAATCTGAATAAGATGAGTAAATTGGATCAATGTTAATATTCTGGTTGTGACTATAGTTTTGCAAGATATAACTTTGCGGGAAACTGGGTAAAGGATACATGAGGTCTCTTTGTGACTTACAACTGTGTGAATCTACAATTATCTCCAAATAAAAAGTGTAATTAAAAAAATGAAACATTAGAGACATTTACATTAAAGTCAGAAGCAGGACAAAGAAACCCCTGTAACCATTATTAGTTGACGTTGTTCTAGAAGTTATAGCTAATGCAATTCTTTAAGAAACAGAAAGAAGAAACCAAGAAATAGGAAATGAAATTATCATAATTTGCATATAATAACATTTTCTACCTTGAAAACCCTAGGGAAGCTGCAGAATAGAGTTTACAAGGCAACAGTTACAAAATGAACTCAGTTAACGAAATCAAGAGCTTTCTTATAAAATGGCAATTGCTAGTTAAGAAAACAAAACAAAACAAAACGATTTCCCGGTGTGAACTATTGAAAACTGTGCATAGGGATAAAACTGTAAAATGTTACTGAAAGACATAAAAGAGGACTTGAATAATGGGGGGGACATGCTCCTTGTTGGGAAGATTCAATATATAAAAATGTTGTTTCCCTACAAATTAATTTATACCTTTAACAAAATTCTGATAAACATCCCCATAGGAGTTTTTCAGAACTTAAAGAGAATAAATACAGAGTTCATTTGGAAAAATAAATGGGCAAGAAATGCTTCATTATTAAATTAAAAACTTAAGCATTCGACTCAAGAAACTTAAAAAAGAAAAAAACACACCAAAGGAAATAAGGAGGGAAAAGTAATAAAGAAAACAATGAATTACAAAAAAAAAAAAAAAAAGTAGAATTGATAAATATATTCAATAACTCTTTCTTTGAAAAAAGTAATAAATTCTCCCTTACACTGTTCATCATCATAAGTCATGAAAGAAATAAAGTATAACAAAAAATAAATTGGTTATTCTATTATTTTACTAGGAATAAGATAGGGATACATAGTTTTTCTTATCCATTTGTTCAATTGAGGCTTCTCTCAGTACCAGGTTGTTTTAGTTTCTCTAGCTGTGTAATATATTTAATTAGCATAGTAATTAAACTTCAAGCTCTGAAGTGATGAGTCCAGGGTTCAAATACAAACTCCTGATATTTAGTACTTCTGTGATAATGGCAAACTTTTTTAAGGTCTCTAAGGTGTTTTTGAGTTTTTGGGCAGAGTAAATAGAACCCATAACGCATGTGAAGCACTTAATTCAGTGTTAAGTACAGTATAAGCAAGCACTCAGTAGATAAGTTTTTAGTGGGAGGCAACATCCCAAGTTCTTCCTGGCTTCCATTAAGTCTTCCACCTCAGTTTTAGAATTAAACTGTCAAATTTTGAAAACAGCCCCGTTGGGATTGCGTTGAACGTAAAGATTAATTTAAGGCAAATGAACATTTTACAATATGCATCTTCTTACTCAGGAGCAGTGCATATCTCTCATCTTCCTCAAGTCTCCTTTCTATGTCCTCACATAAAAATATTCTACTTTTCTTCAATAGATTCACATCACTGTCAGTCCTCTAGGTTCTTTATAGTTTTGTTGACACTGTAAATGGAGTTTTTCCCCATTGGTTTTTCAAGCTGGTTATTGTTGATTTATGGAAGAGTTATTGATTTTAGAATATTTATTCTCCATGGACAGAGTTGAAGACCAGTTTTGCTTTTCCTTTTCCAACATCATTCTTTTTTTGTTCTGATTTCTTGACTTCCATGAGATAGCCCTATGTGCGTAAACTTGACTTGGGTTCTGTTACTTGCAACCAAAAAAGTCCTGACTTACACGTCTGGAAAAGAGTCTGGATTTAAAAAAAAATCCACTTGATGTCAATTGCTATCTCCATATATCTCTTTTTATCTATTAATTTAAAGTGAAGTGGTTTCCCGGGCTTGATGCACCCCTGCCTTCCTGGAGTTAAATCTAGTTGGTCATGTATTACTCTTGAAATATATTGCTGCGTTCAGTTCATCATTATTTATTTGAGGTTTTTATTTCTTTAGTCAGGTTTTGATATCAGAGTTTTGCTGGATTTGTAAAGTGGTTTGAGATATTACCTAATTTTTTCTCTGGTCTTGTAACCGTTTATGTGGTGCAGGAATGATCTACTCCTTGAGAGTCTGAAACACTTCTGGGCCTGACACCTTTTGATGGGTAAGTCTGTAATGGTTTCTCAATTTCTTTCAAGCTTATTTCTCTATTTTTTTCTGTCTTTTTTGAATCAATTTTGGTATTCTATATTGCCTTCTTCCCAGCCTCCTTACCTCTTTCTCTTCCTCCTTTCTTGAATAATTCTTCCAGAAGTTATTGGGCAGGACTGGATAAAGTAAGGTCCATATAGGGCACAGTCTGAGCATGGTGAGGAGGAAGCTTGCATGGAGTGGTGATGGCAGTTAGAGAAAATTGATTATAAATGGGGGGTGGAAGGGAATTGACCTTCCCTTAAGCATTCAACTCAAGAAACTTAAAAAAGAAAAAAATACACCAAAGGAAATAAGGAGGGAAAAGTAATACAGAAAACAACGAATTACCAAAAAAAAAAAAAAAAAATAGAATTGATAAATATATTCAATAACTCTTGCTTTGAAAAAAATAATAAATTCTCCCTTACACTGTTCGTCATCATAAGTCATGAAAGAAATAAAGTATAATAAAAAATAAATTGGTTATTCTATTCTTTTATTAGGTACATTAAGAATAATGAGAGTCAGGTTCTCACTGTCTGAGAAGGGGGTTACAATTATGGAAAAGAAGAAAACTAGAATTAATCCTGTGGTGTTGAATTGGAATTGGAGGTATGGCTATGAACTCATGGTTTTCAATATATAGAATAGATATAAAAATAAATGTACATATTTGTGTGTGTGTGTATTTGGTTTTCAATTGCTGTGTAAATAAATTACCCTAAACCCTAGTGGCTTAAAACAATACGACATAATTATTATCTTATAATTTCTGTACATCAGGAACCCAGGAGTGACTTAGCTGAGTGCTTCTGCCACAAGGTCTCACAAGGCTGCCATCACACCATCAGCCAGGGTTGTAGTCTCATCTGCAGGCTCTATCAGAGGAAGACCTGCTTCCAGGTTCACTCATGTGATTGTCAGGATTCACTTCCTCACTGGCTCTTGGCCAGGGGTACCCTCAGTCCCTTGCCATGTGGGCCTCTGCGCAGGGCAGCTCACAGCATGGCAGCTGGCTTCCCTTGGAGCGAGTGAGTGAGAGAGTAAGAGATAATGCCCAAGATAGAAGTCACAGTCTTTTTGTAACCTAAACTTGAACCATAAACCTAAACTTGAACTTTAGCCATATTCTGTTTGTTAGAAGTGTCACTAGGTCCCACCCACATTTGAGAGGAGGGGATTACATAAGAACTTGAATACCAGGAGGTGGGGATAATTGGGGACAATCCTGGGGCCGCCTACCACAGATAGATGGGTAGATGGTAGATAGACAGACAGATAGATAGATAGATAGATAGATAGATAGATAGTAGATAGGAACAGACGGATTTCTCAACTCTGTGCCCTGAAAAATCCTAAGAGCAATGAACACACCTAGTGCTCAGATCTTTCTTTTTAAGGACCTTTCTCCACTAAAAGGAACCAGGGATTTTTGAAGAAATGGATTCCAGGACTGGGGCAGAAAAAGTACAAGCTGAACCTGGAACATCCTGTTGTGCCAGAAAGTAAAGAAGCGCTCAAAGAATGACGAGTACAGGTGAAGAAGACATAGAAACCAGCTTGAAGGGACTCCCACTAGCCAAATCTGGGACAATTTGACAAAATACAAGAGAATGGTAACAGATTTTTACCATTGAATAAAATAAAAATCTAGGCGTCCATACTGATATAAGTAAATAAATGAATATATAAATGGAGAGGAGAGAAAAACCTTTCCTTAAGAGTAGAATGTCAACTAACGTAGAATGGATGACGGCATTCAAAAATAGCCATTTGACATCCATCACAGTAATAAGTAATTCAGCCAAGAAACACAGATGGATGTTATAATGGTGGATGAGGAACTGGATAGTTACATAGTCTCAAAGTACTTCCCCATAAAGTACTTATTGATTATAAAGGGAAGAAGGGTCACTTGACAGTGGAAGACATTTCCTTAATTCAGTGATCAAGGTCAATTGAAATCATGTGACCCCTAATAGGAGGCAGTGAGGAGCCACAGCATGTGATGTTCTTGTTCAAAATACACAACTTGAGGAACCATCAGACAAACCCAAATTGAGAGACATTCAACAAAATAGCTGGCCTGTATCTTCAAAAGTATCAAGGTCAAGAGAGTTAAGAAAAGACTGAGGAATTGTTCCAGGTTGAAGGAGACTCAACAGAAATGACAGTTAAATGCAACATATGACCCTGGATTGAATCCACTTGTTTATGGATATTACTGAGACAGCTGGCAAAGCTTGAATGGGATTCATGGATTGGATGGCAGTAACGTACAGATATTATTTTCCTGATTCTGACGGTTGTGTTGTGATTATGTGGGAGGCTGTCCTTATTTTAAGGAAATACAATCTCAAATATTGGGGGGTAAGGGAGCATCCTTTCGGCAAATTATTCTCAAATGGTTTAGGGGGAAAAAGTTCTTTATACTCTTCTTGCAAACTTTCTTTAAGTTTGAGATGATTTCTATATGAAAAGAGAAAAAGAAAGAATACCAAACTGGGTGAAGTATATGATCCCAACTCTGTCAAATAAACAAATTTGTCAATAAAAAAATAGCAAAGAGAAAAAACAGTTATCCTGGTCATCAAATTGTGTGTAGTAGTTTCTCCTAATTTTTAATTCTCCTCTGTAGTCGTTGCATGCCTTTCTTCTCCACTGCATTGTGTGTCTGTGGCTCCCACCTCTATTCTCCTTGATGTGCCCTGCTAGAGGGAGTTGTATAATGACTAAGAGCATGGGTTCTGGGGATGGACAGACCTGGGACAAAACACTTAACTCCCAACCTCTCAGTTTTTCCATCTATGAAATGGGGATATCTATACTACCTACCTCATGGGGCAATGGTGAGATGAATATGCAGATGTTAATGTGTTTAGCATGGAACCTGGCCATTAGCTGAATGTCCGGTAAAAGGTCACTATTATTATCCTAATTATAGTCTTTCAAAGATCCAGCTCTGGAATTTCTCTATTTATAGTTTTTATTATTTTTAATTTATCATCTTCTAATTCACTATCTTCAAATTCTTCTAGCTTTTTATAGATTCACTTTTTCCTCTTTTACTTGCTCTTGGAGTTGAATACTTGGTTCATTTAATTTTTTCTTCTGTCTAATGAGAAAAACAGAAAACTATATGTATTCTGTTCTTTAGAGCTTCGAGTTTTCTCTTTGCTATAGCTCCCTGCTGTTTCGTAAACAGTCATTAATTGTAATTTTGATTTCCTCTTTGACTCCAGGGCTATTAAGACAAGTTCTCTCCCTCTCCAGAGTGGCTTCTTTTTATTTGTGTCTTTGTTTTTCCTTTTGCTATTAACTTCTAGTTTTGCATTGTGGTTTGAATTTGTGTATCGTCCTATTTTTGCTTTTGAGATTTCAATGAGATTTTCCTTGTGGCCTAAGATATGATCAAATTTGTAACTATTCCTTGGCCATTTGAAATGAATATTAATTTTCTGTTTCTAGGGAACACGTTTTGATACAGATCTATTAAGTCAAAATTTTAATAATAATTTTGAACTCTTCTATATTCTTATTAAATTTCTGTCTACTTGATCTCTCAGAAATGGTGAGGCATATCAAACCCACTATTATGACTGTGGTTTTGTTCAATTTCTTCTTAATTTCTAACCTTTTTGGCCTTGTTCATTTGATGCTCTATTCAATGCACACAGATCCATGGCTCTTACATTCTCATTTAGTTTGTACACTTTCCCAATATAGGATAACCCTTCCCCAAATGCACCCAGTGCATTTTTGCTGTGCATTCTACATTGTCTGATATAAATAACGCTTTCTTTTTGTTCGTCCTTGGGTGGTGGACACCCAGAAGATGGTCCACTTTACCGGGAGTTCTGTAAGACGCTGCCCCTGACCACACTTGTTTGCTCCAGAGATGGGCATCTGATGCTCGCTGGGCCAATGAGAATTCTCCCTGAGTGTTGGAAACTGGGACTAAGGATCTTCACTCAGCTTTGCCACCGTCTGCATCGAAGGGGATACACACTTTGTTGCTGCCTGTGCCATGGCCATCTTCCTACAAGTAGACTGGAAAACAGGGCATGGATCATTGCAAATGGGGAAAATAAAGTGGACCCAGTGAGGAGAGACAGGGAGAGTTCCCAGCATGGAGTTCCCAGTGTCATTTTAGTCCTGAGGCTCTGGACTCAAGATATTTAATCACTTATCTAGTATGATATTAATGCTTTCTGCTCTTGATGCTTTCTTATATTTTCCTTTTTCATTTTCCCATTTGCTCAAGTTTACTTTGCAATTTTCTCCATATTTAGACATTAGGAAGTCACACTTCACATTTTTAGTCTACTCCTGGTTCCTTTAATTACACACGCACACACACCCCAAATATATACTATTTCTTTATCAACCTCAAAAGAACATGGTATGCATTTATTTCCCGTGTAAGATGATTTCATGCTTCTTAAATTTCCTCCCTACTTCTACCTCCCATTTTCCTTGATATAATGACATTGTAGATTAACATTATTATTATGACTTTATTTCTTACATTTATGTACCTTCTCTTTCAGTAATTATTTTGGACACTTCTATTCCTTTTTTCAATCATGTTAATATTGATTTTTTATAAATTAACCCTGACTTTGACTAGTTTTCCTATTCGTTTCTCGCTTAGCTGGGGCATTACCTTGAACAAATTTTTCTGGATGGTTGAGTGTGTGGTATATGTTTGAATGCTTAAATATTTGAAAAACGTCTTTTAGTTGACCTCACAAATGAATCGTAGCTTTCCTGTGTTGGATGCAGTTTTTTCCACTTGGAACTTAGTAGATGTTATTATATTTATCATACTTCTTTTTGTATTTAGGTTTGTAGAGGAGAAGTCTGATTCCAATTCAATCCTCTTCACTCTGACATGTAAACTTAGTTCCCTCAAAGACTTAAAGGATTTTAAACTTTATCCCTGACATTCTAAAATTTCACCAGGTGATATTTAAGGGTGATTCCTCTTTCATTAATAATGCTTGGACCTCCATGGGACCTCTTGTTCCTAAGATTAAAGATATTCTTCATCTCTCACATTTCTCACTTGGTCCATCTTCTCCTCTGTCTCCTTCTGGAGGAGTGATGATAGAGTTGTTTTAAAATGTAGGTGGTGTTATTATTCAGATGTGGTGAGGCCCACAGATCAGGTGATGATTGCCATTGAAAGGATAGTTTGTTCCTCACAGTTCCCAAGAGGAGGGGGCATGGCACACCATGCAGGGCCACATGGGGAAGCACCAGGTCAGTCAGGAGGCAGAGGGGGTGAGAGGAAAGCATAGGCAAGAGCCTTTATTGTGGTTTCTTTGGGAAAGAATGGGCAAGGCAGAGTAAGTAGGCTTAGGATTGGGTAGGTTGAATAATTTCAGTTGGCTCTGGGGCATAAGGGCTGTCCCTAGTTGTCTGGTACAGGGCCCTGGGGTGATTAGGACAGGGGGATAAAGGAGGTGGTTGGAATATGAGCTCTGGATTGGTTGGTTCGCATATGAAAGGTGCTTGCAGGTGAGTCTTTTCTATCTCTAGAAATTGGCTAGAAGTGGGAGGGGCAGTCTCTCTGGGGTCAGCAAGGCCCCAGATATCAAAGCATCAGGAAATACAGAAAATAGAAAGGTATGATTAATACAGAAGTAGCTACCAGAAGCCCCTCAAATAACTCTACTGTAGCTGTAGTTGTATTTACTTGATTGTTGATAATAATAATAATAGTAATAATATAATATATATTATTTATTATTATAGTTATCATTATAATTATTATGTATTACATTATTATTATATTATCTATATAATATTAACATATATTTTATTATGATGATGCTTATACTAACATTATTTTGTGGTTTTTTTTCCCAGCCTTACTAGAGGTTTTTTTAAAACAACTACTTTTTATTTCATTGTTCCTTTCTATTTTTTGTTATTTATTTTTATTTTATTATTTTTGGATTTCACCTTTATTATTCCTTCTTTTCTACTTCCTTTTGGTTTGCTCCATTATTCTATTTTCAACTTCTTGAGGTAAATCCTCAGTCTATTTATCTTAAATCTTTCTTGATTTCTAATAAATGTATTTAGATTTAGACATTTCTCTCCAGGGACAGCTTCACAAATTTTGATATGTCATTCTCATTGTTATTGTTCTGTTCTAAAATGTTCATAATTTTTATTATGATTTACTCTTTAACCTATAAATTATTTAGCAGTGGGATTGTTTTGCTTGTTTGTTTCCAAATATATGGGCTTTTTGAGGTGCCCTCTTTTAATGGTTTATTTTGAGTTTTATTGTGTGGCAGTCAGAACATGTGGTCTGCATCATACTGAGTCTCTGGAATTTGATGAGACTCTCTGACATGCAGTTCAGATCAAATGTCACAGTTATACTTGAAAGATGTATTTTCTATTTATCTGGTACATATAAAATACTATATGGCTTTATTATATCAAATCTTCTATAACTTTATTATTAAAACATTTTTATTTGAATCTTTTATAATCTTAGTAGTTTTTGACTGCATGGTCTATTCGTTTCTGAGAGAGTGGCCTTTTCTGATTGTGGATTTGTCAACTTCTCCTTTCAATACTATCAATTACATATTTTGAATCTGTGTTGTTAGTTGTATATGAGGCATTATTGTTATATCATTTTAATGGATAATTCTTTTTAAGACTAGGAAATATTCTTTTTCATTTCTATAAAATTAATGTTTTCTTTTGTTAACTAATATTTCACCAGTCTCCTCTTGGATAGCATTTTACTTGTGTGTGTATGTGTGTGTGTTTTGCCTATCTTTATTTTCAACCCTTCTGTCTCAATTTTATATGTTTCTTTCATAAATAGCATATATATGAATTAAAGAGAAAAAAAAACATTGTGAAATTTTATCTTTCAATACAGGTTTAACCCATTTAGATTCATGTATTATGAGTATCAAAATATTTAAAATTACTTTCGCAATATCATTTTTTATCTGTTTACCATGCTTAGTCTTTGCTTCTTTATTTCCCCTCCAGTCCTACTTTCTGTCGAATCAGTATTATTGTTCGTTTTTTTTCTCTCCATGTTTGGAAATTACATGTTCCAGTTCTTTCCTTTTGGTGGATAATCTTGTTTGAGAGTTCACCTTTCATGGAGGTTTTCTCCCAAATGCCCTTCCTTACAGGGCGATTTTGTGGTTACCTTAGCCCCAGCTCCATGAGGTTCAGAGTTGTGAATAAGGTATTACATGAACAACTGTCTAGGTCTTCTCCATGTGGATGGAGTAGTTCTGAACTTCATACCTACACAAGGAACAGGATGGGGACTCAGTTTCTTTCTTGGGCTGCATGTCTATTTCTGGAGCTGGATAAACAGCATGTTTCCAGACACCTGCTTGGGGGTGAGCAGAGTCAATCCCAGCTCCCCTGGTGGGTGGGCTGTGTGTTCATGGCTCCTCCTAGGAGCCCAGTCCTGGCATAGCAACACTATCCGCAATGACTCCTCTCTCTTCGCAGTTCTTAGCTGCACCTCAGCTCCTGCTTCCCCCTTTGGTTTCCTGCCCCATTATTTGCCTGTGAAGAACTTCCTTTCTTTATTCTTTTTAATACAGTTGTATACGTACTTTCTAAATTGACAAATATATTTGTCATTCCTATATGTTGAGATGGAGGTGGGAGGTTTGGCCCCTTGACCTGAAAGTCCCATATTAACTATTCGTATATAAATTAGACTGGAGCTAAATGACTGACACATGTTGGCACACTTTAGGGTAAAATTCCCCTCTGGGCAGCTATCTTCCAGGAAGGAGGGCATTATCCTCTTCAAGTAGCCCTAAAAGCCACATCTTCTTCTTGGTTTATCCTCTGCCCTCCCAGGTCTCTCTGGGCTCTTGAATGGGACCTGGCCATCCTTACTGCTTCTGCTCCCCTCCTCACTGGCTGCGACAGGGAAGCCTGACAACTACTGACATACCCAGAAGCAACTTGAAGGTTAAAAAAGGGAACACAACAACGCAATAGCAGAAACAAAAGAGCAACAACAGAGATGGATGAGGGTGAAGCTAAGGAAGAGCTCTTCCCAGGGCTGGTTTCTGAACTGTTCTGGACACTGAACAAACGTGTTCAGACGTTCACCCGAGGTAGTGCTAGGCTGGCTCCAGAGCTGGCGGCTGGGTGCTCCTAGGCCCTGTGTGTGGGCTCTGGCATCAGGGTGCTCAGCACTTGGGTGCTAAAAGGCTGCACCTGACCAGTGCTGACCAGGCTGCTGGGGTACTGCCTGGGTGCCTTGCACGGTTCCCCAACCCTCTTCCTGCCTTTTTGAGTCAAGCAAATTCGCTGACTGCTTGTTGAGGCTGGCAGGAGCTCTCTGCTCCTCGCCCACTCAGTACGGCACACTACTACTAAATATCATTTATTAGACACTTACATGTCTTCACGTCAGACAGACCCTGTGCTAAGGGCTGTGTCTTCTTTTGCCCTTGTTGTATCCTTACATGAGTTCTATCATGATGTGGGGACTAATGTTATCACCATTTTACAGATGAGGAAACGAGGCTTACAGAATTTAAGCCCCATGCCCAAGCTCACACACCTAGCACATGGCAGAGTTGGGAATGAAACTCATTCGGATTCATCTAATCTCTAAGGCTGGGTTATTTTCTTTACACTCTTCTGCTGACCAACACAAGGAGTCAGATGTGACACCAATGTTTGCTTCCAAGGTAACTTCCAAGGCAGCTTCCAAATTGCCAGTCTTAACTGGGGGAAGGGCTAGAGGGGCTCCACAATTCACTGCTTCTCCAGGTAGTGGCACAACACTTCCTGGGTTCTGGAAGGAACTCAGTGCATTGCATCAGAAGGATGACGAGATCTTTCATGCAGCTTTGAGGGGTGAGGCGGTGGTTCTGGGGAACTGGGAGTGGGGAGATGTCAGGTGAAGAGGGAGTAAAGCCTAGCCCTGATGTAGGGGAGAGGGGAAAGTGGGGGAAAGATGTTTGGGGGTCACTTATACCTCGAGGCATCCCTCTACTCACACCAATCAGGCAGTTATCACTTATGGGACAATCTCTGTACACCCTCCCTGCCCTACTTCTACAGGTATCCCCTCTGAGCACCAGGTTCCAGGATCTCTCCCAGTTCAAATCCAGCTTCAGAACCACCTTATCCCAAAGGGGCTGCTTTCCCTCCAGCTATCTGTCAGAAATGTGGGATGGAGGAACTCTCCTTATGCTGGAGGAGGGGAGAAGATAATCCTGGAGAAGGGTTAGTGCCCATACCTGCCGCAGGGCTCACACCCACTTCCCGGAGACTCCTTCTAGCGTCCTGCAGCCCAGTCTCCGCTGAAAGAGTTGTGTCCAGGGCTCATGCCCACTGAGGACCCTGTCCACTGTCCACAGGCTCTGCCTGGAGCAGGGAGTCTGCACTCAGGAGACTGGGGCACCAGTGCCCTGGGCCTGTCTGCCAAGCTGCCCATCTGCCACTTTGAGAGGCCCTGCTGATGCTTGGCCTGGGGTGACCCAGCTCCCCACAAGGCCAAGCTCTGACTCCTTGCATGAGGCTTGAACAGCTCTGGGCTCTAGCCTGGATCTGGGCTGTGTGAAATAACACTTCCCTGACCCAGCCCTCCTGGCCTCAGATGGGCTGGATGACCCTCCTGCAATCTGAAAGCTCTCTGGCTCAGAGCTCTTGGAATCCTTCTGTCCCCTAAGGCCCATTTCTCCTTACCCCACTTGGCTTCTCTAAAACATGATAGTGTGTGATGAAACTGGGCTCTCTGTCCTTTCCCTTTGCTGAACACTGCTGTGTACATTCTAGAAGAATTCATCTGCTTCCTCCTCCCAGAAAGGGAAGAGCATCAGTCAGGATAGGATATGTTATATGGCAGTAACAAACCTCAACTCTCAGTGGTTTAAAGCAAGGAAGATTTATTTCTCACTCATGCTCCATTGTCCATTGTGGATTGCTGTGGACCTGTCCGCATTGTCCTCACGTAGGGTCTAGGCTGATGGAACAGCCTCTTTGGAGTAGTACTCGTTGCTGTGACAGAGGGAAAGAGCTCTGGAGGGCTTCATATGGACAATGAAATGCTCGGGCCTGAAAGTGACACACATCACATGGTCCACCAACCACAGGGGACTGGGAAGTATGTTCAGAAATATAAACCACAAGATTTGCAGCGTAGCTAAGCAAGGACACATTTCTGGAAGGGTGAGGAGCTGGGGTTTCAGGCGGGTGGTCAGAAGTCAACAGGTCCCCGGGGAGATTTACTCTCCCAATCGCCACCTCATTCAACACCCCTGACTTTGGAGCTAGACTGTCCTGGTTGAAGTTTGAATGTGGCCATGAGTTAGATGTGTGACTTTGGGTAAATTGCTTAGCTACTCTACGCCTCAGTTCCCTCATCTACAAAATGGGAGCAATATCATCCATAATGCCACAGCCAGTAAGTGCTAGGGTCGAGATTCCCAGCCACCTGGGTCTGAGTCCACAGCCAATTCGTCTTTCAAAACCCCGAGTCTTCCCCAGTTTAAAAAACAGAAAAAAGCCCAGGCGGCTGAAGAATACTCACATGGCACAAAATGGCAGCATGACCTCTCCCTTGTCCTGCTTGCCCATTCTTTTCCTCCTTCCATTCCAGGCCCCAAATTTCTCCCCAATGGTCCTGGGCACTCTGGAGCCTCCCTCTAAACCTAGCTCGAGACTGGTTGAGGCTAGAGCTTGTTCTCAGCTCCTCTGCAGTCCTTTGCTAAGGACTGATGGCGAATCCGCTTCAGACTCATTCAGCCCAGGTTCCCACGCACCACTGTCTCTCCTTGCACGTGGAGTGACCCTGGCACATGCCAGAGGCCCTTAAACCCAAGCTTCCTTAGCCCTGGGGGGCACTTGGGAGAGTTCTGGGGAGTTCCCTCTGTGGAAAGGAAGGAAGGGTTACAGAACCACTCTAAACAAGGCAAAACAAAGCCATTTATCTTGGGGCATTAGTCACTGAGCTGCTGACGCAGGGAAACATGCTGTGTACTCTTGGCAACCGCCATTTACATTAAAACAGGATGATTTGTGGAGTTGCAGGCCCAAGACCCTTCCAGACTACCTCATCCCCTCAGCCTGTCCCTGCAAGTGCCGGAGTCTGGGGCTGTAGCTTTTCCTTGAGGGAGAGGGTGGGCCTTGGCCTGCACAAAACAGGTGCCCAAAGTCCCAGCCCCATTCCCTTCCATGTGCGCATTGGCTGTGGGACTACAGGAGGTGCCTCAGCTTCCGGGAGCCACGCTCACTGGGTTCAGTGTCAGCATCACATTTTATTTTATGTGTGGTCTTGTTTTCTTAGCTCTGACTGTTTAGTGTTTGGAAGGAAGGGCTTTCAATCGCCAAATTTCTCTATATTCCAAAGGTAGGTGACACCAACAATGAAGACTATATACACATTCTCTCTCCCTCTCTTTCTCTCACACACACACACACACACACACACACGCACACACACACAATTGTTCCACATAGGGATGAAAGTTGCACTGCTGAGAGCTCATGCTCTCTCTTTCCAGCTTAGGTAATATGGAGTAGATAAATCAGGAGAAAGGGAACATGAGAGAAGTTGGGGGCCCACCATTTTCTCTCAGAGTCTTCCTTTTCAAGACGGCTTGTTATTTGCTTGGATGCAAACCCCAGATGACCCTCTCACGCATCCATGTGCCTTCTCCAGCCCTAGGTCCATCCTTGGAGCTTCGGGTTACATGTCCTTCATGCCCACTCTCCACCTGTATGCTCAAAGGTGGAGCATATGATCTGACCTGAGCCAATGAGAGGGACATATTCTCCTGGCCTCAATGATTGGTTCAGAGATGGATAGGTGACTGAGTCATAGCCAATGAGCTTCAAGGAAACATTTGTTGTATTTCTGAGAGAATGAAGCTCCAGCAAGAAAGGAGGGGGAGTGAAGGTGAGCGAGCGTGTTACTGGGGCAGGATTTCTTCCCCTGGGCAGTGTGGTGTCAGGAGGTCTGGCACTGCTGCCTGGAGGGGAGAGCCAGAAGGTGCTGGAGGGCCACCTTGTGGAGCTGAGGATAAAGCAAAGACACAGAGAGAAACTGAGTCTCTGGTGATGTCATTTAAGCAGCTGGGTCAAGCTTCTCCGGCTCCACCTGTTGAGTTTGCGTTGAAAGTCAACACATTCCCTTTATTGTTTAAGTCAGTCTGAGGTGGCCTTTGTGTCACATACGGCCACAAAAGCCTTCACCAGTATAATAAGTAAGTGTGATCAGGGCACAGAAGACCTTGAACTGCAGCCTCTGAACCTTTGCAAGGCCATCTGACTACTGAGGACACTCTTGTTGCCTGGCGGAGCTTTATTCCTCTTCCAGGACCCCATTAATGCCCCACCTCCCCCCTTAGAAGTGCTCTGTGACTCTGGGACCCAGACTGCACCTTGAGCATGCTCTGTGCTGCGGGGAACTCTGTTGCACTAATTGGTTCACTCTATCTTCTCCATCAGGAGACAGACCTGTCCTTGCCTCCAGTCCCTGTGGCCCCTGGCACATAGCAGAACACTCAATAGATGATTGTTCTCCTGAGTAGCTACCCTGGTGGGGAGGGAGGCCCGGTGCATGGAGGAAGGCCGGCACACTTCAGGAGGAGGACTGTAACTGGGCGGTGGAAGTGAGGAGATTTGGGAGAAGGAGAGAAATTGCTTTTAAAAATAAGGGGGAAAGAATCCTGTAAGCTGGAGCTGAGCATGGTCCATCTTTCACGTGGAAGGTGTGGTGAGTGGCAATGGGAGTTCTAAGACAGAATAAGAGAATAGCTTCAAGTTGGGATGGGGTGGGGTTGGGCAGGGCAATCTTCTGACCACAGCAAGGAGTCCTGCTCCTCTGTGCTCCCCTGGCATGACAGACAAACCTTAGCCCTGC
This sequence comes from Ceratotherium simum simum, assembly GCF_057802395.1. Lineage (NCBI taxonomy): Eukaryota > Metazoa > Chordata > Mammalia > Perissodactyla > Rhinocerotidae > Ceratotherium > Ceratotherium simum. Next base: position 14,794,173 of record NC_141910.1, on the reverse strand, counting down.
CCACACCCTGTGCTGACCTGCGTCATCCAAAATGGTGGGTGGTAAAAAGTAAGCAATTCTTGTTGACTTTGGAACACATTTTTATACTTCAAACAACAGAGGGGTGCCTGAAGTTCTGGATGTAACTCCAAACTGATAATGAACATTGGGCTGGGAGTGGGGAGTCAGCGTGCCCTCCCTGCTTTAGGTCTCCCCGCACCGGGCTCTTCTTTAGGGCTAATGCCACGTTGAGGATGCATGGAACTAGCCCAAGTAGCACTGTCTTTTCTCTTTTTGGGTTATGGATGGCCTGGCCTTCCATCCTACCTACTGCCAAAGAGGAATAAAAAGCAGCCAGGGTGGAGTCCTGGGGGGTGAGGGCAGGGGTGGGGTAGCAACCTGGAGCAGAAGGTTTGAGCTTCCATCCCAGCAGGGAGCAGAAATGAAAGTAGGGAGCCAGGGGCATGGGCAGAAGATGGTGGGGTCAGGAGGGGGCCACCTCCAGAGGTTCTTGAGGGTACTTTGGCTCTGCCCACCCCCGATTACCAGATGAGGACCTGCAGACTCTGGTTGCCAGCAGAAGAAGGGGCTCTCTGTGTCCCCCTAGGCCAGTCTTCTGGCTCGGAGCCTAGGATGGGCTGAAGCTGAGGCTCACACGCTAGTACTGCTGCCCAAGACCAGCACAGGGGCAGAAGTTGGGGTGGTGGGGTGTGGCCTAGTTTGGAAGGGAGTCAGGCCCTACCTGGCCCCATCCAGCAGCAGCTCCCTGAAACTTTCAGCCTAGAAGCTTGGTGCCACCCATCCACGGGGCAAATCCAGCCAGGCTGGGTCTTCACCCACCTGGAGCCCTTAATAAGCATCTCAGGTGCATGGGCTGAACCTCTGGGGACTCGCAGAGCTGCCATGCTGCAGCCCTCTGGCTAATATCCACTCTGTGGGCTCCTAACCTCAGTTCTCAGCTGTCTGCCCATTTCCTGGCTGTGCTGCTCCTCCCTTGGGCCTGGGCCACTCCTCCCTCTCCCCATCCTTGACCCCCAGCCCAGCCCAGCGCTTCCCACCTGCAGGGGCCCTGCTTTGCACCCAACGGAAAGCCCAGAGCTGGGGCACCATCATCAGCAGGCCCTAGGAGCACTGCCCAGACCTGCCAGTGGCTTCTCCCTCCCCCCAGGCTGGCCCCCACAATGTTGGCATGGAGCCCCCAAGAGCTTGTGACTTGGCTTGAGGAGGAATAGAGTGAAGTGAGGCAGCCCAGGGGTGGGACTATCTCTCCAGCCTCCTCCTGCCCCTGCTCACCCCTCCCTTCCTTTCTGCCCAGCCACATTCATGCACAAGTCTTTACATGGACATATGATTTCATTTCTCTTGGGTATACATCTAGGAATGGAATGGCTGAATCACGTAGTAGGTGCATGTTTAACTTTGGAACAAACTCACAAATAGTTTTCCAGCATAGCTGTCCCATTTTATGTTCCCTCCAGCAGTGTGTGGGAGTACTATTTGTTCCACCTACTTGTCAACACTTGATGTGGTTAATCTTCTTAGATTAAGGCTGATGTCATGTGGGTTATAACAGCAAAAGTCAAGGGACAGAGTTGGAGTTGAGAGTACAAGTAGAGAGTAAGCCAAGAGGAAAGAGATGGGGTTTGGGAATGCATGGTGCTGTTGAAATCTCACCTCCATTGGTTATCAGCCGTGTGACCTTGGACCAGTACTTGACCCTTGCCAGGCTTCCATTTTTCTCCCCTGTAAAAGGAGGATGTCATATCCACCTTTGTTGAGATTAAATGAGGTGATGGACGTCAACGTCTTCCACAGTGCCTAGCATCAGGGCTCCTGTTAGCCTGTACAGTGTCTCTGTGTGAATTAGGTAAAGGTGCCCCTTTTTCTGGGTTGATATGGCCCTGGGCCAGGGTGCTGGGAGCTGCATCTTGATGCTGTTGTTCCCTAGACAAGGAGCCTTGGGCAGCACACAAACTGCACAATTATTTGCAGCGATTCTATTTGTCCCACAAATTCTCAACAAAGGCACACTGAACGAACGAAGTTGAAAGTCAGAGGTGAATTGAATGTATTTGTCAGTGGGGTCCTGTGTAGACTCACCTCTCCCTCACAGCCATCTCACTCGCTCTGGGACTTCTCCTACCCTCCACCACCTGCTCCCTGAGTCTCTGAGACGTTGGCACCAATCTCCAGGTCAAATCCCACCAGAGAAAACGTCTTTGGAATTTGGTGTCTGCATTAAGTCATAAAGAACCCTGCTTACATTCATACTCTGGTTCCTGGAAATAATTCAGTATCCCAGAGATGTGCTTGAGACAACAGCATTTAAGATAACTGGATTTGGTCTTCACGGGAAGGCAGACACAGGCACAAAATATTTAGGGGTCCCAGGAAATATGGCCAGAGTTTGCAGTTTATGGCAGGGAGATGCTGAGGAGGACCCCTAGCAGTTCGAAATGTCGCTGGTTTCTGAGATGGAGCCTTTGGTTTGGGAAGCATCTGTTCAGAAGTCCCTTCTGCTCTCTCTGGCCCAAACATACAGAAGCCCAAGACACATTTACCTAAAACGAACTCGAGGTGGGCAGCCTCAGCTCAGAGCACACAGCTCAGTGGAGGAACTCAACTGAACCAGGCCTTTTGATTTATGTGTTTACATCCTCAAAAGGAGCCTTTCTTTACCTGAGGGACTTTTGGCCCGGTTCCTCTAATTATGAGAACAGGACATGTAAAGTTTGTTTATGGAGCGGCTGGAGTGGACCAGGAGGCAGAGGCCCTCAGGGCCGGGACCGGCGGCCCTGATAACTAGCTGGTGGAGAATTTTGCCTCTGAGTCGTGTGTCCTCCATGGCTCAGCCCAGGCACACAGTAGGACTTCCTGGTTGAGTGACACATCAGTCACTTCTGAGACACTCCGATGAGTCACTGGAGAAGCAGTGTCACCTCCCCAAAATTTAATTGAGCAGCGACCTCAGGAATTCAGCAGTGTGTGGAGCGAGGGGTGGCTGCAGTTTGCTGTGCCCCCTGCCCCAGGGCATTCACCTGCCTGGTGGGAAGGGAGTTTGGAAGGGAGAGGACGCAGCAAGCACCTCTCAGCCAGGTGAAATGAGGGAAATCAACTTCCTTTTTTTGGCCACCAAAAATAGATGTACTGTTTTTTTCTCTTTCCAGCGTGAGACACAGAGTTTAGTTTTCAGGAGGGCTCTGATAGCCAAGGAATCGCAGTAGAACCCACTTCCCTCCAGTATTGCAGGGCAGAATCTTGCCAGGCCCAGAAGAGTGGGCCAGACACTGCTAGGGCCCCAGGGAAGAAGGTGACAGTCTGGGACAGAGGCTGGGGTGAAGGGGGCAGCGTGAGTGCACACAGGCCGCCTGGAAGAGACCCCTGGGACTACGGGCTGGCCAGGGGTCAGCTTGGAAAGGCCCCCTCCTCCCTCCCCTCATCTGCCCATCCTGGGTGGAAACTGCAGGCTGCTCTGCCAGAGCCGCGCTGCCTCTGAAGGTGAAAGTCACCTTCTGCCACTCTCCCGAATGCCCGCCGCTGGGGTGGGGAAGCGGGCGACATAAATCCTTCCTCGTCCCTGTCCCGCGGCGTTCGCCTGCGCGGCCGCGGGGAGGAGGCTCCGGCGGCTGTAAATCACCGTCCCCTCCCGCGGGCCGCCTGCCCTTCATCACCGTGCTTTACGGCGCTGACACCGGCCAGGATTTAGTAGGCCCCGCCAGGCTGAGGCCGCCTCATTGAAATGCCCCCTCCACCCGTCCCACTTCCTCCCCTTGGAATTAAGGCCGCCCATAAATCCCGGAGATGTCTATTTGCATATCTATCTGCATACGTTTGCCCCTCCAGTTGCCTGCATTGGAACTCAGAGACTCATCTGGCCGGCAGGGACTGGGGCTTTCTGTCGACCCAAGCCTTGCTGGAGAAGGGAAACTGAGGAGGCCAGGGAGGGCCACAGATCTGTCTATGGCGCAGCTGAAAGCAGGGGCAGAGTGAGGGTTGGCCCAGGAAGGATGTAGCTAGAAGCAGGCAGAAGAGTCAGAAGCTGAATGAGGGACAGTGAGCAGAATGGCGCTTCCAGCTCTGGCTAGGCTGAGAAGCCAGTGGCACTGCAAGCGGGGAGGACATTGGGAGAGCCCTGGGGAGGGGCCAGGTGAGGACACCTCTCTGGAAGGTTCCACAGAGGTGGGAGCAGCAGAGGGACCTAAAGGAAGAACTTCCTGGTGTGCGCTCACCAGGAGGCCTCTGTAGAAAGAGGTGGACGGGGAGGGAGCAGCCGCTGCCTGTGGCCCTGAGCAGGCTGAGGGCAAGGGCGGGAACATATAAACCAGGGACCCCTCTGGCTCCCTTTGCCTCAAGCTGGCATCAGCCATGACAGGCCCCTGTCTTGACATGAATAAGCTGTTGGGAAGGGCCAAGGCCTGGAGGAGGCCTATGGTGCAGCCAGATTCTTCTACTCTGCATGAGCCCCCCTGCCCCACACCCACAACACCAATCCAGCCACAACAGTGCCTAAGAGCATCACTCATTGGTTCAAGGATGACTTCTCTGGGCTCCTTGTGACGAGCCCTCTCTGATGGTAAGTGCCCACTAAGCCCCTCTCTCATGCTCCCCTCCACTCCTAGAGCCAAGGCTCAGATCTTTTGGGCTCTCAGGTAGAGGTAGGGCCATGGCAGGGCCAGCGATCTTTGATCCCTTGACCGCAGGCCCCATTCAGTCTTCTAAGTAGAAGCCCCGTGGGTGGGATCCAATGCCCCCAGTTGGGTCCAGGGCTGGCTGGAGACCAGGTCAAGGAGCTGCTGTGCCCTGAGAGGATGCCTCTGGCTCTGCACGTCTGCCGCCTCCCCTGTCCCTGTTCCTCTGTCTCTCACCCCTGTGATGTGTGCTTCATGTGTTTCTGATTGACTCATAAGAAATGGCTTCTGGTCAGAGGCCTGTGTTGCAACAGTCTGGGAGAGGCAGGTTTTGGGGGAAACCTGCTCTCCTTCTGAGACCCGGAGTTCTGACAGGATTGGGTTGGCTCTTCCTCAAGCCAGGGCAGCCCATTATCACAGCCAGGCCTGGGGCCTCCCTTCCTCCCTCCCCCAGGATAGGACCTGGAGGGTCAGCTGTACTTGGCCCCGGGTATGGAACCCACCTCTCAAAGACACCTTTCTCTATCTGAGACACCCTCTCCACTGCACCCACCCCATCCCACCACCCACAGGCTGGGGAACAAATCCCAAGCAGGACAAAGAGGGGTAGGGACCCTGCAGGGCTGAGCCCTGACACCGATGTCTCTGCCCCGAGCCTTCTCTGATCCCTCCGGGGCTCTGTCCCGGGCAGCACAGATGAGGACAGCTGCCCCAGGATGGGGCTGCGTGTCCTCAACACCCCAGCTCAGGGAGTAGCCGATGGTGGGGATGGGCCAGGAGCCAGGATTGGAGCCGGGATGGTCAGAGTTTAGGAAAGAGGCAGGAAGGGGGGATGTCCCCGAGTATGGGCACACCTGCCTTCCCAGAGAAATAAACCTGGGGAACGCCAGGAGAAGAGTGGGAGCCCACCCCCCAGCAAGCCTGGCTGTGTGCGTGGGGAGAAGACTGCTAGAGAGGGGCTGGAGGCAGCCCGCAGCTGACCCTGATCCCCTTCTCCTTTCTGCTCTCCCTCTCTCCAGCCCCTGCCCCTCGTCTCCACAGAGGTCCAGGGATGTGCTGTTTTCTCTTCTCTCTTGAACTTCCAATGGCCTCCCCTGGTTTTGGAAGAGGCAGGTCCTTCCCTCCAGCCCCTTGCCTTCAGGGCAAACCGGCCCAGACGAAGTGGATAGAAGGGGTGCCGGGATGCCCAGACCGAGAGAACATCTCAGGTGAAGCAAGAGGACCACAAAGATGAGACAAAACTCTGTCTCTGCAGCCTTTTAATAAGAAAGAATTATAGTAAAGGATGAGGTATGGCCTCCTATTAGCTCCAGGATAGTGGGATCACAGAGGCAGGGGAATGGCTTGGAAGACCTCCTCAGAGCCACTCGGCTAACATTTGCTGGGATTCTTAGAAAGCGCTGCACAGACTTTGTGGCGGCACAGCAGCAGGCCTGGGCAGAGGGGCCCCCCATCTGGAAGCCTTTAAGGTCTCCCTCCCCCTCTTCTCCAAATAGCTTGTTCCCAGAAAACAGGAGGAGAAGTTACCCAACAACAAGCTGGGGCTTCCTGTGGGGCTGGCGGCCCCCTCCCCTGCCTCTGTTGTAGCACACCAGGCCCTCACCGGCTCCCCAGGCTCTGCTCAGCCGGGCCCCTGATAGTTACGCATTGCCGAGTTCATTCCTGTCACCTACTCCAAGACCTGGGTGCACAGCTCACCTCCCCCAGGAAGCCCTCCAGAGCCGCCTCTCTGCATTCAGGTAACTGCTCTACCTCCTTTGTGAACACACATATGTAGCCTTTGTGTGTTCCCTCAATTCTGTTCCAGGTCTGTTTCTCTATTTGCAATTGTTCTCTCTTTTCATCTAGTCTGGGCTGGAAGAGTATTTAGGGGTTGGTGAGCCCCCTTTCTATTTCACATAAGGGAAAATTGAGGCCCAGAGAGGCCAGATGGCTTACCCTAACACGAAAGAGCCAGAAATAGACTCCAGCTCTCCTTCTCCCCAGTCCGGGAGTCTGTTGCCCTCCCACTGTGTCCATTTGTTTGTGCCTGTCTCCCCAGGCTGACAGCACAGGCCCAAAGAGAGACCCCAAATTCTAGTTTGCTGACTTGATGTGGGGTTTGGCACAACTGAGGTGCTACCTGGGTGCAGAAGCTACAGAAACAGGGGCAGAGACCTTGAGGAGATGGGCAGGACTGGCCACTGGCCAGGGGAGGCGTGGTCTTCGGACGAAAGAGTTGAGGCCCACCCATGCTGCCCCCTAGTCAGAGGGCCCCGGCTGCCTCGCCTGCACGCTGACTGGCTGATCTGGCTCTTCACCTGCTCACTGGGCATCTGAAGGCTTCTGATTTGGGGCACCTCAGAGTGAAAAGTCTCCAGCAAAAAGAAGTTTTTAACTTTTAGCTGACCAGAGAGTTCAGTGTTAGATGGCACTTGAGTCCCTGTACGATCTTGCCATAAATACGGAGACTTCTGGGTCTCGGATTCCTCATCTTTAAAATGGGGTTGAGAGCACCTAGGCTTCATGAGGAAGATGGAAATGGGCTTTGAAGGATGAGAAGGAAGAGGAAGGAGAGCCTTCCAGAGCAAAGCATGAGCAAAGACTCAGAGAGTGAGTGGGCACTGGCTGTTTGCGAGTACAGAGGAGGCCGGGTTCTGTCAGCTGTGTGACCTGGGACAAGTTCCTTAACTTGTCTGTGCCTCAGTTTCTCACCAGTCTAAAGAGGATTATCATAGCACCTACCTGAGACAGATGAGGCTATGTTTGTGAAAGTGAGGTAATATTTGTAAAATTCTTACAAGTGCCTGACACATAATAAGTGAGAGGCCTATTTATTGATTCACCTGTTTAACAACACATTTTCCTTTGTACCACCTGTTTTAATTCCCAAAGGCAACACAAAATGGTTTACTCAGGCTTGTGACTCCTGGATACTGGGCCGGAGGGCCAGGGCCTCTCAGGGAGGGAGATCCTGGGACTTGTACGCTCCGGCCTCCTCACACAAGATGTTGTTGGTGTCTGGAAGGGCTTCTCTGACTCCCTAAATTCTTCCCCAGGTTGTCAGGGAGTTCTTCTGTGCCTCTGGGGCCTGGAGGGGCACAGGGCAGAGTGGGGTGGCGGTTCAGCTTGGGGGGAGGGCTGTTATTCTCAAAGCTCCAGAATCCAGCCTGGGCCTCATCTTCCAATCCCACTGTGTCCATGACCACGGCGTGGTCCAGCAGGGGTCCGAATAGGAGGCCGCTCTCTCGGGCCCCAACAACCTGCACCAGGGACCGGAGACCCCACCATTCCCTGATTCGGGAGCAGCATGGGGAGAAGGGAGTGGGGGTGTGGGGAGGGGGCACATGTGACCAAGGATTGCAGCTCCAAGTGAGAAATAAGCAGGAGCAGATGGAGCCCAGAGCACAAAGTTCCTGTTTTCACGCAAATGTCTAGGACAATAAAAGTCAGGGGGGCAGCCGGGGTGGGGGTGGGGGGGCGTGGGATGGAGGAGAACAGAGACAGAAACAGGGTGGGGGATGAAAAAGGAAGATGCCCTGTCAGCAGAATTAGCTCTTGTTCAAAGAGTTGCTGTTGGATTGGTTGGGGATGGGGGTGGCCTTTCCAGTCCCCTGCCCAGGGCCCTTGGCCAGCCTGCTAGGGCCCAGGCTGCCTGTGGGGTGTGGGGAGGGGTCTGGGCCTGTGCCTGCTGGGGATGCCCAGACAGCAAGTGCGCCTCAGAGCTGATTGCGTTTCCTGGCCTTTGATGCCCGAGATCAAAGCAGGGCCAGGCCCTTCTGGCGGCCTCTGCCTGCGAGGTCCAGGCTGTGTGGTCATGGTGCTGGAGAAGGCAGACCGGCATCCATGGTAGGCCCCAGTGAGCTAGAGGGGCTGGAATATGGGTCCTTTCTCACTCTGGGGCTGCCAGGAGCTGCCACTGTGGGTGCAGCCAGCATCTGTGCATGTGTGTGCTTATCACACTGGCTCTGTGTCCTCAGACACCCAGGGGTTGGACATAGAGGTCACTAACACCAGGCCATGGGGGGCTGAGGGCTGGGGCCCACATGGCCCAGATCAACTACAAGAGCCAGGCTCGGAGCCGGCAGCTTGTGGAGATGGCAGGGTCTGTCTTGCTTAGCAAGAAAGAACTACAACATTGGCCATGTCAACTGGCCTTCATAGGATCCCAGCTGGGAGAGATTCCGAGTTGGTTTAAAGGAGGGTCCTCCTACACAAGCCTTCCTCCGAAGGACCCCCTAACTCCCCCACTGACCATCAGGGCTCCATCCTGGGGGATCTTCCATTCTCCTGCTCTTGTTTCCACCTGACCTGAGCCCTCTAGGGCAACTAGCCCAGGGGTCATTCACTGCTGAGAGGAGGGCCACCTGGGGTCCTGCTCTGAGTGTCCAGGGATGTGGGTGAGCCCCTCTTGATGCGCTACCTAGATTTGTAAGGGTTCCACACTCCCCCAGGAAGCTTTCCTAGGTATCTTTGTCTGTGACCCCCTTGGGAGGGCTTCAAGTTCAGGTGGCTGTCTCAGCTCAGGGCAAACCGCCTCTTGCCTGGCTCCTTCCACCCAGGTGTCTGTCAGCTGGCGCTCCTCAGTTTCCCTTTGGCAGAAGTACACAAGGGGGTGCCAGGCAGAGGGCAGGCCAGGGGTAGGAGGTGGGCATTGTGGAGGTTCTGAAAGGAAGGCCAGGCAGGGAGGGGGGGGGCAGAGGCTTCTACAATCACATACCTGCAGGTCCTGGGGGAGGGGTCCTTGGGCAGAGTGACAGCGGTGCTCCTGCTGGCCTGCGTGCCTGCAGTGGGGCCCTGGCTCTCCATGGTGCCCGCCCATGTGGAGAGGATTAGGGCCCGGAAAGACATGTTTTCTCCCTGCCTTCTTGGAAGGATGATCAAGGGGACCTAGTGACTGCCCAGAGATTCTGGGCATGTGGACAGCCTCGCTTCCCTTCCCGTCCATCTCCCAGGCAGCCTGGGAGATGCACACCGTCTGCTGGCAGCCCCAAGGTTCAAGCCCCCTGCCAGCCTGGAAGATTAGCCTCTGGCAGGGCCTGCCTTTCCACTCCTGGAGCCCCTGCTGAGACGGGACCAGGGGGAGCATTGGGCTGGGGCTTCATGGAAATAAGGCAATGAGTATTATGCCAAATGGTTATTGGGCTTAATGGACCTAAGAAAAATTGATCAAGGGCTACAAAGATGTAGGACCCCTCCCACCCCGACTTCTCTGTGCTCCGTTAGATCCGGGAGCCAACAGTGCTTCAGGGAAAGGAGTTACAGGACCTGCTGGCCCCAGAAGGTGGGATTGAGATTGGAGCTGGGACTGAGCATAGTCCTGGGAACCTGCTTTTGTCTGTGTTTGTATGTGGTGGGTGGGGGGTAATTCCTAAACCCAGATGCCTGCGCACACACACACACACACACTACACTACACTTCTATGAAGACAGTGTTTAGCATAGTGCTTGCATACAGTAGGTACTCAATAAATATTTGATGAATGGACAGATGAATTAGTGAATGAACATCCCTGATACTTCTAGCCCACAGGGCTTTTCCGCTGTACTCAAGAGTTTTATTTTTTGAGGCTCTTCATTCTTCCTGGCTGGTGATACATCCTGGGTTATCTGGGGTGGTTACTCTTCACTTGCCGGTTGTTCTCTGGTTCTTAGCATGGAATTAAATTGTGGTTTCCTGGGGTAGGAGCTCTGATCTCACCGCCACAAAGTTCCTGTATCCTGGGCTTGGTCTTCAGCCAGTCCCTGCCACTGATTTCTTGGGACATCTGCTGGGCTTTGAAGAGTTCGGGGTTGGGCACAGAGATGGCAATTACTGCTCCAGCCTGAGCCGTGCCCCTGTGAGCAGTGAGGTGGGTGGGGAGCATGGCTTAGGTGGCTAGGGAAGGTCTGGGGCTCAGGGACCAGGCACAATTAGGACTGGAGCAGGGATTTCTAACCTGGTAATGTGTGTGAGGCCAGGCCCCCTGCTATGTGGCGCCCTTTTGCTTCTCCCCTCCCCTCCCCTGCCCTCCCCTCCCTTCTCTTCAACTCGCTTCTCCCCCTTCCTTCTTCTCCCTCTTGGTACTGCAGATTGGGCGGCACCAGTGCTCTATCACAATTGCCCTTCTACTGCCATGCCTTTCGCTAAGGGACTAGAAACTTCCAGGCTGGCCCGGGTCTCGACCTTGTGGGATGGCTGTGTCTCCTCCCTCCCCTCTGAGGCCTCCGCATAGGTGGACATGGCAGGACTGGGCACGTGTGGGAGGAGGGAATGGAGACCTTGGTCACTGGCCAACAGTGGGGTTTGGAGGACTCTGAACTTGGTTTTCATGCTGTTCCTCCAACAGGAACCCCCTTTGGAAGTGACTCAGTGTGACCAAAGCCACTCTGCCACACACCCAACAGGATTGTGAAGGATCCCTGTTCCCAACCATGTGCCCCAGGGTCGCTGAGCAGCAAAATGGGCAGGGAAGTGCCTGGGACCTGACCCATGACATGACCTTGTGCCTGGCACCTCCAACCGAGCCTCGCTGGGACTCTTTGTGTGTCTGAGTGTGTACACACGTGCGTGTTTTCCTGTATGCACACGAGTCAGCCTGTGTGGGCAAGCGTGCATATGTCTGCATGCATGCCTGTGAGTGAGCGTGAGGATAATGTGCTGCGTGTACACGTGTGCACGTGTGCATGTGAGTCTGTGTGGGGATTATGTGCCTGTGTGTGCACACTCACAAACGGAAGGCTTGGCTGGGAAACCCAACTCTCCCCATCCCAGGCCTTAACCCCTGCTCCCGGGGGCCTTGATGCAGGAGAACAGAGAGTCCCCAGATCCTGCGATCTGGGACGGCAGCTTCTGTCGGGTTCCCCCCCCCCGTTCTTTCTTGACACAAATAGCCTGTGGAACAAAGGGAGCTGGGGATTTGGATTATTTATACAGTCAACATTAAGCAACTTGTGGTCTATTTAAATTCTTCTTTATTAGGCCGGGAAATTCCATGGCAAACACTCAGGCGGTAAGGAAACCTCCAACACGGCAGCTCCCAGCTCCCGCCTTGCCATTTGGTTCCTCATCTCCTCTCCCCTCCCGACCTTCTGACCCCTGCTTCTTCCATTCGAGCTCTCTGAGGCCCTGCCCAGCCCCCTCTTCCCCAGGCATGCCCTTGGATCCCCCTCCCTCCCTCCTGTCCCTTCAACCTCCATTCTCAAACCTCCACCCTGACCCCCTGCCTCACTCCTTCCCTGCTTTCTTTGCCTTGGGAGGGGAGGCCAGACACCAAGTCTTACACTTCAGAGTCAATTCTGCAGGCACAATGTGGGGTGATAGGGAGGGAAAGGAGGGCCTGTGAGAAGATTGGGGAGGGCATGTTGTGGCCGGCCTGGTGCTCTTCGTCAGTGTGCTCGGGAGGCTCAGAGGACTTCTGCTCTCTGAGAGTGCCTCTATTAGACAGTTTGAGTAGCGAAAGGAAGGGTCTTACCAACAGGAGGAGCCACCAGTGAATTCAAGCCAGTGACAACCTGAGATAAGTTGAAGGACCCGATGGTTATCCTGAAGATGAAGACTCTGCTGTCACCCAGGCCCCATGACCTGGGGCTGCAGCAGAGGATTTATCTGGGCCAGAGTGAGGGAGGTGTGTAGTGTTAGGTCAAGAGCAATGAGGAGCCCCAGGGGTCAGGGGTGGGGGTGAGGGGCAGGTAGGGCCAGCTAGTGGGAGGTCCCTGAGGCAGCAGGGCGGGGAGGGGGGCAAGCCCCCTGGGACGGGGTCTGCTGGCAGCCTTGTCCCGAGGTAGCTGGAGCCACATTAGCTGTGTTCTTCAAGACATTTTTCTGTGAGGCCCCAGAGCCTAGAACTGGAACTTGAGACTGGGAGATTCAGGGAGGCGGATTCTGGTCCCTGCAGGGCAGGGGAGCTCTTTTGCTCCTTCAGAGCTCTCAAAAATTGTCTTCTGGATGCCTTCAGAAGTGGACGTTTGTACCCCTGGAAGTGCTCCAGCAGAGGCTGGTAATGACCAGAGGGGTTCCTGGCAGGGTTGCCACTGTGCCAAGTGGCCTTTCAAATCTCTCATCCTCTGTCTTCTGTGATTGCACGTGGAGACGGACAGGGTCTGGGTCAGAGGAGAGGCTGAGGGTGGGGGAGCTCAGGGATTGCAAGGTCCCTTCAGAGGGGACACCCTCTGGGCAGAGGGTCTGCAGGGCCTGGCCTCTTCTCCCCTGCAGAGGGCTCTCCATCCTCAGTAGTGGGATGGCTGGCCATCTCTGTAGCCCTGAGGGCTTGCCCAGAGGCAGACATAGCTGAGGGCAGAAGGAAAGCTTGGGAAGGGGGAGGGGGAGGAGAAGAACCAGTGGAATTCCCTGGGGTCCTGGAGGATCCTGGTGGGCAGCCTCTGTCTCCCATTCCCAGGCGGTGCCCCTCTCCTAGTCCTCAGCTCCCAGAGGCTCTCCTGTATTGAAATCTCCTCTTTCCTTGTTTCTCTCTCCAACTAGACTATGAGCCTCCTGAGGACAGAGAATGCAAACATTTACCTGGCATGCAGGTAACAGCAGGAGCTTAATAAATGCTTCATGAGCTCAATGAAATGGCACTTTCAGGGCCTCTGGCCCAGCCTCATCCTTCACCTTTCTCCCCATCATCTCAGCCCCAGAATCCCTTCCCCTTCATGCCTTTCCCAGGGGACAGAGCCTGTGACCCAATGGAGAGGGAGCCCACTGAGGGCTGGACGGCTCTCTCAGAACCTCTCCTGACTGTGCTGGGGGAAGGGGGACAGGCCCCAAGGGTTTGGGGAGGGCTGTCCCCTGGGAAGGGGACTCCAGAGGTAAAGGTCCCCACACCCGGCTCCATCCTCTGGAGACTGGACCAAGGCTTTGGCTATTGTTTAAGCTGATATTAGGGTTACGATTGAGCAATGTGTCCCCCCACCCCAGGCAGACAGGGCAGGGGTGGAGAAGCTGCTGCTTCCAGATTGCGGTATGACCACCTCTGTCTCCAAATGGCAGCCAAAGGGGTTGGGAATCGGGACCTAGAGCTTGCTGCCAATTATCACCTTGCTGTCGGCCCTGCCCTCTGGGCCTGTCCCTGCTGCCACCTCTGGGCCTGTGTTTCTGATTAGTGGGCCCCAGCTGTGCAGCATTAGTTGCATTTTTCCAGGATGAATCTTGGTTGTGACTTCCTGCCACGGGTCTGAACCAGCTGCCTGCTTTTGCCGCCTGCTTCTCATCCCAGTCCCCTGGGCTGCCCCAAATGCCCTCATTCTCAGGGGGCTCCTCCTCAAGGGGACAGTGAGGCTGCCCCAGGCTCAGGGGTTTGTCTCCTGGGGTGGGGGGAGACGTCCCTCAGCTTGCCTGGGGCAACTCAGGGCACAGCCGTTGCTCACCAAGCAGAATCCATTCATCTTCTCAGATGTGTGACCTTTAGAGTGGGGGACAGAGCCCCAGACCTTAGTAGACACGCAGATGCCACCAGGCAAGGGCAGAGCCGGTCAAGGCCAGGGCGGTGTTTGGGCAGGGTTGAGGGGCTTGCTCAGGGAAGTCTCCAAAGGCAGAGAGCATCACCTTCTGGCTTTCTGGGGTCTGACCTCTGCCCAGTCGTGGTCTTGATTTTAATGGAGCCACAGTCTCCAACTGCAGCCTCAAGCTGCATCAGCCTCCTTCTTTCTCTGGTTTTCCAGTGCGCTTGTGGTGAGCCACTCAGTGAAGACACCAACACAACATATTCAGCATGCACTTGATAGGTAGTGAGCTCCCTGTCCTGCAGGTATGTAAGTATGAGCTGGAGAATAAAATCTTTTACATTCATGTTGGCCTTTAGATCTAAGTGATCCTCACTACATCTGTATAAGAGGGCATGGCAGGGGTGATCCTTACAATGTTCAGAGGGGGAAACTGAGGTTAGAGTGAGTGAGTAAGTGCTGGCATCTGGGCTGGAACCCAGATGTGAGGCCCACTTAATTCAGTGTGAGCTTGATCAATATGCCTCCTCTCTGAACCCAACCAGACTCTGAAAGACTATGAGCCCAAGCCCAGCCTGGCAGCTGGTGGGTCCTCTCTGCTCTCTCCCTGCCTCCCAGCTTCCTGGCCAAGCCTGACTCTGACTTGTCCCTCCTTGCCCCAACAGCCTGCCCTCAGCCATCGCCTTTGGTCTCTGCTGGGGTCTGTGACCTGGGACAGGTCTCTGGAAAGCAAAGCCCTCAGAGGATTCTTGAGACGGCCAGCAACCTGAATAGGGGGTCCATGGAGGGCAGCTCGCTTCTGCATCCCCAGTGTCCAGGGTGGGCCTGGCACTCTTCAGGGAAGGCTGAAGAAATAGAAGAAAGAGTGGCATGGAGAAGCAGCTACACTTGGCACTGGGGGCCCCTGGGGAGATGGGGAGACTCGCTCACTCTGGGAAGGAGGCAGAGGCTGGTGGTGTGAGCTCTCCCTAGGGAGAGGAGGCCTGTGTCCCAGCAGCATCTGGCTCTTGAAAATGCTGATGAGAGAAGTGCTGGCAGCAGCACTGGGTGCAGACTCTCTGGGTGGGATGCTGTTCTGTGGTGGCCTTAGGCTCAGGGCGGCTGAGAGGGGACCAGATGCTGCCTTTCGCCTGGGCCACTGCAGGGTGCAGTGTGCCCTGCCCATAACCCATTACGGGAGCCCCAGCCAGCAGCGGGGCTCCTGAGAGATTGACATTGCAGCTCTCTCAACCGCCCTCCCAGAGTTTCCTGGCCCAGGGTGGTGGGTGGGGTCAGGCAAGGGACAGAGACCTTGCTCTGGAGAAGCCTCTGTCCCAACGGGGGAGATGCTGCCCTTGCCCTCAGGCCCTTCTTTGGTTTATGATGTGTTAACATATCATAACCCCCAGGTCTCCTTTGCCCTGGAACTAATGGTTTTATTCCTTCAATTCTTTAGTTATTTTAGGCAAATGTGAGCTGTCTCTTTAATTATCTGCAAGGAATTGCCAACAGCTACATTTGGCTCTATTGAGACTATGAATGAAACTTGTGTTTGTCTCTCACGGTCTTGGTTTTAGCCTTCACTGTTCCCTGGATGGCTGATGGCAGAGTGCTGTGTGTGCAGACTGGCTAATGGAAACGCAGTGTCGGTTTGCCCAGGCCATGTCAACAGGATCTTGGAGCGGGGTGGACCCATGTCAACCTTTCGTATGAGAAAGAAATTCCCTTGTTGGAAGACAACTCTTTCAGCCTCCCTCACATACCTGCAGAGACCGAGATCTCACCATCTGCTAGTTGATTTTAGGTTCTGTGATCTACTCTAGGGCTACAGGCCAGGCCAGGGGTCACTGAAGGCTCTCCGCCAGAAGCTGCTCTTGCAGGGTCCCCCGGAGCCCCCTGGTGGTCACTGTGAGGTGTGCTGCTCTCCCCAGGGGCTCTCTCACAGCCCTCAAGTGGACAAGGCAGGGCTCCCTTGTGCTCGCCCTGAGGTTGGCAAAGGCCCCTGAGTTAGAGTTTTCATGCTGCCCACCAGGCATAAGGTCAAGGGTCTATCTAGGTCAAGGCCCATCACCCTCTCCCTGCAGTGACCCACTTTGAGCCCTTTCATCCTTACCCCACCCTCCCAAGTCCTGGTACATACAGATCCAGCCTGCAGAGAGCTCAGGGTGGACCTGAGATTTCTGTGATGAAAGGCCCCACCTTCTCACCAAGGCCCAGCCTTCACTGCAGGAAGGAGAAGGGACCATGGACTGGGGTAAGACAGAGGGAAGGCAGGAAGCAAGGCAAGGTCATGCTCAGCTGCCATCAGGCCGGGGCCCTTCCACCATTTAACCAGCTAGCTCAGCCTAGGGGCAGACCTGCTCTAGGCTGATGTGTCCCAGTCACGGTTGGTCCAAAGGAGAGGAGGCCTTTATCACACCTGAGAGACCAGGGAAAGGGGTAGAACTCCCCTAGTGTCTGGGCTTGGAACATGGCTGCCTACCTGCAGCTCCAGTGATAGGGGCTCTGAAAGAGGACCCTCCATCTTCCCCATCACCAGCCATATCCACCATCTTTCCAACCGAAGCCTTTCAAAGCCATGTCTTGGTAAGAAGAGCAAGAGGCGGCTCTACTTTACGTAGGGTCTAGGCTGTGGCTTTAAATTAGAATTGTTCAACATCTGGGGATAATGGAAGGGAAGCAGGGGGCCACTGGGGCTCCAGTCAGCCCTTGGGCCAATTCCATGAGGCCAGGGCACTCAAGCCCAAGATCTGGGGCTGTCCCAGCACCCTTGGGCCTGGGAGCACAAGAATGGCCTTGAGATCCCACTCGTGTCCTGCGTTCTGTCCCACCGTAGACAATAGGCAGTGTGGGCTTGTCTCATGGATGTTGCGTGGAAAAACTCCACGTCAATTCAGTTTGGCCTTTTTATCCTTTCATAGCACCACAGTAGGAAGTCTGTGGGCCTGTCCAGTTACTTTACATAGCCTCCCCCAGCCTGCGCTGAAACCTGCGCCTGCAAGACTTTCCTGTAGCCCCTGGGGTTTCCTCTTCAGCCCTCCGGCAAAAAACCATTCCAACAAAAACCTCCACGGCTCCCCAAGAACTTGCCATAATTTATAGGCACAAGGCAGCCCAAATCCACGCAGAGAAAAGTAACATTCCTCCCCAAGAAGCAACTCAGCCAGCTAAGACAGAGGAAAGAGAGAGAGAAGGAGAGAAAAAGAGAGATTCCTCTAAAAGATACACCCATTTACAAAACAAGCTGGGGGAAGAAATGGGAAACGCAGGGAGTGAGCCAGTGTCATCCTCACAGCGGTTCAGTCTAAGGGTGACCAGTTGTCTCCAAGGACGGAGGCTGCCGTAGGACAAAGGATGGCTGCTCATTTTTCTTTGCCCAAGTAATGGTTTTCCCAGGACAAAGGGACATTTTTTTCTCAAAGGTAAGTTCAAGCCACTTCCTTCAGAGAAGCCTAGAAAGATTTACAACTTTTTAATGAGTTTTTCCAGCATTTATACCATTATACAATTTAACTTTTACAATAAACGAGGGAGATTGGGTGTTATCATCCCCATTTTATGAATCAAGAAACTAAGGTTGGGGAGGTGATGTCGCTTCTACTCTGATGAGATAACAAGAGGAGGCAGGATGCAGAACTAGGTCTGCAGCCTCCAGAGTCCACACCGGGGGGGTGGGGGGAGGAAGAGGGGGACCCCAGAATTTGGTGGACGTCGAGTCAAGAGAACAGGCCACGCAGGACTGCACTGGAGCGGGAAGGGTTAAGCACCACACTGCAGAGGCTGTCATTTCAATACCACCCCTCCCCCTCTTTTCTCTTCTTTTTCCACTGAGTTGACCTTTAAATTATGGCATCAGCTGCCGTGCCAGACACGCTGCGATTTCCCCTTCCTCCATCTGCCTAGCCTTCCTCCTGGCGCAGTTTCTCCTCGTGCTGCTTTCCTCTGCCTCCTTTCCCCTCACTTCTCTCTCCTCTGCCCTATCTACGTGTCCCATTCACAAAATCCCAGCTGCACAGGAGGCCCTGCTGCAGGTGGGCATTGCTGGCATTCCCACTGGCTGCCTCCCTCCCAGCTCTGGGACTCTGCAGTCAGGAAAGTCACCTTTTCCAAGTCCTGCTCCTGCCACCCCTCCCCTGGCCCTCAAACCTTCATGCCAGCCCCCCCACCCACGGCTGCCTGATCCCGGGCTTTTTCTGCTCCCCCATCTGCCCCAGCCTCACCCCTCCCCAAAGCCACACACAGGGGTGTACCCTCTGCTTAACGTTCATTTGCATTTGGTCCAAGGCCTAAAGGATATATATATTTTTTGCCATGACTGTAGAATATAGCAGACATTAAATCTTATCGGTTTAATTTTCTTCCAGATAATAGTACAGCCTTTGATTTTTTTTTTTTTTTCAAACTATGGAAAAAGTGTCAAAGAAAAGTGGAACATTAATCAAGGGACTTTGATGATAGGAATGAAAGTGTTTTCCTAAGAGCCCAACATGTGGAGCAGCTGCTGGTGGATATTTAAATGACATTTTTCATATGTTGCTGTAAAAAAAAAAATCTCTTTGAGTCGATTCTGGAAATATATTCCAATTTGCTACAATGCCAGTGGTTTTTAAATTATTTAGAAATAAAATGTGTTTATGATTTCTGCTCTACTTTGTATATTTGTCTGCTGCAGGCCTCTTTCCTTTGAGGAGGGCCTCGCCTGTCTCTCCAGAAGCTGCAGGGCTCTTTAGGACAGAAACATTCAGACCGGGGGCCCTCAAAGATGGGAACCATGTTTTCTTCCTCTGTGGCCTTTGGCCCAGTGCATCACTCTATCCCAGAGGTTTAAACTGCAACAGGAGAGAGTTAGGCAAGGAAGAAAAAGAAGGTGATGAGGAAGGTCTGGGGAAACCTTTATAAAAGGTGTGATTTCTCCTGCAAATAAGAAAGGAATTAACTCATTCAACTCCTGGGCTCCATTACAGGCTTGAATACCTGAGCCAGGGAAATCCAGAGGCCAGAAAACCTTGGCCTCCAGCCTCTCATGTGTGAGGCTTATCACACAATGAAGGGAGCCCTGGTCCCACTTGGGCTGGAGGAGACCTGAGTTTTAGCATCATTTTTGGAGCCTGCTGAGCTGGGAAATCCTTGGGACGGTGCTCCCCTCTCACCCTTCCTCAGAAGATCATTTAGAGTTCTCCAAACTCCTGCCCTCTGCACGATCAACTTCTCTCTTAACCCTGCTGTGCTCAGGAACTTTGCCAATCCTAATATCAGGGGAGGGAGACACTTCCAAGAGGCCCCCTTTCGAGCGAGCACACTGAGGCCGTTCTGCCCCGGACTCTCTGACTGCAGGGGCAGGGCCCGGGCAGCAGCAGTGGGAGCGTGAAGACTAGATTCCAGAGAGGGAGAGGCCCTGTGGACTCTCCCCGGGGCTAGGAAGGCAAATGGCCTGGAGGCTCACCGTCCTTTCCTAAGGCCAGGCCGCCCCTGGAGGAGATGAACTAAGGCCTGAAAGCCTCCCTGGCCTGGCCCTGGGCCCTGCACTGGCAGTCAGTCCTGTCCTCTCTGACCAGTGGGGGGCACACTCTCCCTAGTTTTCCTGTCTCTACTGCAGTTGTCGTTGGACCTGAGGGAACGTGCAGGGGTGCTGGTGCCTCTTCCCTGCCAGGGACCTCCTGGGGGGACTGGGGGGACGGGTGGAGCTCCACTCCTTCACAGTCTGTCCAGGGCCATCTCCATACTCCTAGCTGTTCCCTTCTCCTGTTATGGCCTTTGGCTTCCCCTCATGTCCTCACATGGTCTTAACCCAGAGAAAACGTTTTATGGGGTACACGTGGATTGGGTGAGGGAAGACGCCTGCCCAGACACAGGGCTGAGGTGAGTGCTGCTGAATTTCTTTGGCTATGAGCTCAAGTCCAAACTCAAGCCTTCCCTCCTTTCAGATCTGCCTCCCCTTTCCCTCCAAATCTCACATCCCCCTCCTCCTACCCCATCCTGCTCAGTTCCACACTGTCCCCCAGTGTCCAGCCCAGTCCTTCCTCTGTGTCCTGGCCCCAGTGAAATGCCTCGTTGTAGGCCAGCAGAGGACACGCCTTCTCTCCAGGGCCCTCGTTGTCCAACTCCAGAGAACCTACCGGCTGAAGCTGGGGAGGGACCAAGTCAGGGTTTTGTCTAGCCGGTTACCATCTATGTTGTTTTTGTCTTATATCCTTGTTGGACCAGGAGCCCCTGAGGCAGGGGCCTTTCCTCTGTTTCCCCATAACACTGCTTGGTGTGGGTGGGGCTCAGAGGAGATGCTCCTGGTGGGTTTTGGAGCAGTCTCTTAGAGAAAGCCCATAGTGCTCGTGGATCCTGAGTTGCAGCTCATTGCTCTAATTACAATCAGTAACTACTCTTAGTAACACCACAAACAAATCTCTGCCAATTCTAGAGTCTTCTTTTGCTAAAAGGCATAGCCACTTAGCCCCTTGATGTCCTTGGCTTCCTCCTAAGACATCCCTGGCTGTGAACTCCTTTAAGATGATGTCTTTGTTTGGATTCCCTAGAAAATAGAGCCTGAGGCAGGGCTTAAGTGCCAATGCTTTATTTGGGAGGTGCAAATCCAGAGCAGCAAGAGTGAGGCAAAGTGGAAGTGAGGCAGTCCAGGAGAGGGAACAATGCAAAGTGATATTGCCCTGGCCAACCCAGCTTCTTCACAAGTTGCAAAGAGACACAGCTGATCAAGATATGGGTGCATCCCATCAGCCAGGCAAGACATCTCTGGACAGGCTGTTCAGAAAAAGTGTGTCTCAGGACAGTGATTTGGAGGGGGAAAGGAGAGAGAATGTTACCTAAAGTTCTCTTCCATCTTCTCTCTTTCAAAATCCATCCCATAGGGAGCTGCCTACCTGGACTTCCTGATTGTATCACTCAGCTCCTTCATCTGCTTAGAAAGTCAGATACCACACTCTGGATATCGATGCTTCTTCCAAGGCTGAAAGTGCAGTAGGAGCCTGAGACTCTGGCAGGGCAGCTGGTCTACCTCAGACGACAGAACTGTGCAAGCATGTAAGGAGTCAGTTGACCACAGTGGCAGCTGAGGAGGAATAAGTGGCTGAGGGTCTGAGGGAATCTGAGAAGTTTCGTAAGCTGTGTCCAGTAGAAATGGAGAGAGGCCCTGAAAGATGAGGATGGGAAGGGGTCTCTGCAGAGAGTCAGGGTCCTTAGCGATCAGGGAGAGTCAGAGAAGAAGGCAATCCGGGAGACAAAAGATGAAGGTGGCAAGTTGAGGAGTTCATGAAAGTCGAAGTTGTCAAGTAGAAGGACTCAGTGATTCTGGGTAGGAAGTTACTCCAGTTCTGGAAGCTACTGCAAGGGCAGTCCTCTGAATAAAAAGGCATGTTATATTAGAGCTCTCTTAACTCTTTGTTGTAAAGAATAGGTCTTCTATTTTTTCTATGCCCACCTGTGTGGCAAATTGTAAAATGGCCATAAATTCTTCCCCTCCTCGAATCCATGCCCTTGCAAAGTGACATTGTAGATTTTCCCATCAGGAGGTGGTCTGTTTCCGCACCTCTTGTATCTGTGCCAACCTTGTGACTTACTTTAGACAATGGGACATTAGCAAACATGATGTAAGTAGGGGCTTGGAAAGCACCCTTGTGCATTGGGGCTTACCCTTTTGCTAAACTTAGGGTAAGAGACCACTGTGTGAATGAGCCTGAGCTAGCCTGCTGGAGGATGAGAGTCAGGTGTGAGTGAGGCCATCCTTGTTCATCCAGTTGCTACCTGACCTATAAGTTGACTACAGACACATGAGGATGCCTAGTAGAGGTCAGCTGAGCCAGCCCAGATCAGAAGAACTGCCCAGTTGACCCAAGAATCATGTGCTAAATAATTAAATGTTTGTTATTTTAAGCTACTAATTTGGGGGGTAATTGTTGTTTTAAGCCACTAATTTAATGCAGCAAAACCCAAGTAATTCAACCAGAATAACCCATTCTGTGTTGAATTCATAGATTATGTTTAGTATAGATTTTTAGGATAAAGCTGAATTTCGTAGAATCCATTACAGAGAAATCAACTGAATGAGGAGAATAAATGATGATGGAGACAGTGATGTTGGATGGTGGTAATGGGTGTTGATACTAGTATTGGTATTGATGGTTGTGGACTGTCGATGATAGTAGTGGTGACGGTGATGATGACAGTGTGTCATGATGTTTCTGAAGGTGATGGTGATGAGATGCTAGTGGTGCTTGAAGATAGCAGTGGTGATGATATTTGTGAAGGATATGGTGAGTGTGTAATGGTTGTGGTATTGATAAAACTGATGAGAGTGATGATATGGAAGTTGATGACGATACTTGTGAAAGAGAAATGATGGTGGCAATGATTGTGGTGGAGATGTTAATAATAGCAGTAATGATAATGGGGGATGATTGTGGTGGTGGTGGTAATGACTGTTGGTGATGGTGACCATAATCCTGGTGAAAACAATGGAGAAGGTGATAAAGATGGGGCTGACAATGAGAGTGATGATGTTCATTGGATGGTGGCAATGGTGGTAGTGGTTGTCATGACCATAGTGATGGTGGTGATATTCATGGTGAAGATGATGGTTTTGATGGCAATAAGTTGATGTTGCTAGCTATAGATGTGCCCAGATCTTTATGGTGAGCAAGTCCCTTGACCTGGATTTCTCCTTCCCTTTGTAACCCAGCACCAAAACCTAGCTCCCAAGGGAAGAGGGGTTTTATAAGCAAATTGTTCTATAAACTGGAAAGATTAGAACCTCTGGCTTCAATTCCTTTTTAGACAAGAACTGATGAACTTGAGCTGGGATAGAAGTGGAAGAAGAATGAGGGGCCTCTGCTGTCAGCACTGGCTGCCTCTTTGAAGGCAGAATGTTGGGGCATGCAGGGGTACACAAAAGGCTAGTCAGCTGGTGGAGGGAAGAGAAGGCAAGTCTCACACTACCTCAAGCCAGAAGCCGCAGATCTGGATCTCCAGGAGTTCTGAGAGCATTCTCTCTCTGCCTTGGAGAGAGCCCAGCAGCTAGGGAGAGAGACACGGACCACGAGGATGTCCTCAGCCTCATATAGCCCAACTGGGTCATTGTGGCAATGTGTGGGGAAGGTCTCAAGGGGCCAAAGGCTCAGTCTTGATGGGGCTTGGGGTGCTTATCATCTGTCCTGAGTTGAGAGGAGCCCACTGTAGCTTTGCTCTGTCCCAGTCACTCAGGGAGTATGAACTGTGGAGTGCACTGTGAGCCAGAGGATGGGGAGAGAGTGAAATAAGATGCTGACGACAGGCTGCTGGCGTGGGGGACAGTGTGATCCATGGAGCCATGCAGAGGTCAGACGTGGGGAGGACAGGGCGGGTCAGAGCCCTCCCAGCTGCAGTGCAGCTGCTTACTGACCGGTTGTCCAGACCTTGCTGAGGGATGGGAATGCTGCAGGGGTTTTATCACCCAACACGGGCCCTCCTGCTGGTCGGTTGGATGCGGTTGGATGCAGTCCTGGCTTCTCTGCTGGTTCCCGGGACCCTGCTCTAGGAATGCACACCTATGTTTCCCTCTGGCGAAAAGGGGCCTCCCCACATCCCGCCCTCACTAAACACAGAGGCACAGCTGGGAGCCCAGTGGAGTATGCAAGGCTGGGGATGCTGTGTCCACATGGCAGAGCCCCCTCCACAAATGTGATTCTGAGTAAAGTCCATGACAAGTGTCAACAGAAGTGGGGAGAGAATGGAGAAGGGCGAATCACTGATTTGGGAAGAACTAAGGAAGGGGGAAGTGACCAGAGCTTGTGGAAGGCCCTGAGATGTCTGCCAAACCAGAATAGGAAGTGCAACTCTGAGAGAGGTTTCAAAGGCCTTGCGGGGAAGAGGGGACACAACTTCTTGAGCTCCAACTGGGTCTTGAGAAAGCTGCAGAGTTTCAGAACATGGGTCAGTGTCTTTAGCCAGTTTGAAAATTAGCTCATTTCTGTACCTGGGTCTTAATTCGGGCCTGTCCTGCAAAGAGGTGCTTGCCCAAGGATGAGCTGGAGCTGAAGTGTAGCTAGGCCAGAAATGTAGCTACTCCACTCATCCAGGCCTGTGCCCTGCTGCTGGGCTGTACCCTCCTGGAAGAAGGAGCATCTTTTCCTAATCTCACAAACTCACTGTGCAGGCTAGTGGGAGCTCTGGTCTACATGCACTTGGAGTATCACCTCCAAGCCAGATTGGTTCCACCTCTGCTGCTCTGATCCGGCATGCAGGCTTCAGCGAGTCAGTTAGAAGGGGGAATGGAACAGTGTCCATTCCCACAAGAGCTTTTCCCCACAAAGGCCTAGAGTTACTTGAGTCAGCCCAATATCTGCAGCCAACACAGACAGGGCCCCTTTCTCAAGGTGCTTATTCTAGTCGAGAGAAAGAGACGTGATTACATAAATGATTACGGAAATATGATGGTAAGGGTACGATGAAAGCATATAACAGGGTATTTACTTTACCTAGATGCCAGGTAAGATGTCCCTTTCTGAAGAAGTGACACACTGAAATGGGAATGATGTGCAAGAGTTGGCAAGAAGAGGGGGGGGGGAAGTGCAGTGGGTGGGGGAATAGCATGTGTGTAAGTTGTGAGGGAGGCACGAGGAAGTTGGCACATGGCAGGTCCTGAGGAAAGCCAGTGTGGCTGTAGTAAGCAAGAGGACGCATGACTTGAGATGAGACGGCAGGGTGGCCAGGAGCCAGAGCGTGCAGAACTTTGTATATCCTAAAGGATGTTGATCCGATTTGTGCCCTGAAAAATCTCTCTGGCTGCTGAGTGGGAGGGGATTGGGGATGGGGAGGTAGAAGGCTGGTTGACAGTGGCTTCATTAGTGAGGCTATGGCAGTGGGGAGGCAGGCACCTGTGGGAATTCTAACTCAAAGGGGGTTCTTGAAATTTAGTCTCCAGTCTACACACCAAGTTCCCTGCCCCACCAAGACCTAGGATGGACCAGCTTTATCCTTGGTCAGACTTCATCCTGGGCTGGGATCCCTAACTCTACTTTATAAGCATTAAAAAAAAATGGAGACAGAAGAAAGAAGACAGAAAGCGCCCCTCACTTTGTACGTTGCAGGATCTCCGTCAATATTTGGCAAATGAAGGAACAGTAGAGAAATGCAAGGTGGGGTTGGTGAGAAATGGCAGTAGAGATGCCCCATCTTTGTGCTGTTTAATCAAATTCTGTGAAGGTCAGGGGCTAGAGATCGAAGGTCAGTAGAGAAGGGAAAGCAGGGCCTGGCTTTTGCAGAGGAGTTTGCATTTTTAAAAGAACATTATTATTATTTAAATAAATTCATAATAGGCACATTTCTAGGCAGTTGGGGAAAGGGAAGGGAAAGAATTGGAGCAGGAAATCAGGTGTTTGGGATTCTGGCCACCTCTGGGACCACCTTGCCCAGTGCTCTTGCCACAGGAGCCTCAGATCCCCCACTGTGCCCTCCACTCCTCCTGATGAGCTCCAGGGCTTCCTCTCCAGAGCCTGTGGTCGCCATGTGCAGGGGAGGTGGGAGTAGAGGACATGCAGGGCTGTGCTGGCCATTCTGGAGTCAACATCTGCCTGAGATTCCTCTTTCAAACCTTTGAGGCCCCCCTTTGGACCTGTCCCACCAGAGACCCAGATACATCCAGGCAGGCAGTCCGTGACTTCTTAGCATATGGAGTTTTGGGAGCCCATATGGGCTCCAGGGATGAGGTAAGTATCAAAGAAGTGATGTCCACACTTAAGAGAGACTTGGATTGCTGGTGGGGATCCCGGTGCTGGTCAAGGGAGAGATCAATGGTGACCTCAGGAGAGCTGAAGGTAGCAGAGGCCTGAGGAACACAGCTATAGAAGGGATAGTGTTTGAATAAATCTGGTGGAAGGACAAGGTGAATAATTGAGCACGTGGTAAATACCATATCGCCCTCCGCAATCTTTGCTCTGATGGGGCCGCCATCTTGGGCCTTGGAGCTGTCAATGAGAATGGACACAGGGTCTAGTAAGGCAAGAAGCTGAACTGTTCCCAAGGGCAGAACAGAGCTTTACTACTGCCAGCCTTGTCCACAAGATTCATATAAGCCAGGGGGGCACAGAGAAATGGGCCCAGGGTGAGAGCAGGACTCTATGGTCTCAGGGCCAGAGAGTCCTTCCTGATGGCAGGCGAGTTTCTATAAGGCAGTGAATTGTGGGAGGTCAGCCCCTTCCCACCCAAGGTAGGCTCTGAGTGGGGTCTCCAGAGGCCTCAGACGTCTGGTCTTTCAAGTGTCTCACATCCCACACTTGAGAATTGGCTGGAAGGGGCTGGGGTCATTGTGAGGAGACAGTTGAGGGGTCAAATGAGGACAAGAGTTAGGGATCAATCTGTGCTCAGGGCAGCGCAGTCTGAGGCCAGGCTTAGAGGGACAGCCCGAGGGATAGCCCTTCTCTGACTAGAGTATGGTCTCAGTTGGGGCCTGGTTTATGGGTCTGTCTGTATTGAGGTGAAGAGAACAGTGCAGAGGTGATATCCCTTAACTGGAAAATCACAATTTTGGGTTCCACCTTTATTAGACTTTTCTAAAATCTCTGAGCCAGCAGGATACTTTTCAGCGACAGGGAAGGGGAGTCATAGGGACATGGAGGTGCTTGAGCCCCTGACAAGGAGGGAGCAGATGAGGCGGCCTTGGGAGGAGGTGGAAGGAGGGTTTGTGGAGATTTGGGGCCAAGATTCCTCTAGGAAACTTAGAGCCAGAAAGCTTGAGAGGTGATGGGAGGTCAGAGTTGGGTGGGGGGGAGAAGGAGCCAGGCTGTTCCTGGGAGCCTAGACCACCTTGGTGGCTTTCCTGTGGCTCCCTCTAGAGTTCTGCCTGGAATGCGGTGGGGGAACACAAGGTCCTGGCCTCTTCTGGGATCTGAAGTCCAGGGATAAGAGATAGCAGCCTCCTTGTACACTGGGTGCTGGCAGCGGGAAGTGTCCTTGGGTCTGGACCCCCTAGGAAGCCAGCAAGTGGAAGTGGGTGCTAAAGATGTGGAGAGAGAGGCAGGGAGCGGAGCTGGGTCTGCACATATGAGGGAAGCTGGAGAAACCCACTGCCTTGACAGCAGTCATTAGATTTTAGGAGCTTCGTTCCCCCAAGCCTCCCCCCCCGACAACCTCCAGGACAGTTGTGAGCTCTGAGCACAAACATACCCTAGGCTGGGAGGATGGACCCACCAGATGGAGGCTGGTGTGAGCTCCACATGGCTTGTGAGCCTGTATTCTGATGGATCAGGGGACCATCCCCAAGGCTGTGGTGGACTCTGGGCACCCAGGTAGAGGAGGAAGTCTGAGGATTCAACCAGGTGATGGAGAGCTACAGGACTTGGGCTGATAGAGAGAGGTGGTCCTCTGTGTGATGGAGTGATTCATTTTGGAGAAGCGGCAAACTATGGTGAGGGGCAAGGGAGGCAAGACACAGCTGTCTACCCCACAGTGTCTTCCCTTGTCTATTTCCCATCAATTCATGGGCTCTATTTTCTCACCAATCCTTTTATAGTGGGTTCAGGTCTCTGCACAATCATTCATTTATTCATTCAACAAATATTTGGTGTCTCTATTGTGCCAGCACTGCTTGAGGGGCTTGAGATACATCAGTGAACAAGAGACACCAAGATCCCTGCCCGCACGGGGCTCACATTCTAGTGAGAGCCCAGGTCATCAGGGGGAGCAGTGGGTGGGAGGTTTCGGCAGTCTGGGAGCAGTAAGGGGGCTCTGGCCTTTGGGCTGGGGACTCGGGAGGAACTTGGGCCTCCGGGAGGAGGAGCAAGAGCAAGGCCCAGGCCTGGGCCTCAAAATGGTGCTAAGAAGATCTGAAGGCAGAGGTTCAGACTCGGGGAACAGGTTTGGGTGGATCCTGGGTCTCAGGTACGCGGTAGAACCCATTTATCAGAGTGCAGACACAAGGTCAAGGCTGCCAGAAGGTGGGCCTGGCTCTCCCTGTGTTCCTCCTTCTTCTGGCCAGCCTCAGAGGGTGGCAATGGACAGGCATGTGCTGAGCAGGTGGTCTTTGATCCAGGTGGGCCTGAGTCCTCCCACACACACATGGAGAAGTTGCAGAGAGCTCGACAGCGTGATCTCAGGCTGGTGACGGATTCAACATTTTCAGCAGAAGATCCCCAAAGGGAGCCCTTCTCCTGGGGTACATCAGACGCACAGTTTGCTTCCTGGGTGCTCTGGCAACTACAATTTCATGTCAATCTCCCACTGCGCTTGTGAGGTGTGGTGTTGGGATTCATCTCCATTTTGCAGGTGGGCATATTGGGTCTCTGGCCATTCAAGGGGAGCCCAATGTGACAAAAGGAGCTGCTGGTAGAACTGGGCCTGGCTGCTGGCTCTGCTGGGTCCAGTCCAGCTTTCCTCACATGGCTGGGGCCCAGAGCAGGGGCCCAGAGCGAAGCATACCTTAGACGCTCTCAGATGCAGAGGAAAAGGGAGGAGCAGGTGGGCCCGAGCCCTGTGGTCTCAAGGTCATGGCTGTGGTTTGGGGGACTCTAAATGCGCAGTTTGGAGGAGGAAGGAGAACGTGTAGGAAATCCCACATCCTCCCCTTGTCCCCTCTTCTCCGTTCCTAGGGGCGGCGGTGAGCTGGGACCTGGGACTCGGGCCCAGGGCTGCCTGAGGCCTCTGCCCCATGGTAGCGAGGTGAGGGTGGGACACGCCCTGGGCCTCCTGGTCAAGGCTCTTGAAACAGCACAGTGTGGCCCATGTGGCCAGCTTTGACCTTCAGAGGCCTCCTGGTGCGCCAGAGGGCTGGGCAAGCTCAGCGTAACCTCGACTCGTGTCTGCCTAGTCTCTGTCCGCTCTGCTTCTCGGCCAGCCTGAGTCTGGGTCTCATCCCGGTGCTTCATGTCTTCCCTGGGACCTTCTTTGCTCTCTGTGTACCTACTCCTGACCCTCTTTTTCTTCCTGATTATGACCTCCCCGGCCAATTAGTGGCCAATCCGTGTGATTATTGCTGCATCTGTGTCACAAAATTGACCTCCAGAGAAGATGGGCTGGATCCTTTAGTAGTCTGTAAATGGCCCCGCTGTGATGTGCCGTCTTTCTGTGCCGTGGGGCCCTTGCAGCCTTGGGGCACAGCTCTCTCTGGTGGCTCTTTGTCCTTCCCCAGGGATGCCGTGGCAGCGGACCCCCCAGCTCTGGCCCCTTCTCCGGCTCTGTGCCTCTGATCCTCAGCCTGGGCTGCCTGCATCCCTCCCTCTGCAGGCAGCCCCCTGGCTGACTTCACTCCCTGCCACATTCCTGCCTGTGAAAGGGACCTCTTCCAGGACCCTGGGGAGATGACATGAGTTTGTTTGTTTTTCTCCTTTCTCCACTTCAAGGGCTTCACTGGCAAAAACAACACCCTGATGACTTCCAGCTCTTCCCCTCCTTTGCCCTGGACATGGAAAAGACGGCCTCCACTCTCAGATGTGTCAGCTGAGGAAAGAGGAGCACAGGGGCCAGCTTCAGGGCAGTCACTTACTCCCATTGCTCTTTTGAGGAGCAGTCACAGAGTCACCCGGCATCTACAAAGCTCTCCCAACTCCAGGAGCCCCTCAGGGGAGGTAGGAAGACCACTGTTTGAAAAGAATTTTCTGGGGAAGGCAAGCCTCAACCCAAAGGAATGAATCTAACGGGAAAACATCGAGCAGTTTTGAGGATTGGGACGCTTTCCTGACACCTCTCACTCAAAACTGTGCACGAACAAGCCTCCTCATAGCAGCGGTGCATGTGCTTGTACAGATGAGCTGTGCTGAGCCTTTAAAATCATGACTGTAAGAGACCTCCCTCTACTGGGATGAGTGTCCCACTAAACCAGAGAGAAGGGATTGTGCATGGGGCACAGGGTGTGTCCACCCTTTGGGATCCAAAGACAAGCTGCTGTGGATCAGACTCTTTCATGGGACAAAAAGAACAACCGCTGTTCCCTTTAAGGAATAGTGTTTGGATCGAAGAGGCTGATGTTGAAAGCCCAGTGGAAGGACAAGGTGAATGACTAAAGACGTTCTAAATACTACATCACCCTCCACAATCTTGGCATCAATGGGGCTGCCATCTTGGGCCTTGGGCCTCTTCTCGACCGTAGTGTAGGTTCAAGTGGGGGAAGAAGCTGAACTGTCTCCAAGGGCAGAACAGAACTTTACTACCACTAGCTTTGTGCCTAAACTCCAGACAAGCCCATAGGGCACAGAGTAATGGGCCAAGGCTAAGAGCAGAACTCTAAGGACACAGGGCCAGAGAGCCCTTCCTGACGGCAGGAGTGTCTATGAGGCAGTGGATGCAAGGAGATCTCTAGGGTCAGTTAGGAGCCCTTAGACAGCCAAGCCAGAGCTACAGAACTGCCCAGGCCATCTCCCATGGATTCTCAGAGAGCAAAGGAAGACGATGGGACTCAAGGTGCTAAAATAGGAGCTGAGATAGATAAACACAAGGTAGTAGAGGAGGGGATGTTCAGCTTCTCCAAATCCTCAAGGTTCAGGCCAGTGTCCCTCACTTTGCCCAGCGCCCAGTCACTTGTCCTGAGGGGAAACTGTTGCATAAAGTTCACTTGAGGCTATAGAGGAGAAACAATATCATCTTGGGCTCCCTCAAGCACCTGCTTTGTGTCTGTCCTGGTGGACAAGACTCGAATGAATTGTTCCCACAAGATCAGATCTCATGGTCCTTCCCTTTTAAGCCCTTTGCCTGATGAAAAAACAGGCACTAACCTTTAGGGAGCCCCTACCTGTTCTGATCAGTAAAATACAGTTCTCGCCCCTGGAGAGCCCAGGTCTTATGGACCGTCACTCTTGGGGAATCCAGTGGTCAGCCTGAAGGAAAGAGAAGAGTCGTGGACGTGAAACATATACACTGGAACACAAAACGGACAGTGACCACAGCTAAATGGAGCTAAATGGAACTCCTTGAAACTGTGCTGGGGGATGCTAGGCAGACATGCAGCGTGGGACCAGCTGGTGTTGCTCAGGAGAGGCTTCTCAGGGGTTTGCAAGGACAATGGGGTGCATGGATTTGCAGAGAGGTGAAAAGAGGTGTTGCGGAGGAGAGACTGGTAGGAATGAACAGTCCTGTGTGGCTATGTGCCAACATAATGGTGCTATTGAAGGGCACTGGCAACTACATTGTAGTGTTTCAGGACACGGAGAGACCACCCTGTCCACACCGAGTTGTCTTCTCTGTCTTTCTCCTGCATCATATTTTCTCCTGGTCCCTGTCTTTGGAACATGCTTCCGACAAGCCTTCTATATCCCTCTTGACATGTGGTATCCAGAACTTATTCTCTCATCCACTCACTCAGTCCATATATGTCTAGCATCTTCTATTTTTTAGATACTGTGCTGGGTGCTAGGGGTACAAAGTTGCATAAGACCCAGTTTGGAGCCCTTAGTCTAATGGAGTGCTGTTCAATAGAACTTTCTGCGATGATAGCAATGCTCTCAATCTGTGATGTCTCATATGGAGTCACTGGCCACATGTAGATATCGAGCACCTGAAATGTGGCTAGGGCAGCTGAGGGACTGAATTTTTATTTTATTGAATTTTAGTTAATTTAAATTTAAATAGCCACATGTGACTAGAGTGAACCATATTAGACAGCACAGATATGATGGAAAAGAGAGAGAAGTAACCAGGCCGTTACATTATGAGGAAAACGCAATCAGGGCTACTATTGTGGTCTGCTCGAGGAAGCAGAGGAGAGGGAGTGACCCGATCTGCCTGGGAATTAGGAAGACTTCCCAGATGAGGTGACCTTTGAACTAAGTCTGGGATGATGAACAGGACATGTATGAAGATGCGGAGGAGGCCCGTGTGGGCAGAAGACTCAAACTAGTGATTCCTGCATTTTTTGTAGATTTCCCAGCTGGGCTCCCCCATAGATTAACCAGCAGAGCTAGGCTTGAACAAGGAGATACAGATGTGCTTTGCCCCCTGGCCTGGCTCTCTGCCCTCCTCAGTTCCCAGGGAGGTGGGTGATGACAGATGGACTCATGACTCTTCCTAGATCGAGGGATCCAAGGGCCTGAACTGACCCTAGGAATGATGATTGCACCCAGGGGAGAGGGTGCGGGGTATCTGGAGACCATCTGGGAAGCTGGGAACCATTTAGGGGAAGAGGACTGACGCAGCGGGAGGAGGTTGTTGGGAGCCAGTTTCCCAGTAGAGGCCAAGAGTCACTCCCAGGGTTAACCCCATCCTCCTGTCCAGATGGAGAAATGGAGGAAGGGTGCATGGGGCCCCAAGGGTCAGTTGGAGAACAGTCATTGTGGGCCTGGGGCAAAGAGTAGGTGATGAGATCTTCCAGGGCCCTCCTATGCTTGAGTGGTTGTTGGTTGGCTGGCAGGGCCAGCCCCATCAAACTAGGGTCTCCCAGAGGTAAGGCCCAGTGTGTGGCCAGAGAGAAAAGGAGGTTTGAAAAGTAGATATTTAATCTCTATATGCCTGAAATAAAACTCTTAATTTACCCTTTCAAGCCTCACCCCTCCCCCAGGCTTTCCCACCTCAAGATGGCATCCCCATCCCACAAGTTACTCCACCCAGAAACCTGGGAGCAATTATGGATTCCCCATTCTTCCTTATTTCCCACATTGTCTTAATCAGCAGGTTCTGTTGATTCTCCCTCCAACATACATCTCTAGTCCATTTATTTCTCTTCATTTCCACTGACACCATTCTGGCCCAAGCTTCTATAAATTTCTCATCTGAGAATTTGCCTTAAATAGTTTCCCTATTTTCTATGCTGCCCTTTCCTATCTAGTTTATACACAAAAGTTAGAGCAATTAAAAAAAAAAGAAATAGAATTACTTTATTCACCTGCCTAAAACATTTTTGATGGCTTCACATTTTACTTGAAATAAAATCCACACTCCTTAACGTGGCCAAAGAGGACCCATATGATTTGGCTCTGATACTTCTTCAATGTCATTCACATAATCTCTCCCCATACATGATGCTTCTGCTACACTGGTCTTCCAGTTCCTTGAACAAGTCAAGCCTTTTCCTGCTGGCAAGACTTCACCCATGTTGTGGCCTCCCCTCCTCTTCACTAAGATGGCTTCTTCTCACCCTTGACATCTCCATGTGTGTACACCCTCTCTTCTTCTTCTATAGCACACTCTTCTTTTCCCTCATAGCAGAACTTGAAATTTACTTTCTTGTTGACTGTCTCTTTCACTAGACTCTAGGGTCTGTCAAAGCAGGGCCATATATCTACCGTGTTCACCAGCGGCTGGTGGCTGCCTTGCACACAGAAGAAACTAGGTAAGTATTCATCAAAAAAACGAATGAATTGTACTTCTTATGCAGTCCTATGAAATCAACACTGTTCTCTGTTAGGAAGAGCTGGCTACCCCTAAGGGCTTCCAACTTTGTCTTTAGCTATTACTGAGGTTTGTCCTACATTTTCCCACTCTCCCCTCACCATACCTAAGACAAGTCAGACTTTTCAGGGATTACCAAAGCCCACGGGTTTCCAAAGATTCTATTCATTTTGATGTTCGTTCTAGTGTTTCTGAACATAAGAGCTGTTAGTTGCATGAACGTTGTGACGGGGTCAATTCTTTCCCAGCCTGAGTCTGGTTGGGATTTCCATAAACTTTTCTTTTTCCTAAAAACTCTCCCTCTCTAAAAAATGAGTGGCATGAGAATAGGAGAACTTGATCTTTGAAAACCACTTGGGCAGTAGTATTGGAGGGAACCAGGCAGCTAATCCTGGTGAAAAGGGCTTTGTGACCCAGAAGAGGCCTCAGATGCAGCCAGGAATAAGGGGATTTGTCCCTCTCTTCCTTGAACTTTCAGTTCCAAGGTATTTATAGCCCTTGTTCTGAGCAGTACAGACCAGCCTCCATGTAATATAGTCGGGAGGCTAAGAGCTCAGGCTTTGGAGGTACAGTGACTGGGCTCAAAACCTGCGTAACTATAGGCAAGTCACTGGCTCTCTGCACAGTGTTCTCATCCATCTTCTGAGTGCCTCTACTCCTCCATCAGATCTTGATCTTGTTCATTACCACCATGACCATCCCTAATGGAGCTCACATGGAAGGAGTTGTTGGTGGACTGGGCTATGCCAGGAGCCTGCGTCTTACATGTTTACCATCAGTGCTTGGCGTTGAGGAAAGGCAAAGGCCTAAAAGCTGGGCCTGAAAACAGAGCAGGCTGCCATATCCCTTTTCTGTATCCTTGAATCTTGGCTCATATGCTCTCCACAGTGTCGACCAAATTTTTCTCCCTTAACTAGAAACTCCCTTGAAATAGAAAAATGTCACAACTTACTTGTTGCTTTTTAAAAGAAAACAGTTTCTTCATCCTCCCCGTGATAAAAGCACTTCATAGACATACAGAAACTGTCCAATGTTAAGAAATTTATTCATGTAATTCATTATACAAATAAAAGATAGAAAATGTACGATCATAGCAATAGACATTTAATAAAATTTAACATTCATTTTTAATTAAAAAATTTCAATCAACTGGGCCTAGAATGGTATTTTTCTTACTAGGTAAAGAATGTCAGACTTTATCCAGAATGGTAAAATATTAGAGGCATTTCCATTAAAGTCAGGGAATACTATTGTTACAATTTTTCAAAATAATTCTGGACATCCTAGACAATGCGATAAGAAAAGAAAAATTGGGTAGACATGTACAATAAAAACATGTATTAGAAATAAAGAGGCAATCATTTTCAGATGATTTGATTGTCTCCATATTGAACATCTATTCCCTCTCCAGCGTCTATTGCCTCTTCTTCCTGAAATAGCTAACAAACTTCCCTTGAGGGTCCACTCCTTCATATACTTTTAATCCATGTGATCTGGATGGAGTTTCTCCCTCAGCAACAGGAGTCAAGCATGTGACTCTGGCCAAGCTAATCAAAATATCCCATGCCCCTGGGTTATTTGGTGATGGCTATGTGACCAAAAACAAGCCTGAGAATGAATTTTATACATCCAAAGGCCGAGGAGAGAGAGGGAAAAAAATTGTGTCCTCCTGATGTCAGTCTTTGTCCTGGACTTTCCATTGTCAGAGCAAATAAATTTCCTTTTCAGATAAGGCAGATTTAAAAAAAATATATCAGTTTTATTGAGATATAATTCACATATACCATACAATTCCCTCAATTAAAGTGTACAATTCAATGGTTTTTAGTATATTCCCAGAGTTGTACAATCGTCACTACAACACCTCTCCAGCCCTAGGCAACTACTAATCTACTTTCTGTCTCTATAGATATGCCTATTCTGGACATTTCATATAAATGGAATCATATAACATGTGATCTTTTGTGACTGGCTTCTTTCACTTAGTGGGTTTTCTAGGTTCATCCATATTGTAGCATGTATTAATACTCCATCCCTTTTTATTGCCAAATAATATTTCATTGTATGGATATACCATATTTATTCATTAGTTCATTCATTAGTTGATGGACATTTGGGTTGTTTCCACTTTTTGATTATTAAGAATAATGTTATGAATATTTGTATACAAGTTTTTGCATGGACCTTTTTTTTACTTCTCTTGGGTATTTACCTAGGAGCTGGGTCATATGATCACTCTATGTTTAATATTTTGAGGAACTGCCAGACTGTTTTCCAAAGTGGTTGCACCATTTTGTATTCCCACCAGCAGTGTATTAGGGTTCCAATTTATCCACTTGTTATTATCTGTCTTTTTGATTATAATCATCCTAGTGGATATGATACGGTATCTGATTGTGGTTTTGGTTTTGGTTTCCCTGATGGTTAATAATGTTGAGCATCTTTTCATGTACTTATTGGCCATTTGCATATCTACTCTGGAGAAATATTTATTTAGATCCTTTGGAACTTGTCCCCTCAGTTATGGGGGAGGGAAGACCTTCCTAGGCAATGCACAAAACTCAGAAGTCTTACAGGAAAATATTGAAATATCCAACTACATGAAAATTTTAAACATCTGTATTTTCAAATACTCTAAATACAGTTAAATGAAAATCACCTCTCTCCGCTTTAGAGGGGAAAATATTTGAAGCACATATAACAAGGGTTAATATTAATAATATAAAAAGAAATTCTACAAATCAATAAGAAAAAAAATCAAACAACTCAAAAGCAAACTGGGCAAAAGATAAGAGTGAGCATTTCACAGAAGTGTCAATAGCTAATTAACATATGAAATGATGCCCAATCATCCTGCAGATCTAGGACTATAAATTATCAATGAGGAATTACATTTTTTCCACATCAGTTTGGCAAACTTTTTTAAGATCAATATATCCAGCATTAGTAAATAATCTCAGGAAACAGGAGTCTCAAACACCCAGCTGGCATGCACATCACTATAACCTTCTTAGAGTTCACGGCAGGATCTATCCACACTGAACTATTAACAGGCGAAATCTCAGGGTAGTAAGACTGTGGATGGATTTTGCTTTGTGCTTTTGTGTGCTTTCTGAACATTCTGCATTAAGTATGTTTTAGTTTTATAGATGGGGTGGAGAAATGTTATTTAAAAATAACAAAAGGCAACATTGTACAGCATATCTCTAGAACATATTTATCTTGCATAACTGAAGCTTTATACCCATTGAAAAACAGTAACTCCCCATTTCCCATTCCCTCCAGCCCCTGGCAACTACTATTCCACTTTCTGTTTCTGTGTAAGTAGAATCATGCAGTATTTGTCCTTCTGTGATTGGTTTATTTCACTTACATAATGTCCTCAAGGTTCATCCATGTTGTCATGTATGGCAGGATTCCCATCGTTTTTATGGGTAAATAATATTCCATTGTATGTATATACCACATTTTCTTTATTTATCCATCAATGGAACATTTAGGCTGTTTCCACATCTTGTCTATTTTGAATGATGCTGCAATAACATGGGAATGCAAATATCTGTTCAAGATCCTAATTTCAATTCACTTGGATCAATACACAGAAGTGGAACTGCTGGATCATATGGTAGTCCTATTTTTAATTTTTTGGGGAATCTCCATACGATTTTCCATAGTGGCTGCACCATTTGCATTCTCACCAATAGCGTACAAGCGTTTCAATTTCTCCACATCCTTGTGAACACTTATCTTTTGTTTTTTTAATAATGGCCATCCTAAAAGGTGTGAAGTGATATCTTATGTGATTTTGATTTGCATTTCCCTGATAATTAGTGATGCTGAACATCTTTTCATATACCTGTTGGCTATGTTGTATGTCTTCTTTGGACAAATATCTGTTCAAGTTCTTTGTCCATTTTTAAATTGGGTTATTTGGTTTTTTGCTATTGAGTTCCTTTTATATTTTGGATATTAACCCTTCATCAGACATATGATTTTCAAATATTTTTTTCTCATTTCATAGGTTATCTTTTCCCTCTGTTGATTGTTTCCCTTGCTGTGAAGAAGCTTTTTAGTTTGATGTAGTCCCACTTTATTTCAATTATGCAAGGTGAATAAGTTCTAGAGATCTTCTGTACAACATTGTGCTTATAGTTAACAATACTCTAGCTTAAAAAATTGTTAGTAAGGTAGATCTCATGTTATGTACACTTGCCACAATAATATGTGTGTGTGTATATATATATGCATACATATATATTTCATATATATATATATGCATACATATATATTTCATATATATATATATGCATACATATATATTTCATATATATATATATACATACATATATATTTCATATATATATATATGCATACATATATATTTCATATATATATATATGCATACATATATATTTCATATATATATATATATGAAAAAATAACAAATAAACCAGAGATAATATATTTTTCAGGAATGCTCAGCTAGAAGAATGGTGAGAACCTAGATAAAGAATTGGTAAAAATAAATGTTTCTGGTTCCTGTCAAGATGTGAATATTCATGGACACGATAGCTCCCTCCCCAAGAATCAGCCCCAGAGAAACTGTAGAGAGAGATACAGAATCCAGGAAATAAAACCACAACCATCTCCAACACCAAAAAACAAAAACAACCCTAAAACTTATAAACATCCGGGGAGACTGAAGGTTGCTTTGAACTGATGTGTTGGTTGTGGCAAAGGCCAAGATGGAAGGTGGCTGACGATGACAACGACAGGTTAAATTAGAGAGAAGTGGTTTAAGGTCTGTTCTTGCCTTTCCCCTATACCACATTGGGACAAGCATTGTGTGCTTCTTATTACAGACTTTGGAGTCAATGGCCCAGGAGTTTGGGCCGGCGTCCATGGGGATGGTGTCAGGGCAGTGCACAGACCCCTCTGGAGGGGCTAGTTGGGGAAAACAGGTTGGGACTGACTTAGCTCTGCCTTCTAGTCTCTCCTCTCCCGTCTCAGGCTGGTGGATTACCTCCAGGGAGACTGTATCTCCCATCTGAGGAGTTGCTTTGTGGTATAATGGCAAAAAGTGCCTGGGGCTCTCTGCCTTATGACTAGGCTGTGGGCTTCACCCTTCCCCACCACGTATTCTCAGAGTAGCTAAGGCCCTTGGAGGATATGTGCCAAAATAACTAAACTCCTGAGGGAATGCCACCACCTCAAGAGGAAAACCGCAATTGGACTACACATTCCTTCTGAAGCAGAAGTTTCAGAAAAATAGGTCAAAAACTTAAAATCAGCTAAATACATTTAGGGAAATAGGGCACAAAATATGCAGTATGAAACAAGAACAAAACATGTCTTAAAAAGTACCAAGTGAAGATATTAGAGAAGAAAAACATAATAGTTGAAATAAAGAAAATGAGAGTTTAAATAACAGGATGAATAGAGCTGAAGAACAAATTAGTGAATTGGAAGATCAAATTGAGGAAGTCTCCCAGAACATAGTGGGAAAGGATAAAGAAATAGAAAATATACAAGAAAAGTTAAGGACTACAGAGGATGGGAGTATAAGTGCAAACATCCAGATAATAGGAGTCCCAGAAGAAGCTAAATGTATGTAAGAAGAAGAATATATTTGATGAATCATAGGGATATATTTTCCAGAATTAAAAGAAATGTCAGATAAAAAGGATTGATAAAGTGCAAATAGGAGAAGGAAAACTCACCCCTAGATACACTCTAGCAAATTTTAAGAACATCAAAGACAAAAAGAACATTTTAAAAGCTTCCATGGAGAAAGAAGTGAACAGCTACAAAAGAATAAGACTCATTCTGACATCAGGCTTTTGAACAGCAACACTAGAAGCAAAAAGACAATGGAATGATATGTTTTAAATATTGAAGGAAAAACTTGGAACTAAGAATTTTATATGTAACCAAATTGTCATTTGAATAACAACACATAGCAAAAATGTTGTTCATGATATAAGGGCTTCGATGACCAGCCGCAAAAGGCCCACATTGAAGACTTTTTGAAGTATCCTTCAAGAGAAGAACTAAATTCAAGCAATGCTGCAAGATATAGCAGATGCAAAGGAGATTAAGAAACTTGGTAAATTTGTTTGTTTTTTCTTATTTAGTCAAAGGAAAAAAAAAGAAAGGACCTACTACAACAGGGACGAATCTTGGTAACATCATTTTGAGTGAAGAAAAGAAATCTCAGAAGGTTCTCGTGCTCAGCCATAATCCCCTGTTTGAAACAAGTAAATTGAAAAAAAATTATATTTAAACGTATATGTATAGCGAATAAAATTACATTTTTTAAAATTTAAAAAATATTTTAAGAGAACAGTAAACATGACATTCAGTATAGTTACTCTGAGGGGTGGGGTCGGGGGACAGAATAGGAGAGGAATATAAGTAGTTGCAAGTTATCTGCAATGTTGGGTGGTGGTCTGTGGACGTTCAGTTTCT
Organism: Ceratotherium simum simum; assembly: GCF_057802395.1. Classification (NCBI taxonomy): domain Eukaryota; kingdom Metazoa; phylum Chordata; class Mammalia; order Perissodactyla; family Rhinocerotidae; genus Ceratotherium; species Ceratotherium simum. The sequence continues at coordinate 14,754,427 of NC_141910.1, read as the reverse complement.
TACAAATAAACAAATACATAAATAAAAAATAAAGGAGGGCCATGTATGAACCAGTGATGATAATGTGCCATGAAGTAAGATTGGTATTACTGTAAATTTGTGCACCTGAGATCTATAAGAAAAAGAAGTTATGGAAATGCACAGTGGTCGCATTCATTTGTCTTCTTGAGGCTGCAAATTGTTTTATAGCCAGTGTCAGGACCTCTGCACGAAGTCGGCCTGGACCAGAAATAGGCCCCAAGGTCCACATGTGCCCCCTGGCTGGGCACCTCCACCTTAGATGCCTTGTGTTACAAAGAGGGGTGTGGACACATGGCCGAAGAGAGGCAAGGTAGAGGGTGATCAACACACAGGTTTTGGGGTCAGACAGCCTGGTTTCAGCTCCCACCCTTGCCACAGAGGAGTGACTGCAGGCAAATTATTTAACCCCTCTGAGCCTGACAAAATGATATACGTACACACTGATTGAGCCTGATAAAATGATACAAGATCACATTGCATAGTGCTTGGCACATGGCATATGCTAAAAAATATTAGCAAAAAAATAGTAATGAGAATGAGGATTAGAATAATAAAATAAGAACTAAGAAGCATATCTCAAAAAAAAAAAAAAATCCTGGGGCATTTGGGTTGGGTTCTCTGACCCAAGATTGTTGGTAAATTCTGGAATTCTATAATAGTTCCTCAACCTCCGTCACTTGCCTTCAGTTTTGCTTTGTTTGTGTCTTAGTTTCCTAGTAAACATTTTGAAAAAGTCCAACCTTATTTTGGCTGAGTGAAGGGGAAAGGGACTTGGCTAGAAGAGCAAGGAGGAAGCTATTGCGTTCCCAGTGAAGGTTGCCACCCAGGCCTCCTGGGACGCAGGGTTGGGATGGGATGGTAAATGAGCCCTTACTCAGAGCCAAGCGCCGTGTTCAGTGTTCTTGCAAAGGTTAGAGCAAGGCTGCGTGATGTTGCATCCAGTCCTAAAATGCCAAGATTCTGTACATTAGGTGAGGAGTCAAGGTCTCCAATGTCTGAGTGAGTGAAGAGAGCTCAGAGAAGCCCGATGCTAGCAGTTAGCAACTCTGTTCTCCATCACTTGCTCAAAGGGGGTTTGAATGGCTGTGCCCAGGCAGGTTATCCCAGCAAGAGTCCACCTGCCCGGCATAGCCTCTGAATGCTCTAAGGTCTTCTGCCCTTTCTAGGTCCTCTATAGTTCTGATCTGAGCCCCCTGCCTTTGTCCCTGTGCCTCTGGTTCAGTTGCCACTAAGGACACAGAGGTGCAGAGATGCCTGCCATTAACTGCCCTGGCTTTTGGAAGCCAGCGGCCTCTGGGCCTTCGTGGGGTCATGTAGGCCTCTGCGGATCACCCAGACTCTCTCCGCAGTTTGTGCTGGGGTTTCTGGGAGTTTCCCGGGTTGTCTCCAGTTTGCCTGTAATGCAGCCTCTTCCTCTCCATCCCGCTGCCCCTCCAGCTCCCTTCCGGCAAACCCTTGGGAAGGTGCCAGCGTTCCCTCTCCCAGTGTGTGAAAGCTTGGATCACTGAGGGCCCTGGGTCCTGACTGGCAGCTGGCACTGTGTGTATGGACAGCCCAAGGGTGGGGCTAGTCTTAGGGTAGGTGGCAGCCCCAAGAGGTGGCTGCTGATAGACTGCAGTCCTGGCCCCACATTGACTCCTCAGTGACATCTGAGTCTTCGTTGTGTTCGATGCTTCATCTTTTGTCTTCCTGCTTTCCTGAAATAAGGAATGACAAACAATCCCAGAACCGAAGCCACATGTCCCCAAATGCGTGTGGCTCAGCATTGGTCATGTTTTTCCAATTATCCCTTGTTCTGAATGCCACAGTTAATACGCACGTGCACACTCACACACATACCCAGGACAATTTTTAGCCAGACATTCAGGCTCCTCTTTTCCCAGAACCCCATGGCTCTTCAAGGCCATGCCCCACCCCCCCAGCCCCTCCATCCCTGCTCCATACCCCTTGCAGCCCCCTGGCCTCTGGGCTCACCCCTGCTCTGGGAAGGCCACTGTCTCAAGACAGGATATACTTATTTTGGTGTTGCCTGGAACACCCTCCCACCCGCCTCGGGATTTCTAAATCCTGCCCCTCCTTAAGACCCAGCGCAAGGATGTCCCCATGACAGCTTCCCAAGGCCGCGCACCCATGCCCATCTCCTTGAAGTCTGAGTTCCTACAGCATGTGAGTGTCTAAATGAGCACCTCTCAGCCTTTTTGAATCTAAGAGTACTTATTATAGAGCACTAAAAAATAATATTTGGGGCTGATAACAAAGGGAATATGGGTTCATTGGAAATACAAATAAATAAAATAAAATAAGTAAAAATTGCCCCATTCCTTCTACCTAGAGGTAGCCACCATTTAAATCTTGGGTTTGAAAGAAGGACTTTTTACACACACACACACACACACACTCACACTTTTTTAAAGGAAAAGAATTGAAGTCATACATATGGCTTCATAGCTGCTTTTCTTCACTCAACAATGTATTGTGAACAGCTTTCCACAAAGAATCCCTTTTTTAATGTCAAAAGATTCCATGAATGACCACATAAGAGCACTTATACTTTTTAAAAAACATTTTATTATGGAAAATTTCAAACTTACAAAAGTAGCGACAACAGTCTAAATAACCCCCCATGTCCTCCTCATCGAGCTTCAATAATTATTAACATTCTCTGCTAGTTTCATCCACTCCCTGCCTTTATTCCCTTGAGGATTTTAAAGGAGAGCCCAGATATCATTTTATTTCACTGTAAACAGCACTTGTCTTTATAAAGTCTGCTGTTTGAGAAAATGAGTAGTAAGCCAAAGGCGGTCTGCGTTCAGGACCACTTTCTAGTGAATCTGTGTTTCATCCATGACAGCAGTGTTGACGATTTGAAAAACAGTCACACATATATGTGCAAGTTGTATTATTTATTCAGCCTTCGGTCGATGCTTGTATGGCATATGGATGTACAGCTCCCTTGCAAGAGTTCCAGCCCACAAGCCAGGCACTGCCGGTCTGATCCACTCACTCAGGCATTCAATCATACTCAGCCTCATGTTTGTCTCCAGTTGGTTCACACATGTGCATTTTCTCTCCTAACTCCACCTTTCCACCGCTAAGTTCCTTCAGCTTCTGTCTTGCACACAAAGCTACAGGCATCAAACTGAATTGCGATTATAAAATTGCTTAATGTGAGAGGTTGTGAGGGTCTCCAGGGTCTTCTAGACCCATCTTCTCATTCTGCAAGTGAGAAAATCGAGGCTGTGGAGGAGGAAGGATTCTCTCAGGGGCAGAACCGGAATGAAATTTCCAGTCTTCTATCCCCAAGCCTGTTCTCCCACCTTATCACTCTGCCCTGTGTGCAAGAACGCTATGGAAGGGACAGAACACGGGGAACGTGTGACCTTGAATATGGCAGGTTGAGCATCTTTGCTGAGTTACTGCTGTGCTGGCTCCTTGTTAGGGGATCTGGGGAGGTTTGGGGCCTGAATCCCACTGCTCATCTCCCTTCCTGCCAGCTTTCCTGCCCAGGGAGTCTTGAACATAAGGATAAAATTAGAAAGAGAAACAAAGTAGTAGCTTCCTAATCTCTGGACAAGTGCCCATCGTCTCCCCAAGCAGGGCTGCTCCAATAAGCTGGGCTGGACAGGAGGCTCGGCCTGGAAGCCCAAGTGGAGCTTCCTGCTCCCAAGTCCCTCGTGTCTTCAGGGGCCAGTCCTGTGAGGCAGACTTTGCACCCACCTCCTCTCTCCTCTGTAGGCTGGGAACGCCTGGTCCATGCGGTCACAGACGAGCTGTGCGGACATGGCTGCCTTTGCCTCTGGGAGCCAAGTTATAGCACAGAAGTGAGAGAAGGCAGGAGACTGGCTGGCCAGCGTGGGATGGCTGAGTCCCAGGAAGTGAAAGAGAGAAGAAGGTGGCGCCTGAGTAGGCCCACCCGCTGCGAAACCTGGCCAGGGGAGTGCCCAGCTCTGACCAGATAGGCAACTGGTCTCGTGAGGAGCAGAGGGGAGGGAGATGAGGAGAAAGTCCAAGGTTGCTCCCCTGATGTTCCCTAGATTGGAGAGAGCTGGAGTGGGCATCCCCACTCTGTGAGTCAAGCTGAATTGTGGGGGTCAGAATCTTGTGCCCTTCCCCCACATATCAAAAGGTTTAATGTTTACTATTTTGACTGTAATCTATAGTCACTTTGTTTAAACTGAAGTGGGCTGTTGTCTCTGTGAGCCCCTGTGCTGGTTGTGTACTGCAGTTACACCAAATTGTGCTGCAGAAAGCCTACAGCCTTTATTCCTGATTTTTTCTTCATCATTCCTCTGCCAGAAGCTTTAGATCTGAAAACTAACTTTCTTCTCCCATTCTCCCTCCTTCTCCCCCTTCCTTTATTCCATCCACCTGCAACTTTCGAGTACCTACTGAGGGTCTGATTTCATGCTAGGCTCAGGGCTTCTGTAGTTCAGAGGCTCCCAGATTAGGAGCAAGTCCGTTAGACAGAGGCAGCAGGAAGGAGCGAGAACTGGGAGAAGAGCAAAGGGACAGTTATAGAGAACTGGTCAGCCATTAGACACACTCTCGACTCCTCATGTCCTCACACCTGCTACAGAGGAACAGAAATCAGTCACCATCGCAGCAACCACACCGCAGCCTCTGCTCTGGAGTCCAGCCAGCAGAACTCCCCGATCCCCAGCCAAAGTGGGAGGCTCAGGGCAGGCCCCAGAAAGTTGCAGCACAAACAGCGGGGGCACTGGCTCCTCAGGCTGTCCAGGGCCATCTTGAGAACCTCAGAAGTTACTCAGGAATCCCAAACATTCTAATTCTTTCCTTTGGCTTGGTACAGAGCCTCCCACGCATGTCATACACAAGAGCAGGTGCACGCACACACACGCTGGGATAAGGCTCACCGTCCCTCCTCTATCGTTCTTCATACCCTCCGTGTTCCATCCCTACCCTCTCTTTCCTATCCCTAAGTAGCTGAGTATATGCAAATGAACGAGGCTATTGTATTTATTAAATTGATCACAAACATTTATTAAGCGCCTACTCTGTGCCTAATTTTATATTGAGTGCTTTTGGAGATAGAAGAAAAGGAAAAAATACAGGAGGCCCTCCCCGCCCATTAAGAAGATCCTATTATGGCCATAAGACATCAGTCTAATCTTCAGAAATTGAGGGAGAGACAGACCACCTGATGGCAGACTGTGTGGTTCAGGTTCTTAGTCCAGGAAACCTTGGAAGGGGGACAATTAGTCCAGGCATTGGTGGCCTGGGGGGCTCCTCAGAGGAGGTTTGAGGGGGTCTGAGATGAGTCCTAGAGAAGTTGGGGATAAGCCAAGAGGAGAAGAGGGGTGCACTAGGTGGAGGGGAGAACGTAGGCAAGCTGGGAGGTAGGAATGAGCCCAGCCTGTACCAGGGATGGAGAGGAGCCAGGCCTGGGCGGAGGGCAGGTGCACAAGCCAGAGAAGATCATGCTGAAAAGGCTGGTGAGGCAGGACGACTGTAGGGCCTGCGTCAGACACGTTTGTAGGACATTCTGCCTGGAATTTTTCCGGAGAGGTAGGGAATTTGGGTCTGCGTGTATTTTTAGCCTCGTCTTTTCCGCCCTCTTCTGAGCAATGATTCTAAGAGCTTTCAGCCTGAGGTCATCTGTTTTCCTAGTCCCTGTTCCAGGGAAGCAGATGCCAGCACCACCACCTCACACGGAGGCTGCTGCCGCCCCGGCGCTGACCCCAGGAGAGCGACGTGTCCACTGGACCACAGGAGCAGCCTGTGGGAGGCTGCTCTGGGGCAGGCTCAGCAATCTCGAGCCCTGCCAGAGTGTCACCCTTCTGTTCGGTCATGACCCTAGAGGAGGGTATCTCTGAGGTTGTGAGAAACCCCCAGATGCCTGTGCCCACTTCCCTTCAGTGCCAACATGGGCACCCCTCAGGCTAGAAGGCTAGGGAGGGACGTGGGGTATCAGATCCAGCCTTCAGGACTCCCCTGGTCACAGGGGACTCTGCCCTTCTTATCTTCCTACCTCCCTGCTCACTCTGTCTCTATTGCCAGCTCATCTCCATCCTTCCCTGCCATCACTGTGGGTACTTCCCAAGCTCTGCTTTCTCTATCACAGCGTCTGCAGCACACCCTCAGTCACCCTTGGAGGAGAGCTCCTTTGCCTTCGAAGCCCACATTCCGGTCCAAAGCCTTTTCTAAGTTCTAGGCCTACGTTTTCAAGTTCCTGGTGGACACGACTACAGGAAAAAACATGACCAAAAACAATTCATAATCTTCCCTCCAGAACATCACTCCTTTCAGCCGTCTTGTTTCTGTCAGAGGTACCACCAGTCTACTCTCCAGACTGGGACCCCCTGAGGTCCCTCACCTCCTCTTTAACGCTCATGTCCAGTGAGACAACAAGATGAACTCATTCTTTCTCAACCCTTTTTTTGCATTGACACTACACCCACCCTTTCAATCCCACTCTTGTCATTGCTCGGCTGGATGACCCCAGCAGCCTCAGATGGCCTCTTCCCGGCAAGCCCTCTTTACCTCTATAAAGTCACTTCCCGCCCGATCAAGAGTCTTCTGCGTCACCTCTTTTCTTGTCTCGTCAAATCTCAGGTCTTCTTACTTCTGTCTCAAAGCTGACTTCTGTCTCAAAGTCTTTGCCCTGTGGTTCCCCTGCTTTCCTCCCTGCTTTCCACTCTATTTCAAGTTCCTTAGCAAGGATTTAATCCTCCAAAGGAAAACTTCACTTCATGTCTCAAAACATACAATGCATTCCAGCCTGGAATTGTTCTCGGAGACAGTTTGTAAGTCATAGAAGAAAATATGCCTTATTTTAAAATGTTTTATCTACTTTTAGAATTTTCACCAGAATGGTATTACCCAGTTTGATCACTCAAGTTCATTAGTTTGGGTCTTCTGAAAAGCATAGAACAAGGCATAAGTAGACAAGATTTGTTGGGGGAAACACCTGCAAAGGATAAAAGAGAGGGAGGCAAAGAAGGTGAGGAGAGCCTTCAGATGGCAGGGCAGGTCTGCCCCCAGTGGAGGAGAGAGGGATGGAAGGAGGATTGGGGAGGAAGAGTCTGAGACTGCAGTACAGTGCCAAGAAAGTCTCAGCCATGATCAAGAGTCTGATGGGGAGTCCCTGAGCCAGAGTCACCCCAGTTGAAGAGTCCTGCATCTCCAGGAATGGGCCAGCGATAGTGCCCCTGCTGTGCCCCCGTCATCGGCTGGGGTAGCCCCTCGGAAGCACGGTCTCAGTGCAAATGCTGGGGTGGATCTAGAAGGGGAGCAACTGGAGCTGTCTTCCTATCTGCTCATCAAAGTGAGAGTTTGGAGCAGTGCATTTTTACGGCTGCCTCATGAGGCTTAATTTCTGCTGCTGAAGGAAGATAAGAGTAAGGGCTCAGATTCTGAATCATTCCAAAGCTGAATAGTAGAACCAAAATTATTTGAATGAGCTATGCATTCCTAAAGAGAATTCCTTGAGAGAAGGGGGATTCATCTTCGTTATCTCATCAAGGCATTATCACCATCATTACCATCACTTCCGCCATCATTACCGTCAAGACTAGTATAACCACCTTAACCACACCATCACCACCACTATCACCACCATCACTGCCATCATTACTACCATCATTGCAACCACTATCATCACCATCACTATTACCACCATCACCATCATCACTACCACCACTGTCATCACCACCATTATCACTACTGCCATCATGACCACCACCACCACCACTACCTTCAGCACCACCACTATCACCACCATTACCACCATCACAATCGTGAAGTCAGACAGTATGGTGCAGGAGAAAGGAATATGATTCCAATGGCCAACATCTGGGCTTTAACCCTGTGTCTGCCACTAGTTTGCTGTATGACCTTAGGCAACTATCTCCATCTCTGTGAATCTTTATTTCATTTTTCCATTTAGCAAATAACTACAGTGCATCTGCTCTGAGCCAGACAGTCCTGTGTGAAGCAGAGAGTAGGCTGAGATTATTGTAAGTCTGATCAACTGCCAGTTCTGAAGCCAAAGAATCAATGACATTGCCCTGATGATTGACCAGACCCAAGGTTTCATGAAAACTGTGGTCATGGTAGCTGCAGAATGAGATGTGACCTTGCCCTGGTTAAACTACCCAAGGGCAATAAAAGAGGTTTATATTTTATCCAGTTTCTGTGGGGAGCCAATAAATGCATCACTAAACTCAAGGGCCTCAGGAATGAGGAGAAAATTCAGTGAGAATTTAGGGCTCAAGCTTTAGCACATGTTTATTGAGGCTCAGGAAGGATAAGGCTGGTGGCGCAGCACAGTATGGCTGAGCTGGGCCTGTGATTCTCGGCCGCCGAGTGTTCTCTGTAGCTGCTAGAGCAGGATAGTGGCTGGGGTGGAGCCTGTCTGGGATGGGGACAGGAATGTTGCTAGAATACAGCTCAAGGGTGAAATGAAGGCCATAGGCCCTGGGTGATGACAGAGGCAGCTGCTGCAAGCCAGAGTCCCAGCCACATCTGGACTGCTGATTGCACAACCCAGCTGTCGGCTGGGCCTTCTGACTCCCCAGTGGGATGGGCTGGCTGGGGACTGGAGGAGGGTGGGCTTGAGGCCTTGGGAAAATTCAACACCTGCAGATGGGTCTGGTGAGTCCCTCCTTTTTTCAGAGGATGCCCTGGCTGAGGATGAAAGTAGGGGGCAGGAAGCCAAGGGGTCCTTCTCAGTTTTCAGAATTCCCTTTGTTTCCATCACCCCCTGCTCTTTAGGTCACCCCCATGTTCCTGAAAAGGGAGTTTCCACAGTTCCCTTCCCACCCGTCCTGGGGACTAGGCAGGGGTGGAGGGTGAGCTGAGGGGCAAAAGGGAGGTGGAAATTCCCTTAAAGTTGGCGATAGTGGGGGATGCCATGTGTAGAACTGAAACTACTAATCTGTGGCTTCAAATCCATTCCAGGAAGGATGTGTTCTGTGCTCCATCCCCCACCCCACACCCTGCCTGGAACCCCCCCTGCACCCAAGGGCCCTCTGTTCCCTGGAACCTGAAATAGGTCCTGATTCTGCTTGGGCTGTCTACCCTTTCCTCAAACTGTGCCCCTCATCTGACCCCTCCCCATGCAGATGTTAAGGCTGGGACCTGGCAAGAGGAAGGCAGAGCCATGAGGCATCCCTGAGGTCAAGAGCCGTGTCTCATTTTGGGAAAGGAGTTCCCCCATGCCTTCCCCATAGGACTGGGGTTCCTGAGGGAATGGGTGCAGAGTACTCCAGGGAGGGGGGATCTAGGGGAAGGCCTTCCTTCTTCTTCATGATCAGGAGGAGCCAGGCTTTATGAGGAATGGCACACTGCTGCTCATTTTGGTATCCATTTTTTTTTTTTCCCTGAGAACTGGCAAAAGAGCCCAGAAAATACTGAATTTCCTTAATTCTAAGATTTTATTGATCGTGAGAAGCGCTACTGACGTAATTACAGGTTTTTGTTTTGTTGTGTTGTTGTTTGGTGAGAGGGAGCCTTGAGGTGGGAGTGGGAATGAATTGCCTGGCAGGGACTCAAGGTCCTCTTCTTTATCGGCAGGATTTTGGATTTTCCAAGATGGAGGCAGAATTCTAACTGTCCAGGTTTCTTTCTGCAGTTGTGGCTTGGATGGAGCTAAGAGGGCTGAGTGAGAAAGTAGAATCATCTTTCTTTTTTCCGTGGCCACATACCTAATTCACTTCCTATTCAAGGGGCACAGTCTCTGAGGGCCAGAAAGGACCTTAAAAGACATGTCCAGGCTATGTTTAGATATATCTAGGGGTAGGAATCCCAGAATACTCCCCAGAAAATCCATTCTATCTCAGGACCACTTGGAGGGTGAACGATTTCTTCTTTGAGTGGCATTGAAACAGATCCTCTCGGAGCTCTGTGGTTTGAGTTCCACAGAGAAAAAGTCCTATCCTTTAAGAAAATGGCATGTATCTTAGATTTTCTCTTATTTTGATGACTTTTTCATACCTAGTTCCTTCCTTTTTCAATATGCTTTCTAGATCCCTCCCCATCCAGATGTCTTTTCTGTTTGTCAACATCCTTTTTAAAGTGTGGAACCCATGGGTGAACACTATGCATCAATGATGATGTGGAGCCTGCAGGACCTTCTCAATGATGACAAGGCACTTCTATTTCTCCATTCCAAGCCCACACTTTTTTTTTGCAACTCTTTATTTATTTCTTATTGACGTTATAGTCAATTAAAATTCTTTGGCCCTTTACACATTATAAAGTAGTTTCCTATATTCCGGCAATCTGGATATGGTTGTTTTCTTTGACCTCAATATAGAATTTTGCATTAAATCTATATCTTTAAACACTTCCTTTTGTTACACCATCTTATAACTTCAGCCAACATATTAGTTTCCTATTGCTGCTGTAACAGATTATCACAAGCTTGGTGGCTTAAAACAACCCAAATTTACTATCTCATAGTTCTGGAGGTCAGAAGTCCAAAATGGGTTTCACTGGGCTAAAATCAAGGTGTGGGCAGGGCTGCATTCCTCTGGAGGTGCTAGGAGAAAAATCAGTGTCTTTGGCTTTTCCAGTTTCTAGAGGTTTCCCACATTCTTTGGCTCTTGGTCTTTTCCTCCATCTTTAAAACCAGTGTAGTATTTTCAAACCTCTCTCTGATGCTGCTTCCAACATCATATCTCCATTTCTGACTCTTCAAAGAATTCTTGTGATTACATTGGGCCCACCCAGATAATCCAGGATAATTTCCTCTTCTCGATGTGCTTGATATAATCATATCTGCAAGGTCCCTTTTGCCATATAAGGTAACATATTCACAGATTCCAGGAAATAGGACCTGGACTTTTGAGGGGGTCCGTTATTCTGCCTACCGTAGCCAGTCAAGATTTTTTTGGTTCTGATTCTATCACCTAATGTATTAGTTATTCCTATTAATAGTTACAGCATCTGAGAAATTGATTAGCATCCAGTCATTATTCTCATCCAAATTATTGATGAAAATATTGAGGAAGACAGGGACCAGTATAGATTAAACACTACAATGCTTCTTCAGGCTGACAGAGATTCATTAATAAACTCATTGGGTATGATGATCCAGATAGTTCAGAGCCTATAGATAGCCTTCCTTTCCCCTCCTTTTCTTCCTTCCTTTTCTTCTACCTTCTCTCCCTTCTTTACATGAATCCAATTTATACAAATACTGCACCAAGTTCCAAAATATAGAAGAGGACAAGATAGAAATTGTTCCTTCCAAATTGGATCTTATGGTATATTGGTGGAGAAATATTATTAAACTACACCAGTTAATATTAGATTTGGCAGTGCCTACTAGAGATCCAATTTCAATGCCTTAAACAAAAAAATTCTTTACTTTCCCCCATTTGAGAGAAGCCTAAAAGTAGGCAGTGCAGAGTTGGTAAATACACATTAATCTTATTTGGAAGATACACATTTATTTCTGTTTTTATGGGACTTACTTTTTTTTTTTTTTTTTACTTTACTACATAACAAAGTCTAAACTTGCTCAACCTATTTACTCTCTTTCTAAACAGTACAAGGACCAGGCACTCCCTAACTCATATTAACATGGCATTTTCCAAAATTTCATTTCCACTTATGCAATACCTCAAAGTTAATCACAATAATTGTTGTTTTATAGAATCAATACTTGTTTAGATTTATCTACATGTTGATTAATTTCTTTGCTGATTATAGTTTCTCACATCTCATTATGGACTTCTAGGTTCAATTTCTTTCCTCCTGAAAAGCACCTTTCTGCAGTTTTTTCTCAGTGAGGGTCTGTGTGTAGTAAACTCTCTCTGTTTTTATGAAAATATTTCATTCTCACCCTTGATATGTGATATGTGGGTATGGAATTGTAGTTAACAATTACCCTCATTACTTTCAAGTTGATCCAGTTGTCAACTGACTCCTGTTGTTGCTGATGAAAAAGTCTGCTGTCAGTTTAAATGTTGTTCGTTTGTGAGTAATCTCTCTTTTTCCTCCAGCTATTTTTAATATCTCCTCATTATCTTTTGGGTTCTATGATTTCACTATGATGTGTCTAGGTATGGATTTTTTTTTTCTATCTATCTCCTGTTTGAGGTTGTTATTACTTGAATATGAGTCATGTCTTTCATCAAGAACATGCAAATTCTTAGTCATTTTCTTCAAATATTACCTCTCCCCCATTCCCTATCTCCCATTCAGAAATCTCTATTAGAAACATGTTATATTTTCTCATTCTACACTCCACATTTCTTAAACTGTCATTTATATTTTCCATTTGTGTTTATTTGTGTCCTGAAATTTGGGTAATATTCTCAGAATTGTCAACCAGTTTACTAATCCTCTCTTCGGCTGTGTTTAATATGCCTATCCATTAAGTTTTTAATTTTGATGATTCTGTTTTTCATTTCTAGAAGTTCTACTTGGTTCTTTTTCAAATTCTTCTGATCTTTGTTTCTTAGAAAGAGAGCATTCTTCTTCTTTTCTCATATATTTAATTTTTGTTGTTGATAATTAAAATGTTTATTTTACAGTATCTAACTGATTGGTGGTCTACTGGTTAAGATTCAGTGCTCTTGCCACCATGGCCCAGGTTCTTTTTCTGTTCAGGGAACCATACCACCTCTCTGTCAGTTATCATACTGTGGCGACTGCATGTTGCTGTGATGCTGAAAGCTATGCCACCAGTATTTCAAATACCAGCAGCATCATCCATGGTGGACAGGTCTCAGTGGAACTTCCAGACTAAGACAGACTAGGAGGAAGAATCTGGCCACCCACTTCCAAAAAAATTGGCCACGAAAACCCTATGAATATCAGTGGATCACTATCTGACATAACACCAGAGGGTGAGAGGTGGTGCAAAAAAACCAGGCAGGATTCCACTCTGCTGTTCACATATTTTCTAGGAGTCAGAATCAACTCAATATCACTAACAATCTATCTAATAGTTCTATTATCTGAATTCTTAAGAATCTAATCCAACTACATGTTTCGTTTACTAACTCTTGCTCGTGACAGAGTTTTTCCTTCTGAGTTTCATCTTCAGAGGGTCTTTATTTATTGGGAATCTAGTGCTGTCTGGGTTGGGTATTTGTTCTTCAAGGATTTCGTGTTTGCTTCTGCCAGGCATCCTGGGGATATCACTAGGATGGAACTTCTTTTTATGAAGATCCTGCAAGGAGTGTAAACGTGAAGCCCAAAATTGCATGAGGGCAGGTGAATGGTTAAACATTCTCAGAGGTTAATTTTTTTCCAAACCTAAATCATAGACAGAGAAAGTCCCTTAAATAGTTGAATATTATTCTATTCTATTCTTTCTCTAAGGATATATCTCAAGATCCTGGCATTATGAAGGATGATAAATTCCAACTCCCTAACTTTCATGGGCCCATGTCTGCCCTCGTGTTTTCATGTGAGCATTAAAACCCAAGCTTCTTAATTTCTGAGTTTTAGAAACCCCTATATATTATGAGACCATTCAAAACATAACCTCTTACCTTGGTGGAAACCCAACCAACCTCTTTCACATGATGGAAAAATAGACAAATAGAGAGAAGGTTTTTTAGGATAACAGGCTCTCTGCTGATTACTGTATAAGCATTATCTCATTTAATTCTCAGAGCAACTCTGAAGACAAATATTATTATCCTCATTTTTACAAATGACTAAACAAAGGCTCAACGAAGTTAAGTAATTTTCTCAAAGTCACACAGCTAGTAAGATTCAGAGATAGGCCTTAATTCTATGTTTAATAGATGCCACAATCCAGGCTTTCTCTCATTTTAGATATATATTTATATTTTAAAATATTAATATATATATTTAAAATGCCACCTCCTTCCATCTTTAAAAAAATGCTTTCCATAGTCTGTGCTTTCCTTCAGCTAATGCTCTAATTCTCAACTTAATCACAAAACAAATGTTCTTGAAAGACTGGTGGACCATATCCCCTATTCAGGACTCTTTACTATCAGACTTCCCCTCCCATTGTACCCTGAGACCACTTCTGCTCTGGTCTCCAATGAACCCCCTGACTACTACATCTATGGCCCTTGTCCATCCTGACTGTGGCAGAATTTTGGATTGTTCCTCAACTCCTCATTGAGCACATCCTCCCTTGGCTTCTGGAGTTCTGCTGATTCTTCATCTGCTTCTTTGCTTCACATCTCTCCCTTTATTCCATTTCCAAAGTGTAGGCATTTTCCCACTTTCCCCCATATTCTCCTTGGCTCTTCTTTTACTCCCTTCTCTTCCTTATGGTCTCACCAATGTCGTGGCTTTGACCTCCACATCTAAGCGGGTGACTCTTGAAGTTCCATATCTGGCTCAGGTCTCTCACCCCAGCCTCAGACTCCTATGTGGAACCAGATATCTCCACCTAGATGACTCACAGAGACCTCAAATTCAATGTACCCAAACCTCTACTCATCATCTTCTTAAAACATTCCTTGGTTCCATCACAGACAAAGCCTCATCATTTCCCATTTATGCATAGAGCTTTGGTCTTCCCATACCTTCCACAGCTTATATATCACCTAACAAAATTTCTCAGCCCAGGACTCATTCTAAGATTCCACTGTTCCTGTGGTCTCACTTCCATGACCTTACTTTTGCTGTTCCCCTTTCCTTGAATGCCTCTTTTTGTTCCTGGTTTTCAAAACTTTACCCAACCTTCAAAGCCCACATCAAATTGAACTCCTATATGAGCCATTCCTGATCTCTGCCTCCTTTAAACAAACTCCTTAGCACATTGTAGCAGATGCTGTCGGTGTCCATATCCTCTTGCCCTTTCCGTTTTAATGCATTCTGGCTCACCTTCCAACCAACAGCACTCACCCGTATTTTCCTGCACAGTTTCTCTGGTTACCAGTAGCTTTGTCCTCTGTGTAGCAGGCTAAAAGTATGCAGTGTTAACACTCTCTGAAAATAGCTCTCAACCAATAAATACCAGCTCCCTCATTCTCAGTGAAATAACTGAGTGAGTGTCTTATGCTGGCCTCCAGAGAATCCCCAGTGGAATTAAACTCTAGTCTCCCACAGTGGTAGCCGGCTTGTTAGGGCACCTATTGACTGCCCTCCATTCCCTCTCTCATGTTCCCACTACAGTACTGGTGTTTCCTGGAAACACCTCTCAAATAAAATACT
Source organism: Ceratotherium simum simum (assembly GCF_057802395.1). Taxonomy (NCBI): domain Eukaryota; kingdom Metazoa; phylum Chordata; class Mammalia; order Perissodactyla; family Rhinocerotidae; genus Ceratotherium; species Ceratotherium simum. Next base: position 14,739,289 of record NC_141910.1, on the reverse strand, counting down.
TCACTCAAATCCTTTCTCAGGGTCCACTCCCGGAAGACCCTAACTAGGCTGCATGCAGTCTGTGCCTCTCCCAGCACACTCAGCTCCTGGAGGTATAGGCCTGGCTTTATCTCCATCCCCAGCCCTGGTTGAGTCCCTGCCCATAAAAGATAAACAAATGGTATTTTAATGAAGAGGCTTTGGAGACCACAGAGAAGTAAGTTGGGGCCTGCTTATGGTGTGTCCTGTAGGTCAGAGGAGGATGCTGGACTCTTATCACAGGCTCAGGGAGGGGAGTGGGGTCCTATTGAAGCCATATGAGGAGGAGAATACCCAGAGGAGAGAAGCAGGGGGAAGCGGAGTCCTTAGTGGTGTGGAGGCTGGCCTGGAAAGACACTGATGGAGGTCAATGACAAGGAAATGGTTCCAGAAACCAAGCTGAGACAGGTGAAGCTGAGAGTCAAAGGTGGAGAAAAAGGGGAAGACTTACCCTAAAAAAAGCAAGCAATGAACCTTGAAGGATACTGCTAAAACCTGAGCACATCAATTCCACCTCCATCCTAGGCAGGCCCCACCTTACTATTGCAACCTCACAAGTTTTCTCCAGGCCAGTAGCATCTGCCTGCCCATCAGCTCCCATTCTTGGTGAACCAGTGCTCCTCCTGAGAGTGTAGGGCCCCTCCAGGGCCTGGACAGGAAAGCCCAGCGTCCTTAGTGCCCCAACCCCTACATGAGGTACTTCCCAAACGTCTGCTCTGCTATTACCCCAGTCTTCACCTCTGAGTTGTCCCTGACTCACTCTGTTCCTTTGCTCTCTGTCCCTCCAGGACAGGCCTGGGAGCCCAGTGGGGCTGGGAACTGTTCTGAGTATAGAGAATGTTCCAGGCCATCAGCACTGCCCTCCACCCTCCTCAGGCTGGGATTGTAGGAACAGCAAACTCCTTCCAATAAATACTCCAAACTCACCCGCATGCCCCTCAGCCAGAAGTGCTGAGGCTCTGGCCCCGGAGCAGGTTTGGGATGTGTTAGAATTTACCAAGGGGATAGGAGCAAGGCCAGAAGGCCCCTTGGGGCCAACATTTGGCTGGGATGCCTTCCTTCCTGCCCCAGAGACAAGGATATCAGCAGCTCTCACCCGGCCTGCCCAGGGGAGCAAATGGGAATTCTGCAGAGTCTCGAGCTCTATGACGATGAGCAGTGTTAGAGGGAGGCAGACAAGGAGCAGCGTGGAAGAAAGAAGGTTGTCAGGCATTTGAAGAATTGTCCCTGACAACTCTACCCACTAAACCCAGAGATTTAAACTGGATCGGAGCTGCATGGATTCAGACTAGGCACGAAGAAAGGATATTATTGAAAATCATTTAACAAGGCAGTGTTGGCCACCTGCTCTAGGGCACTTGTGGAAGAAACAGGGAAGAAGACATCCTTACCCACAGGAAAGAGACATCCTTCCTGCCTTCTCCCACCTCCTCCAAACCTCCCCCCAGATGGCTCCCCCAACCTAGCATCCCTGGGGTCAGAAGCAGAGGAGACCTATCTCCTGGAAAAGGCTCATCTCTCCTTCCGTGTCCTTTACCCAGGCCACTCTGGTTCCCTATCATCTCTTAGGTCTCTGCTCTGATTCCATCTCCTCACAGGAACCCTGGGTCTAAATCAGGCCCTCCCCAACACCATTGCGTCTTCTTTTCACCCCCAGAAATATTATTTATTTACTCATTTACTTATCAATTGTCTGCCCCCACTAGTCGCTAATTTCCATGAGGGTAAAGATGTTGTCTTTTTCCCTGTGATATCCCTGCCATCCAGACAGTGTCTGGAACACAGCAGGCATCACCCTGGGAGGTACAGAGGGCCAGTCCCCATCCGCGGAAACTCATGGTCTTTAGGGGAGGGAGAGATCTACATTCATGAAGGGACCAGAGAACAGCTTAGCCCTGGAGAGAACATTCTGGACCTTGGCAGCTGAAGAAAGCTTCTGGGAGTCGGTAAGCCTCCCACAAGATCTGGGATAATGGGAAAAACTGGGTTGATAAAGAGGGAAAGTCACAACAAGTGGGAAAGCCTTCCAACAAAGGCTCTTTGGTCGTGATGGGAGGTATGCAGGGTGCAGGGAGGAGCCTGGGAAGGCTGGAGCAGAAAGGAAGGCATCTGGGCTTTGTTGGTTGGCAGACTTCTCTCTGTGGCCTCTTCCCCACCAATGACCCCATCATCCTAGGAAATCAGTCCTTTGGTGGTGGTGACAGCAAGGGTGGCAAAAATGATATGGTGGTAATATTGGAGGGATGGTACAGAGGACTTTTGGGAGAACTGAGTTCTAGTCTTAGTCTTGTCATTCATGCACTTGTAGGTCATCTGGCCAATCTGATCCTCAGTTTGCCCATCTGTAGTGCCAATGATTAATTACGTACTATGTGCCAAACACCATTCGAGGCACTAGGATTATAGTCATGACTTAACTAGACATGGTCCCTTCTTGTTGGAGCTTGCAATCTAGTGGCAGAGCCAAGCATTAAATAATATCATCTATACATTTATTGTTTCATACTTCAGGAATGTTATGAAGGGAAGGTGCCAGGTGCTATGTGAAGGAATAGCAACAGGACCCAATTTAGATTGAGACACAGAGAAGGCCTTCTGAGGAGGTGACATTTCATTTGAAATCTGAAGGATGAGAAGACATCAACCAGGGGACAAATGGAGGAAAAAGCATTCTAGACAAGTGAACAGCAAGGTCAAATGCCCAAAGACAAGAAAGATCGATCTTGTCTTGTTTAAAAACATGAAGATGGGCTGACACGACTGAAGTGAGACTGGAGAGGGGGTAGGTAGGACTAGACCATGCACAGCCCTGAGAGTCATGTTCAGGAGTTTGAACTTTGTCTCGCGAACAGATGGAAACCTACTGAAAAGTTTTAAGCAAGGTGGCAACGTAACCCAATCTATACCTGAAGAAGATTACTCTGGCTGTTCTGCGGGCAATGGATTAGGGTTGCCAAACAGGCAAGAGATGATGAAGGCTTAGCTTAGGGTGGTGGCAGTGGAGATGGAGAAAAGTGAAATGAGTGGATTCTGGATACATTTTGGAAGGGAGAATCAACAGGACTTGGTAATGGAGTAGATGTGGCAGGAGAGGGAGGTGGGAACCAAGGATGACTCGCAGGTTTTTGGCATGAAATAGAGGTGCCTGTGACAGGGATGGGGAGCACTAGGGAAGGAACACATGTAGGGCAAGGCCAACAGTCTTATTGATGCTAAGATAGAAGCATCTGTGATACACCTGAGCAGAGACCTCTGGAAGACTGTCTGGAGCACAGTAGAGTGTTCTGAGCATGAGAGCAAACTTGAGAGTCAGAGCGCATGGTATTCAAAGCCACAAGGTCATCCTTCCATTCCTTGAATCCCAGTGAAAGTAAAGAGATCATGGATTCATGGATGACAGAGGACATTTGCCAGGCTCCATGTCATCGGCAGGAGTGATGATGAAAGGCTGCAGGCAGCTGGCTTGATAAGGGGATCTCCAATCTCTTTGTTTTATCCGAGGTATTAGGATAACGGACACAAAGTGAGTTTGTCCCTCTGAGTGAGGGTCTTACTGTTGGAGGAGTGGCTGCGTGGAGACCACTGGTACCCTAAGAGAAAGATTAACAGTAGAGAAGCTTGAGCTAGGAGGGCTGATGAGGTTAGAATCAAGGGACTGCTGGGTCAAAGAACCCAGGCAGGCAATCCTAAGGGGCTCTGGAGCAAATGCCATATCAAGAGTTTTAGCGGATCTTACCCTGATTAGAAGGTCTCCTCCTCCCCCTCCCCTTCCCCCCTCCCCTTTTTTTTGAACCAGAGATCAAACCTGCTCTTTCTGACCTTTCCACTAGACTGAAGCTCAGAAACTCAGACCGGAGAGTTTGGCCAAGAAAGCCAGGGGAAGATGAAGGGATAGGCATGGGGGTGAAGGGAGGGAGGAGGCAGAGGCTGGGAAGGGCTGCAGCAGGGTGCAGCTATGGTAGGTGACCCAACCCAGCAAACCATCTCCTTCTCGTGGCTCCTGCCTGGAGCTTCCACTCAGCAGGGAGAAGGTTTGGATGAGAGGCCCCCAGGGGAAGAAGCTCAGGCCTCAGGTCCCAGGACCCAATCCCACAGACCTGAGTTGAAAACCACTGGCCTGAGAGAGGTTTGACAAAGTTTTCCCTGGTGCTGTCTGTGAAGCTGTGATTACTCAGGGCTCCTGGCGAAGCTCCTGGCAGAAATCATGGGAAGTGACTGGTATGGTAATTAGAGTGCCTGAGAAGTCCAAGTCCCAGTTCAAATCTAGGGTGGGGTTATTCCCATTGTTCTGTTTCTCATCTCCTCTCCTCAGCCACAAGCTGAACCTTGAACAGCCTCGGCAGGCTGGAGTTTGACGCTAATTCTGGTGTGGCAAGGATCACTCCTGCTCCCTAGTATCTGGTCTCCTTTCCTTCTAAGTGTGTGAGGCGTTGTACTTCCCCACCCCTGGAAATTAAGAGTGGTTATGTGACCTGCTTTGGCCAGTGAAATGTGAGCAGAAGGGATGTGCACCCCCTTCTGGCGGAAAAATTTAATTGGTCACAGTCAACTCTCCACCTCTCTCTCTTCTGTTGTGGCAGCTGTGGAAGCATCCAGTTCATATGGGGGTGCAACATTAACACATTACACGGAAGGAAGACCCTGCCCTGCAGAGTCACCCAGGCCTTTGCTATTTAAGTCACTGATATTTGAGAGTTATTTATCACTGTATCATGACCTGGCTTATCCTGACTGTACCTTCTGTGGGGGGATGGGAAGTGGAGAGAGGATAGGAGAGTCATCTTCCAGAAGGCCTACAAAGCAACTGAGGGAAATGGAATACTCTTTTGGACTTAATTCTTTTTTTTTTTTTTTTCAGTATGATGGGTGGTAAGAAAATAGGCTGAGTTGGAAGATAGATAAGTGGGTACCATGTTTTTTGCAACTATTTTCCAGAGCAGAGGTTCTTAGACCCACTTCTTGTCAGATGGCCCTAGTCAAAGTTCCCTATCCTCTCCCTCGTCTTCATATCTGGCCTCTGTGTGTCCCACGTCATCAACTATATACTTCCAGTGTAAAGGATACAGTTGAATGAAAGTAGGAAAGAAATGGAAAGGAAGAAATGATAAGCTCAAGGTAAAGAAGAAAATGGAAACTTAACATGCCTTTTATCTCCCATCCAAGTACTAAGGCCCGACCCTGCTTAGCTTCTGAGATCAGATGAGATTGGGCGTGTTCAGGGTGGTATGGCCGTAGACTTAACATGCCTTTTAGAACTCACTTGCGAAAAGTAAAAAGTATTTTCACATTTGTCCCAATTTGCATGTAAACCAAGAAAAAAGCCATGAACATATCTACCCTTGAATTTGCAATTAAGTAGGGTTTGAGTAAAATTCTGAGGGTTCCAAGTTCTTAGGAACTGCAGTAGTGCCTAACGGAAGAGATGAGGCAGGCACTGGATGGGAAAGACCATTTGGGAAGGATGGGATTGCAGATGCCTCTACCTGCTGCCTGAGATGCCCTGCTCTGAAGATAATTTAGGAGCCCCTGAATGCGAGAAGGCTTAAGACCAATAAGCTTATTGGTCTTTTGGACTTAATTCTGATCAGCAAGAAGAAATTAATTAGAAAAGCAAAAGTAAGAGGAATGTTGATGAATAGTGACCATTGTATAATCAGGGAGATTTCCAAAAGCTCTGAGAAAAACATTCATTCACGAATTCGGGCATTCAGTCAGTCCTTCTCCATTTATTCATTCAACAGTTATTTATCAAGTGTCAGGCATGATGCTATGACGGGGGACACTCAGAGAAAAATGTAAGGCCAATGACCCTGAGAAGCTCATAGAGAGCAGAGGCCCCGATAGCCTAGAATCCTGAGAAATGCTGCCAGGGGAATCTTGAATGATCATGATGAGGAAGGGAAAGAGAAAGAGCTTAAGCTCAGATGTAGAGGCCCAGACGGATGCAGGTGGATGGAGGCTCACAGGCCAGATTGAGAAAACTCAAAGTCACATGCCAGTCACTAATTTCACAGACATTTATTGAGCATCTCCCATGTGCCAGGCATTGTTCTACATGATAGGAGGATACAAAGGTAACCAGGGCCTGGAGGAATCGATATGCAATATTGGTGTAACCAATGTTAAACCACTATTAGACATTGATGTGATGAGTGTGTGATAAGAGTTATGAAGAAGGGGTAAACATGGAGGGAGTGACCCTGCCTAGGCATTTGGGAAAGGCCTTGGTGTGTGAAGACCATTCACCATTCATTCACTTATTCATTCAGCCTCCCTTTTGGGCCCTAGTAAACCTGGAAAGGGGCTTTCTGGGAGGGGCCATGCTCAGATGCAAGAGCCCAGGGTCAGGCTGAATCAGGGCAAGTGTCTCCCCCGGGGCAGGGCACTATGCGGCCGTGGGAATCATGCATTCTGGTTATGGGGAGAAGCCACCAGCCCGAGAGGACAACAGGCTGATGGGGGAGGTGAGGGCTTTGGAAAGAGACAAGTCACAAAGACTGGGGTCTGGTCAGAAAGGGGAGCAAAGAGGGTTTGGAGGAGCTTTCAGGGAGAAGCTTGACCATGTCCAAAGCCCTGACGTGGCCGGTGCCGGCTGTATAAAGGGGCAGGGGAGTTGCTGACTGCAATGTGCTGGACTGATTTGGAAAAAGAAAATTCTGTCAAATTTTAAAATCACAAAAATAGACCTGTTTTTGCTCAAAAGACAAAGATCCACCTGAGAGAAAGTTCTCCAGAACAGGCTTTGTTTAGTACCAGAAAGCTCCAACCCTAGTCGCCCTGAAAATGGGGAATGAGAGGCTGTGTCCCAAGATGGGAGGTCTGGGTCCTGACCGTTGGGTCTGGATGGCTATTAGGCAGCCACCAGGACCCAAGCTTCCCTGACGGGGCCCACCAAACTGCCCGGCTCCCACCTTAAGACGGGCTATGAAGCCCCCAGGGCCTTCTGAAGCCGCTGCAGACGAGGTCAGCTCCTGTGGGCCCAGCTTCTGGGGGCCCTGGGACCCTGTGCCCAGACTTCTCTGCTCTTCGCCAGGACTTCAGGGCCATCCTGGCACTTTTCACATGCGTGTGTGTGATTTCTTGGTTTACGTTGGTCTTTTTCTGTCTTTAATTAAATTCCTTTTGTAAAAAATCCATCTCCACAGAACCAAGGGATTAAAAGTTTTCAGTTTTGTTTTTGATTTTTGTTTTCCCCATCTGTGCCAGGCTTGGGCCCCAAGTGACTGATGTTCATGTTGAGGACAGCAAGCACCTGATTGAGCTGTGTGCTGGGGGGTACAATGTTGAGTGAGCTGACAATGTGAGGCGAGACAGGTGGCAAAGCCAATGAAAATGTCTTCCTCCTCAACTCACAGACATCTACTCTAAATACCCACCCTCAGGGAGCTTCCCAAAGGACCAGACCCCAAACACCCACCACTGTCAGCTCTGACCCCCTGCCAACTTGGTCCCCTCTCTCCTAGGCCCTCCTCTCTCCTCCTGTGTGGCCAAGTCCCAGCCTGGACACTCCATCTTCAAAGGGAGAAGACAAAGACTGCTTGTTGCTCAGTATTTGTCTTGGGAGCGCCTGTTCCTAGGAGAGCCTCCTGGCCTCCGAGGCCAGGAATAGCACCGAGTCTACATGGCCAGCCTGCCTGCCCCGCCAGACCTTCTGAATTGCTTGTTTTTATTAAAATTCTTCTGCACGCGCAATCCCGGACGGTGTGTGGATCTTGGATGAGGCGGTGCGGGGGACCCAGGGAGAGGAAGGCCTCAGGCTTATTCTGCCTGGTGTTTATTTGGTTTGCCTTTCCAGAGTAGTAGAGAATGGAAGTCCATAAAAGTGACCCAAGATTGGTGCCCCAGAGAGTGGCAGGGTGTGACACAAGGTCCACAGCAGGCCTCGGCCCGGCTCTGGGCTGCCAGCCCCCAGACGGCACAAGAAACACTCAGGAGAGCCATGGGGGTGGAAAAAGCACAGGGCCCAGCACTGCGGGGAAAGCTTATAAGAACTGCTCTCTCTCAGCTCTTACCTGCAGGCTCCTGCTGGGTGACTGTTGGCTTGGCAGCTCTCCCCTGGCCACAAGCAGCATTCTGAGGCAGGCAGGGGCCGCCTGTGACCGCTTTAGCAATATAAATCTGCTGGGAGCAGGGCTGGGCTCCTGGCTTCCAGTTTTTCCCAAGTGCTGGCCTGGTCCCAGGCTCTGAACTCAATGCTCTTCGGGGCTATGTGTGTCACCTTCCCAGGCCCAGACAGTCTTCAGCATCCCCCCATCTGGTCTTGGAGGGTAGCACAGGCCTCAGACTCCAGAGTAAAATCTGCTCTGTATAGTTGGAGTTATGCACAGAAATTCTACTCCTATCCTTCTATCCCATTTGCCTGGAGACTGATTTCCTTCTTGCCCTAGTGATCTCCCCTCTCCTGGACCTTTAAGCCAGTTATTCTCCTGGGAGTCCCTCAGGAGACAGGCAGATGATGGCAGACGGTGCATGGGAGCTTCCAGCCAAGAGTGCACTTTTCAACGTCATGGTGGAAGACCTGGGCTTGTGCTCCCAATAGTCTGGGCTCTAAGCCTCTGCTGAGGTGACCACCCCACAAGACCTGCGGGGACGTGGTGGAGGGCACGGGGTGGGGAAGCAGTTTTCAAGTCAGGAAATTGCAAAAGTTCCAGCGTCTGCAGCCAAAGGCTCAGTGTGGAAAATTTCAGGCTCCAAGCAGGGCTCCAGAGGAGGGGAAAGGCGCCCTGGGGCCAAGATGCAGTGCTGGGCTCCCAGACCTGGGCCCTGCCCACAGGCAGGAGGTGTGGGGAGGGTGTGAGGCAGGATTCTCCGCCAGAGAACCAGAGAGTCCAGGGGTGCTGGCTCATGCACCTTCCCTGCCCACAAGGGGTTTACACTGGTCGGAGAGAAAAACACGCAAAAGGGCACGAGTTCCCAAGAGAGTGCTATAAAGGAACACAACCCTCCGTGTTCAGAGGGAAACTGAGGCACAATGAGAAGGAATTGGCTCTAGACAAGACCAGAGTTTCAGTGTGCTGTCTCTCTCACCTAAGGGACAAGCAAACTAGTAGGACATAGAAAGAGGGGTGCAATCATAGGGGAAGATTTAGAGTGGGAGTGGTGGTCTAGGGGGCACCTCTCCTGCCTTCAAATTCTTTCTGGGGGCTTCCTCTAGGAAGAGATGAGGCTTAGGGTGGCTGGGACAATGAAGGGATGGAATGAAATGGGGATAGGGGTGCCGGGGGTAGAGGCCAAGATGGGGCTGCAGCCCTGGCCAAGCTGCCAGCCAGGACCTCCTCCCTGCCCGGCCTGGCTGCCGCTGCCATGTCCCCCGCCAGGGCTCGCGCTCTGCTCCGCGGCCGCGCGCTCCAAGTGGCAGGGCTCCCACCTGTCATCAGGAATCACCAGGGCCCCACAGGCACCCCGCTGACCCCGCGTCCGGGCCGGGACCATTTGACCGGGCCTGGGGGGTGGGGAGCCGCCCTCCTACTGCCGCCACCAGCATCTCCGCCCGCCGCCTGCTCGGGCCTCCTCAGGGCTCCTGGAGCCGGGCCGAGAGCGTGCAGGCCGCCGGCTTGCGGCTGGGGATTTCACTCGGAGCCGCTACATTTGGAACCCATTATTTAATCATTAATTTCCTCCTCTCGTCGACCCCTTCCACCCCGCCTCAGCTCGGCGCCCCCGCCCCAGATTAGATCTCCACGTGGTGCTTTGCAGTGATCCCTGACAGGGCTTCTGTGCTGGGGATGGGGAGGTGGGGAGGGGAGCAAGAAGGCTGCTAGGGCTGTCCCAGGCCTGCTCAGTGCCAGGGTTGGGAGAGGAGAAGAGGTAGCCCAGGGCCTGAATCTGGGGGACTGGAGGGTGCACAGTGTCCAGACCCTCACCCCAGGAACTGGGGGCACTAGTTCTGCCTGCCTGGGGAGTCAGAGCAGGGGGCCCTTCCCAGAGGTCAGCATGGGGAGTCCGGCCAGCCCAGCTCTGAGGCTTTTAGAGGCCAAGGGCTCCTGAAGCTCCTCCAAGCCTCTGCAGTGGATGAGACACAGTGTGCCCCATCCTGCCCCTAGCTTCCTGCACACTTCGGGGTTCACGGAGGTTCACTGAAGTTCATGGAGGTTCACAGAGGTGGAGAAGAGGAGAGTAGGGGAGTGAGACCCATGCTTAGCAAGGCTGTGGGCGGTGCCCTCCACTGTCCTGAATATCAGTCTCCACCCCAAGCCCTGGGCCCAGCTAGGTAACAGGCATGGCCTCCCATCAGGAAGCTCTGGGTCTGCGGGAGGAACAGACTCACTGGGGGAGGCCCGTGAGCTGAGGCTGAACAAGGGAAGAGGGGCCTCTCTTGGGTTTTGCAGGATGTAAGAGCAGGTAAGGCCGAGGGTGCACATCCTTCCTCTGCTCTCTGCTCTCCCTACTTATTCTTAATTACCTACTCAGCGATCTGAAGGATGGTTATGACCACAGCAAGTCCCATTCCTGAGGAAGGGCAACTCTGAGGACGCTGTGCACCTGGAGAGGGAGACAGGGCACTGAAATCAGGGAAAGAGGAAAGGAACAAGCATTTATTGAGTGCCTACGATATACTTTCCCTGCATGTTGTGTTCTTCACTGCATCATCATCATTGTCAGCAGCAGCAGCGGCTGTATGGCTAACCCTCATATAGTGCTTTTATGTGCAAAGTTCTAATCACTTTACATCTGGTACCTCATTGCAGGCCTCCCAGCAGACCTATGAGGGAGGCACCAATATAAATTATGCTTACTTCAAAGATGGGGACATTGAGGCTCAGAGATATGAAGTAACTTGTTCTAAGTGAGAAGAGGCAGGGCCAGGATCTGAAGTCCATGTTTTTCCCAATGCCTAGAGGGCTTCTAGCGATGAACTTCATTGTTAACTGGGCTTGGGTCTGAACACAGGCCACCACTATCCTCCTTTGCCCCCTGGCCCGAGAGAAACCTGGCCAGCCCAGGGATGCGTTGGCACATCTCAGTAGGAGATGGGGGAAGGGACAGGGAACTCCTCTTGTCCATGGCCCCGCTCAGAAAAATGCCCTCCCCCATTCCCTCATCCTGAAACATCCACCTTCTTCCAAAGCTTAGCTCAGTGCCAAGCCCTTCCTGACATTCCCAATCCCTTCTCCGAAGTCTTCCTAGCACTAATAGGCTGAGACTTGCCCAGTGCTGTTCTCCAGAAATGCCCTGGGGGTGAGACTTTTCTCTCCCTAGCCTGGAAGCCTTTGAGGGCAGAAAGAGCAGCAGCCCCCTGCTGAATCCCCGCCACAGGGGTGAGGACCAGAGGCCAGGATGCTCTGTGCCTCGCTGCCTCACCACTGCCCACCCTGCCAGAGACATATGAATGGGGGTGGAAATCTAGGGAGCAGGTCCCCTTTCCTCCACACACTCACTGACCACACTAGCTGCTGGTTGCTGGCTGAGCCTGTGGAGGAACATTTATCTTTTTTTTTTTTTGGCTTCCTTGCCTCTGAACCCCTTTCCTGTGCTTGGAGGAATCCCTCATTGGATGAGTCTTGGTGCAAGACAGATCCCATCTTTCACTACAGAGATGGAAGCCAGATACTTCCTTTGTGTGCAGTTGGGACATGGGCTGGGCCAGTTGGAGGCACCCTGTCTGGATTTTAGACCCAGGACAGGGGAGAACTATTCTGGTGGTGGCTGCAGCAGCAGCCTCAAGTTCTGAGGGGCAGTAGCAGCAGCCGTGGCAGTTGTGGTGCCCAGCATGCAGAGCCAGCAGGTCTTAGGACCCCTTCCGCAGCATGCTGTGGGCTGTGTTCTGGCTTTTCAGCCTTCCCTGCCCCAACCTGTCTTCTGAGCCTGTCTTTCCACCCTCTGGGCAATTCTGGGGAACACTGAATAGCCTTTCTCTGCTTAAATATCCAGACTCAGTTTTTGTTGCTCGTAACCAGCAAGGTGTGGATTCTCAGAGCCTTTCTGTGCCCACCGTCTGGCCATACCTTGGAGTCTACCTGGCCTGCAATCAGATATACAGTGACAAGATACCAAGTTGACATTCTTTCAGTGCTGGTTTCCCATGTCAGACACCTGTTCTTTCCAGAAGACTCTAGGAAAAAAGTAAAGACACGTGATGTAATGGGTGAGGGCTGGCTTTGGAGCAGTCAGAACAAGGGTTGAGACCACCCCTACCCTTTCACAAGTGATAGATTACTTAACCTCTTAGAGCAATCGTTTTATTTTTTTAATCTGCAAAGTAAATGTAATAAAACCTGCTTCATATCAGTTGTTGCAAAGGTTAAATGAGATGATTGATGAATACAAAGCACCAAAAGTGTGCTGACACATAACAGGCATTCTACATTTATTCAGCAAGTATTTTGCAATTGTTGCCTCCCATCCTTCACTCCTCTCTATATCCATGCCCTTTGCCATGTGACTTTGTGGATCCTCCCACTAGGGGTAGAGTATGCTTTGCCAGCCCCCAACTATGTGGGCTTCTCTATGTGACTGGCTTTGGCTAGTGGGATGTTAGCAGAAGTGATGCAAACAGAGACTGGAGATGTGCTTGCACAGCTGAGCTTGTCCCCTTGTGATTCCACTCTTGTGATGAGAAGGACATGCTCTGTGTAGGTGCTGGCTCTAGGAGGATGAGAGACACATGGAGCCAACCCAACCTACAGCTTGGAGCCAAGACCAGCTGATCCTCAGATGCGTGAGTGAGAATAAATGATTGTTGTTTTAAACCATTGACTTTGGGGCTAATTTGTTACCCAGCACCACTGAGGCAGTTGCTAACTGACACACTCACTACCAAGAAGCCCAAAGATAGGCCCTGCAGGGATGGCATAGTCTGGCCTCCACCATGCTATTAGAGACCTAGGCTTTCTCACCCATTCTGCTTTGCTATCCTTAGTGTATAAAACTTGTGCTCATTGTTGCAAGCTCGTTCCTGTACTTTTGAACATCATGTCCGTGTTGCAGGCAGGAAGAGAGATGAAAGGTGAAAGCTGAAGGCTGAAGGACAAAAAAGCTGAAAAGGAACATGCCAGTTGAGTCCACTCCTTTAACAAGCCTTCCCAGAAGCCCCACTCACTATATTTTTTATGTGTATTATATTATACTTTATTTTATTTTCCCACTTATGTTTTATTATCCAGAACACTGTCTTAATGCCACCCTAGCTGCAAGGGATTCTAGGAAACTGACTACTTTTAATGAATTACTTTGCTTCCCTGAACAGATTTGAGGTTCTATTAGTAAGGGAGAGATGGGAATATCTGCCTCAAATTTATTGAGAACCTACAATGTGCCAGAGTGGGTGCTAATAGCTGAGGATGCAGCTGGCCCAGGGCTTCTGGCCTAGTGTGGAAGAGAGATGAATATGACAGGGATGTGCATTCTTCCCTACTGTCCGGCATGGAGGAGCATCTTGAGCGGGCTCTGTTCTGTCACGTGTGAAATGGGTTTGGGCAGCTTTTCCTTCCCCAGCATCCCATCCCCACCTCCCTTCAGAGTCCCACATCCCTGGGATATCACAGTGTTGGTACAGGTCCACCTTGGATGAGTTGGATCAGGATTGAGTGGACACAGAGCACAGAGAGAGGCTTCTCTTTCTCTGGATAGTCAACAGGCAGCATTCTGGCTGCTGCTCATAGCAGGTGCTGTCCAGATATGAGGGAGAACATCCTAGGGGGTCCACTCAAGTAGAGATCAGGGATTTTGGGGTTGTACCAAGTTGGCTCCCACACGGCTACTTGCTGTTGGTAATGAATGATGCTTATGAAGACGAGCCAGGCATTCCTGGATGCTGATCCCACCCCTGGATACATGGTTCATCTGGTTGCAGTGCCTTCCTTCCTGCCCAGGCCCCACTCCTCTCCCCATGTCTCCCTTTCTCTCCCTTTGCTTTAATCTGGGGCATCCTATCTACACTCATCGCTTCTTCCATCCTCTCAGGGTCTATGCTATGAACTCGCTAAAGTCTATTTCTGCCTTTCTACTGAAACAGACCTTCTTGGAGGCATGCATGGCTCACAATCTAGCTTCAATGGGAGAAAGCCATGGGATGAAAATAAATACTGGGATGAAAAAGTACATCAATGAAGATGCTAGAATTTTACCATCTGCATAAGGGGTCAGGCTATTTCAGTATACTGTGATAAAAGCTAGGGAAACCTAACCAGCTAGAGGTGCCTAACTCAGCCTGAGGGAAAGGAGGGAGGGCAGAGTCAGAAGGACTCATTCGTTCATCATTATTTATTGGCACCTGCTCTGTGCCAGGCGCTGTCCTTGGTGCTGGGATGAGAGGCACTAACCAGGTGTATGGTGGAGGGTACTGTCCTGGCAGAGGGGGCAGCCAGTGTGAAGGCAGGGACAGTGCAGAACACTCAGAGAATTACAAGTGTGCGAAGTGGGTACAAGAGCATGGGATGTTGGGGATGTCAGTAGTGTCATGGTGTTGGAGTGGTAGGAGGGGACCCAGTCATGTAGGATCTTTGGGGACATTACTTGGGAAATTGGACTCTATCCTGAGAACTGAGGAAAAAACACTGGCAAGTTTTAATGCAAGGCAGGGGTTGGTATCTGAGGGGAGGAAGATGACTCTGGCCATGATCCAGGGAATGGCTCTGAGGGAGCCTGGAAGACATACAGCAGAATTGGTTAGGGGGCTTTGCTCTTGCAGTATTTCAGGGCTCCTACCCAAGCCAGAGCAGTGGGCAAGCAGCAAGGGGAATGGATGAGAGATGGATGAGCTGTGGGTGTGTGTCTTCTCCTTTTCAGAAAAAGTCAATAAGGCAGAGTCACCACTTCTTCCCCCATCACCGCCAAAATATTTTCCTTCTTGGGACCCAGGCCTATTGTTCCTCAAGGGAAGACTCAGCCAGGCATGGGGAGATGGGAATGAGGGAAGGTAAGAGAAAGGAGCTGTGAGCCAAAGTGAGTTCTAGGCTAGGATGAGCAGGGATACCAGACTGGGGAGCAGGTTCAAACACTGAATGACCCACTCCTCCCACCAGGCTGGTTCACCACCAAACTTAAAGACCTCCCTGCTCTCTGGGGGCCCTCAAGAGCCTTAGGACTCTTCAGCCAGGAAGGGTCACCCATGTTCTGGCTGCCCATGTTCTGGCTCTAACCTCCTGCTGGCCATCCCCCGATAGCCCACTGTGGGGAGACCCACCTCCGAATTCCTTCACTCCGCTGCTCTGAGGCCAGACAGACCCCCCTTTCTTGGCCCCTCAGTCCAGGGCCTCCTGCAATCCCTGCCCACGGCCTCCTTCTGGCCTTCAAGGCATCGCTTCATTTTCTTTGGCTGTTTCTTTTTCCTCTTTCCACGTACCTGGTTGGCGTCCAGGATCAGCCGAGGCTCAGACTTTGCTACATGGAAATAGAGATAGACACAGTCCCTCTATTATTTAATTTACTGAAAGAAAAGAAATGAAAGAAGAATTCTTGGCTAGGGTGGTACCTCCCAAGCCAGGAGACCCCACCAAAGACCCTGGGAGCTTGGACAGGAAGTGGCCAGCAAGGATCTCCCTTCCAAACTCAAATGGCCTCCCCACCCCCACCCCAGGTCTTCTCCTCTGGCAGGCTGCAGGCCCCCCAACTGCCCTCTGCTTCCCACCTTCCAGGCCTCCCTTGCTCCCAACCCCCCAGGGCTGCAGCCCCTGCCAAGCCCTGGCAGTGACACACTGCTCAGCCCCTGCCTAGGGCCCTCCCAGCTCCAGCGACCTCTGGACGCCTCCCCAGGCCCACCACACACTGTGGGCTGTTCCAGCCGAAATTCCCTTGCACCATGGAAAGAGGAAATGAGAGCAGGGGTGGGGGCAAGGGATAGCAGAAAGAAATAAAAGGAGATGGAAGCAAGTCCTGGAAGAGGAGGGAGAACTGAAGGAAGGAGGCGAAGATTAGCTGGCTTGGCTGGGGGCTTCTCTGGGGGCCATGGCAGTAGGTCTTGTCAGGTCATCCTCAAAGGGAAGGGAGATGGCCCACATCTAGATGTGACAACATCTAGAGGCAGATCTTGTCTTCGCCTGGGCTTGGGTAAGCCTTCTGCCCTGACGTTGCTATCTATCAGAGCTGGCCAAAGTACCTGGGAGCATCTGAGGCCCAAGGAAGCAGGGAAAATGTCTGGGCAGGCTGGTCCCACAGGAGGAGCTCTGGGACAGAGGCCCTCACCACAATCTCCCAGTGGGCTTGGCGGCCCCCATCGCCCTTCCTGGACCCCCTTCCTTGCTCTCTGACCCCTGATTCCTAGCACCCCAACCTCAGGGCCCTTCACACTTCACTGCCCTCTCCTTGCCATGAAAAGAGCATTCCACCCTTTAAGTGTCACAGCACCCTGTCATTTTGCACCTTTATTAACCCAATAAATGCTTTCCAAAATGCATCATGGTGATTGTGTAACTACCATATTGTCTCTACAAAACTTCGGCTCTTTGGGAATGTGCTCTTAATACCTATCTCTGTTCCCAAGTCTGGGATTCCCTGGTGTATGTGCATCAGGGGACAAAGCAGGATGTCCTCCCTCTAACCTGAGTCAGAGCGGAGCCCCTGGAGAATGGCCCAACTCCCGGCGGAGGGACCAAGAGACATCAGGCTCTCACCAGCCTTGCCAATGGTGGAAACAGTGCTAAATAGTTCCTTAATGAATTAAATGTATTTATACAAGCAATGCATTAAATTAATCCACACTAAGGTCTAAATGACGAGGAACCTCATTACTCTCCCAAAGCAAGGTGCTCTCATTTGTGCTGAAAATGCTTAATAAGCTAGGAAGAGAGGGAACCTTGCTCAAACTGAGAAACTTGATGGGGGTGATGGAAATCTTCCAAAGCTCAGTTGTAGTGATGATTACACAACTCTGTGAATTTACTCAAATCATTGACGACACTGCATTACAAGTGAATTTTATGCCTTGTAAATTATACTTCCATAAAGCTGTAAAAAAATCAAAGAGATGATGCTTGTTAATCTAACTGTGTCCCCTATGGAGCAATTTCTTCCAGTCTGTGGAGACATGGGGAGCAGATGAGGGAGAACTATGGTGACAGCCTGATGTCCCCACACCCCTCAGCCAGGGGTCAGCTCACTGTACGTGAGGTAGGACGGTCTGTTCTGTTTCTGGTGCAACTACCCCAGGGAATGCTGTATTAGGAACCACTGGGGTTCTGACCCTGTGCTTTGATCCCTGTTTGACTCTCAATTGATTAGAAACAGAGGGTATGTGTGAGAGTATATGAGTGTGTGCATTTGTGTGTAAGCATATTAGTGTGTGTAAGGGTATATGCCTGTGTGAGTGGGGACGAGTATGTGAGTACGTGTGAGTGTGTGTTTGTGTTTGTGATCTACACCCTGAGCCTCCAACAGTGGCTATCCACCTTGGGGTGATAGGGGTTGCAGCAGATGAAACACCTGATCAGCTGGACTGGATGGAGCGGAGGGATGATTAAGGGTTGACAGCAGCCTGAAGCCAGCTTGGGAGAAAAGGATGGCCTGAGATCCTCTCCATGCCCCATACAACTTTCCATCTGCAGGCATGTACATACACACACACACACACACACACACACACACACACACACACACAAACACAGAGTTCTAGATATTGAGACCATAGTCTTCAGGGGGGCCACAGCCACTTCTGGACCCCAAGTCACTAAGGAGGGGATCCTGAAGTCTCCCCTTGGCCATCTTGCTGCCATCACACCCCGTTGAAGAGGACGAAGGGGAAGGAATAACAAGCATGTGGTCCTCAAATCTTTCAACTTTGATGCAGGATACACCTTTCTCCTAGCATGGGGTGGAGAAAAAGGGATGGACACGCCATCCCAAGTGGGTCTTAGCTCCCACCCCCATCCCATTGGAACATAAATAGCAAAGTCCAGACCCCCTTTCAACCATCCATCTGTCCACCCTCTCATTTGCTCAGCGAACACTTACTAGGCACCTGCCAGATGCCAGGCACCATGGCAGGTTCTGAGAACACAGTGATGGAGGAGCCCAGCCTGCCCCCTCAAGGAGTTCAGGATCTGCTGGCAAAGACAGAGAAACCAGACCTACACAGCCACAGAGGCTGAGTGAGTGGGGGTGTATTATGTGAGTGTGTGCGCAGTGAGAGTGGTGGGTAACATACTGGGGGTTCACGGAACAGAGTCACCCAACTGAGCCTCAGAGAAGGGAGGTTGGTCAAGAGAAGATTCCCACAAGAGGTGATGCCAGGTGAATAGGAGTTTTCCTAGCGGACAAGGGGAAAGGGTGTCAGGCAGAGGAAGCAGCTTATGCAAACTCTGCAAGTGAAGCGAACCTTGACTTGCGCTGGGGCTGTAGGCAGGAGAGGAGGATGGACGGCCTCCACAGGCTGCCTGACCTGCTGGAGGAGGAAGCAGGCTTTGGGCTCAGCACTGAGGCAACAATGCCACACAAGTGCCACAGCCCCATGGGAGTCCCAGCCAGACTGCCCGCTATGTCTGTAGAGGCTGGGAGCCATCGGATGTGCTTCAGTTTATAAGGCTTAGGAGGGAAGAAACGCAGGGTAGGAAAAATTGTGCAGACCAGTCGAAATCTGCCCTGGCCCTATGCCTGTCTGTGGACTGGTGGTTGGGAAATGCTGGGCTGGAGGATCTCTAAATTCCATGAAGCTAATGTTCCAGCCTTCCTGGTCAGCGAGTGGAATGCTAAGTCCTTTTCTCCAAAATGTCAGGGAGCTGTGGGAGAAACCACGCCAAGGAGTATGGGAGAATACAGACCACATGCCTCCTCAGGGGGCACCAGACAACGGAGTCATTGTCCCTGCCCTTGGGGCACTGCCATCTGATGGGGAAGGTGGGGGCCCGTCTTGGTCCCTCAAAAGCAGCTGAGAAGATACGAAGAACAGGGGAGGCCCCACCTCCGAAGTCCGAGGTCCAGGCCATACAGTGGCCCTAAGGAGCCGGGCTCCAGGGCAGAGGCACCCACACAGCTCCACTCTCAGCTACCAACATGGTCACAGGATGTTCTGAATCTTTTAATCCCATCAAATGTGTCCCCAAAAATTTCATTTTTCAAAAGTGTGCCTCAAACACCAGCAATATCTAATGTGCTATGTGATGTGGAGGGTGGTGACTGTGGGGATGTTAGAGACACCCCATTCTCCGCAGGTGTCTTCAAGAAGGTGAGCAGGTGAGCTGAGATCCTCTGATGGTGAGAGTGTGGCCTTGCCCAGAAACAAGAGAATCCTAATGTCTGACCTTCCCAGCTAGATGAAAGCACAGTCAACCTCAGCTCTGCCCAGAGTTGTAAACAGTCCACCTTGTGCTCATCTTAGTTCCCAAGCCTTCGTGCAGGTCACTTGTCCAGCTGGAGCACCTTCCCATCTTGGTACTAATCCTCCCTTCAAAGTCCAGCTCTTGTCCTGTTTCCTCCAACCCGCTGAGGCTCCACACGGCTCTGGCCACAGTGTGTCTTGTGGTTTACTAAGTTACTGGGAAGCTGTGCCAGCGCCTCTCTAAGAGTTCTCAGAAGGCAGATGCTCTCTATGTCCTAATGCCCACCTGTCATATGCCCAGTGCCAATACGTACAGGTGGTGCCCCATAAATGTTCGTCTGATAGGATTAGATGAGGGCTTTCATACCCCAGCCCGTGTGATTCATTGCCCCCTCCACATGGACCAGTTGGTGCGTTCTCCCAGGTTGCAAATCTTCCTAGCTAGAAAGGAATCAAACTGAGGGCTGTGTTGCCTCTTCTTCTGTTTCTGGAAGGGTCCTGCAGAAACTATCAATGGCCTCCCAGTTTTACTCAGAGAAAAGTAGGCCCCCAGTGCGGGGAGGTGTGGTAGAGGGAAGAGCGCTTGGATGTGTAGCATCAGACCTGGTCTTTATCCTGACTCTGTGTTCATTAAATATGTGATGTTTTCCAAAGCATTATACACTCCCAGCCTTGTTTTTCTCATCTGTCAAAGTGGGCATTAATTCTTACCTCCCAAGTGTTGAGAACACAAAACGAGGAAACAGTGTATGGTCCCCAGCTCCTAACAGGCATTCAACTTCACCCTGAGTCAAGCATTGTTAATACTTTGATGCATTTTATTTCCATCTTTTGCCATGACTTTTTTTTAACGTAGTAATGATCATATGGTATGTATAAAGTGGGATATATTGCCTTTCTCATTGTCATTATTTCCTTAAAAATCTATAATTGCAGAATTGATTTCCTCTTTATCCCAAAAGTTATTCAGGAGACTGAATGTAAATTCCTCAGTAGTTGCAATTTTTGTTTCAACTTTTGTTATTAATATCTAGTTTTATTGCATTGTGGTTAGAGAATATGGTCTGTAGAGTTTCTACTTTGAGGATTTTATTTTGGGGCATTCTTTGTGGCCTAAAATATGATCGTTTTTAATGTATGATGAATGCTTGAAAGGGAGATGTATTCTGTTTGTAGGATGTGAGGCTTATAAGCATATTAATCTTACTTTATTAACTACATCATCCAGACGCTCTGTACTCTTGCTTTTGTATTTATTTCATTAGTTAAATGGTGACATGGGCACGTTAAATCTCCCATAATGCCGTGTTTCTGTCAGTTTCTCCTTGCGTACTTAGTGGATTTTGCTCTTTAAGTTCAACAGTGTGTTAATAGGTGCGCAAAGGTATATGAGTCCTGAAGCAGATGCATCCTTTAGCATTTATTAAGTGACCCTTTGTCCAATCGAATTGTTTTGTTTGATACTCTTGTGACTTCTGCTATCTTTTTCTTCTTTCTCCTTCGTTTGGCATCCTTTTACTCATATTTTTACTTCTAAGTCTTCTGTGCCATTTTGGTATAGGTGTGTCTTTTGTGATTGGCATATAATTGTATTTATTATCATATTTTTGTTAGATAGATAGTCGTACTTCATTCATGCTGGTTAAGGTTCCGTTTGGGACTCTGTTTCACATTCTTTATAGCTTTCTTTTGCTAGATACACTGTATTTCCTTGCTTTTTTCTCCCAATTGGCTTCAGGTTGGTATGGAAAGAGAATAGAGGCTATCAGGGGAAGACAGTTCATATCTGGGGCACACTTTGGAGGTTTGCCCATTTTTACACATAAGGGCAGTACCCAGATGCGGCAGAAGTTAAATCATCATCCAGGAGTGTGTCCTCACAATAAAGGCTAAACTCTCCAACGCTTGGTGCCTGGAGGGACTAGCCCACGCGAGCTGCTGGGGGACCTGGAATCCACCTCAAAGTTGGAGAGAAGCCGGAAGCTCTCTGAGCTTGATTTACAATCTGTGGGGGCAGCTCCCTCCAATACTGGATGCCTCAGACAGAGAGCGGAGGTCATGCAGGGTTATGTCAACTCACTAAAGTAGGTCTAACAGATTCCCTGGTGAAAACAGCAGGCCTTGATAGATAAACAATTTCTTTAAAAGTTAGAGTCTTTCAGGGCCGGCCCGGTGGCGCAAGCAGTTAAGTGCGCGCGCTCTGCTGTGGCGGCCCGGGGTTCGCCGGTTCGGATCCCGTCGTGCACCGACGCACCGCTTGGCAAGCCACGCTGTGGCGGCATCCCATATAAAGTGGAGGAAGATGGGCATGGATATTAGCCCACGGCCAGTCTTCCTCAGCAAAAAGAGGAAGATTGGCAGATGTTAGCTCAGGGCCGATCTTCCTCACACACACACAGAAAAGTTAGAGTCTTTCCTGAAAGGGGAAAGGAGATCCCTGCCAGATTTCCTTTAGCTTCCACCACCTCAGTTCACCTGCTGACACCCTCCCTGACCTCGGGCTGTGGCGGAGGATGTGTGCTTCCAGAAACCTAGGACCCCATGATGACTTTCACGGACGCAAGGCACTGTTGCCTTTGTGGGCCTCTTCCTCCATAAAAAAAATTATATTAAAAATTATGTTTATAATTGCATTGGTATGAAGATTAATTCGGATATTATATGTCATTATTACTATATTCATTTTTTCTTATGCTTTTAAAAGAGGATAAAAATTAAAACACTTTCGTGAGTCCCCAAAATTACCTTGAGCCCTTGGCATTGCATCTCCTGTGCCTAATGGATGAATACCCCTGCAGAAACCAGGGCCATGTGTGCGGATTTGCTAACCCAGAGGGACGAGGGGAGAGACTTCAGGCTGTGGTCGTAACTTTGGGGTGCTTGCTTCAGAGCCAGGAGCTCAGACTGAGAGAAAGTTCCATGGGTCAGTCAGACAGTAGAAGTGTCAACGGTCTCAAAGCCACAAATACTCCTCCATCTGCGGCAGGCACAAGGCCTGCCAACCCTCGAATGGGCGTGCGGTGATGTGGGAAGGTGCTGGAATGCCCTTAAGGTTTCTGACCACAACCAACAAGAAGGAGAAAAGACCTCCACACATATGTTGGGACAGGAGAGACTTTGTTTGGAGCCACACAGCCAGGTGCTGAGGGGGAGAGACTGCACAATTAGACTCACCTGGAGCAAGTGGCTGCCAGAGGGAGTCACGACGAAGCTGTCGTGCTGGTCTTCATCAGAAGCGACCCCATTCTCTGAGGTTGGCTTAATTCTGGTTCTTTCAAAACAGAGTCTCTCAACCTTAACACTGCTAACGTTTTGGGCTGGATAATTCCCGGGCAGAGGTGACTTTCCTGCACATTGTAGGATATTTAGCAGCATTCCCAGCCTTGACTCACTAGATACCAGTAGGTGGAGGCAGAGGAGGTGGAGGAAGGGGTTGAGGCAGGCAGGGCAGCCAAGGCTAAACCAGAAGTTTGGGCAGGTTGTGTACTGCACAAGTGCGCCATAGCTAAGGGGATATTATTTAATCATAGTCATTAAAGACATGTATATTTATTTATTTATTTATTTTCCCCAAAGCCCCAGTAGATAGTTGTATGTCATAGTTGCACATCCTTCTAGTTGCTGTATGTGGGACGCGGCCTCAGCATGGCTGGAGAAGCGGTGCGTTGGTGAGCGCCCGGGATCTGAACCTGAACTGCCAGTAGCGGAGCGCATGCACTTAACCGCTAAGCCACGGGGCCAGCCCAAGACATGTATATTTGTTACTGTAATTTTTAAGAGGTGGAAGTAAAGGATCTTGAGAAAGTGGATGCCATTTTCTAACTCACACAAAGATGTCATGTGGACAGATAAAGGGCACCCTAAAGGATACCCATTCAATGGTATTTCTTCCCAGTGGTGAGAGTTCTAGTGCTTTTGATATAAGTGGAGTTTTTTTTGGTCTTTTCAGTTTGTTTATTTTATTTATTTATTTATTTATTTTTTTTGTGAGGAGATCTGCCCTGTGCTAACATCCGCCAATCCTCCTCTGTTTTTGCTGAGGAAGACGGCCCTGGGCTAACATCTGTGCCCATCTTCCTCCACTTTATATGGGACGCCGCCACAGCATGGCTTGCCAAGCAGTGCATCGGTGCGCGCCCGGATCCGAACCAGCGAACCCCGGGCCGCCGCAGCGGAGCTCGCGCACTTAACCGCTTGCGCCACCGGGCCGGCCCCTTCAGTTTGTTTATTTTTGATGGAGGTATAATGTATGTGCAATAAAATGCATGAATCTTAAATATACAGCTTAATGAATTTTTACATATAGATATACCTTTGTAAACACCACTTACATCAAGGTAGCACATTAATGGTTTAGAGAATTCTTCATGGTCAAAGATTAAATGAATCTAGAATAGAAGCTGTACACAGAAATGGCCACCTAGGTCCCAGACTTCTTCTTTCCGATTTTGGACAGGAGCAGTCATTTTTCTTTAAACCATATTAACCACAGTTAGTTAGATCCAAGTCTGTATTTAACAGAGCTCACTGTTAGCCCTACACTACACTCTCCCCTTTCTTGAGTTCTTTCTTGGCTGGATTATGTCTTCAAGTTGGTTATGTCTCATGTATACTTGAAATGAATATATAATATATAAATATTATAAATATATAAATATACATTTCTTTTAGGAAGGTTACATGGATGCAATATTCTGAGCCCTTTCATATCTGAAAATGGCCTTCACACACAGATGACAACTTGGCTGGTTTGTGTTTCCAGTCACAGACTTCTCCCTCCAAGTTCCATGAGAATTTACTCCCTTATTTTTTTTCATTAAACAGAAAAGAAATCCAAAGTTGACTTTTCTTCTTTTTTAAGTAATGTATTTTCTTTCTTATCATGATAGTCTTCATCTTTGAATTTTGGAAATTTCATTGAGAGTATATCCAATGTGTGGCTTCCTTTTCAGGTCTTTCTTCAACTCAGGAAAGTTTCGTTTCTTTGTTGTGATGGATTTCCTTGGTTCTGATTTCTTCCTCAGGAAAAACAATTGTCTGCACGTTAAATTCCTGTTCTTTCCTTCCACAATACCATGTTCTCTTTTTTCTCTCCCCCTTAAATAGAACTTATGTTTCAGAGCAGTTTTAGGTTCACAGAAAAACCAAGCAGAAAGTTATATATCCCATATATCCCATGTTTTCCATTTACCCCTTGTGTCCCATGTATCCCATGTATCCCCTGCACCGCCCCCCTAGCCTTCCCCAACATCAACCTCTCCACCAAAGAGGTATATTTGTGGCGAGAGATGAACCTACATTGACACCTCATTATCACTCCAAGTCCATAGTTTACATTAAGGTTCACTCTTGGTGTTGCACATTCTGTGGGTTTTAACAAATATATAATGACAGGTATCCCCCATTACAGTTTCATACTATTATAGCATCATAAAACAGTTTCACTGCCCTAAAAACCCTCTGTGCTCTGCCTATTCAGCCCTCCCTCCAGCATAACCTCAGCAACCACTGATCTTTCTGCTGTCTCCATAGTTATGCCTTTTCCAGAATGTCATATAGTTGGAATCATACAGTATTCAGCCTTTTCAGATTAGCTTCTTTCACTTAGTCATATGTATTTAAGGTTCCTCCATGTCTTTTCACAGCTTGATACCTCAGTTTTTAGTGCTGTATAACATTCCATTGTCTGGATGTACCACAGTTTGTTTATCCATTCACCTACTGAAGGACAGCTTGGTTGCTTCCAAGTTTTGGCAGTTATGAATAAAGCTGCTATAAATATTTGTGTGCCGGTTTTTGGGTAGACATAAGTTTTCAACTCATTTGCATAAATACCAAGGAGTGCAATTGCTGGGTCATATGGTAAGAATATGTTTAGTTTTGTAAGAAACTGCTAATCTGTCTTCCAAAGTGGCTGTACCATGTTGCATTTCCACCAGCAATGAGTGAGAGTTCCTGTTGCTCCACATCCTCGTAAGCATTTGATGTTGTCAGTGTTCTGGAATTGGGCCATTCTAATAGGTGTGTAATGGTATCTCATTGTTTTAATTTGTATTTCCCTGATGACATATGTTGTGGAGCATCTTTTCATATGCTTATTTGTTATCTGTATATCTTCTTTGATGAGGTGTCTGTTCAGGTCTATTGCCCTGAGTTCAATTGAGTTGTTAATTTTCTTATTTTTGAGTTTTAAGAGTTTGTATATTTTGGATAATAGTGCTTTATCAAATATGGCTTTTGCAAATATTTTCTCCCAGTCTGTGGCTTGTCTTTTCATTCTCTTGACAATGTCTTTTGCAGAGCAGAAGTTTTTAATTTTAATGAAGTCCAGCATATGAATTATTTTTTTTCATGGATCGTGCCTTTGGTATCATAGCTACAAAGTCATTGGCAAACTCAAGTCATCTAGGTTTTCTCCTATGTTATCTTCTAGGAGTTTTATAGTTTTTCATTTTACATTTACGTCTATGATCCATTTTAAGTTCATATTTGTGAAGGTTGAAGATCTGTGTCTAGATTCATTTTTTTTTGCATGTTGATGTCCAGTTGCTCAGCACCATTTGTTGAAAAGACTATCTTTGCTCCATTGTGTTGCCTTTGCTCTTTTATCAAAGACCAGTTACTTATATTGATGAGGGTCTATTTCTGGGCTCTCTGTTCTGTTCCAGTGATCTATTTCCCTATTTTTTCACTGATACCACACTGTCATGATTACTGTAGCTCTATAGTAAGTCTTGATGTCAGGTAGTGTCAGTCCTCCGATTTTGTTCTTCTCCCTCAATATTGTGTTGAATATGCTGGGTCTTCTGCCCCTCCATATAAACTTTAGAACCAGTTTCTCAATGTCCACAAAACAACTTGCTTGGATTTTGATGGGGATTGCACTGAATCAATAGATCAAGTTGGAAAGAACTGACACGTTGATAATATTGAGACTTCCTATCCACGAAGATCCATGATCTCTTTTAATCATTCTATTTTCTAATTCTTTTCCTTGGCGTTCTGAGAAAACTTCTCAAATATCCTTTACATCATTAATTCTATTTTTTTCAGTGTCAAATCCCGTTACCATTTCTTTTTTTTTTTTTTTTTTAAAGATTTTATTTATTCAGTTTTTTCCCCCCAAAGCCCCAGTAGATAGTTGTATGTCATAGGTTCACATCCTTCTAGTTGCTGTACGTGGGACTCGGCCTCACGTTGGACGGAGAAGTGGTGCCTCGGGGCGCTCCCGGGATCCGAACCCGGGCCGCCAGCATCAGAGCGCGCACACCTAACCACTAAGCCACGGAGCCGGCCCCCGTTACCATTTCTAATGAAGATTTCAATTTTTCTATGGCATTTCTAGTTTCCTTACTCTCTATCTTCATTGGCAAACTTCTCTTTTCCCTTAAACTCTTAGTCTTGTCGCTTTTCATATCAGTCTAATATTTCATCATCTCATCTGTTATCTCTTTTTTCAGAGAGTTCACATTTTCTTGAATTATTTGAGAACACAGAGCAGCTATTGCCTAACATTTCTTCTATTTCCTGAACTAAGTATTTGAAAAAACCTTACTTGTCATCTGCGTCTTGACAGTGGTGTTTTGTTTTGCAGAACATCTTTGGTCCGTGCTGGGTTCTTCAGCTTCCTCCCGAGGACAAATCAGTGAGACCTGTATTTGCCCAGCCAGAGAGACTGTTCTTGCTTCTTATCACATTTTTTTGGTTTCTTTACAAATTCTGTACAAATCCTGCTGCCAGAGCTGGAGCTGGAGAGGTAGCTGGTAACAATTTACACAATCAATTCAGAGTGGAAGGGAGGCCAAGCTGTGAGCAGTCCTAGCAGAAGACTGTGTGTCTGGGACACCAGCTCAGTATCTGGGGAAATTGTATTCTGCTTCCATTTTTCTGAGGGATAACCACAGCTGGACCCAGCCTCCTTCCATGCGTCATTGCCCACTCCCCAGGGGCGAATGCCACTTCCCTGCAGGCTTTCTGTGGGAGGTTTCTGCCACTCAAAACCTGGAGCCTCCCAGTGCCTCTTACACAGGCTGCTGCTCTGCAGAATGAAGCGAGTTCACATGGTGTGTTCCTCATCTGCTCTCAGTCCTCCCTCACACTTAACCCTCATCCCTCAAATTAGGGAGTGGTGGTAGGGTCCACAGGCTCGCTTCTCCTCACCTCCTTATAGGGGTGCTGCTCCTCAGGTGGGGCTCCTGCAGATCAGCTTTGCCACTGTCTTTCAATTTGCATCGTACAGAGCCCCCTTAATTTCCTAGAAGTGAGTGGTACTCTTTCCTATTATCAGTGATTCTGAATGTTTCCTATTTCCACATTTCTAATATTTTGGTCATTTCAATGAGAATCTCGTGTAATGTGAGTGGGTGGTAAGGAGGATGGGACATCTGTTCTCACATCGTTATCTTCTTACTCAGAACTCAGTTGGTCTGCCCATCTGTCCATCCATCTAGTTAACTGTCCAGCAGGATCAGATCTTGATAAATTTGGATCAAGTCTCATCATCCTGCTATTTCCTTCTGACTCAGCACGCTTGGTCTCATCCTCCCTTTCCCATACTGGGAACCTGACCCCGTAGTTCTAAACATGTTTTCATGTGTCTAAGGATTACCAGATATTGTATTCTTTTATCACTGGCCAGCCCAGAGGAACTAAGTCAAATTCAGTTGAAACCAATAGGTATGGATGGACCAGAGACAGTTCCTTAGAGAGGAAAAGGCGCAGTCTTGATGGGGTTAGGCTACTGGTGACGCTTCTAGCTCCATCATTAATAGGTTAGGCTTCCTGGGGAAATATCCTTCCTTTTATGGGGTCTCAAGTTTCCTCCTTTGGTAAATAAGAGCACTGAATTTCCAAGGCCTCTCTCATTCCGGTATTTTTGTATTTTGCAGTGAGCCAAACTCTGCTGTGGAAGAGACAAGAGAAAGTGCAGCTCAGATGTCTGGTTAAAGAGGCAAGACTTACACTTGCATCAGCTTGAGAAGCCCCATGATGTTAGGTGAGGCTAAACTTTGCAAACAAGTACGGGATACTTAATATTTCACTAAGGAAAGAAAGAGGAAGGTGCCAAAAGAGGGACACAGAGAAACTGAATGAGAAAGAAAGAGAGATAATGTGAAAGAAGTAGAGAAAGGCTGAAAATAAGAAAACAAGTGAGAAGGAGAATAAGAGGGAGGGAGATCCAGAGTGTGTGAGATGTGGAATGAGAGGAAGGCGGGAGGAGGCCCAAGGACAGGATGGGTTGCTGTGGAAACAAGTTGCTGGACTGGAGGGCAGGGAGACGAATTGAAGAGAGTTTCATTCCTTCTGGTCACTGTCTAAGGTCACAAACAGAAGCTCCGAAGGCCTGACATGTCCTAGTGGCTGCCTCCCTCTCACATTACCGCTCAAATTCCCAGCTCATCCCTGAGCAAGGGAGGAGAGAGACGCAGCTAGTGCAGTGACATCTGGGCCCCACTAGGCGGCCGCGGGCCTCCTTTGAACTCTAGGCTTAGCAGAGAATTCCTCCCTATGTAACTCGAGAACCATTTCCTATTTCCTCTGTTCCCTGGAGAAGATAGGATGGAATTGTGATGAAAGGGATTCTAAAAAGAATAAAGAAAACACACAGGCACGTACTTCTTCATGGAAGTAGTTATTGTGTGTGAAAACTATAACCACTGCAGAGGGGCTGAGGCTGGCCACCATAATTTCGTACCTGGTTTTCTTCAGCAACCAATGGTTTTTCTCTGAAAGCCAGCAGATAGAGTTGAGGGTTGAGTTTGAGTCCAGGGTTAGAGTCTACCTCTGTTTAGGGTTAGATTCAGTCCACAGTCAGTGTTAGGATCAATATGAGGTCAAAGTCAAGGCTCTCTGATGGAGGTCAGAGTTAGAGTTATTCTGTAGCTGGGAATCAGAATGACTATAAGCTCACATAAGAAATGAACCCATGACATTTTGAGCTCTGCTCTCTAAGGGAAAAAACTGGGGTTGATTTCCTGGAAGGAATAAGTTTCTAGTGAGACTTTGAAGAAGAAATCTTGCAAGGCAAAGTGAAACCTTGAGGAACTAGAGAGAATGGCTGGACTCACTTGCATGTAATGAGAGTGAGAGTCCCCACATGATGGCGTCTCCTCATCAGGGCCCAGCTCATCATCGGACACCTGAGCTCCCGGGTCATCCTCCCTTGCCCTGTGGGGGAAGAGGACTCTCCACTGGCTTTGGCCAAGGACGCTTCTCCACACAAACCTGGCCCTGAGTGCCCTGGGCCCTGCGTCTGCACTTGGGGCTGCCAGGGCAAGGACTGGCGCCAGGCAGGGTGGACACAACCTGAAAACAGGGAGCGGCTGTGGAAACAATGCGTGTCTGGCACACACCCACCAGCCACTCCCAGGCTGGAGATGGGCTGGGTGTCACTGGGGAAGCCAGAGCCGTGGGACGGGGAGCTGCAGGGGTTCTCTCAGCCCAGAGCCACCTTCTCCAGGAGGCCTTACCATCATGGCCACCCCAATCCAGCAGCTGCAGCAGGCCCCAGGTCCACTCCACCGTGTTGCCTGACACTTCTTAGTATGGTTTTTGGTATGCGTCTTAGCTCTGTTTTCTCAAATGATAACCTATGTAAAGCATCTCCCTTCTCTCCCTGCCACCTTCCTCAGGGTACCTGTGCACTTGTCAGGTACTCCGACCTCCATGAGGGGATGGCCTTCACCTGTTAATCCAAGGCCTCCCTAAAGAGAGTCCACCTTGGTCAGGATATGGCTCTCTGAAAAGGCTCTCCCATCAACACGGGGAGGGGACTTCCTGAGGAAATGCCTCCCCCAGCAATCTGGGAATTCCTGAGGAAATGCCTCCACCATCAGTCTGGAGACTCCTCTCCCATCCGTTTAGGGGTTCCCTAAGAGGATATCTCCCTCAGGGGTCTTCATCATTCAGGTTAATCAATGAAGGATCTTCTCTGGTGTGGAGTCCTTGAGAGTATGTCTCCCTCAGTAGTCTGGGCTTCCGGGGGGATGACATCACCTCCAGCAGACTGGGCAGTCTCTGCGAGTTCATGGACAAGATCAGTTGTAGCAAGGTGGAGGCATCAACCGAGAATCCGAGTCAGGCTCAGTGCAGGTCAGGATGAGATGTCAGTCCATGCCCCCGTAGATTTCATGAAGGAAATGATGGCAGACATAATAGTGCTTGTGGTGTTGTTGGTTAAGGTGCAATGATACTAGTGGTGGTGGCGGTGACGGTGTGAAGGTGGTGACGGTGCTGAGAACCTCGGTGGTGGTTGCCCTGGTGGTGGTGGTGTTGATGGCAGCAGTGGTAGTGATGGTGCCAAAATCACCATGATGGTGGAAGCAGTAGTGACGATGGTGGTGAAGAAAACTAGGGAGGTGGTGTTGGTGGTAGTTGTTGCAGTGGGGGTGACCACAGTGATGGGGGGGCATTGACGGTGGAGGCTGCAAACCCATCACCACTGTCTTAAGAGGAAAGGACCCTGGGGCAAGGGGAGTAGACAATTGGGGGAAGAAGGAGGATATTGATCTAGAATAGCTGGAAGGAGAATCTAAACCGTAATTAAAAAGGGCAACAAAAGCTGTATTCAAAAGTGGTTCAAGTGAGACCTGAAACAGAGACACCATTTACAGGGTCTGAAGCTGTGGGGTTTGCAAGCATTTAGAGATGTGAGTGAGAAAGATGCAGGGGCAGAGCCCGTAGGACTAAGACTGTGAACCTGAGAGAGGAGAAGGCCTGCTTCAATGGAGCCCTTGCCAGGGTGGGTCTGACGGCCCTGAAGCTGATGGTGAGGAAGGTAAAACCAAGAGGCCTCCGTGCCTCCGATGGCCCAGAGGAGACTGGAGTATCCAGGGCTGACTGGATGGGGAAGGACTGAGGGCCAGATCTGTGAACCAGTCTCATCTTTTAACCTCTTTGTTTTCAACTCAGGGGAAAGTGGGGCCGTGGGAAGGACATCAGAATCAGCAGGTGAATGTTAAAAATATAAACATACCTCTCACAGCATGTCCTGGGTATTCTGACTCAGTTTCCAGGGTGGGGCCTGGGCATATGTATTTTTAATAAGCTCCCAAGACAAACACACACAAACACATACGCGCACAGACGCGCGCACATCAAGTTCCGTGACCAGATACTATATTGAGCAACCCCCACCTCTGCCACTGGGCCTGGGGGTATTTATAGCAGAAGGCAATAATATTTCCATGTCAGCATATCATCACCTGCCCTACCCAAAGGGTTTGGAGGCTGCAGGTGATTGGATAATAGGAGAGGCCAAGAGGCGGGGTGCAGGGTTGCAGCAGGGGTGGTCTTTTCCCAATTGAGATCTGATGCTGGTGCCAAAAAGGAAAGGGGACGTGTTGGTGCCCAGATATGACTCCATATCGGCCCCCCAAATTTCCTAGAGGGGAGACCTTGAGGAGGGGGATTGGAGGTTGGGGGAAGGACATGGGGAGCCCTCAGAGGATCAAAGCTGGAAGGAGAAGGAAGAGAGAAGGCTGAGGCCAGGTGATGCAGAGTCGGTGGTCTCGGGCCCAGTCTGCCATCCCTTTGAGGGACTGGGCTTTCTGCTCGCAGTGCCCTCCACACCACTTGCCAGGTCCACCCTGCCTGCTCTTCTGGGCCAGCTCCCACCTAGTCTCCTCCATGAAGCCCTCCCAGGCCCCAGAGACTGCAGGGCCTCTTTGTTTCCTAGGCTCTCAGACTGTGTTCTTCATGTTTGGGATTAGATACACCAGTTCTTGTATTTTACCCATTCTGATAGTTTTTTTGTAAAGCCCTCACAATTGGCTCCCCCCTCAGCTGATTCGTCTCTCTCTGGCCCTTGGCCACCAAAGCCCCATGTTAAGTGTGGAAATGCATTCCCTAAAATGTGCGGACTTGATGTGAGGGGGACAAGCACTCAATGGGGACTCAGGGCCTTTGGGTTCTAGCTCCAACTTGGCCCCTTTCCTGGCTTCTGGGAAGCCAAATCAGTGAGCAAGACACAGGCGTAGCTTATTCCTGCATCTTCTCTCTCTTCATCAGGCCCTTGTGATTCTGCGGTCCTGGTTCTAACGTAGCAGCCTGAGCCTGCCAGCACCAGACAGATGAATTTCCCCACCCCCGTGCCCAGCACTGCAGATGATGAAGGGGAAACTGAGGCAGCCTCTGAGATGCTAACCATTCTGTTCTCTCTCCTTGAGGCTCGGCAAGGGGGTCACCTCAGGTCACAGGCCTTGTGAAAAAGGAATAAGTTTGGCAAATTGTGTTAAGGGAGTGACTTGAGCTGATCAAAGGAACCTTCTTGAAGAAGATGGAAAGTGAGAAAGGCCTTGGGAGTGGGGCCCAAGGACAGAAATGGCTCCCTTTGAAGATGGGGAAGCCCAGAGGTGAGGGAAGGGGGTGGCCTCTGGCAGAGTGAGCTGGGAGGAGGGAGGAAGTTGAAGGTTGTGCATGTGGTGACTCCAGGGGCGGGGGGAGTGTGCAGGGGGTACCAGTGAGGGAGGTAAAGGGACCAAAGGATTGTTGGGCTGAGGTGCAGAGGGAGGAGGAGGGTTGGGGCTGCAAGATTAAAAGCACCAAAGGCGTTTTTCAAACTCCTCAGTATCTCCGCTGCCCTCTCAGTGGCCCCGCAGGCATCTGAGGTCAGGCCAGAGCAGCTGCTGCCAGGTGAGGGCAGAAGCCTTCAGGGCAACTCCACACCTCCTGCCAGGCAGCCCACCTTGGGGGTCTGACAGACATCCTACCTTCTAGGCCCTCAGTCTTACAGCTCCTAACTGCTCTGCTTCCCCATGAGCTGCAGAGGACTGTGTGTGTGTGTGTGTGTGTGTGTGTGTGTGTGTGTGTGTGCGTACACTCAGGAATGAAGGGTGTCAGTTGTGGGGAGGGAAGGAGATTTCCCATCCTCTGCCCCAGTGGAAATAGAAAGTACTGGTAGATACCTCTCCATTCTAAACAGGGCATGGGTGAAGAAGCGCCTAAAGCTTTTTTCTATAATCAGGTGTGTGTGGAGACAGAGACCCCGGTAGTGACGGGTCAGAAGCCCCTAAGGGGGTGTGTAGGTTGTGTGAAAGCTGGTGCCTCCCAGGCAGCCTGACCCCTCCTCTCACTGCTCCTGGGACCTGTGGCAAGGCCTTAGCCCGTCAGGCTTGTGTCTCTCTCCTTGCTCCTCTCCCCCTTCCCTCTCAGGATGTCCTCCTAACCAGGCCCCCTGCCCTCAAGCTGGAGGAGTCCATGCATGAGGTGGTGATAAGAGAAATGAAAGCACACGGCCATGTGCAGGCTGTGCATGGACTCACACGCAGATGGTGAGCAGTTTTACTTGTCAGAGCCCCAAACTGGAAACCACCCAAGTACCCATCAACAGGTGCACAGACAAACACATTCTGGTATAGCCATCCACTGGAACACTAGTCAGCAATAAAAAGGAATGAACGGCTGATTCACGCAACAACTTGGACGAATCTCAAGATAATTATGCTGAGTGAAAGAAGCCAGGCAAGAAAAGAGTACACGCTGTATGATTCCATTTATATAAAACTCTAGAAAATGCAAACTAATCTATAGTGACAGAAAGCAGAGCCGGGGTTGCCTGGGGACAGGGAGTAGGCCGGGAGGGGGGAGAATGGATTACAAGGAGCAGGAGGAAACTTCTGGAGATGATGGAAATGTTCATTACCTTGATTGTGGTGATTGCTTCATAGGTGCATGCCTGTGTCAGAAATGATCCAACTGTGCACCTTAAGTAGGTGCGGTTTATTATACATCAGTTATACCTTAATAAAGCTGTAAAAAAAAAACAAAGTGATGGTAAGGAGCATGATGATGGCGATAGAGCTGAAGCAAAAGCTGCTGACAGGCCAACCACAGGCATGAATGAGGCCCCCGTTTCTGACAGTAGTTTAGGTACTCGCCTCTCCCTGTAGACCACGGGGACGGATGGGATGCTGCCCTCTTCACGCTGCATGGGGCTCACAATGCAGCAGGCATACGATAAAGAGTCCATTTGTTCATCGTGGTGGTGACAACCCAGCACGATAAATCTACAATATGAGAAACCCAGGGGGCTGTAGACGCACAGACGAACATCACCATCAGATAGACCAGGAGGGCTTTCTGGAAGAAGTCAGGTCTGAGTCGAGACTCAACGGGTGAGTAGGGGGTTCTAGGCAAAGAGGGCTCAGGTTGGGGAGGAGTGTCCTAAGAGTACGAAACAGCTTGTGTCAAGGTCTGGAAGCATCACAGAACAGAAGGTACCAAGGAAGTTCAGTGTGGTGGGAGCCAGAGTAGGAAAAGGGAGAAACAGGGGTCAGATGAGTTTATTAACGGATGGATGGATGAGTTTGTTGTGTCTACAAAGCTGTAGGGAGCCTCTACCATGGAGGAGGTACAGAGATTGACATTAGAAAGCAATGGTGGTGTCCCAGGGGTTTCCTTCAGATATAAGAGAGGCCTCTGCCATCTCAGTTGTCTCTCTGGTCCAGTACCCATGTGCCTACCCTGGTACCAGCCTATCAAAAGCAAGGACAAGGATGCAGAGGTTGATAGAGACACCTTCCAACCCCTACCTGCTGTCCCCTCCCTGGAGGAGAGAGAGTCTGTGACTCTGGGAGGGGGCTGAGGAATGGGTTTCCTCCTAGGCAGTGCCATGAGACCCCCCCTCAAACTTCTTCCCGTGTTCTGCAATGTTCAGGTCTGGAGTGAAGGCAGTGGTGTAAACAAAGCTCGGTGGGGTGGAGGCATCCTTTGTTGAAGGATGTGAGCTGGAATGACCTGGGCTGTCCCCGTCAGTCCCTGGGGGCAACAAGAATGAAGTGGGGAGGAGGCAGATTGTGCTGGGCTCTTCCGGGCAGGCCAGCTGTGCTCCCCACTCACGGAGTGGCCTTGGGCAGCACAGCCAGGCCTGCCCTGCAGGCCTGGGGTGAGCCAGACAGGCGAACTCCTGCCTTGGCTCGAGCCCATCCCGTGTGTGGCCGCTGCTCCCCCAGCACGTGGCCTGCCTTGAGCCCTGGCTCAGCCTGGCTTTTGTAGGGTGCAACCACCCTCCAAGGCTGGACCATGCCACCCATCCTGAGGATTAGCGTCCTCAGCATTCAGTGACTGGGTGCTACAGAGACCACCTGTCCATGGGCAAGGAAATTCCAGTGGAGTGAACTTATCTTGACATGCCATAGTACCTTGCCCTTCCCTGTGGATCCATGGTTCCCGTATCATCCTTCTTTCTACTCGACACTCCCTCCTTACCCCTGACACTGTCTAAAGCCCTTTTCCACTCAGCCCGCTCCCTGCCCCATGGGGTAGCATAGCTCCTTGTTGCCTCCTAGCTCAAGACCAAGCAATGGCTACCAGCCCCATCCTGTGTGACCCAGACCCTGACCCAGCTGGAGCACCTGTTCATATCCTTTGATGGTTTTGATAACTGTCGTCTGCTGTGCCCATTAGGATTGCAGCATTCTAAAGAGATACTGCTCCTTTTTTCCCTCCAGGGCTGTTGTTTTAATTAACCTTTGGGCTCCAGGCAGGCTGTCCCAGGGATGCTGCAGCTGCAGAGATGGCTCTCAGCTCTCACTGGCCTCCCTCCAGCTTTGCCCAGCACCAGGCACAGGGCAAAGCAGGTACCCATCCTCTTTGCCCAGGCCTACTCCCAGTCTCCCTTCCCTCCCCTGCCTCACTGGAAGCACAGCTTGGGAAAGGCCTGCTCCCCATGGCCCTGCTCACTTCTCCAGTCCTTTTGCATGACAGCTCCACTGATGCCCACAAAGTGGTGTATTCCAGGTCCCAGGTCCTTCCGACCATTCCATTCACGATTCACAGCTCCACGGGGGCCACATCTCTGCCATGTTCTCAAAGAAGAAGAGGAGAGAAGGAAAAGAGAATGTCATGTTACTACCACATCCCCTATTCCAGCAGAAAGAGCCAACCAGAATCAAGGGAGTAAGGCAAGGGATGCTGCTAATGGGCTGTTGGCAGAAATCACGCAGTTTCACAGAAAATCAGCCTCTCCCTTCTTCCTGCTCCTTCTTGCCTGCCCTCTGGGGAAGTCAGTGTTGACTAGGGATGGCTGCTGGCCTTTGCTGCCCCTTCACACACAGATGCCTCCAGGATGCAGATCAGGAAGAGAGCTTAGGGATAGGATGAATATGTGTTTCAGACCCAAGCCAAGGTAGTGTCTGAAAAGAGCAAGTGGTGTCCAGGAGGCAATGCATTTGAAGAGTAGCTGGTACTGGAAAAGCTGACCTGCAGGTTGAGACATTAACAGGCCATCAGGCCCAAACGCCCATCTTACAGATGGGGAAGTTGAGTTCTGCTAGCCCTGATCTGGGATTTCTGAAGGCAGGGCCCTGGGATCCCTATGGAATACCCAGGCCTGCACTTCAGTCCCCTTCCTCCTGCTCCATCTACACACACACACACACGCAAAGCTAATTCACAGGGTGCTAATCTTTCTGTGGCTTTAAGATTGTGAGAGTGACATGAAACACATAAATGGCGCATCTTTTATACTTGTATTGAGGCCATCACACCTTAAAAGTTTCAATGAAACCTGGCTGGATGTTCGGGAGACTGGGGAGGATGGATAAAATGAGAGATGGTTTGGGGAACATCAGAGCGGGCCGCAAAGAAGGGAATCCCCAAACCCCAACCAGCCACTGTTGGTAGCCTAGGCTCTGAGCCTGAGAAATGGAAGGCCCCATCCCCACTCTGCGGAACCCAGTTGGGTAGAAGCTGAGGGAGGAAGCAGGCAGCCAGGGAAAGGTCTTGGACCAATTTTTTTCCACTGGTGAATCAGAGGAAAGCAGTAATGGGAGCCAGGCTGGCCTGACCCCAGCCACCTCTGTGAGTCATAGCTGATGTCCCTGTACTAATCTTAACTCCTCAGAGAGGACTTGTTGGGACTTGCCACCAAATCTTGACCACCAAAATACTCTTGGAGCTGACGTCACCCTGGGAAGGCCTGGTCCATCAGGGCAGGGTCAGAGCATGGAGCCAGGGAGGGTGGAGAGGGGCTGGCCTGGGAATTAGGCTCTGCCGCCAGCTCACCTGTCACCTTGAGCAAGTCACAGTGAGGAGGTCAACAAGATGAGCCCCCAGGTCCTCCCTGGGATCCAAGAGTGAAGGGACCTGGGCCAGGGCCAGCAGGGCCTTCAGACCAGGCCTGGCCTTGCCCTTGTCACAACAATTGCTCACCAAGCACCTGACCCCTAAGGATGGGCAGCAAGCGATGACAACCTGGGTCTGGGGCCAGCTGCACCTCAGATTTGTTGTGCGATTTTGGACAAATTGCTTCCCAAATCCTTTTTCTACACCAGAGGCAGCACAGCCAGTGGTTTCAGGCATTGCACTTTGAGGTCAGACCAACTTGGGTTAGAATCTTTTTTCTAACACTTGGTAGCTGGGTGTCCTGAGGCAAGTCACTCAATCTCACCAAGTCTCATTGTAGATTGGGTATCATAATAGCACTTTTCTCAGGGGATAGTTGTGAGGATTAAATGAGGTAATACATGTGAAATGCTCAGCTTCAGGTCTGGCCATAGAAGATGTTCAGTAAACCTTGCTACTGTCATCACCAGCTCCTACCTCTTGGCCTCAGATATATCTTTTTATAAGATATAAAAGATGGCAAGAACGATTTCTAAGTCTTTTTCTCTAATTGTCTCCTCGACCCTGTGCAATCAGTTTAGGTGCTGGGACTTGCAGGGAATGAGAAAGCAGTGAGATGTGGAAAGATCTCTAGGGCTACAGAGAAGGGATTTAAGAGGCAACAGAGGGATTGCAGTTAAACGAAGGTGAGCTCCAGGAAGGCTTGGGGTGGGAGCAGAAGCCCAGCCGGGTTCTGAACCTCAGGGGCAGCGAGCCCAGGGGTAGGCCCCTGATGTCTGAGAGGAAACCTTCTCCTTCATGCTCAGGCTGCTACTTAGGTTTCCCCTGAATTCCAGCAGAGGGGTCTTTCTTTCCACACTGTTTCCCCAGATGGTCTTTTCATCATGGTCTTAACCACAATTGTGTCAAACGTGTGTTGAAATTGCTGCTATTAGAGGAGGTGAAGTATGACGCTTCCTCTCCTTCTCTCCTAGCATGCTGAGGGGGGTATGTGTGTGCGTGTGTGTGTGCGTGTGTGTGTGTGTGTGACAGAGAAAGAGAGAGAGAGCGAGATCTGTGAGTATCTCAGTGTCCTGTCTGGGTCATCTAACAGACAGATATGGGCATCCTTGCTGCCTACCAGGGAAGCTGGGCAGCCATAGAGCTGTGGCCTGATGCTAAGGCGGGAACGTAGAGGCCAGAAGTCCTGGACCACCGTTTCCAAACTCCTACCCAGGCCAGAAAGAGGCCCTGTTTCTTTCCTACCCAACACCGGGACCTGCCCCTCAGCTCACCTTCATTTAACTGCACTCTCTCCGTTGCCTCTTAATTCCCTTCTCTGTAGCCCTAGAGATCTTTCCACATCTCATTTTCCCATTCCCTGCAAGTCCCAGCACCTAAACTGATTGCACAGTGTCAAAGAGACGATTAGAGAAAAGGACTTAGAAATCGTTCTTGCCTCAGCACCCCTGGATGTCAGGAAAGAACTGGGGCAATGTTTGTGGGGAGCTTGGATGGGGCTGGGGCCAGGGCAGGAGGAATGGAGGTAACCCTCCCTTGGGAAGAGAAGGCATGTGGAGATGGTAAAAGGAGCAGAGACCCTGGCAGGAGTGAGGTGCTGAGTCTGGAGCGCCTTGTCTGGGTGTGCTTATCAGACTGTCTTCTCCCAGTCAGGGGGATTCTGGAGCACGTGGAGGGCCTGGGCAGCTGGTCAGGGAGACCAGCCCTGCAAATCTGGGAAGCAGGGTGCTGGGGGGCACAGTGAAGACACGGTGAGCATCTTTTACATTGTTGCCAAATGCTGGAGTCTACAGAGGCTGCTAAGGAGCTGGGCGGGTGGAGAAAGAAAACTGCAATGAAAAGGCAGCCCCGGGACCCCCCTCCACTCCTGCCCTGATAGGAAGGGGGAGGGCCAGGGGCAATCCCTTGACATCCAGAGCTTTGACTCAGGGGTTAAGGGAACAGCTGTGAAAGCCACAGGCACACTTGGCCAGGGCTGGGCTGAAGGAGGGTGAGCCTGTGGCCGGCAGGGAGCCAGGGTTGTGGTGGAGACAGATAGGGCCCATGTTTACTGCCCAGCTGAGGTGTTGCAACAGGAAGAAGGCTGAGGGAGGAGGGGGCAGCTCAGGCGGAAACAATTTATCTGGAGCACGAGGAACAGCTGGGGAGGGAGGCCAGCTCTGCTGCTTTCCAAGGCCGAGTGGGATGTGAGGAAGGAATGCCCCGTGCCAAAACAGCGAGCTGTCCCTGTCTCCTGCACCCCGGCTCCCCGGCAGCCTGGGAATCCAGCCTCGCTGGCCTCGCCCGGAGCGGAGCCCATTGGTCAGCATCCCCACTCCTAGTCCCCAGAATGGGGCTGCCCTTCCCAGCGGGCCGCTCCACCAGACTGCAAGTTTTACCAACCGCCAACGCATAGTGAGCACCTACCATGTGCCAGGCGTCTCACAGTCATTTCATTTCATGGCCCTGAGAGACAAGTGTGTGCTCCATTTTGCAGATGCGAAAACAGAGAAGTCATAAGCAATTTGTCCAGGGCCACCCAGAAAGTCAGGTCTGTGGTAGGAACTTGAACCCAAGTCTCTCTTATTTCCAGAATCACTCAGATGCTCCTGGGCATGCGAAGGTGGGTTCTGGGCCTGCCCTTGGGCCTGTGGGACAGCCTCCCCCTCCTTAGCCTAGTTCCAGGACCCCTCACCTTCACCCAGCTCACAGCCCACCCATGTCAGCACCCCTCTCCAGGGAC
The DNA here is from genome assembly GCF_057802395.1 of Ceratotherium simum simum. Lineage (NCBI taxonomy): Eukaryota > Metazoa > Chordata > Mammalia > Perissodactyla > Rhinocerotidae > Ceratotherium > Ceratotherium simum. The sequence goes on along the minus strand of NC_141910.1, from coordinate 14,699,297 downwards.
ACAGCCTGGTTGTCCCACCCTCTCGTAAGTCTCTGCACCCACTCCTGGACACATGGAGAGAGCAGCAGCCTGAGAGCCAAGATTTCCTGAGCACAATCAGGGACGAGGATCCGGTGCGGGCAGAGTTCTCCTGGAGCTCTCCCTCACCTCTCGGGATGAATTTCCAGAACGACATGGGTGACTGGGACAGCCGTGAACCACTGGCTTCCCTCCTGAGAGGAGACGGGAGAGATGGGAGGGCAAAGGAACAGAGTGGACACCACCTCTTAGGAAGACCTCTTGAGTTATACCCATTGTTGAGATGGAAAAGAAGAGGCTTCAGGACCCCTGCCAAAGCAGGAAGGGCGGACCTTACCTCATCCGCCCTTTAAAGTCCACCAGTCAAAACACTGGAACGGAGACTCCAGCCTCACATTCAACCAATTCTCAGGGAATGTCATTTCCCACCTGGAGGGATGTCACACATCCTCTCTCCCTCTGTGCCCTGGATGAGACTGGGACCTCCTCTACGTCAGAGTCTTTGCCTGCTACCTCTTTGTGTCTCACTCATGGAAGGGAAAGTGAAATGAACAAGAAGAGAACACCTCATGTGTGCCCCAATATGGGCCAAGCACTGTCACCTTCAGTCCTTGCAACAATCCTATAGAGCAAGTTTGACTCCCGTTTTTCAGATGAAGAAATTGAGGCTCAGAGAGGAGGGGACTGGCCCAAAGTTGTATAACCAATCAGTAGCTGTCACTTAAATGGATGGGTATTGAGCACATACTGTGTGCCCATGTATTAGTAAAGATAAGTGAAGTTATGCTACAGTAACAAAGAGCCCCCAAATCTTAACACAACAAGGGTTGATTTCTCTCTCACTCAAAGTCTGCAGCTGGACTCTTCAGGGCAACTGTCTTGCACTCTTGTTTCAGGCTGCTTTGATCTGGGATTCTGTCATCTCAGAAGACTCCTCATTCGCAGGGCAGGTGATGAGACAGTTCACTCATGCATTGGTCAGAACTAGCCACACGGTCCTGCTTCCTGGCAAGGGGGTGGGGGCAGTGGGAGGGCAGATGGAACGTTGGTGGCACCACTGCCTCTACCACAGCCGTGCATGAAGCTGGCCTGGGTCCAGTAGTCAGTGCTGGACCCTACAGAATTTCCCGAGCCCCCTGGGCAGAGCTGTCACGTGAAGGGCCTCCAGGGTCCCTTAGTTCTGCAATAGGCCCCACCCAGCTGGCATGAGCTTAGGGCTCAGCCTCAGGTGAGCTTGAAAGAAGAACCCTGTGATATAATTCAAGCTAGCCCAAGTCCATTTTGAAGTCATCCTTCCTCAGAGGCTCCTTCTCCAGGTGATGTTCTGTGGCCGCCACCCATTGAGATCGCTTCCGAAGCACACGGTGTGTCCTCTAATCCTTTTACCGTGTCCTCTTATTTCTTCCCTACAACAGCCTGGGCAGCAGGTTTCCCCATCACTAGCAAGTGCAGTACAGGGAGAGACCTCAGGGGAGTGAGCAATCCAGCCCACTGCCTCAACTCAGCTTGTCCCCAGGCAAGAGCGGGACCCACTCTTACACTCCTCCTCCTGACTCCATCTTTGCTTTCTCTCTTGCCCAGCACCTTAGCTATTTATCCAACTCCCAGACCCCTGGGGAAGCACAGTTCTTTGCATTTGGGCTCCAGGTCTCCCCATGTGTCTAGGGCTTAGCTGTTTCCCCAAGCACCCCATTCAGACTCAGAGGCTTCCCTTTTTCTGCCTCCACGATTTCACTAACTCAGGCTCTGCTCTCCCATGCCCTGGGCAAAGGCACAAGAGAGGCTGTTTCCACTCATGCAGCCAGGGAAGAAGGGGGAGAGACCCTGCTGGAGCCCTGGGCTCCTCAGAGACCTTTTCCATCCACTCCACAGAGGAATAAATCCAATCCATGTGGTTTCAAAGAGCCTCCAATTGCCTGGGCTCAAGTACCCCTTGGGTATTAGACAGTTTAATGAATAATTATGTAAAGTGCCTAGCACAGCATTCAACAAATATTAACATATAATAGCAACACTACCTTTAAAATCTCTAACGTGGAATGCTCTCCTGAGAGTCAGACCTCCATCCGTGACTTCTTGATATCTCTACCTGAGTGCTCCACAGGTAGACCTGGTTGGAGCCTTCCCAACAGCCATTCTTCTCTCACTGCTCTTTCTGCTCTGCCAAAGTCCGCCTCCCATGCAGGGGCTGTGAAGTCCACATAGTTGTTCTCCCAGCCTTCCTTGCAATTAGGACATGGGTATATGAACTCATCCTGGTCATTAGACCTCGGGGCTTCTGCGAAACTTTCCCTCTCTATTAAAATAGGCTCATGAATGGAAACCTTGAACTTCTTTGACCAGAAGTTAGTATCTAGAGGTATTGTCTGGACCTCCAGCAGACACTTTGTGACCATGAGGGGACAAACCCAATATGCTGAGGTTGGCAGACCAAAAGTATAGAAGAATCTTGCATCATTAATTGTGTGGTTGAACCAATGAACTAATTCTGAGACCTCTAGGTTTATTGCTACAGATGATAAAACATGTCTTTCTTCTAAGCCACTTTCAGTTAGGTATTCTGTTACCTGTAGCTGAAATCGTTCTAATACACATCTCATAATCAACAAATCTATAAGCAAACTCATCGACTCCTTCCCAAATCACTCTTCCTTCAGAGTTCCTCATCTCAGCAAATGAGTTTCCTTTGCCAGAAATTCTAGTAATCTCCACTTCCTTCTCCCTCATTTCTCTCATCCAGACTGTCACCAAACAGCTCGACTCTCTTTCCAAAGTCTCTTTGGTCGCTTGCCCCTACCAGGATGATCGTGACCATCTCCTACTGATTCTCCCTGACTCCGATGTCTTCCCTTCCAGTCCATTCTCATCAGTCCACTGAGTGTCTCTGTTCCCTGGACATGCCATAGTCACTCCTCCATGCTCTTGCGCTTGCCGTTCCCTCTGCTGGAATGTTCTCCTTATTCCCTTTTTGCAGAACTCCTGTTCAGCCTAAGAGACCAGCAAAAGGTGTTATTTTCTCTGTCAACCTTTTATTAACTCACCCAATCAGAGCTAGTTGAAGTGGCTTTTATGTCCTACCCATAGCTCTGGTTTTAGCAATCAGCAGATTGTAATGATCTCATTGCCCATATATCACCCCTACAAGACTGTAAGCCTCTTGAGGGGAGGGATGGTGTCTTAGTCACCTCTGAACTTCCAGGACCCAGAGGTGAGGCAGCAGCTTACTTAGAAATTCTTAACCCAGTGAATGAATAACTATGTAGAATAAATTGAGTTCCTCTGAATGTGGGCCCCTGTCCTGGCTATCTATTGCTATGTAACAAAAGTTAGTGGCTCAAAACAAAAATGACATTTATTTTGCTCTCAAATCTCAAATTTAGGCAGGACTCTGTGGGGAGAGCTTGTCTCTGCATCACCTGACATTAGTTGGGGGTCAAAGACTGGAGGCTAGAATCATCCGTCCCAAGGCCCATTTACTCCCATGTCTGATGGTTGATGCTGGCTGTTGGCTGGGACCTTAGCTGAGGTTGCCAGCTAGAAAACTCATACGTGGCCTCTCCATCTGCTGGGCTTCCCCACAACATGGTGGCCATGTTGTGAGTATTTTAAGAGAGCCTCAACAGTCACGCAGAATGTCATCACATTCTACACACCAAACAGTTACAAAGGCTGGCCAGGTTCAAGGCTCGAGGGTAGAGGAAATGGACTCACTTCCTGATGGGGGAGCAACAAGGTTCAGGAAGAGCATGTGGGACCAGAAATATTGCTGTGGCCATTTTTTGGAAAATGCAATCTGCTTCAGTACCCCTTTAAGTATTTTAAGACACCTTTTTTTGTCTAGCGTCCTCCCCAAGTTGTCTTTAGTCTTCCTTGTGAGACACTGTGTCCAGACCTCCTTGGTCCTCTCCTTGTGATGTGCTTCTCTGAGCATTATTTACACATGTGGTTTGGTGGAACGAGCAGATTTCAAGCTGTTAGGAAAACTGGGTTTGTGACCCAGCTCTGCTACAGTCTGATTCTGTGACCTTGGATAAGTCATTTGAATTCCATGAGCCTCACTTTTTCCTCAGAAATGAGGAGCTGATGATACTTGCCCCACTGACCTCATAGGATTGTGCTGAGGGCTAAATGAGGGCGGTGCTGAGGGTGGTGGTCTTGGAGGCCAGGACAGGGCATGCCGGAAGCTTGTGTCAATCAGGGTTCTGTTGGAGGAAATAGAAGACGCCGAAGCTATGTTAAACAGAAAGGGATTTAACACAGGTAATTAGGTGATTACAAAACCACTGGAGGGGCTGGAGGAGCAGGATCAAGGCTGGCCTTATGGGAAATACTTCCTGGACATGGGCGAGGGAGTTTGTAGTCTGCCACAACCGGCATGGCGAGGAGTCCAGAGGCTCCTGTGGGATTTGGACTAGGAAATCACCACCACCACCCAACAACTGTGCCCCAGTGGTCAGGAAGCTGCTGACTGGTGTGGTAGTCATCAGGATTTTCACCAAATGTTTGTCCCAGCGTCCCCCAGGCACATGGTAAGATCAGCCTTCTCTGCCCCCCTAGAGTTAAGTGACTGTGTGACTCAATGAAATATTTGTCACTTCCTAGTGGACATTCCGAGAGCTGTTCTGTAATTCTCTATATTCTTTCTTTCCCTTGTCACAGTGACTCACAATGCTCCACATTATGGTTTCTTTGCAGCCTGGGTCCCCGAGTGGGGGAAACAGGGACCAGTATCCCTAGCCACTCACGTGATATGGTGATTGTTTGTTACTGAGCCTAGTGTAGCCCATCCTGACTGACATCTCTGGACACGGGCACATTGCTGGCCCTGATTGTGCTTCCCAAAGCAAGAGCTGAAGTGATGGGAAGATGGCCCTCGCTGCAATTCCACCTTCCAAATCCCACATCCTGTTGGCAAAACCCAATTTGCATCCAGAATCATGGCTTTAGGGGAGTCTAGGAAATGTAGTTTTTAGCTTTCCAGCCTCTGCAATACAGGAAGACATTCTCCAAGGATTGACTCTGAGGGCCAGTTTAGCACATCCACCATGACAAACACGTGCTGGAATTCTAAGAGTGCTCCAGCTCAAAGCCAGGGTGGGAAGAATCTACAACCAGATAGTTGGGCCAAACTGGACTGAATGAAGGGAATCGAGGTACAAAGTCACATGAGATGGGCTTGGAGGGAGCAGGTGCAGGAGAGGGAGTCTGTATTAACTTTCCACCTCAAATGGAAACCTTTATAGTATTGTGTGTGTGTGTGTGTGTGTGTGTGTGTGTGTGAGATATCTATGGGATTCCTGAGAACATTTAAAGGATCCTAAGCACAGCTGACAGAATACATTTTTGCTTTTTAAGTATTGTTTTATAAATTATTTAATGTTATCCGAAATATGGAACACTACTGGATATCACTAGGCTCTGAGCTCTGTCTGTGCAGAAAGCATCTGGTTTATCTGTGTATCCCTTGCATCTAGCACAGCGTTGGGCATGTAGTAGACATTCAATGAATGCTTTCTGAAGGAAGGACTTTGTCCATGTTCCACTGAGAAACTGACTTAGAGAACTCAACTCCATGTTCCCAGTGTGGTCTGATTAATCAGAGCCTGGTGGGAACGCCTCCTCCCCTGGTCTTAATATTATACTTCTCTTAACGTGGCCCAAGATTATATTAGTCTCCTTGGCAGCCACACCGCACAGATGATTCATATTGAGTTTGAGGTCAACTGTAGTCTCTGGGTCTGTTTCGCATGAACAGCTATTAAGTAAGGCAGGGCTTCCCCATCCTGTCCATATGCACTTGATTTTTTTGAACTAAACGCCTTATGTAACATTTCATCCTGCTGAGTTATAGTCCATCCTTCTGACTTCTCAAGATCTATTCAAATCCTGAGTCTTTTAACTCAATGTATTATTCATCCCTCTTTGAGTTGCTTCATCCACAATTGTGACACAAAGACCATCAGCACCTTCAGGCACGTTCATGACAAAAATGCTGAACAAGGCAGGCCACCAGAGACCTCCCTGTGTGCGGATATCAACTTTAACCAACGTAACTGGGGAACGATGACTTAGCTATCTCTGATCCTATCTGTATTATTATCCATTTTGTCTGCAAAATATGACCAGGGACTGTCACAAGCCAAAACAATGAAGTATCCAGAATTACCCTGGTCTCTGGTACCTACCCACTCCAGAAGGGAGAATGGGTTCAGCCAGGTATTATTTGCTCTTTGCGAAGTGATGCTCATTCCTAGCCATCTTTGCTTTCTCTTCTAGGCTGTCAAAGACATTTCTTTATTTTATCAATATGTATCAAGAACCATGAAGACGTTCAAATTCTTAGACCTAGTAACCATAATGTTAACTGCTGCAAGCTAAGAGTCCAGGTGCAGGGAAATGGCAAAGTTGATTGTGGTACATTTTCTCCATGGAACAACAAGGGCACCACTGAAACAATAATTATTTTAAAAAAACATATGGTAGCACAGGGGGAAAAAAGTAGATATAATGTGAACTCAAAAAAGCAAGCTAAAAAATTATGCGCACTCCATGAGGTAAACTACCATGCATACATGAGGGCATCCCAGTATTGTAGAAGCTGGGCTAGGGAGACAGGGCTATGGGTGATTGATAAATCCTCCCTATTTTCAAAACTTCCAGTAACTCTACAGAAAGCAGCTTCTGAGACATAGGGTAAATAAAGGCATTTTATTGAGGAATGTGCCCAGGGAGCAAGAGGGAGGGACAGGGAATGAAAGTGAGAAGGGAGGGAAAGGAGCCGGCCTCCACTACTGAAGGTTGCTCGGTTCCATGGGGCTGCCCAAGAAGTCATATGAAATGCATTTCAGGGCTGCTTGTCTGTGGGGGAAAGTGGGAGCACTCAGCTCCAACTTCACCCTGTGGGGCTTTAACTCTCCTACACTTCTGGTTCCATGTGTGAGGGCACCTAGAAGGTTCCTGGGGAGCCCCTGCTGCCACCTCCATAGAGCAGCCCTGTGGGGACTGGGAGGGCTTGGAGCCCATGTTAGCGTGCTGCACAGGGTGAGTCTGATCCAGCTCTGCTAATGGTTTATAATTAGAAAGCCCTGTTCCCTTCTATTATTGGAGATTGGCTTCACTGCCTCTAGCTTCCAAACTCCATCTTGAAGATCAGGAGAGTCTTTATCCATCTCTGGTTTCCATCTTTCTTCCTCTCATTGAGGGGTTTCATCGGAAATTTCTTCTAGACCTTGAAACCCAACTCACCTCACCTGTTAGACACACCTGTACCCCCCTACACCTCTTCAAACCTCTCTGGGGATGAGGTTGCCATCATCAATGTGCAGACAGTTCCCAGGGGTGCTCACTCTCCAAGGAAAATGGGAGTGCTTTTAGGAAGCGAGAGTTCAGCCATCTCTCTCATCAAAGGCCCTTTTAAGCTTTGACACATTGTGGCTGGGGTGGTCCTGACACACTTTTGTGCCATCTGATCTGAGGAAATTTTGAGGTGTTGGCTATATTTTGTTCTTGGCTATATGTTGAACGCCCCCCTCCCACCACCTCATTCCTTACTTGTTGTTAGTGGTAATAGTTTTTGTTTTTATTTTTTGTTTTGAGTTTTAGATGGGGCCAGATTGATCTTTTGAGTCATCTTCTCAGAGCCACTATATTTTCTCTATTTGGAAACTATCTACTTTCTCAAGGTTCCCCCTACACAGCTGGTTTTGCCTCCCTTCATGTGACATTGCTAATGCCAGGACGATAAGGGCCTTTTCTTCCCAGGTCTCTATCACTTTTGTTTTACCACCTCACGCCTCTTAGTCCATCGGAATTTGGTGTCTCCTGCCAGTTCCGCTTGTTGCTTTTTGAGAGATTAAATTATCAGCCAGGCAAGAATGTAGCAGGCGTCCTGGCCTCACAGATGTCCTTGTAACTGGAGTCCATCACTCCAGCCAGGACCTGGCATCTGCCAGTTTGAGGACCCTGATCTTGGACTTGAAAAAATACTTCTCCTTCACCCTCCACAGAGGGCCAGGAGCCCTCTCAGCCACCAGGGAGGGGTCTGAGAGAAGAAGGTTGGTAAACATGGGTGGTCCCCCAGAGCAAGTCTCCCAATCCATTGGAAGCAGAGAGGAGGGGAATGCCAAGCTTCAAACCTCAGCTCCACCACTCACTGGCTGTGTGACTTTGGGCAAGTTACTAAACCTCTGTGGGCATCGGTTTCTAAATCTGTAGATGCTAGAACTTTCTTGATCTTTCCAGAAAGTGTCAGAGGAAGGTTTTCCACACACAGCCACCATGACTGCTGCCTGAATGACAGTGATGGAAAGATGCCATTGACAGTATTCTGATTTCAGAGAGGCTACAGTCTGAAAAAAAATTGTGCATCTTGGAACCAATGAAATAGAGTAGTATCTACCCATAGGGTTGTTGTGAGGATTACATGTTTAAAATATGCATAGCATGGGGGGCCGGCCCGGTGGTGTAGTGGTTTAAGTTCGTGCACTCCACTTCAGCGGCCTGGGGTCTGCAGGTTTGGATCCCAGGCCAGACCTACACACCGCTTATCAAGCCACGCTGTGGCGGCGTCCCACATACAAAGTAGAGGAAGACGGGCACAGATGTTAGCCCAGAGCCTATCTTACTCAGCAAAAAGAGGAGGATTGGCAACAGATGTTAGCTCAGGGCTAATCTTCCTCACACACACACAAAAAAAATAAAATAAATAAAATAAAATATGCGGAGCATGGAGAGCAGTGACTGGAACATGGCACCATAGATATGTCTGTGTTGGCTATTGGGATAATGAGGAGGAGGATGGCAAGGATGAAGTCCTCTGAGGAATGGATGGCAAGATGGCTCACTCTCCACTGTCCGTCTCTGTAGAATGGAGATTTCTTTTTCTGGGAATCAACTGCCCAGTGCACTGTCCCTTGCCCTCCTTTCATCGAGATGTACTATGTGCTATGTGACTAATTCTCACCAACGGTATATGGGAATGGTCACTTCCCAGCTAACAGAGATTTCAAAAGGGGCTGTGGCTTCACATGCTGCGGGTCCACCGGGCATATGGAGAGGCCTCCAGGCCCTCTGGGATGATGGAGCCACAAGATGGAAGAAGCAGGGGTCTCTGAATCACCACCTGGAGGAACGTCACACGCCAACCAGGATACCCGCATTGGACTGCCACATAAGTGAGCAACAAACCACAGCTGAGTGAAGCCACAGAAATTTAGGGGTTAATTTTTTTTTTCTTTGTGAGGAAGATTAGCCCTAGCTAACATCTGTTGCCAATCCTCCTCTTTTTGCTGAGGAAGATTGGCCCTGCCTAACATCCGTGCCCGTCTTCCTCCACTTTATATGGGACGCCGCCATAGCATGGCTTGATGAGCAGTGCGTCTGTCTGCACCTGGGATCCAAACCCGTGAACCCCAGGCTGCCAAAGCAGAGCACACGAACTTAACCACTACACCACCCGGCTGGCCCCTAGGGTTTAATTTTTGACGGCACCTACCATTACCTTGCCTAAACATGCAGCCAGAGTGGGAGGCAGTGAGGAAGAAGGGCATCTGTGGAGGGAGCTTGGAAAAATGGAAGAATGCTTCAGAGAAACTTGAGGGACTACAAAATCAGGGTCTCATTCATCGTATTCTAGTGCCTCAGAAAACAGTTGACAACATCCAGCCGTCTGCTCTCCTCCCCCCAAAATTGCTGACTTTATGTCGAAGTTTTCATCAACAGACCATTCATTCAACATGTAGTGTGTCTCTACCACGTGTGAGCACAAAGTCTCTGCGTGATGGGGCTCTGCTGGGTGTGGTCCTGGCATGGCCCCCCATCCTGTGGTCGACCCACTCCTGCAGCCCATTCATCATCCTGACGTCCAGAAGAGACCCCATCAATCACGACACCTCATTTGCTAACGTGACTTCCCTCAGCCGCACTTGGTGAGAGAGGAAGCCCCAGCTGTCCTGCAGTGGGTGGGTGGGTGGATGGCGGGGACAGCAGCCTGCACCCTGCAGACGCACAGCAGGGCTTCTGGGCCCCAGTTCAGGCCCCAGGGACAGGATTCCGGGGGCTTCTGTCTGTGGTTGGGTCACGGTGGCTGAGCTGCAAGGTTTCCTCCGGAAAGCTGTCGGGGGGCCAGGGACCACTCCAAGTCCGCCTGGAAGACTCAAAATCCCAGCGCCATAACCTGGAGTGAGCTCTGAGTTTTATTTCTTTTTTGTTTAAAAAAAAAATAAAAAACCTAAACCCAAACGGTTTGTCTGCATTTTCGTTCGGTATGTTAGCATCAAGATGAAATAGTCTGTGGCTGCTCCCCAGTTCACCTCTCAGATCGTAAAACCTCTGTAGTGACTGAAAGCAGGAGTCTATCAAGTGGCTTTCTGTTCCCCTCCTCTGTCCCTGCAGGGCCAGTTATAAGGAATCCAAGTTACAAAGTGCAGGCGTGGCAAGGCCCAGCCCCAGGTGGCCTCAGAAGTCCCCCTGCCTGGGATGAGGTTCTCATAACCCCAGGCCCAGAACTGGGGTGACAGGTTGACCCAGGTTGACCCAGGTTTTCTGAGGCGCCCCCCCAGACTCCTGTGCAGGCGCCCCTTCCCCCTAACCCTGGCCCTTGCCTGGTCCAGTGGGTGGGCTCTGCCTAAGGGGCAGGGCAGTTGGGGGAAGGGCTGTTCAGAGGAGAGTGGCCCAGTCTGCAAGTGAGACGAGCCTCCTGCTGGGGAGCTCGGTCTCCACTCACCCTCCCCAGGACTGCTGTACCGTAAACCCTTCACCGTAAGTAGGATCCGTGAGCTGTACCTACCCAAATGTTGCAACCTGGGAAAAAATGAAGTTGCTCTAAAATCCAAAAGAGCAAAATTGGAAATAATAAATTTTTAATGAATACATTCAAATGTCGGTAATTGTTCAATTTGGTGCTCATGAAAATTTCCTTCCATTTGAAAACAACTTGTACCTTCGATTTTCTCGCCTTGTACAGATTCCTGAGGCTGTGTGATGATGGCTGGGAGGTCGGAGCCAATTGTAAACTAAATGAGTAAACTTCAGCCAAATAATTTCAAAAGCAAAATTATAAAAATTCTCTCCAAGTATTTTATAGCAAAATAATTCTATATAATGTGGGATCTGGGTGCACTTTAATTCTTTTATATACTGTGGTGTGAGATTTACAGAAAGAAGACTGTCTAGTACCCAGGAGGGTCCTGCCCCTCTCCTCTCCCCTCTTTTCTTTTCCCTCCCTCTCTTCTCCTCTTTTTCTCTCTTCTCAAATACATCCTCCTCTGTAGTTTCAAGGAAGCATCAATGGAATCTCCTGCTAAAAATATTAATTTTTATAAAGTTCTCGATTCTTAACGTTTCTGATGCGTCTCCTTGGTGGTAAATGCTACACGAAGGGACTGCTATTTTTGTCTCCCTCTAGTCCATTAGCTATTCCTGAGGACAACATGCTCTGCTGAAATGGACACTTCCTTACAGCAGAGGAACTGGAAAACACTGTCCCTGACTCCTCCACGGATGGTTGGTCCCCTCACTCTGGCTGGCTGAGCCACAGGCCACCATTGTGGTCCATGGATTCTGTGATAAGCCTAAGGGTCCAGCCAGCAACAAATAGATGCTGCAGCTTGTGGTTTAAGTGAAAGGTCCCTTTTCAATCAGACAGGTGGGTCATCCGGAATCCTGGCACCGTCTTGCCAAGACGCTCAGCACCCTCAGGGCTCATAGGTAGCCTTGCTGCCTCCTGGGAAAACCCACCTTGAGCACCTGAGTGACTCATGGGGTGGAGGTGTGGCCCACAGGCCCCTCAGCAGGATGACAATTTCCAGAACCCAGTGGGCTGCTGAGGGAGCTCCTGGGTCGGGAGAGAGGCTCCAAGGACATCCCCTGGAAGCCCACCTGGGACCATCTCAAACAACACTGGGGAGGGCCAGTTGTCTCAGCCTGGGGGCATGTTCCAGAATTCTCCAAGGCCCTCCTTGTGGCTAGCCACACCTAGCTATGCAGCTTCTCTCCTTCCACTCCCCTCACACCCTGGTCTCCAAATAACAACTCTTGAGTAGCCCCGCCCTGCTGCCTCAGCCCTGAGTCTCTGTCCGTGTAGCCCGCTCCTGTACTGGTCGTGAGCCCCAAGCCTGCACCTGGCTAACTCCTCTATCTCCTTCAAGACTGAGCTAAGGTACCCCCTGTCCTAGGAAGCTTTCCCCAACCAACTCCCTGCTCCCAGATGCTCTGCTGTGTTCATTGTGTTAGATAGATAGGTAAATAGATGATAGATACATAGAGACATATATGATAGGTAGATATATAGATATACAGATGACAGATACATAGATGATAGATAGATAGATAGATAGATAGATAGATCAATCCATTTAATTGTTGCCCCATCAGACTGTGAGGGCACAGAGCCTCATCTGTCACTGTGCCATGCCCATTCCCAGCACAGTGCTGGGCACACAGAAATGCTTAATGAATGGATGGCTGGATGGACGAGGGCAAGGCATGGGTGAGCAGAAGGTTGAGACACATATCCATGGGTCTGGAAGGAACTGCCAGCAGCTGCCATCCCCAGCTCTCCCAGGGACAGTGTGGAGTCATGTGAGGCCCAGAGACTAGGATTGGGGGCCAAATCATTTCCAATTTTGCTCTGCCCTTCCTCTGTCATCTCACAAGTAACAAGCATGAGTGTGCTATCATCTAGCCAGGAAGACGAGGCCCTGACTACCAGCCAGGCCAGCATAAGCACCCCCTGTCCCTACTTCCCCAGCAGCAGGGTAGGGTCTGCCATGGGCACCAGCCCCCCGTGCCAGGCCACCTGAGCTCAGGCGCTAGCTCTGCGCCTGCTCACTGTGGAACCTGAGGCAAAGTCTTCCACTTCACTGTGGCTCTGTGAAAGCAGTGCTTGCCTTGCTGACCTGTCGTGCAGATTGAAATAAGTGAGTCCATAGAAATTGACTAGAACGGCGCCAGTACATAGGAAAGGATGTGTAAGTATTAGCACTAGTTATGCCGAGTCAGACCGCCCCCCGCCCCCACCCACCATTACCAGCCTGAAAACAGGATCAGGGGTCAATCTGAGGTCAATTAGTGTCTGTCTGAATTCAGGGTCAGGAGGTGGCTGTGGTTCCACTGCATGTGGTTTGGGGACTCCTGAGACAAGCTCAGTACATTCTCATTCAGCCCCCAAGGCCCCCACGAATCTCCTCAGGAGGAAGGAGGAGGTGCTGAGGGAACCCTGCCCCAGCGACGCCCTCGGGGAGCGCAGCCGAGAGGGGTGGTCTCCTGGCTTGTAGCCTGGCCTCCTCCGTGCTGCTCCACACAGAATCACCCTCACGCCCAGCTCTGCACAGCTACGTACACTGGGCATTGCCAAGGGCAGGCGGGGCCCTGGCGGACCACGCGTGGGAAACACTGTGCCTATTGTCACGCTCCCGTCTAGGCGCAGAGGCCAAAAACAACAGGACACCACCGCGAGCCCAGCGCCCACTGCCCGCCCGCCAGGAGGAAGCCTTCACAGGGCGGACGAGGAAAGAGAAGGCCACTTTCTGTTCTGGAAATCTCGACTTGCCCCCTCGGCTCTGCACTGTGCAGTGGCTTCCCCAGAGACCCCAGCAGCCCTGCTCCCAGGGCCCCGCCTCCACAGTCCAAAATTCACGTCCAGAGTCTAATCAGAAGCACAGCCTCCTCCAACTTCCTTTCCACCCAAGCACGGTCTGGACTTCTGACGAAGGCAGAAAGGCCCAGGGGAACTAGGACACAGTGACACAATGAGGGGTGGCTTTTCTAAGTCTTGCTTTTCAGGAATCTGAAAAAAAATAGTGGTTTCATCCCTACATTAAACCTGGCTAGTACTTCAATGCCCAGTTTGGTCCCCTTCTCCAAATAAGCCTTCCCTGACTGCTCCAGCCCACAATCCCTTCCTTTTCTGTGCTTTCTGCAGCTATTCTACGTGGCCCCCACAAATAAGCATGTTTGACGAGGCTGGTGGCCAGGCTGAGGGTGGGCATGGGGCCTGGGGGCAGGGGCCCCTCCATGCACTAACGCTGCTCTCTGATAGACCCAGCGGCTGTGTCTGAGCCTCCGCATCGTCTATTATCTTGCCCGCAGCATGCTCCAGGGAAGGACAAGAAGCAGCTGGCTGCCCAGCCCAGCTGGGGTCCCCTGTCTAGAACCACTTGTCAGCACTGGAGTCTTCCCAAACACAGAACTCAGGCTCCAGGCAAGGGACTGAGGAGCCCCAGCCGATCTGCAAGCACCCTGGAATCTGCAGCTGGTCTTTTTTCTGCTCACCTAGTTGGGAACTAAAGCCCATGTGCTTGGAGGGGCGTGGAGACGTCCCCCCTCCGCTGCCTGCCCCCTGAGAGCAAAGCTCCAACTCACACAGGACCACTGGGAGCTGGCTCAACTCTTCTTAGGGCTGGCCAAGCTGTTCATCCACTACCTGCTTTACATCCAGAAAACATTCTCTTACATCTGACTCATTTCCTCAGGCCCCTTTCTGCAGAGAGGTGGGGAACGACGTCTCCCTCCTCACAGATCTGTTCCCGATTCAGTCTCCTGTGTTCACTCTCTGTCCTGAATCCCCTCGTCTGTGGCCACCTCCCCCTTGTCTGTGGCCAGCCCTGGTCAGCCAGGGACCAACAATGGACTCCACTGGCACCTGAAACCTTTTCCCACCTCCCAGGGGAGAAGAGAAGAGCTGCCAGTAAAGGGGGAGGCGGCCACACCCCCCTCCTCGCTGGCCTTCTGGCAGCCTCTGAGGGCATCCACGCTCTCTCTGGAGACTGTGCAGGCCCCGGCCTTGGGCACACTTCTGAGGGGCCCACATCTATCCTTACCTCTTTCTTTCTTTGCTCCTCCCAAGCCCTCCTCACTCCCTGCTTCTCAATCCACCCGTGACTCCAAAGAATAAGTGTTCTAACAAAACGTCTGACTCACGTGATCCATAAGGTGAGGAGTAGGGTACATTGTGACCCCCTCACAGTGGTTCTGAAACCTAAGTGGGCATGGCCATTACCTGAGGGGCTTGTCCAAGCAGATTACCTGGCACTCTGCCCAGTGATTCTGATTCAGTAGGTCTAGAGTCGGGCCTGAGACTCTGAATTTTTAACCAGCACCCCAGGTCACATACCTCTTGTCTCTGAGCCCTGTGTTCAGCTGCACTGAGAGCGAACAGAGGGAGGAGATGAGGCCAGTACCCCCAGGAAGTTCACCTGCTGCCCAGGTGCACACACATGAAGCCACTTACTTAGTCAGGTAGCACCTAGTTCTCTCACCCAGCACCACGTGGAACAGTGAGTTGAATGCACTCTTAGAGGTGGGCAAGATCGGGGAAGCATTTGAAGGTGGCTTCTTTGATGGCAAGACTTGGGCTGGATTTGAGGGCCCGGCTGAATTTGAATCCATAGAGAGGAGGGCAGAGGCATCCAGACGGTGACTGGAGGAATGGTGGCTCCAAGGGAAGAAAATGCCAACGGTGGCATTTCAGACACTGTGGGGGGCTAAAGGAAGGACCATTTCAACAGCCCTTGGAGGGATTAGAAATAGAAGAGGAAAGGGAGGAGGGAATGTTTCAAATATCTACATAAGGCCTAAATTCCAAGTGCTGACGCCATGTCTCCTTCAGTCCTAGTCAGTTTTGACTGCCGAGGAAGCCAGGCCTGGGAGGAGGAGCACAGCCAGGTGTGGTCCTGGGCCCAGGCAGGGTCCCACAACCTCAGGCCGTACTTACCTTGGGACTGAGCCCACACATCAGCCTTTCCAGCCGGGACGGCAGCCCTCTGACCACGTAAGTATCTTACAGACCCACTTTGAGGGCTTGAGACTGGTGGCTGCCCACTTCCCCGCCCTGGTACCTGGCTCAGGGGCCTGGCCCTGGCCTCCTGATGAGTGACTCCCTTTCCCCCTCCTCCCCATTTCATGCTCACTGTGGTTTTGCCTTTGGCTGAGGTCAAGAATCCTCTCTCCTGCACAAACTTGGTGTTGATCAAAGCCAGTGCTCAACAAGAGGTCGAAGAATGGCAGGAGAGACAATGAAAATGTATCCAAGACCCCCAGAAGAGGGAGCTCTGGCCTGGGAAACCCAAGGCCTGGGGTCTGGTCATGGCTCTGTTGTGTGATCTTGGACTGGCCGTCTTCCTCCCTGGACCTCAGATCTCCTTTCTGTAAAAGGAAGGGGTTGAAATAGCTCATCCTGCTCCAGAATGCTGTGTCTGGGGGAAGACCTACAAGGGCAACATGAAAGAGATATTAAATCAAAAGCAGAGTTGTGAGGTCAGCAGAATTTGGGGGAACCAGCTTGGGCTAGACAGAGAAAGAGAAAGGTTTGTTTCTGAGCTTGAGGCCACAGCCCAGTGGTGAAGAGACGAGAGACTGACAATGTTTACCAAAAGCTCGTTGAGGGCCCACTAGCAGGTACTGCGTAGCAAGGTTTGGCTAATAATATGTTATCATATCCTCAGAACAGCTCCGGGTTGTAGTGTTCCCTTCACCTCAATTGTAAGGAAACAAACTCTGGGAGTGTGATTCACATGTCCAAGCTCAAAACAGCGATTAGGTCCACGCAGAATGGAGTAACCAGCTCAGGACGTTACGAGGCCAGTGGGAGAACTGCTTCATGCTGACCTTCCATGAGAGGCTTGCTCTCCTTGGGGATGAAGCTGCCTCAGATCGCCAGCCCCTCGCCTTGCCGCGGGAATTCCTCTGGGAGCTGCCTCTGGGCCTAACCTGCGTCTGCCCCTGGCTCTAGGGGAGCCAGCCTCTTCACCCCACATTCCTGGCCATGGAGCAGACCTTGTGGAATTGGAAGGGAACCTAGCCCCCACAAACAGAGGCTCCATCAACACCCCAGGCCAAACCAGTCACTGACTAAAGCACAGCTGGGCTGTCTCGGATTAAACTGGCCTCTTCTTTGAGAAAAAGAAATGACAGGAGAGAGGCCCAGAATGGCTGAACATCACACAACTCCACAACTGGCAGCTGAGCTCTGGAGAAGCACTGGTGGGGACAGGAATGATGCTTTGTGTCTTTTTCAGAAACAGCTTTTAGATGAGTGAAGCATAAAATAGAATTTCAAATAATGAACCTTTTCGGATGCTTAGTATGCGCCAGGAACTGTTTTAACTGCTTCATATGAATTGACCCATTGAATCCTCACGATAGCTCTATGAGATAGGTATTACTATTATTAGCACACTTTGCTGATGTAGAAACTGAGGCACAGAGAGGGAAGTGACTCGCCCAAGGTCACACAGCTGGTAAGTGGCAGAGCAAGGATTCAAGAGGAACAGGCTACTCGCCTGACTGGGACCTGAAGGGGACACTTTGGTCACATCCATGCTGAACTCCTTCATCTACAGTCTGAGGAGTAAAGACATACAGAGGGCTCTGAAAGCCTTCTTTGTGAAGGGAACTACAAAATTGTTCTAGGACTGAAGAAGTCCCATGACTGCAGAGGTCAAAGCCTCAGATTCAGAAATTGTGATTATTTGATCAGATTGTGAATGCAGTACTGCTCTTTCTTTATTTCCTGGATTTTCCATTTCTTTGACCTCAACTTCTCTATTCAATTTATGTAACTCACTTTACTAAGTGTTCTGCTCTCTCTGATATCCAACAGTTTTCCCTTTGTTGTTTTCCTAATTGGCCAAATTTATATCCAACCATGGATCAGAAATATTTGGAAATTCCCATTAACCTAACGAGAAAATATGGACTTATTTAGAATAATTTTTCTCAAATAATATATATCATACCAAATAATTTTTCTTTCGCTAAAAGAAAGACACCCTGAAGGCCCTCAGTGCCGCATCCTCTGCGGGTTTCTGCAGACCCCGTCCGGCCCCTAAGGAGGGTGAGGCTCCATGGCCTCTTGCTGGAGAGAAAGGGCAGCTGGGGTCTCCCATAGCACTCAGAAGGGCTGGCCCTCACCTCAAGGACTACCCTTGTTCAGAATGGTCTTCGACATGGAGTTTGACAGCTCTCAGCTTAAAAAACAGAACTGCTAAGGGGCCACCCGGTGGTGTAGCGGTTGAGTTCGTGTGCTCTGCTTCAGCGACCCAGAGTTTGCAGGTTCGGATCCCGGGCGCAGACCTACGCAGAGCTCATCAAGCCATGCTGTGGCAGCGTCCCACATACAAAATAGAGGAAGATGGGCACGGATGTTAGCCCAGGGCTAACCTTCCTCAGCAAAAAGAGGAGGATTGGCAACAGATGTTAGCTCAGGGCTAATCTTCCTCACACACACACCTGAAAAAACAGAACAGAACAGGAATCACCTGTTCCTTGTGAAGACTTCTCTGACACTGTTTTCCTTTTCTCGAATCCCTCCTGTTCACTGCTCCTTTATTCTCAAAGAGCATGTACATCATTTGTATATTTTTCTTTTGTAGATTGCCTGTTTTTATTTTTTGCTCATTTTCGCCCTATTGAAGTACTTCACCTTTTCTTGTTGGTTGGTAAAAGTACTCCCACATTTGCATTCTCTCTCTCTCTTTCATCGTTGTTGGCTCTGTGCAAGATTCTCCTTCTCACAGCTCAAGTATAATTCCCTAGCAGTAAACATATTTAGAAGATTATGTTGCATGGTGGTTCAGAGAATATGCTCTGCAGGTACCGTGCCTGTGTTCAAATCCTGTCTCCACTGTTCATTAGCTGTGTAACCTCAGGTGAGTTATTTCACCTCTCTGTGCCTCCGTTTCCCCTTACATAAAATAGTAGTATTTCCTTCATAAGATTGTTGAGAGGATTAAGTGAGAAAAATCTATGTAAAATATTTAGAATAATATCTGGCACATAATCAATATTCAAGTGAGAGATTCTATTTTAATATTAAAGATATTGACCCTTTGGCTGCCGTTTGTGACAAATGTAATAGAAATCAACTGTCCTCTAAGATTGGACAGTCCTGTTAGATGATGGGGGTCTCAGTTTTCCTGAGCTTCTGGAGGGAGTGGGGTATTTTTGCTTATGAGATAAGACAGAGCACAGAAGAGCTGAACTGCTCTGCATGACAGAGGGAGAATAATTTGGAATTGGAGGAATTCTGGGATGTAGGGTGAGGAGGGGAGATGGGAGTGACAGAAGAGGGGATGTGAGTGAAAGAAAAATGCGGGTGGGTTCCAGAATATGACCCCTTCCCAAGACCCTCAAATCTTCAGAGAAGCCCGGTGGGGTAATACTTGGTGTAAATGTGGTTCTTTTGGTCTGAATTCTGCATCCTGGTTGACGTGAAATGACTATCTCAGGCCATGAAGTCAGGCAACATCAGAGCCAGTCACCCCCTGGCTCCCTGAACTGGCAAATCCAAACCATCAAGATGCCCAGGAGCACCAGGAGTTGATGTTTGGGTTACACACATCTTTTTTAACCCAGTTTATCATTTGGCCATGTGTTTTCTTTGTAGTTGGGGGGTACTCTGTGATGTACCTCCCAGGTTTCCCATTAGGACTGCAGGGCTTAATCTCCCAGTAGCAGAGAATGTGGCCAGCAAAAACCTGTCAGCTCTCAGAACAAGCTTGCCCAAGATCACAGATGTAATAGTTATCTGAGGCTATGCAATAAATTACTCCAAGACACGGGAGCTCAAAACAACATTTATTATCCTGCAGTTTCTGAGGGATGGGAACTTGGGAGCCACTTAGCTGGGTGGTTCTGGCTTAGGGTCTCTCATGAGGTTGCAGTCAAGATACTGACCAGGGCTGCAGTCCTCTGAAGTTCTGACTGGGGGGCTAGGGGAGTAGCTTTTAAAGGTGACTCTCTAAAATGGCTGTGGGCAGGAGACCTTGGTTTCTCACCATGTGGACCTCTCCATGGAGCTGCTTGAAAGTCCTCACAACATGGCAGCTTTTCTTCCCTGAAGAGAGAAGCCCAAGAAGAAGTCACAATGTCTGTTATGACCGGGTCTTGCCATCCCTTCTGCCATATTCTGTTTGTCAGAAGCAACTCACTAAAGTCCAGCTCTCATTCAAAGGGAGGAGAGGTAGGCTCCACCTTTTGAAGAGATGAATGTTAAATATTCATGGACCTATTTCTTTCTTTTTTGGTGAGGAAGATTGGTGCTAACATCTGTTGCCAATCTTCCTCTTTTTGCTTGAGGAGGATTGTCCCTGAGCTAACATCTGTGCCAATCTTCTTCTACTTTGTATGTGGGATGCTGCCACAGCATGGCTTATGAACGGTGCATAGGTCTGTGCCCAGGATCTGAACCCACAAGCCCCGGGCTGCCGAAGCAGAGCGCTTGAACTTAACCACTATGCGACTGGGCCAGACCCTTCATGGACATATTTTGTGTGTGAGGAAGATCAGCCCTCAGCTAACATCCATGCCAATCCTCCTCTTTATTTTGCTGAGGAAGACCGGCCCTGAGCTAACAACTATTGCCAATCCTCCTCCTTTTTTTTTTCCCCCTTTTTCTCCCCAAAGCCCCAGTAGATAATTGTATGTCATGGTTGCACATCCTTCTAGTTGCTGTATGTGGGACGCCGCCTCAGCATGGCCGGACAAGCGGTGTGTTGGTGCGCGCCCGGGATCCGATCCCAGGCCACCAGTAGCGGAGCACGCGCACTTAACCACTAAGCCACAGGGCCGGCCCCGTGGACATATTTTTAAACCATCACAATGCCCCATTCCTGGAGGAGCCCACATCCAAGGATGCAAAGGCCAGGCCCCTTCCCCAAACTTGGGACAACTCTTAACTGCCATCCTAGCTTCAGAGCTCCCTGTGGGGTCAGCCCAGCCTTCACTGAGATGCAACACAGCTCAGTCTTTCACTGCACAATCCTCTTGCACACCTGATATTCCCAAGAACATCACTAATCAACCTCCTACAGGCCCCATCTCAGAGTTGACTTCCCAGGGAACCCACTATGAAAATGGTGTTTTCTGTTAATGTGCTAATGTTTACCTACGTGATAAATGTCTCTATCTCTTTCTTTGTGGATTCTGCTCTTGTGAGTAGTTTTAGAAAGGCCTTCTAATCCTGAGATGAGATAAATACCTAGATTTTTTTCTAGGTCATCTGTGATTTCAAACTTTACTCTTAATTATTTAATATAATTGGAGTCTATTTTAATATACCATGTGAGATAGGGATCTAATTTCACTTGTCTCCAATGTTTCATCAGTTGTCCTAACACCGGTTTAAAAAAACGAATCATTTTTCTATTGATCTGAAATGAGACTTTTACATATGTACTAAATTCTAACATTTAATTCGTTGGTTTCTGAGCTTTCTATTCTGTTCTAGACCCCAGCCACATTATTTTCATTATTATATTTCTGAAGTACATTCTAATATTTGAGAGTACAAATCACTTTTCCTTTTTCTTTTTTTCAGTATTGAGAGGGGTTTATTTTTTTCAGGATAATTTTACAGTAAATTTGACCATTGCCCCACCTCCTAAAATCACACTGAGATTTTGACTGGGATATGTTAAGTGTACTAATGTCAGTTTTTCCAAAATATCGATTTATTAAAATCTCATTTAAAGTTCTTTCTGGGGGAGCCAGCCAGGTGGCGCAAACAGTTAAGTGCGCGTGCTCCGCTGCAGCGGCCCAGGGTTCGCAGGTTCGGATCCCGGGTGTGCCCCAATGCACCATATAAAGTAGAGGAAGATGGGCATGGATGTTAGCTCAGGGCCAATCTTCCTCAAGAAAAAAGGGGAGGATTGGCATCAGATGTTAGCTCAGGGCTAGTCCTCCTCACAAAAAAAATAAAAATAAAAATAAAGTTCTTTCTGGGTATGGCTGTCAGTGTAGAGGATATATGTGGGGAAGTATGTGTATGTATGTGTAAGAGGGGGTTGTGTGTGTGCGTGTGTGTGTGGGTGTGCATTCACATAGGCCCCCACCATACTTATTAAGCTTATTCCTAGATATGCTATGGTTTTTGTTGCTATTGGTGATATATTTTTTTCACTATGTTTCCTGGTTGGTTATTTTTGGTGTATAAGAAAGCCATTGGGATCTGATATCTATTTTTTAACAAGTCATTGTCCACTCTTATTTTTTCTAATACGCTTTGAATTGACTTGCTTTTGTTTTCTTAGGCAAATGGTAATATCTTAAAATAATGATAATTTTCGCTTTCTTTATAGTATTTAGACCAACAAGGAGCAGAGAATGACCCTCAAGATTCAGAGGAAGGGTGCATTCTTGCCTGTGCTAGTTTTGTCTCCTTTTTATACACAAGTAATATACGGGCCTAGTACAAATGTTAGGAAATTTTTAAAAGATCAAACACCTGAAATGCAAGTGCCTATTTAACACTTTCATATATTTTTTAGATGTTTTCTATGGAAATACATGTATTTATGTGTGTGTATATATCTCTCTATATATATATTTAACCATAAAAGGATGTATAGATATTATAAGCATAGGCAATATTTTTAATGTGAATTTTAAACTTTCTGTATCATGAAAGTATTTTATGTCTACATCATATTTTTATATTGTTTTATGCCTTTGTTCATAATTGATTCACTCAAGCTTCTATTTTAGGACATCTAAGTTGTCTCCAATTTTTGATATTCTAAATAGTCTTGCAATAAACATTCTTTTTAGAATAGTCTGATTCCTGCCCCTACTCCACTTAGAATAAATTCCTAGAAATGGAATTGGTGAGTCAAATGATCCATGTTCTTAAAAAATATTTGATTTATGCCATATTGTCCTACCAATGATTACAGGGGGATTTAGAATCTTGCTCGTTTCATTGGAGCATGCCTCTGTCTTCACTCTCACCACTGCTGATTTTATCATTTCTTTTCATCTTTGCCAATCTGAAAAAAAATAAAGAAAGAGGCATTTCATTTCAATATGAGTTTCTTTGATTACTAGGGAGGTTGGACACAACTGGAAATTCTATCCTTCTTTTGAGACCTACCTATTTCCATAGTTTGTCTAGTTTAGATTTCATGAGGGGCGATTGTGTAGTTTTGCTATTGAATTTCAAGTAGTCAATATATAAAAATAATATTAACCCCTTCTTGTCATACATTTTCCAAATATTTTTTCACGGTTTGTGTTATGACATATAGAAATATGATATAATATCTGTGTATTCTTTCATATGGCCTTATGAAATATCAACAACTTGTCAATTTGCCTTAGATTTTTTTTTAAAGCAACAAAAATCTTTCTATTACAATTGATGTGCTTTGTGGTCATCACTATCCTAATTTTTTTGTATATCATTTTCATGCATGTTTTAGTAGCAATATGACTTGAGTGTCTGTAAACAATGTATATGATACTGTTTTGCATGTTTTATGTTTTGAAACTTTACCTGAATGAAATCATACTGTAGGTGTCCTTTAATTTGCTTTTGCTCAACACTAGGTTTTGGAATTGTATTCATATTGAAATATACAGCTGTAATTCAATAATTTTAATGGAGGCATAGCATTCTATTTTATAAATACACCCACATTTTCCTGTTGTTGGGCACTTAGAGTTTTTTCTTCTAAATTTTCATTATAAGAACAAAATTTCAGCAAATATTATTGTACATAACTCTTTATGTTCAGGTGCAAGAGTTGCTGCATGCCGAGATGTGGACTGTCTGGGTAATTGGTGTGCACATTTTCAGAGTCCCTAGATGGTGCCAAATAGCTCCCCCAAGCAGTGCTACCATCTTACTCTCTCTTGAATATTGTTTCTCAACTCCAACTCATAGTATTATCAGACTTTTAATTTTGTCAATATTATGAGTACAAAGTGTTATCTCATTATTTTATTTTACATTTTCCTGACCCCAAGTCAATTTGGTTATGTTCTCATACACTTATTGGCCACGGCCATTGGGGTTCCCTCTTCCGTAAATCCTCACATGCTTTGCCCATTCTTTTACTTATTTTTCTCATTGAATTGTAGTATTCCTTTGTAGTTAAACATGCTGCAGATTATTTTACAGTCTATGGTTGGCTTAGTAAATTTGTATGTTGTCTTCGTTGAGAAATATCTTAAATTTTAGTGTAAGCCCACTTATCAATCTTTTTCTTCAGGGTTTGGTCTGTGTTCATGTGTTTTAAGTACAGTTGTGAGCAGCTTAATGACAGGGATACCTTCTGAGAAATGTGTAGTTAGGCGATTTTGTCGTTCGGCGAACATCACAGAGTGTACTTACACAAACCCAGATGGCATAGCCTACTACACACCTAGGCTACATGGTACTCGTCTTATGGAGCCACTGTCGTATATGCGGTCTGTCGTCAACTGAAACGTCGTTATGTGGAGCATGACTGCATGTCTTTCCCTATCCAAAGATGACAAAGATAGTCTCCTATATTTTCTTCTAAAAGTTAAAAACTTTTGCTTTTTAGTGCTGTAGAGTCGATTCTGACTCTTAGTGACCCTGTGGACAGCAGAGCAGAACCCTGCCCAGTCTTTTTGCACCATCATCTCAGCTTCTGGCTCCATGTCAGACAATGCTCCACTGCTATTCATAGGGTTTTCATGGCCAATTTTTTCAGAAGTGGGTGGCCAGGTCCTTCTTCCTAATCTGTATAGTCTGGAAGCTCTGCTGAAACCTGTCCACCATGAGTGACTCTGTTGGTATTTGAAATACCCATGGCATAGCTTTCAGCATCCCAGCAACACGCAGCCGCCACAGCATGACAACTGACAGACAGGGGTATGGTTCCCTCACTGGAAACGAACCTGACCCATGCTGGTGAGAGCGCTGAATCTTAAGCATTAGACCATCAGGGCTGGCTACACCTTTAATCTACTTGAATTTAGTTTTTATGTGGTGTGAGGTAGAGATCTAATTTTTTTCCCATATGGATAACCTGCTGTCTCAGTGGCTTTTATTAAATAGCTCATCCTTTTGCCACTGGTTTGTTATTGCCCTTTCTGTCACATCAGCCTTCTACATATGAGTGAGTCTGTTTCTGTGCTCTCTGTTCTGTTCCATTGGTCCCCTTGTCAGTCCCTCCACCAACAACACATTATATTAATTATATCTTTATAATGTCTTGATACGTGATCAAAAAAATCCCTGTACCAGGTTTTTTCACAAGTTGTTTTCTTAATGTAGTTAAATATAACACTTTCCCCTTTATATATAGTTTTATGTTTGGAAAGGTGTGCCCCATCCTAACATTACATAAATGTCAGAGGGTCAACGTACGAATATTTGGTAGCCTCCTCACCCTCCTCCACGCCAAAGAATATGCTGTGTCTGTTTGTTTAGATGCCTGATTTTTTGTTATGTTTACAAATACTTGGTAGAAAGAGCTGCAGAATCAGAAGGAGCTAGAAGAGAGGTAGGAGACTTTCACATGGGAAAGAGATATAGTGCTAGCAAAAGAAAAAAGTGCATATCCACAAAAGAGAAGGAGTGGGGGAATGGAGCCATGCATTCTCAGTTTCAGAATGAATTTTGATTGGGAGTTTAAGAGTGGAATAAATACCAAATTTTGTAACTACCAGCTGTTGTACATGTGGAGGACATAGAGAATGGCAGAGATGGGGAGAGCATTTTTTAAATGTTTTGTGGTTCATTAAAAATGTACTTCTCTCACACAGGCACACACTGTCACTCCAGCCTGTTGGTGTTTACTCAAGAGTAAAGATTTAAACTCCTTTCAGTTCTATTTTTCTATATAGATTCTGTTTAATTGTTATTCCATGTTAAGATTAAACTATGAAACTACTCAGGTTTTATTTGAATAAATAAATAATCACCTGTTTTTTTCTAGTTCTTCCGTAATGCTACAATTTATTTTAACAAGTAACAAATGCACATGGTAGACAGTAGACATCCCTTTCATACCTGCTCCCCGGTCTCCAGTCTTCTTCAGAGGCACATGTGTGCCCAGTTTCTTAGGTAACCTTCCAGAGACACTCTAGCATAAACCATAGGCGTACTTTACATTCCCCCACCCTTTTTTCCATATAGAGTGGCACACTACACAAAGTGTTCTATACCTTGCTTTTGTCCACACTGAACACGTTATTTAGAGATCATTCCTTATCGGTGCACAAAGATCTTCCTTGTTATTTTTAACAACAGCATACTATTTTATTATATGGATACATCAGTGTATTTATCCAGTCTTTTTTGGGTGGGTCTTTAAGTTTTCCCAGTGTTTTACTGCTGTAACTGGTATGTTGAACAAGCATGCCTCATGACATAATCAAAATAAAACTTTATTTTTTTCTTCCATCATCCCTTTAAAAGTATTTCTTTAGGTTAACACTTCCTGCCTTTGCTTGAAAACGCTGGCAGTTCTCGTGGATTTTCATTTTTCGTCAAAAACACAGCCTCAATTCAGAAACTGTAATATCTATTCCCATGTAATAAACCAAACCCCTGAACTTAGTGTTACATCTTCTTCCTGCCCCCAACTCTGGCTGGCTTCCAGGGGGAAGCCTGCAGAGGAGAAGGGGCCTTGGTCCGTCTGCCTCTCTTCCTTTCATTGTCCCCCCACTAGTTTGCTATTTCACACCCTGTGAGAGTTGACATGGAGAAAAGGGGGTAAATGAGCAAGGAAAGGTAAAGGGATGAGAAGGTGGTTATTATTTGCTGGGTGATCTTGAATTTTCTGCCCCTGGCAGATGGCTCACACTGCCTCTTTCTCTTAGGGAGTTTTGGGGGTCTGTTGGAGGTTCCCTAGAAAGCCCCTCTTCCCTGCAGTTCTCCTGACCTGTCCCTGATTGTCCCTTGGGACTCTTTTCTTGTCATGAGCATATGGAGGTATCTCCAACCTTTTTCTACCAAGTCATCCTTGGCCCTCTGGGCAGCCCTATTGAACCACATCCCGGGGAACCTTACGCTGGTCCTCTCGTTGGCACATGGCCCGTATGTAGACTCGGAAACACTCATAATCTCTTGTCCTAACAATCCCTGATCCCTACATAGCAGTGATTGCAGGTATCTACAGCCAAAGCCACAAGGCAGGCCTTCTTTGACTTCTGAATTTCTCAGGGGAGTCAGCCCCTGACCCCAGGCCACTTTAACACTCCCAAACCCCTTTAGCACCCCCAGCCCTGGGCCAAGCACCAGTCTTCTGTGTCTCATACTGTTGGAAATGCCTCTTCAAGCTCTCCAAGAGGTTCCTTGAAACTCCTCTTCCTAGTCTTGACAACAGCCTCCCCCACTGGTCCCCCCATTGTGGAGTGAGGACTCAGAAAGGCAACAACTCTCTCTAAAGAATCCCCCCCTCAAATCCCCCACCCTCGTAGTCTCAGACCTTGTTTTCAACCTTGATGTGGCTGAGCAGTCCAAGAAACATTGAACAGATTCTTGGTCAAATTCCTTTGCCAATCTATTGAGAGGGAGTGGGCTATGGCACATTCACTTTGGTATGCTGAGCCAAGAAGAGTTTAGTTCTAATATTTTGTTGCACTGTCATAAATAATGCCACAATTAATATTCTTGTCCAAGGGTATTTATTTGTACACATGGACCAGTATATCTGCATGAGTTACCAGATGAATTAACAGAAGAGGAATTGTGGGGCCAAAGTGTATGAGCATCCCTTTATTTTAATAGATATTGCCAAATTGTCCTCCAAAGAGCTATACAAATTACTCTCCACCAAAAATATATGAGAGCGCCTGTTTCCCCACCCCCTTGATAAGCGTCATATTTTACATTTAAGCCTTTAATCTACCTGGATTTATTCTGACGTAAATTATGTTTTAACTCCTCACATATCCCCTGCTCCCAAATATATTAGATAGTAAATTCAAATTTATTTATGAACAAATTCGTTTGTTCCCCACTGACTTAAAATGCCACTTTATCTTGCAATACATTCTTGAATATTTTCGGACTTTTTCTGGGCTTTGTCTTTTGTTCCACTGGCCTGTTTTGTCTATTTCTGCACTAGTTCCATACGATTGTGATTATTGTAACTTTATTATACATTTTAATATCTGGTAGGGAAACTCCCATTTCATTGCTCTCCTTCTTCAAATATTCCCTGCATCTTCTCAAACTTTATTCTTTCAGTGATTTTTAGAATCATTTTGCCTAGTTCCAAAATGTCCCATATGGATTTTGATGAGGATTACAAATAATTTATAGTTTAATTTGTGTGAAATGGACAACTTTCCAGTATTAAACGTTCCCAAATGAGAACACAGTATTCTCACTGAATATTAAAAAAATTTAAGTTAGCTTTGATTTTTACACATATATGTGACATTGCATATATTTGTTGCTATTGTAATCAAGATCTTTTTCCATTACATTTTCTAATTAGTTAATATTAGTTAATATTTTTGAAAAATCTTACCATTTCCAGTCATTTTTAGTTTATTTTCTTGGGCTTTCTAAAAAGGTAACTGTATTATCTGTAAATAACGGTAACATTACTAACTCCATTCCTAGATTTTTATTAATTATTTTCGGGGTTTTTTTGTTTGTTTAATTATAAAGGCTTCACCATCCACTACAAAGTTAGAGTTATAAACCCATATCTATGAGTTTCACCAAGTATAGACAAAAGTTGTGAAGACACATGACAAAATACTAACAATGGTTATTTTTTTTGTCATAACTTCTGCATTTTGGGAATATTTGCAATAAACATCAGGAAAATCGACAAAACTAATTTCTGTAACTTATTTAAGTCTATATTTCTGTAATTACCCAAGTCAAGAAGGAAAAGCATATCAACTCTTCCACTCCCAGTGATGATAGATTAACAGGGATAAGGCTTACCCTCCCATCTAAAACAACTAGAAACTAGAAATGTATATGAAACAATGGCTTTCAGATATTGGACAATAGGCAGCTCAAGATTGTAGTCCCAGAGGAAAAAAAAAATGTGGAGCCCCCTGTGATTGCATGGGCTTCTACCTGGAGGCACCTTTGGAACCACAGAGCAGGGAGGGGGATACTGAGCTGTGTATGGCAGTCTCATTGAGTTGAGGAAATGGAGATTGCAGCTCAGGGGGTCTGAGGCAGCTGAATGCTGAGGAGAATAATTTCCAAATAGAGAAAGCTATTTAGAAAAAGAGCTTGAGGGGGCTGGCCCGGTGGCTCAGCAGTTCAGTTTGCATGCTGTGCTTCGGTGGCCCATGGTTCACAGGTTCAGATCCTGGGTGCGCACTGATGCACCACTTATCAAGCCACGATGTGGCAGCATCCCAGATAAAAAGTAGAGGAAGATGGGCATGGGTGTTAGCCCAGGGCCAATCTTCCTCAGCAAAAAGAGGAGGATTGACAACAGATGTTAGTTCAGGGCTAATCTTCCACACACACACACACACAAAAAAAAGACAAAGAAAAAGAGCTTGAGGGCCGGCCCCGTGGCTTAGCAGTTAAGTGCGCACGCACCGCTGCTGGCGGCCGGGTTCGGATCCCGGGCGTGCACCGATGCACCGCTTCTCCAGCCATGCTGAGGCCGCGTCCCACATACAGCAACTAGAAGGATGTGCAACTATGACATACAACTATCTACTGGGGCTTTGGGGGGAAAAAAAAATAAATAAATAAAAATTAAAAAAAAAAAAGAGCTTGAGAAATCTGCATGGGGTTTTTCCAGATTTCTGATGAATACTAAGATGGTTACTCGTAGAGTGAAGCTCCATGAGGGCAAGAAAAGAATAATGAGGGAGTCATAAGCTGAACAATTCTAAGATATTAGGCAGGACTGGAAGAGTCCTTGTTGAATATGAAGAGCATTCAGTAGAGGTTCTAAGAAGAATCACAAATTAATAGTAAGACTAAACCCTACATTAGAGGTCCACCAAAAAAATGCTTAAAAATAAGGCTTAAAAGGATCAATAAAACCCTTGGTAACTTCACTGCCTACTACAACAAAGCCCAATACTCTTTAAAGAAAGACAACAAAAGTCCAATGCTCTTTAAAGAAAGAAAACAAAATCCCAAGTCTCAAGAAGGTATCACTAACAATGTCCAGCCTCCAATATAAAATGTGACCCATAACCAGGAAAAAAAATCACTTAATACAAAGAGACTCAGATGGTATAGATGATGGATGCTTAAACTTCTAATATAAATATATGCAAGAATTTGAAGAAAATTTAAAGAATTTAAAGAAAAATATACATTAAAAGAAATATATATCTCTTCCCTTTCTCATTCTCAAACAAAACATCTGAAAGGAAATATTTACTGGATGGATTAACAGCATATTAGAAACAGCAGAAAAAAATTTATTGAACTTGAAGATGCAGCAATGGAAACTATACAAATGAAGCACGGAGAGAAAAAAGACTATAGGGCAGGGAGACAGAGCCTCAGTGATGTGTGAGGTTATAGCAAGAGATCAAGGGTATAATGTATACCCATATGTTATTGGAATCTCAGAAGGAAAAAGAAGAGGGATAGAAAAGTATTGGAAGAAATTATGACTGCAAAATTTAAAATTTGATGAAAATTATAAACTCACAGACCCAAGAAGGTTAACAAATCCCAAGAAAGATTAACACAAAGAGAAAACCACAATAAATTTTCTGAAAACCGATAATAAAGAGAAAATCTTAAAGATATCTAATGAAAAAGTATACATTATATACAGGCAAACAAAGATAAGCATATAATCACAGACCTCTCATCAAAAACTGTGCAAGCCAGAAAACAATGAAATGACATCTTTAAAGTGCCAAAACTAGGTTTAAAACTAGAATTCTAAATTCAGTGAGTATTTTAAAATCATAAGTACAATTAAAACTTTTTCAAAAAAAAGCTGAAATAATTCATCATTTATACATTTCACTACAGGAAATGTTAAAGGAAGTAGTTCAAGTGGAAAGAAAATGATACCAGATGGAAATTGGAATCTATATAAAAGAATGAAGAACACTGAAAAAGTTATATATGTGAAAATATAAAATACTTTTTCTAGTTTTAAATTTCTTTAAATTATAATTGATTAAGAAAACAATAAGAATGCATTGTGGGGAGAGGCAGAGTCAAGATGGCGGCATAGGCAGACTCTGAACTCACCTCCTCCCACGGACACAGCCAATTTACAACTACTTGTGGAAAAATTACCCCTAAGACAGAACTGAAAACTGGATAAGAGGAACTCCTGCAACAACGGACAATCCTAACTGAGGTAGAAGAGGCAGAGACTCCCTTCTGGAGAGGAAAAACGTTGCCTTCACAAGCTGCCAGCGTCACGGCCGCCGGGAGCAGCTCACAGGTACGCAGCCTCCCTGGAGGCGCGGGGACCTGAGCCGGGGAGCGCCCCCGCTGTGGGCATTTTGTGGACCCAGCACAATCGAGACCAGCGGCATAATATCTGACTTTGCCTTCTACTAAAGCCTTGGGGAGTACCCCCTGAAAACCCGGTTCACAAAGAAACTAAAACTGGCTCTTAAAGGGCCCGTGCACAAACTCACCCATTTCAGAAAGCATCCTAAAATCACCAGAAAGGTGCACAGTGCTTTGGTGACAAGAGACTCACCTAATAGGCCCTGAGTGCATCTCGGTGAGGGGTGAGAACTCTCCAGGGACTAGGACATTGGCGGCGGCCATTGTTGTGGCCTGGTGTGAGCATGCTGACACAGACGCCATTGGAGTTCTCCCTGAGGCCTGCTAGCCCAGGGTCTACTCCACCCACTAGAGCACCGATTTAATCCAGCTCAGCCAGGGTGGGCAGCCCACCCTAGAGACCCTAGAGACTGGCCCCACCCAACAACAAGCCCTCAGGCAACTTGTGGGCCTGCATAGATTGGTGACTGGATTCTCTGCAGCCTGGCAACTGAGCCGAGGTTAGATATGATATCAAAAACATAAAAAGAAGGAGGAGGGGAGTTAAAGAGTACAGCTTTCAGACAGAGGTCAAACTAAAGTGACCGTCAATTCTGTATAGAAGAAGAAAGGAACAGGGAAGGACTACTAAAACACTGAGAAAAAAAAAAAGTTAAAAAGTTAAAAAAAGTTAAAAAATGGCAGTAAGTACATACTTATCAATAGCTCCTTTAAACGTCAGTGGACTAAATGCTCCAATTAAAAGGCATAGGGTGGCTGACTGGATAAAAAAACAAGACCCATATATATGCTGCATACAAGAGACACACTTCAGACCTAA
Organism: Ceratotherium simum simum; assembly: GCF_057802395.1. Classification (NCBI taxonomy): domain Eukaryota; kingdom Metazoa; phylum Chordata; class Mammalia; order Perissodactyla; family Rhinocerotidae; genus Ceratotherium; species Ceratotherium simum. Next base: position 14,667,279 of record NC_141910.1, on the reverse strand, counting down.
AGACACTCACAAACTGAAAGTGAAGGGATGGAAAAAGATACTCCACGCAAATGGCAATGAAAAGAAAGCTGGGGTAGCAGTACCCATATCAGACAAAATAGACTTTAAAACAAAAACTGTAAAAAGAGACAAAGAAGGGCATTACATAATGATCAAGGGAACAATCCAACAAGAGGATATAACACTTGTAAATATCTACCCACCCAATGTAGGTGCACCTAAATATATAAAGCAATTATTAACAGACCTAAAAAGAAAAATAGACAGTAACACAATAATAGTAGGGGACTTTAACACTCCACTTACACCAACGGATAGATCATCCAAACAGAAGATCAATAAGGAAACATTGGCCTTAAACGACACACTAGAACAGATGGACCTAGTAGATATATACAGAGCATTCCATCCAAAAACAGAAGAATACACGTTCTTTTCAAATGCACATGGAACATTCTCCAGGATTGATCACATATTAGGCCACAAAACAAGTCTCCATAAATTTAAGAAGATTGCAATAATACCAAGCATCTTTTCTGACCACAATGGTATGAAACTAGAAATCAACTATAGGAAGAAAATCAGAAAAGCCACAAATACGTGGAGATTAAACAAAATGCTAGTGAACAACGACTGGGTTAGTGAAGAAATCAAAGAAGAAATCAAAAAATACCTGGAGACAAATGAAAATGAAAATACGACATGCCAGAATTTATGGGATACAGCAAAAGCGGTTCTAAGAGGGAAGTTTATAGCGATACAGGCCTATCTCAACAAACAAGAAAAATCTCAAATAAACAATCTAACAATGTACCTAAAGGAACTGGAAAAAGAAGAACAAACAAAGCCCAAAATCAGTAGAAGAGGGAAATAATAAAAATCAGAGCAGAAATAAATGAAATAGAGACCAAAAAAACAATAGAAAAAATTAATAAAACCAAGAGCTGGTTCTTTGAAAAGATCAACAAAATTGACAAATCTTTAGCTAGACTCACCAAGAAAAAAAGAGAGAAGGCACAAATAAGTAAAATCAGAAACGAAAGAGGAGAGGTTACAACAGACACCTCAGAAATACAAAAGATTATAAGAGAATACTATGAAAAGCTATATGCCAACCAATTCGACAATCTGGAAGAAATGGATAAATTCTTAGAATCATACAACCTTCCAAAACTGGATCAAGAAGAAGTAGAGAATTTGAATAGACCAATCACCAGTAAGGAGATCAAAACAGTAATCACAAACCTCCCCAAAAATAAAAGTCCGGGACCAGACGGCTTCCCTGGTGAATTCTACCAAACATTCAAAGAAGACTTAATATCCATCCTTCTCAAACTCTTCCAAAAAATTGAGGAGGGGGGGAAGCTCCCTAACTCATTCTACGAAGCTGACATTACCCTGATACCAAAACCAGACAAGGACAACACAAAAAAAGAAAATTACAGGCCAATATCACTGATGAACATCGATGCAAAAATCCTCAACAAAATACTAGCAAATCGCATACAACAATACGTTAAAAAGATTATACACCATGATCAAGTGGGATTTATTCCAGGTATGCAGGGATGGTTTAACATTCCCAAATCAATCAACGTAATACACCACATTAATAAAATGAAGAATAAAAATCACATGATCTCATGATCATCTCAATAGATGCAGAGAAAGCATTTGACAAGATATAGAATCCATTTGTGATAAAAACTCTGAATAAAATGGGTATAGAAGGAACGTACCTCAACATAATAAAGACCATATATGACAAACCCACAGCTAATATCATCCTCAATGGTGAAAAACTGAAAGCTATCCCTCTGAGAACAGGAACCAGACAAGGATGCCCACTGTCACCACTCCTATTTAACATAGTACTGGAAGTCCTAGCCAGAGCAATCAGGCAAGAGAAAGAAATAAAAGGGATCCAAATTGGAAAGGAAGAAGTGAAACTGTCACTATTTGCAGATGACATGATTTTATATATAGAAAACCCTAAAGAATCCACCAGAAAACTTTTAGAAGTAATGAACGAATATGGTAAAGTTGCAGGATACAAAATCAACATACAAAAATCAGTTGCATTTCTGTACACTAACAACGAAGTAGCAGAAAGAGAAATTAAGAAAACAAATGGGACTACATCAAACTAAAAGGCTTCTGCACAGCAAAGGAAACCATCAACAAAACGAAAAGACAACCTAACAATTGGGAGAAGATATTTGCAAACCATACATCTGATAAGGGCTTAATCTCCAAAATATATAAAGAACTCATGCATCTCAACAACAAAAAAACTACCAACCCAATTAAAAAATGGGCAAAAGACCTGAACAGACATTTCTCCAAAGAAGATATACAGATGGCCAACAGACACATGAAAAGATGTTCAAAATCACTATCAGGGAAATGCAAATCAAAACTGCAATCAGATATCACCTCACGCCCGTCAGAATGGCTATAATTAACAAGGCAGGAAACAACATGTGTTGGAGAGGATGTGGAGAGAAGGGAACTCTCATACACTGCTGGCAGGAGTGCAAACTGGTGCAGCCACTATGGAAAACAGTATGGAGATTCCTCAAAAAATCAAGGATAGAACTACCATATGATCCAGCTATTCCACTGTTGGGTATTTATCCAAAGAACTTGAAAACACCACTTTTTAAAGGTACATGCACCCCTGTGTTCATTGCAGCATTATTCACAATAGCCAAGACTTGGAAGCAACCTAAGTGTCCATCAAGGGACGAATGGATAAAGAAGATGTGGTATATATACACAATGGAATACTACTCAGCCATAAGAAACGATGAAATCCAGCCATTTGTGACAACATGGATGGACATTGAGGGTATAATGCAAAGTGAAATAAGTCAGAGGGAGAAGGTCAAATACCATATGATTTCCTTCATTAAGTAGTAGATAATAACAACAACAAACAAACACATAGGGACAGAGATTGGATTGGTGGTTACCAGAGGGGAAGGGGGGAGGGAGGAGGGTAAAAGGGATAATTCGGCACATGTGTGTGGTGATGGGTTGTAATTAGTATTTTGGTGGTGAACATGATGTAATCTATGCAGAAATAGAAGTATAATGATGTACACCTGAAATTTTTACAATGTTATAAACCAATGTTACTGCAATAAACAAAAAACTTAAAAAAATAAAATAAAAAGAGTATCTATTAGGATATCCCTATGAAAGATAAAGCATTGTTAAATGTTTACTTCAGACTTCCCCTAAATTCCTCCTCTCAATTTTCCTCAAAATGATTTGATATTTTTACCTCAGTTTTATCATGGTCAAATCATTATTGTTTTCGCATTTTTATATTTTTAAAATATAACTAAGAAAGCACTCTGCTTCAAAACAATAATGACACTAATTTAGACGTAGTTCTCTGTCCACAATACTTCCATAATCATCAGTTTCTTGTGTACCTCCACGTCCCCATTTGTGAACTCTTTTGTCTTCTCTCCTTGTTAGCTGGACTATATTTTTAAGTAAGTCTTTTCAGAAAAGATAGACATGTGGTATTTTTCCTGAATAGGTATATAACAAAGAATTTCTTTCTATTGCCTTAAGACTCAAATGGCAGCTTACCCTGCATATGGAATTCTTTTTTTTTTTTAATTTTATTTATTTATTTTTTTCCCCCAAAGCCCCAGTAGATAGTTGTATGTCATAGCTGCACATCCTTCTAGTTGCTGTATGTGGGACGCGGCCTCAGCATGGCCGGAGAAACAGTGCGTCGGTGCGCACCCAGGATCTGAACCCAGGCCGCCAGCAGCGGAGCGCGCACACTTAACCGCTACGCCACGGGGCCGGCCCCTGGAATTCTTGAATCTCAACTTTTCCCTTCAAAATTCTAGTTTCTCGTGCTATCTAACATGCCAAAGTAATATGAGCCCAGCTTGATTACTTTCAATTTTGAAAAATCTCTCTTCCTTTGGCTCTAAGCTCTCACAGCTTCCTGGTTCTTCCTGTTTCTCAGGATGCTCCTTCTTATGCTCCTTTTTAATATTTCTTGCTCCTCTGCTCTTGCATATTGGTGCTTTTAGAGGCTCTATCTGGACTCTCTTTCCTTCTCACGCTAAGCCAGGGGTTACAAACTCAGTCAATTCTACACTTTAAAGCACTCAACAAGATAAATTATTTTCTTGGGAAATACAAATTTACACAAGGAGTTCAAGAAATATAAAACTTTAAAAGATCAATAATTAAGGAACAAATTGAGAAGGTTAATATAGAACTACCTCCCAAAATGGTACGTATGACCCGACTGTTTTATCACTCAAAGGTTCATGGAATTGAGGGTTTCCATGCTACATAAACTTTGACAGAGAATAAAAAAAGATATAAAAGATAAAATCACAGTCGATTTTATAAACAGAGTAATCATGATACACAACCACGAGAAATATAGTAACAAAACAAAACCACTCACCAATGCTAGAAATCAAATCCAGCACTACAGTAAAACAATAATATAACATGAGGCAATGGGGATTTTTAAAATTACTAAAGTAAATATGGTTTAATAGGAAATCCATTAATATAATTCACTGCAACTTTAGGTCAAAGGAGAAAACCCTACGACCATCTTGATAGGTTTGAAAAGGCAAAAAAATCTGCTTTCTCTTAGGATGTAGTAAATCACAAAGGAACATTGCTTCCCACCATAACAGTGGTTTTTAAAAAGCCAGATAATCTACAAAATTATGAGTTTTCCTGAGTCCATAAGAAAGCTCATGTCACAGGCTATCAGATGAACTAGATTTCAAAGAGTGAAAAGCCCATTTGAGGAGAGATGGAATACCCAAACTATTTTCTTTTGGCAGAGAACAGAAGGGGATGGTCACACAAGGTGGCAGTAGCCCACTGCTAGAGGAATTTGCAAGATGTGATATTATGAAAATAACTGTAGCAACAACAATACTCAAACCTAGTTCAAATATTGACTAGATTAACTCAATAACCCTGTCCTCCTGCATACACACACGTTCACATGTGTTAATGGTCTCACAGAAAAAGAGTCATGTCCATCTCAGGGCAAAATTACTATTTACCTAAGTCTCTGCTATTTTTATGCACACCGTGTCCAACGTTCAACAAAAAATTACAAGATATACAAAAAAGCAATTAAAAATTGTCAAGAGAAAAGGTAGTCAATGGAACCAGACCCAGAGATGACCCAGATGTTGGAATGATCACATACGAACCTTAAAATAACTGTGATTAATACGTTAAAGGATCTAGTGGAAAAAGTGGACAACGTGCTTAAACAGATGGGGAATTTCAACATAGTGATGGAAACTATAAAAAAGTCGAATAGAAATACTAGAGGGGGAAAAATCTTGATATCAGGGATAGAGAAGAATTCCTCTGACAGGTTTATCAGCAGACTAGACACAGAAGAGAAAAGAACCATTGAACTTAAAGGTTGGTCAATAGACATCTTCCAAACTGAGGCACAAAGAGGAAAAAAAGATTGAAAATCAAGAAGACTGTAGGACAAAAGCTGTAGGACAATAACAAATTGGACTTTCAGATAAAGAGAGAAAGAACTTGGAAGAGGAAATGTTTGAAGAGATAGCGGCTGAGAACTTTTCCAAAATTATTAGAGGACAACAAACTACAGATCCAAGAAACTCAGAGAAAAAAATGTAAAAAAGAAACAAGATAAAAATTGAAACATATTTTAGTCACACTGCCAAAACCCAAAAATGTTCCCTATATTGATTTATAGTTCCAATGAAATCTCAATAAAAATCACAATGAGTTTTTTGGTAGAAATTGACAAGATAGCCCTAAGATTTACACAGAAAAGCAAAGGAACTAGAATAGCCAAAATAATTTTGAAAAAGCAAGTTGAAAGACTCATACTACCTTATTTCAAGATTTAATATAAAGCTATAATAATCAATAGGGAAGAATTTGTGAAAAGATAGACACAGATCAATGGAACAGAATAGTATCCAGAAAAAGACCCTTACAAATATGGTTAATTGATTTTTGGCAAAAGATCAAAGACAATTCATTAGAAAAACAATAGTCTTCAACAAGTGGTATTGAAACAATTGGATATCCACGTGCAAAAAAATGAACTTCAATCCATACCTCACTGCATATAAAAATTAACTCAAAATATATCATAGACCTAAATGCAAGTTCTAAAACTAAAACTTATAGAAAAAAAATTGGAGGAAATCTTTGTGACTTTGGGTTGGGCAAAGTTTTTTAGCCATGACCTAAGAAGCATAATCCATAAAAGAAAAAAATTAACAAAGTGGACTTCATCATATTAAAAAATTCACTTCAAAAGACACAATTAAGAAAATAAAAAGACAAGACACATGTTGAGAGAAAATATTTACAAAACACACATATAATAAAAACTTTGTATCCAGAATATGTAAGGAATTCTTACCATATAATAATAGGAAGACAATTAACCCAATTAAAAATGTACCAGTGATTTAAACACTTAACCAAAGAAGATAAATGGATAGGAAATAAGCACATGAAAAAAAGCTCAACATCATTAATCATCAGGAAAACGTAAATTAAAACCACAATGTGATACCACTACACCCCTATTGGAATGGCTAAAATTTTAAAAAGCTGATAACACCAAGTGCTGCTGAGGAATGTGATTAATCAGAACTCTCAAACACTGCTGGTGGAAATACAAACTAATACAGCCTCTTAGGAAAATAATTTGGGCCATTTCTTATAAAGTTAAACATACACTGACTAGATATACATGACTATACTATATTATGTATACATGACATATATATACATGACGTAGTAATTCTATTCCTAGGAATTTACCAAAGAAGAATGAAAACACGTCCACCCAATGACTGGTATGTAAATTTTTAGGAGATTTATTCATAACAGGCACATATTGGAAATACTCCAAAAGTTTATCAGCTAGCAAATGAATAAGCAAATTATGTTTTATCCACATAATGGAATACCGCACAGCAATAAAAAGGAATGCAGTATTGATACCTGTCCCAATGTGAATGCATCTCAAAAGTAGTATGCAAAGTGAAAGAAGCCAGACGCAAAACACTACATACTATGTGATTCCATTCATTTGACATTCTAGAAGAGGCAAAGCCATAGGGATAGAAATTCCGTCTATCTCCCCAAAGTTCATAAGCATAAATATTCTCCAAGTTAATTCTCTCCATACAAATTAACTTATGCAACGATAAACTTGTGTGGGAAAAACTCTGACTCAAGCTTTTAACCTTTTAGAATGCAGAAGGATGTTCATCACAGTGTTGTTTATAATAGATGTTTAAAGGAAAAGGTTGGATGAATAATCGATTACAAGAATACAGCCATGCAATCACGTTACAGAGAATATTAACGACTCAGGGAGATGATGTCATATATACAAGAGGAAAAGACAGGATACAAAACATAAACACTAATAGCTAGCAACTGCTGAGTGGCTGCTATGCACTGGGCACTCCTCTAAGTGCTTTATGTGTATTATCCCATTCTATCCTGGCAAACATCATAATATTGTTGTTGTGGTTGTTGCTGTTGTTATCAACTTGAGATGTAGGACCTGAAGTTTAGGAAAATTGATGTAACATGCAGCAAGCAATGGAGCTGGAATTTGAACCCAGGTAGTCTACTCTAGACTCAAAATTCTAACCACTACACTTTCCTGTCTTATCCTGCATGACTCTAAATCTGTATTTTTAAAAAAAACACGGAACATGGGCCTGGAAGCAGCTGTACCAAAATGTTAACAAAGTCACCTCTGGGTGGGATTACAGGCAGCTTTTGTTTTGTTATTTTGCTTTTCTGTGCTTTGAAGATTTGTACCAAAAAAACAAAAAAAGAGTATGATGTTTACAATAGAGTAAAATATTACATGTAATTTAAATAGATGAAGACAGTCTTGTCTGAAAAGTTGCCTCCTCAATGAGACACTACATTCTAAGACTGGGGTCTAGTCCCTGTGAGTCCAAGTGTGCCACCCTGAAGAGGGCCCTGCACCCCCCTGGCTCTGCCCTCCCTCCCGGGTCACCCCACCTCCAAAGTCTAGGATGAGCAGAGAGGCACTGTCTCCAGAGAAAAGGCTTCCAGCTGTTTCTGCCAGGCATCCTGGACGGCAGCCGGAGGGAGGCTGGGAGATTCCAGCTCCCCGAGTCTGACGCCGGCAGGGCTGGCCCTGGGTCCTCCGTGGGGCGTAGGCAGCAATGACCCAGGTCTCCCACCCCTGGGGTGGGCTGGGGAGATGGTAGAGACAGGAAGCTATGGGGCAGTGGTGGTAAAAGTTAACAGAAATAAGAAAAGACCTGTTTGATTAAGGCACGTCTCTCCCTCCCAGAACCCCTCTTCCCTCCCTGAGCTGTATTCAAACCCCATTGCATTTGGAGGGAAATCCAACCCATGTGTTTCTGATTCATTTACACTTAACTCATCAAAATCCTGTTTTGAAAGAGGCCATTGGATGGTCTACAAAGTCTGAGCAAAGCTCCCCGCCGCTGCGGGCTGGTTGTGGACTCACCAAATACCCCTTCTAATCCACCAGGCCTGTGGGCAGGCTCTGCACCACGGTGAAGGCTGTCTGAATGTCTGCTCCCCAGCCTCGGCCCCCTTGGAGCCCTTCCCCACCGCCTTCTGCCTCTTTGGGAGCTCTCAGGCTGCCTGCGGGGGTCTGGGAGACACAGCCCAAGGGAGAGGCACTAAATGTGCCACCCTTCTGGGGCCAGGCTGGGTTTGAGATGAACCTGTAGAGGATTGCCCAAAGCAAGGAAACTTATAGTGAGACCTCAGGCACAGGGAGTGCATTTTAGGGCAAAGGGGTGTGCCCAGGCCTCCAGCACAGTGGGGTGCTGTGCCCATCTCAGAGACAAGTGATGAGAGGAGGAGAAGTGTGCCTTCTGCCCAGGCCTGTCTCTCCTACCCGGCGTCCGAACCTGTGTTATTTCTCAGCCTTGGGCCAGTCTTCAGCAACAGCAGGGCACCTGATTACCGTCTTCAGGGCCCCGCAGGTCTTCTTGGGTCAGTGTGGGGTGGTGCTCAGTGTCAACTACTGGTGCAAAGGCGAGTTCTCCCGAGCAGACATTTGGAAGTCATTAAGTCAAAAAATGGTTGACTCACGCAAAGCACGCCAGAGCTAGAAAAGACCTTAGAGAACTTTGTGGTCCAACTCCCACATTTACAGATCAATCCCCACAAGATCTCCTCCAGGAGGACTTGGAGTAAGCCAAGCTTCTTCAGCTTGCTGCTTTGGGAGAGCATGGGGTGTGGTCGGGAGAGACAAGAAAGACTGGTCCCCCTCCAAGCAAGGCCTACAATAAAACACATGGGGACCAAGATTGGAACCAAGAAAGTAGGGACCTGGGTACTTTCGTGTGACCATCACAATGGGCTTTATGCTTTTGATAACCCCCTTCCCTCCATGCATGTTGTTCCCTTTTCCCTGTTGTTACTAGCAGGGGAAATTCTTCAGAACCTGCCACGAGGGTGTGTACAATTGGGGATCAGAAGGCAAGCAGTGCCCTATTGGGAGCTAAGGGGGGACACCAGGGGCTGGCTGAGACAAAGGGGCAGAAGATGCATAATGACCATTTATTGGAAGGTCCTTCAATCATGAAGCTTAGAGAGTTCAGTAATTTGCTCCATGTCACCAGCTACTAAGTGTTCACATCAGGGTCTAAATCCACATCTGCCTGGCTTTAAAATCCATGCAACCAAACAAATAGTTAGAGGTTGGGAGGACAGAGTGGAAAAAACTAGAGACGGCTCTGTGCTCCCTGGTGTGCAGTGTTGATAATCAAGGAAGCTCCCAGAAGGAGGTGCTGTTGTGCAGAGTCTGGAAGGAGAGGAGGAGCATGGCTTATTGTGGAGGGCAAGGAGGGTGGTCCAAATGGAGGAGTCAAGGTGGATGCCAGTTGGGGCGCTCAGCTGCTCTGGGCACTATGGTATGTGGTGGTTACACCTGGAACCTACCAGCAGGTGGCAGTATTTCAGAACAAGAAGGTGACTCAAGTAGGTTAGGACCCTGATAAAAAGAGGAGGAGTTACTGAGCTCTTACTCTGTGTCAGGCCTTGTCATAAAAGTTTTATACAGAGCATCTCATTGAACCTTCACAACAACTCTATGAGGTAACTACTATTGTTAGCCTCAGTTTACATATGAAAAGTGTTTAGTAACTTGCTCAAGGCCACAGAGCCAGAAAGTACTGGAACTAAGATTCTCACCCAGGCAACCTAACTCCAGATCCAGACCTAAACTCTGTATAGACATAATATCACGTCTCAATTCCACAAGCATATACTGCATTTCCACCATGCATTAAGCATTGTGCTGGTGCTAGAGACTCAGAGTAATCTAGACAATATCTCTGCTCCGGCAGCTCCCCCAGCTGATGGTTCTAATGCCCTGGGATAATGGAGGTAGGTACGCACAGGCAGCAGGTAAGAGGCCAGGCACTGACAGGATTCTCAGACCTGGGCTCAAGTCCGGCTCTTCCTCTCACTGCTGGGTGGCCTGCTACGTTAATGGATGTGTCAGGGCCTCAGTGTTTTTCATCTATCTATAGATGGGTATACTATAGACCTTATGAGGATTAAAGAGGAGAAGAATCAGGCATGGAGTAGCTTTACTGAAATGACCACAGATATCAAACACAAAAGTCACCAGGAGCCCTAAGGAGGGCCGTCAATGTGAGTCTGCAAGGCTGAGCAGTTGGCTGACAGGAGGCGAGGAGTCCAGCCCAGGAGAGGAACATTGAAGGCCTGCGACACCTGAGAAAGCATGAGGAGGGGGTGGAGGAAAGGAGCTCAGTGAGCCCCCCTCCATTCCTTAGAACCAGGGCACTGGGGTAGGTTAGAGGACTGGGAAGTATGGTCTTCAGAGGGTTTCAAAATGAGCTAGATTTAAATAAGAAGTAGATGACTTGGAGGGCCCCAGGTAGCATGCTGTTATTCAGCAAGCATCTCTTGGCCCTACTAAGGGCCAAGCAACAGCCTTGAGTTAGCTCAGCCTGGGCCTTTCTTCCTGCACTACAGATGTGTCCTGGAGCTGCTCACAGCCCTGTCTTGCCCTCCACTGGATCAAGCCCACTCAAGCCCCACGCAGGCCCACCTCCCAGCTCTGCCCAGCACGTCTGAGAGCAGCGTGGTTCTGTCAGAAGTTCCCTACATGCTCTGCATAATCCACTCCACCTGTGACCCCACCAGTCACACCCCCAGGGGAAAAGGGGTGCCCCATCAGGGCAGGAGATGGCAAGACAGTCTCCACTCCCTGGGGTGGTTGAGTCATTGAGAGAGGGCGCATGCCCCGGGGCACTGTGGGAGACGAGGGAGAGCAGGCAGAGATGCAGAGTGGAGCCCCACAGACCTGCAAGCCCAGTGCCACCTGAGGGCACTCAAGCTGGAAGAGGTAGAGAGGTGCTCAGGCGGCAGGGCCTGCCTCCCCTTCTCTCTGTGTCCATTTTTGACTTTCAAGTCTTCAGAAGTGGCCATGAGGAAATCCTCCCACTCCGCTCCAATACCGTGCCCCCACACACGCCCCATGCTTCTAGCCTTCTTTCTCAAGATATGGCAGGAACAAAGGCTAGTCACTCTTCAGGGTGGGCGGGGGTGATGGGAGTGTGTGTCTGGCTCTGGCCTTATCTGCACAGAGGCGCATTCCTTCCCTGGACCACCCCCCACCCAGAAACATCATCATTCATTCCATCATACACACAGCTGGGGCTGGGGGAGGCCATGACAGGTGGGCCAGCCGGGGAGGTGGGATGGGGCGCCGTGGTCTTCTCTCCACCCCCTGAACAAGACAGATATGTCCCCTCTGAACATGCTGGGGGAGATTATTTTAACAAGCACTTTTGTACCAGGAAATCAGTGTGTTTAACCTAACAAGCAAAGAACAGCCCAGTGGGGCCCATAAATCTCGTTCCCACCTATTAATTTTACGGCCTACATAAAGCAGTGTTGAAGTCCAAAGTATATGTGACCTAAAAAGGCATTGCTCATTCTGACACATATACGACGTGGCCAGGACTCGAACCCTGACCCTGACCCTCACTCCAGGAAGCCAGCTCCCAAGCCTCACAGGGTGCAGGGGCTCACACTGCAGAAACCTGCCCAGCCTCCTCTCGGAAGAACAGGACAGCTGGAGGAGACAACTGGGGAGGGGGCTGGAGGATGCAGGCACTGATGAGGCTGGGTCAGTGGGAACCCCCTGCTCAGAGACCCCAGCTACTCCTGGTGCTGCTATATGGAGTCTTGCAGGTTGGTCACTGCCTGAAAGCCCTCAGATGAGAGGAAAAGTGAGGGCTGAAGTCCAGCCTGCGTTCCGGCCACCATGCCTGTCTCCCGGGGCGGGGCTGCATCTGCCCAGAGCAGGGCATTTTTAAAACTCCACACAAAGATGCTATAGGAATTGGCAGCAGTGCTCACAGCCCCCTTGGATAAATCCTGATCCGCACTCCGACTGCTTCCAATATTGACCCCCAAATCCAATGACTCACTGTACGCCCCAAACAATTACACAGCCCTCCTACCAGGCAAATCCACGACAATTTTCAGCTCCTGACATCAGTTACATGCTGATCCCCCCCATCCTAAACATGCTTCAGTTGTCCCACTCACCACATGATGACCAAAACTGGGCCACTCTGGCCACCCCACGGCAACAGCATTGACCCCCACCAAGTCATCAGGACGGGGACTATCCCAATGCAGCTGAACCCTAAGCCAAGCCACCTCAATCCCCCACTGACTCTCCAATAGAAGAAACAACTCAAGGAACCCAAATCCCAACAGCACACTTACTGCACCCTGCCACACACCGATCCCCCACACTCAAGTGCGTTTGCTCCCCCCTGCCCTAGATTCACGGTCCACCCTGTCTGTGCCCATGAGGCTGACCTCTAGGGCTTGCATCATGCCTCCCTTGCCCTCTGGCTTCCGGCCAGGTTCCCAAATTAGAGCCCCTATTAGTGAGGTGAGGGAGGGGACCCCCATTGCAGAGGCATGCACTCTCTATCATGGTTTTTGCTTTATCTTGAAAAGTCATGAAGAATTCATGCTCCATAATATATCTTTGTTAGCTTTATTATAAAAATGTTTCTCTTAGGTCAGGTTCCCCAGAAGCAAACCTGAGGTAAGGCGAAGAGGGCAAGTCGTTTACTTGGGCCGTGATCCCAGGAAGCACCATAGGGGAGTGGGGATGTGAGTCGGGGAAGAGAGGGAAGCCCACACGGGGTGTCATAATGAGCAAAGGACTACTGTAGGAAAGGGCTGAGTCCCGCTGAGGACCCAAAGCTGGAGTATTTATCCACCAGTTCCTGCCCATCATGAGTGTTGCGCTATCACTAAGGGCAGTAATTCCAGACACTTCTGCCTGCCTGGTGAAGACAGAACCTGCTCCCACAGCCAGACAACAGCCCCAGGCAGAGTTGCAGGTGCTGCAGCAGAAAGCTGTTGGCATAGAAGGAATGGTATCAACGGAGTGTAGGCAGGGCAACAGTAGCATTTGCTACACTGTTTTTGCCGAAATATTCAAGTAGGTTTGAATCTCCCTGGGTTTCTGCATTCTCTAAGAAGCCTAGTTTGAGAAGTCCACACCCAGAACTCTCCACCCCAAACAACGCACTGACTTCCCATATACACTTTTTCCACCAACTGCTAGGACCCTTTCCCATCCTCTTCGTCACATGCTGACCTCCTGACCTCTACACCCACCGCATGTGGAACCCACAGCCCAAGTCACCAGCAAATTCCAACTCGGCCTTCAAGTCTCTGCTTATGAGGCTTCCTTCCTCTGGGAATCTTCCCCAGGAGACCACTCACTCATCCCCATCCCCAGCTTCATCCATGCCCTAACCCTTCCAACTGACCCCTCGAAATGAGCTGATCCCTAAACACGTACTGACCACTCAAACCTGGCTGCACCTTGACCCTCCAACCTAACAACACACTTTGCAAAGACTCACACACTGCAAGTCCAACTATATCTTGAATCTTCAACCATGAGTAACTCCAAATCACACTGACACCCCCAATGCCAACCACATACTGAAGTCTCAGTTCTATCCATCGCCACATGCTGACCCACAGACACAACCACACCAGAATATGTAGCCCAGGCACACATTTATCTCTGAACTCAGTCATATACAGTGATGCCCCAACCCCTAAGACACACCAGCTCCCCAGTTCCAAACAGCACACACACTAAGTCTCTCAACTCACCAAGACGCCAATCCACCAAAACCCAAAGGTTGTTGGCTGCCAGCTTTCCAAACACATGCTGACCCTTGATCCCAATCACTGTCCATCAATCCCATCTCAAGCTTCACATGGATGCCCACCACCCAATTAGAGCCACTGGCATAGACACCCCAAGCTGAACACTCACTGACCTCATGAACCTCAACCAAACAATGACCTCAATTCTAGCCATGAACCTCAACCAAACAATGACCCTAATCCCAGCTACCCCAAGACCAGGCATTCTGACCCCCAAACAAGTCCGCACCCTTAATCCCAGAACTTCGCCTCACACTCAACCCCAAGAAAGAGTGATCCACAAAACTTAACCTTAGAGTGACTCTGTCTTAAGCATACACCGACCCTCAAACCCTATCCACACTCTTACCCCAAGCCCAGGCCTACCCAACAAAGACATGCTGATCCCACAAACACCACACTAACCTCCAACCTGACTGCAAGCTGAACACCCCATGCCAAACCTCATTGCCCCTCTACATAGAGAGAGGGCACTCTGACGGCAGCTCCAAGTTCACTCGCTGTTTGCTGATCCCCCAGCCGCATTGAACTTCCAGGTACACTGGGCCTTCAAATCCTATACACACACCAGCCCCCCACAAAACATTCCCAACCCAGTCTCACTCTGTCCCCTTCAACCTCACCCACCCATGGAGGGACCTGCAATTTCATCCTCACAGAGACCACCCATGTTCAATTGAGCCCTTATTCTCTAACACAAGCTCACCCCATGGACCCCATGACCCCACACAAGCCAGCACACTCAGGAATGGTATTCAAAGAGAGATCATCTCCAGGCTCCTGTGGGTAGCAGCACCTAGACCTGGGTCCTTGATGCTTTCCTTTATCCCTTTAACCTGATATCCTTTATTGTGGAGGATAGTCCCCTCCACAACTTAGGGGAGGTGCCAGAAGTTCTTGCCCAGCAACACCAGGATAACCAGCAACATTCCTCTGATTATTTCTACTCTTTTTTAAAAATTTTATTTATTTATTTTCCCCCCCAAAACCCCAGTAGATAGTTGTATGTCATAGCTGCACATCCTTCTAGTTGCTGTATGTGGGACACGGCCTCAGCATGGCTGGAGAAGTGGTGCGTCGGTGCGTGCCCAGGATCCGAACCCAGGCCACCAGCAGCGGAGCGTGCACACTTAACCGGCTAAGCCACGGGGCTGGCCCGATTATTTCTACTTTTAACTTGACTAAGTCTCAAATTCCTCTCCAGCTTTGAGCACACTGACCACTTCCATAGGGTACAACTCCCTTGTGCCAAGTTCAGGCCCCCAGGGAACCACCTCGGTGGGCTACACTGAACTGGGTCATTCCAGTCTATGCAGCCTTCAGGGAAGACGGGTCAGGAGCCTGGGCGATTGTCCTGCTCACTTGTCCTCAGGCTGTGTGATCTTGGCTGGTCGCTTCACTACTCTGGGGCTCGTTTGATCCACTACATCAGGGGTCAGCAAACTACTGCCAGGGGATCGAATCTGGCCATTTTCCTATCTTCTGTGGCTGCTTTCAGGCAACAATGGCAGAGGTAAGTAGTTGCTCCAGAAACTGTATGAGGCTCATTGCAGAAAATACTTACTATTTGGACATTACAGAAAAAGTTTGCTACCTCTGCTGTGCATCCCCCACCTTCCCCCCAAGGGGTTGAATCACCCTAGAGGATTCTCTGTGTGAAGGCCTGGGTACAAGATACTTCCCTTCTCTGGGTTTCTCCAGGAAGATGCTCCTTAACGTGTGGATTGTTCAATAGGATGATGATAAAACCTGTGATTGCCTGCCCCCAACTTGGGGAGGAGGGGCTGAAGAAAGATCACAGGGTCAGAAAAAAGGCCTTAGGGCTTGGATAGCAATATTGGGATGCCCCAGTCTCTCTGTTTATTGTGGAGGTTCTTCCAACATTATTGCTTTTGTTTATTGAAACCCGACCCCTATGGTGCTCACCACCCTTGGCAGTGGGCCCAGACCTGCCCAGGCCCCAGCCTGCCGATCCTGGCCAAGAGGACTGGGGGGTGGAGGGAGCACTGGCCAGGCCCCATTCCAGGAGCCCTGCTTGCTTACAGCCTAAGGCGCTAACCCCCCTTCTTAATGTCTTGCTTACAAGACAGCATTTGGAGACAATTTCTCATCAGACCTTCTTGTAAACATCCTCCTGGATGAAGCAAGCCTGAAGGAGCCCTTATTAGAAACACCTGCAGCAGACGGCGGGCCTGGTGAATGACAGCTTGCAGAGCCACCACTGGCCCCCCTGCCAATCCTGGGGCTGGCGAAAGGGATGGGATGGGAGATGGGGGTGAGGGTTTGGGTGGGGGGCAGTCTCTTCCCTCCCTCTCCCCTCCTCCCTAAGGCCCCATAGGGCCAGCATTGCTGAGGCAGCGCCCTTCCCATTGTGATGTGAGAGGCTCAGCGGTGTCAGGAAGGCTCCGAGAATAGGAATCTCTCACCAGCTGGTTCTTGTGGTGCCCAACCACCCCCCCGCCCCCCCCTCCCCGTTAGTCACCTCTCTGCGTTAATGATTCACCTCTTCAGGATCTCTAAGTAAGATAGCAGCCACACTTCTTTGTCATACACACATCCCTAGGATTGTCAACACATTGAGTTTCTTATCACTTTAAATGAATGAGAATATTCAAGACTTTCAGCACTGACCAAGTTCAAGGGGAGATACCTGGGGAGAGGCAGATAGGAAGCTCCCCACATGGAATTCCCAGGCTGGAAGTAACCTTGACGTGCCAGCAAAGATACAGAAAAAGCAAAGTCACAGAGTGCAAAGGCCACATCTTCCACTATGAGGCAGTTTCAAGCCATCTTCCCTGCTCTTCTCAAATATTTTAGCTCGTGCTGATCCAAATGCCCACTTTTGCTAAGAAAAAGCAACAGAAGGGAAGGAGGAGGAGAAAAAGGGACTATATAAACTGGGCCCTGAATGCCTAAGAAATCAATTCTTGTGCCATGAGCATTCTGTCATCCGTCTATGATGGAACCTTCTAGCACCCGCTGCACCCTTCCTACCCCCACCTCACCTGGGACTCCTGGCCAAGCACACCTGAACCTCTTCCTGCAATCCCATTCAATCTCTCTTCACTTGCCTGCTGACCCATCCTGGGACCAGCCAAGGCCAGACCCTGCTCTGGGTCATCTCGTGGCCCTTGCTGGGGGCCTGGAAAGGGATCTTCTTCTGCATCTGGGGCTGGACACCCTGTTGTGGCAGCCTTCCTAAGGTGGACTGGATAGTTCTAGAGGGAGTAGAAGCATGAGGGTCTCTCAGGGCTGACGAGACACCCCACCCCTCACCCCCGACTCCCAGCAGGCCAAAGAGCTCTGAGCGGGACTGAGGTAGGGGAGACTCAAGAAGGGTAGCTGGAAGGAAACCTGTCTTTAATGAGTTGGGCAGAAGGAGGAAGCACAAGGCTCCATGAAATAAATTAGTGAAATCTCAATTCCGATAAATCCAGTTTCTTTAAAAAAAAAAAAACAAAAAAAAAAAACAGCAACTGGTAGGAAAAGAAAATGTAATTTATGCCCATTGAAAGAAGGCCAGGTTTAAATTGATGAAGTCTCCTGTTTATGTAATAAATCCATTTCCATTCATGTCACCAATATATTTATCCACACATCCTGGTCCAAGTCAAATCTTCATTATTTTATTATTCAACAGGGGGCAGAGGGGAGGGCAGGCGAACAGAGTTCTGTGTCGAATTAATAAAGTCTCACTCTCTCCCCCAGATCCCTCCTTGCACGGGGACAATTTATTCCTAAGAAGGAGGCAGAAGAACTGGATGCAATTTATGTGCTTTGAAAGAGACCCAAACGTAATTAGGCAAAGTCTCAAGTTCACCGAGAAATAAATCCCAGAGAAAGTAGCCGGGGGTAAAATTTACGTTCCCTGAAAGTCTGAAAGTCTCTCTCCCACCAGCCTCCCGCCCTCCCCCAGGCCACCGTGCATGGTTCCCAAAGCCCCCCAGGTTCTCGCCAGTGCCCCCACTGCCCAGTGGACCCCGACAGGTCCACATGGCACTCCCCTCAGCCTGTGGTTCCCCAGGGATGCTTGCCCTGCCTCTCCATCCCTCCCCTTGACACACACACACCCCTCAGGCTGCTGTCCATTTACTCTGTGAGGCTGGTCATGGCAGCTGGTAAGACTGTGGGACTTCTTGTCCTGGAGGGGCCTTTGCCCCAGAGAAATGAAGACTTACAGGGAGCGCCTGTGTCTCCACACCCAGTCAGAGGGCTTTTTTGGAGCAAGGCGGTTTCCCCAAGATAAACCACCACAGGCCTCCCCTCTCGGAGTCCAGCAGTCTCACTTCACTCCCAAGGCCCCAGCTTCATTCATTCAGGAGTGAGGGTACAGGAGAGGGTGTGCCCTTTTCCCAGGAAGGTGGACATTTGGTAGTTGGGCCAGGGTGGTTCAGGATTTTTAAAACCATCAATTGGGAGAATCCAGGGTGGCTGGGGTGGGGGGCAATGATCTAGGGGGGTTGTGTTGCTAAGGGGGAAACCTGTAAGTGGAGTGGGCAGAGCTGAGCCGTGGGGAGGCACCGGGGCTGCCTGGAGCTCCGTTTCGGGAGTCCACATCCAAATGAGGTTTACAGTTAGGAAACCTCCGTTCACCTCCTCCACCCACCAGACAAATCCCTAAGAAGGTAGCTTTGCGTGGCCATGGGAGGCAAGATGCCCCCAGGACTGCGTCTGCCTGGATGAGAGGCTTCTGGACACACACCGCTAACAAGTGAAGGCTCATGTCACTCCAGACAGGCTGTGGGACCTTAACCTAGGTCCAGCCTTACTTCAGGCCCCCCTGGGAGGAGCTAGGCTCATGGCCCGTCCCTGGCCCTGGCCTTGTTCTCCCTAGAGGAACCAGCCTCCTGCTCCTGGCAATCAGAGGCAGAAGCAGTCCAGAAGGGAGCTGGAAGGTGATGAAGAGGTCTGGGGGAGCCCAGGCCCTGGCCACAGAGAGAAAGGGAAGATGTGACAAGTGATGTGTAGGAAACAGGACCCTGTGCTGGCGAAGGAGTGAAAGGGAAGGAGTGGGACAGCTCCTTGGTTTCTGGCGTGAGCACCACGTGACCAGCGATGCCCTTTGCTGCTATGGGGAGTTTTGAGGGAGAAGGAGCTAGATGGGTACAAAAGATGATGAATGTACCTAAGGAGGAGCAGGTTTTGGGGAAAAGTGGGGATAAGACAGGTTCAGTTTTGGGCAAGTGAGTTGGCCAGGACTTTGCCATATTCCTGGAAAGATGTCCAGTACAGACACAATCAGGTGTTCAAGAGGGAATGCTGGGAGTCGCTGGCCCAGAGATGGTCACTGATGCCAGGCCACAGCCCAGCCCTGCTTGTCCAGAGAGAGTGAGAGGAGTGAGGAGAGAGGGGCTGAGGCCAAGAGCAGAGGACGAAGAGCCTGCAAAGGATCGGGGAAGGCACAGCTGGTGTGGCGGGGGGCGGCACGGAAGGTGACGACAAGAAGGGGGACACGTCCAACAGCGTCCAAGGCTGAGGGAGCACAATGCACTAAAGACTGAGATGCCACCATCACTGGTGGCAGAAGATGCTGATGACCTTGGTGAGAGCCGTTTTGGTGGAGCAAGAGGACAGAGCAGAGGCCAGACCTCAGCAGGTAGAGGCGGGGAGCAGGGGCCCGTGCGTCACTCTGAGGATGGGATCACCATTACAGGCTGAACAATGACTGACACGGAATCACAAAACCAAGCACTGGTACAGGGTCAAAGAGAAGGCACCAGAGGGGTGGTTTCCAGAGCAGAAGGCACTGCAGCCTTGGAGAGTGTGCTGGTCACTTTTTTTTCTGAGATGGGAGGGAAGGTGGTTCTGGACATGAGCTGGAGGGCTGTGCCCAGCTGGGGGAAGGGCAGGGAAGGAGTGGGGTTAGAACGTTGCGGGAGCTGCATGGGGAGTCCCAGGCCAGACCTCTTCTTTCCAAGCTGACACTCTTTGTATGAACCCTGGATTTTCGGCGTTTGCCAGCCACTGGCTCACAAGGTGACCTGCTGGAGGCTGGCCGCCCTGCCCCTGGAGAACATCAGGCACCTGATTGAACCCAACAGGACCAGTTTCACTGTCTGCTTTCCTTTGTTGCAGCTCAGGGGAGGCTCCTCAGGCGCAGGGTCCCAGCTTCCCTATCTACACACCCCCGATTGCCATACTAATTGGAAGTGACCTGATGCCGGGAATGCTGATGCCTTTCTCGAAAGGCCCAGGCTGGGCCCCATCCTTGGGCAAGCTGCCTTTGAAGACTACTTCCCCATGGGCCACACCTCTGGGAAAGTCATCGTGACTGAAGGGGACCAACTGACACATGATTGCTCAACAGCAGCCCATGGTATACGTTGATGGGAAATGGTCTCGCGGTTCAGCCAAAGGGCTGGTGTCTTTGATGACGCAACAACTGCTGTATGTGACATAGGCATTCTAGAGGGTTCAGAAAGGGAGCCCTTCTACCCTCACACTCTCTCTACCCAGAGGCAGACTTGGGTCAACTCTGGGTGACCTGGGCAGGTCCGGTCAGGTGGTTGTGAAGAGAACAGAGAGGGTTGGGACCATCCTGTGGCCTGGGGGGTGGATAGATTATCCGTGCTGTGCCTCTCCAGTGGTGCTTTCCCTGCCGTCACGCACCACTGATGGGGACCGCTTGATCTCAGTCTGACTTCCCTGATCCGGGCAGCAGAGACTCTGGCTATAAAATCCTTGTTTTACGAGATTCTCTGAGAAGTCAAAACTCCCCTGGCAAGCCTACCAGGCAGCCCCGGAGGAGCGCAGCAAAGGAAGCCCTGTTGTCAGCATGCATTGCATCTCAGTCACTCTGTGAGCAACTCATTCCTCTAAAGGCCAAACACCTGGCCAGCTGTCACAGATCTCGGAGGAGGTCCTTGGCTTCATCACAAAGGGCTGACAACAATGAAGACTCCAGGATCCTGCTGCCCTGACCTAGGCACAGTGAGAGGAGGGGGTGTGGGGGGAAAAGTCAGTGCAATCCCAGTTCTCCTCCTCCATTCTGCAGCAGGCCCCGGGGAGCCCCCTTAGTGGACCTGCTGTCTCCCAGGAGTGGATCCTGAGAGGGGGATTCACATGCAGGTGACTTATTAAGGAAATGCTCCCAAGAGAAACCAGTGAAGGGAGTGGGGGAAGCAGGACGGTGACAGAGAGAAGCTAAGTGATAGTGTGACTTCAGGTGAAGTCCCAGCCTCTGCCTGATCCTGCAGGGAGCTCTGGAGCATAAATTACACCACCAAGTTTATGACCCGGAGACCAGGAAAGTGGGCTGCCATATTCCTCCACCAATCAGGCGGTAGCTTCAGTCTGCCCCAGGGGAATAGAAACTCTCAGCCTTTCCAGATCTCCAGGAGTCTGGGTGCAGTGGCCCCAGTGACCCAAGAGTAGCCTTCAAAGGTGCAAACTCTTAGGAGCGAAGCTCACAAGAGCTGAGGGACAGGCACGCAGAGCTGGCAGAGGCACCTGGGTGGAGCCCAACAGATTCCCTTGCACTTGGCGATGTCATTGAAGGTTGCTTCCTAGGGCCGAGGAAGGGTACTGAAGGGCCTCTTTGCTCCCAGAGCTCTTAAACTCTTGCCCTAAGCGGTAGGCCAAAATTCATGCAAAATGTCTATTCTGTTTCCTGAGTGGGTACCCGCAGGCTGAACCCAAAGCAGGTCTCTGGTCCCCACAGAAGGGACAACTTCTCTATTCTAAGTGTCAGGCCTACCAGCCTGCCGCTGTCAAGCTTAGCAAGAGATGGCAGCTTCCTCTTCTGTAATCTTCAAAGTTGGAATGACAGTGATTCCTCCCATTGATCCCTGTCACACCATTCTGCCCAACAGAAGCAGCAGTTGAAAACCCTCCACCCTCTTCCTGGGATGGGTCCCACTGTCCTGGCCTTTGACTCCCGGGCAGGAACCACTTCAGGGCCGAGTGTGTGGTTTTCGTATGGCTCAGGTGTGTCCTGAGAACCTCGGTGACCACTCTACCACTCTGGGAGTCACAGGAATGACCATCTGACAAGAGAGTCCCTTTTAGGAATGGACAAGGGAGGACTGATATTTTTCGGTCCCTCCTTACTCTCAGGGACTGGAAGCATTTGGTTCGGCCATGTAGCTTTTGTCTGACCACCAGAGAGGCTAGGCTAAGGGACAGGGCAATTATACGCTCCTCTAGGGGCTCCAAGCTTTACTCAGCAACCGCCAGAGCTGTGCACTTGGACCATGACCTGGACCTTTCAGAAGTAAAGTTAATGAACTTCCACAGGGAAGCAATATAAGATAGAGCTCCATGTGGTCATTGTCCATTTTCCTTTTGGCTACAAAGAAGCTCTTATCAAAATTTTGTGATCAGGAACCAACCATAGCTTGTATTTGTGCACACTTCTTGATATAATTTTTCCTTATTTACCTATACTCCCACCACACACCTCTGGATTAGGGAGCTATCTATTTATTTATTATTTTTTTGTGTGTGAGGAAGATCAGCCCTGAGCTAACATCCATGCTAATCCTCCTCTTTTTGCTGAGGAAGACTGGCTCTGAGCTAACATCCACTGCCAGTCCTCCTCCTTTTTTTCCCCAAAGCCCCAGTAGATAGTTGTATGTCATAGTTGCACATCCTTCTAGTTGCTGTATGTGGGACGCGGCCTCACCATGGCCAGAGAAGTGGTGCCTCGGTGCGGGCCCGGGATCCGAACCCAGGCCGCCAGGAGCGGAGCGTGCGCACTTAACCACTGAGCCACGGGGCTGGCCCGGGAGCTATTTATTTAGACACTGTTCTTGATGAGGACTCCTTAACATGCAGGAAAAGATGGCAATTTTCTTGCCTACGTCATCAGCAAAGCTCATGGTCATATCTTAAATCAACGGCAGAGGATATTTTCACTCTGCTTGCTTGCCTGAAATTGTAACCTGAGCTCTCTGCTACTCCACTCTCTTCAAAAGCTTACTTCAGAGAAATAGTCATCATGGGGAGGAGGGTAGTGTTCCTGGTGATATTAAAAATCTCATTCCTGGAGCCAGCATGGTGGCGTAGCATTTAAGTTCACGCACTCCGCTTCGGCAGCCCAGGGTTCGCGGGTTCGGATCCTGGGCACAGATCTATGTACCGCTTGTCAAGCCATGTGAAGGTCGCATCCCATATAAAGTAGAGGAAGATGTGCATGGATGTTAGCCCAGGGCTAATCTTCCACAGCAAAAAAAGAGGAGGATTGGCAACAGATGTTAGGTCAGGGCTAATCACCTTCTTCTTCAAAAAAAATCTCATTCCTGAATCAAGCCACTGGAGAGCTCGTACTTGGACTACCCAGCTTTGAACTCTTCTATAATCACTGTTACTGAATTGCCTCTTGGTCCTCAGCTTGGATTTCATTCCTATAATCAATAGCAAGTTTCATATAACTGTATATGTGCTTTGAAACTTTAGTAGGTTGTATGCAATTTACTATTAATTATGGGAATGTTGCCTAAGATCTTGTCTATTAAAGTACACATTGCTCCCAGGAGCAATCCACAGGAGATTTCCTCTGACCTCACAGCCAAAAAGGAAGGGCTATTGGTCTACTTTATTTATTATATAGACATTGAGAATCTTGTAAATAATCCTCTGCTCCTCTTTGCTTTGGCTGCTAGGAAGCTCAGAGCCAAATTAGCATTCTGTCTCTATCAGTTGTGCGTAAGCCTGAGAGTTTCTATAGAATAGCTGGATGGAGGGAATGCTCATCTTCAACTTCACTAGATATTATCAAATTATTGTCCAAGGAGATTGTAGCTATTCACATTCTCATCAAGTGACCTAGAGTTCCTCTTTCTCCATCTCCTCACCAACACTAGGTATCAACACAACGTTTAGTTTTTGCCAAGCCAAGGAGTTTGAAGTGGTATCTCGTTGTTTCTTTAAATTACATTTCCCTAATCACTCAGGAGCATCTTTTCACATATTTATTGGCCTTGAGGTTAACTCACTTGTAAGCTACCTGTTCAGAGTTTTTGTCTCTTTTTTTCTATTGGAATATTATTCTTTCTCTCACTGACATCTGTAAGATTTGCTAGACCTGTCGACCTCCTTTTACTCCTGATTTCATCTTACCTCCCAATCTGTTTTGCCCCCATCTTGATTTCTTGAGCTATTTATCTTTATATCCTTGCTACATGTAACTATGTAAGCTGCATAAGTATCCCTGGAGTTGTAGTAACCACGGTAGGGTAACTGTGGTAATAAACAACCCCAAATTGAAATGGCTTAACAGAAACTATTTCTCTCTGCTGTAGCCATCCAGTGCATGCACGCTGAGTGGTGACTCTCCTCCTAGCGCAATTCAGAGACCTGGAATCTGCCAACGCCGTGGTTCCAGAGTTCTCTGCTGGACTCTCCACATCCAGCCAGGATGGAAGATCAGGATGGAGGTTCCCAGGGCCAGGCGTGCAGGGCTCTCCATCACTTCTGCTCTATCACATTGGCCAGAACTTTGTCCTTGCAAGCGAGGCGAGAAATGCCTGGCCCAGGTGGCAGAGGAATTGAGGTTTGGAGAGCACACCACCATCTCTGCCATCCTATGGACGTGAACACACATTGATTTTGTCTTTCGCTCCATGTTGATGGCTTGGTACGATGGTGTTTGCTCTCCTGCCGTCTATATCTGTTTATTGGGCAGCAGCAAAGTATGCACAGATGTGATAGAAAGATGGCCATGCGGAAAGTCCACATAGTGGGGGCCTTTCTCAGAACTGCCTTGAGTTGGAATCACCTCGAAGTGTTATGAATGCCCTTCTGTGTTATGAAGGATAGAGAAAGAGAGTGCCAGAGGAAGGAAAAAACTAGGGCAAATGATGACACAGATGGAGAAATTCATTTCTAGTAAAAGGGAGTGGTTTGCATTATCAGGCATAGAGAGAGTCAGTAAAATAAAGAACAACACTTGCAGTCACAGGTGGCCTGTCTGAGAGGCAGGGAAGCAGGCCATGGGGGCCGGGGGCTGAGGAGGCCTCCAGGAAGTGGAGCATTGAGACCAGAGGCCTCTTCTTTGAGAAGAGGAGGGAGACAGGGTGGGCACAGCCAGAGGGCACATATCTGGGGACCCCTGAGAGCTATCCCAACAGCTGTCCCCTCCCAAGCCAGGGAGGAGCAAACAAATGAGGTGAGCACAGCCCCTGTCCTCAGGGGCTCACTGTCTGGAAGGACAGACGTATCCTCAACTGATTACAGCCAGACCAGGATAAATCATGCAATAAAGCTGTTACCAAGCTCCCAGCAGGAAAGAAATCAGGGAAAACGGATTCTGCCGAGTGGGACAAGAAGGCATTTACACTGGGCTTTAGAAGATGAGTGGGGGGCCGGCCCCGTGGCTTAGCGGTTAAGCGCGCGCACTCTGCTGCTGGCGGCCTGGGTTCGGATCCCGGGCACGCACTGACGCACCGCTTCTCTGGCTATACTGAGGCCGTGTCCCACATACAGCAAATAGAAGGATGTGCAGCTATGACATACAACTATCTACTGGGGCTTTGGGGGAAAAAATAAATAAATAAAATTATTAAAAAAAAAAAAAAAAAAAAAAAAAAGAAGATGAGTGGGGCCGGCCCCGTGGCTTGGTGGTTAAGTGCGTGCGCTCCGCTATTGGCGGCCAGGGTTCGGATCCCAGGCGTGCACCGACACACCACTTCTCCGGCCATGCTGAGGCAGCGTCCCACATACAGCAACTAGAAGGGTGTGCAACTATGACATACAACTATCTACTGGGGTTTTGGGGAAAAAATAAAAAGGAGGATGATTGGCAATAGATGTTAGCTCAGAGCCGGTCTTCCTCAGCAAAAAGAGGAGGATTAGCGTGGATGTTAGCTCAGGGCTGATCTTCCTCACAAAATAAATAAATAAATAAATAAAACTGTTTACAACTAAATAAATAAATAATAAAAGATGAGTGGACTGTGTAACAGGTGGACAAGGGGAAATGGTGAGAACTTGCAGATAATGATGCTCCCTGGAATGAAGCCATACACTTATGATATGCACTTAGCATATATTATCTCACTTAATCACTCAGGACCACACTATGCCGTTATTAGCTGTGCTTCGCTGATGAGGACACGGAGGTATGAAAACATGTAAGGAGACTTGCCCAGAAGCTCAGCCAGAAAACGGCAGAACTGGTGGAAGAAAGAGTCTGAGTGAGGCTGTGAAGAGGAGAAAACACAGGTGTGTTTAGGGCGGAGTGTCATCTGGCCCTCCTCCTCCCAGACCCTGAAACTCATTAGTGCTGTCTGCCAGGACCGGACCGCCCCCTCCACCCATGACGCCCAGCTTCCCTCCAGTGCTGGGGCCCAGGACAAGACCCTCTGCCCAGCATGTGCCCACATCCTCCTTGGGAGCCCAATCCTCATGCCAGCTCTGGGCCTGGAGATGGGGGCCCATTTCTAGCATTGGGAGGGGGAGTGATGGAAAGAGCAGGGGCTCTGGAGTCAGACAGATGGGGGTTCAAAACCTGCCTCAGATCTTTCCCAGCCTGTGACCTCCACGTATGTTGCTAGTTCTTTTGGTCTTGGTTTCCTCACTCACGGAATGAGGATAATCACACAGATGTTGCAGGGCTGAATGAGGATTCAAGAGGGTAACTAGATGTAGATGTCTCAGGCAGTCCCCTGGGCCTTGTAGGAACTTGGGCTGGGGTAGGGATTGTTGAATCTCAATTATCTGAAATATTTCTGGGCAGAGGGGTCTCTCCAGGGCCCCTCTTGCTGCCTCTAGTTAGCAATTCTGACCTTTAGAGGGATTTCCAGCTCTGGCCTTCTACCCTCTTCCCTGCAGCCCTTGAACCACTGCAGTCAGCCCTCCCAGAGACACTGCCGGCTCCAGCCCATCTCACTTGAGTGGCTGCAGATCAGTGCACGGGACCTCGATCACAGCCCCTCCTTGCTCACAGCCCGCAATGACTCCCTCTTACCAGTCACAACTGAGCCCCTCTCCCTGGAGCTGAAAGCCTTCTCACTCTGTCCCTCCACCACACCTCCACTCTGCCCACCATCCCCTCTCTCCAGCAGCGATCTGGGCTCACCCATTTGCCTGTGCCTGGAATGTGCAGCCCCTTGCCAAATTGACTTGCTCTTCAAGGCCTGGAACAAATCCCATCCTTTGCGTGTGACCTTCCCTGGGGTGGCCCCTACCCTCTCATTCCCAGGTGCTCAACTCCCCCTCTCTCTATCACCCTCACATGGCTTTGGTTCACTGATGACTTTCCATCAGGTTGGGCGTGCAGCAGAGGGCCACATGGAGGCTCCTGCAGTCCCGACCTACCCGGGCACAGGGAGCGGTCAGCTCAGGGTGGGACAGGACACACGAGGGGGCTCAATGTCCCTTGCTGAGAGGGCGCCTTCGAGTGTGAATGAGCAAGTCAGCAGGCTCCTCTCTAGATGTCCTCCCACCGGTGCCCCTCAGGCCACGCCTGTTATTCAGGGTTCAGGAGTTTTCCCCTGGCTTGGGGGCAGGGTTATAGGAAGGTCCCATACCTTCCTTTTTAGGAGATGTTGGACATTGAGGCCTAAACCCCAGGGGACATCTGAAGCATGTCTGCCAGGAGAAGCCAGGCGCCAGGCTGCAGTCCATCTCCGTAACTGGCAGGCCGTGCGGCTCCCCTGGGCTGGGGTCAGCACCGGCTTCCTGGACAAGGTGGGACAGCAAGGCAGCCAAGCTTCCAGGGTAGGCAGAGGGGAAGGAGAGCGGAGAGGAAGAAGTGATGGAGATGAGGAGGGGGAGGAGGAAGAGGTTACATGGGAGCCACGGACAGCGGGAAGAAGTCTAAGCCAGGGCCCCTCAGAGGGTCCTGCAGGTGTTCACTGCATGAAGGTGCCCTGCCAGGTGGTGAGTAAGAACCGAAATCCACCCACTCGCCATTCACCACAGCGCGTTTCCTGTACAAGACTGGGACCCCAGAGGAAGGGGTATTCAGAGGAAGGGCCGACCCTTCCCTCAGGACCACCTCAGGAGTTCATGCCTTTGCTCTTTTTCCACTCCTGCCCCTGTTTCTGCCTTGACCCAGGATGAGGAGAGGGTCTGCTTCATGGAAGGAGGACCCAGAGGCCACTCTTCCAGAGGGGTGAGGTGGCCTGGGCCTGGCCTTCTGCAGACTTCTCCTGAGGGCATGGTCTGTGGAAACTGGATGACAGCCCCCTCCCCTCTTCTCTCTCTCCCACCCTGTTGGCAGGGCTTAACTGGACACCCCTTCCACCTGAGGTCAGTCCCCACTGCAGACTGGCCCAAGCATCTAAGGCCAGGAGGAATGGACAGAACAAGCTGGGCCACCTCCGCCTCCAGCCTGTGGAACCCACACCTCCTCCCATCAGAGCACTGGGCAGGGCGAGGCAGCAGGCAGCGAGGGGCCATCCTCTTCTTCCACTGCTCCAGGGTGGGGGCATTCATCAGCCAAGAACCAAGAGAGTCCAACACAGCAGGACCTACCTTCAGGTTCATTTGGCCCAACCTCCTCATTTTGTTGGGGCAACTGTGCCCCAGGAAGGGCCAGTAGCTGGCCCAGGTCCCCAACAGACAACAGCTCTCTGCCAGGCCCAAGGGCCCCCTGATTGCTGTCAAGGGAGCCCATGTCCCTTCCTCCGGGGGAGATGAGATTGAGTTGGAATGCTCTTTTTCACCAAATCTGCTTGAAAACTGTGAATGGACCTGGGCTTCTTGGGAGGAGGCAGAGGGCAGCCAGTAATGGTCTAGTCTTAACAAAATAAAATTTTATGTTCCTTGAATACATGAAGTCACCCTGAACGGCTATTAACAAAGCATGGTCAAGGAAAGGTACTGGCTGCTTCAGAGATGAGATCAGAGTTCACTTGTGATTGGCATGCTAACTGCTCCCATGCAATGGGTGTTGCCAAAGGGCACAACACTCCCTCTGCCATCTGGAACACAACCCGCGCTCAGAGGCTGGGAGCTCCTGTTATTATTATCTTGTTCTCACTAGGAGTTTGTATAGCACATGCTCCCATCAGCGGGGTCCAATACCTCTCTTGTCTTGTGAAAGCATCACAAATTTTAAATTAGAGGTGTCTGAGCTAACAACAACCTCTCTCTTCTTAAGTTTCTTCCATAGTGTGTTTCTCATCCCCACCACCATCCCCCAGCAGATCTTCAATTCCATGGAGACAGGGACCATGTCTTCTATTTCACCCATTCAACAAGTATTGATTGACCACCTGTCACGGGTTGTACTCGATGCTTTGAGGAATACACAACCTGGGAAAGCCGCACTCTCTGCCTTCAAGGAAGAGGTGATGACCTTGTTGTGAATATGTTGCCTTGCTTTATATAGCCATCAATAGTTTCAATGCTATTTTAGACATTAGCTCCTTTGGATATCCACATTGGTCCTTGAGGGGAGGCAGAGCTAGTATTGTTCCCATTTGTCAGACAGGTAAACTGAGGCCCAGAGAGGCTAACTGACTCCCCCAGAGCCACACAGTCTATTGGTGATGGAGCTTCAACTAGAATCCCCGGGTCTCTATTCTTGCCGACAGTGGGCAGTTAGACACACGCATGCTCACACGCACAGCCTCTTCTGCTTGCTCGTCTGAGGGGTTGGATCATGCCTCCCTCCTCTCTGGCCTGCCCAGCATAGCACCAAACACCATGCCCCGCCCAGCGTGTACAGTTTGAACAAACATAGCTTCACAACTCCTTGGAGACGAGAACAAGAAAATGATAAAAGGCAATGAAAAAATTTGATATTTGGCCAAATGCTCAGAGAAGAGGAGGGCCCTAACTTGACAGGAATCAACCCCCCACCCCACTCAGTGCCTCCCTCAGGGCTCAACTAAGAGTCTCACGAAGCCAAGCTCCATGAAGGAGTATCTTCATGAAGGAGTTCAGTGGGTGGTTGTTGCTTGTAGTTTTAAAGAAAACAGAGGCCCCTAGTTGGATATAACATTGTCAAATCAGCTCCCTGGGGCAATGGAGCTGTCCCATCCCAGGAGGAAGCTAGTAGACAATTGATCGTGTCTGCAGTGCACACCAGCCTTTCATCTCTAGCCTAAAGAAATCAAGCACAAGTGTGCTGATGGCGTGGTGCTGGCCCTCTCCTCTGCGAGGGACAGGGTTCTTAGGGCAGAAATGGGAGCCAGCTGAACTGAACTGGGATGTGGACATTAGGGTATCCCCTTCTCTTGTCACAAGCCAATCCATTTATTCTGCTGCTTGGAATGTTCTCTACGGATGATGCTGGATCCTCTGAGGACACTGCATGGATGTGGAGGGCCAGGATGGGGGTGGGCTGGGAGGGTGAGAAGACAGCAGATGCAGCCACCTGGCCTTCACTCCCTCAGCCTTGGGTGGGGTGGGAGTAGGCAATAAACTTGAAGAGCTCAAGAGTCTGTATGGGCGGAAACGACTTCTGGGGAGGAGGCAGGGTTAGACCCTGGAGGGGCTGCGTAGGAGCTTCCTCTCAGGGGGAGCAGCAGAAGAGAAATGTCTCCCTTTTCTAGGGAAGTTTTGTCCCAGGACACCAAGATTCTCAAACTTGAGTGTGCATCTGAATCCCCTGGGGGGCTTGTGAAAACACAAATTCTGAGGCCCCACCCTCGAAGTTTCTGATTCAGGAGGTCTAGGGTAGGGCCAAAGATTGTGCATTTCTATCAAGTTCCCAGGAGCTGCTGTTGCTGCTGGTCTGGGGTCCACACTGTGAGAACCACTGGAGCTTTCTAGAAGAATGGACTAGTTGACCTGCTATGTAGGGAAATTCAGAATAGAAGGTCAGCAAATGTCTGTCATCTAAGACCTCTTAGCTGGCTCTTTGGCGGCAGTCTGGGATGGTAAGGCAGGGAGGGGGACAAATGACATCTCAGAATTTCCTCTTTGTACCTCTTCAGGGAAGAGGGAGACAGGAAGGCAGAGGTTAGAAATCAGGAGTGGCCTCCTGGAAGTGTATGTGTAAGTGTGTGGGTGCGTGCACGCGGGTGCGTGTGTGTGTGTGTGTGTTGGGGAGATGGAGCTAGCCTTTCCCTGCCTTAGGAGTTCATTGGAACTGCTGACTCTGCCTCCAGTTCCCACTGTTTGATGTCAAATAAGTGTCCACAGCTTTCTAGGACTCTTTTTCTCTACCAGGAAAGTAATGGGGATTCCCCTCCCTCCACTCAGCTCATGTCAAGCCAAACTCCCACCTCCTCCAGAAAGTCCTCCCTGGCTGCTCAGGCACTTCTCTGTCTGTGCTCAGGCACTTCTCTGTCTGTGCCCCTGGCTTTCCTCACGCCAGAAAGGCTGGACCGCCTCTGCTCCTCCTCCTGTTTAGCCTGTAGTGGCCTTCATGTGGCTAGGCCACAGCAGGTGCTCAGTAAATAATACTGAGCCAAATTTGATTTAGAGCAGAGCTAGGAGAACCAGGAGTGGGAGGCAAGCAACGGCAAGGCCATGGGCTCCCAACTGCTGAGCTAAAAGCGGAAAGTACAGTCACAGCCACGGAGGCTTGGCCTTCTTCCTTCTCTCGCCATCTGCTTTGCGAGGAAGGGAGCAGGGAGAGGCCACAGCACATGTTAGTGTTACTCACTTGCTGAAGTCACGGGTTGAGGCAGTCAGGGATGGGGATTAGGGAAGGAGGTTGACCTTCCTGTCTCCGTGAATGGCTCTTCCAGCTATCCTGCTTATCCAGGCCCAAACTTAGGACACGCCCTGCCCCTGACCCCTCACCCCCACATCCAATCCTGCAGGAAGTCTGGGCAAGTCTTCCTCCAACTTATACTCAAATCCATCCACTCCTCCCTCTAACTGATGCTGCCTTTGTCCAGGCCACCTTCTGCACTCACCTGGACCCCTGAGACAGTCTCCTCTCTCGATGCTCTGCTCCACCTCTGTTCCCTCCAATCCACCCCAGCCAGAGTGATATTGCAAAAATGTCAATTAGTCATGTCACTTCCCTGCTTAAAGCCTTTCGACGGCATCCCCGCTACTCTTTGAATAAAGTCCACGCTCTGGGCCATGGCCTTCCAGACCCTTTCCGAGCTGGTCCCTGCTCCAACCTCACAGTTCTCAGTTCTCCTGCTGCCCTCTTCCTTGCACCCTGAACTGTGGCCACAGCAGCCCTGGTGCACTCCATGCCCTTTCCCCCTCTGGCTTTTCTGCACTGGCTCTCCCTCTGTCAGGACACCCCCCCCCCCCGTGACTCTTCACGTAACAGCTCATTCACCTACAACTCAAGTGCACACTGCAAGGTGCACTAATCAAGTGGTTGGTTGTTGGAGACAAGGCCAACCCCAGACAGGATTAGAAAGGAAGGATTTCCAGCCCCGTGGCCACCCAGCGGGGGCAGATTTCAAAGTAAGTGGATGCCCAGTTTTTGCCCCCTCCTAGCGGGAGACACAGACACCCCTGAGGCCCAGACAAGTGGGGATTCATCACTGCGCCCCACCTCCTGCCTGGGTGGGCATCAGGGCAGCTCAGCGGGGAGGCCAGGGCTGTCGTTCACATCACAGTTCCTGGGAGTGGTGCCCAGGAGCTGTTCAGTGCACAGTCTGTGCAGCCACACGCAGCAGCCCCCGGAAGTTACTGCTGGAATCTGTCTCTGAGAGGAGCTGGGAAAGAGACCAGTGATGCCTTCTCCTGGGAGGAGAGGTCAGTGAGAAAAAGGAATGCACATGCACCTTCATGTTTTCACACCACAAGTCCTGCAGGGTGGGTGACGGGCACTGCTGGGAGAAGTGGAGGCCGCTTGGATCCCAATATCTCCAGAGATCTCCCTGATCCCCTAAGGGTCAGCTTTATTTCATGCTTTTGTTGCTACAAGGGTCTCTGGTTAAGATACTAAATCCTAAGTGGTCAATAAGGAGCAAAATGACCACGTCTGACCCCCATCTCCCCAACCTCACCTCTGATCTTACACCCCACCCTATGGGATACTGAACTGACAGACCCACCCCTCCCTCACAGGGCGTTGGGCCAATGACATGAGCAAATAGCTGTAAAGCGTGTAGCACTGTGCCCAGCACAGCGACCCTCGTGTGTTCTGTTGATGGGGTGGGGGCCAGGACGGGGAATCTGGAGCAGGGAGGATTTCCTGGCACCTCTAAAATTATACTGCAAAGAGAAAGAATCAGAAGAACAGACAAGGGGGGAATGACAGTACTGCTTCTCGATATGCTTCTAATTTGGAGATCCTGGCAAAGGGCTGGGAGACAGCGTGGCAGGGTGAGTGGAGCACTGACCCAGAGCCAGAAGCCTGGGGCCCAGAAGCCTCTCTGTCACAGCTTCAGGGCCTGCCACCACCTCCCTCTGCCTCCGTGTCCCCTGTGCATGAAGGGGCTGAGGGGAGAACCCCACCCCGCCAGCCCGGCTCCCGCCCAGCGCTGCAAGTCTGGGATTCTATTTAAGAGCACGCAGCCCATCTGGTTCCCATTGAGGAGGCTGCGTTTTCTCAAGTGCCGCCCCCTCCCTCTGCAATCCAGATTCCCACCATGTGACCCCATCTTCTCCCAATGGTGTTCTGTTTTATGGCTTGTTGCTCTGTGTGCGTGATTTGAGTTTGGGGACTTTTTTATCCCCCACATACAGATTTCCCTCCCTCTTCCAGAAAACGTGGAGCCTGAACTTTTGACTGCCTGCAACCCTCAGGGGGATGGCGATGAGGACAGAGGGCAGGAGGAGATGGATGTCTCCGCCTGTCTCCTACTGCCGATTTCTCGGCTTCTTCATTTGTTTCTTCTCTGTTTGAAGCACTGCTCCTGATGGCCCCTCACATGAATCAGTCGAGAGCTAAGGCCAGAGATGAGGCTGGAGAGAAGGAATTGGCTCGGTTCAACAGTTCAACCAACGTTTATTGAGCTGCCCGGGGCCTGTGCGTGCTGGAGCTGCAGAGGGGAGAGGCCAGGCTCAGGGCTGGAGGAGGCCACACGCTGGTGGGAGAGGCACAGAGGCACGCAAATAACCCAGCTCATGGCTGAGCGCTCCCATCGGGCTGTTCACAGACCCGGCGAGAGAACAGGGGAAGACCGTGAACTCCACCGTGGCAGGGGAGGGCCAGAGAGCAAGCTTCCTGGAAGATTCGCCACCCAATCACTGGTCCGTTCAGTCATCCCACAATTATTTATTAGCCCCTTTGTGGGTGCCAGGCCCCACGCTGTAGATACCATGTATAGAATATGAATAAAACAAACGTGGTCCCTGTACTCACAGAAGAAGCTTCCAGTCTCCAGGAAGAGAAAGACATCAGACAGCTAGTAGCAAACATATATTTTATAGTTGTAAAGTGTGAAAACGCTGAGGGCAATTATAAAGGGGTCTCATTTAAATTAGCTAATCCTTAAGGAAGTGACATTTAAGCAAGATTGAAAGAAAGAGTAGGTGTAGTAGGGAAAGAGTGTTCTTGGCAGGGGGAAGCGTATACTAAGGGGCTGAGGCATGAAAGAGCTTTACTCCTTCAAGCAACTGAAAGAGGGGCAAGAGGTGGGGGTTGGGGGAGAGAAAGATCAGCCAGGAGAGGTAGGCAGGAGCCAGATCACCTGGGATGTGGTGAGGCCAGGACTCAGCCTGAGGTCAGGGTCAGGGGTCATTCTGAGTTCAAGTTTAGGGGTCAGTCTGAAGCTGGGCTTAGTGCTCAGCCACCAGAGCAAGAGGCTGTGCTCAGGCTGTGGCCAGGGTTAGGTCTTTGATGCCAGAATTAGGGGTTGGTCTGTGGCCAGAGTTAGAGTCAGTCTGAATCCAGGGCCAGAGTCATTCTGAGGTCAAGTTTAGGGGTCAATCTGAGGACAGTGTTAGGATCAGTCATTCATTAAATATTCACTGAGCGTCTGCCTGGCCAACTCCCTAGGAGTCTTGTGATGGGCCTGACAGTATCCCTTGCCTTCCTGGAAATTAGAGTTGAATGGGAAAGATGGTCATTAAAAAAGAAAGAATTGTCTGAATAATGAGTTCATTAATTACCATTGTGATGAGTGCTGTGAAAGAGAATGCTAGGTGCCCGAGACCTCAGAGTAAGGAATCGTTCAGTTACTCTGGCCATGCAGCAAATGACCCCACCACTTTGCAGCTTAAGACCACCGTTTGTTATGCTCACAGATCTTGTGGGTCAGGAACTGGGAAGGGTGTGGTAGGGATGGCTTGTCTCTGCTCCAGGCTGTCTGGGCCTCAGCTGGGTAGACCCAAAGCCTGGGAGTAGCTCCACAGCCGGGGACTGGAATCACCTGAAGGCTCCTCATTCTCACATCTGGCACCTGAGCCAAGACTGACGGCCAGAGCACCTGCATGTGGCCTCTCCGTGTGGCTTGGTTTCCTCACAGCATGGCGGCCTCAAGGTGTCTGGACATCTTCCGTAAGCCCACATGTTATGGGGAACAGGCAGAAGCTGTGTCACCTTCTATGACCCAGCCTCAGAAGTCACACAGCATCACTTCCATTCTATTGTTCAAGCAGTCAATGCCCACCAAGAAACAAGAGGAAGGGAATTAGACTCCACCTCCAAGGGGAAGTGGCACGGTCTCACTGTAGAAGAACAGGTGGATCTGAGATATTTGGAAACCTCTGGAAAATATCCTCTACCACAGTTACCAGCAGAGGCAGGTCAGTTTGGGCTTTCTGAACACATTAGAATGAGGGGAAGAGAGTTTGCTTCTGGAATGCACACTGGCCTCTGGAATGCACAGCCCCAAGCACGTTGGACACACGGGGGGTGAGGGGTGGGTGGTGGGATTCAGGATCAAAGAAGCTCTGCAATGGACCAGGTTCCAAACACTTCCTCCCCTGCAGAGTGGAGGGAGTTGACAGTTTCCCAGGTCTCGGCTCTAATTCTTTACTCCAGCATCAGTTTTCCTGTTTTTTTTTTTTTGGCTTATAAACAACAGGTTTATTTCTTACAGTTCTGGAGGCTGGAAGTCCAAGATGAAGGCACTGGCAGATTCGGTGTCGGTGAGGGCCTGCTGTCTGGTTCATAGACGGCCGTCTTTTCACTGTGTCCTCACATGGTGGAAGGAACAAGACAGCTCTCTGGGGTCTCTTTTATAAGGGCACTAATCTCATTCATGAGGGCTCTACCTCATGCCCTCATGCCCCTCCAAATGCCCCTCCTCCAGATACCATCACGTGGGGATTAGGTTTCAACATATAAATTTTGGGGAGGGATACACAGTTTTCCTTTTATAAAATGCAGGTTCAATTCTCTGGCCCTGGGCAGATTGGAGGCTGACATAGTCCAAATTGATCTGGGGTTCCCTGAAGCTTGAGGAACCTACAGACAAGCCTAACTTTGATTGGGTGCCATATTTTGAAAACCTTTGGTGCCTTACAGATGGTAATTGTTAACCACATTTTGCTGATGAAATTAGAAGTTTCGCGATTGAAATTCCATGAAAGACACCAGGGAACTCATTGTCTTAATGGAATCCTAGGGTAAAGTCTTCTCTAAAAAGAAGAGTAGTTTGTAAAGTTAAGAATTCCACCCACTCTCGTTTTTCTGAAGGTACAGGTTTGCATCAACCCTGTTGGGGGAAGCAGAGGCTCCCTTCTCAGGCTCCAGGCTCAGAACATTTCCTTTGCTCACATGGGTCTTTCTCTGCCATCTGGAACTTTGTCATCTGTCCTGGGAGGGTGAGAGGGAAAGAAATAGTTCCAACAGCAGCAAGGATTTAAATCAGAAGTGGACAGAGCCTGAGTTATGTGGGTCTCTAGGAAAAATAAAAACCCTTGGGGCAGACACCAACCTGAGCCTGTGAGGATGAAATCAGGCAGCGCCGCCCGGGGGACTCCTTTCTGTGGGGGTGCAAAGGGCCTTGTGCAGGAGCCCTGGACGCTGGTCACCGTTCAGCTGCTCACTCCCTGATCGGTCTTGGGCCCTCTCTCTGGGCCTCAGTTTCCTCCCCTGGCCTAGTCACTTCCGAGGTTTATTCTATGGCTCTTGGGCCCTGACCCCGACAGCACCCCACCCACCCGCCTCCACCCCCTTCACAGTGGCTGGAGCTCTGCAGCAGTCAGGGCATGACCCTCTTCCTCACTGGCCTTGGGAAACTCCCTGAACTTGGCCCCAGGACCAGGGTCAGGCGGGAAGTGTGGCCCAGATGACCTCATGCTGGGTTCTTGCCCTGCCGTTCATCCCTGGGCAGGCAGCTCTGGGTGACTCACCTCAGGGGGGCTGAGCCAGGCCATCTGAAAACCAAAAGCCCTGTGGGGCCCTGCCCTTCCAAGAGCTCAAGAACAGGCCTTTGGCAGCTCTTCGCTCTTCCCTTCCCAGGGACCCAGAATGAAAGGCTAGATGTGAAACCAGCCAGGGATGTTGTTCCCCAAGGACAGGTAGAGCATCCTGTCTTCCCCCCTCTCTCTTCTCTGAGCCAAAACCTCAGGACTCTAGGCCCAGCCTGGCTGTGTGGTGGTAACTGTACTCTTTGGCCTCTAGCCTGTCTCTGCCTCTCTAAGCTACAATCCCTCTGCTTTATCTCAGTCCGTGCCTGCCCTTCCTCTCCATCCAGACCATCTCAATCTGTCCCCCCAAAATCCCATGCATCTCAACCTCATGGAGGTTTGACTGTGCTTAGAAGTGTTCTGTTGCAAAGCTATTTCTTGCTCTCTGAATATTCATGGGCTCCCCCACATTTTCCAGCTGCCTTGCAGTTAGGTGGGGCATGGCAACCAGCTCTGACCAATGATCACTTTTTGACTAAACATAGAAAAGCAGGCAAGTTTCTCCACACACTCTCTTCTCCTGAGACCCTGCCAAATGTGGTAGCAACTAGCCACATGTGGCAATTTAAATTAGTTAAAATTGGGCCAGCGCCATGGCCTAGTGGTTAAGTTCGGTGCACTCCGCTTTGGTGACCCTGGTTTGGTTCCCCGCATGGACTTAAACCATTCGTCAGCAGCCATGCTGTGGTGGTGACCCACATACAAAATAGAGGAAGGTTGGCATAGATGTTAGTTGAGGGCCGATCTTCCTCAATCAAAAAGAGGCAGATTGGCAACAGGTGTTAGCTCAGGGTCAACCTTCCTCAGCAAAAAAAAGTTTAAACAAATAAATTAGTTAAAATTAAACAAAATTTTAAATTCTGTTTCTTGGCCACATTTCAAGTTCTTGATGGCCATATGTGACTAGCAGAGATTGCATTGCACAGCATATACAGGGCATTTCTGTCATTGCAGAAAGTTCTATGGGACAACACCATTCCAGGTGTTACAACTACAAGGTATCAAGTCACCATCAGCCTGGGGCCTCAAGCAAGAAAGGAGCAGGGCCTCCCACCAGCCCACAGTGGACGTGTAGCATGAGCAAGAAATAAGCTGGCATCGTGTGAAGCCACTGAGGTTTCAGAGTGGAGCTGTTGCTCCTACAGAGCTTGGCCCACCCTGACTAGCATAGCTTACGTGTGTGAAACGAACAGGGAGCAGCAAAAACAGCCAGAAGAGCACCAAATTCTAACTTGCTGGGCAAATGCCATATGTAATCCAAACAATCCATGTATTACAGAGTGACACCTTGCTGGTCTTGTTGGGGGAGCTGGCTGACACATAACCATGGGAGAGCTCCCAGAGGAGGTGAAACTAGGGATGGGCCTTGGAAAATGGGCAGGGTTCGCATAGGCTTGTAGTTTGCAACCTACAAGAATTTTTGGCTGCCCACCTGGGAAAGCTAAGATAGGCCAAGGAGAAGGTCAGGCATTCCACCTGGAGCACCAGGATGGGCAAAACACACGAGCACAAGTATTGATGAGAACACACGAGGACTGGGCGGTGAGATTTTCCTTGGGGTTGCAAAGGGAATCTTAGGGAAGCTCAGGAGATAAGTCAGACGGGAATTGAGAGGTGAGTTTCTCTGTGTGTTTCCACCCAGAGCTGGCCAAGAATAGGGGTCGAGTATGTAGAGAACGAAGGATGAACTAATGTGGTCTTTACTGACAGTCAAGTGTGGGGTTGACCTCAGGAACGACAGGCCAGAATTCAATAACTGGGGTTGCAGAGTTTGACTGGGAAGTGTGGGAATGCACAGAGGCAGCATTTTGCTTATGGAATAATCAGTTCGTAGGTGATTAATTCACGCCAGAAACTAGTTAAGCCCAGAGCTCCTCCCTTCTGAGTTCCAGGCTCAGCTTTCCAATACTCCGCTTGACTTCTCCAGCCAAGCGTCTGCTCAGCACCTCAGCCTCGGACTGGCCAAAGGGATCCATACCCCCAACCCCAACTGGGACGTGGTAATCCAAGCATGTGACCATGGCCTTGGAATACTCTGGGGTTCACACCACCACCACCACCACTCCCATACACACATGCATGCACATGCACACGCACACACAGTTCATCTCTCAACAAGTCCTGCTGGGGCCTCCACCAGCAATGCCCCAAGGTCTCTGCCTCCCCCATAATCACATCTGGCTGTTTTGCTCCTAGACCACAGCAGCCTCGGGAATGTAGGCCCTGCCTTCTATCTCTGCACTCCCTCCAACCCATCCTGCATTCTACCAAACAATATTCACAATATTTACCTGAGTCACACCTCTGCTCAAAAATCTGCAGGGATCTCCAAAGAAATCAAATCTCCTCAGCCTGGCATTCAGAATCTTCCACTCGCTGGCTCCAAAGCACACCCAATCTGATTTCTTACTACTACCTTTGAACACACCCCACCCATGCCAAACAGATCCCCTCATTGCTGATTCTGCCCCTTACTCCTATCAGCTTCCTCCCACCCCATGAAGCCCTCCTTGATGAGTCTCTTGTCCTATCGTCTCACCTTTCTCCTCCTGCCACGGTGAGAAGTGTAGAGGGGCAGTCATTGGGTCTGAGGGCTGGAGCCAGCTTCTCCACTTACTGGCTCTGTGACCTTAGGCAAGTCACTTAACCTCTCTGAACTTTAGTCTCCTTAGCTCCAAAGTCAAGATAGTATACTTCACAGGGTATACTGGGAAATCACTTTGTACATGTTAAGTAATACTCAGATAGGAGGGATCCAGTTACACTGCTGAGCCTCTTTTCATGCATACATCTTGCCTACTTTTTTCCCTTCCATAGCGTCTAGTTCACAACAAGAACTCACCAAAGATGGTGGGGGAGGCATTTGAGGCCTCTGGGGTGAGGCGTTTCTGGCATCTAGAATGCCCTATGGGAGCTGCAGAGCTCACTTCTGCCTCCCCCCTCAGTCTGCACATCCCTAAGATGAGGGGGCTGGACTAGGAGGACGGTGGATGGCACCTGCGGTCCTCCTGCAGCAGCAGCGGGGTCCTGAGGGGAAGCCTGAGGGCCGAGAGCAGGGAGAAGCGGGTGTTCCTCTGTTTCTAGCTGTTTCTGGGAAGTGTTCCTGATGGAGAGAAATCAAGTGAAAAGGGAGGCTGGGAGTGAGTGTTTCCATCTCCTAACTACAAGGGCCACCTTATTGCCGGGAGGGGGCCTCCTCGCCCGAACCTCTGCCGTCTTCTCAATGGCAACCGAGAGCTTCCCATTTACACCCCGAATAAAATCTGAACATTTTACTGTCACCACCAAGGCCCTGCATGACCTGGCCCCTGCCAACCTCCCTAACCTCACCCCCTCCACACCCTGCACTCCCTCTCTGTCCCGCTGGAACGGCCACTCCCTGCCCCTGAGGGCCCTTCCTCGTGCCCTTCTTTTGGCCTCGAATCCTACACAGCCCTGGTTAATGCCCATCATGCTTCAGGTGCTGGCTCAAAGGTGGCTTCCCCAGAACCCCAATCGCTGCACCCCCTATATTTTGGGATCCCTATAGTATGCTCTCACCGCTCACGGTCCTTTCTCTCTGCAGCTCTTTCACAGTTCCTAATTACACGTTGGCATACGTATGGGTTTAATGTTTGTCCCCCAACCAGAATGTAAGCTCCGTGAGGGCTGGGAGCAGGCCCATTTCACTCATATTTAATCCCCAGCAATAAACCTAGCGCATAGTAGGTACTCAATAAAGATTTGAGGAATGAATGAGTGAGTGAACGGGAAAGCTGAGATAACTTTTCAATCATGCAGAAGATCCTTAGCACCACGTGGGCTGACCACCCTGTGGGCCTATCTCCCCATAATCCCCTCTATACTCCTGCCCTCATCCCTCGCCATCATCTGCCCACACCCTGCTCATCCTTACTGGACGCGGGCGAAGGGGCCGCTCCACATGACTTTGGCTGGCCTGGACCTCACACTGAGACTGGCTGGGCCTGGGCTTGTGGAGAATAAACAGTTCTAATCCAGACGGGCCCTGCTTTGCCCAGGAACTGGGCTTAGACATGTAGAATTCTGTGAATCTGATTTCCCCAGGCCCCAGGCCCCTCCCGGAGCAGCAGCCTCTGCTCCCCTGGTGGGGCCTCTGGACAGAAGCCAGGACTCTGCCACCCTCGGGGTCTTTCGCCTCCCACAGCTCTCGGGCCCCCCAGCTCATAATCTCTCCTCCAAGATGTAAAAATATGTTTCAAGGCACTAACTAGGGAGGTCATTACTTCAAAGACCCTCTTGGCAAATTCTTTTATTGGCCCCAGTTTGAAAAGCCAGAGTCTTCTTTTAATGGGGCTCCTTCGAGCAGGGCCCACCTGTGAAAATACTGCCCTCTTCAGGGACTGAGCCGGGCAGGGAAGGGCAGGCGCCAGGCCCCTCAGCTGTTCCCAGAGGAAGGGTGGGGAGGAGGTTCGGAAGAGCTTAAGGAATGGTCTTTTCCTAAAGAGAGGGAAACTCCTCCTGGCCAAAGACTCCAGATGGGAATTAACACTTTCAGGGCCTGGTTTAGGGACCAGCGGCATTCTGGGCCCACGCGCACTCTCCTTAGTAGAAATTCAGTGTACTAATGGGACCTAGCTGAAAACATTTATCCCTCCCCTCCCCAGCCCTCCGGGCAGATGTCCTTGCCTCCCATCTCCCAGTGAGGAAAAGCAGTGGAATGGACATCCCTGGATCTCCTGTCCCCAGACTACAGGGATCCTTGTACCCAGCCCATCCTGACCTCAGTCCCTCCCCTCTGGTTAACACGGGGGAGCTGTCCACTCCCAGCCTCCGCCGCCTCTGGGCTCCATCCCCAGGGAGAGTCACACGGGCATCTCCTCTGCCTTCTCAGGGGCATCCTTCTTGCAGTTGGCACCCCTGCCCTCCCTGCTGCCCTGAGATTTAATCTCCCACTCTCTATGTGCCCGTCCTGTCAGCATTTATGGTGCTCCAGCGTCTGTCATGTTAAGACTACGCAGCTCCAGCTGCTCCCCTCACTCTTTCTTCCATTTGCAGCCAACTTCTTGGCAGTACATGCACTTTTGCTGTCTTTCTTTCCTCGCCCTTGCTTTCTCCTCAATCCATAGTAGTGTGGCTTCTGTCCCCACCATTTCCTGAAACTGCTCTCTCCAATTCCCCAAAGGCATCCTAGTTGCTAAATCCAATTGCAGGAGCACATGGCCCTGTCTCTCCATCTTGAAATGCTCCTTTCCCCGCCTTTCTCAGCACAGCACCCCTGTGTTGGCTCCCACCCTCCGGCTGTACCTTCCCTTTCTCCATCACAGCCCTCTTCACAATTCTGTGTTTAACTCTCCTCCTTTTTTCTTCTCACTCCACACTCTCCCCAGGTGAGCTCATTCACTCCCATGGCTTTAGTGACTAGAATCTTTATCTACAGCCCAGAGCTCTCTCCTGAGCTTTGGACCTATTCATTCATTCATTCATTCATTCATTCATGCACTCACTCACTCACTCACTCAACAGATTGAGCACGCACCACACTCAGGCACTGTTCTCAGGAACAAAATAGACCAAGCCCCTGCTCTTGCAGGCCCAAGAGACAAGCACTGGACAAGGAACAAGGGCTCTCCATGCAGGATACATGCTAACAGAGGAATGGTCCAGTGTGACTGGGGGGGGAGGCGGGCTGCATCTGTCAGGGTTAAGTCAGGAAGCAGAGGATTAAGAGTATTAAGAAATGAGGGATCTGTTATAGGAATAAGACACTACAAATTCGTGCGGAAAGCTAGGGCAGCAAAAGTCCTGAAGGGGGAGTTGGAGGATCAGAAGAAAGTCGCATAACAGCCCCCTGAAGCCAGGTGTGCCCAGCCAGGAGTGGCTCTGAGGGAAGTGGGTGGAGAAGTCTGGGGAAGGCTATTTCCTCTACATCTGGTGGTGAGCAGGGCTGGAAGTGGAGAAGAATATTCAGAGATCCGTCAGCTCTCACCTGGATTACTGCTGAGTCTCCTCATTGGTCTCCCTGACACCCTTCTTATCTCGTTCCAATGTGTCCTTCACAGCCGGGCCTAAGCAGTCTTTCTGAAACGCAGCCCTAACCTGTCACTCCCTTCCTGAAACTGCTTCCTGCTCCCCACTACCTTCCAGATAGCATTTAGACTCCTTGGCAGGCTGACAGAGCCTACGATGGCCCCGCCTACTACACCAGCCTCCCTCTGTGTCTTCTCCAGCCTGCCCCCATCCCATGCTCACTCCCGTTCTCCAGGTCCTCACTAGATAAAAGTTCTTCCAGCTTCTCACGCTCTCCCTCTCTCCCACACTTCGGAACACCGTCTTCCCCTCACATTCTTTTCCTGGCCAATTCTCACTCACCCTGCGGGACTCAGACACCTCCTCCTCCAGGAAGCTCTGTGACACCCACCCCACAGACATCTGGGCCTTTCCTACGCGATCCCCCACTTTCTGTATCCTGTATTTCCCTCTCTTTGCCCTTGTCTCAGGCTCAGGTACCTGCAGGCCGGCTTGTCCCTGTGCCTCACTTGATTGGGCAAGTCATGAAGAAAGAGGCCTCACTGTGACCAGTCTGTGCCTGGGGCGTTGTAGGTGTTTGATACGTATTTA
Organism: Ceratotherium simum simum; assembly: GCF_057802395.1. Classification (NCBI taxonomy): domain Eukaryota; kingdom Metazoa; phylum Chordata; class Mammalia; order Perissodactyla; family Rhinocerotidae; genus Ceratotherium; species Ceratotherium simum. The sequence continues at coordinate 14,623,284 of NC_141910.1, read as the reverse complement.
TTGAATTAACAGAGGTTTACAAGAGCTGTGCAATAAAACATAAATAAGATTATTCTGTAATGTTCTTGTAAAAAGCAGAATACAAAATTTTGTGTATATTGAGATTGCAATTTGCAAAATCAATGGAAGAAAAATGTATGCACAGTTAAAGCAAAAGGGCGGTGGAAGGAACCTGATGTAGTTGTTAAGAAAGGTTTACCTCCATCTGGTGAGACTACGAGTGACTTTTCTTCTTTCTACATTTCAGTTTCAAACTGTTCTTTAAAGTTAAAAAATTTTACCATTAAATATTTTTCAAAAGCAATAACTTGCTCTCTTACCACCTACTTCTATTTTTGTATCCACATTCCTTCCTAACCACATTTGTTCTGTACTTCCAAGGATGAAGATCTCTGTCTTGGGCAGAGAAAGCCAAATTTTTCCTTTCAGTAGGAGTTGACTGACCTGTCTTCTCTCTGTCATCTGTTCCCAGATACCATCTGCCAGAAAACATGTTCCCATCCCTTCCTTATTCTTCCTGCTTTGTGTGACAAAAAGTAATCAAGAGGGTTTCAAGTTGTGTCAGAATGACATGCTGATGGATATTTATAGAGACATAAATGGCCCAGGTGTGGACTCCCAAACCTGGCTTTCAACAATAAGCTTTCTCCAGAATCCCCAAAGGGAACATAAACACAGAAGACAAAATGAGGCAAGGGACCTCATTGTTCCCACTGGTTTAGAGTTTGCCCTAAACCCAGTGTGGAGCTGAGCCAGGTCTCCTTTGGCCATGCTGGGTGACCTCCTGTTCAAGTGAACCCAGCCTCAGATGCCGGAGCTCTTGCCATGTGAGGAAGGGCAACCTCGAGCACTCCTGTTCAGGGAAGAAGAAGAGGGTGCGCAATGAAGAGAGTGTTGGCCCTAGACCCCAGAGCAGCAGTGATCTGCAAGGCCCACACCGGCAGTGGGAGCATCACTAGGTTTACTCGACTAGCCAGCCCGGTGAAAGTAAGCAACCACTGAAACCAGGAGAGAAAGTGGTCCACACCTTTGACACTGTGGACCAACCTTTGACCTTGAGCATCCTCATAATAAGAGGGAGAAGGAAGGAGAAAATCAGATAGAAGCCTGGTCCTCCTACTAGGAACCAATGCTTAAGTTGACTTTTTGCTTTTTTTTAAGTCTGAATTCATTCTGAAATCTGGTTTTCTTTAGATGAACCACTCTCCATCTTTGCTTATGCCTTATTTTATCTGCGTTTATGAGAAAATTCCCTTGGGAGCTTTATATGAAATCATTTGGAATAATTTCTCAACACCTCATATCCCTCTTAGGACACCTTTCTTTGTTTTTATTGTTTCAGGCCATATTAAGACGTGGATTTGATCTCATAGGAAAAGGGTGAACCTTGAGAGTTGCCAAGTAGTGGATGGACTTGGTTGGTTTAGTGCTTGGAAAGAACATTCTAACTTAAGATCAATGTAAAGAATGGGTAAGGGTCGCTGAGAATCGTGGTGGGGATTGTTGTTAAGAGGCCTTTGAAGTAGTTGAATGAGAGATAACAAAAGCCTGGACTAGGGCAATTTGAGGAGGTGGGTCCCAGGAAGTAGAGAAAGGTTTGAGAGCCATTTCTGAGGTGGAGCTGATGGGACTGGATGGGGAGTTTAGGTTATGTCCAAGGTTATAGCTTGAGAAATCAAGTGCCGAGTGACAAGTCTACTCAAGACATGTAACACAGAAGGAGAGGTAGGCATTTGAGGAGAGGATAATGAGTCTGAGGTACCTGAGGGATATCCAAGTAGAAATTTTCAATGGATATTTGAAGATGTGGGCCTGGAACTTGGGATAAGATTGGGAATGTGGATGATATAGATGTGGATCTAGATCTAGATTTAGATCTAGATACAAGTGCAGATACAGACACCAATGTGGATATATGTGAGAGACACAGACAGAGATGGAGATGGATCTAGATATAGCTTAACAAATGGCAATCAGAGCCCAAACTAGGATGTTTCCAAGAATTTCTCAAGGAAGAAATGATGGTAATTGGTGACCTCTAAAGCATATGTGATAAAAGCATATAAGCAGTTAAAAATGATTCCAAATATTTGATTCTTGTGGTCCGGAAGAAGAGTGGTCCCATTGGTGGAAACAAAAAAGACCAGGCTATGGGGGGAAATGATGACTGGTTTCAGAGTTGTTGAGTTTGAGATACTGATGGGATGTGCAACTGGAGACGCTAAGCAGGCAGATTTAGGACCAGAGCTCTGGTGGAGTCAGCCTGGAAATGTAGAATTTGGAGTCATGAAATCATAAGATGCTAGAGCTGGAAGGAATTTTAGACTCCATCTAATCCAATGCCTTCCTTTTATAAATGAGGAAACTGAGACCCAGATAGGTTAAAGGCCCTCGTCAAGCTCACACAGCTTTTGCTAGCAGAACCAGAAGTAGAACTGTAGTCTCTCTATTCTCAGTTCAGAACTTCTGTTACCTCCAAAGAGATGGGTGTGGAGAGTATGAAGCTGGATAAGACAGCTTTCTGAGGGAGGAGTACACAGGGCTATGGTAATGTTAAATCATAGCAACTCTGAGAGGTTTGAAATGGTTACATTAGAACACTTAGTTAGAAGTGACAGAAATTCATTTCAAACTATCTCAAAGCATTAAAGCAGAAATTCATGTAACCAACTCATAGTGAGAATAGGAATGGACCTTGCCTTCAGGGACAAGGGACCAAAACACCATCTGGACTGTTTCTTTCACGCATATCTCTTCTCTGTGTATGAGCTTGATTCTCTCAGACTAGCTTTCCCCCCTGAGAGAGATATGGCCACAGGCTTATACCAGACTCTCCTCCTTGTAGCTTTTGGCCCATGAGGGAAAAGGGCTTTCCCAGGGAGGGGCTTTGATTGGCCAGCTTGCATCACATCCCAATACCTGACCAAAATGCTGTGGTCCACAAGACATCACATGACTACGACCAAGAAATTGTGTCTTATCAGAAGAGACAATTGCGGGGGAGGAATGCTGGGAAAAAAGAATCAACAGCCCCTCTAATATACTCCCCAAAGTTTGAACACAGACCAGAAAGCCTGAGAATCAAGGGATAAGCCAGACGAGAGAGATGAATGAGGGAAGGCTTAGGGCACAAACCAGGCGATTTTTAAGTTAAGAGTCTGGGAACTAAAGGAGATCTCTGTCTCCAAAGGATGACGAATGAGGGAGGGGAAAATAGGAAAGGATTGGGTGAGTGGAGTAGGATAGAGGAGAGAAAATAGACAACTAGTATATCAATCACCATTTGGAATTGAGGTCACACTAAATCCAGGAGACCTGTGCCTAGAGAAGAGCCAGAAAGGGCTCTTTCTTCAAGGATAGGAGGGCACAGGGAGGGAAACATGACTGGCTAGATGGGCAGTCAGACAGACGAGAAGAGCCAAGGAGAGGATCAAGAACAGAGATCCCCTAGATAAAGTTCTCTGGGAAATAAGCAGTAATCATTACAACCACAAAAACATGGATCGTTCTTTGACAGGGTTACTAGGCCAGTAGATTTAGCATGAAAAAAACATAGAGGTGCAAAAAGAAAAATAACCTTTAATCACAATTTCCAGAGGAAATGTTGTTGAATTTCATACATTACTTTCATAAATACTTATCTTTTTTTGTGTGTGTGTGAGGAAGATCAGCCCTGAGCTAACATCCACGCCAATCCTCCTCTTTTTGCTGAGGAAGACTGACCCTGGGTTAACATCTGTGCCTATCTTCCTCCACTTTATATGGGACGCTGCCACACCATGGCCTGACAAGTGATGCCTCGGTGCGCTCCCGGGATCCAAACCCGGGCCGCCAGCAGCGGAGCGCGCACCCTTAACCAGAATGCCACAGGGCCGGCCCCCATAAATACTTATCTTTTTTAAGATTTAAGTTAAAATTGAATCTTACTGTACAAATCTTTTTTACCTTGCCTTTCAGTTAACAATAATAGACATCTTTTCATGTCAACGCTTATATTTCTACCACAATAGATTTAGTGGCTGCATATAATTCTATTGTACCCGTATATCATCATTTGTTTAATCCTCTACTGGGGCCATTTCCAATTTCTTATAATTTTCTATAGCTAAATCTTGTTCACATGACCCTTAACTTAGGACTTAGAACAAATCTCCTAGAAATAAAATTCCTTGGATATGGGAGCATGCATACTATAAAAAACAAAATTGCCCTTCAGAAAGGTTGTACCACTTTACATTGCCATTGGTGATAAATAAGTGGCCTATTTCTTTGTTATTTTGCTAGCAGTATTCCTTTCCAGCTATTACTGGCAAAAATAATACATTTGTCTCATATTGGGAATATAAGAGTCCCTGTGTAAATATTTGGGAGCCAGCTGAGGGATAAAGGAAAAGGATTTTATTTTGTGGATTTTTACTGGATTGTTTTCTTCTAATCAATAGATTCTAAGAGTTCTTTATATGTTCTTGATACAAGCACTTTGTCAGATATATCTATTGTAATATTTCTTCCTAGCCTGTGGCTTATCTTTTCATTTTCTTGATTTTTTTTAAAATAGCAGTTTTTCATTTTGATGATTAGTTTTTCAACTTTCTTCTTCCATGGTTTATGCTTTTTGCTTACCCCAAAGTCATGAAGATTATTTCCTAAAGATTTCTTCTAAAAGTTTTATAGTTTTAGGGCCGGCCCTGTGGCTTAGCGGTTAAGTGCGCGCGCTCCACTACTGGCGGCCCGGGGTTCGGATCCTGGGCGCGCACCGACGCATGGCTTCTCCGGCCATGCTAAGGCCACGTCCCACATACAGCAACTAGAAGGATGTGCAACTATGACATACAACTATCTACTGGGGCTTTGGGGGAAAAAAAGAAAGGAGGAGGATTGGCAATAGATGTTAGCTCAGATCCGGTCTTCCTCAGCAAAAAGAGGAGGATTAGCATGGATGTTAGCTCAGGGCTGATCTTCCTCACAAGAAAAATAAAAAGTTTTATAGTTTACCTTTTACATTTAGGTCCATGATCCATTTTCAGTAACATTTTAGTGTGGTGTTGAGGTAAGAGTCGAGGTTTCATTTTTTTTTTCCGCGTGAATATCCAGTTGATCTAGCACCATTTGTTGAATAGACTATCCTTTTCCTCATTGAATTAGCTTGTTCCTTTGTTGCAAATCAATTAGTCATATATGTGTGGGTCTACTGCTGAACTCTATATTCTGTTCCATTGATCTACATATCTACCCTTACACTAATACGACACTGTATTAGTTAGTTACTTAATAGTAAGTGTTGAAATCACCATCTATTATTTTTTTAACTTCTTGAATTAACAGCTTATTAAAATTTTATTTTTATTTTTTCTTGTTTAACAATGAAAGCATTTAGGATTACAAATTTGCCTCTGAATAAAGCTTTGGGTGCATCTTTGTTACATAGGATGAACTTAAGCCAGGTATTAAAACGTATTTTAAAGCTAAAATAATTACAACTTATATTAATCGCCAAAAGAACAAAAAGATATTTGAGTTTAAAAAGAATTTAGAAAGTGACTGATTAAAGAAAAGTAGCAAAAGAATGATAATTTTCATGTGTAAAGTCTCAGCCCTTTGCAGCACTGGCCCCAACTCTCAGGCATTCCTAAGACCCGCTAAGGAGTATTTGTGTATATTCCCATGAATCTGTTCAAGCTGCTGGTCACTGCTGGCCTCAGTTGCTCTAAAACACACAGCTGCTAATGGCCTCCACTACCTTGCACTGCTCCCCATGGGCCCCACCAAGCCATGCTGCTTAAGTTGCCCCCTACTGCTCTGAGCCGCACTACCGGTGACCCTAGTTGTTCCTCAGGGCTCTCTTCTCCTCCTTCTATTTTCCTCTCTTTCCCCAGAGGCTTTTTCCTGACCATTCACCCTGGCAACTAATGTGCTCAATGTGAACTGTACTGAGATTAGCTCAAAATCTCTTCCAGGGTGAGAAGAATTCTCCTTCCCAAGATGGCACACTGAGTGTGGAGTGGGGAAGGTGGGAAGGGTATGTCCTACACCAGGATCACTTGGGATCCTAAAATATTATGCAGTTTTATGAAAATGGCTTACTTCTCAGGCTTGGGCCTTTCAGAATTTTACTGCTCTTTTAAAAATACAGTGTTATAAAAGTAACACATACTCAATGTAGACCATCTGGAACATGCAGGAAAGGACAGAGAGACATAAAAATTATCTGTAATTCACTACTCCTATGAATGCTATTAATATTTTTCTATGCATATTTTTAACTTAATTAAGAATCAAATTATTCCTACAGTTTTATATCCTGCTATGATAAGTTAATATTATTTTGGAAACATTGTCCTGTTTCATTTAATTTCTTTGAAAATTCTACTTTGATGTCTATTTTTCCATAGATATACCATAATGTAACCATCAACTGTTGTTGATTATCTAGACTACTTCCATTTTGTTCTTATAAATAATGTGTTCTATGCATCCTTTAATCACATCTGCATTATTTATTATTTCTCTGTAATAAATTCCTAAAAGTGGAATTACTAGTTGAAAAAGTATAAATCTTTATGAAGCTCTTGATACAGAGGGCAAATTGTTTTCTAGAAAGTTTTTTATCGGTTCATACTCCCACTAGCTGTGAAAAACAGTATTATATAACACCCTTGCAAGCATTATTTTTTTCAATCTTTGTTGATTTCATAGGCTAAAAAAGACACCTCACTCTTGCTTTAATTTGCATATTTTGATTACCAACCATGTTAAAAAGTTTTTAGTGTATTTATTAACCTTTCATAACTTTATTTCAAAGCTCTTTATATGTTAAGAACTTTATATCTTTTTGACATGTTTGTTGGAGATATTGTTCAATGTTCTAAATTGTCCATGGGTATTTGAAAATAGTACATATTCTTTTTATCTAGGATGCAAATTTTACATTACTGCTTAAACTGTTTAGAAGGATAGTGGTTGGTTAAAAACATCTCAAGAATGTTTGCTTTTATAAATCTTTTCCTACGATTCTGATAGGTTTGCTTTGTGCCTTTTGATGCTATAGTGTTTGGAGCATTAAGCATTGATAGGGTTCTGAAAGGAAACAGATGGTCCACTCTAAGTGGGTAATGTGAGGAGGGTTTAATCAAGGGATTATATGCAAAGGTATGGTTCTGGTGCAGTGAAACCACAAGTGGTAGAACAATACCTTAGAGCTAGAAATGGCAGGGGACTGTCATCTTTCTTAGGCTGGAGGGGGCAAGGTGAGAGCAGATAGGGGAACCTGGAAATAGGGAGGGCCATGTGGAAAGGACTCTTCTATAGAACTGTGACCTCATGGGAGGGACAAAGCCAACTTGTGGCATTCTTGCAGGAAGGCTTCTGGGGAACTAAGTACCCCAGCCCCACCTTCCAAACCACCTCCCTCCCAATCACTTGCTGGTGCTCTCCATTGGCCAAACCCAAATGGAAGCAGAAAACAAGGCAGCTGTCAATGTGGCCCTTACAGGTCAGCCTCCTGGGGCCCAGATCACCAAGGAGATGCTTGAAAATTTCAACTGTGAGCTAAGAGTAAGGGAAAAATGCATAGACACCGGGCAGAGGCTGCAAGCTGTCCCCTAATATCCATTTCTTTCTGCTCTATAGTTACAGAACTCTCAATTTTCACCTGGGCATGTGGCTGCTCAGAATAAAGTCTACATTTCCCAGACTTTCTTGTAGCTGGGGTGGCAATGAGACTAAGCTCTGGCCAATAGGATATGCAAGGAAGTGATGTAGACAACTCTGGTCATTTCCTTGAAGGATGGAGCATGAGCCTTCTTTCCCCTTCCTCCACCCTGCTGCATGGAGCATGGATGTGGTGGAGAGTCACCTTGGACCACAGAGATCCTGGAGAAATGGGGTCCCTGGACCACCTGGATTGTTTATCTCCAGACACTAGATGAGAAAGACATAAACTTCTCTTAGAATTTGAATAGACCAATCACCAGTAAGGAGATCGAAACAGTAATCAAAAACCTCCCCAAAAATAAAAGTCCAGGACCAGACGGCTTCCCTGGTGAATTCTACCAAACATTCAAAGAAGACTTAATACCTATCCTTCTCAAACTCTTCCAAAACATTGAGGAAGGGGGGAAGCTCCCTAACTCATTCTACGAAGCTGACATTACCTTGATACCAAAACCAGACAAGGACAACACAAAAAAAGAAAATTACAGGCCAATATCACTGATGAACATCGATGCGAAAATCCTCAACAAAATACTAGCAAATCGCATACAACAATACGTTAAAAAGATTATACACCATGATCAAGTGGGATTTATTCCAGGTATGCAGGGATGGTTTAACATTCGCAAATCAATCAATGTAATACACCACATTAATAAAATGAAGAACAAAAATCACATGATCATCTCAATAGATGCAGAGAAAGCATTTGACAAGATCCAGCATCCATTTATGATAAAAAACTCTGAATAAAATGGGTATAGAAGGAAAGTACCAACATAATAAAGACCATATATGAGAAACCCACAGCTAATATCATCCTCAATGGTGAAAAACTGAAAGCTATCCTCTAAGAACAGGAACCAGACAAGATGCCCACTGTCACCACTCCTATTTAACATAGTATTGGAAGTCCTAGCCAGAGCAATCAGGCAAGAGAAAGAAATAAAAGGGATCCAAATTGGAAAGGAAGAGTGAAACTGTCACTATTTGCAGATGACATGATTTTATATATAGAAAACCCTAAAGAATCCACCAGAAAACTTTTAGAAGTAATAAACGAATCACGGTAAAGTTGCAGGATACAAAATCAACATACAAAATCCTCAGTTGCATTTCTGTACACTAACAACGAAGTAAGCAGAAAGAGAAATTAAGAATACCATCCCATTTACAATTGCAACAAAAAGAATAAAATACCTAGGAATAAACTTAACCAAAGAGGGGAAGGATCTGTACACAGAAAACTATAAAACAATTCTGAAAGAAATTGAAGAAGACACAAAGAAATGGAAAGATATTCCGTGCTCTTGGATTGGAAGAATTAACATAGTTAAGATGTCCATACTTCCTAAAGCCATCTATAGATTCAATGCAATCCCTATCAAAGTTCCAACAACATTTTTCACAGAAATAGAACAAAGAATCCTAAAATTTATATGGGACAACAAAAGACCCCGAATAGCTAAAGGAATCCTGAGAAAAAAGAACAAAGCTGGAGCTATCACACTCCCTGATTTCAAAATATACTACAAAGCTATAGTAACCAAAACAGCATGGTACTGGCACAAAAACAGACACACAGATCAATGGAATAGAATCGAAAGCCCAGAAATAAACCCACACATCTATGGACAGCTAATCTTTGACAAAGGAGCCAAGAACATACAATGGGGAAAAGAAAGTCTCTTCAACAAATGGTGTTGGGAAAACTGGATAGCCATATGCAAAAAAATGAAAGTAGACTCTTACCTTACACCATACACAAAAATTAACTCGAAATGGATTAAAGACTTGAATGTAAGACCTGAAACTGTGAAAGTTCTAGAAGAAAACATAGGCAGTACGCTCTTGACATCAGTCTTAGCAACATCTTTTCAAACACCACATCTGACCGGGCAAGAGAAACAATAGAAAAAATAAACAAATGGGACTACATCAAACTAAAAGCTTCTGCACAGCAAAGGAAACCATCAACAAAACGAAAAGACAACCTAACAATTGGGAGAAGATATTTGCAAACCATACATCTGATAAGGCTTAATCTCCAAAATATATAAAGAACTCATGCATCTCAACAACAAAAAACTACCAACCCAATTAAAAATGGGCAAAAGACCTGAACAGACATTTCTCCAAAGAAGATATACAGATGGCCAACAGACACATGAAAAGATGTTCAACATCATTAACTATCAGGGAAATGCAAATCAAAACTACAATGAGATATCACCTCACGCCCGTCAGAATGGCTATAATTAACAAGACAGGAAACAACATGTGTTGGAGAGGTTGTGGAGAGAAGGGAACTCTCATACACTGCTGGTGGGAGTGCAAACTGGTGCAGCCACTATGGAAAACAGTATGGAGATTCCTCAAAATCAGCGATAGAACTACCATATGATCCAGCTATTCCACTGTTGGGTATTTATCCAAAGAACTTGAAAACACCAATTTGCAAAGGTACATGCACCCCTGTGTTCATTGCAGCCTTATTCATGATAGCCAAGACTTGGAAGCAACCTAAGTGCCCATCAAGAGGCGAAATGAAAAAAAAGCTGTGGGATATATACACAATGGAATACTACTCAGCCATAAGAAACGATGAAATCCAGCCATTTGTGACAACATGGATGGACATTGAGGGCATGATGCAAAGTGAAATAAGTCAGAGGGAGAAGGTCAAATACCGTATGATTTCCTTCATTAAGTAGTAGATAATAACAACAATAAACAAACACATAGGGACAGAGATTAGATTAGTGGTTACCAGAGGGAAGGGGGAGGGAGGAGGGTGAAAGGGATAATTGGGTACATGTGTGTGGTGATGTGTTGTAATTAGTATTTTGGTGGTGAACATGATGTAATCTATGCAGAAATAGAAGTACAATGATGTACACCTGAAATTTTTACAATGTTATAAACCAATGTTACTGCAATAAACAAAAAATTAAAAAAAAAAAAAAAAAAAAAAAGAAATGTGTTTATAAATTCCCAAATTAAAAAAAAAAAAAAAAAAAAAAAGAAAGACATAAACTTCTCTTAAATTTAAGTCATTGTTGTTTTGGGTGTTACGCCAAGCCTAATTTCTAACTACTTCAGATATGAAGGAGCAGAATTTCAGCCATCCATTTAAAGGGAAAAAGAGAATAGAGATTAAGATTATCTGAACACCTACTATATGTTTTCACCTATATTATTGCATTTAATCCCCCCAATATTCCTGCAAAATGGGTGCTATTATCCCTATTGTTATTCATGAGAAGACTGAGCCTCAGTTAGCTTAACAAACTTGCTCACAGTCACACAGCTAACACAGCTAAAATCCTGACGAGACTGAGGTTTGAACCAGGGCATATCTATCTGCCTCCAAAGCCCTGGTTCCTTTCAGGTCAATCTCCTGAAGATGAGTGAACAAAAAAGAGAGACTCCCAACTGGGCCAAGAGCAAGATTATGTACACGTCTTACTCGCCTCGTATTCTGTAGAACCAGTGTGCTTCTGGGAAACAAATAGATAAACCATAACACCTTGTCATCATAACAACTGTTGCTTACAACTCAAATTCATTCTTCAGCTCTGAGGAATGGCCGGGAGCCCTCAGCTCTGGGGACGTATGAGTAATAGGAAATGCAAGCACTCTAGCCTCCTGCTGTCAAAGAGAGAGGCCTTGGAAGACTAAGACACGCCATGCACAAAGTCGTACATTTATGACTCACATGCCGTTGCCAGCGCCATCCTAACAACTTCCTTGATTCAGAGAAAATGACATTCCCCGATGAGATTCCATTTCTCTTATTTGCATACCAGTGGTGGGAAACAGGAGAAAAGAATTATAGAAGCTTTGGATTGTTTTTATACTTCTCAAGGATAGTAAAAAAATGAATTGGGATAGGGAATGTGTCCGGTTTCTGGGTATCATTGGGTTGTCATTTTTACTTAACTAGGGCTCCACAGTTGTACATTCCTGGGCTTTCTTTCAGATGACAACTTTGGACGAGCACTTTGTGAGGTGCACTGTGAAATTAACCCATCTCTAAAAATAGTCAAGTTGTCACTGCTATTGTCTAGCATGAGCCCTCATTATCCATGCCAAGGTGCATATTGCGTGTACTGCTGAAGCTTCCAGTCCTTGGAGGAACAAAGCCTCCTTGAGTCCTATGTAAAAAGAAAAAGAATGACCCCTTCTCCATCTCTTTGCCATTTGGCCCCAAAACAACTCTGGATGTTGGTGTTCTTTCCAAGTTTCTCTTTAAACTAATTTATGCACTTCTCTCTTCTAAGGTATAGGTATGAGGTGTAGGTTGAGGTTCATTTTTTGCACATGAATGTTGAATTGTTATGACACCGTTAGTTGGAATGACTATCCTTTCTTCATTGAGGTGCTTTTGCACCATTGTCAAAAATCAACTTACCAACCTCACATCATAAACAAAAAATTAGCTCAAAATGGACTAAAGATCTAAATATAAATATGAGAGCTAAAACTATAGAATTCTTATAAGTAGATGTATAAATCTCCATGACCTTGGTTTCAGAGATATGACAACAAAAACACGAACAATAGAACAAAAATATAGATAAATTGGAATGCAACAAAATTAAAAACTCATGTGCATCGAAGGGCACTATCAAAAAAGTAAAAAGACAACCCACAGAATGGGAGAAAATATTTGCGAGTCATATATCTGATAAGAGTCTAGTATTCAGAATATATAAAAACTCTTATAATGTAACAGCAAAAAGACAAACAATCCAATTAAAAAACAGGCAAAGGACATGAACAGACATTTCTCCAAAATAGATACAAATGGCCAATAAGCACATGAAAAGATTTTCAACATCATTAGTCATTAGGGAAAGGGAAATCAAAACCACAATGAGATACCATTTCACAGTCACTAGAATGGTCAAAACAAAACAAAAACTGAAAATAACAGGTGTTGACAATGATGTGGAGAAATTGGAACCCTTACACATTGCTGGTGGAAATGTTAAATGGTGCAGCATCTATGGATAACAGTTGGGCAGTTCCTCAATTAGTTAAACATAGAATTACCATATGACCCAGAAATTCCATTTCTAATAGAATTGAAAACAGGTGTTCAAACAAAAACTTGTACACAGAGATTCATAGCAACTCTACTTACAATAGCCAAAAGGTGGAAACAAACCAAATATCCACTAACCAATGAGTGGATAAACCAAATGTGGTATATCCATACAATGGTATATTATTCAGGCATCAAAAGGAATGTAGTACTGATACATGCTGTAACATGGATAAACCTTGAAAACACTATACTAAGTAAATGAAGCCAGACACAAAAAGCCATATCTTATATGATTCTATTTATATAAAATATCCAGAATAGACAAATCCATAGAGAAGAAAAACAGATTAGTGGTGGCCAGGTGCTGGGGGCAGAGGGGAGTGGGGCCTGACTGCTTAATGGGGACAGTGTTTCCATTTGGGGTGATGAAAATGTTCTGGAATTAGATACTGGTGATAGTTGCACAATATTGTGAATGTACTAAATGCCACCGAATTGTGTCCTTTAAAATGATTAAAATGGTAAATTTTGTGTTATGTGTATTTTACCACACAAAAAAATAGCAATTGGCTGTGTTTGTGTGGGTCTACTTCTGGACTCTATATTGTGTCTCTGATTTATGCATCGATGCTTTCACTTATCTCATGCTATTGATTACTGTAGCTTTACAGTAAATTTTAAAATTAGGTGAAGTGATTCCCTCAGCTTTATTCTTCTTTTTGAAAGTTCTTTTGGCTATTCTAGCTCCTTGGCTTTTCATATAAATTTTTAATGGCTTTATGGAGATATAATCCCTTACCACTTAAATTCACCCATTTAAAATGTACAATTCAATGGTTTCAATATATTCACAGATATGTGCAACCATCACCACAGTCAATTTTAGAATATTTTTATCACTTCTAAAAGAAACCCCTTACCTTATAGCTATCATCTCCATACTCCCAGCCCTAAGCAACCATTAGTCTACTTTCTGTCTCTACAGATTTCCTCGTTCTGGACTTTCATATAAATGGAATCATATAATATGTGGTCTTTTGTGACTGGCTTCTTTCACTTAGCATAATGTTTTCATGGTCCATCCATGTCGGAACATGTATCAGTACTTCATTCCTTTTGATGGCTGAATAATATACCATTGTATGGATATACCACATTTTGTTTATCCATTCATCAGTTAATGGACATTTGGATTTTTTCCACTTTTTGGCTATTATAAATAATACTGATATAAACATTTATGTACAAGTTTCTGTGTAGATGTTTTCATTTCTCTTGGTTTTATATGTAGGAGTGGAATTACTGGGTCATATGGTAACTCTGTTTAACTTATTGAGGAGCTGAAAAACTGTTTTCCAAAGTGGCTGCATAATTTTGTGTTTCCACCAGCAGTCAATGAGGGTTCCAATTTCTCACTATTCTCACCACTTGTTTTTAGAGGACTTTTTGGTTGTAGCCATCCTAGTGCATGTGTAGTGGTATCTCATTGTGGTTTTGATTTGCCTTTCCCTAGTGTCTAGCGATGTTGAGCATCTTTTCATGTGTTTAGGTCACTTGTATATCTTCCTTAGAAATGTCTATTCAGATTCTCTGCCCATTTTTAATTGGGTCATTTGTTTTTTTATTATTGAGTTGCAAGAATTTTTTACATATTCTAGATACTAGATACTTTCACTTCCCTGATTATGTCATTTGAAGCACAATAGTTTTTAATTTTGTTGAAGTCCAATTTATCTATTCTTTATTTTGTTGCATATGCTTTTGGTGTCATATCTAAGACTCCTTTGCCAAATCCAAAGTCATGAAAATTTACCCCTATGTTTTTTTTCTAAGAGTTTTATAGTTTTAGCTCTTCATTTAGGTCTTCAATACATTTAGAGTTAATTTTTATGTATGGTATGAGGTTTATAAAAATTTTAGAACTAGGTGGTCTATATCTACAAAATTATCTTGATGGTATTTTGATCGAAATTGTATTAAATCTATAAATCAATTTTGGGAGACTTGACATCTTTACTTTGTTAAGTCTCCCCATCCGTGGACATAGTATATCTTTCCATTTTTTTAGATCCTTTTTATTTCTTTTCCCAATGTTTTGGTAAAACAAATTTTTCAAATTCTGTACTTGTGTTGTAAGATTTATATGGAATTATTTTTTGCAGCTATTGTAAATTTTTTTTGGGCTGGCCCGGTGGCGCAAGCGGTTAAGTGCGTGCACTCCGCTGCGGCGGCCTGGGTTCGCCGGTTCGGATCCTGGGCGCGCACCAACGCACCGCTTGTCAAGTCATGCTGTGGTGGCGTACCATATAAAGTGGAGGAAGATGGGCATGGATGTTAGCCCAGGGCCAATCTTCCTCAGCAAAAAAAAAAAAAAAACAGGAAGATTGGCAGATGTTAGCACAGGGCTGATCTCCTCACCAAAAAAAAAAAAATTTTTTTTAAATTTCCAGTTCCAATAGTTTATAATTATTTATTGCTGGTAGATATGAAATATGGATGGTTTTGTGTGTTAATCTGGTACTCTCCATACTTGCTAACCCATTTATTAGTTCTAGTTTTTCCTTGGATTCTGTGAGATTTTCTATGTCATCTATGAATAAGGAGACTTTTATTTCTTTCTTTTTGACCTGTGTGCCTTTTATTTCTTTTTATTGCCTTATTTCACTGGCTAGGACTTTTAGTGCAATATTGAGTAGGAGTGGTAAGAGTGAACCTTCTTACTTTGTCCCTGATCATAGAGAGAAAAACATTCAGTTTTTCATCATTAAGTGTGATGTTAGCTGTAGGCTTTCTGTAGATGTCCTTTATCAGTTAAGAAAGTCCACTTCTACTAGTAGTTTGCTGAAAGTTTTTATCATGAAAGGATGTTGAATTTTAGCAAATACTTTTTCTGCATCAATTGATAAGATCATATGATTTTTCTTATTTAAACTGTTAATATCGTATTGATTGATTTTCAAATATTGAACCAGTTTGCATCCCCTAGGATAAATCCAATTTGGTCATGGTGTATTGTTCTTTTTATATATTGCTGGATTCAATTTGCTAATATTTTGTTAAAGATTTTTCCTTCTGTGTTCATAAGAAATAATGTCTATAGTTTTCTTTCTGTTTCTTTGTGTGTGTGTATATGTATGCTTTCTTTGGTTTTGGTATCATGGTAATGTCAATCTATAAAATAAGTTGGGAAGTATTGCTTCCTCTTCTATTTTCTGGAACTGATTGTTTAAAATTGTTTTTTCTTTCTTTAAATGTTTAGTAGAATTCACCAGTGGAATTATTTGAGGCTGGGTATTTCTTTTTCAGAAGGCTTTTAATGAAAATTCAATGTATTTAATATTTACAGAACCCTTCAGATTATCTATTTAATCTTGGTAGTTTTTGGTTTTCAAGGATTTTATTTCATTACCGTTATTCAATGTGTGTGTTTAGAGTTGTTTATTTCCTTATTGTCCTTTTAATGACTGCAAGATTTGTAGTGTTATACCGTTTTTATCACTGATATAAGTAATTTGTGTCTTCTGTCTCTTTTTGTCAGGATTGCTGACAATTGTATTAATTTTATCAATTTTATTGATTTTTTTTAAGATTTTATTTATTTATTTTTTTCCCCCCAAAGCCCCAGTAGACAGTTGTATGTCATAGCTGCACATCCTTCTAGTTGCTGTACGCGGGACACGGCCTCAGCATGGCCGGAGAAGCGGTGCATCAGTGCGCGCCCGGGATCCGAACCCAGGCCGCCAGCAGCGGAGCGCGCGCACTCAACCGCTAAGCCACAGGGCCGGCCCTATTGATATTTTAAAGAACCAGCTTTGGGTTCATATATATATACCACATCTTCTTTATCCATTCATCCACTGATGGACCCTTAGATTGTTTCCACATCTTAGCTATTGTAAATAATGCTACAATGAACATAGGGTGCATATATCTTTTCTAATTAGTGTTTTCATTTTCTTTGGATAAATAACCAGAAGTGAAATTTCTGGATCATATAGTAGTTCTATTTTTAATTTTTTGAGGAACTTCTATAGTCTTTTCCTTAGTGGCTGCACCAATTTACATTCCCACCAACAGCGCACAAGGGTTCCCTTTTCTCTACATCCTTGCCAATACTTGTTATTTCTTGTCCTTTAGATAATAGCCATTCTGAAAGGTGTGAGGTGATTTATATATACCATGGAATACTACTCAGCCTTAAAAAAGAATGAAATCTTGCCATTTGCAATGACATGGGTGGACCTTGAGAATATTATGCTAAGTGAAATAAGAAACAGAGAAAGACAAATACTGTATGATTTCACTTACATGTGGAATCTAAAAAACAAAGCAAATGAACAAACAAGACAAAACAAAACTCATAGATACAGAGAACAGATTGGTGGTTGCCAGTGGGAAAGGGGATTGGGGAGGTGGGCAAAATAGGTAAAGGGGATCAAGAGGTACAAACTTCCAGTTATAAAATAAATAAGTCATGAGATGTAATGTACAACATGATGACTATAGTCAATAACATTGTATTGCAAATTTGAAAGTTGCTAAGAAAGTAAATCTTAAAAGTTCTCATCACAAGGGAAAAAAATTTTTGTAACTTTGTATGGTGACAGATGGTAACTAGACATTGTGGTGATCATTTCGCAATGTATACAAACGTCAAATCATTATGTTGTACACCTGAAACTAATATAATGTTGTATGTCAATTATACTTCAACAACAAAAAAAAGAACCAACTTTTGGTTTGATTGATATTTTTTGTGTTCTAAATTTCATTGATATCTGCTATTATCTTTATTATTTTTTTATTTCTGCTTGCGTTAAGCTTATTTTGCTGTAATTTTTCTAGTTTCTTAAACGTCTAAGCTTAGATTATTGATTTGAGAACTTTCTTCTTTTGTAATATATGCATATAATGCAATGAATCTCTCTCTAAACACTGCTGTAACTGCTTTCTACAAATTGTTAGGTTATATTTTCATTTTTGTTCATTTCAGAATATTTTCTATCCCTTGAGACTTTTTATTTGACCCATGCATTATTTAGAAGTATGTTTAATTCCCATGAATTTTGAGATTTTCCTGTTATCTTTCTATTATTGATTTCTAGTAAATTCCATTATTGACAGACAGCATACTTTGTATGATCTCAATTCTTTTAAATTTGTTAAGACTTACTATATGACCCAGGATAGGTCTATCTTGGTGAATGCTCCATAAGTACTTGAAAAGAACGTGAACTCTGCTGTTGTTGGGTGGAATGTTCTATAAATGTTAATTAAATATAATTGATGGTGTTGTTCAGTTCTATGCTGATTTTCTACCTCCGAGTTCTATCAATTACTCAGAGAAGAGTATTGAAGTCTCTAACTATAATTTTGAATTTGTCTATTTCTCCTTTCAGTCCCATTACTTTTTGCATCCTGTGTTTTGAAGCTCTTTATTTAAGTACATATGCATTTAGGATTGGTATGTCTTTTTGAAGAATTGACACTTTTATCATTATATAATGTTGCTCTTAATCTCTGGTAATTTTTTTTTTGTTCTGAAGTCTACTTCACCTGATATTATTAGAGCCACTCCAATTTTCATTTGATTGGCGTTTGTATGACGTATTCTTTTCCATCTTTCTACTTTTAACCTATACTATTATACGTTTTATTTATTCATTTTTGTATATTTATCATATAAGTATATTTATATATTATTGATTATTATTATTATTCAGTATTTATACTTTTATATTATTATATTTGAAGTGAATATTTTGTGCGCAGCATATGTTTTTAATCCATTTTTACAATTTCTGTGTTTTAAATGGTGTAGTTAGACCATTTACATCTAATGTAATTATTGACATCTTGGGATTTAACATCTATAATTCACTTTCTGTTTATTTCCTCACCTTTTATTCCTCTGTCCCTTTCCTGCCTTGGAGTTATTTGAACATTTCTCGGTATTCCATTTTAATGCACCTATTGTGCTTTGAATATATCTTTCTGTGCCATTTCTTTCATGCTTCCTGTAGAGTTACAATAAACATACATAACTGTTCACAGTCTTCCTAGAATCAATATTTTACCATTTCAAGTGGACTGTAGAAACATTACCACCAAATGGGTCCCTTTACCCTTCCCCCTTTATGTTTCAGTTATCTTATTACTATATTTACAGACATTAAAAACCCTATCAGAATGGAAAAACACAGTACTGAAATTAAAAACACAATAGATGTGTTTACAAGTAGATTGAGCCAAGCTGAAAAGAGGATTAGTACACTGAAAGATGTATGAGGGGAAAAGTCGGGATTGAACCATGGAGAGAAAAAAAGGATATAGAATACTGAAAAGAGTGTAAGGGACATATGGAACCTAGTGGAAAGATATAATATGCATATACTAGAGATCCAGAAGGAAAGGAGGAAAAGAATGAAGGAGAAGTACTATTTGAAGAAAACTGATGAAAAAAAGTCAAGAATCACTATGAATTCCAAAAATAACTACAAAGAAAAAACACACCTATGCACATCATAGTAAAACCGCTGAAAACAGAAATCAAAGAAAATATCTTGAAAACTTCTGAGTAAAAAGACACATTACCTTCAAAGGAGAAATATCAGGATTAATTTAAATGAACATTAACTCTACGTAACAGTAATAATAAAGTCTTGTAGGTCATAAAACATATGTGAAATCAAAACACATGGGAGCAATAAGACAAAAGCCCGAAGAGGAGATCATTAGGGCCCTTACATTGCCTGAAATAGATCAATAATATATGTAGTAATCTCTAGTGGTAATCTTCTATATCCTTGCTAATTTCGCATCTGCTAAAAGAAAAGTAGAAGACTGGATGTCCGATAAGCTAATAAAGAGAAAATAGATTTTTTAAAATACTTGTTTATTGCAAAAGACAAAAATAAAGTTGAGTAAACAAGAACAGAACAACAAGTATGAATAGAAAACAAATAGAAATGTTGTAGATATATACTCTAATACATCAATAATTAGACTAAATGTAAATGGACTAAAAACTCTAATCAAAAGTCAAAGATTATAAGATCAAATTAAAACAATAGCAGCAGTAACAACAGCAACAACAATTTGTTTCTTTTTTTTTCTTTTCTTTTTTTTGGTGAGGAAGATTGGCCCTGAGCTAAGATCTGGGACACTGCCACAGCATGGCTTGATGAGTGGTATGTAAGTCTGCACCTGTGATCCAAGCCCTTGAACCCGGGGCTGCTGAAGCCGAGTGCGCAAACTTAACCACTATGCCACTGGGCCAGCCCCAACAATTTGTTTCTTACAAGAGACAGAGCTTAAGTATAGGACAAAGGAACAATGAAATTAAAAGGATGGAAATGATAAACCGTGCAAATTAACCAAGAGAAAGCTGGTGTAGCTATATGAATAACAGAAAAAAACTGAACTATAAGACAAAAACCACTACTAGGATTTTTTGAAAAACCTAGACAGACATTCCATAATGTCTAGACATTTCATAATGATTAGAGAGACGTTTCCTGATGATCAAAGTGTCAATATGGCAGCAAGATATAACAATTCTAAATTTGTAAACATCTAATAATTAGCCTCCAAATATAAGGCAGAAATTGACAAAACCAAAATGAAAAATAAGCAACTCCAATTGAGTTAAAAATTTTGACACATATCTCTCAGTAACTCATGGAACAAGCAGATAAATATCTATAAGAATTTAGAAAAATTGAATAACATGATTAACAAACATGACCTAATTGATATACGGAGCTCACTGTACCAAAGAACTTCAGAATTCACATTTTTTAAAGATAATATGGAATATTTCCTGAAAATGCTGGGCCGTAAAGCAGAACTCAACAGATTTCAAAAAATGGGATAAAACCGAGTATATTCTTGACCAAAACAGAGTTAAGTTATAAAATCAGCAACAAAAAGATAAATAGAAAAAGCCCCCATATGTTGTGAAATTGAGTTATATGCATCTAAATAACTAATGAATCAAAAGAGAAGTAGCAATGAAAATTAGAAAAAAAACTGTAACAAAAACATAACACATCAGAATTTGTGGGATTCAGTTAAAATTGTCTTCAAGGGAAATCAATAGTTTTAATGCATATATTTAAAAAGAAGAAAGTCTAAAAATTAAATAACTAAGTACCTATCTCAAGCATTTAGAAAAAGAAAAGAAAATTAAGTACAAAAATGGAAAAGGAAAGAAATACAGCAATTAGAGCAGAAATCAATGAAAGAGAAAGAAAGCATACAATAGTGAAATAAGAGTTCATTCTTTCAAAAGTCTAATAAAAATAGAAAAACCCTTAGCAAAACTTATTTATAAAAAACTGAGGCACACAAATTACTAATTCAATAATTAAAAAGTTACTTTATTATAGCTTCTATAGGCATTAAAAAGATAATGAGGGCCGGCCCCGTGGCTTAGCGGTTAAGTTCCCGGGCTCCGCTACTGGCGGCCCAGGTTCGGATCCCGGGCACGCACCGATGCACCGCTTCTCTGGTCATGCTGAGGCCACATCCCACATACAGCAACTAGAAAGATGTGCAACTATGACATACAACTGTCTACTGGGGCTTTGGGGAAAAAAAAGGAGGATTGGCAATAGATGTTAGCTCAGAGCCTGTCTTCCTCAGCAAAAAGAGGAGGATTGGCATGGATTTTAGCTCAGGGCTGATCTTCCTCACACACACACAAAAAAAGATAATGAGATAATATTATGAACAACTGATTCTAAAAAAATTTAATTTCAATTAAATAAACAACTTGCTAGATAAATATAACTTACCAAAGTGGACATAAGAAGAAAAAGAACATCTGAATAGTACAATATATATTTTAAACATTGAATCTGTAGTTTGAAACCTTCCCACAAAGAAATCTCTAGTGCAGAAGTTTTCACCAAACATTTAAGGAGGACATAACACCAATGTTATACAAATTGTTCCAGAGTGCAAAAAGAGTAAGCACTCCCCAACTTATTTTATGATGATAGATGCAAAAAAATAAACAAATTATGAGCAAAGTGAATCCAGCGATGTGTATAAAAAACCAAGTTGGGTTTATTCCAAGACCACAAGGTGAAAGGCTAGTTTAACATTCAAGAACTCAAGCAATATAATTCACTACATTAATTATAATTGAGAAGAAAAATCAAATGATTATCTCAGTGGATGTAGAAAAACACATTTATAAAGCTCAATATATATTCATGATAAAATAAATAAAAACTGTTAGCAACTAGGAGTAAAAGAGAACTTCCTTCATCTGATAAATAGTATCTACAAAAAACTTACAGCAAACACCATATTTAAAGATGAAATATTGAAAGCTTTCCCCCTGAGATCAGGAATAAGACAAAGATACCTGTTATTAATTCTATTCAATGTTTATTAGAGATTGCAGTCAATGTGTTAAGGCAAGAAAATAAAAATAAATAAAAAGCTATGAAAATTAGAAAAGAAGAAATAAAAATGTCATTATTCACAGGTGACATGAGCATTATTCACATGCTCATAGAAAATCCAGAACAATTTGTAGATAAATTATTACAGTTAATAATGAATTTAACAAAGTCACTAAAAACAAAATCAATATAGGAAAAATCAATTGTACCTCTATATACTAGCAGCATACAATTAAAGAATAGAAATGCTTATATGAAACTACTTACCATCTGTCAAAAGATCAAATACCTAGGACTTAATCTAATAAAGTATGTATAAAACCTTTACCAAAAAAAATACAAATATCTTTGAGAGAATTTTGAAAGACTTAAATAAAGGGAAGTATATACCATGTCAAGAATTAGGAAGCTCAATATTGTAAAGATATCAGTTGTCTCCAAGCTATGTCCCACACACATAGAGACCCACACATATACAGTCATGTGATTTAAACAAAGGTGACACTACAATGCAGTGGGGAAAGGATGGCCTTTTCAGTAAATAATGCTGGGTAAGTTGGAAATCCACATGGAAAATAAAAAGAGTCTTTACCTTTACCTGAGACCATAGACAAAGTTAAATTCCAGGTGGATGATAGATGTAAATGTGAAAGGCAAAACTATAAAACTTCAAAACTATATAAGCAATGGTTGGCAAATATTTGCCGTAAAGGATCAGATAGTAAATACTTAATGCTTTGCCGGCTATCTGGTCTCTGCTGCAACTACTCAGCTCTGCTGTGGTAGCACAAAAGCAGCCATAGGCAATATGCTACGGAACAAGCATGGTTGTGTTCCAACAAAACTTTATCTGCAAAAACAAGTGCTAGGCTTTAAGTTGCCAAGGCCATTGTATGCATTCTTCACAGAGGTAATATTGCCCCCAGAGGGTGAAAATCGGTTCTTGGGGGATGAAAAACTCTTATTATTTTATGTAGACAGCACAGATATAAATATAGGACATAAACAGATATACACTATGTGTGTAGTATTAAAATTTCACGGGGGGAGGATAAGGATTAGGAAAAAAATGTCAAAGAAGTCTCCTCTAGGGGCGAGATATTTTAATTATCTATTGCTGCATAACAATATTACCACAAACTTAGTGGCTTACAGCAATACTTCTATTATGTCACAGTTTCTGTGGGCCAAGAGTCTGGACACGGCTTAGCTGGGTCCACTGGAAGACTATAATCAAGGTGTTGGCCAGGGCTGGGTCATCTGAAAATTTTTCTGGCGAAGGATCCACTTCCAAGCTCACATGGTTATTGGCAGCACTCGGTTTCTTGCAGGCTTTGGGACTGAGGACTTCAGTTTCTTCCTGGCTGTCATCCAGAGGTTACCCTCGGTTCCTTGCTACATAGCTCTCCTCATTGGGAAGCTCACAATATGGAAGCTTGCCTCTTCAAAACCAGCCAAGGAGAGTGTCCCCTAGCAAGACAGCAGTTACAATCTAGGTAACATAACATCAGAAGGGACAGCCCACCTCCTTCAGTGTATTCTATTGGCTAGAAGCAAGACATAGGTCCCTCCTGTACTCAAGGGGTAGGGGATTACACAAGAGTGTACATACCAGGAGGTAGGGATAGTGGGGACCACCTTAAAGGCTGTCTGTCACAGGTGATAATGAAAAAAATGTTGAGAAATGTTCTACAGGATAACACAAGAGAAAGTCTTCCTGATCTTGGGGTAGGCTAAGATTTCCTAAACAGTACACAAAAAACACTAAGTATAATAGAAAAAAAAGGATAAATCAGACTACATTAACATTAAGAACTTCTATTTATCAAAAAACACCATTAAGAGAAAGAAAAGACAAGTAAAGTGGGAGGAGATAATTCAAATACAGATATCTGACAAGGAGTACGTATCCAGAATATATACAGACCTTTTGCAAATCATAAAAGACAGATAAACCACTGGAGAAATTGGCCAAAGACTTGAATAGGCATATCACAAAACAGGATATCTAAATGACCGATAAACATATGAAAAGGTGTGCTATATCATTAGTCATCAGGGAAATGCAAATTAAAACAACACCCAATGGACTAAAATTATAAAAACAAAAATGCTTGCAAGGATACAAAGCAACTGGAACTCTCAAACACTACTGTGGTAGAGTACAGCTGTAAAATTCAAAAAATCAATAATCAAAAAATTTGGCAGTTGTCTTTGGCAGTAGATCTTTGCCAATATTTACTGGATGCGAACATGTGGATGCCCTATTGTCCAGCAATTCCGTTGCTAGGTGTATATTCGGCAGGAATGACATGCACCAAAATGCTCACAGCAGCACTGTTCATAAGTCAAAACTGGAAACAACCCAAATGTTCATCAACAATTGAACGGATAAATGGTGGTGTATTTACATAATGTAAATCTATACAGCAAAGAGAGCAAAAGAATTGCTACTTCATGCAACAGTAGAGATGAATCTCACAAAGTAATATTGGGCAAGAGTACAGACTGTATGTTTCCACTTATGTAGATTTCAAAAATAAGCAAAACTAATCTGTGGTGATAGAAGTCAGAATGGTGCTTTCCCCCGGGGGCGGAGGGGCAAGTGACCAGTAGGGGTCGTGAAGGGACTTCTGGGGAGCTGGGACATCCTGGTATCGCTCTGGCTCTTGGTCTGGATGCTGGTTACAGGGATTTCTTCACTGAGCTGCACACTCAGGGTTTGTGTGCTTTTCTGCGTATATGTTATACTTCTGTAAAAAGTTTACTTAAAAATTATATTCGTACTAAAACCCAAATACAAAATCTAAATCACTAGTAGACAGAGAAATACAGTTTAAATAATGAAATGTCACTTCATTCAACAACATCTATTCCTAGAGGACGTGCGGAAGAGCAGGAACTCTGGCATATTGTTGATGACAACGGGAAATGTTGCAGCTGTTATGGAAAGCAACCTGCGAATGCCTATAAAATTAAACTCTCTCTCTATATATATCTATAACCTAGTAATTTCACTGCTGCGAATCTAGCCGTAACATTAAGAGCACTAGTCCACAAGGAGATATATTCAAGGCTGTTTATTGCAGCATTGTTACTGTGGGAAAAAAACTGGAAGCAAAATTAATGCTTATGAATACTGGAACCCTGAGAAAATATAGTTGGGTCATATCATGGAATATTATGCAGTTGTTTTTAAAAAGTGAGACTAGAAATATACCTTTTGCCTCAGAGGAATTTACCTGAGGTTTTATTGAGCAAGATGCAGAAAAGGGTAAATAATATCTACTCTTTATATTTTTGTTAAAAATGACAGAGAAACAACAAGGAAAAAAAGCCCTCATTATGTATACAAGTGTGTGTGTGCCTGCATATGTAAATGATCACATTAGCATAGAGAAAAATTTGGAAGGTTACATACTCCTTTCCTAACATGGATTGGGGGCTATTACAGAGGGAGGAGAGATGAGAAGGGACAAGACATGACAACCAGAAAAGGGAACCTAAAGCAATACATTCATGATTTTATGGAAAATGACCTGTGTATGTGCATAAAAAAATTATATAACTTTAAAAGACAAAGAACAAATAATAACTTTGTAGTCATTTTATGAAAGATTAAATAAATTAGTTCCTGTGCATCTTTCTAGTCATTTCAGATATTTTAAAATTTTAAAATTTATGAACCAGATTATTTGCTTCTAAAATATAATTGTGCTGTTTTTCTTCCTTTAGTATTTTTATTTAATAACTACAACATTTTTACTTAAAATTTTTGTCTCAAAAATATCTTTGAAATGTTCAGTGCAATAATTGTGGCTTTCTCTACCTTTCTTTGCTTTATTTTCTTCATAACACACATTGCCAACTGAGAGCCTACCATCTGCTCATTTACTTCCTGTCCTCCACAAGGAAACGCGCACGTGCTCAGGCAGAGCCTGGGTCTAGTGTTTACCACTGTGTCTCCAGTGCCTGAGAGGTGTCTGGCAGACAGTAGGTGCTCAGTCAATGCTTGAATGAATTTATGAATGAATATCTTTTCTATGTTCTATGTTCTCTATACTTGAGCTCATGTCACTTTATTTAGCACATGTTTAAAGACTACTTACCTGTGCCAGAAATAGGAATGAACACTGAGCTAGAAATAGAACAAACAAAGGAAGAAGACATGGTCCATTCCCCCCAAACAGCATCAGTTCCAGTGGGAGAAGAGAGCAGGAAGTCAGTGATCATATAGATGCTATAATAGAGGTAAGCAAGATATACTAATGGAGTGCCGAGGAGGGGCACTTCACTCCTAACTATTTGGGGGTGCAGGTGTGGGAAAGCTTCCAGAAAGCAGTAACCCCATGAGGGAAGGCATCGTGGTTGGAGAGGGAACCGCTCTGGGGGGCAGTGAGCAGGGCCCTGTGGCGGGAGCCAGGGAGCCCAAGGGAATACCACAGGAAGCCTAGCTGGAAGGTACTGGAGGGGCAGGCATGGAAGTGCTGGGAGGGACTTCCATGTAGCATGAAGCTCAGTGTCAAGTCCCCCCCAGGACAGGCATGACTGTCTACTGAGGGATCCACATAGAATCAGCATAAAATTCTTGTCCTGTTGCCTCTGCCCAAGTTCAGCTTGAGGAGAATAGGTCGAGGCAGCTTGATACTAAATCCTCAACACCCGTTTCTGGCAGAGTTTGCTAGGTTAGCCCTCTCCTTTGAATCATCCTCTGCAAGTGGATTTCTGCCAACGTGACTCTGCTTAGGGAAGGTGAGATTCAAGGCCTTGAGATGCTACTGCAGGACCCAGTTCTGTTGGTTTGCAGAGGAAGAGGCAGGCTGAGAGCTTCCAGGGGGCCCTCGGTACATCAGATTCCCAGGTCAGGGTTGTTTTCTCGTCTCTGAGTCAGTGATGAGCTAAGAACTCTTCTCTATGCAGCAGTTCTATCTATGTACCTGGCAATTAGTTGTAATGGTTTTTTTGCTTGGTGTGCTAATTCCCCTTTCCCAGCACTCCTGGGGTTAGTATAAACAGTGACTATGAATTGAGTTATTACTGTGGCTCATTTAATCTTCACAAGAATCCAATGAGGTAGTCAGTATTATTATCCCCATTTCTCAGATGGAAAAATTGAGACTTGGAAGAATAAATAACTTGCACAAAGCCACGCAGCCAGAAGGTGACACAGTGGTATGCCCTGGCATCCCAGGCTTTTTCAATTTAGAAAGCCATGCTTCCCCTTAATCCCTGATTCATAGAAGTCTGAGCTCCTGTCCATTTCCAGTGTGTCTGGACTTCCCGGGGATTGTTGATGTGTTCACCAAATACCTCCTGTGTTCTTCTCACCTCAGGGTGTCATCTGGCTCTGGAACACTGCTTGCTTTTCTAAATGTTGCCTTTGTAGGCTCTGCTTCCCTTGAGATACACTTGCTTTCCTTGAACCAGTTCTTCCCCAAATGTGGGAATAGCACCTTCCTGCTGTTCTTCTACTGATATAGACCCTAACACAAGCTGGCTGAAGGGTAGGCCATGACAGGCGGGATTACCACACAAAACGTTTACATTGAATATTAGCAATGCTTACCCTGACTCCACGTGCCCAGGCCCCTTCCCAGTGACCCACTCCTGCCTTCCTCATTCTCTTGATTGTGGCCCACCTTGCTAGGATAGAGGCTGGCCTCCGTGCCTGCGCTGATCTGCTACCTGTCACTAGGTCTACCCCTAAGGAAGTGTCCTTGAGTGTGACAGCCCAACCCAAGATCCAATTGAGTCATATCCCAAGGCCTGCAGACAGCAGAGTTTTCTCTCACTTAATTCTAGGGCCTGCCTTCCAAGTTCTTATTTTCCAGTCTTTTGATTAAACTTTTGCAAGCATGAGTGACAACGAGAAATCAGCTTCCTTCAAGAAAATCCCAACCCCACCCACAGGAATATGGTCTTGCCCTTTGGCCCTTGAAATAATATCTAAACCCAAAGTTACAAATCAAGACACTTCCGAAACTCTAGCTTACTTGGTCTTGAAAAATACCATCTGTGTGCTATCAGCAGTCCAAGTTAAGCCACAGCTCGTCCTTTTTCATCTTTCCTCCAGCAACAGTGTTGACCAGACCCACAAAGACCCCATCATCTTCGGGGTCTCCTCTAAGATCTGTGACCAAATGCTTGAAGAGTAGCACAGAAATGCCTCCCAAGAACAAGCAATATTATACCAAGAAAGAATGCCTAATACAGTACTTGTGAAAGAGGCATTTGTTTACAGGAAGTAAGTGTTTCTGCAAGGTGCATCTCTGTCCACCCCTCCCCACCTCCATCGCTGTCAATCAAAATAACTTGTAAACATTGTTATTCAGAGAAACTTTGTTCTTTGGAAATCTATTGCCTTTGCTTTGCTTAATCAGAAAGGCCATTGCCCAAAAATGAATCCAAGGGCCCACCTCTACCAACAAAGAAAATCACTTGAACCTTTGAAATCACTGTTCTCTTCCAGCTTCAACCCTCATTATTGGAATTATATAAACCCTAGGACCAATGCTTGGTTTGAGGATCAAGCTCAAAATGTCTTGGCCTTGTGTTCCCTCAACAGCCTCTGCAAAGAGGAAGTTTCCAAAGCGGATGGCTTAGGAGCGAAGTAGCTAACACCCCTGTGTGCCAGACCCAGGCCCAAGTGCACTTCCTCATTTTCCAACAAGGAGAGTAAAACTCAGAGAGGTTAAGTGGTTTGCCTAAGGTCCCACAGCTAAAAACTGGGAGAGCCATTATTTGAACCTAATCAGTCTGGCTCCAGCCCTCTTAACTGGGACCTCCAGGTGGCGAATGAGAGCCCAGCTGGAGAAGGAGAGCCACAGCAGATCTGTTCCCCCTCTACAGCAGATCATGGGTAACATGACATGCTCCTGGTGCAGACTGAGAAGTCAGTGTTCCTCCATGGTGCATATATCCAGCTCCGTGATGCAACCTCCATTTCCCCACTGTCAAGGAGAACTGCTGAGAGTGGTCCCTTTGGTCGTCTTCTTGATGTGGTTATTTCCACTGGTGCTGCCTCAACCCCCTGGGCTGGCATCTGCTGCAGAAGCTCACTCCCAACAGCTAAGTGGGCCCTTCTGTCACTGCACTTCCCTGTCAACAAGGTCTCTCTGATTGGAGGCTGGAGAAGCTGAAGGAACTCAATCCCAGCTCAGTGAAGGTCACCAGCTTAACTCATTCCTCTTTATTTTCCTTTCTCAGCAGAGTCCTTTCTCACTCTGATGGGGCCTTCCAAGGGTTCTCTTCTCCCCTTAGTTTACCAAATATCCTAGCTATTTGTTTTGGATGCAGAGGTGGAGCCTGACAACTCTTTATGGTGTTTCTTAATCAGGCCCGTCAGCACTGTGTTTAGTAGACACTCCTTTGCATCTGTGGCATTTGGTTGAGTAAGTGTACAGGCTCCTTTATTTAAATTCTTTTCCACAAGAGGTGACTTTAAATAAATTCATATCTCGGATGAATTAAGTCTCAGCACCAAATATCACAGCAAGTGTTATTATTGAACTATTGTTGATAATGTTTGAGAATTCATAGAGAACTAGAGACGAGCCACAAAACAGGAGACCGACAAATGTTGAATATTTTTTGTTTAGGTAGGATGGATGGTATGTGGGAATTGCATGCTGATGAGCGTGACACCTCTTACCAGCAAAACACTAGAGTGGACTAATAAGCAGACAGTTTCTAGACACTAAATCACTATGCATAAACATGGGTTCTCAAGAAATGAATAGCTCGTGCCAAATAACCTAGTCTATTTCCTCTTGGTTATTTGACTTATGGGTCAGGAACCACTATAGGCATGGCTCCCCCTGGCTTTAGTGAACCATTTGACAGTCTCTCTGGAAATTTTAGTAGATGAGATAAAGAAATGTGAGTTGGCTGCTGATAAATTAGGTGAATTTTTACCTGGCTACACAACTATACTTCAAGGATGTTGATAAAATATTTTTACTCAGACAAGAGTATTTATGACATGCTTATCAGATTTGCAAACAATGTCAAACTGGGAGGGATAACTAATAATTTGGATGACCAAATTGCAATTCCAAAGTCTCTTGATGGACTGGAACTTGGGCTAAAGCTAGCAATAACAAAGTGAATGAGGTAGTGAAACGTTTTCATTTAGGTACCAAAAAAGCAATAATATAGGCACAGGAAGAGTAGATGTGAGTTAGCAATAATTCGTTGTATTAGATGGGGATGGTTTTGGCTGCAAGTAACAAAAATATCTGATTTAAGACGCATAAGGCAGTTTATCATCTCCTTTAACAAAGAAATGGAGGAAACATACTGCAGGTGTGAAAGCTTTGCATCTCCGAGACATTCTAGGCTGGTGGTTCTCAACCATGGGGGAGGGCACTTTTGTCCCCAGGGGATATTTGGCAATATCTGGAGACATTTTTGGTTGTCACCGCTGGAGAGGGGTACGAAACTGGCACTTTGTGGATAGAGAGAGGCGAGGGATGCTGCTAAACATCCTACAAAGTATAGGACAGCCTCCACAACAAAGAATTATCTGGCCCAAAATGTCAATAGTGCTAAGAAACTCTGGTTTTGAGTAATCCACATCCACCCCTGGAGGGTTAAGAGATTGCCTTCCCCAAAGTCACATGGGGGAGGAGAGGAAATCTGAACAAAACTGAGGTTTGTTAGGAAGGAAGAGGGAAGAGATGAATATTAGAGAGTCTGCCACGAAGGTACTACACCCGTATTAAAAATACTGATTGCTTTAGTTGACTGAGCCAGGGTCATTGCTAGCCCAAAGAAGGTCTTTGTATGAATTCAAAAAGGCACCCCCTTCCTCAGACACTTTAGTGCCATCTACTCGAAAATTATTACAAGAAATATATAAATTTACAATATGTTATAAATAGGGCCCCCTAGAGTTGTGCAGTACATACCTCACAATAATTTGGAACATCCCTTCTGTGAGTCTCATATGATCCAGCTATGTAAAACGGCAGTCAAAGAAGGAGCTTAGGACTTTGCAAACAAGAACTGTACATCCCAAGTAAGGAAAGTTAAAAAAAAAAAAATCTCACTATATTCTGTATTAGTCAGACCACAGCTGGAATTCTTGGTTAAATTCTTGGTGCCATAGTTCGAGATAAAAGAGTGACCAAAGGAAGTCGGACCAGGGGAGGAAGAGTCAAGAAGTCATAATATATGAGAAGTGATTAAAACAGCAACAACAAAAAGAACTGGGGATGTAGAGCTTGAAGAAGAAAATACTAGAAGCAAACCGGAGAGTTCTCTACAAATATCTGAAGGGTGTTAAGGGAAGAGAGATCAGGCTGAATCTGTGTTCCTCCAAAGGGCAAAACTGAGTCCAGTGAGTGGAATCATGAGATCTCAAGGCTGAAGATGAATTGATCTTGATGGTCAGTTAATCAACCCCCACAAACAACGTCCTCATTCCTTCTACAGTGCTTCCCAGCAGTCATCCTGCCAGGGCACCTACGGTGAATCCTAAACATTTTTTTTATTACATTGGACTTTGTCTCTTTGACTCCCATTCATCATTCCCAGTCTCTTCAGTGGCTCTCTGATGACAAGTAGGTTTCAGAGAGTCAGATTCACTTTACGTAATGAAGAAAGTTTTATAGCTAGTATTTCCACTCAAAGGCTTCAAATAGAAGATGGACAAACATTTGTCAGGGATCAGATTCCTCATCTATAAAATGAAAGAGTTAAATCTAGATCTCCAAGTTCTTTCCTAGTATCCAACTGGAGTATGGCCTCTGGGCTACAGAATTAGGAGTGCGATGTGCAAACGCAGAACTAACTGTGTGGCTGCTGAGTTTTTCCTCCCAATTCCTCACTCTCCTTGTACACATTTGCAGTTTGGTGCTTGAATTTACCATAATTAATTTAATCAGTCCCCAACTGATAAATCTCAGGTTGTTTCCAATTTTTCATTGTTACAAACCATATTGCAATAAACATCCTTATATATAACTTTTGGGCACTCGTGCAAATATTTTTATAGGTTAAGTTCCCAGAAGGGGAATTGCTAAGTAAAGGAGACAGACACTGCAAACTTAGTCTTCCTTAACAATTTGCATCAGTTTACACGTGCGCCCACACCAATCTTGTACAATCTTGTACAAAATTAATCTTTTCTGTCAAAATGACGAATTTGTATTTTAATTCGAATTTCTTTGATTATTAGTAAGGTTGAGTATCTTTTCTTATATTTATTGATTTCTATTAATTGGTCTTCATAGTCTGCCCATTTTTCTATGAGTTATCAATATTTTGTAAATTTTCTTTAAATATTGTAGATATTAATGACTTTTCCTGATATATGCAGTACAAATATTGTTTCCAGATTTGAATTTTTTTAAGTCTATTTAGGTCTCCCGTTGGACAGAAATTATTAATAAAATCAGATTTAATAAAATCTGACATTGTTTAATTTTATAACTTTTATGTTTTAAGTTGTGCTTAGAAAGGTGTTTCAAATAGAAAGATTATGCAGGTGTTCTCCAATGCTTTTATGGTAAGATGTTTTACATTTAATTACTTAGTAATTTTTTTTTGACATTTATGACACTTTTACTTACAATAGCAGGGTGGCACACAATAAACAATTAGATAAATAAGTTTAAAAAACATGTAAAATAAGGTTATTGCTATTATTTTTTTTATTTTTTTATTTTTATTTTATTTATTTTTTATTTTTTCTTTATTGCAGTAACATTGGTTTATAACATTGTATAAATTTCAGGTGTACATCATTATACTTCTATTTCTGCATAGATTACATCATGTTCACCACCAAAATACTAATTACAACCCATCACCACACACATGTACCGAATTATCCCTTTCGCCCTCCTCCCTCCTCCCTTCCCCTCTGGTAACCACCAATCCAATCTCTGTCTCTATGTGTTTGTTTATTGTTGTTATTATCCACTACTTAATGAGGGAAATCATATGGTATTTGACCTTCTCCCTCTGACTTATTTCACTTTGCATTATACTCTCAATGTCCATCCATGTTGTCACAAATGGCTGGATTTCATCGTTTCTTATGGCTGAGTAGTATTCCATTGTGTATATATACCACAGCTTCTTTATCCATTCGTCCCTTGATGGGCACTTAGGTTGCTTCCAAGTCTTGGCTATTGTGAATAACGCTGCAATGAACACAGGGGTGCATGTACCTTTAGAAATTGGTGTTTTCAAGTTCTTTGGGTAAATACCCAACAGTGGAATAGCTGGATCATACGGTAGTTCTATCCTTAATTTTTTGAGGCATCTCCATTCTGTTTTCCATAGTGGCTGCACCAGTTTGCACTCCCACCAGCAGTGTATGAGAGTTCCCTTCTCTCCACATCCTCTCCAACACATGTTGTTTCCTGTCTTGTTAATTATGGCCATTCTGACGGGCATGAGGTGATATCTCATTGTAGTTTTGATTTGCAAATCAAATGATCAAATGATCAAACTATCATTTCCCTGATAGTTAATGATTTTGAACATCTTTTCACGTGTCTGTTGGCCATCTGTACATCTTCTTTGGAGAAATGTCTGTTCAGGTCTTTTGCCCATTTTTTAATTGGGTTGTTAGGTTTTTGTTGTTGAGATGCATGAGTTCTTTATATATTTTGGAGATTAACCCCTTATCAGATGTATGGTTTGCAAATATCTTCTCCCAATTGTTAGGTTGTCTTTTCGTTTTGTTGATGGTTTCCTTTGCTGTGCTGAAGCTTTTTAGTTTGATGTAGTCCCATTTGTTCTTTTTTTCTATTGTTTCTCTTGCCCGGTCAGACATGGTGCTTGAAAATATTTTGCTAAGACCGATGTTGAAGAGTGTACTGCCTATGTTTTCTTCTAGAAGTTTCATAGTTACAGGTCTTACATTCAAGTCTTTAATCCATTTGGAGTTAATTTTTGTGTATGGTGTAAGGTAAGGGTCTACTTTCATTTTTTTGCATGTGGCTATCCAGTTTTCCTAACACCATTTGTTGAAGAGACTTTGTTTTCTCCATTGTATGTTCTTGGCTCCTTTGTCGAAGATTAGCTGTCCATAGATGTGTGGGTTTATTTCTGGGCTTTCGATTCTATTCCATTGATCTGTGTGTCTGTTTTTGTGCCAGTACCATGCTGTTTTGGTTACTATAGCTTTGTAGTATATTTTGAAATCAGGGAATGTGATACCTCCAGCTTTGTTCTTTTTTGTCAGGATTCCATTAGCTATTTGGGGTCTTTTGTTGTTCCATATAAATTTTAGGATTCTTTGTTCTATTTCTGTGAAAAATGTTGTTGGAACTTTGATAGGGATTGCACTGAATCTATAGATTGCTTTAGGAAGTCTGGACATCTTAGCTGTGTTAATTCTTCCAATCCAAGAGCATGGAATATCTTTCCATTTTTTTGTGTCTTCTTCAATTTCTTTCAGCAATGTTTTATAGTTTTTGGTGTACAGATCTTTCACCTCTTTGGTTAAGTTTATTCCTAGGTATTTTATTCTTTTTGTTGCAATTGTAAATAGGATTGTATTCTTAATTTCTCTTTCTGCTACTTCGTTGTTAGTGTATAGAAAGGCAACTGATTTTTGTATGTTGATTTCGTATCCTGCAACTTTACCATATTCGTTTATTACTTCTAAAAGTTTTTTGGTGGATTCTTTAGGGTTTTCTATATATAAAATCATGTCATCTGCAAATAGTGAGAGTTTCACTTCTTCCTTTCCAACTTGGATCCCTTTTATTTCTTTTTCTTGCCTGATTGCTCTGGCTAGGACTTCCAGTACTATGTTAAATAGGAGTGGTGACAGTGGGCATCCTTGTCTGGTTCCTGTTCTTAGAGGGATAGCTTTCAGTTTTTCACCATTGAGGATGATGTTAGCTATGTGTTTGTCATATATGGCCTTTATTATGTTGAGGTACTTTCTTTCTATTATCATTTTATTCAGAGTTTTTATCATAAATTAATCTGAAATTTATCTTTTGTATACAGTGTCAAGGAGCTATAGACACCATATTTTTTTCAAATGGATATCACATATTCTGACCTCACTTATTTAAAAACTCCTTCCCCTGTTAATATGTTTGCAACCTCTTTGCATACCTTACATACTTAATTCTTTTTATATGTGAATGTACATTCATCTATTTTTACACTCTCTATTCTCTTCTATTAAACAAGTTTTCTTTGTATCTCTGTCATACAATTTTCATTACTGTATCTTTATAGTACTTTTTGATAATGCATAAAACAAATTCTCCTTTATTATTCTTCTATTACAAAATTATAATTGATTTGCCAAGTTCAAACATTAAAATACCATTGAGATTTTGGGAAGAATTGACATTTTAACACAATTAAATCTACCCATCCAAGAACTTGCTGTGTTTCTCCACTTATTAACTCAAATATTCTTCTATGTCTGTTAAAAAATTACATAATTTTTTCATATACATCTTATATATTTCTTGTTACATTTGTTACTAGTTATTTTGTAGTTAAGCATGCTCTTTGAATGACTTTTTTCCTAGATTTTATCCTTTAACATGTTGTTGTTGGTATGTAAGAAGCCTATAGATTTTTGGTTTTTTATATTTTTAATCTGGCTGCCTCACAGAACTCATTTATTGTCTACATACTTGATGGCTGATTCTCTTGGCTATTTCAGTTCCTCACATCATCCACAATAATGATGTGCTTTCCCTTTCCATTTACTATATGTAGTTCTTTATTTGGTTTTCTTATCTCATTATTTTGGCTAGAACCTTCAGAACAATGATAAATAATAGCAGCGATAGTGAGCATCTTTGTCTTGTTCTTAATTTTAATGGCATTTCTCCTGTAAGGATAATGGTTGCAGTCATTTTATGATAAATAATTTTTATAAAGTTAATAAATTCTCCTTATTTTCGTGGCTTGCTAGGAGTTTTCATCAAGGACAGAATTTAAATTTTATCAAATAACCTTCTGGTATCTATTGAGATGATCATAATTTTGTTCTTTAATCTATTAACATAAATTAATGAGTTGTCTAATATTGAACCAGCCTTGAATTTCTAGAATGCTTAATTATAGTATTTTAATCTTTTAATACATCGCTTACATTGAAATTTCCAATGATTCATGTAGGACTTTTTACACTTCCATAAATTGGTCCATATTTTGGTGCTATCTTTGTCAGATTTTAGTATCAAGGCTAAATGAGTCTCATAAAATTATTTGGGAAGGACTTTATCTCTAAGTATAGATAAGAAATATTTGCCCTTTAGAGATCTGATAGAACTTACTTGTAAAACCATCTGGCCTGAGGTCTTCTGAGTGTTAAATATTTTAATACACTTACCCTTTATTCTGTGGTTATTGATCTTTTTAGGTCTTCTGCCTTGTCTAGAACCAATTTTGTTGTTTATATTCATCATTTCCTCTAGAATTTCAAATTTACAGACATAAGTCTATACATGATATTAATTTTTTAAAAAACTTTCTCTCCATGTATGCAATTATATCCACTTTCTTATTTATAATATTGTGTTTGTATTCTTTTTCACTCCTTTCTTTTTTTCTTGCAAGTCTTGAAAGAGGTTTGTCTATTTTTAAAAATCTTTTCAAAGAGACTCCATGAGAACAGCGATCACATCTGTGTTCATCTCTGCATCCCCAGTGACTTTGCGCAATACCTGGCACATCTTCAGCATGCAAGAAATAGTTACTGACAGGGTAAATCCAAAGATCCTTGTTTTGACTTTTTGTATTAATTTTTTTTTTCTTTCTAATGCATCAATTTCTTCCTTTGACTTTCTTTGATGTTTTGTTGTTTCTTTTCTAGCTTCAGGGACAAAACTCTCAGCCAGTCCCTTTCAATCTTTTATTTTTAATAAAATAGTTAAAACAATGAATTTTACTCTGAGTGTAGCTTTGGCTTTACCTTATAAGTTATTCTGTTTTCTTTGTTATTAATTTTTAGTAGAAAATAATTTTTCAAAGTTGTTTCTAAGTGATTCCATTTTTTGGAAAACTTTTTGTTTATTATTCCTAGTTTTATTGCACTGTGGTCAGTTTTGGAAATTTATTGAGAATTTGCTTATGTACTTATACATGCTCAGTTTTTGTAAATGATTCACAGTTATTTGAAAAGATTTTTTTTTATATATATTGGGTATAAAGTTCCATTGCATATATTAAATCAAACTAAATAATTGTGTTATCTTAAAGCCTTTTGAGTGGCTGTCCAATTCTGACAGAGGTGTGCTAAAGCCTTCCACTATGTGGTTTCATTAAGTTCTTGCACTTCTAGCATTTATGTCTTTCTATATCTAGCTTTCAATGCATAAAGTCTCATTAATATTCTATATTTTAGTTGATTATAACTTTTATAAATATAAATTGTTCCATTTTTTCCAATCTAATTTTTCCTTGAATTCTACTTATTCTGATATCAATATTGCCATTTTATAAAATGTAGGAAATAATGATATGAACAAAGACATATGGGGAAATGCACGTGAGAGAGAGAGAAAGAAAGAGAGAATTAGGAAAATAGAAGTAGGGATGGCAAGGTATAAAATGTTTGGTCTAGGTGTTTCTCTTATAGACAGCACAATACTGGATTTGGCTTTTATAGCCAATCTGAGATTTTTTTTCTTTAAATAGAGAATTTAACTAGGTCACATTTATTGTCGTCACTTTTATGTTTGATCTCATCCCTGACCTTTTATCTTCTGGTTTGTATTTATTAATATTTTCTATTTTCCTTTGCCTAAGTTTTACTGAATGAATTTTTGGTTCCTTTTATTCTCTAGTAGCTTCAAAGTCCTACAACCTAGTTCTATCTTACCATTGGTTGTTTCTAAATTTTAACAAATAAATCTGAACGAAATACGCATGTCAATAAACACAACCTCAAAAAAAAAAAAGAAAAATTTTATAGGCTTTTTTGTTCATCTTCTCCCCGTGTCTCCTTATTTCCAAGATTTTTACATTTATGTTTTTCTCCTTTTTATAATCCTTCCATAATACCTGCATTAAATATCAAAATCCCATTACTAACACATTAATTTGGATGAAACTGTTTCTTATGTCCTGGATCTTCCCTTTACCTGGATTTATTTTTCTCTGATTCATTTTCGGTTTCATTTCTCCTCAACCCCTCCGCCCCACCCTTCCAGAAAGAGCATACAGGTATTTTGTCTTCTGTGTTCTAGAAATGTCTTTCTCTGTCTCTCACATATGAACAGCAGCTGAGCAGGTGTAGATTTCCAGCTCACCATCATTTCCCCTAGAAAAGATAGGTGAGTAAGGGCTGCCAGGCTCCAGGAGTGGGGTCTGCCTGGGGTGGAGACTGAGTTGGATCACACTGATGGGGGCTTCCTTTCCTGGTAGATGGGCTGAGGACAGAGCAGCAGGCCAGAATTCTCAGTAAAAAGCTCATGACTGTAAGGGCTCCCATCTTCATCCTCCAGTGGTGTGCAGTCTGCTCCTAGCCATAGCCTGGGGGCTGAAGACTGCTTTGACCAACAGCTAGAGTGCGGAGCTCTGGGTGAGCCCTGGTGGACCATCAGGTTCCTCCCTGCTGATGGCTTCTTGGCGTCCTACTCAGAGACCTTCCATGCACCTGTGTCTCTAGCAAAGTTGTTGATGTCAAGAGGAAGAAGGAAAGGAATTGCCGCTGTGGGTGCTGAGGGCCTTTGGGGAGTTCACTGCCCTTCAGATTCCTTTCAATTCTCCACATTTGTGCTACTTCCTAGAGTTAGCTGGGGCCCTGCAGTTCATTCTTCAGTCCACGCTGAGACTTGGTAAGGAACGCACACAAAATGAACCTGCCACTCTCACCATGGGGAAGTGACCCAGTTTCTAGTTCATGTCCTTTCAATTTGCCAACTGAGACTGTCCCACCATGCACACCTATTAGCTGTCTCTGTTGCTCCAAGCATTAGGTCCTTTGAAGTTTTGTAGGGAAGGCCCCTGCCCTCACTTTCAAGGACATCCTCTTCACCTATGTACACATGCTCACCGGTGTACTGATCAGCTGTCCTTTCAACCAGACACTATCTGCTTCATTTCTTCCAGAAATTCCTACAAATGCCTTCTCTTCTCATGGCAGTCTCCTCTGTTTGTCAGTGCTGCTCTGGATTTTTACTAAGTCTTGTTTTCATGGGTCATTTTAGTGCATCTTTGGGAGGTAGAAGACTCATCTTGCCATCCTGGAGCTGTATCATGAAAGTCCAGAAGGAGCATGGCAGTCAGAGGGAGCTAGGGAGTGGGCATGGGGCTGGAAGTACAGGATGTGCAAAGGTAAGCAGTGTGAAAGTACATGGCCTGTCAGGAGGAGACAAGGATACTTGGACCATCAGCATCATTTGCAGGTTATGGTGGTGTGTCCTGGGTCAGGGTCGAGAGATGCTGATAGGCAGGGGCCAAATCATGAAGATCCAGCATACAATGCCAAAGAGTTTGAACTTTGTTCTGCAGACTCTGAGAGTTGTAGAAATGAGAGTGAGGTAATTGAATTTTGTGTTTTAGAAACATCACTGTGGAGACTGGGTGGAGGCAGGCAGATGGGTACTAGGAAACAGGAGGCAGAGAGAAGGAGACCACTGCACCAAAGGAAGCAGGAGCTCCTGAGCACGTGACCTAGAGCAGCAGCCCGGGACACTGAGAGGAGGAAATGGATCTCGGAGATAACAGAGAAATACAATCACTGGAGACCTATTGGATGTGGGGGGTAACGCAGAGGGTAGAGTCAGGGATGACTCAGAGGTTTCTGGTTTGGGCAACTCAGAGGATTATGTTGCTGTTCATCAAGATAGGGAATACAGGAGGAGAAGCAGGTTTGTGGGGGAAGATAATGTGTTCAGTCTTGAACTTATTGCTCTTAAGTTGCCTGAAAAATGACAAAGTGTTGATGTCAATAAGTTGGGCCAACAGTTGGGTCTTGGGTTCAAGAAAGAAGATGCATCTGGGAATCATTAGTGTGTGTAATAGTTAATGCCAACATGGATGAGATTGTCCTGGGGGCATGTAGAGCAAGCAAGGCCAGCTTCATGGATATCTGACCACATAGCGCCCTCTGCTTAGAAGGGCCCCATGTGTGGTTTAGTGCTCTACTGACACCATCTTAATTTCTTAATAATTTTTAAACTAGGCACTCTACGTTTTCACTTTTCACTGGGCCCCACGAATTATACGGCAGTTTTTGAGAGTAAGAAGGACAAAGACAAAATGCTGTGAAGCACCATGTTGAAAGGGGTGAGTGGTTCAAGAGAAGCCTAGTAGGGCTATGACAGAGCCCTGTGGCAGGTGGGAGGAGATGCAGGAGAAGTGGGTTGGGGAAGTGAAAGAGTCGAGAGTCCCAGGAGTGCCGTGTCACGCAGAGGAATTGTTGACAACCTGTGATGGGACGGGGTCAGCAGCCAGGTTGTACTGTTTGAGGTATGAAAAGGACAAGGATGTCTAGACAACAAGAGCAGACACAACAGACTTCTATTTTGGTGACACAGTATGGAGAAAGATCCAGAATGTGACCACTTCTTACCTCTTCTACTGCTGCTATTGTAAGTCAAACCCTCATCAGCCTTCA
The DNA here is from genome assembly GCF_057802395.1 of Ceratotherium simum simum. NCBI lineage: Eukaryota > Metazoa > Chordata > Mammalia > Perissodactyla > Rhinocerotidae > Ceratotherium > Ceratotherium simum. The sequence continues at coordinate 14,582,543 of NC_141910.1, read as the reverse complement.
CCTGGACAACTGCCGTGCCCTCCTAACTCATCTCCATGCTTCGTCCTGGTTCCTGATGGTCACAGTGATTATGCTGAAACTTAAGTCAGATCATGTCGTGCCTCTGCCCAGACCCCGCAAAGGCTTCTCATCTCACAACATCAAGGCTTTACTGTGGCCTAGGAGGCCCTAAGGGATTGAGTCCCTGCTCCCCACCTCCTACCACCCTCCACCTCCCTCACTCTGCTCCAGCCACGCCAGCCTCCTTGAGCTCCTCCAGCACTCTCAGCTTGCCTCCACACTTTGTGCCAGCCAGTCCCTCTGGCTGGAATGTTCTTCCAGCATGGACACCTCAGTCACCTTCTCTTCCTTGGGCTCTGCTCAAATACCCGCTCTGAGTGAGAGCACCCTGGCCAGGCTGTCTGTGCCCTATTCCCCCTTCCCTACTTTATCTTCACCCCAGCCATCAACAGCACCCGACCTTTTGTGCAGTTATTTAGTTACTTTTGTCTCCCACCCCTTGGAGAGAAGATGCTTGGCTTTGTTCACAGTTTATCTGTTTGGCTGGTCTTGTAGAAGAACGGCGGCCCTGGAGACGGCAGGAGCTTCTACGGACCCTATTTCACATGCCAAAAATTATGAGACGTTGTTTAGTGTTGAGACAGAATATGCGTTTGTTTGTCTGCTTGTGTATACACATCTTTGTTTCACAAAAGGATTTAAGGCAGCTTACAGAGATGCATGAAATTCAGCAAGATGACATAAATTAGAAGCAGGTGAGAAAGAAAAAAATGTAAAAGCAAGGGTAAAGCCATAAAACGGAGCCAAGGATGGGACTAATACAAAATAAACATACCATAAACTTTGATCCATTTGCTCGGGGTGGGCCACAATTTTGGCTCTAAAACTTCTAACAGCCAGTGCCAAGATGAAACATGATCAGCTGCACGATTCCCAGGATCCTCAAGATTAAAGCAAACCACTTGCCTAGAAGAAACACCAGCATTCCTGATGTCCCAGAGAACAGTAAGAAATGTCTCCTTAACTGCTCCCAAAGAGGACAACTGACAAGACCATGAGTAGAGTGCTCAGAGGCATCTCGGCAGCAGGCAGATCCGTGAGCTTTGTGTCTGACATTCGACGGTGAGGCCAAGGGGAGTCTGGCTAATGTGAAATGCAGTTAGTTGGGGGTCTAGGGGCATGAGGTTCAGTGCAGCTACACGAGTGCCCAATGATCTGACTTTGTCTAGGGGTAGATGTTAGAACAAATGGTGGAAGGTGTCGTCTGCAGATCCCTAAAGTAATGCATTTGAAGGACAGTGTCTCTAGGCCAGGTTCAGGCAGACAGTGGGGGACTGTAGTTTCTCATGACTGGCGCCTTGACTGAAGGTCTCCTAGGTGGTAAAGTGTTACATGAAACTCCATGACCCGACAGATGTCAAGCTGGGGAAAGGTTGGACATCCTCTCATGAAAATCAGAGAGGCCCACCAAGGACCAAGATTCATCTCGGAAAATAACGATGGACCCAATGAAATACATTGCAGGTGACTTGAGCTTGCGAACATTTTAAAGCAGAGCCAGCCAAACATCAACCCACATTTTTTTTAAGTGTCAGTCAAGTCTTCCTGGATGCCTGGCTTTGAGCAGTCTCCTTCCTGCTATACCTTCCAAGATAAACCATTTGTGAAATGCAATCCAAGGTAGCTGTGAGGAGACCTGTACAGGATGATTCACTGTCGTTAAAAGTTGACGGACAGCTACCAAAAATAGTGACTTTGCTGATAGAGTATTTGATCTGAAATCTTTCCTGCTGGCAATAATGAGATAGCAGGGCCAGCTGTGTCCTAGGCACAAATGCTGAAATCAAGCTGCCCCTAGAAAATCCAAGCTGCGGGCTGACAGCCGCAGAGCAAAGGTAAGGCGGCCCCACCCCTGATAAGGATCCCACCTGCCTCTCTGCCTCCCCTGGGTGTTGAAAGGCTCCGAGATAACAAAGCACCTCTCCTCTGAGTTACTGGGAAGGAAGGCACTAGGCAACAAAAGCCAGGGCTTGGGCGAAGAGCACCAGGAAGACCTGATTTGCATGGCGGGCTCCGGGTCTGCCAGCCCCTCCACACCGCTCAGAGCCCCAACTCCTGAAAACCAGGTTCTCAGAGCCATGACTAGGTCAGAGAAGTGGGCTGGTGGTTGTCCTGGGTATCTTCTCTAAATTTGTCTTGACACAGATTAAAACATCCTATCAAATCTATAAATATTGAGCACATTCAAAGACCAAAGTCCAGCGTATCTAGAGCCGTTAGACGTCCTGGCCTCACTCATGGCCGCCTTTCAGCTTCCTGGTTCTGCCAGAGCTGCCTCTCGACCTCCAACTCCCCTCCCCAGCAGAATTGCCCCAAGGGAGGCTCAGCCCTGCCCCCTCTCAGCTACACCCTGCAGCCTCTTTGGCCTTCTGGGTGTTGACCTGGCTGCAGCTGCACTATCTCCACCTTCTCACCCTCTCTCTGGCTCTTTGGGGTTAGTCATAACTACTTAGATCTGCTCCACAACCAAGAGGCAGTGGGAGGTTGGAGGCTAATTGTTGTCTCAATTTTACAAATACAAAATCATTCCCATGGTTTTCCCACAGCCAGGCTACAGGTGAGTGTCCAGGCGGGGAGCAACTATAACTCGCCACGCCTATCCCATCTCCAAAACCAGCCACCTTATCGGGGCAGGTCAGCCTTGCCAAAAGACGCATGGAGCTCACATTGGACAGGTGTGTGTGAGGGAGGGGTGAGACCAGGGGTGGAGGGGGTTCTCCGGAACCCCGTTACCTCCACACCTGCTTCACTTCCTGGTACCAGGGAATGACCCAGCCAGAGGCAATTCAAGAGTTTCCTCATAGCAACTCTTCACTTTACAGGTGGGGAAACTGAGTCTCAGAGAGAAGAAGGGGAAACAAGCTCAGAGCTCCTACATAGCTAGGCATGATCAGAGCTGGGCAAACTGCAGGACTCGTCAGGACTGGGGGATGATTGAGCACTCACCCGCACAGTCACCATGGACAAAACTCCCCTTCCACCTCCCGTGCATCTAAGCCACCTCGTACAAGTCCTGGCCACTAGGTCTTCTGGGAAGGGCATGGCATTGGGCATCAGCAGCTCCTCCTTCTAGCCCCAGTTGGCGGCTGACCATCTGGGTGGCCTTGGGCCTCTTCTCAGCCTTTGCAACAAGAGTTGGCTTGAATGAGTCCTAGGTCTTTCAGGTCTCAGTATTCACTCTAGGATTCCAGGACTCCCTTCAAGAAAGTAATAATCTCTTTGGAGAGATAAGATATGCCTACGTCAGGTAGGAAATCATGAAAGGTCAGAATGGACTGGGGTAGGAGCTGGATTGCAGTGGGAGGGGGGGCAGGAAGGCTGCCTTGAAGAAGACAGGGAGAGGCCAGGCACTGAGCAGGAAGAGAGAACCCCCCAGGCCAGGGAGAAGACTGAGAGCAGGCTGAAGCCCATTCGGGGCTCCAGGAGGCTGCAAGTAACACATGAGGCTGCAGCCCAGCCCAAGCCCATGAGTCCTAGAGTGTCCAGTCCTCTCTTCCTCCATATGGAAAAGCCGAGGCCCGCCTGAATCAATGTTGAATGGCTCTTGCTGAACATTTTTACATGCAGGGTCTCATCACCACTTTATAATCTGCCTGTGCAATTGGGATCAATAACCCCAATTTGCAGACAAGAAAACTGAGGTCAGAAAAGTAAGATTAGGTCAGAACTACGACAGAAGCAGAAGCAGAAGCCTGGACCAGTGCTCACCCTTGGCCCCAACACCTCCCACCTGGGACCAGATCCCCGTGTCTCTGAACTGATGATATAGACACTGAGCTCATGAGAAGGCTCAGAATCTAAGACGGCCTCCAGCCAGGAAATCAGAAATACCCTGCCCCAAACATCAATATTGTGTTCAATACTAAATTTACCCACATATGCAAATCTTTTTATTCATTTCACTTATCAAACAAATGGACACTAATTGCTTTTCTTTTGTATGCCAGGCTCTGTGCCACACTGTAGTTTTTGTTTAGGGCACAGGCTTTAAAATGATCTTGCATGTTATTAGCATGGTGCACTTGAGCATCACTGGAATGTCTGGGAGGAGTGCTCTGTCTGACCCCCAGAGCCCTCCGGAAAAGCTGTGTCCTTGGCTCGTCTCCTCCAGGTGAGGAGTGGAGACTGTGGGAGCCGGAAGGAGGAGGGAGGGAAAGAGCCTGAGAGAGCTGTAAAAGTGAGGAGGTAATCGCTGGAGAAGTTCCTCTCCATCATTAAAAAGGATCTTAATTACGGTCCCCAGAATAGACACTGAAAACAAGCAGCGGCTGTGGGAACCAGATCTGCGAGGGACGGCCAGGCCGCCCAGAGGTGCTGGGTGTTAGCTGGCCAGCTCCTCACCTGTCATTAGGGAGTGGGAAATCACCCCACATCAAAGCCAGCCAGGAAGGAATGTGACAAATGCCATTCACCTTAAAAACGGTGATGAAAATAAATGCCGAAGTCTGCCAACCATTGTGTGTGAAAACTCCTCGGGCAGAAGGACAACCCCCAGAGAGAGAGAGGCAAGGTGTGTCCAGCCAGAAAGCAAAGACAGGATGCCTGGATCTGGGAAAGGAGTCTTCCCTCGGCTGTGGTGCTCTCGTCTTGACCTTTGACCTTTGGGTTACCCAGGGCTGAGGCTCTGGGGCATCTGGGAGAGGGAGAAGAGGGTGGGTCGCCCCTTTCTGCCCACTGTCCCACCACCCTAGCTCATTACCTAATGTGCCTCCTTCACGCCCTGTGGCTGCCCGCCAAGTCAGAGCCTCGGCAGAGAAGCAGGGGGCAAAGGCTACCCTGGCTGGGCCAGGCCGCTCCTGAGGCTGACCCTGGGTCACAGGCATTTCCCGTCTTGGACCTCTGATTTCCCTCTTCTGGGAGGCAATCATTTTCTCTCTTTTGAGAGATAATCCCAGACAAAAAAATAACCTCTGGGTCGGGGGTACTTCATTACAGTAAAATCCAGAATGTGGGGCAACGGTGGCAGGTTGGCATTTCAAGGTCAGCCTGGGAAATGGATAGCTGGGAGTCAGCTAGCCAGTCTTTCACCCTGGTGATGTGCTGACGCAGTCTTAGACGGGGGTGTGGAGGCCAGGGTGGCAGAATGCTCTTTGTGCCAAGGCTGGGTCCGCACACTCCTGCGGTCGATGTGGGAGAGTTGTCAGTCCCGGCACTTTGCGAGCCTGCCTTAAGTGGAAAGTGGAGGAACAGTGGCACAGAGACCAAGAGACAGAAGCAGGGACAAAGAAAGGTCCAAAGAACATCGGGGAGGCAGGTAGGGACGCCTCATCTGCACAGCAGTCATTACTGAGACACTGGGGTTTCCCAAATAGCTTTTTCTTGGCACCTTCTCAGTGCTCCAAGTCCATCACTGAGAGAGGCCAGCCTGTCCTCTCCTGTCCCAGCCTTTAACTTTGAATCCTGTAAGTATCCCAAATTCAAAGTTCAAAGCAAAGTCCAATGACTCTTCCCATCCTCCAGGAGCAGGTGTGGACAGGGCTCTGTCACAGCCTTGCACAGGGGAGGATCCAGAGGTCCCCAAGGGCAGGAACACAGGTTGGTTTCTTGGCCTCTGAAGAGACTTTATCACACTCTGTCATCTCACCCTGGCCACAGACTTCAGCCATCACAGGAGAATAAGGTGGTAGGGTGGGATAGGCCCTAATAAACCTTTGGCCTACTTCATATCAATGCCAAGGGCCAGAGGAAGTCCGAGAGAGAGAGCATGGTGTGGACCAAAGGGGTCAGAGAAGGCTTCCTGGTGGAGGTGACATATGAGCTAAGCCATGAAGGATGGATAAGAGTTGGCACTGAGCAAAGAGGACACCTTTGCAGAGGCACCTGCATGGGCCATGGGTTGGCAGTTGGGAAAACATACGCTCCTTGAACCACAGGTGACAGGCTGAAAGTGGTGGCAGAGGAATATCCGCATGGCCCTCACAGTCAGCAGCTGCCCTGGGGTGGGGGTGGACACAGGGAAGATTTGTACACAAAGACTTTACCGGCTCTCCATGTGGGTTTTTGAGTGGCTGCTCTTGTTCTAAGCACTGGGTCCAAGGCACTGGGACCACAGAAGGCTGGCATGCCCAGGGCCTGCCCTGGCATCACCCCCATCTTTTGGGCTCTGGTCACTGGGATACCTTGAAGCCTGGAAAACTGGGCCTCCCTACTTCTCTGCAGTAAGCAAGTGGGAGGCAGAGAAACGTGATTCGGCTGCAGCATGCAGGCTAGAAGTCTGACCTAAGGGGGAACCTCTGACAGGGAAAGCTTGAAGCTCATCAGAGTTAAGGATGGTCTTAGAATCCTTTGCCCTGAAGGCTTTTAGCAAGATCCTTGTCTGCTGGCTGCTGGTATCCCAGTCCGCATCTGTGAATCACAGATTCCCAGGTTCTGAGGGAGGGGACTTGGAAAGGTCAGAGTTTAGCCCCTCCACCACTTTCACAATAATAAAAATAATAATTATCACTACAGTAGCTGACATTCTATGTTCCAGGCTCTGTTCTGAATGCTCTTCCCGCATTAACTCATTTTGTCTTCACATAATCCTGTGAGCTACGTGCTACTGTCCCCATTCCACAGTTGAAGAGATCAAGCAGGCAAACAACTTGCCTGCATGGCAGGGTCGGAATTTGAACCTATATTCCTAAGCGTTCTCCAAACCTGCCCATCTTCAAATATCCTCCATTTCGGTCTCAGCAGCATTTCCCAGAGTCCTTTGCATGCCCAGGTCTGTGTCGTCAGACGAGAGAACAAAACTTAAAAAATCTACAGCCACTGCATGAACATCTGAGGTGCTGCAAGGCATCTATGTGCGTGATGAAGTTTGGCATGGAATAAAATCAAGAAGTCATTTTTCTCAATTCTAAATGTGGCGCACCACGTGACAAAGGGTTGAAGAGTGAACCAAGATTTGCAGGAAAGCCCGGAATGTGTGGTTTCCATTAGGCAAAGGGTAGGCTGTGGCTGCTCAGCAAGGCCAGTATCTTGGGGCTGACAACCCCAGAGGGGCCTCTGCGGAGGGCTGAGGAGGGGACCCGGCCAGACCAGGGGGCTGGGAGGATGCTAGATGTGGGCCAGGCAGCTTTGAACCCAGGCGGCAGCGGGAGCAAAGTGGAGATGAGCACCCTGAATGTGGCCACCTCCTCTGCAGGAGAATAACGGGGCCAGGGGGACCACAGTGCCGTGCACGGTCTCAGCTCCAAACACAGTAGCCCATGCTCTTGTAGTCTTGCCATCTCAGACCAGTGTAGAAGAAAGCAGACAGATAGAAGACAAAGAACCTTAAATAATGCATAATCCAGACAATATCCACAAAGCCTGTGTCACTGGCACTCTGACTGCCAGCCCGCCCTGTGGCTGCGGGCCCTGTTAGGCGTTCACTCAGAGCCCTAACGAGACGCCCTGAGCCCAACAAAGACATAAGTCAGAGTTGTGTTAACTCTTCTGTCTGCAGGACATGATTGTCAACTTTTCAAGTGTAAACAGACCTGGGGAGAAAAGTAAACCAGCCATGCATTTGTGGTCACTCATGCAGCAAACTCAACTACATTGCACACTACACGTTTGGGTGTGGGACAACGAGGGAAACCTGGCCAATAGAATGGACTAGGCTTCCTGGCAGAGGGCTCAAGAACACACTTGACGAGAGGATGGCCCACACAGGCATGGTTAGCTCACCTTGTTTTAACAATTCTGAAGTTTCCCCAGCTCAGAAATAACAGCTGGGCAAAACCCTAGCTGGGTGAATGGGACCGAGAGGGTGTTTGTGGTGGGTGGAGGCCTTGTCCTTTCTCCGGTGGAGAAAGCCATTTATGACCTCACAGGATGAAAGGAACCAACCCAGGCCGGCTGAGCTGTTATTATAACAATTATCAAGACCTATCACCTCCCTTTGGGAAATGTTCCCTTTCAAGTTGCAGTGCCCTCGTGTATCCTGGCTCACAGCCGCTCACAATCATTACCGGGTGCCCAGGGCAACTTATTAATAATGTTTTCTTTCTGACACGGATGGACAGGATCTGCTTAAATGGCCATAGCTTTGCAAGGGGCTCATTAAAGCCACTGCAACGTGGTGGAGAGGGAGCGTGTGCGTGCTCTCATTGTAACATCCCACAACAGTCTCCCCGCCCAGCTTGCCCAGGCGGCTAAACACGCCAACATCTCTCTCTCAGGAGCTGTGTACGGCTTTGATCCTGCTCAGCTTCTGCTCGTGAGCATGAGGAGGGAAGGGAAGAGAACAAGGGGAAAGTTTTCCCCATTTTTTCCCCATTGGATGACTCACCCCTACCACACCCCAACTGCAGAAGCCTCCAAATATTTGGGTTTGGGGCTCCAGGGCATGCACAGACCCTACTTCCTTCTAGAAGCTGACTCAAGACCAGAGTTCTCCTATCTGGGTCTCTTTTTCTTGGATCCAGGCTTTCAGAAGAAGGAGGCCTTCTCCGCATTCCAACCCCTGCCCCCCGCCCCCACTTGACTGTCCCCGCTGCCCTGGGCCAACGACAAAAAGCGGTGACACTGGATTCTTGAGGAAATGATACCAAACCTGCAGGAAGTTTAGAGACACCTGTTATAGCCTCCTCATCTTACAGATGGGCACGCAGCAGGCCAGTGGCAGAGACAAAGCGGAACCCAGTGTTTCCATTCTGGGACGCCAAAGGAGGGCTGGACTCCTGCATAATTGCTTAGGAGGTTGTTGACGCTTCACTTAAAAACGTTTTTGAAATAGGATACTTTTTAGAAATGTCCTTTTTAAAAGCCAAAGTGTATTGAGGCTTTTGGGATTCAGTCATTAAGCCTCACGCAAACACTGTGAGATTGGTATGAAAATTATTTCCACTTTAAAGATGAGAAAACCGAGCCCCTGAGAGTCGCGTGTTCTGAGTTACGCAGCTAGAAAGTGGCGGAGCTGGCACTCAGACCAGTGGGCCCAGGGCTGCTCCCTGCAGCTTGGCACTGTGGCTCCCAATTCTTCATGTCCCAGTGGCAAACAACACTTTGGAGAAGACTTCCCATGTCTCAAGCCCTGTCCCCCTAGTGGGGATTGAATTAGTCTCTCTCATATCCAGAAGCACTCTTCACAACCCTCAGGTACCCTCCCCACTGGACGTGAGCTCTGGAGGACGAGCAGAGCTGGCTGCGGTTCTTGCCCCTCCCAGAGCCTGGCGTTTTGTCCGTCATGATGCTCACAGGGCAGAAGTGAACTGAACTGACAAGCCGCACACAAGCACAGTCTTCTTTTACTGCCATGCTCAGCTTCCTATCCAAAATTGTCCTCTCTGACTCATCTCATTCACCATCTGGGTCACAATAACTTTGAACTGTTTTTTTTTTTTTTTTTTAAGGTCAATTCTGTCCTCAAAGAGGGGCAGGAGATTTACCTTAGGAGCACATGCCGAAGAGAGGACCACAGGCTCTCTTGGGCTTCTGAGCAACATTTGTCTCCTCCGATGGGCTTACCTGGCTCCTCTGAATGGCCAAGATCAGCAGATGCTGACTACTCAGTCCAGGCCCTCGACTTCCTCCCATGGGGAGTCTGGAAGCTTCTATCTCCTGCTGGGGTAGAGGCTGCTCCTGTTTCAGGTCTTGGGGTGGAGGTGCAGTGGGGGTCCAGGACAGGGCTAAGGGCCAGAGGAGGAAGGGGAGAGAGGCAGGGAGAGATGGGACAATAAGACGAGTGTGGGGGACAGAGCAGGGTGGGAGGTATTCACAATCCGGAAAACAGCCTGTGGTGGGTAGGAAGGCAGGAAGGGGGTGGAGAAGGAAAGAGAGAGGAAGGAAGAGAGGGAAGGAAAAGGCAGAGAGGCAAGGGAAAGAACAGAGGTTGGGGACGGCCATAGGGCCCCTGGAAGGGACAGTGCTGTGCGAGGGGCAGTGGTGGGGCTGGTTTCCTGTACCCTGTGGCTGTCAGGGTTGTTGTCCTTGAGAACAGCACACACAGCAGGGCTGCCCCCCGGTGAGGCCTGGGAAAAGCAAGCCAGGGAGGGGGTGAGGAGAAACAGAGGTGGGGAGATGGCCCCCACAGGAAGCCAGGACAGGGGAGGACAAGGCAGCAGGGCTCAGGAGGAAGGGAAGGAGGGGGGAGCAGGAGAGGCTGGTGTCAGTGTCAGGCCGAGGGGGGATGCCTTGTCTGGGCTGGGGCTCCTGTGGCCCCCTCATGCCACTTTCATGAAAGGTCCCTTCCTTCCTCCAGGCTCAGGCTTCCCCTCACCCCATGGCTAGTCCAGGAGGCCCTGGCAGATGCAGCCCCTGCTTCCTTCACAGTCCAGGAGGAAGTGAGGGTACATCTACAGTGCCAAGAAATCTGAATGCAAAGCATCTCCCTCTGGTCCCCAGGGCACACTTTCCCAATATGGATTCCTCTACCCACTCTATAGATGGAGAGACTGAGGCTCCAAGAGGTGCATCTTCCTGCCTGTCATGGGCAAAGTGCTTAGAACAGGGCCTGGGCACACAGCCGGTGCTCAATCAGTGTCAGCTACAGTTGTTGTTGTTACAAAGCCCAGACTCCTCTACCTCCTTTTGAGATGTCTCCACGCTTCCCCTGCCAGACCCTGGCTTTTGCTCCGGGGGAATGGGCATCTAGGAAAACTCACCGGAGCACCGGCCAGAGAGGTGGGAGGGCAGACGGTGGGGCTCCAGCTGCCCTAAGCCTAGCCTGCCTGTGCGGTCTTAGTCCAGGCTTCAGGCGGGTCTGGGAGTGTAGCCACAGGGGAGAGGGGAGGATGGGGTGCTCTTTTGCCCAGGCCCCAAAATGCATATATCACAAGACTCTTTAGGACTCAGGGGCCTCCTGGGGCCGGGCCAGGACCTATGGTACAAGGGAAAATCACAGGGCAGCAGAGGAAGGCCGGTGTCCTTGAGACTGGCCCTCATTGAGGTACGCTGTTGTCCTGTCCATGCCTCCCTGATGGAGACGGGTGAAGGCAGCACTCGGACCCCAGGGAGCCAGGAACAGGGAGCTCCAGAGGCCCTGTTCACCTCTCTCTTAAGAAGGAAGGCATGATGTGATGGAAATGGCCCAGGTTCGGGGTGCAGACCCTTTCTCTGGCATGTCAACTTGGGTTAGTTACTTACTTTCCTGAGTTAAGTAACTAACTTAACTAACTCAAAATGGAGATGCTGACACGTTCCTGGAGGGATTAAAGGGGGAACCACAGGGCCAGCACTTGGCAGCCGTGGATGCTCGACAAACACTGGTTCCTTCCTCTTCCCTGAAGGGGGACAGCGGAGCCTCTCTTTGCCTAGTTAATGGTGGGTGTGTCAATCAATGGTGCCCTTGAGACACTGTGCTGGGGGGCTGTCCTACGTGTAAGATGCTCGCTTAGACAACCTGGCACCCAGAGGTGCCTGAGACCGGCTGTAAGGTTGGCCTTGGCCCTACCCCCAGACAGCTTGTAGTGCCGTCCAGACACAAGGCCACGAATCATCCAGGACACCAGAGGCAGCAAGTGATGGGCTGTAGGCAAAGGACAGCCAGGGCTGTCTTGTTCCCCACTGTCCCCAACACCTAGCCCAGCGCCCAGGCTGAGGAGGTCAATGCAGAGCGTTGTTTGAGCACAGGCTGCCCTTGAAATGCAACACAATTATTGTGTTGTGAAATGTCAACACAATTATGAAAATGCAAACACAGGAACATTTGCTTACGGGAACTAATAGTTTTTAATGAAGGTAATCAGCTTGGTTAAATCAAATTATTAGCTTTGACAATAGATGTGTTAACAGGGACTTAATGAATTTGTTGATCACTCTTGCCTGCTAAAAAGACATTACAGTCGTCAACCTAGCCTAGATACACGGATCTGGGCTCCCCTCCTGTGCTTGGGCAACTCCCCACCACACACACACACACACACACACACACACACACACACAGAAACACAAACACACCAAGAGCTCCTGTGGCAGAGATTGTATCTCTCCCATCAGCTCAGAGGATCCCCAAGGGTGGAGCTCTGCTCCCTCCTTTACTTCTTGTGTTTTAGTTTCTCCTCTGATACCCTCTGTACATGGTTGTTGCCCAGGAGACAGTCCTTGGGGAAGACAGGATTGAAGGGACAGAGTCAGAAAGAGGAAGAATGTTAAGACACTGGGCTCCTGTGTCCCAGCACTTCTTCATATGTGATCTCCTTTAACCCCAAAGGGACTCTTCATACCATGATTCCCATTTTATAGCTTAGGAAACTAAGGGGCAGTGGGAGGGGTGGGTTGGTGGTGGTGGTTCCCACAGCTGGGGGTAGAGGTCAAGCTAGGCTGGGCACCAAGTTCTGTTGATGGCACTGTCCCTAGTCTTCTCTTACCATAGGAGGGACTTGGGGCCAGGAAAAGACCCTCTTCAGCTAGGGCAACCAGAAAGGAACTCTCCCAGAATAAGGAGGTGGGAACCCATTGGTGCAAGAGAAGGTATTTAGAGGCCGTTCAGGAATGTGGAGTCAGTGCTCATTGCTGGGATTCTTTGTGAGCAAGAAGATGGAAACGCGGCATCTCATCTCCGGAGACACTATGGCCCCATAGCTTCTACTTAGAAATATGTCAGAGGAGAAATCCTGGTGGCTAGTTCAAGAGGAGGTGAAGAGAGGACCCCCTCCCCTGAAACACACACACACACACACACACACACACGCACACACCAATATCAGCCAGGCAGGTGTCTCCCACAGTGCTGGGAGCAGGGGTGCTGGTCCTATGGTTCTATGAATAATGCAGTGAGCTCAGGCAGGGGCTGGGGTGGGGGCCAGGTGGGCACTGAGACAAACAACAGACAGACACTCTCAGAGACAGCTCACCTAAACCACCCTCCAAGATACCATCAGGCAGCTACACTGCAAACATAGCCACTCATTGGGGCAGTAGTGGGAGACGCTGCCGTCTCTCACCCGGGGCTTGCAGGTGAGAACATTAGTCAGACAGACAGAGGGAGAGAGAGAATACTGAAACCACCTCAGGCCCTGGCCAAATTCTCCCCGTAAACAGGCCAGTCCACAAGTTTCCAGGAGCTTGTTTCTATTCTTTAACAGGGGAGAGATGGTGGGCAAGGCCCAGCCCCTGCCCTAGGCTGGTGGAGCAGACACAACCCCTACCATCTGACCCCTCATCCAGTGGCACAGACAGCCCTCACCATGCAACAGCCTTGGGGAACCTAGTCTTATCTGGGAGAATCATATTTCCTGCACTCTGACTCTTGCAGCCTGCACTTAGTTAGAGGCAAAATATGCCCCCATTAGGAAACCTGAGATTGAGAGCCATTACTAAGAGACCTAAATGAAGGGCCAAGAGGGGGGCTGGGGATGGGGGATCGTAGAGTAGAAGGGACAAGAGAGGGGCTTCTGGCCCACTGCCCACTGCCCCAAGTAAGGGTGAGCAGAGGTAGTTCCACACTGGGGACAGCAGTACCGTATCCATGGTATTGCCACTCCAGTGGCTGGAGGTGGCCTGGACACTTTGTGTCCACATCTCCCCAAGGGAGTCTTCATGAAGAAGAGAGCCTATCTCCAGACAACTTGGCTATGACCTCAGGGTGCCTGGCCAGGTGTGGTAAAGTGATTTGGTAACTCTAGAATTCCTTCCCAGAAGAAACAGGTCTCTTCTCAAGTTGAACCCAGTGATTTAGAATCAGGAAACTGAAGAATTAGCCTGCCACTGGACCCAACCCTAGGAAAGGAGTTGCCACCAGGACGGAAGAGTCAGAGCCAAGGAGAGAAGGAAGAGGCCTCCTTTCTAGCCCGTGGCCCCAGCCATGAATGGTTCCACCCTCCCCAGAACTCTCTTCACATAGTGTACATTCCTTACTAGCACAGTGTTTAGTCATTAAGTATGCACATCCTTCTCTAGACAATGAGCTGCGTGAGTGCAGGAATGGCCCACCTGACTCAGAGTTGGCGCCCAGTATTTGTTGTGGTGATGGATGGATGGATAGATGGATGGACGGATGGATGGATGGATGGCAGATGGATGGATGGATGGATGGCGGATGGATGGATGGATGGCAGGTGGATGGATGGATGGATGTGTGGATGGATGGATGGATGGAGGATGAATGGTTGGCATACGGATGGAGAGATGAATACTACACTCACATCCACCAGCACCCCTAGTGGCCACTGTATGGTTTGCCTTATTCTTGGGCTGGAATTTTATTGGCCCTTTTCCATTCTAGCTCCATGCAACTGATCCAAATGTCCACACAGGTATCCTCACCATGCAAAATTTCCTTCTCAGAAGGGAGTTAGAGGCCAAAGCCTATTTCCGCCCACCCTTTTAAAACCCCACTTGGGATTGTGGTTGTATCAAACAATTTCCATAGCTCTGTTGCCACATGGGCAAGGAAGAAGAAGGGTCAGAGTCAGAACGGGTTAAGGAATGGGAAGCCTTCCAAGGGAAAGTGAGATGGAGACCCCTGCCCACATTCAATCCCAACCTGGTCTCCAGAGAGAGAGCAAGGGAAGGCCATCCCAAGAGAGGGATGATCCTGGCACTTCCCAGCCCCAGACCCCTCTGGCCATGAGGTGGAACCTCCAGTAATGAGTGGAATCATGAACTAGAGTCACCCTTACCCTGCAACTAACCCGGCCCAATTCCCAGTCTAACCCCAATAACAATAGAAAAACCAACATGTACATAGCAATCACCATGTTCCAGGCACCGGCCCAAGTTCTTTACATATATTAACTCATTTAAGCCCCACAACAACCCTATGAGGTAAGGATTCTCGTTATCCTCATTTTATAAAAGAGGAAACCAAGACACAGAAAGGTTACATAACTTGTTCAAGATCAATAGCTGATAAGTGGTAAAGCCAACAGTTTGAACCCAGAACTCCTGGATGTCTAGTCTTTGCTCCTAACCACTAGATCCTCCATCAGCAAATGTAGCTCTGGCCTGAATTCAAACTCCAACCCAACCCAACCCTAACACCACCCTCTTCAGTGTAACCCTAACTCCATCCCCAACTCTCACCCCCCTTCACCCTTTATCCCCTGACCCCACCAGTAATAGAACCCTCCAGACATGAATTCCATTGCCCAAAAATATAGGGGATAAAGGAACAAAGTAAATGATACAAAAAGGAGGCAAACAGACAAAATCCAGAATGTGGGACATTTCACAGGGCAACTGACCTGGTTTCTGCAACAAGTCAACAGCATGGAAAAAAAATTAAAAGAGGAGGGAGAAATGTTCTAGGTTCAGACACTTAAGAATCTAACAACCAAATATGAAACATGGCTCTTGTTTGGATCCTGCCCAGTTTGAATAACCATAAGAAACCTTTTTGAGACAGTCAAGGTAGTTTGATAACGGACATAGTGTTGGATGCTAGAAATCAGTGTTAATTTTGTTAGGTGTGATAATGGCATCGTGCATGGTCCTATAAAGGAATGTTCATTATGCTGAAGTACAGTCCATTTTTGTTATTTTCAGAAATTATGTGATATAAAATAGTCACCAAAACACTGAAATATCAAATATTGAACCATTGCTCCCAGGGGAAATACAGGGTTAGGTGCCTGTGAGCTTCTGGTCACGTTTTCATCAACTGATCAGTACATAACCTTGTTTTATGTGTTTCTGTTTAAAGAGGGGAAGGAGGGAGGGAGGAGGGTGAAAGGGATAACTTGACAAACGTGTGTGGTAACGGGTTGTAATTAGTATTTGGGTGGTGAACATAATGTAATCTATGCAGAAATAGAAGTATAATGATGTACACCTGAAATTTATACAATGTTATAAACCAATGTTACTGCAATAAACAAAAAATTTTAAAAAAAGATACCTTATTTAATATATTTTGTTTATTCACTAACGTTGAATTTGGCCTATAGCACTATAATTCATGAAAGAGAATAATTCACATAAGCCTGAATGAAGTTTATCTAACGTATGTGTTTTCTCTGTAAGGCACATCACAGCCTTCTTGAGTGCAGGGACACTAGACAACAATACATTTGGGAGCCATTGTACACAGAAAAACGACCAACGAAAAGCACAAAATTGCAAAAAATAGACCATGAGAAAGGCACTCGTTGTGGTATGAGAGCTGACACAACAAGGCAGAACAAAGTTGTTAAGAGAGCAGATTTTAAATGTTTTCCCCGCAAAAAGGAAATGGTAATTATGTGACGTGATAGAGATGTTAGCTAACCCTACAGTGGTGATCAGTTTACAATACATGAGTGTATCAAATCAACACCTTGTACGGGTTAAACTTACACGATGTTTTATATGTCAATTATATCTCAGTAAAACTGGAAAAAAACAAAAAGGTAGAACACTGGTTTGTTTGACCTCAGCTAAGAACAGCTGGTGACTCAAATTTTTCGCTGCTTTGTGCGTGTTCCTGAATGACCACGAAAGCACTACCAGTGTTGATTTTGGCATTACAAATAAATTTTAGCAGTAGGCAAATTCGCAAATACAGAATCCGTGAATAATGAGGAACAACTGTTTTAAGAGTGAATGGCATGGTGCCTGGGATTTGCTTTAAATCGCTTCAGCAGGGGGTAAAAAGGATGAGGAAAAGATAGATGAAGCAAATGTGGGAAAATATTGATAACGGTTGACTGTGGAAGATGGGCATATGGAATGTGGGGTCTGTTAGTCCAGATCCTCCAAGAAGCAGACACCAAGATGGGATTAAAGGTTTTATTTTATTACAGGAAGTGCCTGTGAGAAAGGAAATAGAAAAGGAGCCAGAAAGGCTGAGAGAGCCATGGTTCTAAATACAATCTGACCCTGAGTGAAGGAGGGAGGAAGAGAGGCTGAGCAGGTGCATCTGAGACTGCAGTGTCATCTTGGAGTCTAAGGGCAGTTGCACAAAGCCACAGGGGAGTCCCTGAGTGGAAGTCGCCAGCTGAGGAGCCCACTTCTCCCACAGCCTGCTTGCCTTAGTGCCCCTGCTGCGCTGGCGGGGTCCAGCCCTGGGGAGGCACAGCCTCCGCACCATCAGAGCCAGGCAGCTGGGCTCCAGGCCAATTAGGGCCCCCGCAGTATGAGACCTGCAAAGCATGCTCTCTCGGCCACCACATTAATAGTTCATTAAACTGTTCTCTCTACTTTTGAGTATGTTTGAAATTTTTCTCAGTGAATATTAAAAGAAAAAAAAAGATGGAGAGAGCAGAACATTCTAGGGCAGAGGAAAGTATAACCAAGTGCCCGTATGCAGTCGTGTTTGGAAGCGCAGAGTACAGCCTGAGTGATGGCAGGCAGTCCTCCTCACTTTAATCCTACAGGTTTGTGCCATGCTGGACAGATTTCAGATCACTTCTGCTCCTCCCCATTGAGCCCTCACACCTGCTTCAAGACATGCCAAGAGCAGGTAGCAGGGTATCATTATACCCACTGGACATGCGAGTAAGTCTCTCTGAGTACCCAAATCTCACTTTGGTTAAGAGAGTTACCCAGAGACATCCAGCTGAGCAGGAGCCGGGGGAGAAGGCTGGGCCCAATTCTCAGTCCAGTGACCTTTCACGACCCTTCCAGGGCCCACTCTCCAGGCGTTAAGACGCAGGATGTGAGCTGGGTCTTTCTGGACCCACGTGGAGCTGCCCACTCTGCTATCTCCAATCTCCCAATGGGTAGGGTTCAGAGGTCAGCAGGGCGGGTTGGGGGCTAAAGTTCTGTCTGAGGCCAGGGTCAAGGGTTAGTCTGAGACTAGAACAGGGTCCCTCTGAGGTCAGGGTTAAGGGATTGGCCTGCGAGTGGGGAGTGACACTCCCTCAGCCCAGTGCTGACCACCATGGCCGGGGACGACCCCTCACCTGCCTGGTCCTCGGACTTCTACCTGCTCTCCTCAGCCCCTTTGGTTCTGGGGACAGAAGGGTGACTGCACCCACAGCAGAGGTGCCCTGCACTTGTTCCCCAGGCTCATTTGCATCTGGCACACCTGGGGCTCACCCAGGATGATTTCTCAGGAGCATTTCGTAAGCCTGCGTTTAAGCCATTGACAGCAAGAACCGCTTTGGGACGAGATCTGTCCGATCCCCTGCCCATTGCTACAGACTTAATTACAGAGCCCAGCAGCAGTAAGTGGCCACCTTCCGCCTCCACATGGGGCAGAGGAGGGGGCAGGTTTGTGCTCCACAACGAGGTATCAGGGAGAGAAATCAAAGAGCCTTTCCCAATAGCGTGATCAGCCTCCACCGAAACCGGGACCATGGTGGTGACATTTTCTCAGACTGCCTCTCACTCCCTGTGTTCCTTCCCCCATTTCATCAACATTCTCCCCATCCACCACGCAGCCCTTCCCTTTGTGCACTCTGAAAGGGAAGATCTGGATGTCCTGCCGCCCCGTGAAAGGAATCTGAAGCCCAAGAGACGAGGATCTGCTGGTAGGATCGCTGGCTCTGTGGCCAGCAAACCTGGAGACTATTTCTGGCTGCAGGATCTTCCTGGTGCCCCATAGAAGCAAGGCCCCACCAAACTATGGCAGGAGCAACATCCTTTTCTTCTTCAGTATCTCAGCCCCCAGCCACATCTTCTGAATGGGTTCCCCCTGAGCTGTCTGAGAGAAGGCAGGCACCTCAGCCGCTGATGACTCGGTGGGCAGTGCTATCCTTCCGTGTGCCAGGTCATGCCCACCACCCACACCATCTGTGGGGCCCTCTCCCTCTCCCCACACCTGATCACCAGCCCCGGGAGCCCACCTCAGAAAAGTCTAGCAAATCTGTCCTGCCTCTCCCCCACACTGCCCTGGCTTTGAGGTGGACCACCCCGTCCCTCCCTGGACCTCGGTGGTGGCTTTCTAACACTTCCCCAGTCGGGACAGCTCAGGGGCATCACTCCCAGACACAGCTCTGCCCCACAGCAATAGGTCTAAACCAGGGGTTTGCGCTCTGTATGCAGCCGCAGGCGAAGGCCAACCCACCGCCTGTGTTCCTAAGGCCCCAGGAGCTGAGAGTGTCTTTTACAGATGAACATTCGCAGTCAGTTAGATGATCAAGACCACGAACTTTACACCCTAGTTAAGCAAAATGTTATACCCTCCAAAAACATTCCATTCTTCACATTAGTAGACCTGTATTATTTTAAAAACTTGTACTCTGTTATTATATTTTAAATTTCATCAAAAAAATTTATGGAAATTTTTCTCTCATTATATGACTACCTATGATATCCTCAATTTTTCCTCTTGGCCTGCACAATCAAAAATGTTTACTATTTGGTCCTTTACAGGAAAAGTTTGCCAACTGCTGGTCTAAACCCTTCCTTTGAACACTCAAGTTCCTTAGCCATACACCCCTGCTTTGTCCCAAGCCAGCAAGACTTCTTGAGTTCAAATCCTGCCCCTTCCATGTACCACCTTGAGTAAGTTACTTGTAGTCTTTGGGCTTTGGTTTCCTCACTTGTAAAATGGGAAAAATAATAGTATGAAAATAATTCCAGTAAGTTACTATGAGGATTGAATCAGTTAATATTTATAAAGCACTAAAACAATGCCTGGCACATAATAAGGCTGTGTATCTCTTTGATAAACAAATAAAGCCTCTCCCAGCCCAGTGCAACCTCGAGCACTCCATCAAAGTCCCATCTCCTGCATGCAGCTTCCCTCTCCTTTCACTGAACCCCTATCTGCATATTTTATCTCTGGCACACAATGAGAGCAGTGATAACACAGGTGCTGTACTCCCTCTGCTCTGTTCCCTGCAAGCTCCTGGAGGGCAAGATAATGTCTTCTCTTCCTTAGTTCCCAGATAATTACAGAGCTGAACGTAAAATAAAGCCACACACGCAGGAAGAAAACAACTGATATTTGACATCCGGAACAGGCAAGACCTTTCTTAACTTAAAAGCGAATAGGGCAATTCTGAAGGAAAATATTTTAAATTTGATTGCCTAGAATGTGAGTCTCTATGTCAAAAAAAAGCAGAATATAAAATCAAGGAAACATGGAAACAATATTTGAAACAAATATGGCCAGTAAAGGGAGATTTAATGTCCTTAATATGCAAAGAGTTCTTACAAACCAATATGAAAAAAACTAGGACCAATATAGATAAATGGTAAAAAGACTTAAACAGGAAAAAAAAAAAGTGGAAATATAAATGACTAACAAACATGTAAAAATGTTTGTAATCATTAGTAATCCACAAATGCAAATTTAAAATAATGACAAAAAATTTTGCACATGAAATTAATCAATAGTTTTTAGAATAAGAGTATCTAGGCTTGTCAAGTGAACAAGAAAATGAGCACTGCTGGTGGGCATGTAAATTGATCATCTGAGTAAGTTTGGCAATATGTATCAAAGGCCTTTAAAAAAGTCTTACCCTTTCATTTGTCAATTATGTCTCAATAAAAATGGCGGGGGAATCTAACCTTTTAACAGTATTATAACTTCTGGGAATTCAACCCAAGGAAATCATCTGTTAGGTGGATAGATTTATGCGCTGTCTTATGAAAAACTGGAAATAATTTACATGTCCATTAAGAGGGGATTGGTTTAATAAATTATGGTCCACCCATATGACAGTAGATTATGCAATGATTTAAAATGATATTTGCCAAAAGTGTTTCATGACATGCAAAATTGTACAAACAGTTCGACTGCAAGTATGCTTTTTAAGTGCCTAGAAATGAGACTGGAAGGATATCTGCATGACGCCCACCTTCCTGGGCAGGACTGGGGAGCTGAGCCTACACAGAGGCCGTTCCATGTCTGAGGCACGCGCATCTATCTTTGCATGGGGGTCTCTGTGCATTGGTGCAGGGAGCTTGGTCATGCCTGTGGTCATGCGAGAGAATGTCTTCTTTTGTGGACATGGGTGGGATAGCACATGCCAGGGTGTGCTCTGTGTGCACATGTGTCTTAAGAATAAGTTTTTGTGTTTAAGCAAATTAATTAGCAAGTGATAGGACATTCCTCAGCCTGCACACCCTGCCCGTAAGGAGCCAGTGGCCTGGCCCCCATAAAAAAGTATCTAGGGCAAGTAACCCAAGCTGACCCTGGCCGAGGCCACTGTCACACCCAAGCTGGGGGATTAGGAGACCTCAGGGGACTGTGACTGGAGCTGGTCCAGGCCGGCCAGGTCTAATTGGAGGTGATTTTAGAGACCCAGAGGGCCTAGAAAAAGGCTGAAGTGCTTCCCAAGGCCCTGGAAGACCAAGATTTGACCCTCGGCTCACCCTGACCCAGTCTGAGCACTGCCTACATGCCGGTCCCAAGGAGAGGAGGCCAACTGCCTCCTTCACAGACCCAGACACTTAGTGTCAGCCCTTGGGCTCCATGGTGCCCAGGCACTTCTGTTCCCATTCCCAGGAAAGGGCTGTGTGATGAGGTGATTTTCCACTGAGGAGTGCCTGCCAGATTGCCATCTCCCCAGAGCCGGGCCAGCTCCACCCCCAGCCGGGTTAGTGATAAGTGGGCCCCACCTGCTACCCCCGCCCCAGGAGCAGGTGGGGGCAGGCCGCCGGGGGCGTGCCAGGATCCTATCTGGAGCACCCAGCCCAGATCACGGGTGCAGAACTGCTCGGACTCCCCAGCACGTTTCTGGGGCCCCGCCACCCGGCCCCGAATCGAACCCTGACCTCAGACACCTGGCCTGTCTGTTCCCTCCTCTGAGGGCCCACCCTCCTCCAACTAGGTCATCCCGTCCACCCCTCTGCCTCCAAGCTTGGCTGACACTCAACTCGGCACATGTCTGTTGAGCACCTTCTCAGTCTCCAGGGAGCTCCTGCAGAGCCAGGCCCAGCAACACCGGGGCTGAGTCACGGGCAGCCCTCCTGCAAAACGAGTAGGCAGTGACCTAGCCAGTAGGTGGGGAAATATCACTAAAGCCCAGCTGAGGGTATGCAGACTCTCAAGAGGCGGGGACACCAGGAGAGGGGACACAGGCCTTTCCTGAGAGAGCTCTCACATTCCAGCGGCGGCCACTGTTGAACTCCCGCTGTGTGCCAGGCGCACAGGAGGTGCTGGCCGCTGACTCCATCTGTGCTTCCTCAGAACTTATGGTCTACATGGGAAGACCAAAGAAAAGTAAAATTGCAACTGCATTAGAGACTTTAGACCAAAGGTCCATGGTGCCAAGAGAGCCTGCAGAGGCACCGTGAGCCCCACAGGGGGAGGGCAGCCCCCCTCTGCCCTACTCCACAGGCCTGAGGGCCCAGGTTCCAGCACTGCGTTAGCTCCGGACGTCAGCACAAGCCTCAACCAGAGCTCTCCCAGTGCCCCTCAGTCCTCCCAGGTGTCAGGGTGTTCACAGCGCCCCCCTTTGTCACATGAAAGGACCTCCTCCAATGCAAGAGGTAAAATGCACGTTATAATAAACCAACACTGAGTGGAGCAGCCAGTATGGAATAGATGCACCGCCGAGAGCAGGAAATGTTCCCAGAGAGAGTCATGTCTGAGTGCGAGCTGAGGGCTGCCACGGGCATTGAGCTGCACAAGGAGGGCCCTGGGCAGAGGGAACGGCTGGTGCCAAGGCTGGGTGGATGGGCACGTGGCACGAGCCAGGAAGTGAAAGGTGGCCAGGGTGGGTACAGAGGGGCCGGGGGAGATGAGATTGGTGGGGCTGGGGGAGCAGGGGGCTGGGCCCTGGGGGCCGAGGCCTGCCTTTTATTCTTATCCTAAGCATACTCAGAAGCCACTGAAGGATATTAAGCAGAGGGTGAAATGATGAACTTTGCATCTTGCCTGGCTGCCATGTGGAGAACCTATGAGGGGCCAGCAGAGGGGAGCAGCGGCCAGCAGGGAGGCCCCACCGTGGAGGGGCGTGCAGGCCAGCAGACAGGGGCAGAGAGGGGAACCATGAGAGCAGCCACCAGGGGAGAGTGTGGGGAGGCAGGACACAGATGTAGGCAAGATACCAGCACTGAGGATGGGTCAGAGGGGAATTCAGCCCCAGAGCCAACTCTCCAGACATTTGCCCTGTGGGCCGGGACTGAGATGGAGCTTCAGAGGCGGAGACCCTTCATCTGGTCTCCCGAGACCCCTTGGGAGTCCATGGATAGAATGTAGGGATTTGGGAATTGGATGGGGAAAAAAATTACACCTTCATTTTCACTACCGCCTAACTGAATTCTCTTTCAATTATGCACACAGGCCACAAACCACAAAAGCACACAAAAGTATCTGTGACTTTGTCACCAATAGAAATCAGATATTTTCATATCACATTACAGTTGGGAAGATACCTTGAAATATCAAATGCTCATCACAACACTGAAATTGCAATAATTATTAGACCTGCTGCTAGATCTTGTTGTTTAAAGAATATATATTATACCACAAATTTGAAGCTGCAAAATTTCTAGGGGATGGCTTTTCAATTTCCCACAAGCAGCCTCTGTGCCACAGCCATTCTCACCAGGGAAGAAGAAGACACCCGCTCAACCCAAGAAAGCTGATAATTTAGTGTCCCAATAAGCCATTAAAATTTTTGTGTGTTCAGCTTTTATTTAGTGGAAATGGAGAAACAGATTTTTAATTAATATAAATGATGTACTTCTTTATGTTCAAAATAAGGAATCGACAACTTGTAGTAATATATTTTCATTTACTTGAAATTGTCTTGATTTCACAATCTTCCCATTATTTATAACAGGCGACTATTAGCCACACCCTCTAACTTATATACATATCATTATGAAGTCTTATTGACTGTATATTTAAAGATCATTTTTATTCTGGTTCCTGCTCATCCTCTGGCGACGTTCCTCAAGTTTTTCTAAACTGGACCTGTTTTTGAAGGTCATGTCAAAGACTTTATATAACAAAGACCTTATATAACAAAAAAAAATCCGTCCTTCCCAATAAACAGTGCTGCATGCACCATGCATTATTTGGTTGCAGGATTTTGGTTGATTGCAGCTTTGAGTGGGTCCCCAGTGAGAGGCGTGGCATGCAACTGCATCATGCAACATGCACGCTTATTGCAGAAACACACAGTCAAAATAGGTTGGCATAATGTTTTCTTAATTCTACTCAGGGGCACAGTCTGTTTCAGGGGGAGTGGAGCTAATCTGCATTTGGTCGGTTATGGACGGGGTCACGGGTGGAAACCTGAGTCAGACGGCACCATTTTCCAGCTTGCGTCTTTTGAGCCCTCTACAGACTGGCTACCTGAGAGGTGCCAAGGTTTGCTTTCCCCGAATTAGGTTCTTCCCACTAAGGGGAACTGGGCTCCAAGACCCCCCTTCACAGTCCCCTAGATCAGCCCCTATGGCCCCTATGCAAGGAAGCCCAACCCTCTGAGGGTAGGTGTCGACCTGGCTGCTGGCGTACTGGTGAAACGTGGGGATGGGTCATTGCGAAGCCTCTAAACACACAGCACAGGTGGGAAGTGGCCTGAGGTGCCTCTGCTACCCAACCTTCCCTTGGGGTTCTCAGGCTGCCCTCCTCTTCTCTGGTCCCCAAACCCACCCCCACCACCCACCTAGGCAGGAAAATGTTCGATTATGGTATTCACAGTGATGGGAACAATGATACCTCTCCCCCAAGGACATCTGCCTATAATAAGGAGATGTGCCTGAATCCAAAAGGGTGAATCTCCACTGCTTGAAATCCAGGCACCATAACTTTTGGTTGGGGCTATTTGGAGAGGAGACTTCCGGATATACGTCAAGTAAAATACAGTCCACCTGTCTGAGGGGTTGGCCCTCCTTCTGAGCTTTGATCCTTCTTCGGAAATTCTCTGGGCTTCCTGATATCCATGGTCTCTATCAGTAGTGTAGGCATCCTGTGAGCGCCCCATGCCCTGTTCCTGGGAGAGAGGGCATGACCCAGGAAGTCTCGTGCTTTCCTTCTGAAGTACAGGCTATGCCGGGGAAGGAAGGAGAGCCGGCTGGGGCTGAGGAACCAGCGGAGTTAGCACAGGAAGTCTTCGTGGGGGAAGAGGCACCTCAGCCTCTCACCAGGACTGCCCAGAACATTCCATAGGCATTCAGACACTTCTGCGATCTGACCCTCCTCAACCCCATACACACACCTATGATCCTGGCCCCTGAATACGAGTTCATTCCACTCCTCTGGCTATTTCTCTGCCCAGAACGCCTTCTACCCCGCTTGTTTCTTGTCTAATATCTTCTGGTTCTTTCCACAGAGCTGCTGCTAAGCACCCACCCATGGAGACTTCCACCACAGCTGCTGTCCAGTCCCTGCTGCACATCATCCATGAGGCTGCTCCTTGATGGCCCCTGTATCCTTCTTCTCCCATTGCCCAAAGTACCCAGGCAAGTTGATAGGTTTTCCCAAGGTCACAGCTTGCTTCCCTAGAGCAGAGAAGTGGGGCCAAGAGTTGGAAAATTGCAGCCAGGCTTGGGGACAGTAGTGACTGTAAGTGGAAGTGCTCGCAGAGTCAGACAGTCTGGGTCTGCACCCTGGCTCTCCTATTAAGAAGCTGGGCATTCTTGAACCAGCCTTCCTTCTCTGAGCCTCAGTCTTCTCATCTGCAAAATGGGGCTATTTGAAAATGGTTTGTAAAGTGCACAACACTGAGCCATTGAATGGAGATGGTTACTCAGGAATTGCTGGATGGATGGATAGATGGATAAATGAGTGAATTCCAGGCTGGGGCAGGGATCTGGGGCAGGTGTGGGTTGGCTGTCTGGCTCACCTATGCCCAGGACAAACCCTGGGCTCGAGTTCCCATTTCTCAGCCCATGATCCAGGGATTTGCCAAATAGGCAGCTCTCGCCTGGGAAGAAGGTGACTCAGGCCGCCAGGAGAGCTGGAATGAATCAGGGAGGCAGGGATTGAGTGTGGGGCCCCCACCCAGGGGCCTGGGCCTCTCCCAGCAGGAAGAGCGTGAGCTGGTCCCCAGAGCTCACTGGGTGAGAGGGCAATCCTGCCAAAATGCACCCCTGGCCAGCCAATGGGGCACAATAATAATCACCACCACACTCACTCCCACATTCCAGACCTGTCAGGGCACTTCCGCGAGTGCTATCTTGTCATGCACAAATCTCTGAACCCCGCGTTAGGGAGGCCTGGGTTCTAGCTCTGCCGCTTGTCCTTGTCAGCCTAGGCAAGTCACATGGGCCTCAGTTTCCTTCTCTGTTAGAGGGCTTGTGGACTCAGCAAGCCCCAGCCCCTTCCTGTCCTGGCTGTCGCTGGAGGCAGTGGGTGCGGACGCAGGAGCTCCTCTCCTCAGGAATAGCATGGAGGGCTAGTCCCAGCCCTGCCTCTCACCTCCTGCGTGCGTGGCCTGACCTCTCACTGCTCCTTCTCCTCAGCAGCCCCTAAGGGCCTGTCCTGCTCTGACAGTGGGGCACCCAGAGACAAGTCCTCAGCCTGTACCTCTTCTGCACTCCAGACCCACAGGTCCAACTGCTCGCTCAACAGCTCTGCCCGGGATGCGCCATAAGCAGCTCAAACTCCACCCGCCAAGACTGAACACTGAGCATCCCCACACACCAGAAAAGAACCTTCTCCACCCCGTACCTCAGTAACTCATCCTTCTAGCTGTGCAGGCCACAAATTTTGGCTCCTCTCATTCTCTCCCACTCCACATCCAATCCAGCTCAACCTTCAAAACAGATCCAGAATCACACTTTTTCTCACCACACTTCTCCCTTGCTAGTCCAGGCCCCATGGTCTCCCCTGGACCATTGCAGGAGCCTGCCCTTGACCCCCTACCATCAGCTCTCCCCACTGCAGTAAGAGGGTCCTTTGTAAACATAAAGTCAGATCAGGTCCCTCCGTGCTCAGAACTCTGTCGGGGCTGCCCACTGATTTCAAAGTAGAAGCCAAAGCCCCGGTGATACAGCCATCCTCCTGTAGGTACAATAAAACCAAGTTGGTTTTGGGGGTGGGGGGTGGGGCCTTACGATGGCCTCCAGGGCCCTGCACACTCTGTCCCCCATTCCCTCTCTCTCCATCCTGGCCTTCAGCCTCCCTCCAGCCACACTCGCCACCTGGCTGTCTTTACACGCGCCAGGCTCGCTGGCCTCTCAGGGCCTAGACAGTCTTTCTCCCAGGTGGCCACGTGGCTCCCTCCCTCGCCCCCTTGGAGTCTTTACTGGAATGAGGCCTTCCTTGGCCATCCCACATAAATGGCCACCCTCCCCTCCCCCAGCATCCCTGGTCCATTTTACTCTCCTTTATCCTTCCCCATACCACTTACTACCTTCTAACATGCTGTACAATTTACTTGTCTGCTGTGTGTGCTTTTACTGTCTTTCTCCTCCTTGTGGAAAGTCAACTCCAGGTGGGCAGAGCTCTTAGCCTGTTTCATTCTTTAACACCAGGCACAGAGTAGGGACTCAATAAACACTTGTGGAATGAATGAATTAGTGAATGAGAGCTTGTAATGGTTAAGAGAACTTTGATAATCTACCATTTCCTAGCTGTCTGCTACAATCTCTTTGTGTCTCACTTTCCCTTTTTGTAAAATTAAGCTAATGATGCTGCCTAACTTACGGGGCTGTTGTGTGGACTAAACAAGGTGTTTAGCTCAGTGGTGGCTCATGCCGTGTGCTCAGTAAACGTTGACTGTGCCCGTGATGCTGTCTGCACACCGTCTCTGGGAGGCAGGTGTGTCAGGGCCCACTGAGCCCATTTCTAGGTCAGGAGACACTCCCGGAAGCTCCCTTTGGCTCACTCAGCAGGCTCCTCTTGCTCAGAGCCTAGGGAGGGTGCCCCACACTGAGAAGCAGGCGCCTGCTCCAAGGGAGTCTGGCGGCTCTGACACACATGCTCGGTCACTCTGGGATGCTGAGAGTGTGACATGGAGGGACCTAGGCCAGTGGAGGAGGCCGTGCCCAGAGGACACTGGGCCTCAGGTCAGGAGCAGGTATCTCTGGGGCTGGGCAGCAACCATTCTTATAACACAGGGTTTCTTTTCTAGGAGCTGGGAGTAGAGGGCCTTTCCAGGCCTGGAGTCTGAGTAAACCCTCCCAGTTCCTTCTTTGAGCAGCAAGAGCAGTGTGCAAACCAGCCCTGGTCAGAGAAATCATTAACATTCACCCACGGCTCAGGGGAGCCACAGAGATGCCCCACGAAAGCCAAGGTGGGGGCCCTCATCACATCCATTGGACACCCAGATAAACAGAGGCCCACAAGGGCAGGAGGATCCACCCAGGGCCCCACTGCCAGAGAGAGGTGGAGCTGAGGCCAAAAGTCAGGGCTTGTGGCCCTAAAACCAGGACCCTTTCCCTCCACAGAGAGCTGCAGTTGGGGCCCAGGCCCTGCCACTCCTTCTCACCCCAACCAGAGGCTGCAGCTGCAATTTGTTTCTGGGTCTTTGGGCCCCAGAAAATTCACTTTTTCCACACCTTGTAGCTTGCAGTTACCTTCAACCAAGAGAGAAGGAAAGAGGATGTTCCCATGAGTCCCCCATAGTGATCTGTGAGCTCCTCTGGACCCCACTCTTTGACGTTTTATTTACGCTCTGTTTACTTCCAGAGAGGACATGAGGCAGCTTACAGCAAACTACATGCATATAATGCTGCTACTAACAAAAAGTAATAATAATAATTGAAAATTCAAGAGGAGAAAGATACAAATAAGCCAAACATCAAGGCTGAATCATTATGATTAAGGATTAAAATCATATCTGAGTTTCCCAACAGCCAAGGTAAAAAGGGAGTCTCCAGGAGTTATAGAACTGTCTTTTCATCCTCCCCCAAAACCTGACATCTAGGAGACCCTTGAAGAATGCTTGTGACTGATTGAAAAAGTGGGTGCCCCAGTCTCCTGAGCAGCCTGATTTTATACCTTGCTTTGGCCAAGTGACCCCATGGGGCATCATATCCTGGTTTTCTCATTCTCTCCCCAGAGGTGAGTCCTGAGGCATGCATGGGAGTGTCTGCCTTGATCTTCTCTCTCTCCTGAGTAATGATCTGCGGGCAGGACCCCCAGCCCGCCCTCAGGGAGGGTGCCCTGGCTCATGAGGTCGTGGCTGACCTTGGTACCTGTCCTGTTGTCTTAATGAATCAGGCCTCACTAAGGAGAAAGCCTTAAGTGGCCAAATGGAGTGATTCAAAATGACTTAATTGAAAAGAGAGAAAAAGAAACCAAACCCTCCTCACTGTCTCCGGAGAGCCGGGCAGCCAAGGATCACGGCAAGGCCATCAGTAGTGGAGGACCAGCCCTGGCTTGTGTGACTTAGCTTCAGAGAGCCAAGCCCTGGCAGACGTCAAGCCAGGAGGCTTCCTGGAAGGGGTGGGCCGGGTCGGGTAACCCAGGAAAAATGGGCAGATGTAGGAAGGTGAGGCCAGGGAGGAGAGGTCTTCTTAGGATGAAGGGCAGGGAGGGGCTCTGTGTAGAGGCTAGACCAAGCCCTGCAGGCCCAGAGC
This sequence comes from Ceratotherium simum simum, assembly GCF_057802395.1. Lineage (NCBI taxonomy): Eukaryota > Metazoa > Chordata > Mammalia > Perissodactyla > Rhinocerotidae > Ceratotherium > Ceratotherium simum. The sequence continues at coordinate 14,553,278 of NC_141910.1, read as the reverse complement.
CCCTGAGAAACCACAAGGAGCAAGGGTGGCAGGGGAGGCCAGCATAGACACTGCCATCTGATCCCTATGCAGTGAGGAAAGCCTGGTTCTGTGGGGGTGAAGATCTCACCTCACTGAGTCTCCTGGCCCTTGTGGGACCCCTAACATGATGACAACACAATATCCACGACCTCAGATGTCCGCTGAGCACCTCACGTGCCAAGCAGTACGACACCCAGTGCTAGTCCCATCGAATCCTCACGACTGTGAGGTGTGTAATGTCACTGGCCCCATTTTGCAGGTGACGGAACTGAACTCAGAGAGGTTAAGAGAGGGGCCAAGGACAGACAGCTAATAAACGATGGAGCCAAGATTTGAATCCAAGTTTGCACAGCGCTAGCACCCAAGCTGCTCTTATCCCCTCCTTAGGGACCCCCCTTGGGTGATTGAGATACAACTGCCGCTCTAGGGGATCTCCCATCTGACGGAAGAGACATGGCCCGGTGCTCAAGAAATCTAGTCCAACTGGGGAGCTCTGATGCTAATCTTAGGGAGCCCCCCGGTTAATGGGGGCTTGATCCCTTCCATCTGGGAGCTGCAGTGAGAAGGGGCAGGAGGAAGGATGCTCCTCAGTGGACATCACTGACAAGTGACTGAAGGGATAACTCAGCATCTTCTTCTCCCAGGCCAAGGTCCCCTCTCCAAGTGACCGCTCCCAGCAAGGGGGGCCAGGCAGGCACTCTCCACCTTCAGGGAGCCTGGCTTCCAGGCAGATGGAACACCCCAGCCTGGACCCCGGGGATCAGAAGGGAGGGACAAGTGGTACAGAGAGAGGGTCTTCATCCCAGAAACCCCTGAGTGCCTTCCATGTCTGGAAGACAGGTCAGTCTGTAGCCAGGGCCAGGGCTACAGCCAGAGACAAGAACTGGAACTATCTGAGCCAGGGAGTTAGTCTGTGGCCAGGGTCAGAGGTCAGTCAAAGGTCAAGGTCACACAGCAGTCAGAGGCCTGCTTGAGGTCTCAGCCAAAGGTCAGTCAATGGTGCTTCTGAGGCTGGGGTTGCAGAAGGGAGGGGCTGGGGGGGGATCCCATTCACTGGGTCTGGATCAAGAGGCCACAGTGAGTCACTGAGGTGACCCCTGTGGTCAGCAGACTCTCAGCAGACCCCTGCTGCCTATGGGTCACCTGCTAGGGTGCAGGTACAAGGCGGGGCCAGGAGGGCCCCCAGGGTAGGCAGGGACCTACACTCAGCTCTACAGACTCCGCGCCCCTCATTCCTCCTGACTGAGGTCATGCCACGGGCCCAGCCACCCCCGGCCTGGGAGGGGAAGCAGAGTTTCCGAGGCGGCTCCCCCAGAGTACCTGTGAGTCATGATCCCTACGATTACAGCTCCTGGGCCCAGCAAAGGATAGAGGTACCCCAGCAGCATGCTGCTCCCAGCCCCAGAACTTCATGTGTCAGCGACGAAGAGTCAGCTAATGGCTAGATCGTACTGTGTCAGGCACAGTTCTAAAGCTTGATATACATTGTTTGTTTTAATCCAATGGTGTGTTATTACCCCATTTGTAGAGGAGGAAACTGAGACACAGTGGTTAAGCGTGTGGCTCCGGCACTTGAATCCAGGCACTGGGTCGGCCTTGCTTTTGACCGCTGTGTGATTTCAGAACAAGATCAAGACTCACCCTACCCCCGCCCCACTGAAGCAAGCTGTGGCATCCCCAAAGCGCCCCCCACCACCCCACTTCCTCCTGGGAGAACCTGAAAGCCAGCGTCTAAATCTCTAGAAGTGGAATTCCAGAGGGACCAAGACAGGTCTTGAGAGCAGAGTGGACTCCAGGCAGCGTGTGCATCATCTCCACTTTTCTTGTTACCTGGAATTTCACCACCCCATTAGTTTCTTTTCTACTGAATACAGGGCCTGTCAGCAGGCAGCTTATCCTGGGAGGGGCAGCCCGGAGGATGTGCTGGCCTCCCGGGAAAGTGGGGTAGGAAGCACCACAATTTGGCGGACTTGCGGGATGCTTTGGTAACTGTATTTCTATTTGATGTTAATAACAGTAATGAATCTGGAGCTAAAATGCATGATTGTGGGGACACGGGTTCTTGAGGGCATGAGAAGAGATCAATAAAACAGCTAAAGGTATGCAGGACTCCAGGGGCACAGCTGTGCATTGCACTCGATCAACAATTGATCCCTCTCCAGGCACTTGCACAGATCCGTGTTAGAGTCTCACACGGGAGGAGGTGGCCAGAGCTGAAATTATCACCCTATTTCACAGATGAGCAAATTGAGGCTCCAGTGGGATAAGCGTAGCAGGCACGTTGGTGGCTTCTCAGCTGACATTCCACCCCACCCCCCTCTCTGTTGCTGGAAACTCCCAATTTTGTCCTGAAGTTCATCATCCCAGGTGATCAAGGAGGATGCCCCACCCTCATTCCCTGGTACAAACTCTATTAGTCAAAGCCAGGGGCTCACCACTTTCTCAAACCCAATACCTCTTTTGATAGCAAACATTTTGAGCTGCCCTCTTTGCTATCCTGAAGTGAAATCCATAGATGATGCAGTTTTAGAGAAAAAAATCAACAGAATGTCATAACTAACATGAAAGAGAAATACAAAAAGAGCAATTTCTAGCAAGATCATTGTGTTTTGATACGTACATGGTCAAGCAAGACCACTCCAGAGGATGGCCTGAGACAGCGGCAGATGCAGAGTGACCTGAGGGTCTGCGGTCACTCACACCCTGTGAAGCTGCACTGCCCAGGCTTTGGGACTTTCAGAAGTGACAGGTGGCTCTAAACCACAGAGAATCTTCCCTCAATTTACCTGGTAAGTCTTAGGCAAGAACACGTCTATAAATGGAGTTAGGTCCTAGGCTTGGAGAATAAAAAGCAGGTTTTTCAGCTCCATGAATGGCTGGCATGACATTCAAAGGTCATGGAGGATGCAAACCATCCCATGCATTATAGGATGTCCAGCCCCCACCAAATGCCACAGCACCCGCATCACCAGGACAATCACAGCGTGCCCACAGTTTTCCTCTGACAGCCAAGGAGGCAAGCCAGTGACATAGTCTCACTCCCCTGGCCTGAGCGTGTCACCCAGTCTTGGTCAATGGGACCTAGGGACATAAGGGAAAGTTTTACAGAAGGAGAGGGAACCTCCCTACTTGTTCACCAGATGCTGGTTTACCACTTACCACCCCGAGGGAGACACTGCCAAGTGCTGTGCTAGCAGAGGAAGGATGAGAGGTCCCTAGTTCTTGAAGGTTGAGGGGTTGTTGGCCTGTTAGATCAATCCACCCTGGATAGCCAGCTGACGTCAGGGCTCCCTGCTTTGTGAGAAGACAAACTCTCTTGTTTAAGTTGCCTTGAGGTGGGCCTTCAGTTTCTTGTCGCCATGGGCGTTCAGATACAAGAAGTGACTTTTGCAGACCTCACAGCCATTTTGGAAGTTGGAGCCGGGTCTCCTGATCCTCCACTGGGTCCTCTCTCCAACTCCTCTGAGGGACAGAAGCAACCAGGACTGGGGCACTGCTCAGAGGGAGCTTCCTGGAAAAGGGGTCTTCTGGGGCCCTCCCAGTGGGCGCAGACCATAGGGTCAGATCTCCTGAGGACGGAAAGGAAACCGGCCCAGGAGTTTCTTGGGGCTGTCCTCTCCCCACCTCCTCCTCTGACTCAAGAGACACCAGGATTAGCAGCTGCATTCTTCACTGGTGTCATCCTTTATGCTTTCAAGTGTTTTACAGGCACAAATTAGCAACCAAGCGCTTCACCTGAGGGTGCCTGCCGAGGAGCCAGGCCTTCCTGAGTGTGACGCAGGGGCAGGACCAAACCTAGTGTGTGATGGGCAGTGCAGGCTTCCCTGGGCAAGCCCCGGAGTGCAGCCCCCCAGGGTGGGAAGTAGTAGGCTGAGATAGTGTGTCAGGTGACCATCAAGTACACTGAGAAGACCCCACTGAGGGGAGACACAACAGGACACGGGCTCCAGGCCGTGCAGGGCCTGCAGACCTCAGCATGGCTTCTAAGCTTTATCCCGGACACCTGAGAAGCCACTGAAGGGTTTAAGCATAGGGTGACACAGCCGTCACAAGTCCTTTCCCTGAGCCGCCTGGGCACATGCCAGGATCTGCACAGCTACTTTTGTGGACGTGGACAATGTCCCTGGTCCAAGCCCTCTGGTGCTTGGGTGTCTAGGGAGGAAGCAGGATGAACATTGCAGCCTGGAGTTGCTTCCTAATGTGTTACTTGAGGACCATTATCCTGACGCTCAAGAAGCTGTCTTGGCTCCCTACTGCCCAACAGGTCTAGTCCCAGTCCACTATCCAGGCTCAAGTGGCCTCTCAACCTTTTCCCATTTGTTCACAAACACTAACACCGAGGTACCAGCAGGCTAATCTCCCAGGATCCTGGCTACGTGCACGCTCCCACCTCTGCACCATTGCTCACGTTTCCCCAGCCTGGAACAGCCACCTTGCTCCCCACGTGCACTCACTTCATCCACAAATCCCATCCAGCTCTCAGCAGCTGGTTCTCCTCTCACAGCCTCCATAGGATTTGCACAGCTCCCTCAGCCCATGATGACTCCTTAGTCCTCAAAACAGTAGGGGATATTTGGCTGCATGTTCCATTAGAGCCTCCAATTAATGCCTTGAACAGTTACTATTGTCTTACATCATTATCTGTCTTTTCAGCGTTTGTGTTCTTGTCTCCACCACCACCTCCACTCTATTGTAAACTCTTGGAGAATGGAGACCTGTCTTACTCAGACATTCCAGCCCCCAGCACAGTGCTGGCACCTGCCTGGTAGGACCTCACAGAACATTCTATGGTTTTGAATTGCCTTAGCTCCAAGAAGTGACTTGGTGATGAATTATCCCTGCTTCCTATGCAGGGATAATTGGGTGGGGGGAGGTTGGGGGAAGGGTCCCTCTCTCAAATTATCATCTTCATCAACAGATATTTGTTGTATGTCTCTGCTGCCAAGTAATTGGGGGCGAGACTTGCCCCTCCAATCTGTGATGATGGAGCGAGAAGTCTGCAAGCAAGAGATGACCTCAGAGAAAAGGAGAAGCAACAAGACACAGGATGGAGACCGGACAGGGATGGAGGCAGAGATATGGCGCAGGAGCAAAACAGCGATAGGGACAGACAGAAACAGGGTCAGGGAAAGAGAAGGAGGGGGCAGACAGAGGCAGGAAGAAACCAGGGGCTGGGTGGGCCAGGACCCAGAGAGAGAAACAAAGAAGACAGAGAGAAGGAGAGAGAGGCCAACAAAAGCTGAGGGAGGTAGAGGGCAGCAGGAGACTGGGCCCCTCCCACCCCAGCTGCCTCAGCGTCAGGCTGGGCTCTGCGTCCTCAAAGCCGCTCCTGAAACTCCTGCATGTTGGAGCACGAAGGCCAGGAGGAAGGCAGCCAAACTGGAAGACAGCCGAGGACCAGATGCCTGAGAGACGTGCACCCAGGAGGGTGGCAGTGGGACAAGGAGACATCGCCCTGTCCTGTGGCCCCCACCATCATGAACCTCCACCCCAACCTAGCCAAGGGATGGCTCCCACACCCGGTGGGCTGAGCCTGGCTGGAAGGGGAATCCTTCTCCAAGGCTTGACTCTGATGTCTGCTGGGGACAGGGAAAGGGAGTGGCCCACTGAGACTGTGGTGGGGAGGGGGTCAGGAATAAAAGGAAAGCTGGGATTAAAGTTTCAGTAACCTGCCTCGAAAGCACCCAGGCATTGTGTGAGCCGGGATTCTTGGGCGCTGAGTAAGGCAGCCATCCCAGCATGGATGAGGGGAGAAGAGGCACTGGCCGCTGGTTGGGGTGAGGTGGGCAGGGGGATGGAGAGCCCAGCTGCCCCTTGCAGGGGACCAGAGCCCCCCAGTCCCACACCTCCTTCCACTATGAGGCCCCTTCCTTACCACATGGGCCAGGCACCCACTGCCTGAGGGCTTGGAGCCAGGCTAATGAGAATGGGAGAAGGTGGTGGGTTGAGACTTAGGAAAGGTTGGGCCTGGGGAGGTCTGAGAATGATGACTGTACGTGTGGTGTGGTAAGAAGGAGAGAGAAAGCCAAAAGAGCAGGGACCAAGGGAGGCAGAAGCTGAAGGGCTTTGAGAAGAACGGCTGGCCAAAGTTTGCAATTCATTTGTGCACTTAAGCAACATTTATTGACACAGGATAAATGAGATCCGATCAGAAACCAACATCTGCAGACAAACCCTAACCCTGATCACAGACTGAACCCTAAACCTGGCCTCAGACTGAACTTTAACCCTGGCCACAGACTCACCGCTAAACCTGTCCTCAGATTTACCCTAATCCCAACTCCTCCAGCTTCACTGAACCTAATCTTGGCTACTGGCCACCTCAAAACTGTGTGTCTTGATCTCAAAAGGGACAGAAAAAGAGCACGTAGATGTTTCTGAACAAACCCCAACAAAGCGCACAGCTGCAGGGCTTGGCGGGAATGACACTGGCTGCACATTGGAAAGGACTTTCCCATCCCTTGTTCTTCAGCAGAACCTGATGTCCTCCGCAACTGGATCCCTCTCGCCGCCCCCCCCCAGGCCCGTGTGCTCTCTATTCCCTGACCCAGGCCTCCTGCCGCCCTTGGGACCCTTGCTAACCCCCTGACCCAGCTTCAGAGACCCCTGAGTCCCATCTTATGAGCTAAGTACAGCCTGTACCTTCTTCTCCAAACCAATCCCAGCCAGAACGTTCACGCCTTCCTCTGAACTCCTGCAGCAATGTGATTTAATAATCCATCTGGCCACTAATCACAAACATTCCTTCTACTGTCTTCTTAAACTTTCCTTGGCAGAATGATTGCATGTAAGATACACACTCAAATTATCTCCCCAAGTAGATAGTAGTTTTTCCACTATCGTAAACAATGCTAAGATGAACATCCTTACAATACATCTTTATGCACTTGTGTACTTTAAAAACATCTCTTCAACCAGAGGAATACTCTGAACATAATTTTAAAAGTCAAAAAAGTTCATGATGAAAACTACCACACGCTGTCTCACTCCTTCCCCTCCCCTGAGACTCCCGCAGTTCCTTTGGTGGCTTTTCTGGTATTTAACTGTGTACATCTAAATAATTTATTTATATTCTGCTTTGTTGACTAATCAAATTTAAATATCATCGATTTACTTCCTACTATGGAAGATGAAAAGGGAGTACTCTTATACTGCCACACACAAACATTTCCCCTCTCCCTGACCTTCTGATAGACTTCAATTACAACATTCCCCAATCTGAGCCATGTAGCGTACTATGATTATATTTCCTTTCCCACAAAATTTCCAATTCTTCCTGGAGTTAATAATTGCCTCATTTTTTATTCACCTTGCTTTCTTGATACTCACAGCTGATTCTTCTCAAACTCTCTGACAGAGCAATAAAACCTCTCTAAATAAGGTCGACACCTCAAGTCATCTTCCATTTTTTTCTTGAAAATGTCCTCGCATAACTATCTACACTGCTGTTCCTCTCTGGTCTGGCTCCCCAGCACTTCTTTCATCATCATCTTCTGAATTCACTTTCCTTCTTTCTTGTGTCGGCTGTCCTGTTTCTTGGCTCCCCATCTTCATGCTCTTAGTCTATTCCCTTATTTTGTTGGAACACAACCTCCTGTAGTTTCTTGAGAAAGAATGAGAGATACAATTTTTGGTAAATTAGGTGTCTGAAAATGCTTTTATTCTACACTCAAGGTTGATTGATGGTTTGGCTGGGTATAAAATTCTAAATTTTTACTTTAAAGGTCTCTTCCACTAAAGTCAAGTCAGATCCTCAAAAAACTGCCCTAAACATAATTTCTGTTTTATAGCCATAGTTACAAAACATACAGGAAATAAAGATAACAAAACCAGGAAACTATTTCTCTGTTATTTGGATCTATAATTTAGGTCAGATGTTCTCAACACTGGCTTTACATTAGAATCACCTGTAGAGTTTAAAAAAAAAATACTGATACCCCAGAATCTGATTTAATTGGTCTGAAATGGGGTTAGACATAGTTGTGTTTATTGTTTTTTGTTTTTTCGGTTAGAAATTTCTCCTGGTTGGATATGGACTGCTGTATTTTTTTTTATTGGGATAAAATATACCTAATGTAAAATTCACCATTGAACCATTCTTAACTGCACAGTTCAATGGCTTTAAGCACATTCACATTGTTGTGCAACATCACCACCATCTAACTGCAGAATATTTTTCATCTTCCAAATCTGAAACTCTTTACCCATTAAAAGATAACTTCCTGTTCCTCCTTTCCCCTAGCCCCTGACCACCAACATTCTCCTCAGTTTTTCTATGAATTTAACTACTCTGGGTACCTCATTTAAGTGGAATCATACAGTATTTGTTATTTTGTGATTAGCTTATTTCACTTAGCATAATGTCTTCAAGGTTTACCCATATGTTGTAGTATGTGTCAGAATTTCCTTCCTTTTTAAAGCAGAATAATATTCCATTCTATGTATATACCACATTTTATTTATCCATTTATCTGTTGATGGATACTTGGGCTATTATGGGACACTTTTGGCTATTGTGTATAATGATGCTATGAACATGGGTGTACAAATATCTCTTCCACACTTTGCTTTCCATTTTGAGGGTTATATATCCAGAAGCAAAACTGCTAGATCATATGCTAATTCTATATATAATTTTGGGGAGAACCACCATACTATATTCCATAGCAGCTGCACCATTTTACATTCCCACCTGCAATGCACAAGTGTTCCAATTTCTCCACATTGTCAACACTTGTTTTTTCTGTTTTTATTTTTATAGTAGCTGTCCTAATGGGTGTGAAGTAGTATCTCATTGAGGTTTTGATTTGCTTTTCCCTAATGGTTAGTTATGTTGAACATCTTTTCATGCATATTGGCCATTTTTATATTGTCTATGGAGAAATGTCTATTAAAGTTTTTCACTTGTTTTTTGGTCAAGTTGTTGTTTTACTTTTGAAGTGTAAGAGTTATTTATAGATTCTGGATATTAATCCCTTATCAGATATATGATTTGCAAATATTTTCTCTCATTCCGTGGATTGCCTTTTCACTCTTTTGAAAGTGTCCTTTGAGGCATAAGAGGTTTTAATTTTTATGAAGTCCAATTTATCTATTTTTTCCTTTGTTGCCTGTGCTTTTGGTGTCATAGTCAAGAAATCATTGTTAAATCTAATGTCACACAGCTTTCACCCTATGTTTTCTTCTAAGAGTTTTAGCTGTTACATTGAGGTCTTTGACCCATTTTGAATTAATTTGTGTATACTGTGTAAGATAAGTGTTCAACTTCATTTTGGGTAGTATTGACTTGTTAACAATTTTAAGTCTTCCAATCCAGGCAGAGATTTTTTTTTTTTTTTTGTAACTCACATTAAACAAACAATGGAGAAAGCAACTTGCCTTTGAATTTACTTTGTCTGCTAAGTCATTCAACTGAAAACCTCAAAATATCTTTATTAGTTTATTCATGTGCTAATCAATGGGAATTATAATTCCTTTTCCTTTTATTATTTATCAATAAAGAATCCACAGTTCCTCTTGATCAATAGCTTCTAGTTGGGATTATGCATCAGAGTCAGCTGAGAGATTTTGTTTTGCCTCATATTAATATAAAATCCTATTTACCCTTTCCATAAGAAATACTGAATCATAATTTCCAAGAATTCAAAAGTAAAACAAAATCTACCACTAGGTTAAAAAAATTCAAAATCATACAAAAGTAAACAATTTAAAAAATGACCAGAAAAAGAAAAAGAAGGTAGGAGAAGTGAAAGATAAACAAATAGGAAAGAAGGAGTGACCCAGCAGGCAAACACCAATATTGGCACTACAATAGAAAAACAAACAAGTCAACCACAAAACTCAAGATTTTTTAAAAAGAAAAAGAAAAAAGAAGCATGGGGAAAACAGAAAGCACAAGGTTTAAAGATATCAGTAATCACCATAGAGTTATTAGAAGTAAATACTTACAAAGAAAAGATAGCTAGGCAGCTACATCAATAAAAGACAAACTTTAAAATAAGAAGCATTATCAAGGATAAAAAGAATTATTACACAATAAGGAAAAATTTAATGTACTAGGAAGGTACAATAACTACAAACTTGTTTATACTCATTAGAATAGATGATAGATCCAGGGAAAATGGACCAAGCCACCATCATAATGAGCAATTTCAACACAACTCACTCCTTTACTATGGCTGAAAGAGAATAAAAATCAATAAAAATATATAGGATTTGAACAACACATTGAAGAAGCTTGATTTAATGCATGTTTCTAGAACTCAACATCCCACAATCAGAAAATACATATACTGCTTAAGCACACGTTAATAATTTACAAAATTTGACATAAAGCAAGCCTTAATACATTTCAAGAAATTGATATCATTTCAAACTACAATCTCTGATCACAATGCAATAAAATTAGAACTCAATAACGGAAATATGATTATTGTAGAAACACATTTCCAAATAATGATTCAAAAAAGTAATCATAACAGAAACTTAAAAATGGTCACAACGGTAGAGTTCAGCTTCTAGCCAACATGGGGTAATGACAAGATTTACTCTCTTGGGGCTGGCCCGGTGGTGTAGCAGTTAAGCGCGCCCACTGTGCTGCAGCAGCCTGGGGTTCGGATCTCAGGTGCGTACCCACGCACCACTTGTCAAAGCCATGCTGTGGCAGCATCCCATATAAAGTAGAGGAAGATGGGTATGGATGTTAGCCCAGGGCCAGTCTTCCTCAGCAAAAAAAGGAGGATTGGCAGATGTTAGCTCAGGGCTGATCTTCCTCATAAAAAAAAAAAAAAAGATTTACTGTCTCACCTTACTCAATCAGAAAACTAGACAAATATGTACAACAATGGTTTTCAGACATTGTACAAGCACGAAACTTTAAAACCGAGAGAAGGGAAACAAACAAAATGAGCCCTATGATTTCACCAGCTCACTAGCTTCTTATCAGAAGCTATACAAGAGAGAAAATAAAGAAGAGATATCATTAAAGTACTGAACAACAAAAAAAAGTCTGTCAATCTAGAATTTTTACCCCTCTCCAAATTTTTTTTCAAAATTGAAAAGGAAATAAAAGACTTTTTCAGACAAAAGCTGGGAGAATTCATTGCCATCAGATCTGCACTATAAAAAAAGTTAAAGGACGATCATAAGGCAGAAGGAAAATAATACTGGGCAGAAAAATGGATTTACAAAAGAATAAAGAGCACTAGAAATGGTAAAAATCACATTTGAATCTCTTTAGAAGATAATAGATATTTAAAGTAAAAACAGCAATATATTATGTTGTTTATGAATATTTAGAAGGAAAATGTATGGAAAATAGCCCAAAGGTTGGAGGAGGAAATGGAAGTATACTATTTTAAGTTTCTCATAGCTACATGTGATGTTATTTATTATTTTAAATTAGACTATAATTAAAGACGTTTATAGTAAACCATACAGCAATAACTGAAAAAATAGAATGGAGGTACAGCTAATAAACCAAGAGATAAGATAGAATTATTTTTTTTAAAAAAAATTAATCCAAAAGAAGGAAGGAAAGAGGAAAAAAGGAACAAAGAGCATATATAATGAAAACAAATAGAAAGATGGTAGATTTAAGCTAAAAAAATATTGAAATGTACATTAAATACAAATGGTCTAAGCACACAAGTTAAAAGGCAGAGACTGTCAGACTAGATTTTTTTTTAAAAAAAGCAAAACCCAAATATATATTCTCTACAAGAAACTCACTTTAAGCATAAAGACATAGATAGGTTAAAAGTAAAATAATGAAAAACATACATCTTGAAAACACTATTCATAAGAAAGCTGGAACAGCTATCTTAATATCATATATAGTAGACTTCAGAACAAAAGAATATTACTAGGGATAAAGACAGAATAAATGGATAATTTCATCAAGAGGACATAACAATCCTAAACATGTTTGTGCCTAACCGTAGAGATTCAAAATAGATGAAGTTAAAACATAGAACTGAAGAAGAAATAGACAAATTTATGATTACAATTTTCTCAACACTCCTCTTCCCATAATTAATAGAACAAGTAGACAGAAAACCAGTAAGAATATAAAAGACTTGAACAACTCTGCCAACTAACTTGACTTAATTGACATCTATAGATCACACCATTATACTACAGCAAAATGCAAATTCTTTTCAAGTGCTTATGGAGCATTTACCAAGAAAGACTATATTCTGGGCCAAGATAGACAAAGTTTTACTAAATTTAAGAGCATTAAAATCATGCAAAGAAAATTCTCTTATCACACACAATTAAAATATAAATCAATGACAGAAAAATACTAGGAAATCTCCAAATATTTGAAAATTAAACAACGTACTTCTAAATAACTCATGCTTCAAAGAATTCACAATTGAAATAAAAACATATTTTGAGTTAAATGAAAGTAAAAATACAATCAACATGGATGGATTATAGATAATGCAGGGCTTTGAGGGAAATTTGTAGCATTAAATGCTTATATATTGAGGTGGGAGGGGGAAGGTTGCAAACTAATGGTTCAAGCTTCCAACTTAAGAAACTAAAAAAAAAGAAAAAAGAGCAAATTAAAGCCAAAATAATAAAAGGGAAGGAAATAATAGAGAACACAAATCAACTTTTAAAAAGGCAACAGAAAAACAATAAAGAACAATCAATGGAATAAAAAACTCGTTCTTCAAAATACGTGAAGTGAAGTGACATCACAGTCATGATATCTAAATCTAACAAAGAGTACAAAAAGTTTCAGACCAATGTCCTTCATGATATTCACAGCATTTGACCTGGAAACATAAAATGTTTAGTAAATTGAATCCAGGAACACACGTTCAGAAAGGATAATATGGCATAACCAAATGAGGCTTATCCCAGGAATGTAAGGTCAGTTTAACATCCTAAAATCAATAAATTTAATTTAGCATATTTGACAGGCTGAAAAATGCCCCCCCCCAAAGATATTCACATCCTAATTCCTGGAAACTGTAAATGTACCTTATTTGGAAAAAGGGTTGCAGATAAGATTAAGTCAAGGATTTTGAGTTGAGGTGATAATCCCCACCTCATCTGGATTATTCGGGTGGGCTCTAAATGCCATCATAAGTGTTCTCAGAAGGGAGACCCAGAGGGAGATTGACACAGAGGAGAAGGAGACAAAGTGACCACAGAGGCAGAGATTGGCATGATATGGCCACAAGTCAAGGAATACCTCTCCAGAGAAGAAACCTCAAGTCATCTGCTGGGGTAGGGGAGAGGCAGGCACTCAGTGACACAGAGTGGGGTGGGGCAGGGGGAGTGGCGCCTAGGGATCTATTTGCCTCTTAAACGGCTTTCAAACGATCCACCCTATGTTAGCCATGCACATTCCTTCCCCCACCTCCTTCCTGAGGTACTCGGGGCCTCCAATTCTTGGATCTTTTGAAGATTCTGTGGTATAAACCAGGTGAATTCTCAACTTGAGAAAGGTTCACCAAGTCAATTATCATTCATCCATCAACTCTCTAACTTACAAAATTGTGTTGCTCCTTTCTCCTCTCCCATTCTCCCCGCCCTTGTGGTTCAAGCCTTTTTAAACAATCCCTTTACTGTAGCTACAGTAGGATTTTGGAAGAGAGCAAAATTAAATGCATGTGTTCAGTTTGCCACTCTCTGTTCATCCATCCATTTTCAGCTTCCAGAACTATGTTGACAGCTCTATGCCACTGTCATCTCCTTGTTATTTTACACATCTCTTTTAACTTTGTGTCAGTTTAGTGAGGTTTCAGAAGTGGGCAGAGATAAATCCATGTATCCCATCGACTATGTTTAACTTGAAGTTCTCCAATCATTTGTTTGGGATAAATTCCTTCCCAGAAGTGGAATTACTGTGTCAAAGGGCTTGCTTGCATTTCAAGGCTTTTGGTAGAGATGGTCAAACTGCCCTCAGGAAAGTTGTACTAATTTACGCGCAAACCAACAGGGTATGAAAGCACCAGTTTCTCTGCACTCTGACAAGCATTGTGCAGTGTTACTCCTTTTAATCTTTGCCATTTGGTTAAGGGGAAAAAACATATCTCATTTTGCATTTATTTTTACCACTAAATATCAATGTTTTTCATCTATTTATTGACTTTTACCTTCGTGAATTGCCTGCTCATTTAATTTGCCAATTTTTACAATTAGCCTATTTATTTTCTTGCTGATTTTTAAGACCTCTTCATATGGAGAATATAAACTCCTGTATTTTTGTTGTAAAAAAAAAAATCCCGCTTTGACATCTTTATCTTTTCATTTTTCATAATAACTTTTGTAGCATGAACTTGTACTTTTTATGCAGTCAGAGCTATCAGTATCTTAGTTTATTGCCTTTGCTTTTGTTGTCAAGAGCAGAAAGGCTTCCCCATCCTCAGAGAGCAAAAATAATATCCTACATTATCTTTTAATACATTAATGATAATTTTTTCATCTAAATATGTAATCAATATGAAATTTACTTTAATGTAAGGAAAAGGAAGAGAATCCAATCATCATTTTTTCTAAAAAAGAAGCCAATTGTGCAAATACCATTTATCAGATAGCCTATCCTTTCCCTACGATATGAAATCTCATCTTTATATTATACTAAACCCTGTAATCACTGTCTGGGTTTCAACTTTCTATTTACTTCCATTTTTACACTTGTCTATTCTGATATTGGTATTACATTCTTTTATTTATTATAGTTTTAAAATACATTTTATTTTCTGGTGGAAAAAGTATCTTCTCATTACTTCTCTTTTTCCTAATTTTATTGACTGTTCTTTCATATTAAAACTTTGCATATGGGCTGGCCCCGTGCACCCCGGGTTCAGATCCCGGGCGCGCACCGATGCCCCACTTCTCCGGCCATGCTGAGGCCGTGTCCCACATACAGCAACTAGAAGGATGTGCAGCTATGACATACAACTATCTACTGGGGCTTTGGGGGAAAAAAATAAATAAATAAAATTATAAAAAAAAAAAACTTTGCATAAACTTTAGAACATCTTTGCATAAATTTCAGAACATTGAGTTTTGATGAGAATTGTGTTAAAATAATAGATTAATTTGGGAGAATTCATCTATTTAAGATAGTCTTGCCATATAGAAATTAAATATGATATCTATACCTATAATTATTGTATTAGGTAGCATTGTATAACATTGCTTATATTTGACCATATTGATCTACAAAAACTGCAATTTTGTATGGTTTAACATAACAGTACACAGGAAATTGTTTTTTAGATTTGTTTTTCCATTTTTCAATGGAACGCATGTGCAGAGAATTGGACTAATCCTAACCGTTGCTTCGTTACTCACTCTCATTAGTTCACACTTCACAACCTGCTTTTCTGTACTCATTTATTTAATAAGGAAGGTCATGTGGTAGCTTGTCTCCAAGATGGTTGCCATCAGTTCCTCTCTTCCTCATAGTGTACATCCTTTCCTCTTCGAAAGGTAGAATCTATTTCTCTCCTTCTCTTGATTTCTGAGGCTAGATCATAAGAAGCTTTGCAGCCACACCTGGGCCTCTCAGTGCTGTCACTCTAGAGTCCTGAGCCACCATCTAACAAGTCCAACTACCCTAAGGCCACCACTGTGAGAAAGCTTAACCCCATGGAGACAAAGAGAGAAATGTCTGGCCAACTCCTAGCTGTTCCAGACCCCCCACTATTGGACTCATCCCAACTGAGACCCCAGCCATCGTGAAACAAAGACAAGCCCCTCTGTGTCCTGTCTAAATTCGTGACCCAGAGAATCATGTGGTATAATAATAACAAATGTTATGTTAAGCCATTAACCTTGAGGTGGCCTG
Source organism: Ceratotherium simum simum (assembly GCF_057802395.1). NCBI lineage: Eukaryota > Metazoa > Chordata > Mammalia > Perissodactyla > Rhinocerotidae > Ceratotherium > Ceratotherium simum. The sequence goes on along the minus strand of NC_141910.1, from coordinate 14,537,443 downwards.
CTATGCAGTAATAAATAATTGAAACATAGTTAGTTAGCTAGTTATAATAATTAAATAAGCATCTGTGAACTCACCACCCAAAACAAGAGCTTGGACCTTGACAGTAACTTTCATCTAACCACATGATCTCCCTCTACTCCATTCCCCTTCCTGCCCCAACTCAAGTTAATCATCATTCACAATCTTGTATTCATCATTTTTTCAACTTTTTGTATCATTTTATTGTGTATATATATATATATTCATTAAAATTGCACATATTTTTATTTTAGTTAACTTTTTAACAACAGTGTCAGGCAGAATGTAAACTTTTGGGACCTACATTTTTCACTTAATGTTATGTTACTAAGATTCATCCATGTGGTTGTGTATCATGTTAGTTGATAGTTTCGTTTGCTGTGTAATATTTTATCATGTGAATATATCACAGCTGACTCATCCACTCTTCCACTGATGGGGATTTAGATTACCAGATTTTTGTCATTGTGGACATTCTTATAGATGCTTTCTGTTGTACATGTGCAAGATTCTATTGGACCTATACCTAGGAGTAGAATTGCTGGCTCAAAAGGTATGATAAACGTTAGGAAGTGATGCCAAACTATTTTCCACAGTGGTTGTATCAATTTAAATCTCCACCAGCAATGCATAAGAAAAAGGTCCTCTGGATTCATACCCTCTCCAACTTTTGGTATTGCCAAACTTATTAATTTTTCCCAGTTGGATGGTTAGTAAATGACATCTCATTGTGGTCTTAATTGGCGCTTTCTGATCACCGATGATGCTGAACATCTCTTCGTCTATTTACTGGTATTATGTGTTTCCTCTTCAGTGAAATGTCTCTTCACATCTTTGGACAGTTTTCTATTGGGTTATATGTGTTTTTCTTATTAATCTGTAGTAGTTCTTTATATATTCTTGATGCAAATCCATTATCATCTGTAGATATTGCAAATGTCTTCTCTCAGTTTCTGCCTTGACTTTCTACTTTCTTTTAAATGTCTTTTAAGGGGAGAAATGTTCTTAATGTTTTTTTGGGGGGGCATATTATTTCAATTTCTCTCTTTTTTTAAGACTTTGGTTTTTTATTTACAGAAGTTTTAGGTTCACAACAAAATTGAGGGGAAGGTAGGAAGATTTCCCATGTACCTCCCGCCCCCACACATGCACAGCCTCCCCCACTATCAACATCCCACACTAGAATTGTACATTTGTTACAACTGATGAACCTTCACTGACACATCATTATCACTCAAAGTCTATAGTTTATATCAGGGTTAACTCTTGGTGTTGTATATTCTGTGGGTTCTGACAAATGTATTATGACATATATCCATTACTATGATATCATGCAGAATATTTTCACTGGTCTAAAAATCCTCTGTGCTCCATCTATTCATCCTTCCCCCTGCCCCTAGCCCCTAGCAACTACTAATCTTTTTTACTGTCTCCATAATTAAGCTTTTTCCAGAATGTCATATTGTTGGAATCATCCAGTATGTAGCCTTTTCAGATTGGCTTCTTTCACTTAGTCATACGCATTTAAGTCACTCATGGCTTGATAGTTCATTTCTTTTTGGTGTTGTAACAGATTTCATTGTCTGGATGCACACAATTTGTTTACTCACCTACCGAAGGACAGCTTCCGGAGGACCAAACTTGCTTCCAAGTTTGGCAGTTATGAATCAAGTCGATATAAACATTCATGTGCTGGTATTTGTGTGGACATAAGTTTTTGGCTCATTTGGGTAAATACAAAGGAGTGTGATTGCTGGATTGTGTGGTAAAAGTATGTGTAATTTTGTAAGAAACTGCTATGCTGTCTTCCAAAGTGGCTGTACTATTTTGCATCCCCACAGCAATGAATCAGGGTTCCTGTTGCTCCACATCCCTGTCAGCATTTAGTGTTGTCAGTGTCTGGTTATTGGCCATTCTAATAGGTGTGCAGTAGTATTTCATCGTTATTTTAATTTGCGTTCTCTGATAACATAGATGTGGAACACCTTTTCATATGCTTATTTGCCATCTGTATATCTTCTTTGACCACGTGCCTGTTAAGATCTTTGGCATGGCATCTGTTAAGATTTCATTTTTTAATTGGGTTGTTTGTTTTCTTATTTTTGAGTTTTAAGAGTTCTTTGTGTATTTTGAATACCAGTCCTTTATCATATGTGTCTTTTGCAAATATTTTCTCCCAGTCTGTGGCTTATCTTTTCATTCTCCTGACAATGTCTTTCACAGAGCAGAAATTTTAAATTTAATGAAGTCCAGTTTATTAATTATTTCTTTCATGGATCATGCCTTTGGTGTTGTATGCAAAAAGTCATCACCATACCCAAAGTCATCTAGGTTTTCTCCTATGTTATCTTCTAGGAGTTTTGTGTTTTACTTTTAAGTCCATGATCCATTTTGAGTTAATTTTTGTGAAGGGTATAAGGTCTATGTCTAGATTTGTTTTTTTGCATGTGGATGTCCAGTTGTTCCAGCAGGAAGTTCTTATTTTAATATAGACAAATTTATCAATCCTTTCATTATAGTTGACACTTTTTGTGTCTTGTTTAAGAAATATTTTTCTACCAGGAGTTTTAAATTTTGGATAGTAAATTTTCGGATTCTGTAAATGGTAAACGTAGGATTCCAATTGCATCATCTTCTATGTGGACAACTATTGTTTTCTAGCTATGTTCACTTCTTTGCTGATGTGATATGTCACCTCTTTCTTGTACTGAAGTTCCACACATGTGTGGGGCCGGGGCTCGGCTCTCTACTCTATTCCATTAGTTAGTTAGGCTCTCCCTGCACCAGTATCACACTGTTCTAATCACTATAGCTGCATAATTTGTCTTCATATTTGATAAAGCAATTATTCTTCTTTCTGCTTTTCTTTTTTGAAAGTGTCCTGGCTATTTTTGGCCTTTTATTCTAACACATAAAGTTCAGAATCATTTTATTAAACTCCATTTAAAAAAGAAAAAAATACTGTTTAAGGTAGGCTAGGCTAAGCCATGATGTTCAGTAGGTTGGGTGTATTAAATGCATTTACAATTTATATTATTTTCAACTTATGATGGGTTTATCGGGCCTTAAACCCATCTTAAATTGAGGAAGATCTGTAGATTATACAGTGCTCTATCCATCCCTAATCATACCCTTTTCCTTAAAATCTATTTTATTTTATATTAATTTAGCTACACCAATTGTGTTTAGGTTAATACTTGCTGATATATCTTTTTCCTTCCTTTTACTATTAATCTGTGCTTGTACTAAGCTTTAAGTGTGGCTTGTAAATAAATAACACACATTTGGATTTTTAAATCCAACTTGTCAATCTTTGCCTTTTAACATGAGTTAAATCCATTTACATTTATTATAATTATTCATATATATTTGGATTAGTTTTTACCATCTTAATTTTCAGTTTTAATGTTTCTTTTCGATCCTTTACTCTCTAATTTGACAAGAATTTTAGCACATTCTCACATTCCCTTAGTCTTCCATCCAACTCAATCCCAATAATGTTGATATATCTAGATCATTGTTTCTCAAACTCTCAGAACATCTAGGACTCTTGTTAAAAGGCAGATTATGATTCTGCATGTTTGGGGTGGGACCTGAGATTATCTGTTTCCATTTCCATTTCCATTTCAAGTTCCCTGGTGATGCTGATGCTGGTTCAAACACCACACTTCGAATAGCAAAGATCTAGACTTGTGCCTTCTAATATGGTAGCTGAATCCTGGATTTGCATTTCCTCTTTATATATTTCATCCAAAACAGCTTTCAATATGAATCTTTTTTGTGACAAACCTTCTGAAGCTTTCTGGGACTAAGAATATTTTTATCATGCCCTCATTTATAAATACTTTCTTGGCTAGGTATAAAATTCTAAAGTCTAAGTTCTTTCCTTCTAATATTTTAAAAATAATATTCTGATGACTTCCTGTATCCAGTGCTTGCTTAAAAAATCTTGTAGGGTCAATCTGACTCTTGTTCCTTTGTGTGTGAACTACTCTTTCTCTCTGGAAACATCTATAATTTTCTCTTAGACTCTGCTATTCTTAAATTTCACACTGGCCGTGTATTTTCCCTCTCTATTCTCTACAGTCTCTTTCAATCTAAAGCCTTCCTTCTCCTTTGCCTTCTCTTTCTACTTCTTTTCTCATTCATCATCCTCCTCCTCCTTCTTCTCCTCCCCTTTTCCCTCTACTTAACTCTTAGGAATTTATCATCATTATTTCTTCAAATATATTCTCCTCTCCATTTTTTATCTTCCTCTCTTCTGGGACTCCTATTATCTGGATGTTAGCACTTCTACTTTTATCTTCCATGTATCTTGGCTTTTCTTTTCATATTTTCTATTTCTTTGTCCTTTTCTTCTTCCTTAAGGGAGATGATCTCAATCTGGTCTTCCATGTCACTAATTTATCCCCCAGGTAGATCCAGTCTGCTGTTTATCCAAACTATTCTATTCTTTATTTTAACTACTATATTTTTCATACCTAACATTTCTGCTTGATCTCTGTTTATATTTTCTTGTTCTTGTTCTTGTTCTAACGTGTTGGATATTGCTAATATCTTCCCATATCACTTTTAGCTTATTACTCTAATTTTAAATTTTGGTCTATCTGTTCTAATATTTCTCCCTCTGAAGGAATCTGTACTCCAGTTGTATATTACTTTTTGTTTGAAATAGCTATGATTCTAAACAGTCTTATTTTGACCTGAGTTCATTTTCCACTGGGAATATTGCCTTCTCTGTCAGTCAGTGCAATTAAAAGAAGGCCAGACCCCTGTCTATGTGAGTCCCAATGAGCTGAGGTGGTGTGAGTGGGAGAGTTCTAGGGCAAAGAGGCCAGGCACCAGAAATTCATCTCAATCACTACTCATCCCATAAAACAACTCTTTGGAACTGGGCTTCATTCACCCTTTACACCCCAGTAACAAGCAGCACTGTGAGGAGACTCTCCCTCCAACCCCAAATGTAACTCACCTGCACTGGGGACCTAGAGAGAGAGGAGTGGGGGAGCAAATGTCCAAAGTTAATCTCTACCCATTTTCCTTAGTTCCTCAAACTTACCCTGCATTTCTGGAATGAGCCCTATTTTAGCAGAGTGTGTTATTCTTTTCACATAAGAATGCACTTGATTTGCTAATTTTTTATTGATGTTTTATTCATGAGCATATTATTCAGTAGCTCTCTGTTTTGTGCTGTTTTATAATGTTTTTGTATTAGGATTAAATAAATTGAAAACTTTTCCTTCCTTATCTATTGACTAGAGCAATTTAAGTTTCATAGAAATTCTCTCAGGTCTGAAATAAATCACCTGTAAGCGGATCTACCTTCTGTCCCTGTGGTATAGCCTAGAGGAGATGAGGGAAAGGGGCAAGCTTCTTCACAAACTTCTTGATTTATTCCATGTTTATTGCTCTGTTCAGACTTTGTTTTTCTTTTTAACTCTATTCTGGTAATATTTTCCTTAAAACTCAACCAGTGCATGCAGATTTTCAAATTTCTTAGCCTTATAGTCTTCTCTTTTTAAAATAAGCTTTGGTATTTAACTGTATATTCAAAAATTCACTCCGTTTGTGTACAGTTCAGGGAGTTTTAACAAATTAACAGTCTTGTAACCTCCACCAAATCTACAGAGTATTTTTGTCATGCCTCATGCTCCTTTGCAGCCAATACCTCTTCCCACCCCTGCCCCAGGCAACCACTGGTCTGCTTTCTATCACTATAGCTGTACCTTTTCTAGAATTTCATAGGAATGGAATCAGACAGAATTTTTGTTTTTTATCTGACTTCTTTTGCTCAGTATAATATTTTTGAGATTTAACCATGCATATACCAGTAGTTCATCTCTTTTTATTACTAAGTACTATTCTATTTTACGGATATACCAGAATTTGTTTATTCACTCATCAGTTGATGAAAATTTGGATTATTTCCAGTTTGAGGCTATGGTAGGCTGAAAAAAATGACCCCCCCCAAAAGATATTCACATACTAATTTCTGGCACCTGTAAATGTTACTTTATATGGAAAAGCATCTTTGCAGATGTGATTAAATTAAGAACATTGAGATGGGGAGATTATCCTGGATTATCAGGGTGGGCCCTAAATGCAATCACATGTATCCTTATAGGAGGGAGGCAGAGGGAGATTTGACACACATAGCAGAGAAACATATGTGAAAACTGAGCAGGGAGAAATTTGAAGATGCTGGAGTGACATAGCCACAAAGCCAAGGAATGCCACCAGCCACTAGAAGCTGGCTGAGGCAAGAAATGGGTTCTTCCCTAGAGACTCCAGAGTGTGCATAGCCGTGCTCACGCTTTGATTTCCTCCCAATGAAACTGTTTGGACATTTGGCCTCCAGAACTCTGAGGGAATAAATTTATATTGTTTTAAACCAACAAGTTTGTGGTAATTTGTTACAGCAGCCTCAGGAAACTAATTCAGAGGCTATTAGAAATAAGGCTGCCATATAAACCTCTGTGTACAAGTCTATGTGTGGACACATTGTTCATGTCTCTTGGATAAATAGGAATGGGATGTATGTTTACATTTATAAGAAATTGACTGTTTTCCAAAGTGGCTGTAGCATTTCACATTCCCATCAGCAGTGTAAGAGAGTTCCTATTGTTTCACATCCTTGTCACGCTTGGTATGATCAGTCTTTTTAATTTTAGTCATTCTGGTATTGCATAGTGATATCTCATTGTGGTTTTAATTTATATTTCCCTGGTGACTCATGATGTTGAGCATGTTTTCGTGTGCTTTTTTGTCATTCATATATCTTTTTTAGTGAAGTGTTTGTTCTTTTATCCACGTTTTACTCAGTTGTTTGCCTTCTTATTATTAAGATATAAGAATTCTTTGTATATCGGATATATCTGCAAATATTTTCTCCCAATCTGTAGCATGTATTTTCAATTTCTTAACAGTGTCTTTCAAATGGCCAGATTTTTTATTTTGATGAAGTCTAATTTAATTTTTTTCTTTTATACCTTGTGCTTTTTGTGTCCTCAGAAATCGCCTAATCCAATGTCACCAAGATTTTCTTCTTATTTTCTTTTAGAAGCTTTATAGTTTTAGCTCTTACAGTTAGATCTATGATCTAATGTTAATTTTCATGTCAATCTTTTTCTATGGTTTGAGGTAAGGATCAAAGTTCACTCTTTCACATGTGGGTATCCAGCTGTTCCAGTGCCATGTGCTGAGAAAAGTATCCCCATTGAATTATCTTGGCACCTTTGTAGAAAATCAACTGACCATACGTGTTCCATGATCTGTGTGTCTGTTCTCACATCAGTACCTCACTGTCTTGACTACTGTAGCTTCACAGTCATAAAATCAAATAAAGTCCTCTAACTTTGTCCTTTTTTAAAAAATTCTTTTGATTGTTCTAGATTTTTTTCACTTCCGTATAAATTTTAGAATCAGCTTGTCAATTTCTATCCCAACCTCCAGCAAAAAAAAAAAAAAAAGCCTGCCGGGATTTTGATTTGGATTGTCTGAATCTATAGATAATTTGGGGGGACAATTGAAATCTTAACAATATTGAGTCCTCCAATTTGTGAGCATGGTATTATATCTCTCTTTTTATTTCAGTTCTATTTCATTTCTCAGCAAGGTTTTGTAATTTTAAGTGTATGTGTGTTGCACATAATTTGTTATATATTTCCTTGATTATTTTAAGGTTTTAGCGCTTTTGCAACTGGTATTTTGAATTTCCAATTATTTATTGTTGTCTTTTTTTTTTAGAAATCACTCTTTCTAGGGTTTTGTGCTGTTTCTCACTCATAACATTTTGTGAGCTCTTTTTTGTTTTATTAGCACTGCTAAAGATTTTTTTATTTTATTAGCCTCTATACAAATAAACATTTTGTTTTGTTTAATAAGTCTATTGAGTCTTCATTTCCTAATTCATTAAGTTTTGCTTTTGTCTTTATTAATTTTTCCTTTTACTTTCATAGGGTTTGTTTTATTACTCTTCTCTAAATTTTTGAGTTAACAGTTGAATGCATCTTGCTTTCATTCATCTCCCTTATTTAATTATTGTGACAGCTTTGTACCGTGACCACTTAGCTAAGCTGGAAGAATTACACTTCACAGAACTCCCTTACTTAGGTGGTTGCGGGTTACAGTGGGCCCAAGAGAAAGTTACGTGGGTTTGGATGGCGGGAGTGAAGGAGCAGTCATTTTTTTATAGCAATGATCAGTGTAGGGCCAGGTACTGTTGCAGTTCACAGAGGCTGTATATCTGCTGAGTGACCTTGGCGTGGGCAGCAGCCAGGCCCGCAGCGCCACTGGACCTCCTCCTGCTTCTCAGAATTCTGGTTCTGTTGCACGTAGAGTTGGTACCAGCTGAAAACAGGTAAGGGACAAAGGCAGGTTCCTGTTTGCCCTGGGGGGTTCAGTTTGCTTTTACTCTTTCCTACTTCACGTCCATCTCCCTTCCTGACTCAACCTGATCTGAGGATTTTCATTGGAATAACTAGAGTTTTTTGGTGTAGGTTATTACTACAAATTTCATGTCACTTTGGTTAGCTCTCTAAAGAATTTTTTTCTCATTAAATTTCTATGTTACTAACAATAATTTATACATTAACTCTAAGTTTTACAGTTTTATTGCTTGCCACCATTTCTTTTATAGCACATCTTCCGTATTGGAGTTCTTAGTTTGATTCATTTCTCAGTTATATTTCCGCAAGCAATTTTTCAGAAGGGGTAATGGATAGTTTACTTTCTGAATCCTGGCATATCTAAGAGTGTCTCTGTATTGCTTTCCACACGAATAATAGCTAGGTTGAGTAAGTGAACAGTTGTTTTTTCGGGCCCGGCATCCACCTCTTCCTTTTAGGAACCACCTCTCCCTCTTCTCCATTCATTTGGGCTGGGTGGAGATGGTTCCATCCCCAGGTCACAGAGGTGAGCAGGTATATGACAATGAAAGCATGGTAATCCTCTGGCCATATGATTGATACCATAAAGGGCATTGACCAATGCTAAGCCAATAAGAGTGACTTTTGCTGGAACCATTTAAATGCAAAGTACTGGGGCTGCTAATGGCCAGTTGGATCACCATGTAGACAACCCACCTGAGAAAGAAGCCAACCAACCCAAAGTAACTGCAGAGCTGAGAGATGACAGGAGGCAGATTCTTGAGCACCTGGATCCTGCCAGAAAAGAAACTGTATTGATTAACAACTAAAAATTCCAAAGATAAATTCAATTACTGTCAGATCCTGATTTCAGATTTCTCCTTCATCTCATTGGGAATAGAAATACAAAATATTTCTTTTTAAAATTGGGTTTTAATGGAATAAATTTATTTCATAGAGGATATATATTTTCTTATTTCTCTGAGTAAGTCCCTAGTTTAGAGCTCCTGAATTTATTTATAAGTCTGGTGACTTTTGTTTGCCCACACAGAGGGTGTATGTATTTGTCCAGGACTAGGATTTATAATAGAATGTGTCAACAATTGTTTATGTGTTGGCTCCTACTCAAATTGTTTTGTCCTGGATAGAGTATATCTTTTCTGTGCTTTTATTCTGCTGGACTTGGGTTGAGGGTGGCTTTCAGTTGCCCAGGAGGATGGCGTAGGTGAGGGCCAACTGATCCATGCAGAGAGACTTCTGTTTCTATGTTTTTTTGTGGTACCCTAAGGTTGGCTGGGTCATTGTATCCCTTGTCTACCTGAAACAATGACATCAAAGATGTCCGCATCAAATGCAGGCTGTAGCCTCAGGCCTTGGCCAATCTCTCTCCACACTGGTATCTGCCATATCTTCTAAATCATTCACGGGGTTGAAATTCCTGCTTCCTCTCCATCTCCCACCACCATACCTCACAGTCACCCCAAATTGGTTCATAACTGGCCCTCAACTCTGTGCCTGTCTGCTCTAAGCTGGACCTTTCCATAGGTCTCCTAGGTAATCTGTCCACTTATTTCCCATGCAAGATGTGAACTTGCTACACCTCCCTCAATCCTAATGGTTCTCAAACGCCAAGAGGTATACCTCCTAAGGGAGTCTATCAGAACACACCTAGGGAGAGGACTGCTGGGAAGGGAGGCAGTGGGAAAAGGAATATTCAATATTCTTAAATTTATATTAAGCTCAAAGTAAAACTCAACAAAATCTTCTTGATTGGAGACACAGAAGATAGGATGAGAAAACTTCGTAGGGGCAGAGATATTGAGAAACATAATATCTAATTCTACCAGTAAGTTCCTGGTTGACTGATGGCTTCCTTCCCTTGTTTTAAGAGCTAATGTAGATAATATAAAGGGTGAGTGGGTGGATAGGTGGATAAATGGATAGAAATCTCATCAAGAAAAAAATGGTATTTCAAAAATTCAATTGTGGTTTGAGCACCTGGCCTGTCAGAGGGCAGTATTCCATTCAGAAAGATAATTTACATATTTCCATAATTTCCATTATTATATCAAGAAATAATAATATTTTGATAGTTGTAGCAGAGACTATTAGCTATCCACCGAAACACAATCTCCCTTTCCTCTACAGTGATAGTTCTATCTGGGAAGCAGCTGCCCAGCCTGATGCCACACTTCCTTGTCCCCTTTGCCCTGAGGCAAGGCTACATGACCAGTCTCACAATAGAACGTGAGCAGCTGTGATATGTACTACTGCCAGGCCTGACCTAGAGTCTCTGCTCATTCACTTCTCCACATTCCTTCAGTTGACTAGAACATCCTTGGAAGCCAATGCTCAAGCTAGAAGAGCTGCCATCAGCCTAGTTCCCTGAATGATTGGATGGAGCACGGGCCTCCACAAGCTCCTCCGTATGAGAGAAATAAACTGTTTTCAGTCATAATTTTGGATTCTTTTTTCCCAGAAGTTTACCATTTTATCCTAACTAATAGAGTGAAATTCTATGAGTCAAAATCAATTCCTCCCCACTCCCTATCTTCCTGCTACTTCCATGGTATGAAAAGAATTCAAAAGAAACAGCTCAATTGTTCTGAAGAAAATTATGAGAGAAATTTTGAGTTTTCATGGGCAGCTTGAGAAAAGGAGAATGAGGTCACCTGGAATGTGGAGTGAAATAGAGAGTAGAAAGAAGACCAGAGTGGGGAGTAGCGTGGGGCCAAGGGCGAAGGAGTGGTCAGTGATAAATTCCCCTTGGTGAGAATAACTGAGTATTAAAACATCTAATACTCAGTGCTGAATTGTACCCTGTGATGTACCCTCCCTCCCTTACCCCTTTGAACCGTCAGTAAATCGTGCTGCACAAAATCGTCATATGATAAATGATCATTGGAGGAATGGCTGAAGGGTAGGCCAAGCAAATGCGGTACAGAGGAAACAGCACAAGATTTAGAACCAGATCTGGGTTCAAGTCCCTTCACTGCTTATGTGTCTTTGCACGCTCACATCCTTTGTGAGCTTGAGTTTCCTCCTTATGAAGTGACTAAATAATATGCTCTGGGACTTCCAATTAAACATGGCAGACTGAATCACTCTTCCTGGAAGTCCCACTAAAATAAAAGTGAAATAATTTTTTTATGCACAAACCCACTAGGACAAATAGAATAAAAGAGGAGCAAACAGTCACAAAACATTGGGAGTTGGAAAGTGGATAACCAAAAGATAACTGACAACAGACTGGGGAAAGCTGAAACCCAAACGAATTGTTGGGGAAGACCAAAGGTAGGTTAATTGGGCTTCAGTGCCCCCTGAAAATCCAAGAATTGGAAGTACAAGGTATCTCTGAAAGTCAGGGTATAGGTGAGGCTGAAAATAGGAGGTTTGGTTGAAAGTCATTACGAGGAGTAATTAGATGCCCAGTGCCCTTTCCCATCCTGGCACAACAGTAGAGTTTCCATCTCTATAGATTGAAACAGGGAAGCTCTGAGTTCAGAAGCACTGAGAGAGCCAAGGATGGGGGGAAGATTCCAGGCTGTAAATAGAGGAATTAAGTGAAGAGGGTATGTAGCCCACTCCCTCATCTCAGCACCCACACTCTTGCAGCAGGATCTACACACCACTCCCACCACTGGGCAGGAGATTGTAGATCCCTGATTAAACCAACTAACCCAGGAGAAAAGACCTGCAGAAACTGACATTCAGTGGTACCCCCAATAAATCAGCCCAGGCAGATTGCCCTAGACTGTCACCTACAGTCAAAGAGTCACCCATGCACATAGTTTCCAAGCGGACTTTTAGTGCCCTACTCTTAAATATGAGCAGACATGTTGAGAGGATTTTTCACTTCCTTTGGAAAGTTAAGGGATTAATTAGTGGTAGGCATAGAAATTAATCAACCAAAAATGGACAATTATTAACCCCAGGGAAAACAAAAAGTTACACAAGGAAATGTGATCATAGTACACTACATGGCTCAGCTGCAAAGAATCGATTATACAGTCACAATGTCAAGACTAAATATTGGTCCAAACAAAAGATATAAAATATATATGTAACTCTATTGGAAGCCTGGAAAGAAGGCAAGTATATCTGTATGTTGGGGAGGGAGTGGTAGCTAAAATATCATTTTCTGTAGTAGGAAATCAATAGATAATATCTAAATCTATTTTAAAAAAAAGGCTGTGTAAGTATGATATTTTAAAATATGGAGACTAATGTCACTGAAAGAATTTAAAGTGGCTGCCTCTGGGAAATGGGACTCAGAGCTTGGGAGGTGTCTGTTTTTAAACCATGTACATATACAACTTTGTCAAAATAAAACACAGGTTTAATTAAAGTGCTGACATTTGTGAAGGCATTTGTAAACTGACTTGTACTGCAGCCATATAAATTATCATAAATTATTTTCCCTGTATATGTTTTAATTAATGGTGTTTCTCCCTGCAATTACTAGTTTTCCTGAAGTTTTTCTTTTTCCTCTTCCTGGTTAGGCCTAATGATTGAGGACAATGCTGACAGGAATGACAGCTGCTAACCTTCATTGTCTTATTAAATCCTTGCAACAGCATGATGAGATAGTGCTTCTTCCTGTTCTATCTTAAAGAAAAGGAACCTGAGATTCAGGGAGATGCAGCAACTTCATCCAGGTTGCATAATGGCAAGTGGTGGATCAGGGTTTTAAACCTAGGCATTGTGACCTCAGAGCCTATGCACTAACATTTCATGCCATACAGCTCCCTGTTACTGAAGGAGGTGGAATCACAAGCTTCAGTGTGACTTCAGCCTGCCACCTTCAAACCAGCAGCAGCCAAGAGCCCATGAGTGAGAACTATCACCCTCAAGACAGCACGCGCCCTGCCCTCTTTGATCAGGTGGTTGTTACCTCATCTGCCTGGGGTTCCCATTGCTGCTCCCTAATGAGGCCTCTGAGCTGGGATTACACAGTCTCACACTTGTACCTGGTGCATGGATAATGGGTGTCATCAGCATGATGTTTGACCTATGCAACCCCCATTCCAACTTCTGGGGGCCTCTCCTGTTGTCTCCTTAAACATTTGCTAGGTATAACCTCAACCTGCAGCACCTGGCCAAGACCTCCCTCCAACCCTAGGAAACTGCACAGCCTAGCTGGGAAAGCCAAGGACCTAGACAGGGGTTATAAAGTAATATCTCATCTGCAAAGGCAAAGTGAGAGGCCTCAGCCCAAGATTTTGAAAGATGATGTGGTAGATGAAAGACGGCTTGAAAGTCTTTGCTAGTCCCCCCATGGAGAGTGGAATCGAATTCCCTCCTCCTGAATGTGGCCTGGATCAGCTGGGGCTGTCAACCAGAATGCCTACCCTTGAGACCACTGTGCTGGAGAGATCACCTGTAAGTGCTCCAGCTGGCAACCCCAGCTGGGTTCAGCCTGGCAGCTTCTAGCCAGGCCTCTTGGCACACTTGTCCTGGTGGAAGTCAGCTGGAAGTACCATACCTATAAGTGAAGCATCTTAGACCCTCCAGACCAGCCCTTTTTCAGCTGAGGACCACTGAGAACTTTAATCAGCAGCCTGAGGAGCAGAAGAACTGTCCCGCTGAGCCCTGTCCAAATTCCTGACCCACAACATTGTGAGATCTAACAAAATGGTGGTTGTTTTAAACCTCTAAAGTTTGGGCATAGTTTGTTACACAGCAATAAATACCTGGGGTGGACCACTTAGGGCCAGGATAAATGCAAAAAACTTCACAGATGAGAGAGACTAGAGATATGGCTTGTGTTGACACAGGGAATTTGGGGCACAGGGAATTTGCATGGGAGGAGACAGAGTAAATGTTTCTGATTTAGAGGGAAAGAAAATGGGGTAAAGAAGAAGGAGCGCTGAATTGAGAGAAAATGAGCCCTAAGGTTGATGAAAAGGGATGAGGAGGGCATGGTTGATGAAGGAGTCTGGAAGGCATGGGGGCCAATAGAGCATTCCTGAATGAGGGGGTGAAGGGGCGGGAGGCTCAGAGGAAGAGAGCAGTCTGGAAAGGTGATGGAAGGGGGCCCAGCCCCTTGAGCCTTCATGGGGTTCTGGGCCCCCAGCCTGCTGTGCCCCCTGTCTGAGTCAGCAGAGGAGGAGAGGTGCCATCTTCATTTGCCAGGAAACCCTCCCAGGGCCAAGAGCCACACCTAGTGGGGCCCATGGCTCCCGTCAGAGCCCTTCTGCCCTCCTGAGGTCTCCAAGAAGGAAAGGAAGGGTGGGCAAGGCTCCCACTTCCAGGAAAACCAAGGCCCAGACCAAACAAGAAATTGCCCCGGGCCACACAGCCAGTCCAATGGTGGAGCTGAGTGCCAGGGCTCTTGGATTCCCATTCCTGTCCTTTCCACCAGATTGTCCTGAGTAACCACCTCCAAGGAAGCGAAGGGAGGACAGATGAGGTGAGGTAAGCTGGTTCACATCCCTGCTCAAAACTGGTTTCCAGGCAGCATCACGGTTATTCACAATTAATTAATGTGCTAGCGTGCAAAGGCGCTCACACACGCACACACAGGTGTCAGACTGCAAGGATCTGTGACTCACACACCACCTTCTTGCTCTGGGGAAATGCAGGCCCTGAAGAACCTTCCAGAAACATGTGAGCACCAAGACACAGGTGGTCAGAATCCATCCACAGCTCTCTGCCCACCCTTTATAATCCACACTGATGCCCCAGCACCCAGGAAAGAAGAAGTGCCTGGAGGGATTTCTGGCAGCGATGGCCCACCCCCAGTGTCCTCCCTCATGCCTGGACCACTTGTGGAGCAGGGCAGTTGCAGGACCGTCTATGGATGCAGTGAGAGTAAGCCAGGGGCTGTGGAGCGGTTCTTCACCCCTCCCTCCAGCCTCTGAGCACGTGAACCACAGGCACACTAGCACTCACACACCAGCTCACAAGTCTGCTCTCTCTCTGAAGTTTGTGGGACTTCTCATTTGCCTGCAAACCCAAGTGACTCAGACCTTTGGGGTTTCCAGATCTCCCTCCCTGTAGCTCAAATGGCAAGCTGAGTAATCAGAAGGGTTGCAAGGATCAGAGCCATCAGCTTCCCGACCCTCAGGCCACTCTCTGGAGGGCAGTGGAGACCCTCTGTTGTAAGAGTCATCTTTCTTCAGAGCCCCAAGGCCTGGCCAAGCCACCACTCCCAGCAGGGGCCACGGAGCAAATGCCTCAGTCCCACCTCTAACCCTGCACCCCACCCCTTCTTGGTCTCCATCTTGGCAAGCTGGCCGCCCCCACCCGTTAGAATTCTGGGAAAGGCAAAGAGAGGAATGGAACAATGGCCTAAAATTAGAACCCACAACAGAAGCATGGAACTCTGAGTCATGCATTGTTCTTTTTCTGCAGCTCTGAGGGCTGCCGGTAACCACGGGGTTCTGGCCCTGATGGAGTGCTGACAACAAGAATGGAGCAAGCCAGGCCTCAGGGGAGAGGGGCTGTGGGGAGTGGTGGCCCCATGCGGCTTGGTGTACTGGATGTCCGAAACCGGTGATAGAATAGAAGGCCAGCGTTGCCCTCGCGTCAGCCCCGATGGGTGCAGAGATGGGAAGCACACGCCAGGCCACCGTCTACCCACCCGGGCTTGGGCCTCTGGGTCCAGCCTCCCTTCAGCGCCTCTGTGCAGTGCAATCTACCTATTCACATGAAATGGTGGTGGGATCAGAGGATGAGTCAGCCATGATCATGATCACCCCAGCAATCTCTGTGCAGCTGGCCCTTCCTTCCTGAGGTCACACACTTGTCACCTTCTCAGAAAAAAATGATTCATAGGCATGTTCTCCAGTTTGCAGCCCCAGGATGTGGACACTGTCCTTTACTCATTAGGTTGAGGACCTCACAAGGTGGGGTTCCCAGCATGGAGCTTCACCCCAAAGACCTTTTCTCCATCTTCTCACCTCCTTTGAATGAAGGAAACTGGTGCTCTGAGGTTCCCTCCTGTGTGCAGCCCCTCCGCAGTTCCTGCTGAAGTGAGTGTCCGCATCTGCAGGCAGGTCCACCCCGCAGTGGGTCAGGCCTCATAGGGAAAATGGTTTTCCTCAAGCTCCGTTTGCACTGGCTTTGTGGGAGGGGTGGAAACAAGAGAGACAGTCCCCTCCACCCTTCAGTCACCCCCAGTGTTTCACAGGGCTCCTCGAAAGTCAGCAAGAGCCAGAACCACCACTGAGGCACTGGCTTAAGAGCAAACACCCATTCTCAGAAGGTCTGAGCTATGGGGCCTGGGAGCCCTGCAATCTGCCTTTCTACCAAGTCTCCCAGGAGAGTCCACCACCAGTGGTGGCAGAAGACCAGACTGAGAAACGCTGAGCATAAACGATCAGAATCCGGAGCACAGTCTGTCACCTGCTGCCCCTTAGGGGTCTAGAGGAACTTGATGGTCGGTGGAGGAGGACGTGTGGGTAGCTTGAAGATGGGTAGCACATGGGGAGGCAGGAATTAGAAGTTAAAATTAGAAAGATTGGAAGAGATGTGAACATCTGCCAAGGACACTGACTTGCACCTCTTGGAAGTGGGGAGCAGTGAGGGGACAGGCACATGGTCAGAGCTGTTGGGGGAAGGGACTAGCAGAGTGTGGAGATGGCCTGGGAGGGAGGCAGGGAGAAGGGACCGTGACTTCCCCAGGGACTGCTCGGTCACCTATTGGCTCCTATTGGCCCCTAGCAGTAGCCAATAAACCTCCACGGGTTGAGTGGATCTTGCCTGAGAAGGCTCCTACTGCTGTCTGATGCGAGAGGAGGCCTGAGCTGGGACGGGCCATCAGGAAGGGAGGGCAGGCACACGTGGTGGCACAGATTGCAAAGGTGGGAGACAGGCCTTGGGAGCCTTGGGGGGGGTGGGGGGGTGGTCTGGGGGGTGGGCAGAGGCGAACCACCGGGAGGGTGGAGATAAAGCGGACCCAAGACCAGACAGGCAGGACTCAGGAGCCTGTAGAGTCAGAAGAACGTGATAACATTGCACTTCCATGATGACCTCTGCCTCCAAGATGGTGCCGTCAAGGAGAGGGTTGGGCATGAGAACTCTCAGCCTCACTGTGAAGTTTTGCACGTGTCCTGGGCCTGGGGGGCATGCATCCGATAACCTCAGTCCCCCCAAGGAGCAAGGGCCACATCGGCTCCCCTCACGGGGGTTGGCTCCGTAAGAGAAGCTGCTGGCAGCTGGAGAAATTTCCCACAGCTGGAGAGTCCCCGGCACGTGGCTGGGCTGCAGGAGAGGGAGGTGCAGGCAGCCGCCGGCATCCAGGCCTGGAGGAAAGTCAGGTCTGGGGTGGAGGGAGTTGTTTAGAGAGAAAATTGTCAGAAAACCCAGAGCTTCAGTTCCAGTTCAGACCGGCTCGCTGGTTTGTTCTCTTTTTAAGACATTGTCTTTGTTTATAAAGAGCATTTGTATTTGTTTCCATTTGGGATGCGGCAGATGAGTGCAGTGAATTCCAGGGTCTGTATCACAGATCAGCTCCACTTGAAACACGCACATTCCACCCTCAGACGGTGCTGTCTCCTGTCTGTCTGCTCCCCTAGCAGCCCCGGGATGGAGGGTGCCTTGAGCAAGCAAGGGGCAGGGGCTGCCCTGGACAGGAACATCAAGGGATAAACTGCCACGGCCGACTGTTATGAAGACTTCCAGCGGGCCCAGCTTATGGATCATCTCAGTTAAATCCTTACAGCAATGCCATGCTGTAGGGACAATTATTAGCCCCATTTTACAAATGGAAAAGGAGTTCAGAGAGGTTAAAAAACACACCCACAGTTGTTCTATTGGTGCATACGAGCGAGGATTTGAACGCGGGAACTCAAGCAGTCTGGCTCCAGGGCCTACACCGGCCCATCGCGTTATATTCGCTCTGCACAAGGTACTGCTGCCCACAGAGGGATGTGGCCCCAAGGGCCTTGTCCCCCCTTGACAGAGGATGTGAGCTGAGAGGCAGGAGGAGCTGGCAGCACCAGAGCTGGGTGACCTGTCACGCCCTGCTCAGGAGGCGGCTTGCCTGGGGCTGCCCGGCTAAGGGCCTCTCCCAGGCAGGTGCCTGACAGGCTGGAGCAGCTGGGGTTTTGGAGAGGCATCTTCATGCATCCTCCAAGCCAGGACAGCTGCAGGGGAGAGGCTCAGCCAGGCCTCAGGTTGTGGAGGCGGCAAGTGGGACTCAGGACCCCTGCAGCCCTAGAGGGACATCTCACCTGCCCGCGGTCCCCTCTCAACTCCTCCTCCTGAGGACTCTGCTCTGGCGCTCCAGCAAACCGTTGGGAGGCTGCTCAGCCTGTTATCCCCCAAGCCCATTTCCCGCCCGGAGTGTGCCTTGGGAAGGAAGGAGGGCTCAGTCTGGGGGAAGGAAGCCATGTTCATGGACAGACACTCGCCTGCTCCAGAAATGCCAAGGTCAGAGTGAGGATCAATAAAGTGACGATATGAAGCAGCCCGGCCAAGTACTGGGAAGCGAGGCTGCTGGGCAAGCTGTATGCTGTGCTGGGACCCACCAGCTCCCCACCAACCCGGGAAGGCTGCCTGGAGGAAGCCAACTTTTGAGTGCTGCTGGTGTCACCAGGAGCTCCAGGGTCCTTTCCCAGAGGCCTCTAGTTCCAACAGCACTGTGGCCTGGCTGGCTCCCTCAAGCCCCTGCAGCCCACACTGATGGGAGCAGGAGGAGGAGAGGGGAGAAGGTGCTCAGCTTGGGAGGAGGGGAGGAGATGGATCACCCACAGGAACTGCACCGCCCCCATACCTTCGATTCTGCAATCCCCTCCCTGACCTCCGCCTCACTCCCACCCTGCTCTTTACCCAGCAGCTGACCTTGCCTGATGCAAAGACAATCAGGGGTTAGGGCCGCACACCCCGGTTCCTGCCTCCCTTGGGAGGGCAGCACTCACAGCCTCCACCTGTGCTGCAGGCCGCCTCCATTATCCTTTTTCCTCCACCTTCTACCTTACCTCTGCTTCTGGCTCCTTCCCCACAACCTGCAAACATACTCAAAGCTCCTTCTTCTGAAAGACTTTCCCTCCCCCCGAGCCCCTTCCTTCTACTCTAAATCCCTCTGCTTCCCTTCAAACATCTTGAGAGAATGATCTACACTAAGTGCGTGCTGGTCCTCCCCTCCCAGCCGTCCCTCAGCTCTCAGCCCTCAGCCCTCAGCCCTCAGCTCTCCACCCTGCCCTTCCTGGCAAGCCAGCATTGACCTCACACTTGCTAGTGCCTGTCTGTCCTAACCTCTCCCCCTCTGACGGAGCTCCCCGCTCTGGCCCTCTACCCTGACTCTTGGCCACTCCTGGGGTGCCTGCTCTCTTGAATGTTGCCTGCTCACCAGGACCCCCTTGTCAGTCTTCTCTCCTCTTCCGCCTCACCAGGCCCTGGGTCACCTCATCTGATTGCACAGCTTTAGCTCCATGCCTGCGTCAACAGCTCCCAGCACTAGAGCTCCAGCCTTTCTCCCACGCAGGGTTTCCAAGGGCCTGCCAGACCCCCAGTGCCACCTGACAACTCCAAAGGAGCACCCCACTCCACCGTGCCAAGCCAAACTCATCTTCCTCCTGAGACCTGCTCCTTCCCCATCACCCCACGACTTCACCACACACTCAGGAACTGTCGTTTACTCCTCTCTCTCCCTCACCTCTCACACCAAACAGGGCACCAAGACTGACAGAGTCTACCTCCAAAATGTCTCTCTCATCCATCTCCTCTTCCCATTCGAGGGCCAATGCCCCAGCTCAGGGCCTGATCATCTCTATCCTAGACCACAGCAGTAACCTCCTCCACCAGTCAGAATGCATCCGCCATCAGTTACAGGTTGCTCAACTAATAGAGGTTTAACCAAGTAGGATGTTGAAATGATTCCTTCATTTACTAGTTGTGTGGACTTGGGCGTTCTCTGTGCCCAAGCCACTTTGATTCTCTGTGCATCCATTTCCTCATCTGTAAAGTGTAGATAATAACCTACATGTATTACATGCACAGATAATGATATATGTATTGATTCTTTAATTTCTCTTTGAGGTTATTATGAGAAATTAAAGAATCAATCCACGTAAAGTTCTTGGGACAGCACTCAATAAATGTTAGCCACCACTCCTCCACGGCAGGCAGCCAGGAGGCAGGCACCCCAGGACTGGCTAACTCAGCCACCCGAAGAGGCTCAGGTCAGCCTCCCCTTGATTTTCACAGCTTTCCCCTGAAGTGTTAAGACAACTGCCATGGATTCCAACATCACATTCTCACAAGGCAAGTCTAAAGGCAGATAAGATGACATTTTCCACTTCAATTTTCTCTTTTTATCAGGGAGGAATTTTTTTCCTGGAAATCTCTTCCCCCGGGGGATTCCTTAGTTTCCGTTGGCCAGTTCAGGTCACATGTCCATATCTAGCTTCAAAGGAGGCTGGGAAATCCAGGGTCTGACAGTTCCAGGCTTTTACCCAGAGGTTGGTTTCCATTGGCAAGGAGATGAGGGGCTGCCATTCTGGTTAACTGGATTACCTGCCCTTGACCTCTTTCCTCTCCAGTCCGTCCTCCATCCTGCCACAGGAGTGATCTAGCCAACCTCAGATTTGGTTGGTCCCTGCTTAAAAACTTTTAATAATTGACCTCAGGATAAAGGCCACAGTCCTTGGTGGGGCATATAATGCCTTCCACGGTGTGATCACCTTCTCTTCCTGCCCTTCCCCAACCTCCTCCAGTTCAAACTTCTCACCATCCTCTCAAACTGGGATGCCCTGTCCCCACCCCACCCCCTTCTAAATCTGCATGCCTGGCAAAACTAAACTCCCACTCATTCCTCAAGACACAAGCTTCTCTGTGAAGCTTCTTTGGCCTCCTTGTGAGGTTAGGCCAAATACCTACCATGGTGCCATACCAGAGGTGTTCAATCAATGTTCAATGAAGAAAGGAAGGAAGGAGAAATGGAGGGAGGGAAGGAGGAAGGAAGAAGGAAGGATTAGGATGATGCCCCAGGCACCATCGGCCCCTTTACCCCTCCCATGGAAAGCTCCACCCACTACTAGAGTGGCCCCATGGTGCCTCCTGGGGCATGACATTTTGTCCTAGGCCATTGGTGGGGGCTGAACTAGAGCCATACCCTCATTATTATAGGATTTAAGTATTTTGACATTTGCCCTTTGGGGCAACTCCCTCACCCTATAGGATATTTTCCTACAGTAGATGAGATGAGATATGCCAAGTATTTTTCAAAAGAACTGTAGTACTGCAATCTGGGTGGAGGGAGTATTTCCCATGTGTCCCCTGAGTGTCATCACATTGGATTTGGCCCATCTATCCAGCTTGACACAGATCTCTTTGACCTTTGTCCCTAACACCCATTCACCATCCCTCTCGGTCCTGGGTCACACCCTCATTTGATAAGCATGTCATCTACATCTTCATCTCCTTAGCTACTAGAATCATTAAACAGGCCAAGACATTCTGCTGAAACCTCCCTCCATCTGACCTCAATCTTTTCCTCAATCAACGCCCTTTGGGTGTGCCCATTCACCCCTGGAGAGGCAGGATAGGAACAAAGCCTGGCTCAGGGTAACCTCAGAGATGGGGAGGTGAGAGATGCCTGCCCCAGCAGGGGCTCAGCCTGGCCTAGGGGAGGATAGGGGGAGCCAGACTGGCATCCAGACACCAGGGAAGGTTCATGGCTGCAGAGTTGGGTCTTCCCTGTCTGAGAAGCAGACATCCCTCGTGCCTCTTCCTCTGCCTTTGTTTCTCCTTTTTACTTCCTGACTTCTATGAGTTATCTCACTTTCAAAATTCCCAAGAGAGAAGATCTGATTGGGACAGCTAGTTCACTGTCCAATATGAAACAGCCCTGCAGGCAAAACCTTACCACCAGGGTGGCTCATGGGCAGCTCATCTACCCTGTGTCCAGCCAACAGATGGCTTCCTTGGACTCGAGTCCTGATTCCTGGGCCAACCCGCTATGGCCAGATAGGAGCAGGGACCCACACCACAACACCCAGCATTCACTTTCAAGGAGCTGCCCAAAGCCTCTTACCCCAGAAAGGGGCAGTGGGGATGGCAGGTACTTGAAGGTCCACAGACTACCACTTCTGGCCCCAACCCATGAGAACAGGAGCTCAAGTCTTGTAGGCTGTGGGGGAGCTGTGATCGGGAACCAGACATGACTCTGGAGCAGCCGTTTGCTAGGGACACATATGGCTGTCATCGGGGGCAGGAAGTACAATTGGTTCAGTAGAAAGAGAGCAGACCGGCAGCAGATACTGCTCCGGCAGGGCCAGCCTTGGAGAGGCCCAGCAAAGGGGCCAGACAGAGGAATAAGCAGCAGACGTCTATGGGCATCCTGGCAGGCCAGGCTGCACAGCATGGGGTTCACTGGGAAGAGGGGGTGCAGCAGACTGGTCAGGACAAGGCACAGACCCAACGCTTGGGTGGACTGGAGTTCCTGAAAGGGCTCGAGGACAAGATAGACCGTATTAGACTGGGTCCAAGGCAAGCCCTAGTCTCTGGATCTGGAGCATTAGGTCAGAGCAAGGCCAAAAAGAGATAACCACGTTGCCTTATCCAATTTCAGACCGAGCTCCTTACATCTCCCAAAACCCCAGCTGGCATTTATTTCTGAATCAACTTCCCAGGTAGCTGGACATCCACCTGGTCTCAGCTGTAAGGGAAGAAAGAGGCAAGATCAGAGAAGGGCCAGGTCATCCCAGCCCTCAGGTCTCCATTCGGCCCCACAGGGGTGACTCGAGAGACTTTGGGTGAAACAGACACATCTGCACCATCCCCACACCCCACACCGTCCTAATCATAACCCATCAAAAATGAACATGAAGGATTTCATAGATCTTTAGAGCAGAGCCGGGGTGCTCTTGGTGCTGACCACATTCTTTTCTACAGATTCGCAAAAGATATTTTTACCATCCATTTAAGGAGCCTCTTTGGGCATGATACTTCTGCCATAATCTATCTTCTCTCCAGTTTTTACATTTAGAGTATTTGCCCAGGTTTCCTGATCCTCTCTCAGCTTCTATGATGACTTGAAATTGCACAACTGCACAGTTGTCTCCAGGCCTGCCAGTCTTGACCCGCAATTTACCAACAAGATGTCAGCACATCAATTGATTATCCTCGGGCCATGGTTGGGTATTGCCTGAGTAATCAGGTTCAAAAGGGCAACAATGGGATTGAACATCTGCATTAGTTCTGGATCATTCACCTAAGGGAATCCTTAGATGAAGGCGGGCCAGGGGCAACAGGAGGAGGCCTTCTTACACTAGGGGGATAGTTAGCATGGGAGCCCATTTCTCACTCCCTCTGTAAGATCAAGTCCAAACTCCTCAGCCTCACAGGAGGAAATGACTCTACTATAGGCCACGGTTTTTCAATGAATTGCTACTGCACATTTTGAAACATGAATGTAAAACAGTAGTGATAAGATTCTGGAAAATGATCTCACTTGAAAGGTGAGAGGGAGGCCTTGAGCATTGGAAAAGGCTAATGACTTCAGCTGGAAGGGCTTGCTCAGCCTTTGCCTCAGTCATCTCCTCCCACCAAAAGTGTAGAAAATTAGAGGGTCCCTGAGCCAGAAGCAGGACACTTCAAGGTCCTCGGGGGACCATGAACTTGCAACAGGGCATCTCATTCTCTCCTGGTCCTTGAGCTTCTCCCCTCCACTAACTCTCCCTCAGCATGAAAGTTCCAATAAACCTCAATAAAACAAAAATAACTTCACCAGTAGAGAAATAGTTAAATAAATTATAAAAGGATTGAATATATACTAAACTTAAATGTATTTAGTATATCCACAAATTATATTCAATGTAAAATGATATGATACAATTTCATTCTGCCATTAAAATTGAAATTAGAGTTTTAAGTGACAAGTACTGCTTTTATAATAAGAAAATATCAGATTACTAAACAAAAACTAAAAATATTGGTTTAAAAGTATTGAGTTTTTTAAAGTCTATATTAATGCTCACTTTTTTTTCTTTAATGGAAGTCCTTTGTTAATGTAATTGTCTAGTTCACTGTTTGTTAACTTTTTTGATTATTTGATTTTCTAATTTAATAGAAGCAGCTTTCAGATTTTTCTGAATCTTCCGTCTATCCAGTTTTCTCTTCCTCCCGCCACCACCTCTTTTTTCTCTCTTCCCAGTCAAGCTTCCCCACAAAGGTGTCCTGACTCCCTGCCGCCATCTCCTTACCACCATCCTCTCTCCAGTGCTTTGCAATCTGACTTCCGCCTCTATCTCTGCAGGAAAACTGTTCCCCAAGGTCACCAGCAGCCTCCTGGTGCTAAACTCAATAGACGCTTTCAGGCCTTATCGTACAGGATTTCTCTCAGTATCAGTATCCTCCAAACCTTGGCAGCTCCCTGCTTCTCCCAAGTTGCTCTCTCTCTGACTTTCCTATCAACCCTCCTTCAGGCTCTCTCCCTAGCCTGTCCTTAGATATTGGCATTCCTCAACTCTCTCTCTTGACTGCGCTTTCTGTTCCCTGTACACGCAGATCCCCTCCCACGAATTCAATTCCATTGATTAGATGAGGACCCTCCTGAGCTCCAGCTCCAAATCCCACACACCCCTCAAATCCAACAGATTCCAATCCCAGCCTGTTATCTCCTCTGCTGCACCACCCCCCAGTCCCTTCCCCTGTGGTTCATCTCTGCTGGTGGTTCCACCACCTAGTCAGCAGTTTGGGCCAGAAATGTGGGAGAGATTCTTGACTTCTCCCTTCCCTTAACTCCCTCATTCAACCCACCTCCAAACCGTTTAACTGCCTCCTCCTTAGTAGCTCTCACACCCACTTCCTCCTCTCCACCTTCTTCTTAGTCCCAGTGTCATCTCACCTCACCCAGGACAGTGCTGTAGTCCCCTAACTGGTCTTCTTGCCCGCCTCCTGCCCACCCTCATCTCCGTCCTCACTCCAATTCACCCCTTTTTGACATCTCTCGAGGGATCCTTATGACCTTTGGGAGAAGATGGCCATCCTAGCGCAGCTCACAGCTCTCGCGTTCTGAAGCTGCCCACCTCTACAGTTCCTGCCCTGTACCAGATCTCACCCCTAATCCGTCCTTCCCAACTTACGCAGGAAATTTTACCCAAGCCTCCGGGTCTTATTCCGAAACCCTACAATTGTGTAACCTGGGTTGGCCTCTGGGAACAAATGAGGTCACCCTATTGATAATAACCCCAGTTTCTCTGGTCCATGTCATGCAAGAATTTGGCATCTTATAATCTCCTCCAAGTATTTCTGGGAGTTCCGGAGAAAAAGAGTCTCACCTATGTCCACACACAAGTCCAGTTGCCACCTAGTGGTCCGCTGGGCACTTCTGGAGGGTTACATGTTGTCTCCTATGATCCATTTCACCCTTCCTGCATGTGTAGCAGCCAAGCAGTTCGAATGGTCCTGATTCCATCTCAGCTCTAAGGGGGCATCCTGATTGGTCTAAGCCAAGGTTTCTCAACCTCAGCACTATTGACATAGGGCCAGATAATTCTTTGTTGGGAATGGGGCTGTCCTGTACATTGCAGGATGTTTAGCAACATATCTGGCCTTTACCCACTAGATGCCAGTCACACACACACCCCTTGTGATAAATGTCTTCAGGCATTGCCAAATGTCCCCTGGAAGGCGAAATTGCCCCTGGTACATAACGTCATTCCCTTCCACAGTTATTAGTTTGAATATATGACCTAAATTGGTCCAATTAGAATGAAGTTCAAGAACTATGTTCAGCATTCAGTGGTTTTGTTTTCTCACCTGCTTGACGTCAGCCTAGGAACTGGACACAGCCACCTTGCAAACACAAGGGGAGCCAGCTGTAGGATGAAGCTGATCTCATGGAAACAAAACAGAGAGATAAAAAGAAATCAAGTCTTGAGTGACATCCTTGGACCTAGATCAAACTGCCAGAAGCTCACTGCGTTGCTGGACATTTCCACATACAAAGCTTATAAATTCCCTTAATTGTTTATGCTGTTTATAATCCTGTTACTTGCAACTGAAACCTTCATCACTACGTTGTCTGCTCAGGCCAGATCCACAATCTAACACAGGACCCTGCACAATCACTGGTTACTACTGCCATTTCCCACTGGGCTCTGATCTTCACTCCGAGCATGACTCCTGTATGCAGCACTTCCCAGTGGGCACTACACCAAAGTCCTGGAACCCCCAAGATGCAAAGCCATCAGAGGGTCCAGGGCAAGGTGAGATAGACTCTCTCTCTCCCCTTCGTGTTACGCTCTGGGAGAGGATCTTAAACCTCATTGCTCTGGCCACAGTATCAGTCAGAGTTTTAGTGAAACTTACACTGAATCTCTCTCTCTGTCTCAAGTACAAGATATGAGCTCATGGGACATGGCCAAGGACATATTTAAATAATAGATACCACACACTGTATACGACTCCCTTAGCCTCTCCAAGGCCAACCAGGATCTTTCTAATCTTAGAACACATTCTTTCCCAGAAAGCCCCTCAGTTCCTCACTCAAATAAACTGGTTTATTAGACCAATATCGGTGTATCAATTATTTTGTGCTAGTTTAGCCTGCAGTAACAAGCAATCCCAAAATCTCAGTGGCTTGTAACAAGAGTTTTTACATTTTCGATATTATATGTATAATATAAACATAATGGTTCTATATATAAATTTATTCAAGATTCATCACCCGCCCTTTAATTTAATGGTTTCTCCAGTCCAGAGTTCTTTATTTAGATTCATCTCTTGATTAACTGGATTACATCACCAGGTAGTTTTTCAAGAAATACTTATGGGTGCAACAGTCCCAGCATGTTTTCATGTTGTCCTTAGACTTGAGTGACGATTTGGCTGAGTAAAAACTCGTTGGGTCAAACTTCTCTCAGAACTCTGTATACAATACTCCACTACCTTTTGCTACTGAATGTTGCTGCAGATAAGCCTCAGGCCTGTTGATACTGTGTTCCACCTTATGAGTGACTTGCTTTTTCTGCCTGGATACCCATGTGATTCTTTCTTTAGCTTTAATACTTTAATTACTTCACTAGAATGTGTTTTTTTTTTTTTTCCAAGGAAGATCAGCCCTGAGCTAACATCCGTGCTAATCCTCCTCTTTTTGCTGAGGAAGACCGGCTCTGAGCTAACATCTATTGCCAATCCTCCTCCTTTTTTTCCCCAAAGCTCCAGTAGATAGTTGTATGTCATAGTTGCACATCCCTCTACTTGCTGTATGTGGGACGCGGCCTCAGCATGGCCGGAGAAGCCGTGCGTTGGTGCTCACCGGGGATCCGAACCCGGGCCGCCAGCAGCGGAGCGCGCGCACTTAACCGCTAAGCCACGGGGCTGGTCCTAGAATGTGTTCTTTATGGAACATAATGTGCCCTTTCAAACAGTACATTCAGGTCTTCCTCTATAGGCCAGTTTTCTTTCATTTTTGATTTTTTTTCCTACTCTATTTATTCTGTCTACTTCTACTGGAACAACAATTGTGTATTTGCTGGAGCTCTTTGGTCTATCTTGAATATCTACCTATTTTTTCTATCTGTTCTTCTCGATTTCATCTTATGAGATTTTTCTCATACTTATCTACTATGCATCTTACTCTGCTTTCAAAAATCTACTCCATCCTTCAATTGCCAATAATGTTTTAATCTTTCTAACACATTTATTATTATCTTACATTTCTATTTTTTTATCTTAGTCAAGTCACTTCTTATCTCTCTCCATTGTTTAATGTTGCTTCTTCAATCTCTTTTATCTCCTCTCTGAGTTCTTCCGTTTCCCCCTTAACAGTTTATGTTCTCATTAATTTCTTTGAGATCATAGACAGAGTATTTTTCTGAAATGTTCCTCTGTTTCCTGAAGTAATTCTTTTTCTGATATGCATTCTTCATCAGCTTTTTACTTGTTGTGTATCTTTTCTCCTTTCTCTGTTCAACAGTGTTCTCGGTAATTCTTTTCTGTTTATCACTCATCTTTGAATGGGGAAAGTTCTGTCTAGACATCATTTTTCTTGAGAATTATGTTGGGGAGGTATGGAGGAGAGGGCCAGGGCAACTGACAGCTTCAATTTAGGTATTACTTTCAGACCACTTTCTCACTAAAAGCACTGTGTTCTCTGTCTAGGGACACAATATCCCTCAGGTTCTGGTGGTCCCCTCCCACCTTGAGGATGAGCAGGAAATCTTTTACAGTTCCCTCTTCTTTGAATGTACTTATTATTTTTCTACTTTTTTTGGTCATTTTTTAAATCAGCTTTATTGGAGTATATAATTTATACACATTAACATTCATTTTAAGTGTACAGTTTGATGAGCTTGGACAATTGTATACAGTCATGTAACCACTATCACAATCGAGATATGAAGCATTTCCATCACCCTAAAAAGTTCCCTGTGTCTCTTTGTATCAATCTACTCCTCTGGCCCCACAACCCCAGGCAGCCACTGATGGACTGTCTGTCACTATAATTTTGCCTTTTCTAGAACTTCATATAAATGGAATCGTATAGTATGTAGTCTTTTATGCTTTACTTCTTTCCCTTAGCATAATGCTTTTGAGATTCATCTGTGTTGTGTGTTTTTTTATTGCTGAGTAGTATTACATGGAAATTTCACAATTCATTTACCCACTTGCTAGTTGGTGAACATTTGGGCTGTTTCCAGTTTGGGCCATTAATGAATAAACCTGCTGTGAACATTCATGCGCAAGGATTTGAGTGGACAAATGTTTTTTCTCCTTGGTAACTATCCAGGAGTGGGATGCTGGGTTGTGTGATAAGTGTGAACCATACTGTTTTCCAAAGTGGGTGTACCATCATACATTCCCAAGTAATGTATCAGCTTTCTAGTTGATTGTCCTCAGCAATGCTTGGTGTGGTCAATCTTTTTAGTTTAATTTTACTGGGCATATTGTGGTGTCTCATTGTGGGTTTAATTTGCATTTCACGGAAGACTAGTGATGTCAAGTATTTTTTCATGTGCTTATTGGCCATTCATGTGTCTTCTTTGGTATTTGAAGGGTCATTTCAAATATTTTGCTCATTTTTAAATTGGGTTATTTGCCTCATTATTGAATTATAAGATTTCTTTAAATATTCTATATACAAGTCCTTGGTCAGACATATGTTTAGTAAATATGTTCTTCCATTCTGTGGCTTGCCTTTTTATTTTATTAATGATGTCTTTTGAAAAGCAGACGTTTTTAATTTTGTTAAAGTTCATCTTATCAATTTTCTTCTTTTATGGTTCATGCTTGCTGTGTCCTGTTTCAGTAATCTTTACCTAAGCTGATGTCACTAAGATTTTCTCCTGTGTTCTTTTTCTAGAAGCTTTATCATTGTATCTCTAACATTTAGGTCCCTGACCCATTTAGAGTTAATTTTTATCTATGATGAGAGGTAAGGGTCGAGTTTTATTCTTTCCATACAAATGTCCAGTTGTTCCAGCACCTCTACTTGTTCCTAAATAACTTTCTAAATCATGACTTAAGTAATATGTGCTCAGTGCAGAAATTCAAAACTTCATACAAGACAAAAAGAAAAAAACTCACCCATAATTTCACTACCCAGAATTTAATACACTAACCAGGGGTTTACAGGGCTGCATTTCAGACAGCTCCCCTGAAACCAAGTATTCCCATTGTTTTAGTCTTTGACAAGCTGATAAGTGAAACTTATCATTTTTTTTAGTTTGGATTTATTTGATTGGTTTCACAGTTTTCATATGTTTACTGGTCATTGTATTTCTACTTTGTGAATCTTTATTTTCATGTCTGTATCTGATCTTTTAGTAGGTTCATATTTTTCTTAATGATGTATATTGGCTCTTTATATGTTAAGGATCTTTGTTATATATGATACAAGTATTTGTCTAGTTTTTGCATTCATCTATTAAATAATTGTTGAGCACCTACTATGCTCAACAGACACTCTATAAGATACAAAAAAGCACCAGTGAACAAAATAAGATTAAAAAGCCATGCCCTAAAAAAAAATTTTAACTATGTATGGTGACAGATGTTAACTAAACCTATTGTGGTGATCATTTTGCAATATATACAAATATCAGATTATTATGTTGTACACCTGAAACTAATATAACATTATATGTCAAGTATACCTTAATTTAAAAAAAATGCCCTCACGAAGCTTATACTCTTAAGCAGGAGTCAAGAACCTTTTTCAGAAAAAGGACCAGACAATAAACTCTTTAGGCCAATAGGCAAATTCGAGGTAGGGACTTATGTCACAGGAGAGAAAACTCGTGCTTCTTTCTGCCCTACCCCAGGTGCCGGGGTGGTAGGCACAATTTGCACTGGTGGCTGTCCACTGCAGACATTCTGGGAAAGAGAGCAACCATCCGGAGGAGGGGGGAGTGGCAGGCAGGAGTGGGGCGTAGCTGCAGTGATCAGTTGCCCAATGACTACCAAAACCCCACGCACTTTGGTCTTCCAGGAGAGCCCAGCTGTCTCCACTAGAGCAGCTGGTGAGCAGGGAGGCCACTTGCTGAGTCGCTGTCTCCTGGCCTGAGATTCCTCTGCTCAGTGCCTGGTAGTTGCCAACGGCACATAGGTGGTAATCAGAGCGTCCTGGGCGGCTGGGAGGTGCAACAGGAGAGGCAGCACTGGGAACTGAGGGGAAAACAGGTGCAGGAGGGTGCTCCACCTGGGTCTCCATAGCTCCTGGTGCTAACCTGCGTGAGCAGTGCCCTCACCGTACAAAACAGGCTGTGGGTTGGATTTGACCCACATGCTGTAATTTCCCAACCCCTGTTCTAGAAGAGTGAGACATACAATCTTCAATCAATCAGTAAAATAGATTATTGAGGTGCTACAGAAAAAAGAAAAATAGGAAGAAGGACAAAGAATTCCGGTAGGGAGATAGGGATTCTAACTCTAAACAAAGAAGCCTCTCTGAGTTGGGGCCATCAGAGCAAGACTTGAAGGAAGTGAGGGAGCCAAGCCATTCAAATATCTGAGGAAAGAGGTTCCAGGCAGGAGGAACAAGTGCAAAGGCCCTGAGGCAGGAGCATGTCTGCTGTGCTCGAGAATAGCAAAAAGCCCAGCTTGGTTAAAATAGTGAGCAAGGGAGAAAGGAGAAGATTGTAGAAGATGAGGACAGAGAGGTAATGCAGCAGATAGCGTGGGGCAGGAGTGCTCCACTCTGCCTGTGCATTAGGACCCCCAGGAGATTTTTTACACTCCCAACGCCCAAGCCCCACTCCCAGAGATTCTCATCTAATTGGCCCAGGTCCAGGCATCTCTACTTCTTTTAAAGTTTCCAGACGATTCTAGTGTGCAGCCAGAGTTAAGAACCAATGGTGTTGGGCCATGGAGGCCGTTATAAGGACTTGGGCTTCTTCTCCAAAAGGTATGAGAGCCACGGGGGAATTCTGATGAAGGAATAATATGATCTGATATACTGGCTGCTATGTTGAGAATAGACTACAGTGGGGTGAGGGCAGAAGCAGGGAGTTCAGTTAGGAGGCTGGACAATGATCCAAGTGAGACAGCCTAGGGTGGTGACAATGGAGGTGATCAAAAGTGACCAAATTCTAGGTATATTTCGAATGTAAAGCTGACAGAATTTGCTATGAATTAATGGTGGGAAGTGAGAAAAAGAACATATTCAAGAATGACCCCAAAATTATTGGCCTGAGCAACTGGCGAGATGGAGTTGCTATTAATTGATACAGAGAAGACAGTAGGATGAACAAGTTGGGGAGGGAGAGAGATGTTTGGGATGTATAGTGGACAGCTAAGTGGAGATGTTGAACGAGCAGTTGAGCACACAAGTTTGAGGTCCAGAAGAGAGGTCTGGGCTGGAGATGCAAATTTTCTAATCATCAGAACATAGAGAGAGGACAAAGTCAAGATGGCGGCATAGGCAGACTCTGAACTCACCTCCTCCCGCAGACACAGCCAATTTACAACTACTCGTGGAAAAATTACCCCGGAGACAGAACTGAAAACTGGATAAGAGGACCTCCTGCAACAAAGGACAATCCTCATTGAGGTAGAAGAGGCAGAAACTCCCTCCTGGAAAGGAAAAACGCCGCCTTCACCAGCCACAGCACTTCACGGCCACCCGGGAGCAGCCCAAAGGTACACAGCCCTCCCTGGAGGAGCAGGGCTCTGAGCCGGGGAGCGCCCCCACTGGGGGCATTTTGTGGACCCAGCACAATCAAGACGAGTGGCATAATATCTGACTTTGTCTGCTACTGAAACATTGGGGAGTACCCCAGAAAACCCGGTTCACAAAGAAACTAAAACCGGCTCTTAAAGGGCCCACGCGCAAACTCACCCATTTCAGAAAGCAACCTAAAATCACCAGAAAGAAAGGTGCACAGTGCTTTGGTGAAAAGAGACTCACCTGAGAGGCCCTGAGTGCATCTAGTGAGAGGTGAGACCTCTCCAGGGACTGGGACATTGGCGGCGGCCATTGTTGTGGCCTGGTGTGGTCGTGCTGACACAGACGCCATTGGAGTTCTCCCTGGGGCGTGTTAGCCCAGGGTCTGCCCCATCCACTAGAGCACCGATTTAATCCACCTCAGCCAGGGCAGGCAGCCCATCCTAGAGACTGGCCCCACCCAACAACAAGCCCTCAGGCAACTTGTGGGCTTGCATATGTTGGTGACTGGATTCTCTGCAGCCTGGCAACTGAGCCCACTTCAGTGGGGCAGGGCGTGCACAAGGAGTGGGTGGAGAGTGTGGGGCGGTGGTGGAGAGTGTGGGGCTCCCGCCATGGAGAGACTGGGTCCACTTCGGGAGGTTGGGGCGAACACCCGGGGTCGGACTGTGTTGACTGTGTGTGTGGACCTGTGGGTGGCAGGGCTTGTCAGCTGCAGAAGACTTGTGCTTCTCAAAGACCCACATGGGGGTTTGCCCCACCTTCCAAAGCCTGAAACAATTGAGTGCTCCCGTGCCTGAGGCTAGCCCCACCCAGCTGCAATCCTCAGAGAGCTGACAAGAGACCTAAAGCCTGGAGGCTTATAGCAATTGTAAGGCCCTGAGCCTAACAACCTGCCACGTTGGGGGCCTACTCACTTAAAAGAAATACTGCAACACAAATGTGGTATTAGAACTTGCAGCCAACTGTGCTGGGGCTCCCCACACCCGAATAAGAGATTGAAGGGCCCACAACAACTACAAGCAGCTGAGCATTACAACAGCTGGCCAGGAGCATAACTCGGCCTCCCTGGGCGCCTACAGGGAGAGCAAACAGGCCACAACAGAAGGACACACGTAGCCCACATAGGGGTCACCCCTGGAACATTGAGAACTGAGGGAAGCACACTGCAGGCCTCCTAAGCCATCACTTATATAAGGTCACCTATCCAAGAGCAGGAGACGTAGCTGACCTACCTAATATGTAGACACAAGCACAGGGAAAGAGGCAAAATGAGGAGGCAAAGGAATATATTCCAAGCGAGGGAACAGGACAAAACCCCAGAAAAGGAACTACGTGAAAAAGAAATGAGCAACCTACCCGACAGAGAGTTCAAACAAAGAGTGTTAAGGATGCTCACTGATCTTGGGAGAAGAATAGATGAATTCAGTGAGAATGTCAACAAAGAAATAGAAGATATAAAAAAGAACCAATCAGAAATGAAGAATACAATACTTGAAATGAAAAATTCACCAGAGGGACTCAAAAGCAGAGTAGAGGATATAGAAGAATGGATCTGTGAGCTGGACGAAAGACTAGAAGAAATTGCCCAAGCTGAACAGGTAAAAGAGAAAAGAATTAAAAAGAGTGAGGACAGTCTAAGGGACCTCTGGGACAACATCAAGTGCACTAACATCCATGTTATAGGTGTCCCGGAAGGAGAAGAGTGAGACAAAGGGGCAGAGAATCCATTTCAAGAAATAATAGATGAAAACTTCCCTAACCTAAGGAAGGAAACAGACAGACATTCAGGTACAGGAAGCACAGAGAGCCCCAAACAAGATAAACCCAAAGAGGCCCACACCAAGACACATCATAATCAAAATGTCTAGAATTAAAGATAAAGAGAGAATCCTAAAAGCCGCAAGAGAAAGTCAAGTTACATACAAAGGAAATGCCATAAGGCTATCAGCTGACTTCTCAGCAGAAACCTAACAGGCTAGAAGAGAGTGGCACAATATATTTAAAGTGCTAAAAGGAAAAAACTTACAGCCAAGAATACTCTACCCAGCAAGGTTATCATTCAAAAAGGAAGGAGAGATCAAAAATTTCCTAGACAAGCAAAAATTAAATGACTTTGTCACCAAGAAACCAGTGCTACAAGAAATGTTAAAGGGACTGATTTAAGGGGAAAAGAGAAGACCACAAATACGAAAAATTATCTATTTCCTTGATAAGAGGGTAATGGATATAAATGCACAAAAAAGAGGTTAGATATGATATCAAAAACATAAAATGAGGGAGGAGGGGAGTTAACGAGTAGAGCTTTCAGACAGAGGTCAAACTAAAGAGACCATCAATTCTGTATAGAAGAAGAAAGGAACAGAGAAGGACTACTAAAACACTGAGAAAAAAAAAGTTAAAAAATAGCAGTAAGTACATACTTATCAATAGCTACTGTAAACGTCAATGGACTAAATGCTCCAATTAAAAGGCATAGGGTGGCTGATTGGATAAAAAATCAAGACCCATATATATGAAGAGACACACTTCAGACCTAAAGACACTCACAAACTGAAAGTGAAGGGATGGAAAAAGATACTTCACGCAAATGGCAATGAAAAGAAAGCTGGGGTAGCAGTACCCATATCAGACAAAATAGACTTTAAAACAAAAACTGTAAAAAGAGACAAAGAAGGGCATTACATAATGATCAAGGGAACAATCCAAAAAGAGGATATAACACTTGTAAATAACTACGCACCCAAATGTAGGTGCACCTAAATATATAAAGCAATTATTAACAGACATACAAAGAGAAATAGACAGTAACACAATAATAGTAGGGGACTTTAACACTCCACTTACACCAACGGATAGATCATCCAAACAGAAGATCAATAAGGAAACATTGGCCTTAAATGACACACTAGAACAGATGGACCTAGTAGATATATACAGAGCATTCCATCCAAAAACCAAAGAATACACGTTCTTTTCAAATGCACATGGAACATTCTCCAGGATTGATCACATATTAGGCCACAAAACAAGTCTCCATAAATTTAAGAAGATTGCAATAATACCAAGCATCTTTTCTGACCACAACGGAATGAAAGTAGAAATCAACTATAGGAAGAAAATCAGAAAAGCCACAAATACATGGATATTAAACAAAATGCTACTGAACAATGACTGGGTCAATGAAGAAATCAAAGAAGAAATCAAAAAATACCTGGAGACAAATGAAAATGAAAATACGACATGCCAGAATTTATGGGATACAGCAAAAGCGGTTCTAAGAGGGAAGTTTATAGCGATACAGGCCTATCTCAACAAACAAGAAAAATCTCAAATAAACAATCTAACAATGCACCTAAAGGAACTGGAAAAATAAGAACAAACAAAGCCCAAAATCAGTAGAAGACGGGAAATAATAAAAATCAGAGCAGAAATAAATGAAATAGAGACCAAAAAAGAATAGAAAAAATTAACAAAACCAAGAGCTTGTTCTTTGAAAAGATCAACAAAATTGACAAACCTTTAGCTAGACTCACTGAGAAAAAAAGAGAGAAGGCACAAATAAGTAAAATCAGAAACGAAAGAGGAGAGGTTACAACAGACACCTCAGAAATACAAAAGATTATAAGAGAATACTATGAAAAGCAATATGCCAACAAATTCGACAATCTAGAAGAAATGGATAAATTCTTAGAATCATAAAACCTTCCAAAACTGGATCAAGAAGAAGTAGAGAATTTGAATAGATCAATCACCAGTAAGGAGATCGAAACAGTAATCAAAAACCTCCCCAAAAATAAAAGTCCGGGACCAGACGGCTTCCCTGGTGAATTCTACCAAACATTCAAAGAAGACTTAATACCTATCCTTCTCAAACTCCTCCAAAAAACTGAGGAGGGGGAGAAGCTCCCTAACTCATTCTACGAAGCTGACATTACCCTGATACCAAAACCAGACAAGGACAACACAAAAAAAGAAAATTACAGGCGAACATCACTGATGAACATCGATGCAAAAATCCTCAACAAAATACTAGCAAATCGCATACAACAATACGTTAAAAAGATTATACACCATGATCAAGTGGGATTTATTCCAGGTATGCAGGGATTGTTCAACATTTGCAAATCAATCAATGTAATACACCACATTAATAAAATGAAGAATAAAAATCACATGATCATCTCAATAGATGCAGAGAAAGCATTTGACAAAATACAGCATCCATTTATGATAAAAACTCTGAATAAAATGGGGATAGAAGGAAAGTACCTCAACATAAGAAACGCCATATATGACAAACCCACAGCTAATATCATCCTCAATGGTGAAAAACTGAAAGCTATCCCTCTAAGAACAGGAACCAGACAAGGATGCCTACTGTCGCCACTCCTATTTAACATAGTACTGGAAGTCCTAGCCAGAGCAATCAGGCAAGAGAAAGAAATAAAAGGGATCCAAGTTGGAAAGGAAGAAGTGAAACTCTCACTATTTGCAGATGACATGATTTTATATATAGAAACCCCTAAAGAATCCACCAGAAAACTTTTAGAAGTAATAAACCAATATGGTAAAGTTGCAGGATACAAAATCAACATACAAAAATCAGTTGCATTTCTATACACTAACAACGAAGTAGCAGAAAGAGAAATTAAGAATACCATCCCATTTACAATTGCAACAAAAAGAAGAAAATACCTAGGAATAAACTTAACCAAAGAGGTGAAAGAGCTGTACATGGAAAACTATAAAACATTGCTGAAAGAAATGAAAAAGACACAAAGAAATGGAAAGATATTCCGTGCTCTTGGACTGGAAGAATTAACGTAGTTGAGATGTCCATACTTCCTAAAGCCATCTATAGATTCAATGCAATCTCTATCAAAGTTCCAACAACATTTTTCACAGAAATAGAACAAAGAATCCTAAAATTTATATGGAACAACAAAAGACCCCGAACAGCTAAAGGAATCCTGAGAAAAAAGAACAAAGCTGGAGGTATCACACTCCCTGATTTCAAAATATACTACAAAGCTATAGTAACCAAAACAGCATGGTACTGGCACAAAAACAGACACACAGATCAATGGAATAGAATGGAAAACTCAGAAATAAACCCACACATCTATGGACAGCTAATCTTTGACAAAGGAGCCAAGAACATACAATGGAGAAAACAAAGTCTCTTCAACAAATGGTGTTGGGAAAACTGGATAGCCACATGCAAAAATGAAAGTAGACCCTTACCTTACACCATACACAAAAATTAACTCCAAATGGATTAAAGATTTGAATGTAAGACCTGAAACTATGAAACTTCTAGAAGAAAACATAGGCAGTACGCTCTTCAACATCAGTCTTAGAAACATATTTTCAAGCACCATGTCTGACCGGGCAAGACAAACAATAGAAAAAATAAACAAATGGGACTACATCAAACTAAAAAGCTTCTGCACAGCAAAGGAAACCATCAACAAAACGAAAGACAACCTAACAATTGGGAGAAGATATTTGCAAACCATACATCTAATAAGGGCTTAATCTCCAAAATATATAAAGAACACATGCATCTCAACAACAAAAAAACTACCAACCCAATTAAAAAATGGGCAAAAGACCTGAACAGACATTTCTCCAAAGAAGATATACAGATGGCCAACAGACACATGAAAAGATGTTCAAAATCATTAACTATCAGGGAAATGCAAATCAAAACTACAATGAGATATCACCTCACACCCGTCAGAATTGCTATAATTAACAAGACAAGAAACAACAAATGTTGGAGAGGATGTGGAGAGAAGGGAACTCTCACACACTGCTGGTGGGAGTGCAAACTGGTGCAGCCACTATGGAAAACAGTATGGAGATTCCTCAAAAAATCGAGGATAGAACTACCATATGACCCAGCTATTCCACTGCTGGGTATTTATCCAACGAACTTGAAAACACCAATGCGTAAAGATACATGCACCCCTGTGTTCATTGCAGCGTTATTCACAATAGCCAAGACTTGGAAGCAACCTAAGTGCCCATCAAGGGACGAATGGATAAAGAAGATGTGGTATATATACACAATGGAATACTACTCAGTCATAAGAAACGATGAAATCCAGCCATTTGTGACAACATGGATGGACATTGAGGGTATTAGGCAAAGTGAAATAAGTCAGAGGGAGAAGGTCAAATACCATATGATTTCCTTCATTAAGTAGTAGATAATAACAACAATAAACAAACACATAGAGACAGAGATTGGATTGGTGGTTACCAGAGGGGAAGGGAGGAGGCAGGAGGGCGAAAGGGATAATTCGGCACATGTGTGTGGTGATGGGCTGTAATTAGTATTTGGGTGGTGAACATGATGTAATCTATGCAGAAATAGAAGTATAATGATGTACACCTGAAATTTATACAATGTTATAAACCAATGTTACTGCAATAAACAAAAAATTATAAAAAAAAAAAAAAGAACATAGTCCTTTAAGCCATAATATTGAATGAGATCACCAAGGGAGGGGGTATGGACAAAGAAGAGAAAAACATCCAAGAAATGAGCCTCGGGACTTCTCAACATTTTGTTAATGATGATTTCCTAGAGAAGTTCCTAAACTTGTATATAGTTAAACCTACAGGTTTTGCCTTCAATATCATATTAAAAAGATCTTTCTCACTCAAAGATCATATAACTCTTTGTCTATGGTTCTTTTATGATTTAACTTTTTATATTTAACTATGCCCAGATCTTATTTCTCAATATCATTTCCAAACCAAAGGAACCAGAGTTCCTTAGAGAAATGGCTGATTCCAAGTCTGGGGCAAAAAAAGTACAAAATGAGCCTGGAACATCTTGTTATGCCAGAAAGCAAAGAAGTGCTCAAAAAATGACGGGAACAGGTCAAAAGGGCATGGGACCCACTGGCCAAATCTGGGGCAAACTGAGCATCAAAATGAATAATGGCAGCAGCAGATGATGGCCCACTGAATAACATAAGAATCCATGAGTCCATACTGACAGGAAAGAAAGGGGACAGGGAGGGAAGAAGGAAGAGAAGGAGGGAGGAATAGAGGGAGAGAAATCTCTTCCTTACAATAAAATACCAGTTAATAAATATAGAAGGAATGATAGAGTTGGAAAATCACCACCTTACAGCAATTCTAGTAAACAATTAATTTAGGCAAAAATGGGTAACAGATACTCACACAGCCTCAAAGTATCCCCCCACAGATTTTGTATTAATCACAAAAGGAAACAGGGTAACTTCACAGCGGAGAAATCCGTTAAACACTCCCTAACCAAGTTCCATCAAAGTTGACATCACCAATAACAGAAAAACCTGCATCAGGGCCTCTTAAAGTGATGTGCTGAGAAGGACAGGTCTTACGCAGTATTCCCACGAAAATGCACAACCTGATTCTAATGATGAAGAAATACCAGCCATACACAAGTATAGGGAGATTCTTCAACACTACTGGCCTGTATATTTCAAAAAAAATATCAGTAATGTGAAAGACAAAGAAAGGCTGAGGAATTACTCCAGGTTAAAGGGTACTAAAGACTTAACAACTAAATGCAATGAATGATCCTAGATTCAATCCTGGATGGAGGAGGGGGGAGTGCCTATAAAGGATATTACTGGCAAACTTGGCAAAATTTGAACATGGACTAAAACATTAAGTAATAACATTGTATCAATGTTAAACATTTTGAATATTTTGAATTTTGGTTACATAAAAGAATGCCCTTGTTCCTTGGAGAATCTCACTGAAGTATTTAAGGCGAAAGGGTACATGTTGCCTAAAACTGACCCTGAATTGTTACTATCAATCAGTACAGAAAAAGATATCTATCTATCTATCTATCTATCTATCTATCTATCTATCTATCCCCCCCCCCACACATATATATAATAAAGCAATTGTAAGATGTTAATAATTGGTGAATTACTATGAAGGATATGATGGAATTTATTGTACTATTCTTACATCTTTTCTGAAAATTTGAAGTCTTTTCAAAACAAAAAGTCAAAAATAAAAATATACATAAGTAAGGGGCCGGCCTGGTGGCGTAGTAGTTAAGTTCACACGCTCTGCTTCGGCGGCCCGGAGTTCGCTGGTTCAGATCCTGGGCACTGGACCTAAGCACTGCTGTGGCACCATGCTGTGGCGGTGTCCCACATATAAAATAGAGGAAAATTGGTACAGATGTTAGCTCAGGCCAATCTTCCTCAGCAAAAAGAGGAGGGTTGGCAATGGATGTTAGCTCAGGGCTAATCTTCCTCACCAAAAAAAAAAAAAAAAACCCAAAAAAACATAATTAAAAGCTGAGACTTGTTCTTACCTGCATTTTGAGGAAGGAATCTAACTTAGCCATTATTTATTGACTGGTCTATGAAATACTTCAGTAATCAATAATAAATTCTCACACACACTTGGATCTGTTCCTGCCTTCTTAGTCTGCCCCATGAATCCATCTGTCTGTTTTTATGCACCAGTGAATCTGTCTTAATTGTTGGAGTCTTTAATTATATTTAATATCTGGTAGGACAAGTCCATCCACCTTGCTCTTCAACATTTTCCTCTCCACACTTCGAGTCTTCCAGAGAAATTTACAATAATTTTGTCAAGATTTCCTTAAGAAAAAAACTCTCAGTGAGAATTTCATTGGAATTTGTTCATTTATAGATTAATTGGGACAACTGAAAACTTATATTGTTGATTCTTCTTAGAAAAGAGCGTTTGTCTCTCCTTTTGTTTGTCTCATTTTGAGTTTCTTTGTAAAGTCTTTTTGTTTTCTTTACATAAATCTTGCCCATTTCTTGTGAAGTTAATTCCCATGAATTTTGTTGCTGTTGTGAATGCAATATATTTCCATGATGTGTTCTAACAGCTTGCTCATTATCATAGGAAAGGCATTGGTTTTTATATCTATATTTCTATATTTTGTGACTGCTACCCTACTAAACTCATTTGTTAGCTCTATGACTTTTCCAGTTGATTTTTTGGGGAATGTTCAAATTACAAAAACCCATATCCCCTGAAAATGATGATGATAATATTTCCTCAGTGGGAATATTTATGACCCTTATTTTGTCTCCTTGTTTAATTCCATTTCTAGAACTTCCAGAACATTAATAAGTAATAGTGGAGAGAGAGAGGCATCCTTATCTTGTTCCTGAACTTAATTGGGATGTCGGTAATGTTTTCACAGTTAATTATGATGTTGCTTTGGTTTGAGAGAGATTATCTTTGTAATATTAAAGGAATGTTCTTCAGTTCTTGTTTTATTTACAAAAACATCACCAAGAATAGATGGCAATGTTTTGGAATTTTTCTAAAACTGTCATTTACTCAGCTCTCATTATGTGCCCAGCTCTATGCCAAGACTTTTATATTCATTATTAAATTTAATCTGAACATGACCCTGACTTGAGACATTGTTTTCCAAATTGGAAGACAGGGAAACTGCCCAAGGGTCCATAGTTAGGAAGTGATAAAAGGCAGGATTTGTACTTAGGCTTTCTGACTTCAAAATCTAAGCTCTTGAGACAGTGGCAATGTGGTTTTTCACTTGGATCTATTAATATAATTGATCGCCTTAAGATGTTTCCTGATATTGGACAACGTGTGCATTGCTGGCACCAGCCCTGCTTGTATATAGTGTATTGTTATTTTACACATACGGCTGCATTCAATTTTCTAACATTTTGCATCTGTATTTGTGAAATTGGGCTGCAGTTTCTCTGTTGCCCATCTGGTTGGTAGGCTTTTGTGTCGGGGAAAGCTGCCCATCTTTTTCTAGGCACTAACCCTGTTCAAATAGCACAGAAATGATCAGTTAGAAGGTTCGAAAAAATTCACCTCTGAAATGGTCTGGGTTTAATACTTTTTTCACAACTTTTTCAGCTTCATCTAAGATTATTAATATATTCAGATTTTCTACCACTTCTTCAGTCAAATTTGATAC
This sequence comes from Ceratotherium simum simum, assembly GCF_057802395.1. Classification (NCBI taxonomy): domain Eukaryota; kingdom Metazoa; phylum Chordata; class Mammalia; order Perissodactyla; family Rhinocerotidae; genus Ceratotherium; species Ceratotherium simum. The sequence continues at coordinate 14,495,034 of NC_141910.1, read as the reverse complement.
TTGATATTTTCCCAGAAAGCTATCCACTTCATTGAGATTTTCAAGTTTATTAGCATAAAGTTATAAAACCTATTCCTTCATATTTTTCATTTACTCCATAGCATGTCTCATTTCTGTACTCATATTTTCTCTTTCTTGATTAGGCTTGCCAATGGTTTCTCTAAGTCATTGGTCTTTTTAAAGAGCCAGACTCTGGATGTATTTGTCAATTTATGTTTCCCATTTTCTAATCCATTAATTTCTGGGGTTTTCATCATCAGCTTTTCCTTGTTTTCTTGGGTTGTGCTGTTGGTGGTTGTTTGCTTTTCTCTTTTTCTGGCATCTGGAAATAAATGTCTGGCTCATTTATTTTTCTGTGTTGCCCTCATTATCATTATGTTCTATACACCCTGTTATTGATGTATGTATTCCCTCTAAGCCCACAGAGTTACTTAGAAAAGTGATTTTTAATTTTCCAAGTGGATCAATGTTTTTGTACTTTGCCGATCTTTTGGTTTTTAATTTCCAGTATTCTTGGACTGTACAATTAGTGACCTGTACAATTTGTACGTTTTAGAAGCTATTGATAATGTCTTTGTGACCTGGCTTGAGAATAATTTTGTAAAATGTTTTGAATAGTGATTGAAGAGAATGTATATCCTCTGTTTGTAGAATCCCCTCAGATGACCCCTGGGCAAGCTGGAAGGATGGAAGACAGTGTGACTTTATCCCCATGGGCCCAGCACACCCAGCTCTCTCAACACCAGAAAGAGGAAAAGAGGCTAAGAGGTAAGCTTCCGTGGACGGCAAAGACACACGAGGAAAAGGCAAGACCACCCACCCTGTCTTGCCCTGTCTTGAGACAGGACCCGAGGTGGCCTGGGAGCTCTGCCTTGTGTCAGGCAGTGGGTGGGATGCAGCGACCCCTCTAGGAGCATTGTTTGGCTGCTCCGGGTCCCAATTCTTTCTGTTTATTGAACAGGAAAAGGCAAAGACGCCAAGTGGGGCTTCAGAGTGTTGCCTGAACCAGCCAGACTTGCTGTAGGACAGGCCTACTGCTCACTGGCCTTCTCCCCCTCGTGATGTTAGTACTAGAGGGAAGAAGTGAGCCATTTAATCCTGACACAAACTCAAAAAGAGAACCTAATTATCATTGGCTCAACCACTTTGTCTTGCTTAGAAAAAGACAAAAAGTTCATTAGCACAGCTCTAGAAATCAACACGTGCACATGTGTGGCCTGTACAGAGTTCTCTCTCGTTCATGTCAGGGCGGCACATTCCAGCCTCTTCCAAATCGTGGCCGCACGCAGTCCCCATCATCTCTCTGGGACCAGCCTCCTGCCCTTTCCTATCACTCGGGGTCCCTTCTCCCCACTCTCTCTCCTCTGCCCCTCAGCCTAGACCCCTCTCTCTTCTCCATCACTCGATTGTACAGAAGGATCTAGCACTCTCTGGTGAAGCCCCTTCTTTCCAGACAAAGCCCTGGGCCTTCCTTCTATTGCCCGCACACTGGGCCTGGCTCGTGGGATGTCTCCCATCATCATCCCTTTAACTTCATTCAGTGAGAGACCTTCGACTCCAACCCTTGGGGTGAAAATTGGAGCATTATTTTTTTCCCCTCTCACTTTTAGATAATAAGAATTGCTTGAAGTCCCAAATACTGACTAGATTCAGTAATTGAAAGTATCCGGCCTGGGTGGTAATAAAATCCTCAAAGCTGATTTTGGTTTTCTGCTCTACCTCAGCAAGGGTGGCCACTTACAGTGCAGGGGAACGGACAGGGGCCCGGGGGGAGTCCATAAGGGGCAGCCGGGGGGAAACATTGGGCATAAGTCTTTTTTCCTCTCTTTCCTGCCTGGCATTTCTCTACCTCCCCCACCCAGCTTAATAACTGTGGTGTCTGACCCCTCCAGGGCTGGGGGTGTGGTGACAGGGGAGAGGGAGAAGAGGTAAGAGAATAGCCGAGCTCCCACCTGATGGCACTGTTATATAATGGCTTCATGCTCTGTGATTTAAAGATGAATTTCTTAGGGTGCATTTTTGTGGGATCTTCAGAGGTCATGCAGGCGCCATCTGGCTGCACTTGCCGTGAAAGGAAAGACGCGTTTTCTCCCACGGCCCCTTCCCATGTTCACTCTCACTGGTGGGGTCCCACAGCCCTGTCAGGAGGTCTTCTTAGGCAAGATTATTTTTCTTTTTTCTTTTTTTTTTTTTTTTGCTGAGGACGATTTGGTCTGAGCTACCGTCTGCTGCCAATCTTCCTCATTTTGTATGTGAGCCGCTGCCACAGCATGCCCACGGACAGACGAGTGGTGCAGGTCCACGCCTGGGAACTGAACCCAGACTGCCGAAGCACAGTGTGCCAAACTTAACCACTAGCCCACCGGGGCCGGCCCTTGGGCAAGATTTTTCACAGCTCTAGGCCAGTTGATGAATTCTCATTCCAAGCAGCTTACTCTGGCCGGGTGCCCCCTGGCCAGCCCTTGGTGGACGTGACCTCGGTTCTCATGCAGCCAGTCTCCTCCCTCTGCTCTGCCACCTCAGCCTGAGAATCGCAGCCTCTTCTCAGGCAAGTGTTGGGTCACAGTCCACTGTGTCCCCAAATCCAAGCCACACAGACCAAGTGCTCGCCGGTGCCTGCCCGGTGGCCATGAGGTGAGGGGGAGACTGAAGTTCTCACAGTCACACTTTCCAAAGAAACCCTCCCTCTCAAATCCTCTCTAACCCGACAGCCTGGCCCTCTCACAACCGTTTATGCCCTTGATGTGGGTAAAGGGCCCAAGAGTCACAAGACTAGGTTCTTTACTAAGTCTTTTGTAACTTTCACATATGGTCTAAAACGGGGGTTCACAGCTTGGGTGCACATTGAAATCACCTAAGGTGTTTTAAAAAGTACTGATACCTGGGCCCCAGATTCTCATTTAGTTAGTCTGGGGTATGGCCTGGGCACTGGGAGTTTAAAAACCTCTCCAGGTGATTCCACTGAGCAGCCACAAATGAGAACCCATGTCCCAGCCCAGTGCTTCTCAAACTTAAATGTGCTGGTGAAGTGCCCAGGATGTTATTACACTGCAGCTTCTCGTTCAGCATGTCTGGCCGGGGGTCGAGAGTCTGCATTTCTAACAAACTGCCAGGTGAAGTCCACACATCTGATCCGAGGACCACACTTTGAGCATCAAAGAGCTGGAATATCTATGTGCCTTGGTAAAACTTTGCTTTTTTCCTTTCTTTTTTTACAGGCTTTATTTTTTAAAGCAGTTTTAGGTTTACAGCAAAACTGAGGGGATGGTACAGAGATTTCCCACATGCCCCTTGTCCCCACACATGCACAGCCTGCTCCACTATCAACATCCCACACGATTAGTGAACCTACATTGACACATCATAATCACCCAAAGTCCACAGTTTACACTAGCACTCAATCTTGGTGTTCTATGGGTTTTGACACATGTACAATGACATATAGTATATAATATCTATAGTATCATACAGATACTAAAAATTCTCTGTGCTCAGCCTATTCATCCTTCCCTACCCACTAACCCTTTGCAACCACTTAAAACTTCGATTTTTAACATCTCATTACATATTTATAATTTTTAAAATCCTAGAAGGTATCTTCCTAAACAAAGAAGGCAATATGCCACTATAGCAGAGTTTCCCAACCTCGGCACTACTTTGGGGGGCCAGATAATCCCTTATTGTGGGGCTGTCCTGTGCATTGTAGGATGTTTAGCAGTATCCCATTTCTACTCATTAGCTGCCAATAGCAATCCTCCTGCTAAGTTGCACCAATCAAAAATGTCTCCAGACATTACCAAATGTCCCCGGGGGCCAAAACCAGCCCCAGGCAAGGACCATCCATCCACAGCAACACAAAGAACCTGCAGAAAAAGTTTAAAATTTTTTTATATGTGAAATTTTATTCATTTATGTATTATAAATTGAGCCAATACAGTTGTGTGCCAAACAGCGTTCTAGCTCTGGGGATACAGAGATGAACAAGGCAAATGATTATATAATAATATACCATCACATAGTGATAATTATGTGCAAAAGCAAATAAATAAAGCAGGATAAGGGAAGAGCGATGGCCTGGAGTGGAGGCGAGCCAGCAGGGACAGTCCCATCAAGAGGCAGGGAAGGCCTCTTTGAGGAGGTGACTTTTGAGCAGGAAAATGAAGTGAGAGTTAAGTCAGTTAAATATGGGTGAGGGCAGAGGCCAGATGGGTCCAAGCTAAGAGAAAACTGGTGAGAGTTTTCTGAGGTGAGAGCGTGATTTAATCCCAGAACAAAATCTTAGGCTGGGCTGAGGATAAAGTGTTTGTGCTCCTTTCTCTCCCAACAGACTCTGAAGGGAATGAGGCAGCCTTAGAAGGTGATTCTGCCCTTCTACGGAAATCTCAGGGGTCTCCACGTTTTCCCCTTTACTGATATATCCATGTTATTCAATTTCTCTGTATCTTTTTTCAGTTTCCTCAATCTGTCAAATACAGGGATTCATGTTTAAAAGCCCTACTAATACTACGGATTTGTGAATTTCTTCTTTTGTTTATAATAGTTTTTGCTTTCTGTTTTTAATGAGATGTTATTTGGTTCATAAAACCAGTTTACGATGTATCTTTACTGTAGTTTGTCATTTTGGTCAATATAAAATAACACTCGCTTCTTTTATTTGCATTTTCCATTGAATCCCACCTCGTATACTTCTAGTATTGCTGCTTCTACTTTCTTATTGTTTGCATTTTCTGGGTATAATATTTTTCTCATTTCTTTATTTTTCACTTTTTATAAGATTATATATTTCTGCTAAACATAATACACTTTGATTTTTTTACATGATCTAAAAGTTTTCATCTATTAACAGTAGAATTTCATACATTAATATTTGTTGTGAAACTTGTATGTTTGGCACCATTTTTGTAATAATATTTTGTGGTTTATGTTTCCTTGCTATTTCTTTTTCTGAATTTTGCTTAGTTGATCAATTTTTCATGGCTCTCTTTTCTGTAATAATTTGAAAGTTATCACCTATACAATAAAACAAAATATTTATAGCAAAAAATTTCTACCAATTTTAAGAATTAAATAATACCTATAACTGCTCTGAAGTATGACGAGAAATTCAAGGCATTTTTATTCCCTTCTTTGCCTTTCTCTCATCTTAAATTTTTGTCAGGATAGTTATATATTGGGATTTACATTTCTTTTCTTTCAAGAATTATTTTGACATTTGCATTTGGTTTCATAACCATGTTCCAAACAATGATATAGACATTAACCGTTCTTCTTTTTAACTGAAGTATAATTGACATACAATATCCTATTAGTTTCAGCTATATATAATAGTGATTTGATATTTATATACATTATGAAGTGATCACCACAATACATCCAGTTACAATCTGTCACCATAGAAAGTTACTAAATATTATTGACTATATTCCCTATGCTGTACATTACATCCCCATGACTTATTTCTTTTATAACCGGAAGTTTGTATCCCTAAATTCGTCTATTTCACCCTTCACCTGCCCCTGCAAACCCTCCCCTGTCTGGTATCCACTAGTTTGTTTGCTGTATCTATGAGTCTGCTTCTTTTTAGTTTTGTTTGTTCATTTGTTTTGGTTTTTAGATCCAATACGTGAGTGAAATCATACAGTATTTGTCTTTCTCTATCTGACTAATTTCACTTAGCAAAAGTGATATTGTATGAAGGGCACAGATATTGTGTGAAGGGCAAGACTTCCACCAGCAAAAACATTATGACTCGCTGAAGGCTCAGATGATGGTTAGCATTTTTTAGCAATAAACTATATTTTAATTAAGGTACGTACATTGCTTTTTTAGACGTAATGCTACTGCACACTTAATAGACTACAGTATAGTGTAAACATACTTTTATATGCACTGGGAAACCAAAAAATTCGTGTGACTCACTCTATTGCTATATTCATTTTATTTGGTTAGGTGGTCTGAACCAAACCCACAATATCTCCAAGGTATGCCTGTATATCTTTTCGAATTATTGATGTTGTTTTCTTTGGATAAATACTCAGAAATGGAATAGCTGGATCATATGGCAGTTCTATTTTTAATTTTTTGAGGAACCTCCATACTGTTTTCCATAGTGGCTGCCCCAATTTACATTCCCAGCAATAGTGCACAAGAGTTCCCTTTTCTCCACATCCTCACCAACACTCGTTATTCTTTGTCTTTTTGATAATAACCATTCTGACAGGTGTGAGGTGGTATCTCTTTGTGGTTTTGATTTGCATTTCCCTGATGGTTAGTGATGTTAAGCATCTTTTCATGTGTCTGTTGGCCATCTGGATGTCTTCTTTGGGAAAATGTCTATTCAAGTCGTCTGCCTACTTTTTAATTGAATTGTTTGTTTTTTTGCTGTTGGGTTGCATGAGTTCTTTATATATTTTGGATATTAACCCCTTATTGGATGTATGATTTGCAAATATCTTCTCTCTTTCAGTAGGTTGGCTTTTTTGTTTTGTTGATGGTTTCCTGAGCTATACAAAAGCTTTTTAGTTTGGTGTAGTCCCATTCATTTATTTTCACTTTTGTTGCCCTTGCCTGAGGAGATTGGTCCAAAAAATATTGCTAAGATCAATGTGAAAGAGCTGACTGCCTATGTTTTCTTCTAGGAGTTTTATGGTTTCAGGCCTTAATTCAAGTCTTTAATCCACTTTGATTTTTGTATATGGTGTAAGATAGTGGTCCAGTTTCATTCTTTTACATGTAGCTTTAACTGTTTTTTACTGGCTTACTTACTCATGGTTATTTCTTTTGCACCACTCCTTCCATTCTTAGGGTTTTTTTTTTTTTTTGACTCATTTCTCGGTTGATTGGTGGACCTTTAGGGGCATTGTTTTTCAGGCAGATTACGTGAGTCCTTACATGTCTGAGAATGTCTTTCTCTTGACCCGTATATGAATGACATCATAGCTATGTACAGAATTCTTCATAATTGTTGTTCCTCAAAATTGTGCAGACATATTTCTTCATTGTCTTCTAGAATTTAGAGTTACATATTTAAAGTCTAGGACAAGCCAATTTTTTTTCTCTTTGTGGATAACCTGTTTCTTTTGTGCCTAGATATTGAAAATGTTTTTCCTTTATCCTGAATCTTGAGATTTTATAAAGATATAAATATGCATGTGTCCCCTTATATTAATTTTGACCCTTAAATATAAGGACTCGCACCTTCCTTCACATCAGAGAAATTTTTTTCTATTATTTCTTTGATTATAGAAATAGGAGATTACAGAAAATAATTAGACAAAATCTTTAGAACCTTTTTTTGGATGTTTTTCTCTTCATTTTTATTGAGCTATAATTGACATATGGCACTTTATAAGTTTAAAGTGTATAGCATAATGACTTGATATACATATATTGTGAAATGATTACCACAATACGTTTAGTTAACATCTATCATCTCATATTTGTCGTTAGTGCCGTGGAGTCGATTACGACTCCTAGTGACCCTGTGCACAGCAGAGCGGAACCCTGCTGGTCTTTTTGAGCCATCCTCTCACCTTCCAGCTCTGTATCAGACAGTGCTCCCTGCTATTCATAGGGTTTTCATGGCTAATTATTTCACAGATGGATGGCCAGGTCCTTCCTCCTAGTCTGTTTTATTCTGGAAGTTTTGCTGAGACCTGTCCACCATGGGTGGCCCTGCTGGCATTAGAAACACCAGTGGCATAGCTTTCAGCATCACAGCAACACGCAGCTGCCACAGTATGACAACAGACAGATGGTTGTGATTCCTCGACTGGGAAATGAACCTGGGCTGTGGCGATGACAGTGCTGAATCTTAACCACTAGCCCACCAGGGCTGGCTTATCAACGCATATAGTTACCAAAAAGAAAAGAAAAGAAAAGAAAAACTGGTTTTTTTCCTTGTAATGAGAACTTCTAGGATCTATTCTCTTCACAACTTTCAAATATACCATACAGCAGCGTTAACTATAGTCATCACGTTGTGCATCACACCCCCGGTACTTATTTATCTTTTGACTAGAAGTTTGTACCTTTTGACCCCCTTCACCCAATTTCCCTACCCCCCACCTCTGGTAACCACGAAGCTAATCTCTTTTGCTATGAGTTTTATTTTGTTTTGTTTTTTAGATTCCACTTATAAGTGAGATCATACTGTATTTGCCTTTCTCTGTCTCAACTAGAAACTTTAAATGAACATATAAAATCTCCTTTAGTGGTTGGCAATATATGTTGGAACGAATAACAGATGAATGAACGAATGAATCTTTCCTTCTCCTTCTTTGCTCTCTTCATCTTCCTGTTATACGAATGTTGTACCACTTGGATTCTCCTTGGTGTCTCACATTTTTCCTCATCTCTTTAGCCTTTTCTTCTGATATCTAATAGAAATTCTCAAGCTAGTTTTCTAATAGTGTTGGGTTTTATGCTATTCATGGCTTATACTTTTTAAATTTTATAATAGTGATTTTTCATATAAAATAATTTTTGTAATTGAGATTATTCTTTTCTCATAGGTGCAATGAAAATTGTAGAAACTATAAAGAGAGAGATAATATTTTATTTCATTTCATTTGTTTTGTCTTCTCTTGTTTCCTACGGTAACTCTGTTCCACAGGGGAACATTTGTTTGGTTTCCTTGGTGTGGTCCCTGCTCCAAGAGGTCCCCCCCAAAGAACCCTACCTCCTGCTCCTCCTGCTCTCCTGTGTTCCCCTCCCACAGTGAACCAGGGCTGAACTGTGAGACCAATGGAGTCTCGTCACTATGCAGACGTGATGGTGTATGACTTTTGAGGCTAGGTCATAAAAGCCTCATGTCATGAGGACACTCAGGCAGCCCTGTGGAGCGTTCCACCTGGGGAGGAAATAAGGTGTCCTGCCAACAGCCAGTGCCAACTTTCCAGCCATGTGGGTGAGCCACCTTGGAAGTGGATCATCCCAACCATCAAGCCTTCAGATGACAGCAGCCCAACTGACATGTTGGTCTCATGAGAGTCCATGGGCCAGAACCACCCTGCCACACCTCTCCCAAATTCCTGACCCACAGAAATTGTGAGACATCATCAGTGTTTATTATTGTTTGGGGGCCGGCCCCATGGCTTAGCGGTTAAGTGCGCACGCTCCGCTACTGGCTGCCCGGGTTCGGATCCCGGCTGCTCACCGACGCACCGCTTCTCCGGCCATGCTGAGGCCGCGTCCCACATACAGCAACTAAAAGGATGTGCAACTATGACATACAACTATCTACTGGGGCTTTGGGGAAAAAAAGGAGGAGGATTAGCAATAGATGTTAGCTCAGAGCCGGTCTTCCTCAGCAAGAAAGAGGAGGATTAGCACGGATGTTAGCTCAGGGCTGATCTTCCTCACAACAACAACAACAACAACAACAAAATAAAAATATTATTGTTTTAGGCCACTAAGTTTTGGGGTAATTTGTTAGGCAGCAATAGATAACTCATACAGCCCCCTTCTTTCGAATTACTTGGTCATTTCAATAAATGTTGTTTTGTCTCTGTTTATTGGGATTAGAGAAAGGTTCAACTCTTCCATTCCTGGGGAGGGAGAAGAGAAAGGCTGAGCTGTGGTGTGGCTTTTCTTTTCTGTCCAGAGGTCTGTTTGTTCATGATGAGCACGGAGGTTTCTACAGCTTAGTGAGCCTGGTGCCAGGTGTTTCCTCGCTGTGTGGAAGAGTTTTCCATGCGGGTCTATTTGAATGCTAGTGGTAGCAGGGGCCTCTCCCGGTTCCCAACCATTACGGCCAGCAAGCTCCCCAGTCCTCCTTTTTTCCACCTCTGCAGCCATGGGGCCACAGCGTGGGTCTCCTTTCTTGCTTGCACTGGTCTCCCTGGTGCCTGTGTCGAATCTCCCAGGAAGTGCAGTGAGTTCACATTGCAGGGCATTCAAGAGCCAAATGCCCCCTTTCTTGCCATGAAACCCATCAATCTCCACCAAAGTAACTCTCCAGACCAGAGGTTAGACTATGTTCTCAATTGAAGCATTAGGGCAATAACAGGAGCGAATAACCACACAGGAAGAACAAACCCTGTGAAGAGGGCTAACACGTATCCTACAACCTACTTCTAAAGAAACTCTGGAACTTGTTCATCGGGACATAAGAACGTTCACAGCAGCTGTGAAAAGGGCTATATTCCAAGGTGGGAAACAGAACACTAAACTCAAAATTGGATGGGAAGGGAGGAGGGTGCTGTGGAGGCGAGTTTCTCCAGGCTGGTGCCGGGCCTGGCAGAGTTCATTTTCTCGTCCTAAGTGGTGGCTCTGTGGTATTCACTTTATTGCTATTCTTTAACCTGTGCACTTACTTACACGCTCTTCAGTACGTAAGAAATACTTCATAACAAATTGTGAAGAAAACATTCTGACAGCTTCATAACTCAGGCTTTACAATGCAGGCATCCTTCTAGACTAGATATTCCCTCCTCTCCTCCCCCACCTCCCTCTCCAAGGCTCACAGACAGCAGCCCCTTCCCCGACAGAAAACCCCCACTCCCCCAGAGGGAGCCGCCTTAGCCGGTCCTCCCAGGGTCCTCACTCTCAAGAACCCTCTCTGTCCAGCCCAACTGGCACCAGATTGACACCTCTCAGGCCTGTGGTCAGCTCCTGCCTGGACTGCTTTGAACATGAGGCAATAGATTCCTTCTTGTGCGTCAGCTAGCTTGAGTGGGGATTCTGTAATTTGCAGCTAAAAAATATCTGAACAACACATAAAGGTTTCTTTATTGAGCATTTCTCAAAAGGTACAAGGCCTATTCTGACATGATTGAGAAAGTCTGAGAATTGTTTTCTAGATCCTTCGAGTGGCTGGTTTCAGAGCAGGAGACTCATTCACTGACTCAGTTCTCAGGGCAGCTTGGGCAGCTGGGCAGACACTGGCCTGAGAGCCGAGACAGCCAGGTCTCACAAATAGTTTCAGCCTTAACAAGCTGGCTGGTTACAGCAAGTCACTGTTCTGCCCTGGGCCTCAGTCACTTCATCTGCTCAGTGGAAAGTCTGGACCAAATGAAGCTCACATCCATTTTAACTTCACCGTCCCTAGGTCCCTACTTGCTAAGCATTTACAGAGTGCCAGGGTCACTGATGAGTGACGAGGTGACTTTAGTGACGAAGGTCACTAAAGAGGCTGTGTTCTCTGTAAGAAAACAGGGCCACACACAGGACACAGTCAGAGAGCAGCACAAGGGGAGGCCGACTAGGGGGCCAAATTCCCCCGGCACAGACGTTATCACACACAGGCACTGAGAAGTCACCCAGGGAGGGGTGGGAACAGGGAAGGTCCCCTGGAGCCAAGGGTCCTGTGGGTTCAGCGAAGGCTGAGCAGGCTCTCCCAGCCTGTTTCTGGCACAGGCCTGGAAGCCTCAGCTAGAACCAAGGGTGGATCGGGGGAGCGTTCAGGTCTGGGAGACCATGGGCAGGCTGAGTGTAGACTTAGTCCAGCGGGGATGGGAAATGCGTGGAGCTGTGGGGTAGAAGAGTTTGTGAAGCACACCCCCTTTCTGGAGGGAGTGCCATGTCCACTCCTCAGGTGTGAGGCCCTCTCGCTGGATGCAGGAGTAAATGTCACCATCAGGCACTAACCAATGCTGAATGTTGGGTCTGTAGAAAAGCTTAGGGATGTTCTCACAACAGGCCTCCAGCAGCTGTGCTGGGTTCGATCCCAGCCCATGGCAGGAAACACCAGAAGCTCTGTGCCACTGGCCCTACTCCATCTGGCAACTGGTGGGATGTTTGGAAGATGGTCGTGCAGGGGCTGGTAGTTTGTGGCTGGGCCAAGGGAGGGAAATGGGAGGTAAGAGCTAACCTGTTCAAAACGGATTCCCTGCAGCCTGGCCTCCCAGAGAGGGAGCTGGCCTCCTGCAAGGGGCCCCAAAACTAGCCTCAGCCCAGGGTCCAGGGCAACCTGTTCCAGTAGAAGGTGGAGGAGGTGGAGAGCCGCATGCTCCAGTGGGGACGGGCAGGTGCTTTCCTGACCATGCAGCCTAGGAGCCCTGCAACCTTGGTCCTTCTCCCAGACTCCACATCTGGCCCTGCTGGATCTGAGTGCTGCCCCTGAACAACATGGGGAACAGGGACCCAAACCCCGCTGCTGGCCCCGTGGCTGGAAGGTCACCACAATCAACTGCCCCAGAAGGCCCATCAAGTGTGTGCAACCTGGTCACATGACTGTTTGCTGGACACAAGGGGAAGAGAAGTTTCTCTGCGAGAGGTTGTCTGCCCCGAATTGGATTGAAATCCTCTTTGTTATCGAGACTCCAATCTCCCATCTAGGTCCCCTCGGGTCTATTATTTATCTCCCTGAACTATTAGCCTCACAATAGGTCAGGACTCCCTCAGTCACACAGCTAGAAAGGGTCAGAACCTGTCTGGGGATTGTCATGTGAATGATGAGACAGAGTTCTCTTTCTACCAGGGTTGAACGGACTGCGGCAGCGTGTGGCCAATCTGCCTCCTACTCACTCAGAATGGAGCCAGATGCAGACAATCAGACAAAGAGAGGAAGCTGGAAGGAGCACCAAGAGGGTCCCATTCGAACCCCAGGAACCAGTGGGACCTAAAGCCAGAGCCCCTTCTGGACTTGGCAGCTCTGGGAGCCAGTGGGTCTTGTTTCCCATTGCGTGTCAATGAAAGTCTTCACTGACACAAGCCCTACACACAGGCTGCTGTGTGCCACCTGGACCCTCGCTCCTCACAGCCGTCGCTGCAGCTCCCCAGCCCCTGAGCCTCGCCCACCACAGTCCACCAAGCAGCACCCCGGGCCCTGCAGCCCCAGCCTCCACATCAAGAGGCCCTCGGTCCTGGACCAGCTCAGAAGCAGAGATGCAGAGCCAGGCTGCAGTGCCTGCTATTCCCAGGGGCTGGATGGCAGTTGGGCACTGGGGCCTGCCCTCAACAGGGAGCCACAGGTCCCCATCTCAGGAATGCAGATTTCTCGGCAGAGTTGCTCCATAGCACACAGACGCAAAGGCTCGCTCCCACCCAAATCCTTCATGCGATGAAATTATCAAGCACTGTTGTTCTTCTGGTACATTACTTGACATTTTGTCTCCTTTACTTGAAAATTTGTGAGTTATTTCTCATTCAAATAAAATGTGAAATCGGAGCTAATGAGGGAACTAAGTGAGGTGTTAGGAAAATGCCTTTTTGAACCATGGCATAAAAATTAGCGGAGCATTTCCAATCTTGCGGAATTGAGGAAGCCGAGGTCTACACGGTCCCGTGTGGGCCCGGGAGGGCTGGAGTGTGACATGCAGCCAGCACTGAGAAGGGAACCATTCATTCAGTCACCACATGTGTCCTGAGCACAGACATGATTCATGTCAGGCTCAGGAGCAAGGAGAAGCCCACGTCGGAGGGCCTTGCTGGCAGTTCGGGGCCCCAGTCGCAAGGGGTCGGCCTGTCCGGGACGGAAGCCCCAGTGCCCCTTGCTGCGGGAGGAGCCTCCCACGTGCCTCCCCAGCCCTCACCCCTCAGCGTGTTGTGACAAGGAGGGACAGAGGCTGGAGAAACCAGTCAGCCATTCTCAGTGAGTCAGGCCTTTGGCAGGCGGCCCCCAGCCCCGGGGCATCTCTGACTCAGCCTGCTGACTGACAGACAGGGGACCAACAGACAGTAGGCAGTGAAAGTGCCGGGAAAGGGCGGCACTGAGGGCAGGCTATGCTCCCAGCCTCCCCAGAAACCTGTATTAGGCCCTCTCCAAGGCCCAGCCCTGTGGGGCCCTCCAAATCCAGCCTCATCTGTCTCCTTCTCCTCACATCCCTCCTCTGTTTGAGAGACTGAAGGTGTGAGTGAAGCCTGAGGGACAGAAAAAGGCGCTCCCTTCCCAGTCACAGGCAAGTGAGTGGCCCCGAGGTCCCCTAACTCCAGGGCAGACATCAGCCTGCCCTTCAGAGGACAGGACTCTCCAGTGAGGGTGGGGTGATGCTCAGGGCTGAGGAAAGATCACTTCCTAGCCCTCAACACTTCCACACCCTGTGATGGGCCCCACCCCACAACCAGTTCTCTCTAAGTGCTGCTAACTGCCAGCTTGGGGCCAGCCCTGACCCCCAGGTCGTTTTCTTAAGCATGTGTGCCTCATCAGCCTCCCCCACCCTGAATTGATGTTGCTGGTTTGGCCCCTCAGGACACACCTTATGCTCATTTCTCCAGTTTGAGCCCACACATGCCCTGACTCTTCTGTATGCTCACATCACCACTCCCCGCCTCCCAGGCGCGGATCCCAGCCTGCCACTGCCAAGGAGCCCCCCAGGGTCACCCGCAGCCCCAGGGCCACCTAAAGGCCAGAGAAGGGGCTGCATGGAACTCTTCTCCCTCTGGCTGTCTCAAAGCTCAGGAGGGCCTGCTTGTCCCTTTTCAGCCCCTCTCTGACACCCTACAGGAGGGAAGAGAGGAGGCCACACCTGACGGCTTCTGCACCAACCTGGAGCTTCAGCACCAGTGCCCCAGGCCCACTGGGCAGCCATCCCACCCCCACCCTCTGCTCTCTGTGCACCGAGCCAGAAGAGGCCCAGATCTTCCTGCAAGCTGCACATGGGACTCTCCCCGCTCCTCCCCTCTCCAGGAGAAAACCGAAGAAATAGCCTCTGTTTGAGGACTCCAACTTTCCAGCTGTGGGAATCTGGACAAGTTACTTAGCACTCTGAGCCTCAGTTTACTCATCTGTAGAAAGGAATAATGGGGCCTGGGCCACAGAAGAAGATGAATAAAGATGATCTCTTCCTGTTTTGCTATTACTGAACTACATGTACAGCACTGATTCTTAACCTCTATAGATCCCTGGACCCCTTTCAAAAGCTCTGGAAGCTATTAGCTCTCACCTCCAAGAAGACGCATCACAGAAGATTGTAAATACAGCACTAGGGGTGTCAAGACCCCTGCTGCCTTCCATGGACCCCAGGTTAGAAATTGTTCCACAAATGCAGTCTGGGGCCGGGCTCAGGGCTCCGTCTGAGGCCAGCATTCATGGTCACCCTGGGGTTGCAGCAAAGCGTTTCTCCTGCCCCACTGCAGGCCCCTCCAGGAGCAGCGCTCTCAGGTCTGTGCAAGGCAGAAATGAGTTCCCTGATGCATTGGTCTCTATTCTAACCAGGGCCTGGAGATGGCAGCAGCTCCCCTGGCACAGCTGGGGGAGGCCTGTGGAGTGTGTGCCCCACCCCCATCTCCCCCACAGTCTGGGGTCTCCCACCCTGCAGCATCTTGCCAGGGCTCCTCCAGACAGCGTGGACGTCCTCAGAGGGACACAGTCCCACTCAATGCTCCTCACCTCCTTGGCAACTCTTGCCCGGGACAAATCTATGTCCTTTTTCATTTTTAAGTTTTGTGCATGTGAAATACAACAGACACATGGAAATAGTACGTAGAAATATATAAATGTATAGTATAGAAAACATTTCTAAAGCAAACACCAGTGTAACTACTGCCCTCCCTCCTCAAGCACTGGGCATGATGAGAGGCTAGGGGCGGCTCCACAGAGAGACCCAAGTTCTCTCACCAGGAGTTCTCCCAGTTGAGACCCTGAGGGCACGGCCCCTAAGGGCTAAGTTAGTCTTGGCTTTTAGGTCTGGTTCCTTGACACCGAGGAGGCGCATGTGCATCCGCCAGATCAGGGACAGCCGGGCTGCACAGAGAGCTAGGGATGAAGCATCCCAGATTGTCATTCCAATCTTGGCTGTCAAGCGACTTTGGCCTCTGATTTCCCCACAGGCCAAAGGGAGGGGCGGGGAGACGAGCACACTTCACTGGTCTGTGAGGTCTCCTGAAACCCTTGACATTTTCTACGTGAGGACATCAGAGAGCCGCTCTGCAGCTGCTGGATTTTAGCTGACCCTCCTCCTGGGTGACCTCAGCACCTCCCAGCACGGAAGTTCAGAAGGAGCGGTATCTGGGGCTGGAGAGCCAAGGAGCCACCAGCGTCTGCTTCCCGTGGAAAAGCTGCAAGGCTATGGAAGTGGGCACCTGGCCTCCTGGTGCCTAGTGACAGGCAGGCGGGATCTGCCTGCCTCTCCAGGTGACGGGAGGTTGGGTTAGGATGGGTGCGGACTGGGTGCGGATTCCCCAGAAAAGTGTCCCAGGTGGGGTTGCTCTGATCCTTGCTTTAGAAGGCGGATGATTGGAAGGGGCATTTTCCATCACACTTGGTATCCTTCATCCTCGGGAGGTCCTCTAAGCTACCCTCAGCCAACCTGTGAGCACCAGACAGCGGGTTCAGGGCTGCCCCTCAAGCGGGTTATAACTGACTTTCACAGCCACTCACAGAAATCTAGGGACCAAGAACAAAGCTGGAGGTATCACACTCCCTGATTTCAAAATACACTACAAAGCTATAGTAACCAAAACAGCATGGTTGTGGCACAAAAACAGACACACAGATCAATGGAATGGAATCAAGACCCCAGAAATAAACCCACACGTCTACGGATTTTTTGACAAAGGAGACAAGAACATACAATGGAGAAAGGAAAGTCTCTTCAACAAATGGTGTTGGGAAAACTGGACAGCCACATGCGAAAAAATGAAAGTAGACCATTATCTTACACCATACACAAAAATTAACTCCGAATGGATTAAAGACTTGAATATAAGACCTGAAACCATGAAACTTCTAGACGAAAACATAGGCAGTACGCTCTTTGACATTGGTCTTAGCAACATATTTTCAAGCACCACGTCTGACGGGGCAAGAGAAACAATAGAAAAAATAAACAAATGAGACTACATCAAACTAAAAAGCTTCTGCACAGCAGAGGAAATGATCAACAAAACTAAAAAACAGCCTAACAATTGGGAGAAGATATTTGCAAACCATGTATCTGACAAGGGGTTAATCTCCAAAATATATAAAGAACTCATACATCTCAACAACAAAAAAACTAACAATCCAATTAAAAAATGGGCAAACGACCTGAACAGACATTTCTCCAAAGAAGATATACAGATGGCCAAAAGGCACATGAAAAGGTGTTCAATATCACTAACTATCAGGGAAATGTAAATCAAAACTACAATGAGATATCACCTCACACCCATCAGAATGGCTATAATTAACAAGACAGGAAACAACAAGTGTTGGAGAGGATGTGAGAGAAGGGAACTCTCATACACTGCTGGTGGGAGTGCAAACTGGTGCAGCCACTGTGGAAAACAGTATGGAGTTTCCTCAAAAAATTACAGTTAGAACTACCATACGATCCAGCTATTCCACTGCTGGGTATTTATCCAAAGAACATGATAACACCAATTCGTATAGGACATGCACCCCTGTGTTCATTGCAGCGTTATTCATAATAGCCTAGACTTGGAAGCAACCCAAGTGCCCATCAAGGGAAGAATGGATGAAGAAGAGGTGGTATGTATACACAATGGAATACTACTCAGCCATAAGAAACGAAGAAATTCAGCCATTTGTGACAACATAGATGGACACTGAGGGTATTATGCAAAGTGAAATAAGTCAGAGGGAGAAGGTCAAATACTGTATGATCTCACTCATAAGTAGTAGATAATAACAACAACAAACACACCCACAGAGATTGGATTGGTGGTTACCAGAGGGGAAGTGGGGAGGGAGGAAAAAAAAAAATCTGGTGACCAAATGTCCCCATTTGCCTGGGACTGAGGGGTTTCCTGGACACAGGACTTTCAGTGCAGAAACCAGGAAAGTCTTGGGCAAACCAGGGTGGCTGATTACCCCACACAACAGCCAGGAGGACTTGGGGCAGGTCCCACCAGAAAGCTGGGCTTTCTCAGTGTGCCCAGGGGGATATGCCACCTCCTTAGTCCAAAGGTCGCGGGAGCACCCTCCGTGGCCCTGACTCGTCCAGCCCTTGGGAATGCAGGGGAGGATGTCCTGGTGTCAACTGCCCCTGGAAGCCAGGAAGGATCAGACGGCTGGCAACGTCAACTGAGCTCCCCGTCTTCAGGTATCCCCTGCCTGTTTTCTCCCCTTCTGGGCCTTTCTGTGCTCAGCAAAGATGGGTTTGGGCCTCTCCTCATCCTGCCCCAGTCCTCCCAGAACCGGCAGCCTAGAAGAGTGCCCAGGGTGCCCTCAGATGGGGCCAGACTCCTGCACATACCCCAATTCCCACAGGCCCACCTGCTCTGGACCTGCCCTTAAGGTTGACGGGGGAGGGGAAGAAGGAAGAAATGGGGGGGATCTGAGGAGTATTCTCTGGACACCACTCTTCTCTGAGCCAGCATGTTCCCAGCTACCAGATCTGAAGTCCTCTTGGCTGGCTGAAGAGTACATATTTGCACTTAGAAATCTGTAACGCTATTTATAACCAACCCCTGCTCTAACTGGGGTATCAAGTTATTCACGGGTCACGGGACTTAATCAAGATTTGAAATATGAAATTGATAAAGAAGGGGCATCTGACTCATGACAAGCAAAAGGGCATGAGTTGTGTCTCGAATCCACATTGCAAGTTTGGCATCTGTTGGTGTGAACACCTTGGGAGATGTTGCCAGGTGACAGCCCTCACAGACGGGTTAACGCATCTTCCAACCCCCCCGCAGTGTGGAACAGCATAGGCAGGTTAGAACCTGAGGATGATTTTTCAATCTTGCTGCCAGCTCAAAACGATATCCCAATTCTCTTATCAAACTGGAATTTGGCTTCGTGGAGCTTTGCTTGGGATGTCAGTGCTTTGGGGCAGGACCTGATGGTCTGGAAGTTTAGTTGGGGGTGGTGGTGGTGATGGGATTGGGTTGGTTCAAGATCCCCCTCTTCATTCTGTAATCTCCTCATCCATTGGGTAGAAAGCTGGTTCTAAATCCTGGAACGGAGGACAAAGAAGTAAGCATGGGAACCAGAAAGTGTCTGTGGAGGTGACTGGTAAGGTAAACTCTCGCTATAGGAAAAGTCGACATTGCCTCCTGAGAAGTGAGAAGACTAGGGCTCCTGCACAATCCACACCCATCAGAGGGACTTTTCTGTCCCTAATAGAAATCATTCTGCCACATCTGACTTAATTTCACCCTCTTTTTCCCCACCCACTTTTCAAACTGGTAGAAGACCATCGGGGGAATTTCCAATTCTGGTTGTTTTTAGAGCAAAATGGGAGCAAGCCACAGATGCCACCTAGGTTCCTCTGCCCTCAAGAGATAGATAAAAAAGACTCAACATCTCCCACTCCCTCTGGCTGTACAAGTGACAAGCCCTGGGACCCCCAGGGGCACACATTCTGCCTGCCCTCTGAACTTGGACCCTGGTCCCTGGACTCCTATGTCTATGCATCTTGACACCTCTATATTCAGGGACCCAGGTGTGAAACCCAGCCCTGATACACACACACACAGAGTCACACAAAGCCCTTAGCACGTGGTAGACTTAATTTTGGTGGAGGAAGATTTGACAGTATAATAATTCAAACAACTTCACATGGAGCAGCAGCAGCTTCATCTTAGAGCTTCTCTACTCTTAAAATGTAATTTCCCACCATCCTCAACCCACTCACTGTCTTGCAAGCTCCTTCCCCTTCCTCCAGGATAACACTAATTTCCATCTGTCCCCTCCTCCATTCCTCCCCATTTCAACCTTGGGCTGCTGAGATGTCAATTATACTCAAATTGGTATACAAGTTTTGTGCAAGTTTTATCAAAATCCCAGCAAGAGTTTTTGGAGACAAGATTATTCTAAAATTTATATCAAAAGGCAAAAGAACTAGAATATCTAAAACAACATTGACAAAGAAGAATAATGTGGAGGGAATAATTCCACCCAATTGTAAGACTTACATAGCTACAATAATCAACACAGACACCTAGCCTGGGAAGTACCCTCATTCTGCTTGGTACTCCCCGCCCCCAAGCAGAGACACCAGGAGTCCAAGTGGCACCAGCTAAGGTGATCACACCACAGCTGGCAACCAGCCTGGGACACTCTTTGCTCAAGACAGGTACTGTCCTGCCACAACAAGTGCCTGGCCCTGGAAGAGCTCTTTATCCCTGTAGGCCAGAGACTCCCTTCTCCCACCTAGAAACAGCAGGCAAACAGTCTAGGGAGGCTCCTTCTGCCCTCTCAAGTAGCACCAGAAGGGCCAGTGGGAGCCTCACTGGCACTATATAAACTAAACAGACTGAAATAACACTGAAAACACTCTGAAAATTGAATTTTCATTGGAACTACCACTCATAAAAGTAAACCAGGACCTGTGTGCTAAACCTAAAGAGTGACTGACTACTGAAATGAAAAATTTATATAGGACCTGGAGTCTTTTAACATAATAGCAAAGACATGCAGGATACAATAAAAAATCACCCATCATACCAAGAATCAGGAAAATCACAACTTGAATGAAGAAGGACAATCAACTGATGCCAACAACAAGATGAAATTATCTGACAAGAATTTTAAAGCATTCATCATAAAAATGCTTCAACAAACAACTAAAAATTCTCTTGAAACAAATAAAAAAACAGGAAATTTCAGCAAAGAAATAGGTGCTGTATAAAAAGAAGCAAATGGAAATTATACAAGTGAAAAATACAATAACAAAAATAATAATTTAAAAAAAACCTTACTGATGGGCTCAATAGTAGAATGAAGATGACAGAGGAAAGAACCAGTGAACTTGAGGACAGAATAATAGACTTTACCCAATCTGAACAATAGAGAGAAAACAGACTGAAAAAAATAGAGCATCAGGGATCTGTGTGAAAATGACAGAAGACCCAAGATTCATATCATTGCCATCTCAGAAGCAGAAGAGAAGGGGAGGTGATGAAAAAGTCCTCAAAGGAATAGTGGCTAAAATCCCAAATTTGGCAAAAGACATAGATCCACAGATCAAAAAAAGCTGAATGAACACCAATAGGATAAATTCAAAGAAATCCATGCCAAGATATATTGTAATTAAATTTGTGAAAACTGAAGATGAGGGGAGAATCTTGAAAGCTGTCAGAAATAAACGACTTATTAACTATAAGGGAACACCAATTTGAATAACAAATTTCTCATGTGAAACCATTGAGACCAGAAGGAAGCAGCATAACATATTTCAAATGCTGATATGAAAGAACTATCAACTGTGAATTCTACATTGGGTAAAACTATCCTTCAGGAATAAGGGGGAGGGGCGGCCTGGTGGCATAGCAGTTAAGTTCGTGCACTCCACTTTGGTGGCCTGGGGTTCCCAGGTTCGGATCCCGGGCACGGACTGATGCACCATTTATCAAGCCATGCTGTGGTGGCGTCCCATATAAAGAAAACTATATAAAGAGATACAGTGAAAAATGCTATAAATAAGTCAAGATGGAATTTTTTAAAATGTCCAAGTAACTTACAGGAAGGCAAGAAAAGGAAGACAAAGAAATGAGAAACAAAGTAAATAAATAGAAAACATATAATAAAATGGCAGACTTAAGCCCTAACATATCAATAATTACCTTAAAAGTAAATGGTCTCAGTATAACAATTAAAAGGCAGAGTTTGGAAAAGTGAATTAAAAAAAACACAACACAACTGTGTATTGTTTATAAGAAGCTCACTTCAAATTCAATGGCATAGTTAGATTAAAGTAAAAGGATTGAAAAAATAAAATACCATGCAAACAATATTTTTTTAAAAGCAGGAGTGGCTACATTAGTAATTGATAAAGTAAACCTTAGTAAAAAATAAATATCAGAAACAAAAAAAGACATTACATAATGATAAAAGGATCAATATACTAGAAGCCATAGTAATCCTAAATGTGTATGCACCAAACAACAGAGCTTCAAATTCCATGAAGCAAAAACTGACAGAGCTGAAAGGAGAAATAGACAAGTCCACAATTATAGTTTGGGGCTTTGAAAAACCCCTCTCAGCAACTATTAGAACTACTAGAGAGAAAATCAACAAGGATATGGAAGATCAGAACCACCCAATGAATCAACAAATTCTAATTGAGATATACAGAATACTCCACTCAAAAAGAGCAGAATATACATGCTTTTCACCAAAATAGACCATATCCTGGGCCGTAAAACAAACTTCAACAGATTTAAGGAATTGAAATTATGCAGAATATGTTCTTTAACCATAATGAAATCAAACTAGAAATCAGTAACAAAAGACAACAGAAAAATCTCAAAATACTTAGTAACTAAACAACACACTTCTAAATAATCCAAGAGTCAAAGAGAAAATCTCAAGGAAATAAAAAATACATAGGATGGAGTGAAAATAAAAATACAGTATATCAAAATATGTGGGATGCAGCTAAAGCAGTGCTGAGAGGGAAAATCATATCACTAAATGCATACATTAGAAAAGAAGAAAGACCTCAAATCAATAATCTAAATTCCTACCTTAAGAAATTAGAAAAAGAAGAGCAAAAGAAACATAAAGCAAGAAGAAGAAAGAAAATAAAGATAAAAGTAGAAATCAGTGAAATTGAAAACAGGAAAATAATAAAGAAAATCAATGAAACAAAAAGCTGCTTTGTTGAAAAAAGTCAATAAAATTGATAAACTTCCAGCAAGACTAACAAAAATAAAAATAGAGAAGGCACAGGACTGGCCCTGTGGCATAGTGGTTAAGTTTGGCACACTCGCTTTAGTGGCCTGGGGTTTGTGCGTTCGGATCCCAGGCGTGGACCTACCATTCATCAGCCACGCTGAGGTGGTGTCCCACATACAAAATAGATGAAGAGTGGCACAGATGTTAGCTCAGCACTAATCTTCCTCAAGCAAAAAAAGAGGAAAATTGGAAACAGATGTTAGCTCAGGGCAAATCTTCCTCACAAAAAAAAAAAAAGAGAGAGAGAAGACACAAATTACCAATATCAGGGATGAAACACGGAATATCACTACAGATCCTGCACCCATTATAAAGATAATAAGAAAATAATATAAACAACTTTACACTCACAAATTCAACATCTTAGAAGAAATGGACCAATTCTTGAAAACCATAAATTACCAAAACTCAACTAAGATGAAATAGATCATTTAAAATAGTTCTATAACCATTAAAGAAATTGAATTCATTATTTAAAAGTTCCCAAAAGAGAAATGTCCAGGTCCAGATGGTTTCACTGGAAAACTCTACCAAACATTTAAAGAAGAATCAATAGCAATTTTATACAATCTCTTCCAAAAAATAGAAGAGGAGAGAGTATCTTCTAAAGACATTTTATGAAGCCATTATTACTCTGATACCAAAACCAGACAAAAACAGTACAAAAAAAGAAAACTACTGAATATAATCTCTTATAAACATGAATGCAAAAAACCTCAACAAAATATTAGCAAATCTCCTCCCAACAAAGAAAAGCCCAGGACCAGATGACTTCATTGATAAATTCTACCACATATTTACAGAATAATTAACACCAATCCTCTTCAAACTTTTCCAGTAAATTGAAGAGGAAAGAATGCTTCCAAACTTATTCTATGAGGCCAGCATTACTCTGATATCAAAGTCAGACAAAAACACCACAAGAAAAGAAAACTACAGGCCAATATCCCAGATGAATATTGCAGCAAAAATCTTCAACAAAATACCAGCAAACAGAATTCAACAGCACCTTAAAAGGATTATATACCATGATCAAGTAGAATCTATTCCTAGAAGGCAAGGATGGTTCAACACACAAAAATCAATCAGTGTAATACAACACATTAACAGAATGAAGGGGGAAAAAATAACATTGTCATCTCAACTGATGGAGAAAAAGCACTTTACAAAATTCAACACCCCGTCTTGACAAAAACACTCAACAAACTAGGAATAGAAGGAGGTTACCTCAACATAATTGTACTAGCCAAAAACTGAAAACAACACAAATATCCTTCAATGAATGAATCCTTAAACAAACTGGTACACCCATACTCTACTCTACTACTCAGCAACAAAAAGAAACAAACTATTCATACACACACTTGGATTGCTCTTCAGGACATAATGCTATGTGAAAAAAAGCCAATCTCAAAAGATCACATACTGAATTATTCCATTTATATAACCTTCTTGAAATGAAAAAAATTATAGAGATGGAGAGCAGATTAGTGGTTGCCAGGGGTTAGGGAAAGTGGAGGAATGAGGGAAGTTGGGAAGTGACTATAAAGAGTGAGTGAGGTCTTTGTGGTAATGCAATAATTCCGTATCTTGATTGCAGTGGTGGTTGTGCAAATCTACATGTGTGATAAAATAGCATCAAACTATACATACACATTGTCCCAATGTCATTTTCCTGGTTTTGATATTGTACTATAATTATGTAAGAAGCCATTGGGGGAAACTGGGTGAAGGGTGCACAGGACCTCTCTTACACTGTCTTTGCAGCTTCCTGTGAATCTGTAATTATTTCACAACAAAACACTCTGCACAGTCACAGAAAGCCCTTGGATGCATGGCAGACTTTGTTTTCACAGACGAGTTGACATCATAGTAATGCAAATATCCTCCGTGAAGCAGCCAGGGCTTCCACTTAAGAGCTTCTGCACTCTTGAAATGCCATTCATCAGCCACCCACCTTCCTGCCTTTCTGGCACATCACTTCAGCAACCCTGGTCTTTCCTCACTTTAGAGCTAGGCTCCTTCTCCTCCCTCCTTGGCTGTGCTCTGGGGTAACTTTCACTTCCATTTGTCCCCTCCCACACTTCCCTCCCACCTCTACCTGCCAATCACATGCCACCTCTCTGCCCCAACCCCAGGGCAACCAATCAGAGATAGCCATTCTCCTTCCCAGGGAAAGGGCATGAGACTCAAATTGGGCCAATCAGAGTCCTTGCAGGGGATTGCTATGTGACCACTGTAGTTATGGGCTCAAGGTGAGGCTTTCTCGCTGCACACCTCCAGAGGGCACCACCCATAATACATTCTACATAACATATGGCTCAGAGGGAATCGAAGCCTGAGTCCGAGAGGAAGAAATTCTTGGAAGGAAGGACTTACCAACATGTCAAGTCTACACCAGGCAAGGCAAGAAGGGCTTCTGTGGGTGCAGACAAGCCAGGAAGGAGGGGGCCATAGCCAGGCAGGTGGGCACTGCCTCCCAGACTACCCACATTCCCTCCCAGGGAGCCTAGTACCCTCAGGTGGGCCAGCAACCTGGCCACATGGCTACTGCCAAGGAACCCCTACTGTGCCTGGGACAGCCTCTAGAGCTGACCCAGCTCCCTCCAGGAGTGGTGTCCCAGCACCACACATGGAAGTCTTTGTGGGATCACCTGTCACTCAACTGCTGTGCAGGATGGGGGATCAATGGAGGGGGCAGAGTCTTAGAGTACCAGCGCTTGGTGGGTAAAGGGGCAGGGTTCTCTTTACTGGGAGGAGGCCAAGACTAAAAGGGCTGGAATAAGTGTCTCCTGGGAAGCCAGAGTTCCTGGAGGTGAGGCCAGTGGAGGCTGAACCTTGGGCCAGACCAATCTCTTCTGGTGAAAGGGTGGTCAGCTGGGAGATGAGGAGCTGAACCGAAGTCCCAGCCCACTGTCCCACCATCAGTGCCTCTACGCCCTGCTCAGCACACCAGAACCTCTACGAGGAATGGAGCCTGGCTGGCTCAGCCCGAAGACTCTGAGACAAGTCAAGTGTGTTTTTGCTTTAGCCCCCAACACAGATACACACAGTCAGTCTCTCTCTTTCTCCTTCCCTCTAAGGCACATCAAAGAAGACCAGGCTGGCTCTGATGGAGTGCTGTCTCAGCCTCACCTGGTCACCTCACCCCGCTGGCCCCAAGGCCCTGCTTTCCCTGCCCTGTTCCTGGCTCCCAGCCCCCGGCCACCCCAGGCAGCCAGGCCCAGCCAAGGCCAGGCTGTTTTGGAAAAGTGCTGGGAGGTGGCAGAATGTGCGGTCTGCGAGTTCCCTCCAAACTGGCGCCCCAATCCCTGGACAAACAGCGGCCGTGTTTGCCTGTCCACAACAGCCTGTGTTCTCCTTCCAGGCCAGGAGATCCCGGGGGACAGGCGGCCGCAGGAGGGACAGGCCGGCAGGCAGGAGGACATTGACCCACTGGGCCCGGGCGGGGAGGCAAGGACAGACTGAGTGATGACAAACGAGCCACCCGCCCGGCAGGGCCCTCCCGCCTGGTGGCAGGGCGGTCAGACTGAGGGCAGCCCAAGGACCACGCTTCCTTCACCTCTGCTGCCACACAGGACATTCCGCCGGGAGAGATGGAATTTACACTCTGAAAAACTACTACCTTCTGCTGGCGTGTTTCCTGGTAGAAGCTGGGGGTGTTCACTGCTGCCTCTTGCTGACCCTAGAGGCCTCTGAGGGAGCCCCTCAGAGTGGGTGTGTGCTGAGTGGGGCAGGTGGCCCTGATTATGGCACAGGGACTACCCTCCGCTTCCGTGTGACCGTGGGAAAGTCCTTGCCCCGCTGAGACTCTGCTTTATCTTATGGAAAACAGGGGAATCACCCTGGCTCTCCTCCTCCCCAGGGTGGAGGTTAGGACCCAGGGAGAGCAGGCCTGGGCAAGGTGGGGAGGGGGCAGGGGAAGCAGAAAGATGGCCCCGGGTGGTCAGGGCTTGCTGAGTGTCTTGCCCTAGGGGCATTGTTTGGAAGACGTTGGTGACTCTCTTCTGGGTAGCCAGGCCCCGTGGCTGGTCCAGGTCCGGAGAGGCCCTGCTCCCTGGGCCTGGGGGCTCTAGCGAAGTTGGGTCTGACTGAATCGAAAAGAAACTCTGCAGCCACAAAAGCCTTTCTCAGGCCAGCTGAGGGGGCCATCCCCCGCCAGACTGTGGGGAAGGGACCGGGCCAGGCAGCGGCTCCGGCCAGCATTGGCACTGTGAGGCCTTGCCCTTTCTGGCACCAGGCCCTCCCTGGTTCCTGGTGCAGCTCCAAGGGCCACAGCTCTGCCTCTCATTGCCCTTCCTCCCCACCCACAGCCCCTTGGTCCTGGGAAACACCCTGGACATTCCTGGACGCGCCCTTTGCCTGCCTCACCTCCAGGCTCTGTGACAGTCAGGCTGCGGAGCAGCTTTTCATAGTGTGATAATCGGCAAAGAGGACACGGTTTCAGTCATAAAATGGGCTTGGGAGCCCTGTGACCTGCGTCCACTCTACATTGTGAGGCCCCTTAGCATGCCCAGTCTCAGGCGCAAGGTCCCTAGAAGCCCTGCAGTGAAGGCACCTGCCTGAACCTCTTCCTCAAACATATTTGATCAGGGACTCTAGTTGATCCTGCAACACCCACGAAACAGGTTCTGAGTAGCACCTCGTGGGGCACAAGCCTGGAAGTCAAGAGAACTGACTTCTGCTCCCCGGTTTGCTGTGTGGCTGTGGACACGTGTCCTCCCTCAAGTAAACAAGATGGACTCTGAGGACAGGCCCCCAGGGCTCTACGTTGCCGTGTCCAGCACTGAGACACCTGGCCCAGCAAGTCAGAGCCACACTCGGCCAGGGGAGCCGGCTCCCGGGTGCCCCATCCCCGAACAGGTCTCTGGGGCTTGTGGCCTTCCAGTTCCATCTCTCCCTCTCCAGGGGAACCTACTCCTCGCAGGACACTGCCACGGACCTCTCTGCGCCCACGCACAAGGAATGGTGGGCTGGCCTCCCAGGCCGCATGTGTGGGGAAGAGCTTCCTGCCTGACAGATGGCACTGGGCATTGCTGAGGGAATGTGGGTGGCCAGGAGGACCCCTTCAGAGAGGCTGCGAAGGCAGAGACCAGAGAGCCAAACGGGGGTAAGTCCCCACGGTTTATTATGGAAGCCTATAAAAGAGCCACAGTGAGTATTTCCAAAATCACAAAATGCACAACATTCATTTTTTTAATATGCAACATGGAATATTATATACAGATTAAAACCACATGACAGCAAGAACACTCACACGGCACCAGTTTCATATCAAAACAAAACACACAAGTGCTTTTTCATTATTAAAACAACTGTGATAAAAACATATTAATATTTTGAACCATGTTTACAATAGAGAAAAAATTCATATTTTACTAAATAACAAATATTTAACAGCAAAAACTTTATACTAAATATCTATTTTGAATTATAACAAAAATAGTACTTATAATAGTTTATAAAGACAGACACAAAATTATAACATTTATGAAAAAAAAGTTTTGTGTATAAAATAATATTCTAGCGACCTGGGCAGGGTCCGGATGGTGCCCAGAACAAACGCCAGCGCCCAACATCGAAAGTGCTTCATTCTGCAAGCCCATGGCAGGAAGTGTTTTGTGGGGTTTTGTCTTTTTAACGTCAAGTTACAATAGTTAGGAATGGTAAGTGAGGAAACACCACCCATCTAATGTTAACCTCTATAAAACCTACACACAAACACAGACACGGATGGATGGACGGCGAGAGGAGAGAGGGATGAATTTCGACATTGGAGCCCTCCTGTCAGCCAGTCAAGAGCCTTCTTCAGTTCTCTTCTTGTTGCCTTTGAGACCCAGCGGGGCAAATGATCCTTCCTTCCTCCCTCCCTCTCAGCCTTTTCTCTGCTCCTCCCAGGCTGGCCTCCCCCACCAAAGGCATCTGAGGCCTCCCAGAGCCCTCCCCAGGGCCGGGCTGGAGGGCTCCTAGATTCTCAGTCAAAAACAGATGGTTCAGGGCAAGCTGGGTCAGCTTCAAGGAGAAAGAACCTTCCAGACACTGGGCTTTTTTGTGGGTAACACATTCTGGTGGACCATGCAGCTATTTTGCAAGCTTTGATGAGTCTTGACACATTTTTTGCCTGTTTTTCAGAATGTGGGGAGATTGAGAGATTTTACTAATTTTTTTTAAATGTCTATTTTGGCCAATAATGTCTGTCCTGAACTGTTTTTTGATAGTGAAAAAGTAGGGACCAAATGAAACCCTTGAGAATGGGGGTTATGGAACAGTCCGTTGGGCATGAGCCCACTCCCGTGAAGCCACCACAAGGTGGGCGTGAGCAGGTGGGGAAGGAGGGGGGGCGTTGGCCGTTGGCCCACCGAACATGGTCGGAGGGACCACTGAGCTGCTCGTAGTGGTCACTGCTTGGAGAGGCAATTAGGAGGATGGCCGTCCTGCATTCTTCTGTGTGGTTTTGATTTTCTTGTAAAAAGGATTCACTGCTTTTATAACATCAAAAGCCAGCAGAGAAACACAGAAAGCAAAGAAAAACCTGAAAACAGACAAAATTGCATAGAGACTCACCAAGGCCCCCAACCATCCCTGGGAGGCACCCCAAACTGCCAACACTCAAAATGCCAGGGCCAGGAGCTACTCCTCTTTCCCCATCATCCCGACCGCCATTTTCAACCAAGTCACTTCTGACAAACCGCACGTACCCTCCTTCTGCTGCTCTGCAGCCGCCCCGCAGCTGCCTCCAGACCCGGCCGAGGGCCGAGGCCGCTCTGAGGAGAGGCTGCCTTCTATGCTCACCTCCCTTGCTTTCATCTTGTCCCCACACCCCTGAGCTGGGCTAAGCAGACAGTGGCATAGAGGTGCGAAGGGACTTCAAGGACACCTTTCCAAGGGCAAAGGGTGAGGGTCAAGGAAGGGACGACGGAGGCCCTTGCTCCCCGTCAGAAGAAAGAACCCGTATCCTTCCCCATACTCACTAGCCGGAGTGGGGGCACCAGGGTGAACAGTGGCCTAGCAGGAGATCGTGGCGGCCTCCAAACCCCGACCTGATCAGGGTTTTTGACAGAGTGGGGAGGGAGGCCGTGGGCCATCTCCCCTTTTCCACCAGGGGACAAAGGCCAAGGCGCCAGATTACTCCCCCGGAGTGAGGCTCTGAGGTTGAACCCACAGGAGGTCTGGAGCCTGGGGGAGCTGTTAACCCTGGTGGGGGAGGGTGCTGCGTCACTCACAGAAGTCCTGCCCGGGACATCTGGAGACAGAGGCTAGGGGACGGAGGAGATGCTTGTTCTAGCCCCCAGCAACACCAAGACTCGGTTATATCAGTGAATAAATATGGGGCGTGGGTGCAGGGGGGGCAGCCCAGGAGCCAAGGGCCTTGGGCAGGTGTGTAACAGAGGAGCAGAGTGGGCTCAAGGCTGCCTGGCGGGAAGATGGGGATGTCAGTGCGCGAGCCCAGGGCCACCAGGGAGGATGCTGGGAGGACAGGGCCTGGGGCTCCTTTGCCCCAAGGTTAGAGGAGAGAAAAAGTAGCAGCAATAGGTAATTTCAAATGTCCAAACCAGTAAAGGGGCGGGGCCCTCCAGGCTGGTTGAAGCCCCTGCCCTCACCAAGGGTGACTCTATTCTTTACCCAGGATGCTGTTCCCCGGAGGCCACACCCCTGGGAGGGGCTCTCCAGAGGCAGGAGGGTGAGGGGTGCTGAAGAGAGCCCCACAGGTGGCACCTCCTTTCCTCCCTCCCCCGTGTCAACCACCTGACCTCAAACTGAAAGTGTCCAAAAGGAATGGGAGGGGACGGACCAGTTGGGAACCTCACAAGCAGACGCTGCAGCATGAGCTGACTGAATTTAACACTGTAACAGGCATGCAGAGCCCCCACCATGCCCTTTTCCGGGAGCTAAGCTGGTGGAAACTGGAGAGAGACTGGAGGGAAGCAGGAGCCAGGAGAAGGGCCCCCGTCCCTCAGAGGATGGGGCCCTTTGGGCTGTGGGTAGGGTTTGCCAGGGACGGGGAACAGGGGAGGGCGAGGTCTGGGGGGCCGCTCCCCCTTCCCCAGGTTCCAGCCCCCTCCCACACACAGGTTTCTAGCCTTCCATTGCCTCCCACCCCCATGGCCTGGCGGGGCTGAGGTGGGGGTGCGGGCCAGGCATGGTTAGACTGTGGCGCTCAGCATGGCCTCCGTCTCTGGCAGGATCTTGTTCTGGTTGGAGTCCAGGCCAAAGAACTTGACGCAGAGGCCATCCACGGGGTGCAGGACGGGGACCAAGGTGATGCGGGGGAAGGTCCGCGTGGCCAGCTCAAAGCGGCTCGTGCTGGCCAGCTCCACCGCCAGCACCTTCAGGAACAGCTTGGCCAGGTGCTTGCCCAGGCAGGTCCGGACGCCGCCGCCGAAGGGGAGGTAATGGAAGCGGCCATCCTTGTCTTCGCTCCGCGCCTGACTGAAGCGGTCGGGGTCGAATACGTTCACGTCTTTGAACACGGGCGCTGTGTCATGGGTATCCCGGATGCTGTACATGACACTCCATCCTTTGGGGATCTGGAAACCCTGGAGGCAAGATGGGGGCAGGGGTGGGGTGGAGTGGTGAGAGCCAGAGGAGGTCTGAGAGGGCCCAGGACTTCCTGCCTGCCAGCCCCCAGATGTTGCTAGAGACGTCCCACTGTAGTCCCCCAGGCCTGGCCAGCCTCCCATCTCAGCATGTTGGTCTGGTTTCTTATTTATAGATGTCCACATGCAACTGCACACATGACACCCAGGTTGGCTTCATCTGACCCAGCATTTGCGGCGGGGTCTCTCCCATCAGACTGAAAGCCCCCTAAAAGCAAAGACTGTCTCCCCATCAGACTGAGGTACCCCAAGGGGGAGATTTGTCTTTCCCATCAGCCAGCCCCCTACCCCCCGAGGCAGTACTCCCACGGGCCCCCTGAGCCCCAGCCCCGTGGGTCCCAGCCTCACATCAAGCTCGAAAGTCTGCAGCACGGTGCGGTAGCCGCCAGAAATGGGTGTGAAAAGGCGCATGACCTCCTTGATGACGCAGTCCAGGTAGTGCAGTCCGCTGAGCGTGTCGAGGCACAGCGTGCCCTCGCAGAGGCAGCCGCCACTGTGCAAGATACCGTGGGCCCGCAGCTCCTCCCGCAGCTTCTCCAGCACGGCTGGGTGCTTCAGCAGCTGCATGATGAGCGAGGTGCTGGCGCTGGCGGTGGTGGCGTAGGCCGCAAAGATCAGCTCCAAGGTCCCGTCCTGCGGCGGCAGAGAGGAGAGGCACCGTTGGCGATCTGGGTTCAGGCAGGCCAGCCTGGGGGCCGCCCCACTCTGCCAGTGTCCCTCGTGCCCCAAGGTCATCTAGTTGGGTCCTGCCTGCTTCCTCTGAGCCATACGTTGCTGGGGTATTCGGGCCACAATGGACACAGGTCAGAGGGCCAGTCCCCCGGCTAGGCAGGAGACAAAACTGCTGCAACTCGGGGCAAAGGCACTAGCCTGGAAACACCTTGGGGTAGGGCCACTGCTCACTCACTGTGGCTCCTGGGGCGGTGAGCCCCTGCAGACCCAGTCAATGCAGTGAGCTCACAGAAGAAAAAGGAAAAGTCCCAGAGAGCCGGGCACTGTGCGGGGTGAGTGAGGGGGTGCAGGGTCTAACCCTGGGCCTGCTGACTCACAGTCCCAGCTCCTTCCTCCATCCCCAGGAGAAGGATAGCCGGCAGGCAGGCAGGAGAGCTGACAGGTTGGGGAGGCAGCCTGAGGCCACACCCACGAGGACCTGGCATGGGACCACAGTGAGCAGGCTGAGGGGAGGTGGCCCCCAGAGGGCTTAGACACCCCTCCAAGGTTCTCTGGGGAACAAGGCACCTGAGCCATGGCGCCCCATGGAAACGCCCTAGCAGGTCATCTCATTCCAAGCCCTGCATTTTACAGAAGTGGACACTGGGCCCAGAGATGGGAGTGAAGGGACCTGGGTCAAAAAGTTCCTGTGAAATGGGAAAGTCACAGGAAAAAACCTGGAGCTGGAACGGGGAGAAGCAAAGATGGGGGACAGGGAGTCTGTAAGTCTCTATGGGCTCCTGGCAGGCGTGTGGGTGGCAGAGTCTAGCCCAGGATGAACTAACAAGTCCCTCCTCGGGGGAACATCCACCCCAAAAAAGGGCGGGCAGGAAGCCCTTTGTGGAGCCCAGCGTGGACAGTCTTGGTGCCGCAGACCATCTGGGCTGTGCCAGTGCCAGGCAGGCTGGGAGAGAGCACCAAGTGCCACCAACTTGTAACGGCTGGTGGGTGGGATGGGCCCCGAGTTAGGTGCCCCCTGCTCTTCCCAAGGGCTGAGGCCGCCCTCAGCAAGTGGCTTCCCCTTCTGGACCTGGGTTTCCCTAGGTGACCTCCAGGGCTATTGGGACCATGAAACGCACTGAAATAGTGAATATTGGGGGTAAGTGGCGAGGAGTTGAAAACACCTCTGACATCGAGTCTCTTCAGAGGTTTCCAAGGGCCAATTTTTGGCATCTTTTCCAAAACGGTAGGTGGGACTGTGGGTGGGATGGAGAGCACAGGGCCCAGCAGCAGGGGGACCCACTCCCCACCAGGACTGGGTGGGCAGTAAGCGGTGGGGAGAGAGGAGGCCCCACCCATCGTGGGTGCTTCTCATCCTCCCCCCCAGGCCACGTGCAGGGACATAGTCTCTCCCCTGGCTGAGCACCAGCCTGTGCAGTGACGGCCACCGCAGCTGCTCAGCAGCAGTCGCTGTGGAACCAGACGAGGACAAGTAGTAACGGCCGGCCATTCCCACCCCAGGGCAGCCAGAGCGTGGAGCACAGAGCGCTCACGCTGCCCACCTTCAGCTCCTGCATGGTCATCTCCTTCCCGTGCTCCTTGCTGCTCTCGATGAGGATGTCCAGTGCATCCAAGTAGTCTTTGCCCTGGGTGCACTGCAGCTTCTCCCGGATCGCCTTTTCCAGGCCCTTCTGAAGGATCTGCCGAGCTTGAATGCCCTGAGGGGAGAAGGGGGCCATCCCATCACCCAAGGGGAGGGCAGGGCCACCAAGGGCCTTCTCCCAAGGCGGGGTAAGGGAAAGGACTCCTCTGAGAACTTCCCATCTAAGCCACAGCGAGTGCCAAGTGAAGACTGACTGTGTGACCACTGTGTGTCTTGGCAGTCAGCCGCCCCTCCCTCAGGGTGGGCTCACGGATGCCCATCTCCTGTGCTCCCAGGCCCTGGGTGCTCACCCGCCGGTAGCCGCTAAAGGGCAAGTCGACAGGCAAGGAGAAGACGTTCTCCACAAACTGCTGGTAGACCTCGAAGAGGTGCCCCAGATCCTCTTCGGGGATGCTGAAGCCCAGCAGCACGCGGATAGCCATTCGGAAGGTGAGCTTCTGCGCCTCCTGATACACGTTGATGGCCTCGGGGTGGCTGCTCCAGGCACGCAGCGTGTCCTGGATCACCAGCTGGATCTTGGGCAGATAGCTCTCCAGGGCTTCATGGCTGAAGATCTTGGAGAAGATCTGGAGGGCAGAGAGGCGGGCGAGCTGGTCAGATGGGCTGGGGTCTGCCCACACAGCTCCCACGAAGCCTGGCTGAAGCACGGATGCCATGACTGCGATTGAGGAAAACTCCAGGTCCTCACTGCGACCGAGCTCCCCCATTCCACCTCCCAGACACAGTCCCCTTCTGGTCCTCTATTCTGAACCTCCCTCCTACTACCTGAGTCTTTGGACGGTGGGGAGAAGTGGGGCAAGGACAGAATTAAAACAGTTCATAAGTATTTCTATTCAAAGTCGGGAACTTCACATCACTCACGGGGTGACCTGAGCTATCATCTCCTTTCTTGACCCCCAAAGAAGCATGTTCTCCAAGCAATGACAAAGCCCTGGGGACTGGGCAGTCCAGCTGCCAACAGGTCTGTGGCCAATGTGGCCATACCAACCATAGGGGGCAACACAAGAGGAGGCTGGGCGAGGCTGGAGGGGAGACCACTCCTCCACTGCAGGGGCCCATTCCAGAATTCCTAGGCCACAGGGCAGAAGTGCCCATGAGGAGTGGAACACAGGTAAACAGACTAAACAAGGAAGAGGTGGAAAGCAGTAGGTGGCTCTTCTACTCCATTGATAGGAAAACAAGAAAGTCTGAGGCTAGACTGCAAGCAAGACTTCCTGAGACCCACAATTGCCCTCGCTCCATCTCTACTGGGTGGAGATCCTAGGGAGTCTGTTACCAACTCTGCCATCAAAATATCTTCAGTGAGGCTGAGTCTGGAGGCAGGGGGATGCGGGCAAGGCTTTCCACCCCAAAATATCACAAAGCCAAACAGAAGCCCTTTTAATTCCCTGCATCTTCCAGGTCCATTTTAAGTAGCCAGTCCTGTTTCTACCTCTCCTGCTTTCTGCCCTCCTGATTCCTCAGCAACCCCCTCCCACCCCCTCCTCACCCAGATGCCCCTGCACACGGTTTCCAGGCTGCTGCCCATGGTTATAAGAGAGGGAAGGATGTTAGTTTATTTACCGACGGGCTGTGGGTCTCACTCTGTAACCAACAACTGCCATCCCCCCCAGAGTCTGGAGCAGGAGGGGGGTGCCTCCCCGCCCCAGCATCCAGGGAAAGGTCATCGGAGAAGGCAGAGAGGGGAGGGGCAGCGCAGAGGAAGGAGACAAATATTCCTCTGGCCCCCCCAACCCTGCCCCCCGCAAACCACACACACGCGCCCGCCCTCCCCCCTGCCCCCCAAACACAACCACCGCACAAACTGTAAATGTGAGAATTTCCCCTGCAGTCAGCTCAGGGAGGAAAAGGTAA
The DNA here is from genome assembly GCF_057802395.1 of Ceratotherium simum simum. NCBI lineage: Eukaryota > Metazoa > Chordata > Mammalia > Perissodactyla > Rhinocerotidae > Ceratotherium > Ceratotherium simum. Next base: position 14,459,762 of record NC_141910.1, on the reverse strand, counting down.
CATTTTCCTGGCCTGGGCCCTGCATGGCTAATGGGAGGGCTGGTTTGCAGAAATAACAGTGCTGGCCCTTCAGTGGCCCAGCCAGGCGTTCACAATAGCACTTTCATTCCGAAATTCCCGGTGGGCAGAGGGAGGGAGGGAAGGAGGCCGGCAAGGGGCAGAAAAGCCAGCAGTGTTTGGGGCTGCTCCTGCTACTGAGGGGCAGGCTGGAAGGTAGAAGGATGAGCGGAGGTGGCCCAGGGCAGCCCAGGCCTGGACAGGTCACTCACACCTGGTTCTGTTGCAAGGGTCCCGGGAATTTCCAGGGGGGCATTCAGCTGCCATCTCCCTTCAGAGGGTGAGGGATAAAGGCAGCCCTCTCTGCCTCAGCCGCCCACCCTGGTGGCCTTAGGACCACAGGTTCCTCTTGGTCAAAGAGTCTTTTGGGGTGGGGGTGGGGCCCTGCCCCCAGAGCCGGACGCCAGCCAACTAACAGCCTTTATAAAACAGCAAAGAGCTCGTGGGGGGAGCAGAAAGTGGTGCGTGGGAGCTGAGCAGGCTCATCAGGGGGGCAGAAGATAACTTGGTGGCTACCAGGCCTCGGTGGGGAGGCTGGAGGTGAAGGCAGGCTGGGCCAGGGAGGTGACGCTTGGCCCAGAGCCAGCCAGCCCAGGTCAGACTAAGGGTCTGTCCTGAAGGGCACTGGGGCAGGGGCTGCCAGCACACGGGAGGCCTGGGCCCAATGGTGGGCATGTGGAGGGGGAATAGGGCAGAGACCACGCCGACCAGGACCAGCCGAAGTCAAAGCCAGCTAGGCTCGTAGACACAGTGAGATGGTGGGAAAAGGCAGGGTGGGCACCCAGAGACATGATTTTTAACCTCAGATCACCCACCAACTTACTGTGAAATCATGGCCAAGTCACCCCCAGCCTCAGTTTCCTCATCTGTAAAATGGTGAGGTGGGACCAGGTGACCTCTGTGGTTCCTTTCAACTTACAGAGCACATAACGCCAATATCTGCATGTCCCTAAGAGGATGCTGTCCCCTCCAAGAAGCCCAGCATCTGGCACTGCACGAGTTACCTGGCAAGTGCCTACAGGCCCCCCAAACACACCTGACACGGCCACAGTGGCCCAGAAGGGGCCAGCCCAGGGCGGCCAAAGGCGGAGCTCTGAGGGCCCCACTGCTCCCTGAGGAGGGGCCAGACCAACCCACTGACAAGCCCTGCCCTGCCCCAAGGTTACATTCCCTGCGCCCTCTAGCGATGGCCGGCTGAATCTCTCCTTCTCAAGCCTTGGGGGCAGGGAGGACCCAGGGGGAGCTGGGACTGAGCAGAGGGACTCCAAGGGCAGGGGGCCACACCTCACCTCTAGGTGGAAAGGGGACCTGAGCAAGGCCAGGGGCTGGAATGACCCCAGGAAGCCTACTGCCACCCTGCACCTGCAGGCCCCCTGGGGCTGTGGCTTCTGAAAAGAGAACGGCAGCCAGGCCCAGGGCCCTTATCTGGACCCAGCCTCTGAGTCGCCAGTGGCAGCCAGCATGTCACTGCCCTCTCTGGGGCTCAGTTTCCCCACTGGTTTCATGAGGGATCTAACTAGATGTCCTGGGGTCCCTTTCTACCTGGCTGTCCCACGAGTCTCCTCAGAGCCCCCCTGAGGTGGAGACACTGAGAAGCCACACAAAGGCAGATCGCAGGCCCCAGAGGCTTTGCTCGGAGGTCACCCAGTCCATGCCCCTGCCTCCGGCCCAGCTGTTCCACAGGCATCAGGGCCTCCCAGGCGCCGGGAAAACTCCAGGGCCTCCTCCCTGGGTCGGTGCCCAGGGTTAACAACGCGGGCACTTCCCGAAGCCGGGGCAGCCCAGAAACCACCGCCCACCACAAAGGCCAGGAGGAGGCGGAGGTGCTGGCCAGGGCAGAGGGAGGCCTGGGCCGCGTCCGGGGCGGGCGGGGTCAGGACTGGGGCACAAGGGAAGGTGCCCTGCAGAGCGGCTCAGTGTGAAGAGGGGAAGGGTTCCCAGCCCCCAGAGCTGCCTGCCCTGACCACAGTTGTCACAGGAGCGAGAGCTGCTTTGTTTCCCTCTGGGGCTTCCCTAGGAATTCCCAAAAGTGAGCCAAGAATGCTGGACAAAGGTCATCGGGAACCAGCTCCGGCCCAGGCAAAGCCCTGCGGAGGGAGCAGCAGGTACGGACTTCCCACCAGGGTTGGTGCCGGGAGAGCCAGGGCCGTGGCCGCGGGAGACCTGGGGACTCCCAGGCGCAGACGCAGGGCCGGATGGGCTCCCGCGATGAAGGATGTGCTTAGAAGCCCTCACCCCACTCCTGCTGGTTCCTCCAACAACGCAACTGGCGCAGGAGCCCACATCCCTGGTTCTCTCTCTCCCAGAATGGGAGCTGATTCCACAGGAGGGTCTGGGGGGACCACCAGGGGGCTTGTCAAGGCTCACATTCCCTATAATTGTTTCAACAAATGCTTCCTCCCCTCCCCCCACCCCCGCCAGGCTTCCCTCCTTCTCCTGCCTCTCACCCAGTGCCCCTGGGAGGGGAGTCGCCTGCTAGACCCCCATGGCCCTGGGTGCTGACCCGCTCAGCAGATAACCTCCCTCTTCTCAGCTGCCAGCTGTGGATGGACGGACAGATGGACAGGCAGCCTTGGGAGCGGGAAGAGCCGGAGAGGGAACCCACTCCCCAGGCCAGTGACTCAGATTGGGAGGAATGGAAGTGGCTGCCCGGGAGGGTGGGAGGGTGGGGGCCTGGGCGGGCCACCCCGCCAAACCACCGGAGCTGCGGCCTGCGGAGTGGAAAGAATAACAGAGGGCAGGCAGCCGCCGAGGCAGCTGTCCGCACAGCACAGGGGTGACGCCAAGGTGTGTACTTTATACTCCAGGAAGGGGGAGGACAAGCCAGAACGTCATCTTCCCAGCTGCCTGGCATCTCCACTGGGCCTGAACTTCACCCTGGCTGCCTTTTGAGCCTGTCCCCACTCAGACCCCTGGTTGGGAGGGGCTGGCCCAGACCCCCTAGCCTGTGCATGCCCCTTCTGGGTTCCAGCATCTGTGGGAACAGTACCTGTCCCCCATTTGATTGCAGCTCTAATTGTCTCCCCGAACTCCTCCACACACACAACAAAAGCATGTGGTGGGGGAGGGGAGGGCAGCACTTGGCAGATACCTGCTGAGCCATAGAATCTGGAAAGGTTTGCCCATTCCTTTTTTCCCTCTTTTCCCTCTTCCAGCCATAGCGAACCCCCTTCGGAAAGCTGAGGCCCAAAGGGGGAAGGGCCCTCCCAAGGTCACAGTCCAGGACGTGACTGGCCACACCCACCACTCCAAACCCCAGCGAGCCGCCCTCTACCACTGCTGGGGGGCTCTGAATTTATCTAAGAGGCCTGAAGGGACCCTCCTCTATGGCCCAAGTTTGTTCTAAGGGTAAGGCCAGTTGTTCTGGCCACTCTAGTTTGCCCTCAGCATTTCTCGGCCCCTGGAGGCACAGCCCCAACCCCTGCCCTTCAGCCTGGGGAACCGGGAACAGATACAACTGACCTGGGGCTCCGGGCCAGAGCAGACCCCAGCCCAGCCTCCCTGCCAAGGCCACAGTTGTCTCCCCAGCCTGGGAGAGTGAGCAAACACATCAGCATCACAGTCTTGGAACCCTCCCCGCCCTGGGAGAAGGACACAGAAAGGAGGGAAATGGGAGGGGGTGGCCCCCAGGCCCAGCCAGCCCACCCGTCCACCCCACTGCCTGGCACAAGGGCATGCAGAGGGAGGCGCCCACTCCCAGGCACCCTGGCGGCTGGCCGTGGGCTCCCTCCCCCGCTGACCTTCAGAGAGATCCACTCCTTCCACCCGCCCCCTCAGCAGCCCCTGCGCCCACGAGCTGGTGCTACAGTAACTTTTGGGTGAAGGACTTCAGAACAAAGGCTCTGTGCCCATGCCCCCTGGCAGAGCTCCCAGTAGCAGGGCTGCCTGGCCGTGCCACCCGCCTTCCCATCCAATGCAGGTGGGAACTTCTGCCCTGAGCTGAGCTCGGTGGACTTTGCAGCCAGAGGCTGTGCACTCATCCAAAGGCCACCTACAGCTGGTCTGGGCTGGCCTCCCCCAGACCCCAGGCCCTCCTGGCTCTGACCTCCTGCTCAGGCACCTCCTGGCATCTCCATCTCCATAAAAACCCCCAGGACGCACAGGGTTCCTGAGAGGAGTGCAGTGACCCTGAGCCTGAGCTCCACCCCACCCAGGACAGAGTCCAAAGGCCAGGCCAGTGAGGGGTGGTGGGTGGGCAGGCAAGCCTTCTTAATCCCTGCCTCCAAAGCCTGGGGAGCCACTTCCCCACCTCAGCCTTGGGCACAGAAGGTCCTGTAGCCAGGGGTCTGGATAGGAGGGGCAAGAAGACCACGCCTGGAGTCTCCCCAGTCCAGGGCTCCAAGGCTAAGTGCATCCTCTGGGATGCTCTCCAAGTTCCCCAACAGAATCTCAAGGCCACTGTCTGAGGTGCCCTGAAGCTACTGGCCCTTTGGTGCAAAGAGGTCCAGCCCTGTGTCTGAAGAAGAGGAGGAAATGCCTGATCCTGTGTCGGGGGCTGGGCACTGAGGCTTCCAGAACTACTCCCAACTCCTCCGTATCTCTGACAACCCTCCCCCCAGGCTTCTCTACCAGACTCCATGCACCGTTCTAGGGCAATACCCTGGCTCTCTGCCCACAAAGAGGGATGGGGGCCCTCCCTCACCCATCAGGGCCACCCCAGGCCCCGGGTGGGGAGGGGTAACAAAGAAGGAGAAACAGAGTCTGAGGTGGTGGCTATAGGGATACCGGCCTGGCTTCCAGAGAGGACTCTGTTAGGTAGGGCAAGACTTTCCGGACTTTCTCCCTGGCAACCCCACCCCTCTTGGCCCCAGACCACCATGGCAGCCGGGGCACACAGCTGGAGTGCAGCAATGGCCACGAGGAGCCCCTTCCCAGCACATCTGGTCGGACCTCCCAGAGAAGGGGTGGACCACCAGCCCCAATGGAAAGAGTGACGCTCTAGTTTCCTGCCAGCCAGGCCCCAGCACACCTGGGCCCCACTTCCCGCGAGTACATCCTAACCAGGCCGGGCCTCGTCCAGCAGCCTGCTCTCCAGCCAGGTCCCTGACTGTAGCGGGGGCTGCATAAGGCAGTGTGAGTGGCCCATGGCAGCCCCCACCCTGGCCAGACTGGGTCCAGCAGGCTGGCCATTCTCTCCAGGACCAACATGTGCCCCTGAGTATTCTCCTCTCGTCCCTCCAGCTAGACTCCACCTCCTGAGGTGAGGACCAAGTTTCCGCTTCTACATTTGTACCTAACTCAAGGCGTTCTATTTAGCTCAGTAAACCTAAGCTTATGGAACATCAATTAGCAAGATTTGGGGGAAGGACCCTTTTGTCCCCCCATTTACCATAGGACCCATCCACATGCTACATAGCAAGCACATAACCAGTACACACATACAGAGGGACCCTGCATCGGGTTTCCAAGCCTTGGTCAGGATGAACTGCTTTCTGGCTGCTCCTCATCCCTAAGGAGCTAGAGGGCAAGGGTGCCTGGAAGAGGGAGACCATCACTGCCTCATCTGTGGTCCTCAGTTTCTGCCACCACCCCGGCCCTACCCCTGTCCTTCCTTCCTCCCCTCCTCCCAAATGGACAATGTACACCAAAATCTTTGGGCTTTCTAGGCAGACCCTCCCCACCTGGAGGCCCAAGGCCACTTCACCAAGTCAAACAGAGGGTAGGTGGAACGGCAAGGCAACAGCCCCAACCAAAAGCCCTCTGCACTCTGCCTCCACCAAGTCTTCTTCTTCCTCCCAGTGCCCCCCTCCCCATCCCCAGTCCCCAGCTTCTGGCAACAGCCCCTTCTGTCAGAAGGGGACAATAACTGCTTTCTTGTCAAAGCCTCTATAAGGACAAAATGAGGAAGGAGTCATATTCTTTGGAGCTGGGCTTCTGAGTCTCAGGCTCCTCACTCTTTGGATTGGGCTTTTGGTGGAGTCACTAAGGAAAAAAGAAGTGCACGACACATTTGAGAAGCCCCCATTCCTGAGCCTAGAGCCCCCACCCAGCCACTCCCCAGAACCCCACCCCATCTGCTCCTGTGGCGGGGCGCGTTAGCTGCTTCCTGCTCCCTTAGCTGCTTCCTGCTCCCGTGAGGCAGATGGGGGAGACGGCTTTAAGAGCCCCCTTCTAGACCCCGAAATATATGCTTTATTGGGGGAAGTGGGTTAGTCTCTGGTTTTTCCTCCTTTTGTCTGCTACGGAAAAATTACTCTTCGCAGGCAGTTCAGAAGACATCAAATACTGTAAGATAAATTCCTACGTTCACCAAGACCACCTCACACACAGATTTCCGGTGGAGGGGGCTGCCCACCACTGCCCCTACCCTTTTCCCGGACTCGGCCACTCCTCCTGGAGATCAGAGGCTGCCTCTCTCTTTCCTTTAGGTTTCAAACCTGGGTGAGTCCTCTGACCCAATGGAAAAAGGGAGGGAGGGGATGTCGTGCAGCACCTCCTCTGGCCGCTTGAAGCCTGCAGGCCGGCGCCCCGCCCGCCGGCGGCTCAGCTTTCGGGTTATTGCAGTTCAAACAGCACGTGCCGCCCGCGCTCGGAGCTGCGGCGGCAGCGGCGGCGGCGCAGCCCTGGGAGGGGGCGGGGAGGCTCGCTCCGTGCGCGCTGGCTCGCCTCCTCCGCGCCTCTTCCAGGCGCTCGGGAAATCCACAGGATAAACACCCACTTTCTCTTCCTCTTTATGGGAGGGGGTAGGTGCGCTTTGATCTCCCGCCGCGCCTGGGCTGTTCTCCCACCCCTCGCCCTTCCCCCACCATCCAGATCCGTGCGCACAGTGGCCCATATTTCACCTCACCCCTCCCAGGCAAGGCCCTGCAAACGCTGCCCACAAGGTGCCCCCTGCCCGCCCGCGCCTGGCCGCGTCGCCATTAAAGCAACCTGTGGCAGGAAAGCTAGGTTTGATTTTAGAATCATCCGTCTCTAGTCCTCGGAATTCCCGGGGGAAACACGACGAAAAGGGGAGCGCGGACCACTGACCGCCCTATTCTCTTTCCAGTTTTGTGGAGCACGGCGACTGGACGCCCCAGTCCCCAGACGTTTAAACGCTCTATCCAAACCACCCCCCTAAAAAGCCACCTTTTGGGCCTGGTAGTGCGCACGGCGCAGTGGGCCAGCAAGAAGGCAGACCCGGAGGCCTGTGCAGGCCCTTGATGCAAAGAATTGCGGAGATCCTCCAGCATGCTGTGCAAATGGGGGCCCAGATTCGGGTGGGAACGTTCCCAGGGCTCCACGAACTCCTTACCCCGAGGGGGTGCACGGAAGAAGAGGGTCAGAGCACGGTTTCGGGGCTCTTAGCCCAGAGCTCTTACCTTGCGCTTGTTGCGGTGGATATCACCGATGGAGTTGGCCACCGTGTTCGGGCCCAACAGCATGCGTGTGCTGCGCGGCCACTCGGTGCTCACGAGGTGGTGCTCGCCCATGAGGATCTTGCGCACGTTCTCCGCGCCCGTCACGCGGATCAGCGGCCGCCCCAGCAAGTGCGTCTTGAACACGTTGCCATACTTCTCCCTCCGCGACGACTGGAAGCCGGAGCCCTGCGGGAGCCACGCCAGAGACCTCTCTCAGGGCGCACATCTACAGATGGGACGTCCCGGAGGCCCAGCCGCGGGGGCCCGCGGCGAAAGGGCGGAGGACCCCTCCCGGGGCTGCAGTCCCCTGCCCCCTCAACACACACACAAACACGCACGTAGGTTTTATTTTTCATCGCATGCACAAGAACTGAGAAGTAGGGCCTAGAGGATAATAAATAATGCAAGAAGGCGGGAGGCCCAGGGGCACCCCGCGGGAGGCTGTTTTTTAGAAATGACTTGCGGGAGGGAAAAGGTATCCCGGACGGCGGGACCGAAGCTAGAGCCTCCGCCCCCCCCTCCCCCGCCTCGCGCTCCGGAGCCTCTCGGAATAAATATTTCCAGGCTCCCGGCCACGGGCTGGCGAGACCCCGCGGGGTGGCCGCAGGCCAAAGATTATTTATAGCGTTGAGCGGTCCGTGCCCGGAGGCAGTCACTACAGCTGGGGGCTGGGGTTTCCTCCGTTCTCAGGAGTGGGCCGCGAAGGGACCCGGCGGCCCTCTGAGGGCTCTGCGGGGTAGGGTCACGGGCCGAGAGCCGCGATTTTCCTAATGCAGTTTGCCCTGGAAATTACTGAGAAGGACTTTCGCCGCCGCCCTGGAGTTTGGAACTGGAGCGCGGAGGAAGGCGCTCCCCGCGGGGCGGGGCGGGGCCGGGCGGGGCGGCAGTCACAGGTAACCGGATCCCCGGCGGCAGCAGCGGCGGCGCGAGCCGGGGATGGCTAGGCCCCGGCGCGGGCCGGGCGCTCCAAGGTGCTGGCTGAGCTGGCCCAGCGCGGGTACCGGAAACCGAGGGGACCTCCGAGGGGCGGGGGCAGGGGCGTCCCGCTCACCTTTGACGTAGGCGATCGCCACCCCACCCCACTTTAACTCTTCTCCTGCCAGGGCAGTGCCGGGTGAGAAGGGGAGGGGCGCCACCTGTCCAGCCGTCCGCCAGCCCGCCAACAGACGTGCGGATGCGGGCTCCAGACCTCCGGGGTCATGCACCCCCAAAGGGACAACTCGGCTTCCCCTTTTCCCGGGTTGGTCCCCCTCCTCACTTTCCTTTCTTCCACGGAAAAGTATTCTCCCGCTAGAGGTGTACACACATCAGCACTGCCGAAAAGTGACTCTGCAGAACCCGGAGCCCTAATCACTTTTCCACATGCGCCTCCGGCCCCGGCGCGCGACAGGGAGCGAGCCCGGAGCGCCCGCGCCTCCAGGAGGGGGGCTGGGCCGCGGGGGACGCCGCCCCGCTCCCAGGTTGGCGGGGCAGGGAGAGCTCCCCCCACCCTGCCGCCGTTCTAGACGGCGTCTACCCCTTTAAGAGAAATCTAGGCGAGGGTGGAGGTGCGACAAAGGGGGGGTGAGGAGCGGGGTTCCCTCCCTCCGTCTGCTATACCCGTCTCCCTCGCTCCGTCTGACTCTCTGTCTCTCCTCTCCTTCTGTTCCTCTGTTTTTCTTTTCTTTCGACACAAAAGTTGCGCTGTGAATTTTCCGAGGTCGCCGCCGCCTCTCTCTCGCCGCCCCCCACCCCGCCTCTGATCTGCCTAACTATAATTAAAGTGCGTTTTTTGTGGCATTAATAAAGAGTTATTTGTCCGCCGTTTCCACGGTCTTCACAAAGAGGACTTTCATAGGGGCGGCCGCTCGGGCCGCGAGTCCAATTTATACAAAAATGTTGTATTTTTAGCCCTGGGCTCTGTTTAGATGGCGCACGGTGGAAACGGAGAGCCCTTGGAGGTCCCCCCGTAAAATCTGATAAATGACTCCGAAAAAATAAAGCTGGGATTCAGAGGGCTCCCATTAACCCCTTCAGCGCTCCTCTACAGGCATCCCCCATTTCCCTCCCACCTCGGAGTCTAGGGCCCCGGGGCAGATGGATGCGGAGGCGGAGGCCTGCTCCCCCTACCCCCACCCCATCTTCTGTGCGGGCTGGACCTGGAGCCCCAGGGGCCCTTGTGGGATTCGGAGAAAAGGTCAGGGGGACCTTGGAGGTGGTAGAGAAAGGTCAGGAAAAAGGGGGAGAGGGGGCGGTGACAGACAGCGGATTCCGCAGATTGGCTCTAACAAGGCAGGACCGATGCCCATGTGAGTTTTTTTCTTCCTAAAATCTCAGCCAAAAGCCTAGACCACCGCTGGAGTTAACCCTTAAGTGTGGGGGCACGGGAGAGGTTCTGGGGATTTCTTTAAGGAGGGGAGGGGCTAGTCCCATTGGACCGTTGCACGAACCACCCCAAAAAGAGATGGGCTGACTCCAGGACTTGGGAAGACTACAGGGCACGGGGATCTCGCGTCCCCCTCCCCGCCCCCGCTTCGCTGTCATTTGGCGCGGGGCGGGTCCGGGCGGGGTGTATGTGTGTGCGCGAACTGCACGCGTCTGTGAATTTCAAGCCAAGCTTTCGCACTTCAAAACCCATAGGTCTCTACGTTCACTTCCCGCCTCACCTCTCCTGTGCCGCGGTTATCTGTTTCAGGACATCCATCCTTCCCCTAATTCCCATCAGCATCCTCCGAACAAACACGCGTGCACACGCGCGCATAACACACCTCCCGCGGTTAACCCAGAGGCATCTCCCCACCAAAAGACAAATCTTGGTGTGTATCAAATTGCAAAAGCGATTGTCTAGCACTTGGGGAGGTTAATTCCAGGTTAATCTCCCCATTATCACTAGCAGTGTGGGGCTGTGCGCGGCTAACAACAAACACATACGAACTCTATGGATCTCACATGCACCAACAGTTTCTCTCCCCTGTTAACACTGTCCCCACCCAATAAGTAAATAGACCCTTTTCCCCGAAAGCCGAGAACCCACGGGTTTCAGGCTTCTCATTTTCCCTTGGTTACCTCCTTCCTTCCGCACCACAAAACACACACACTGTCTCGGACCGTGGACCAGGGCCGTTGTACCTGGCGCAGCCGACGAGGCGGAGGGAACACAGTCCGGGTCTTAAAGGGGCAATTCTGGCTGCCACTGGCCCCCTCCTCCTCTCCCCGACTCAGTTTTCGGGTCCCAGTGACGCTGCCAAAGCCCAGGAAGCCGACGGCAACTGGGGCCTGGAGCGCGAAGGGGAGACGAAAGCGGCTCACGACCGGACGCCCCCTCGGGCTCGCGCCGCGCGGGGAGCCCCTAGGGCGCTCCACGCACCCCTGCCGTGCCGCCCGCGACTGGGGAAAGCTGGGCTTGAGAGGTCCGGGGACCTCTCTTATCAGCCCCCTGAACCTGTGCACCAGGTGCCAACGGGCTCCGAACCACGCCGCAGGCGGGCTGGGGAAGCCCGGGCGGCGCAGGCAGAGAGGAGGGAAGGGGCGGGGCGGGGACCGGTGCCTTCAGGCTCCCGGCGCCCCCTGGCCGGCCCGTGGCTCCATCGGCCCCGCGCTCGCCGCTAGCGGACCCCGGAGAGCAGCGGAGCGAGTGTGCCCTTACCTGTAGCAGCCAGTGGCCGGTCTCTCCGATGAGCGGGAAGCCCATGGAGCCCTTAGGGATGGGCAGCTTGCAGCTCTTGTCGCGGGTGGCAGCCCAGCGCAGCTGCCACAGCTGCTGCGACACGGCCAGCAGCAGCGTCACCGACACCAGGCACGCGGCGAGGGTGGCCAGCGCCGACACCAGCTCCAAGCCCTCAAAGAGCATGTTGGCGGCCGCTCGGGGGATTGGCTGTGCCGGCCGCGGCGGGGGAGGGGAGGGCCGGAGAAGGGACGGAGCGGCGGGGGAGGGGAGGCTGCGGCCGGGGGTCCTGGCACCTCCAGCCGAGACAGAGACCGAGGAAGGGGTCGAAGGAAGGGGAGTGGAGGCTGCGCGGGGAGCGGAGAGAGGGAGAAAAAAAATGCGTAAAAGAAGAGACAGAGGAGACACGAGGCGACTCGGAATGTAACTTTGTTTGTTTGTTTGTTTGTTTGTTCCCTTATAGCGGGCTTAGGGGCTGCTCGAGGGGTGGCGAGAGGAAGCCGTGAATCAAGCCGGTGGGTTAGCTCTCCCCGCAACCATCACACTCGGAAAACTTTGGAAAACTTTGTCCAGCGGGAGCCTCTCTCGTAAGCCCCTTCCCCTGCTCGAAAAAAAGAAGGGGGACAGAGAGCTAGCGGAGAGAAAGTGCGGTCGATTTGTCAAAAGTTTTCCCCTCAAATTCCTAGGTGAAAAACAAAAAGGAAAAAATCCTGAATCCAAAGATTCCAACGAACCCAGAAACTTTGGGGGCGAGGGGGAGGGCTCCCCGGCCGCGGCGAGTGGAGAGGCCCGAGCCCAGCGTCCCTGGGCAGCCCCGGGCGGGCGGCGCGCCCGAGCCCCGAGCCGCCGCTGCACCCCCGAGGCGGCGCGGCGGGCGAGGCGGCGCGGCGGGCGCGGCGGCGGGAGCGCGGGTGCGGAGCCGGCGGAGCGCGGCCGGGACGGGACGCAGCCAGCGACAGAGCCCCGGGCGGGCGCTGAGGCGGCGGCGGCGGCGGCGGCGGCGGCGGGCGGGAGGGGTGAGGCGGGGTGGAGTTGGGGAGGAGGTGAAAACCCGAGCTGGGCTATTGTATCAATTAAGAAAAGGCAGGCCGTCCGGGGACGCAGTCTCTCGGCTCTGGAGTTGCTGCTGGGGGAAGAAGGGGGGAAAAAAGAAAGGAAGGCAAAAGGAATGGAAGAGGGGGAAAAGAAGGAGGCAGGATTTCAGGGCTGGTGGTTTGAAAAGCTTCTCTCAATGTGAATTTGAGTCCAAAGCGACGCGATGCGTGTGTTTATATAGAGGCGGGAGGCTGCGCCGTGGGCGCTCCGCCAGCCCCCCCCACCCCCCCGCAAGCGCTCACAAAGCCGGAGGCGTGGTGAGGGGCCGGCGGCCGGAGCGTGTGAGCGCCCGCCGGCCTCCCGCCCCGCCCCGGCCGCCCGCCGCCCGCCGCCCGCGCGGGACCCACTTGTAGCCGCCGCAGGATCAAACTCAGTTCACCTCTCGCCTCCTCTTCCTTCTCGCCGGCGTCTCGCTGAGCCCGGCACCTACAGACGGACGAGATGAGACACACACACGCGCGCGCGCACACACACACACACACACACACACACACACACGGTGCGCGCTCGCACGGTGCCCGCTTGGCTGCTAGGCTATTTCCCTCCCTCTTTTCCTCCCTCCCGGGTCCCGGCCCCCTCCTCCCGCCCCAGGCAGTCCCGCGTGGGCCGTCGCCCCAGCGGCTGAGGTCTCGGCCGGACTGCCCCTCTACTGAGGGGCTCCAGAAGCCCCTGAACCTGTGCTTAGGGTCCCGAGCTCCTATCCCGCGGAACCGCTCCGGCTCCTATCTCATGGGACCCCTCAACCCTCCCATTTGCTGCTCCCAATTCCCCCTAGGTGAGGTCCCCCATCCTCAATCCGTACATCCCCAAACCTTGGATGCAAGGTCTCTCCTCCCTTCCATATGTCTCTTACCCCACAAGACCCCGATGTTCCCCTCTCCCTGTCCGCGTCCCGGGCCGCTGACCCTGAAGCCCCTCCTCTCGGACGCTCGAGACCCCCTCACTTTGTAGTTCCCTCTGCCCCCTGCAGCATCCGAGGAACCTCGATGCTGATCCCGGTGGGTGTCCCGCGCCGAGGACAAATGCGGCGGCCCCGGCACCCGGAGGCGGGAGGAATCGGGTACAAACGTTCATTGATACAAATGAGTAAATAAGCATGCCCGGTGAGCGGGGCCACCTTCTCCGAGCCGGCCGCAGAGGGCCCGGCGCGCGTGCCTGTGCGAGGTGTGCGTGTGGCCCTGGGCCACACCTGTGTGTGCGCGCGTGTGTGTCCCTGGGTCGGCCCGACGTCTGTGGAGCTGTGTGGTGTGTCTGCGGGTTTGCGTGTTCTCTCTGGAGCTGTATGTGTGTCTGTGCATCGTGCATCCGTCTGTCATCTGGCCTCTCCTCCTGCGTGTCTGTGATCCATGGAGGTGTGCATGCCAACCCCGACATCGTCTAGCTGGTGCCGGGCTCGCCCTCTCCCGTGCGTCCTGTTTCCCCCAGCCCCCTGTCTCTGCCGTTCACTCTAGCCTTCCCAGAGCAGAAGACTTGATATCCCCCCTTCGGTTTAGGATAGTGTGTGTGTAAAAGAAACTAGACTCCCCTTTTAACACCTCCCCTGCACCCAATATGGGTTCTATTTTAGAGTTCACTAGAAGAAAATGTGTGTGAGCGTCTAAGGTGCGAGCATATGTGCTGTCCCTCCCTGTGTGAGCGCCTCCGAGTTTGCTGTGGCGGGCGGAGATTTAAAAGCTGGTCTCGCGCTGCTAGCGCTGGGTCATCTCTATTCTCACTCTCTGCCCTGGAACCCCACCTAGTGGACAGTTGTAGTACTACGGATTCAGGGGGAAGCAATTCCCGCTCCCCCTTCCCTCAAGCTCCTTTCATAGAGGGAGATCAGCCCCTCTTGTAGATTCCCAAAGGGCTCCACTCCAGCCCCAGAGCCCTCAGACTTCCCCTCCAGGCGGCTTGGGGCCCAAACATTCACAAAGTCCCCGTCAGGACCACTGTGGCCCAAGAAATAGAGAGCTGGGGCACATCCTCACAACAGGGACATTTCACAGGACAGTCAACTCTGGACTGGGCACCAGGAGTGGTGAGGCCAATGCCACCTCACTCTCCATCTGGGGTGAAGCTGAACAAGAATGGGGCTGGGGGAGACTGTTGAGGCCTTGCTGTTTTGAAGAGCCCTAAGAATCTAGCCTGACCCCAGGACACAGCGCTGGCCCCGCCCGAGGTGGTGAAATGGGCAAGATGACTCTGGGGAACCCACCCGTGGAGACATCCATCTTTGAAAGGATGGACACAGCCTTATAGAGATGCAAATAGATGCACAGGCAGATACCGAGCACACACACGCACACAGGCAGGCACATACACCTAGAGAATCATTGTCAACAAATTCACACAACACCCGCCTCCCAGCCACCAACCTCAGGAGTCCCCAGGAGGAGTCTGCTGTCAGGATCACAGCCCCAGAATCTCCCGGAACTCACTGTCTTCCCTTCCCCCACCCTACCTCCCCAGGACAGCTTTTGTGCACTTTCATCCTCTTCTCCTGTCCAGGTATAGAGCGAGAGTTGAGAGGGGCATGGGGGAGTCATTCTGAGTCCTTATTGCCCAGCCACCAAGTGGGGTCCTGGGGATGTCCACAGGGACAGCACAGCCCCACACAATAGTTGCTGGGTTTCCTAATTGGAACCATCTCTCTGCTCCGATCCCAAAGACTTCTTAGGGAGAACGAGAAGGAAAGCCGCGGTGTTATAATTCTCTAAGACTTGCCAGAGAATCTGGGGAGAGGAGGCAGGCTGGGGCTGTGGAGCAGCTTGTTAAGAGGGGGCCTAGGACAGAGAAGGGTCAGCAACCATCTTCGCCAGTCAGACTCCATCAGAGGACATCCTTTCATCCGCCTCAGATGGACTTCTGACCCTGGCCCTAGACTGAGCCCTGATCCAGACCTCAGTCTGACCCATAACCCTGACCTAACACAGACCCCTGAACCTAATCCCAGACTAACCCTTAACCCTGGCCACAGATTGTCCCTGCCCCTGACCCCGGACTGAACCCCAGTCCCCTCAAGCATCACCCAACCCCACCTTCGGCCAGGGAAGTGTGGCTGGCCCCTTGTGGACTGGCCCAAAGGTAAGGCACAGCTCACCCCATGAGGCTCTGGGAGCAGGAGTGGGCTGTAGGACAGAATTTCTCAATCTGGCCTGCAAGTGATTGTCCATTCCCCGGTGAGCGTCCCTCTCCCTCTGAGCGGCTGCAGCTAATATCACAGGGACTTCTGGACACCCCCCATGGACAGCCCTTTTCCATGGGCCCAGGGCACACCCTGGGGCTTCACCTGTTGCCTATAGTTCTCTAAAGCCTTGGCTCACGTCCCTGTGGCCCTCCAGGCACCTTGAAATCAGTCAGAACAGCCTGGGGGATCAGTCATGGGGATGCTGGTTCAAGTGGAGTTCTGCCTGGATGAACTCTGCAATGCTTGGCAGAGGGGCTGGGGGCACATGGTGGGCTGGCTTCAGCACTCTGGGAATATGCAGACAATGGGCAAGGCACGGCCTCTGCGCCCTCTTCCCGGGGGCAGAGAAAACATCCCTCCACAGGGGCAAGTCTGCCTCGAGTCCTGCTCCTTCCCAAGCCATGAAGCTCCCCAGGATGTCTCGGCCTTTTGATGCCCGATAGAATAAAGACATTGCACCTTCCAAATCCCTTATACGTGTGCAGACCTGTAAAGCCAACACATCTCTTCTCCAGCTACTATTTTATTTCATCTCCACACAGCCCCGTGAGATGACACTATTTTTAGATGTTAGATTTACACGTTGCTTTCGGTACTGATGAGAAAACTGAGACCCAGAGTTCCCCCTCCCCACCCCAGTGTTTTGTCCTACTCCTTCTCCCCCCAACAAGCACAGCCCCCTGAGACTCGAGATCCTGCCCCACACGGCAGCTCCTGCGTTTAATGCCCGTGCTTCTGATCACTAAAGCTGACCACAGAGAGCAGTCAATTTTACACTCAACTTTGCATAGTTTTGGCCCTGAATTTTTTTAAATTTATGCTTATTTACTTTCTTTTCCCTAAATCTACCTCTGCTTCCTCCAACTAGAGCCAAATGGAAAGGGAAAAGAAGCCCAGGATAAAGGTGGCGGTGGCTGGTATCCAGAGAACAGAGACGGGGAGGTGGTGGGCAGGAAGCGGGGCTGGTATTCGGGGGTCTCCAGAGTGTGTGCAGGGTCTCCCTGGCCTCCCCTCTGGACCCCAGTAGCCTCACCTGAGGGATAAAGCTCAGACTCTCACTCGAGAGTCCTCTCTGCTTTTAGCCCTGTCCTGTCTTGCCAGCACCGAGGAGCCCTTGGAAATCAGCTCTCCGGTCCTCCTCATCCTCCTCGGGGCCTCAGGCTGGTCCCCATTTCATTCTAAGCTCTCTCAGGACGTGCCTGCCAGTGACAGGGCCCCTTGCCTGAAAATTCCAAGTCCAATGAGAAAGCGACATTGTGTTTTCTTCTGAGGAGCTGTGGAGGAGAGGGCCGCTCTGGGACACCAGCTCAGTCGTGTTCCTCCCCCCTCTCTAGAAGTGGAGCAGAAAGTGCTCCCCCAGCGCATTGGCAGGGCCCCTTGTGCCCTGACTCCCAGCTCATGGCCCCAGACATTCATCCCGAGGCCTGTGTGCCTACCTTCTCCCACCCCATGCCCTCCCTCCAGCACGGCCACTGCAAGGCCGGCAGTGCCCCTCCAATGCCCGATCCTCAAGGACAGCTTAGAGGACGCTCCCTGACTGTGCCCTGGCTCTTCTGTGGCCCAGGCTGGTGGGAGGTGGGGACCGACCCCGGCTCAGCTTGGAAATCACCACAGGGTCATGGATGCTGCATTTCTAGAGCCCGCACGGGCTAAACTCCCTTCCACCCTCCACCCTGCAGCTTCGGGGGCTCTGAGGCTGTGGTTTAGAACATTCACTGACCCCTTCAAAACCACCGCCTGCCAGAGTCCCACCCGGCCCACCCACCTCTTTGGAGCCGCCATCCTGCTATTTGTGATGCTGCTGAAGCAGAGCTGGATTCTGGATTCTAGTTATTTATTTCTTACAGTTCCTTTCTTCTTCTTCTTCTTGGTCCCTTAGTGTGACTTGCTTCCACCCCACTCCCAGGTATCCTCTCATCCTTGGCTCTTTAGATTTCTTTTTAGTTTTGTTTCACAGATAACAACCCCTGTCCAAGTGTCTCTACCTAGCAGTGCCCAATGCAGGCACAGCCTGGCTCCTCACTCCCAGCTGCTCCGAGAGAGCCCCTCACCCACCCGCTTGCAGCCCTGGGAAGGGGGTGGCCCTTGGGAAAGAACTATGCTGCTTTCTCCTTTGCCTGAACATGGAACAAGCCCACCCCATACCTTGTCTCAGAAACCTCAGCTTCAGAGACTTGCCCCGGAAGCAATTTTTTAAAAGAAATGGAAATACTCCCATCCTCCTCTGTCAAAGCCCCCCTACCTAGTCCTCTTCCTTCCACCCCACACCTAACCCAGAGGAAAGCAACCAAAAAAGGGACTTGCCGATGGAGAGAACGGGTAGGTACGAGGAACGCAGCTGACAGCTGTTTCCAAATCGGCACTGCCTGGAAGAGAGGAGCCTGCCCGGTGGCGATGGGACACCGGCAGTGCCCCAAGCTGGCTGTGGCTGGCAGGGACACTGCCGCAGAGATGGCGTTCCCTCAGGCCCGAGGAGCCAAGAGCCCTTTATAGCCTGAAACCTGCCCTGGCACCGCCCACTGGGCGGTTGCAACCAGGCCTGCAACTAGGGGAGTCGCTAGGAGCTGGGAGGGCATCCGCCCCAGGACCCCAGGGCCAGGCCCCCAGCACAAGAAGCTGGGAGTCGACCTCTTCCCATCCCAGGCAACTCTATATCCTGGTATGTGCATGAGACTCTGTGTGTGTTTGTGTGTGTATGTGTGCGCGCGCGCGCGTGCGCTCGTGCTGAAACGTTCATTCAAAGACCTCAGATCTCTTTCCCTCATCCTCTTTCTCTGGCAGTAACAGTTTTTGAAAGGATGGGGAGAGCAGTGTGTTTCTGCTCAGTTTATCAAATTACAGTCAGTGACAAAGGACTGAAGTGCATTTTCTTGAAGGCTTGACAATTGGGATCCAGGAAGAGAAAAGAAAGGCATGACAGAGAACCCAGGGCTTTTGTGGAAGGTAAAACAGTGATGCAGAAGGCGGGGACGTGGCTGAGTGGCTCAAAGTGTTTTTGCCTTCATGTTGTTTGGTGTTAAAAACTGCTTCCCCCACCCTCAACCTCAGCTACAAAAATCCCACGGATACCAGAAATTGCAAGATTGTTGATTTTTAAAAAGGAACACTGTTCATTTTCACATGGGCTGAGTCAGACAAGCTGGAGCACAGCTTCCTTCCTCCAGCGCTCCCTGACCCAGCCCCCGTGCCAGGGAAGGCTTCTCAAAGAGGTCGCTCGCAGAGGTAGTGTCCTGGGTAGCCCCTATCTCGGCCTGTTTTCCCAGCTTCTCTTTAGGAGTCTGGCTGGGAGAGGGACGGGGCGGGCTTTTCCCTGCCAATCAAACTTCTGTCCTGTGCCTGAACTCTGAGGATTGCTAGGTGGAGAAGGATGGACTGTCAGGGCAGTTTGGGGCCTGAAGCAGAGTACATGGGGGAATTGGACCGTTTGTCCCAAAAGGTTGCCATTATTTTGGGGCAGAGGGGAGGGCAGCAACCCCAGTCACCAGCCTCAGGTGCAGAAGGACAAGCCTGGGAGGAAAAATATTCCCTCATCCAGAGCTTGGAGACAGAGCCTGAAACAAGTCCGCCCCTACCCTGCCTTCCAATTTCCAGCTGGCTTTTGTCCAGAAGCCACCCAGCAGGCAGGCAAGCTAACTGACCGACAGCCTTGCTCAGAGTGTTGGGAGAGCAGAGCTAACCTGAGAAGCTAGTTGGCAGAGCTCTCCACTCCCGAGTCCAAATCACTGCCTCTTGCTTGAAGCCGTGGCTCCTGCTGACTCTCTCGGAAGAAGGAGATGGAGAGGCAGAGCAGGCAGGCTGTGTGGCTGCCCACCTGAACATCCCCACCTCACTTCTCGCACCTACACCACCACCATCCCACCACAGCTCCAGGCTAACATAGGTTCCCGATGCCGCAGCTTTAATTAGTTTTCTCCCCAGATACTGATGTGGTGGTCAAAGATAAGAGGAACAATTTCTAGTAAGATGCCCCTAGTCTGACTGTTCTGGTGGCCAAGACTGTTCTAGCATGCACCTGTGATCCCTCCAGGACTTCACCTGGTCCCCACTGCCCGAGCCCGACCACTTTGGAAGTACCAAGAGGTTCTTGGGAGGACTGTAGCCCTTTAACACATTCTTTCCATCAGCATCCCCATCAAAGCTCTATGCTTCCTCTTCAAACCATGCTTCAACACAAGCCCCCTGGCCTCCCACTCCCTGCAACTGGATTACCACCCTGAAATCTCTTCTCTATGGAAAACCTGGAGCACCTCTGACCCTCTCTTTTAGTCCCCCCCCCATTGGTTTCATTCCTTCCTCACCGTCCTAAGTCCATTCATCTTGCATACTTGCAAACAGGCAGAGTGGCTTAGTGGCTAAGAACAAGTAGACCCAGGCCCCAAATCTGCTCCACCCTTACCAGCTGGAGTACTCTGCTCTCCTGTCTGAGCCTCAGGGGCTTCCCGAGCGTGGTGCCTGGTTAGAAGGGAGTGAGAGTTGAGGCCGGCAGACCTATGAGGAGACTGGTGATCACCCGGGTAATAATAATAACAGTGGTAACAATAATGCAGTCATAATGGCTAACACTTACTTAGCACGTTCTATGTGCCTGGCACTTTTTAAAGTGTTTCACATGTATTATTTCCTTCAATCTTCACAGCAAACTCAGGAGGTAGATACCACTATCCCCACTTTACAGAGGAAGAATCTGAGGTACCAGGTGGTTCGACAACTTGCCCAAGTGAATCCCTCTGCCCTTTGGGGGTTAGATTTACTCTCCTTTAGAATTTGAACCCAGGGCCTCTGGATTAGAGTCTGAGCTGTTAGCCGGGGTACTAAGGACTAAACCAAGCTAGTAGCAGTGATGATGCAGAAAAGTGGACATTTTAGAAGTATTTAGAGTTCCAATCAAAAAGTGGACAGATTTGGCAACTGATCAGGTGTGGCGGGATGAGAGAGAGGGGTGGATTTCAGGTTGGGTAATTGGGTGCTTGTGGTATTATCTACTGAGCTAGAGAATTCAGGAGAAGGGTGAGGCTTGGGGGACAAGGCGATGAGTTTGATTTTGCCCTGGAATGTTCCAGGTGATTAAGGGATCTTCAAATGGAGCTCTCCAGTGGGCTGTTGGATATAGAAGAGAGATCTAGCCTGGAGCTGCATTCAGATGCTAATGGAAGACATGGGAGCAGAGAAGCCTACACAGAAAGAGAAGTGGATAGAGCCCCAAGGAACACCAACATTTAGCCACAATTAGAGGAAAAGGAGTCTGGGAAAGAGGGACCTCTTTAGTTTGCCCCAAACACACATCCTAGTTAACCTCGCTTGAGACTGATTATCCTGTTTGTTTGTTTCCCCTCAGCACTTAGGATCTCAGGGTTATCAAGGAACTCCACTTAGCAGTTTTATCCCTTCTCAACGCAGACACACACATACACACTCACACACAGGCACACGCACATGTGCACAGAGAGCTTCCTGACCTATGGACTCCCATTAGTAGGATTCTTTATCCAACTGCCTGTCTAGGAGTTCATTTTGGCATCTTATAATTGTACATAAAACCATCTATTTCACTGAGACATTTCACCACATCAGACAGGGACATAAACACTTTTAGGGGCACCTCCTAAGTGGGTATGGGTCTTGCCTGCCCCCAGACTGACTCCATCCAGCCTGCATGTCTTTCATCGGCTAGAGCTCCCCCACTGCACTATGTCCTCCATCAGACTGTGGGTTCCTGGAGCACACAACCTCACTCTGTAGCCTTCTGCTCTGTGCTCAGGGCTGAGATGGGAAGGGGATCTCTGTGGGAGCGGGGAGTGTGAGGACCCAGTGAGGTCAGAAGGACCAAAACCTAACAGATGGAGTAGTTGTACAGAAACCCCATGTGGGAATGGAGGGGGAGAAAGCATGGGAAGAAAACCAGGCAATGAAAAGAGAGGGATGGAATCCCTTCCTGTGTGCTCTTCTGACCCACTGCGGGAGAGCCCTGTGCTGGAGGAGCAAGCAGGGGTGCAGAGTTGGCCCGGAGGGGCCTGGGCCTGGGGGAAGGCAGGAGAGAAGGGTGGGAGACAGGAGAGGGAAGGGAGAGGGGGGAGGTGCTTAGGTAAGGTCTCTACATGAAAGGTTGTTATTAAAGCACCAGCTCAGACAGCCTGGGCGAGGCATGCCCTCTGAGGAGAGACAAGGCATTGGCTACAGGGACAAGTGGCAACTGTGGGGAAGACACCTGGTGCAGCCACCACATGAAGAGCAAATGAGCAGGGGTAAGTTTTCAGTGCTTCCTCTACTGGGCAGGCATCGTATCCTCATAGACGCTCCACTGCACACACACATGCTCACGGAGATTCACACGTTCTTCCCCCACACTACACGTCCCAGCCCCCTCCCCATCGCCACAAGCTGGTGCAGGGGCTGAGCTTCATGGCCTTGGAGCCTCTTGCCTGGCAGGAGAAGGGCCACCCACCATTCTCAGTAGCCACATGAGCAGTGACGGGCTTGGCCTGCAGTGTGAGGAACACCTCACAAGAGCCTGGGTGGAGTGAGGAAGGCCTGCTGGAGATGAGAATGGGGGTAGGGTTGGGGTGGGCTTCCTAGAGAAGTCCACACTAACATAAAAAGGACCCTGCCTGGCTCTCTGCCTTGGCCCCAGATATGGACTTGCAGTTCTGCCCAACCCCTGAACTCCCTCCACCAGGACCCAGCTCAGATGGGGCCACGGTCAGTTTGGGGGAAGCAAGATTAACCATTGTGCAGGGGCAGCCCCATGCTCAGAGCACCCATCACTGACCCTGAGGGCTCTATGTTACAAGGATTTCTTCCACCCTCCCTCCTATCCCTGTGACCCTGACTGGTCCCTCTCAGCACCCCCAGGGCAGCACTTGGGTATGGAGCAACTGTGGAGAGAGGGGACACCCTGTCCACAGTTTGAGGATTGTCTGGAAAGGAGACATTTGAGCCAGAGGCCCCTCCCAGCCTACCCCACGACCAGCCAACTCAACTCAGGCCAACTTAGGCCAGTGAGCACGAGTCAGTGAGTCATCTCTGCCATTCTCCAGCTCTATAGTCTTGGCCAAATCACTTCACCTCTCTGAGGCTCAATTTCCTTATAAAAATGGGGAGACTAAGTCTTGCCTTACTGGGCAATTGGTGGTTGTGAGGATTTAAAATCAGATAACCCATGTAACACACGTTACGCGGCGGCGGGCTCACAGCAGGGACAGGTTCCAGGTGAAGCTCAGGGAGCTGAGGCGCGGGGTCGCGCGCCTGTACAGGCTCCTCTTGAAGCTCTGCGAGTGGCCCGAGCAATTCATCTTTTGCATTATTTTCTTAAAGAGCATCCCCGAAATCATACAAGCTTCAGGTTTCACAAATCCTGGGACCTGCAATGTAATTTTTTCCCTTCTCATTCCACCCCATTTCAATCCTCTCAGAGTCTCTTCCATGCACAGAAGGAGAATTGCCCAGTCTGTCAGGGCAGGGCTAAAATGAGCCCTAGGCAAGGTCTCATCCCAGATGGAAGGCCTGGGCGGGATCCCCTTCCCTGAGAACGTTGCCCCAGGACTGGTCTCATCCCCATCCTCCACTCACAGCAGTTAACCCAACCCGGGGGCCCTGTTAAATGAATTCCCTGGATTCTCAGAAGTTGTAGCTGACTCTGGGCACTGTGCCCCAGTACTGGCAGGGGCTTTGCTCAAAAAATTATGAACTACTAGAGAATCTAGTTTTAGGGCTATGCTAGGCAACACAGGGGCTCAGGAATGGGCCTTCAGGAAAACAAAAGCAACTTGGCTGGCTTCTCCATTAGCACCCGTTTCCCTAAGGAGACTTGGAGGGAGTGGGGACACAGGGCTCCCTCCTCAGTGTCTGGGAGATGGATGGGGCTGATTTTTTCCACGATTCCTCCCCATAAATCTGATTTGGCCCCTCATCTGTCTAGGCCAGTCTCCATGGAGGTGTGTGGTAGTGATGAATGGGCTGCCTGACTAATGTGACTGGGGTGGCAGGGACTTGGGGAGGGGCTCTGCTCTGATGGATGGTCCTCATGTGGGCATATTGCATTAGACACCCATAATGCAATCAGCAGGGCCATTACGATACCAATTTGTTGCTCCTCCTCACCAGGGTGGGGCAGTGGAGCTGGAAGATTAAGGAGGATGTCAAGACTTTGGAGACACCTGGGGGAATTTCAGGAGGGGGCAAGATTTCCGTGTTGTGGGCTATTACTAAGGCAAGTAATATGGAGCCAAAGAAAGCGCAAGCTGCAAAGGGAACTGGGAAACTGAGGCCCAGAGAGAAGGTGTGACCTGTCCAATATCACTTCTGGAACCAGAGGGAAGGGCTGGAATTAGCACTTGAGTCTCCTGCTTTGTGAACCAGGCTTTGTGTACCAGGATGGAGGAGGGCGTGGGATTAGGAGAAGAGAGACGTCGTCACTCTGGTTTCTGTGTTGCTCCTCAAGAGATCTACTGAAATGAGTGAAGCCAAAGACTCCTTCTAATGAAAAAGGAGGTGGTCCACTGTAGGGTCCTACACTGGCCCTAGATGGCAACCACTCCAGACCACTCAGGGTTTTGCTCACCTACCGATATTAGATCTGATCTCTGTGTCTTTCTCCCGTAATTTTAAAGTAGTTCCCTAAACATTACACTGTATCTAGTCTTTCCTTATCCTCTAGGTCACCAGAAGGGATCTTGAAGACAAAATGTTCTTTCCTGCCTAAAAGCTGTCAGCAGCTCCCTGTTGCCCTCAGGATCAGGGCCCAGGCCTCTCTCCCAGCCTCAGCTCTGGGGATCCCTCCAACTCACCCAGCCTTTTCTGTAGCAAAAGCATACCATGCACTTTTATACTTCTCAGTCCTTTATGTGGATCTTAGAGGCAGGAAAATGACCTCTGCACTCTTCAGCCCCTGGGTATTTCAGTTAGTGCGGGCTTCACTCTTACTTCCCTTTCCTCTTTGACCCCCAGCCCTACTCTTGATCCCCCACTTTCACCTCCAGACTCACAATCCGTTGTGTTGGTATATGCTCCTGGTGATGCGTATATATCTATGTCTATCTATATCTATATCTATATCTATATCTATATCTATATCTATATCTATATCTATATCTATCTTCAAAAATAGTGCTATCTTATGTAGGCATGTTTTTCTTTTGGTGAGAAAGATTGTCGCTGAGCTAACATCTGTGCCCATCTTCCTCTATTTTGTATGTGGGACGCCACCACAGCATAGCTTGTTGAACAGTGCATAGGTCTGTGCCTGGGATCCAAACCCACGAACCCTGGGGCCGCCAAAGCAGAGCACACAAAGTTAACCACTACACCACTGGGCTGGCCCCTGTATGTATATATTTTTAACTAACATAAATGATCTTGCACTATAGATCTCATTTGTTTCAGACTTTTTAAAAATTTAACACTGTTTTTGAGATCTATTCATGTTGCGTTATGCACTTCTAGTTTATTACTTCTGATTGCTGCAAAAATATGTCTCTCACATTCTACTCTTGTAATAGACACCTAGATTTCCTCCAACTCCCTATTACTACAAACACTGTGTAGTGAATGTCATTTTCTCTGCGTGTTTAACCAGGAGGGAGCCTGTAGGATCCTAGGGGATATACATACTTGAACTAAGTTCTGCTGTGTGACTCCAGAGAGGCTGCACTAGTCCACTCTTAGCAGCAGTGCACAAAGGTGCCTCGTTCCCCTCATTGTCAACAATACTTCATTATTCCACTTTCTAGTTTTGCCAGCCTGATAGGGCTAAAGTGGCCCAAGCCTTTACGCATACCAGTTACCACTGCTTTGACTATCTTTCTTTTTTATATTCTCTTTAATATCATTCTGCTTTAAATATTCTCCTTTCACTGGATGGTAAACTCCTACTTATCTTTCAAAATCTAATTCAAATATCATATTCTTTGTGGAGTTTTCCAGTTTGTCACCCTTTTGTTGGTGTTCCAGAACCTTCTGAACATACCATCCCAGCACCTATCATATCACTGTAATTCTCTCTCTCTTTCTCATTCACACACCACTCCCTACCTTGGCGATTAAGGCAGATATGGTTCCTGCCTCTTGGAACCATGGTGGGGATGGGGTGGGAGGAGGAAGGAGAAGCGTGAAGGAGTGAGGTGACTTGTATTGGTGGAAACTGGGAAATCAGGCAGTTCATTATATGCTCTTTTCTCTTGATGGATTAAAATTATATCAAGTATAGAAACTGTGCCTTCTTCCTCTTCATGGTCCCACTGTCTATGCTCTCAATAAGTGTTTTTCTGAACAAATCCTCTCTTATATACTCCAGGACCTCACTCGCTTCTATCTCAAGCAACTTTCTTTTAGCCATTTCTAAATGTTTCTTCCCTTCTGCCTATAAACCAAGTCAATATCTGTTTTAGCCTGAGAAGACTTTCCCTTAACACCAATGAACTCTGGGCCGACACCTCATGAAGGACGCAATGGAAAAAGCCTGACTCCGAGAGGTAAAAGACCTTGGAGAACTCAACCTTTCTGGGCCTCCGGTTTACTGATCTGTACACTGGAGACAGGTTAGTTGTGAGGATTACATTCACCATTTGATAGCACTCTGTGCCCAATCTCTTTCTTTCATCAAGCTTCTAAAAGATATCTTCTACACATGTCCAAAACGGAATTCCTCATCTTCTCTCAAACCAAACCTTCTCTGGAACCTCTTGTTTCTAGCAACCCTGTCATTTCCCCAGTAAACCCGGAGGACATTAGCTAGACATCTGTCACCTCCCTGGCTGTTTAGTTAACCAAAAGTCAATTGATTTACCTTCCATGTTGATTCTTGAATCTACCCTTCATCTCCATCCCCATTTCCACTGTCCTTAGAGTAGAGGAATCTTCAAGTTGGGTACAAGTTTGTTTAGAGATAATATATACAAATTAAGTCTGCTGGTAACCTCTTTTCTTAGGTTACTTCCCACCCTAACTGCTTCTCCCCATCTACACTCATCTGATGGCTTATAGGATCACAAACCTCAACAACCAGCACTCTAGCTACCTCCCCCTGCCCCAGATGAAGTTAATTTTACAAGTTATGTCAAGGAACAGATAACCCTTGAAACACCAAAGCAAAGATAAAAAAATAAGAGTTCTCAAAAAAATTCTTCCTGCAGACGAAAACAAAACCTTTTGAAGGCAGCACAAAAACAGTGTTAGTACAGCAAAATCTTACTTACAAATATTTATAAAAAAATCCTAAATCAAATGCTACTAAATAAAATCCAGAAATTCACCAAAATAATAAGACACCATGACCACGTGGGGTTGAACCCATAAATGAGTCAAAAGATGTTTCAGACTTCACAATATTAACGGGTAAAGGAAAAAGACTGATCATTTCAGTCTGTGCTGGAAAAAAGCATTTGAAAAATGTATTGCTAATTTCTTATAAAGCTTACAATAAGCTAGGAATGAAGTAATCTCCCTTAGCTTGATAAACCTACAACAAACCTCATAATTAACAACTAAACATTAGAAGCACTTCAATTAAAGCATGGAAAGAGACAAATGCTTACCATTACCACTATTATTCAACACTGTCTGGTTGTCATAGCTAATCAGATAAGAAAAAAATCAAAAATGCAAGGAAACACCAAAAGTATAAGAGTATAAATATTAGAGATAGCTCTTGGACAACTTTCTCAACTTCTTTCATGATTATTGATCTTTTTGGGCTTTTTCTCCCTTCCTGGGTCAATTTTCTGGAAGCATTAACCATTTTTCTTTAAGTTTAAGGACTTATTTCCATAAAACTATATAAAATATTCTTGACATTACTTGTATTTGAATTATTATTTTAAATTATTATTTAAATTTCCTTGTCTGTGCTTATTTCCATTTTCTGATTCCTAATTTTGTTTAGGAATCAGGAAAGTATTTGTACTTTTTTACGTTATTTTTCCTTGATTAGATTTTTCTATTGATTTGTCTGTTTAATCCCCCCACTAATAAACAGCTCTTTGATTTACAAAAGAATAGGAAATTGTCATTATCTACAGATATTAGGACTGCCTACAATAAAATATGTAGAATATAAAGTAATTTGTTCACACAACAAATATATAATCAATAGCTTTCTTATTTGTTAGCATTAATAAATTGGAAAATGTAATTTAAAATATATAATGAATAATGTGAATATTCATGTGAATTTATGTGAGTAATATGAATAATGTGAATTCATGAATAATGCAATACTTATGGGAAGAAAACATAAAACTTTATGAAAGACATAAAAGAAGACCTAACTAGAGACTTACCATGTTGGGATGTCAATTTCTCCAAAATTGAATAAATTCAATGTTATCCCAATCAAAATCCCCAGGAGATTTTTTAAATGAAACTTCACAAATTAATTCTAAAGCTCATGTGTGAGAATAAACATATAAGAAATTTTTGAAAAAGATCAGTGATGGGAGATTTTTCCTGCCAGACATTCAGAAACATATTTTAAGGTTACAAAAATTAAGTAGTCTTCTACTGGCACAGAAATAGACCAGTAGAACATTGAGTCTAAGAATAGATCCATGCATTGCAAATCAGTGAGGAAAGGACTGACTAATAATAATAGTATTTAGGTGTTTAGGACCTTCAGACAGCCATTTGAGAGAAAAAAACCAAAAACGTTAGATCTGTGCCTTGTATAATCCTAAAATAAAAGACACATAGACTGAATATCTAAATCTAAAAAAAACTAAAATATTTTTATAATCTGGAGCTGGGTGGTGGGTGGGAAAGCCTTTCTAGGCAAGATACAAAACTCAGGAGCTTAAAGGAAAAGATTGACTATTAAACTACATTAAATTTCAAAATTCTATATGATGAAAGCTAGTATAAACAACAATTAAAAATAGGTTAAGGGGGGCCGGCTTGGTAGAGTAGTGGTTAAGTTCACGTGCTCTGCTTCAGCAGCCCGGGGTTCACAGGCACAGATCCCGGGCACGGACCTATGCACCACTTATCAAGCCGTGCTGTGGCAGGCATCCTGCATATAAAGTAGAGGAAGATGGGCACGGATATTAGCCCTGGGCCAATCATCCTCAGCAAAAAGAGGAGGATTGGCAACAGATGTTAGCTCAGGGCTAATCTTCCTCATCAAAAAAATAAAAATAAAAGGTTAAAGTGAAAGTATGGGTTAACAATTCTGAAATTGTATTTTGGGGTTTAATAAATAAGTAAATGGCTGGTAGATGGTGGGAGCCAGGTTCTCACTTTTGGAGAAAGGTAAGCAATAAGGAAAGGGTAGAATTATCCCTGTGGTATGGGACTAAAGTTTGAGACATCATATGAATCTATATATACTCCTCATACCATATATATGTATGTGTGTATATATATATGCCTCATACAATACACACATGTGTATGTGGGTGTGTGTATATACACAGATGTATAAATACAGAAACAATTATGGATATGTGTGTATATATGGGTTATCATACATAATAAAGTATCTGGTTCTGTCTCCTGAGAGCCCAAAAAATGACACCCCAGTAGGAACGAGCACACCAAGCACCCAGATCTTGGTTTCTAAGTATCATTCTCCCATAAAAGGAATCAGGGCTCCATGAAGAATTGGTTAATTCTAGGGCTGTAAAAGTACAAGATAAGCCTGGAGCATCTTATGTAGTTTAACAAAGAAAGGAAATATTAAAAAACAAAAGGATGGGGGTTTGTCAAAGGTACATTGGAATTTATACAATGTTATAAACCAACATTACCACAAAAAAAAAAAAGAATGTGAAAAAAAAAAGGTACACTAGAGCCAACCTGAAAGAGCTCTCAATGGCCAAATCTGGAATAATTTGAGCAATAAAATAAATAAATAACACAGTATTGGATTATACCCCAAAATATAAAATAAACACATAAGTCCAAAGGATAGGCATGTAGATCAATGGAGTAGAACAAAGAGTCCAGAAATAAATCCATATATCCATAGTCCATTAATTTTGACAAGGATGCCAAGACCATTCAACAGGGAAAGAATAGTCTTTTCAACAAATGGTGCTAGGACAACTGGATATCCATGCTTAAAAGAATGAATTTGAACCCCTAACTTACAAATACAAAACCACATAAAAAAAATCAACTTAAAATGGATCAAAGACCTAAATGTAAGAACCGAAACCATAAAACTCTCAGAAGGAAATGAAGGTATAAATCTTCATGACTTTGGATTAAGCAACAGTTTCTTAGATCCTTAGCTATCACATCAAAAGCACAAGCAACAACAAAAAGATAAATTTCGACTGCATCAAAATTTAAAAGTTTTTTGCATCAAAAAGCACCATCAAAAAGTGAAAAGATTCACAGAGTGGGAGAAAATATTTGCAAATCATATGTTTGATAAGGGTCTAGTATCCAGAATACACAAAGAACTCTCACAACTCAAAAATCAAAAGACAACCCAATTGAAAAAGGAGCAAAGGATTTGAATAGACATTTCTCCAAAGATAATATACAAATGGCCAATAAGCACATAGAAAGATTCTCAACATCATTAGCCATTAGGGAAATGTACATTATCACTTCATATCCATATAACCATAATAAGATGGCAATTATTTTAAAAAAACCACAACAGAAAATAGCAAGCGTTGGCAAGAAGGTGACAAAATTAGAACCTTCATACATTGCTGGTGGGAATGTAAAATGATGCATCCACTTTGGATAACAGTTTGGCAGTTCCTTAAAAAGTTAAACATAGAGTTACCATATGACCTAGCAATTCCACTTCTAGGTATGTATCTAAGAGAAAACACATGTTAAAATGAGCATTTGTACACCAATGTTTATAGCAGCCCCAAAAGTGGAAACAACACAAAGGTCCATCAACAGATGAATGGATAAACAAAATGTGGTATATCCATACAATGGAATATTATTCAGCCATTAAAGGAATGAAGTGCTGACACATGCTACAACATGGATAAAACTTGAAAACATTATGCTAAGCGAAAGAAGCCAGACACAAAAGGACACATGTTATATGAGTCCATTATATGAAATGTCCAGAATAGGCAAATTAAAAGAGACAGAAAGTAGATTCAGGGGATAGGGGAAGAGGGGAATTGGGAGTGATTGCTAATAAGTACAGAGTTTCTTTTGGGGTGATGGAAATGTTCTGAAATTAGATAGTGATGGTTGCACAACATTGTGACTACACAAAAATTCACTAAATGTTACACTTTGAAATGATGAATTTCATCGTGAGTTATAGTGCAATAAAAAATTACAAAAAAGAGGAAAATAGCCTAAAATAGGTGCATAAATATACATATGAGTTCATACCAATATAAATAAGTTATTTAAATAAATAAATTAGGATGAAGAGACAAAACTAAGGAAGAATTCTAAATAATTTATTTAGATACCTTTTCTAGGAGGTAAAGCGCAATCCCCTCACCACTCCCTGTAACCATCTTAAGTGTGGGATGCAATTAGGGACTTGCTTATAAGAGATAGAATAGGCCGGCCCCGTGGCTTAGCGGTTAAGTGCATGCGCTCCGATGCAGGCGGCCCAGGTTCGGATCCCGGGCGCGCACAGATGCACTGCTTCTCCGGCCATGCTGAGGCCGCGTCCCACATACAGCAACTAGAAGAGTGTGGAACTATGACATACAACTATCTACTGGGGCTTTGGGGGAAAAATAAATAAATAAATAAAATTATAAAAAAAAAAGAGAGAATATAAAAAGGGATAAATAGTAACTTTACAGTGGAGAAGCCTGGCAGACACTGCCTTACCCAAGTGATCACGGTGCACATCACTAGTGATGCCATGTGGACATCACATAACCTCTGATATACAATGAGAAGGACACTTCACCTTTGTCGTATTCTTTCAAAAAACCCATAACCCCAGTCTAAACAAGAATATCAGACAAGTGAAAATTGAAG
Organism: Ceratotherium simum simum; assembly: GCF_057802395.1. NCBI lineage: Eukaryota > Metazoa > Chordata > Mammalia > Perissodactyla > Rhinocerotidae > Ceratotherium > Ceratotherium simum. Next base: position 14,428,546 of record NC_141910.1, on the reverse strand, counting down.
GACATTCTCCTCAAAACTGTGAAGGTCATGAAAAACAAGGAAAGACTGAGAAACTGTCACAGACCAGAGGAGACTCAGGAGCTATGACAATTAAAGGCAGTGTGGCATCCTAGATTGGATCCTGGAACAGAGAGAGAACGTTAATGGAAAAACTGGGGAAATCCTAATGAAGTCTGAGTTTATACATTAAATTACATATAATTACACGTATAATTATACATTAATACTAATGTGCAGATCTTGGTTTTTAAAATGTTTCAGAAGTGTACATGGTAATATAAGATGTTAACAACAGAGGAAACTGGGCGAGGGGTATATGAGAGCTCTGTACCATTTTGCAACTTTTCTGTAAAATTAAATTATTCCAAAATAGAAAGTTTATTTAAAAAATAAGTGAAAGACAGGGAGAAAATATTTGCTCAAAAATAACAAATATGTAGTTAGCATCAATTGGATCAACAGGTCAAGGATGCTGTGACATCTCTTGATGACATTCATTCCCCGCTCCCCCCCCCACCCCCGCCGACTTCCCTGCTGACAAGACTCAGATTGGCTCAAACAGTGGCACAGATCCCTTGATTGCCTGCCCCTATCCCAGCTCCATTCATCTTTCCATTCATGCATACAGTCAGCTCATTCAACGCAATTTACTGAGCATATTTTATGTGGCAGAAACTCTTCTAGGCACTGAGCGTAAAGCTATGAACAAAGCCCCCTGCTGCCATGGAGATGACAGGGAATGAACCACAATGAGTCTAAACCAGACATGATAATCTTCCTCCCTTTGGTCATGATTAGTTTGGGGGTAGCCATGTGACTCAGTCCTGGCCAATAAGATGAAGATGAGGTAATATCAAGAGATAATTTTAAATAGTAATTTAAATTTAAATAATTTTGAGACTACTTTACATAATTTTAGGGAAATAAATCTATAAACCTAAAGAAAGAAACCATGGCTTCTAAGAAAGGGACAGATTCAGCCTGCACAGGCCTTTAGCTCTTTGTGTTTCCTTCTTCCTGCCTGGAAAGTAGATGTGATGTCTGCAGACGAAGCAGCTGTCTTGTGCTTGGGAAATTATAAGCATGCTAAGGATGACAGAGCAGAAAGAAAGCTCCTGGGTCTCTGCTGCTCAGCTGCTCTAGTCCTGTATTACTTGTGCTTAAACTTCCAGAAATCGTACGTCAAAAAAACCCAAAACACCAAACCAAAACAAAAAACCTCTGTTCTTTACTGCACTCATAGTCCATTTTCAATTACTTGTAGCCGAACATACTTCTAACTGATGAAGATATCAACAGGCAATATCTTGTGAATAACTATAAATGGCTATGAGATATGAAAAGACGATTCAGCCTAACAGAAATTGGCAACTACAACTTAGTATACTATTTCTCCCTACTCCAGTTTGACAGTCTTATTAAGGATGTGGGGAAATGGACACTCTCCTTTGTTGTTGGTATGGGTATAAACTAGAATAGCATTTTTGAAAGACAATTGGCATTATCTATCAAAATATAAAATGTATGCCCATTAGCTAGTAATTCTGCTTCTAGGAATTACAAGAATCTTATAGAAATATTTGTACATATGCAAAAAGACATCAAAAGATGTATGCTTCAGCAGTTTTTATAATAATTAGCAAGTGAAAGCAAGTTAAATAATGAGGAAATGGCTAAACTAAGGTATAGTCATACTATGGAATACTTTGCAGCCATTAAAAAGACTGAAAACATTATGCAGAATACAAATCTATTTGTAAAAACATTTCAACATTTTGCCATATTCATTTCAGATTTTTTAAAAAAGAAATTAGACATTCTAGATAAAGTAAAAAACCTACTGTGTACCCCAGGGGACCTCATTTTTTCCCCATTCTCTGCAGAGATAGCTACTGTATTGAATTTGGTGTTTTTCATTCTCATGCACGTTTTGAAACTTTGAATTATATTGAACCGTTATCATTCTTCAATTTGATTTTTTATTCAACAACTTTTTAAAGATCTATTCATGTTGATACACGTAGCTATAGTTCACTTTAACTGCTGTATAGTATTCTATTAGATGAATATATCACAATTTATCTATTCTCCCATTGATAAGCATTTAGGTTATTTCTAATTTTTCATTATTATAAATAATGCTAGAATGAAAAATTTTATACATGTCTCCTTGTGCACATGTGGACAGATTTCTCTAGAGAATATTCTGAGAAGTGGAATTGCTGCGTCTTAGGATATGAACAGCTTTAACTTTACCAGTTACAGGCTCACAATATGTTGTTCAAAACCCTTGGGGCCAGATGTGTTTCAGAATAAGAAATTTTTGGATTTTAGAAAGGCAATACGGTGTGTGTGCCAGATATAACACTCTCTGCAGGGTTTGGGGAAGTATTCCATAATCAAATATATTACTTTTTCTGTGGTGAAAAGTATAAATATTCACATTAAGTGAGATAAATAAATAGCTTCATATCAGGTCAGGTTTTGCCACCAAATGAGTAAAGAAAGAACTTTTGGTTTTCAGAGCTTTTTGGATTTCTGAATTGCAGATAAGGGATTTGGATCTGCACTACCAAACTGTCTTATAAAGCTGTCATATTAATTTATCTTCCTACCCCTGTTTCTTCACATCCTCCCTAGTGTCTGGTAATATCAGACTTCAAGATTTTTGCCAATCTGATAGGTTTACATATTACTTCTATAATTAAAACAAAAAGAAAATGTAGAACATGGAAGGAGAGATCTCATTTGTAACAGTAAAGAAAACATAAAACATCCAAGATTGTACTGAATAAGAAATATGAAGAATCCAAATGCAGAAAATGTTAAAATGTCAGGGGAATGTAAATGTGATGAACAAATGGACATTTTTTATCACTGTATAGACAGGCTTTGTGTTATAAGGGTGTCATTTGCCTGTACATTATTTTATAAGTGCAATGGAATTCCAATCAAAATCACAATAGAACTTTTAAAAGTTGAAAAAAATAATTGTAAAGTTACCCTGGAAGAATAAATATCCAAAAATTCAGGAACATTCTGAAAACAAAAAGTATGATTTAAGAAGTGACTACTAGATATTAAAATAGATTACAAAGATATGGTAATTAAAACACCACGGTAATGGCTCAGAAACAGAGTGATCATGGACCAGTAAAGAAAGTTTAGAAATAGACTCAAGGATAAATGAGAATTTAATATACGATAAAGATGACATTTAAAAACGAATCAATGCTGTTGTGCGACAACTGGTTAGCCATTTGGAAAAAAAGAAAAAGCTAGATACCTGCCACATTCTTCCTCAAAGTAAATTTCAAATTGGTAAATGGTTAATATATTAAACATGAACTATTGGAAGAAAACATGGGTCAATATTTCTATAGTTTTGAAGACGGGAAAGTCTGATGTGAAATCTAAACATTATAAAGGAAAAGTCTGATAAATTGACATTTCAGAAATGAAAAACCTTCTATATAGCAAAACACCACGTAGTGAATATTATGGTCTACCTCCTCAATATTCCTTCCACCATTTCCCCATTGTGTAGCTGCCATTCAATTTGTTTTGGGGGTGAGTATTAACACCTCTTTATTCCAAATGCCAGGGGTGAGAACTGATTGCTTTAACCTACCAGGGTAATCCTGTTGCCCTTGCCACAGAAATTGGTTCAAGTAACCCTGGTCTAAGCAGTAAACCCATAGCATGGTCTTGATCAAAAAGAACGACATGTTATCCAATTTAGGGCTCTAAATACTGGAGGCTTATGGGACAGAAGGTTCCTTACTCTTCGAAGAGGGCCATTGGAAGTCAGTTTCTGCACAGTGTAGAAAAAATGATAGCCATTTAGTCACCAGGAGGGAAGTGAGATTTAGGATGGCCTTGCTACTTTAAAAGTCACCGTAGAAAAGGAAAGAAACAGGACCTTGACATTTTTTAGTCACTGAATCAAACCAACCCTGAACTACCTTTGGACTTTCAATCAATAAAGTTCCTTTTCTGTGTTGGGTTTTTTGTTACTTGCAAAATAAGGAGTTCTAAATGATATGGACCATGAACAAATTCAAAAGACAAACTGGGAAAAATATTTGTAATGCAAATGACAAATAATTAAAACCCCTAAAATACAAAAAGCTACAAATCAATATGAAAAAGAAAATCTAATTTTTTGTACAAAAGGCAGAATATATAGACAGGCACTTCATACAAAAGGAAATACAAATGACCAACAAACAATACAAATGGATACTTAAGCTCACTATAAATTAAAGAAATGTAAATAAAACAAAGGTAAATCATTTTTTACTTATAAGATTGGCAAGAATGAAAAATATTGATATTACTTAGGGCTGAGGATATATAGAGAAACAGACGCTTTCATATACTATTGGAGAGAGTGTAAATTGGTGATTTTCAAAAGAGTAATACAAAATTTCTATTAACATTTATAGCCTTTAACCAAACAATTCTATTCCTGAAATTTTATGCTATAAAAATACCTAAGCAAGAAGGCAAAGATACATACATGTCTTGCGATATTATTTATAATAGTGAAATACTGGAAACATCTCAAATATTCATCAATCCAAAATTAGTTAAATAAACTAAAAGTACATCCATGCAATGGAAATACTTATGAGCTTCATAAAGGATGAAAAAATCCCATATGTTGCCATGTAAGATGTTTAAGATACATTAAGCGGGAAAGAAATCTGTAATATATACAATGATTATAATTTTTTTGTGGAAAAAAGTCAGTATATACATATTAAAATGATCTGAAAGCATATCATCATACTGTTAACAGTGATTATAAGTGGGAAATGGGATTTTCGCTCAGTGGGGGAAGCCTCCAATGCTGGTAGATCCGCACACACACATACACAGGTACCTATACGTATACACAAACACTTACCACCACCGCCAGGACCACATCCTGCCCATCAGGAACTGAACTGCCACTTTGGTTTCTCACCTGACTCAATCTGTTCTCAATCTGTTCTCAACCTGTTCCCTACTCCACAGTTTACCAAAAGTGGGGTGGTACATGTGTCTAGAGAAGTTTAAAACCATAATAAAACTGACTAAAAGTTGGTTTGCTTTTTATCATGACCGAACACTTTCTAAACAATGTCAGTGACAGGATATTCCTCCAGCGCGGAGTGCTGCTCTCACAGCCCCCTCCCTCGGTAGTGACTGTCCCCACCGTAAGTGTGATTCATTTGGTCATGAGTGCCCATGTGCCATTTGCTGGTCAAGGTGCTGCAGGGGATTCAGACAGGGGTATGATGTCGTTCTGCCTTTGAAGAGCTCACTTTCGAGCAGAAGCATCAGACAAGTACACAGATACGAGAAATCATCCGTCTCTCTGGGGCTCAACTTACTGCCTGCATGACAGCTTCCCCATAGCAGCCTCTCCTCCCCCGCTGCTCCGATGGGCTCTATCGTCACTCCTCCTACCTTGAAGCCCTCATGCCGCCCTGCACCTGAGTCCTTACTGTTTTCCTCACCCTGGAAAAAAAAAAAAAAGACTCTTTGATCCTTTGATCTTACTTCTCCCATGCCCATCTTGGCCTCCCTTTGTCTCCAGTGTCCAGATCACCACTTAACCCTCCTCTTTGCTCCTGAGAGTGTTACCTGAAAACTCCCTCCCTGGCATCTTCCCTAAAACCTTGGAAACACACCTGAGAAAAAAAGTGAAATGGTTGCTCAGAACTGGCTATTTGCAAAGCCTTCAGCTGGGCAGTCACAGGCCCCTTTCCTGTGCCCACAGCGGTGGTGTTTCCCCAGCAGGCTTCTCTGGAGAAGGGGCTCACTGGAGAGGGCAGGGCCTTACTCCATCAGCTTTAAAAATAGCACTCCATGGAATAGAAAGAGAAGCCACCCACCCAGCTTAACCTGAGCCTTGTAAGAGAGAGGGGAGAACAAGAGCGAGATCCAATTAATCACCCTCAGAAGCAAAGGTAAAAGTTGAAGATTACGAGACCCATTTAAAGGAGGAAATAGACCCATCATTGAGCCTAGAGAATGGAAGGATTGTTTAGGGCCAGAAAAGCATCTCAATGTTCAGATTCCATTCCTTTTCTGGAGCTTTGGAAAGAGGAAGGTCATAGCTTGGGCTTGGAAGGTACACTTAGCAGTGGGTTCAGACTGGGGTGGGGGTGGGGGTGCTGTTGTTTTGGGTCCAGTTCTGGGCCCACATCCTACTCCCAGGGATTAGGAGTTTCAATCCTCTCTGGGAGTTGATGTGGGCTGGCCGATGAAGGGGTGCCCCCTGTGAGAGAGGCCCCTCCATTACCATCACAACGGCTGATGTCACAGACCCCACAAAGCAGCTGGGGCTCCAAATGCAGGGTAACCCTAACCCCACCAGTGATTGAAACAGATAGAAGGGTAGCTTTCCCATACAATGCCCAGGCCCCCACTGCTCTCCTCCTCCTCCTTGCACTTCCTCAAGAGCCTTTGTCTTCTGGTCCCTTGGGCATGGAGGCTCTCTCATTCCTGGCAAACTCTGCCTGTTAAAGTAAAAACTGAGGCCTCTGGGGAAAGGGTCTGGCACTTTCTCTCCCTCCCTCCCCTTATCTCCCACTAGCTATTCCCCACCCTCATCTGCCTGGTGAGCAGATAAGAAGCCCAGCTATGAGAAAACGTGCAAGCTGGCTTCACATCCGTCTCTGGTTCTGTTCAGTTTTGCTTTCTCCCCCCTCAGAGCACCCCGCAGGGGCTTCTGGTCCTCTCTGGATAAGGCCTTGGGCAAGACATTGTACCAGTCAGTGCTCAGAAGCTATGGGAAATGTTCTGTGGCGTCGAGTTCAGTCTGGCTTTGACAGCCCAAGCCTCTGTACTGGACCCTCTGGTTTGCGATCCCCCTAACCAGCTGGAAGTTTCTGTATTCTCAGAAGTGCAGGGACCTCATGCCCCTCTCAGTACCCTAACCTGGTTTGGGGAGAGAAAGCTAGGAGTGGTGGCTGTACTGGTCTTTTGGTGTGACCTGGGGTTCACTTGGGGGCTCCTGGAAACGGTGGGTGGCAGAGCTGCAGGTCTTGAGGAATCCGTCAGAACTGTATGCGTCAGGGAGAGGAGGTAACTTCTCAGAGCTTCTGGCTTTCCCTCACGGGAAGATCTACATTTCCAAAGGGATTTGGTTATTATTCAGTATTTTAGTCATGAATCTTTTTTAGACTGATGAAAGCCATCCATCCACCTTTTATCCAGAAAAATGGGTGGCTGTAACCCTGTGCACACATGTGCATATGTACACACTCATACACACTCCAAAGGTTCACAGACCCTTGGTTAAGAACTCCTGAATTCTAGAAGGAGGTATAAGTTTTGGCACCAAAATGAGAGCAGAGAAGGTTCCAGGTGGTGTTGAGGGGCAGATTCCACCTGAAGGACTGGCTCTACTCTGAGCCAGGCAGTTGGCTGTTTGATCTGAAGAGCTTGTACCTGTTTCACATACAGGTGCTCAAGAGGCCTCCCTACCATCAACCCTGTGCTAGGCTTGGGGAGGGAAAGCCAGGAGGGAGAAAAACTCTGGACACCTCTGTCCAATGCCCAGCCATGAGGTATGTTGCAGAATTGGAGGAGAGCGAGAGGAAGGCCTTAAATAGCACATGTGCTCTGGCTAGGTACTGGCTAGGCATTTTGACCATCCATAGCTCATTTACACTTCACAAAACCCCTATAAGTTAGGGACTACTATTCTGCTTTCCCTGATGAGGATTATGAGATTGAGGGAGTTCATTGTTCAAGGTCATCCAGCTAGTAAGTGGCACAGCAGGGACTGAAGCCCAGGTCTCCCAGGCATCAAAGCCCCGTTGCAGTATTCACACTTGTACTGAAGAAATTTTTCCATCCTATTCCCATGGCTTCTGTGCCAGCCTAGGGGGCAAGCAGGCTGAGGGCTGTTACACCATTTCTGGCCTTAGTCACCATGGTTCCAGATGCGTCTACCAGGTCCTTCACTTATCCTCCCGGCACAAACCAGATTCATGCCAACTTTTCACTCTAATGTGGTCTGCACCTAAAATACTCCTGTAGCTTCACAAAGTTTGAATTTAATTCCTTCAAAGTCCAGCTAATTAACATCCTGCTTTCTCTGTGCTGTCTTCTCTGACCTGACCCATTCCTATAGCAGGCCATGATGCCTGTCCCTCTCCCCACAGAGCTCTAAAATAGGCTCATTTCTCCCCTTCCCCCAGCCTGGCTTTGTTCTGGATAATCCTACATCGCCCTGTCTTGACTTAGAGCCATGGCAGGGCGGGTGTTCAAAACACACTGGGCCCCAAGTTGCCTCGGCCGGTCCTCCACATAAATCAGGCATTTCAAAAGTTATTCCTCTTGATGACGAGGCCATGTTAACTGTATAGACAGGAAAACCTAACCCAGTAGTTCGGGATGTTTCCAAGGGCTCCTTGCCGTGTCTGGCAGGCAGGCTTTCTCCTCCCCACCAGGCTTTTGCCTGCTCTAGACCTCAGTCCAGTTGAGGAGTGCAATGTCTGTCATCCAGTTCACCAACCACAGCTGCACTGTGTAAAAGGGGCGGAAGAACAAAAAGACCATGAGACAACACCACGGCTTTTGAAACAGGTATGTAGGCTCTCTTGTTTAATAGCAGTTAAAAGAGGAAAATGTACAGGAGAAATAAACATGCTCTTTCCACATAGGAGGTTTTCCACTAATCATGAGACCCATCTGCATCAGTAGCTTTACTAGTGAGTTTTAAAGAAAAAAGTTTCCTTTAGAGTTAAAAATGGACTCTCCTAAATCTCCTCCATAAATGTGCAACTATTTGTGCAAAATAAAAAGGCCATTTCCAACACATTAGTAAAAAGTAATTGTGAACGCAGGTGAAAAAAAAAAAAAAAGAGGCAACTGAAGCAGCCAGGAGCAGAGTCCTGGGAGAAGGGAGGCTAAGGTATGGGGATTTCTGGAGCAGGCCCCAGGGAGCGTGCTCAGAGGCCTTAAGAGGCAGATCATGGCCAAGGCCAATCTTGGGGATAAAGGGCCCTGGGTCTGGGACTTGCTGAGCAAGCACTTGTCAAGTGTGCATTGTGGCTAGGCTGGCTTTGAGGCCTGGGAGACTGTTAGGCCTGGTAAGCAATGGAAACACTCTGGAAGCTGGACATTCCCTTTGCCAATGGGGACTCTGCTGGTTCCAATTTCCAGGTCCTGTTCTTCCCCACTCCCAACAGTTTCATTTACAATCTACTCAAAGAGATTTTCCTATGAATGTTAAAACTATGCAACCTGCTCATATTACTACTGAAACCCACTAGGATCGCAAACCAGACTGTCCCTTCAGGAACACTGACCTGGTTTCCCCGAAGGTGGGTAGGCTTCCAGCCACCCATGTTCTCATCCTCTTATTGAGGTCTCCAGGGCATGTCTATATCTTTGGGCATTTGAGGCCAGATCTGAGGAGTCTGAGGGGCATGGGCACATACGCTTTGCATAAGTCGTCTCAAGGGCTGGCTCAGCTAGAGGCCTATAGACAAAACTAAAAAATCCTACTTCACCAATTCAAACAACTTAGACATTGCTGGTCCCTGCTTTTTACCTTCCCCTGCCCACCAAGAGTGTGTCTCTACAGACAACTCAGTAGCAGCATGTTGGTTTTGTTAGGGAAGACTGAAGGCAGACTGAGAGGGGAGAAGAGCTCTACTAAGGGGTCCACCCTTATGAGCCTTGAGCTTGAATAAGCTTTTTCTTTAGAGGGACTTCTGTGTGCAAGGTGCAGAGTAACCCTCATTCCTCCACTCTGTTCACTTTTTCCTCTATAGCACAGTTTTTCCAGGGTACAGGTTTGAGACCAGACCAGCAATGATGACTCTCGAAAAAGACAAAATTTGTGACATGCTTAAGGTTCTCCATTCCAAGTCTCAGCCCTCAAAGCTGAAGAGATCTGGCAGCAAACTGGGGCTAGTGAAGGAGAGTGTTCTGGGCCCTTAAGCAATAGGACTTCAGATTAGTGTACTCATTTCTCACGCTTTTTCAATAAAGACCAGGGCTTTGGAGATGTCATCTTGGGTCTCATTCCCATGGGCCCATGCCTTCTCTTGGCTTTTGAAGTTCTAAGTGGCAGCACTCATCCCTGACCCTCATCCTAAGACCCTGGGACAATTGCCTAGCCGTCAGGATGAGCCTCAGAAGCCTTCTGCAGAGCTCACATGCAGCCTGGTTTCTCCAACTTTGAGGAAGGCTGCATGTCTGTGTGCACACTCTCTTCCTCACATTTTTCAAGCTGTGATAGGATGGGGGGTTGGGGGTGGGGAGTGAAAAAGGAATCACTGCCTTCCCCAGAAGCAACTCAGTAGCTGACAAAGGTAGTGAAGAATTCTGTTTGATGAGTTTCTCCTCCCACTAATCCAAGCTGGAAATGCCTGTGTGGCTTATTTGTCATTGTTTGGTGATGCACAATGATACTCTTGCCAGTAGCCATAGTGCTTCCTGAAGAGTCTTAAAGTGCAGGTTCTTCTCACTGACCTCATAGCAAATCCCTTGCATTAAGTCTCAGGAGCCCACTTGGGACAGAGGACACAGCCTCCAAGCTAGCTGCCCCTGGCTTCCTGTGCAAACTCCAGAGTTTCGGGGATAGGATTATAGACAATCTTTCTCAGATGAGGCCAAAAGATGGCTATGGGGATCTCAAAAGAGGATAGAAGCCTTGGGCTATAGCAAGAAGAGCTTCATATCCAGCATAGGACTTAATGAGGGACAGCTGGGCCAGAGGCAAAAACCACTAGCCATGGTTGGCCCTGTTGCCTTCAGGGTGACAGTGGTTCCATCCCTAGAGGCATCCAATCCAGCTGTGGCTGCTCCCACAGTGCAGAGCTGGCGACATATCCTTTCAAGATGGTGGCCATAAAGTTGGTTTTAAAACACAAAGGAACAATCCCAAGTTATCTTCTGGTTTTACCCAAGGGTGAAGTAAGGGCCATTTTCAGGCTTCTGGAATCTGATCTATCCCAATGACACTGCTGGAGGAGGTCAGGTCTGAGCCTCTCTGTAAAGACCTATGGAAATAACTGTTGACCTATGCCCTGAACCAAGTGCCCTGACCCTCAAAGAAGGAAATGAGATGAATGGGGAAGGGACAGAGCCTCTGATTCTATTCACACTGGTTTTCAAGATCCAGGAAAACTCTTGGTGTGGGGGCAACTTGCAGTTAGTCATCGGGTCCAAATATTATCACTGCATACTTAGCTCTATCCTGCCCCAGAAAAATTAGCAGTAAAAGCATTGGGTTAGATCTAGGCTAAAGAAACAGCCATACTTCAGGGACTGGAGTGAAGTTGTCATCTTGCCACATGCCACTCTTGTTCACCAGCCAATGACAGTCAGTGGACTGAGGAGATGAACCTCCAGAACTGTGTGCTGGTCTTTCATTTACTAAATAGTAATGTTTTCCAGGTCCTTTCCTTGTGTGAAGAAGAATCAGCCCCCACCATGCGGTGAATGGGGGACCCAGGAGTGTACAGGAGATACTGTACTATCCTTTTGCTGACTCACCTTACCGCCCAGTGCCAAGTACGCATTTGTTTGTGTAGTTCCTGAGCTCCACACCTAAGCTCTAGAGCCATGGATGAAAGGTGGTTCATCATACTGGGACTGATGACACCACCATCTCTAGGATAATACAGAGAGTATAGTATAACTTCCCCTGAGTCCCAGCCTAGCGACATCTCATGTACTTGCTTATTCTTGTGCCTCTTTTACTATAGGGAAAGGTTATGTGAATACTGTACATAGGTTATTAAAAAAATACATTTGCTCTCTTTGAAGAAGAATGCACAAATGCATGGCCACCCAGGGCTGGGCCCAGGACTGTGGGGCTGCAGCAAGCAGCCTCTGTGGGCCTGAGGCCAGCCTTCATGAGTGGTGGCTGCTGATGAGTCCCCGAAGCTGCTTGGCCACAGTGTCAATCAATTTCTGCTTGTCTCGCTCATTTTTCCGAAACTGTGCAAACATGTTGTTCTTGCGGCTAGTGTCCTTCATCCTAAACAGAAGGAAAGAAAGAGAGCAAAATGTTTGAGGAGACAACAGTGTTAGGAGACCTTGCAGGAGGTAGGATGGCACAGTGTATCTTCACCACCACTCAGAGTTGAGGGAGTCCAGAATATTTCCATTGTCAGGCCCATACTTACCTACCAGGCAGGAAGCTGTCCTGCTGGCACCCACAGCCCTCCCAACTTTGGAAAATAGTCAAGAGCCAGCTATGGAAGGGCCAACCCTCTTATCGTTCATACCCACCCCACATAATTCATTCCCTTCTGTCTTCAGGTATGCACCTGTTATAGGTATCTGGGACATGCTACAGCCCTGATGGTCAATAGGCTCTTACAGAATGTCTAGGATCCATTTACCACCTAATAGCCTACTAAATCCTGCTGGGACCTTAGAGCTAGCATTTGAAAGGTAGAGCAGAAAAATGCTCTTAACTAGCAATTCTGAGAGAACGTAACTGAAAGCCACTGTATTTCTAAACCTCATTCTAGCTGGTTACTCTATCCCACCCCTAACAAAACTAATGGCTTGACTGATCTCTTATCTTTCGTTTCAGAGTAAGGACCCAGAGCGGTGAGGTGGCTAAGAGGGCATGGTGCTGGGGAAAGCAAGTGCCAAAAGGCTGGGCCATCCTCTCACTCGGTAAACCAGGGCTTTAGCAAGAGAAGCCCCTGAGTTCTCAATGGCTGTCTATATCCTCAGATATTGACCTTTGGAGAACATTTTATTACTGGGTCATGCTAAAGCTCCAGAGATGACATATTCCTAGAGCACAAACCATGGGCAGTTCTGGCCACTGGTTCTGTCAGATGGAGAGACCTAACTGGGAAGCATGGATAAAGAAAGTCAAGGCCAGGCTGACGCCACGGAAACTCCCAAGTCTGACTAAGCTGTTGTGACAGAATACAGGAATCTGCTACCCTCTGTGGAGGGCCCATAACCCCTGCCATCTGTTGGTGATTGTTAACTCTGGCCCCAGCCTCTGCACAGGACCTCCAGCCCACAGATGGATCTAGTGTTAGAGAATTAAGAACACTGCTCAGATCAATTTCTCCCTGGGGTAGGGGTAGGCAGGTCTTTACCACTGCCCAGAAGCTGGGCCAGCTCTCTGGCTTCATAGCTCCTGGGCTACATGGAGACAGGCTAGAAGAGGTGAGCGAAGGAACCTGGCACTGGGAGTAAACTACTCCCAGGCATACCTCCCAGGGGTCTTGGGCCAATCCTTGCCCATTTTTTTCTGTGGGGTGGCCTGGTGCAGAGGGGCAGCTTAGAGGCCAGTGGGTCAAAAGGCCAAAGATCCCACAGTGCATTTATATCCATGTGGTAAGGAGGTTCTGATGAGCATTAGAGCTGGATGGCTCTGGCTGACAGTGACAGCCACAAACGAATTGAGACTTCTCTCTCTGATCTAAGCTTAAACGGCCTTCAGGCTGGAATTACTCATCAAGCAAACTCAGAACACTGATACAAGGTACAACCACCCACATGTGGAGGCTTGTGCTTGGAAGGAGGAAGAAGGAGACGTGACAGAGGTTTAGAGGTTTAGGTTGAAAAGAAAGCACAAGGGTCCCCAAGGCTATGATGACTATTGTGTTTGGTTCCTTACAAGTTAGTCGCACAATTATGTTTGTGGAACTGGCCTGGTTTTAGATTACTTATTACAGAGAAGGACTCCTTTTTCTTTGCTGGATATGCTATAAATCTAAACAAAACCAACACAAAACAAAACAAAAAAGAAAGAAAGAAGAAAGGAAGAAAAACACTTCCTACACTTATAGGACATTTAATTTAACGTGCTATATGATCATTAGTTTCATGACTCCTCAAAGCAGCCCAGAAAGAGGCAGCCAGAGCTAGCTTTTAGCTCCCATAGGGAAGCTCCAGCAATAAGGGAGGAGAAAGGGAAGAAGAGGGTAGTCTCTGAGCCCTAGAGGCTAGGATTTCTTGGCCATTAAGGCCTGGAGTTGTGATTACTCAAAAGGTAAACTCAAGTGCCCTGAGGGCTGATGGTGGCATGCTGGTTTGTACCCTGGAATGCTCCAAAACCAAGGAGAGCCCTCCCCACTTCCTATCCCATTCTGTAAGCCCAGGATCCTGATCTATTTTGGCTATGGCCACCTCTCAATGACACAGAGGCCTCTTCTTTTCCTGAATGTCCTCAGCAGGTCTTTGGGTATTTCCACGTGTCACCCTGCTAAGAGGTGCGAGGTTGAAAAGGAGAGAATGTCAAGCTCTGGTGGAATGGCTGGCTGTGGGGAAAGCAGGAATGGGTCAGCTAAAGGAACCGATTCCTATGAGGCTGGGAAACAGATTTTAGTGATCTGGGTGGGCTTTGGCCCTATTGTGTTTGGAAGGAAGCTTTTAAACCCTGCTGATAGCTAGGGCTAATAAGCACATGGCTTTGTTGCCAGCTAGGCCTCCAGAATGCTACAGAGAAGCCGATTATTGTACTCGGCTGTTGATCCACAGAAAATGGATGAACCAGTACTTCTTGGAGCTAGAGGTTTTCAGGAACAGAGGAGTAAAGGACTATTGAGAGAGGGAACTGGCTGAAGGGAATCCCAGAGCTCATTTGGACACATAATGAATAAGACATCTAAGCACCAACTCAAAGGTCAAAATGCTCCCCATTTCAGCTGGGTACTGAGAATGCTGGGATTAGGCCTTGCCTCTAATAGAGAGTCTTCCACGGGAGACATAGGTTCCAGATCTTAAAGCCATGGGCCTTACCACCAGGAGGTAAGGGAGACTGCTGAGGAGTTCCCTCTGTCAGGGCTGAATTTCAGGCTCTCCACTAGCAAGAGTGTTGAGTGTGCCAGGAAGCTGAGTGGGAACAACCCTTTACCTGGCACCAATGGGGGAAAAATCCTGCCACCACTCCCAGCCCCAAAGGAATTGGTAAGCCAAGGGTCACTCTAAGGACCAACGGTAGAGGAGGCAGCCAGCCAGTTGGGACCAGGCTGGTTTAGTAGATTAGTATGTCAGGGTGGGGACAACTCACAGGGTAGGGATTTTAGTGTAGTCATTAGTGTCAATGAGGAAACCAGAAGGACTTGCCTCAAAGTGATGGAAAAGGCCCAAGTGAATAATATACTTACTCTCTAGATATCCTAGGGAGGAAGGTCATTGGGAGAGAGAACCATGGGAAACAAAGTTAAAATGGAAACATCAGTCTCTATCTTGGTCTGGAGAAAGTTGCATTCTGGGCTCTTAGTTTCCTGGCTCCAAACACATACCTCTGCATCCAGCTCTTACCCACTCTCCATCTCCTCCCCTTCTCTCCCCCTATCATA
This sequence comes from Ceratotherium simum simum, assembly GCF_057802395.1. Classification (NCBI taxonomy): domain Eukaryota; kingdom Metazoa; phylum Chordata; class Mammalia; order Perissodactyla; family Rhinocerotidae; genus Ceratotherium; species Ceratotherium simum. Next base: position 14,413,247 of record NC_141910.1, on the reverse strand, counting down.
CTGCATAGTAGGAAGGATATACCTTAGCCTCTCTTTCTGCTTAAGGCTCCACTGACCTCCTAGACTCTGATCTTTGCCTTCCTAGGATTTGAGACCTGTTTGACTGGCCATATATATAGACTTGCTCTACTGCCTAGATGCAGGGTACTCTTCTAAAAAGCTTCTAAGAAGCTGGGGTTAACTAGTTTGGTGATAAGAAAAAGTTTCCCTTTTACTGAGTCTTGGTCTCTGGCCTGCCAGCTCTCAACTAGGTTAGCAAAAGCCAGAGCCAGGCTGCAACGTGTAGCAGATCCCAGCAACTGGGTGACATGTTGGTTAGCTGTGAGATGTTCTGGAGCTGGCTAACCCCATCTCAGTGGTAGCACCTCAGCTTCAGAGATGCTACAGCTCTGTGGCAGCAACCTTTGCGGGCTAGTGACTGCCTAAGGCAAGAATTCGACACCTTCTCCAACAAAGCTTTCTTGGGACACACCACAGTAAAGCTCAATTTGGCAGGTGGCAGAAGGGGGTGCAGGTGAAAGTTTCAGTAATTATGAGAGCTTCTCTGCTAGGAATCAGAGAAGCCATCTGTTCTATGGGGCTGGTCTATCCATCATCATACCCCAAATGGTTGGGGCCAGCCTCACTCTGTTCACCAGGCTGGCCTGAGCCCCAAATGAAGGCATCTTCCTTTCTTCTCTTGTCATCTGTAGTTAAAGATATGCTGCCACATTAAGCTCCAAGGTAATGTCAGAATCCAACTGACCCATACTTGGCCTAACTTGTTGGGGCTCAGGAATTTAAGAGGCTACAAGAGGAAGACTGGCCTGCCAGTCCAATGATGGAGAATGCTAATAGTACCTACAGCAACTTCAAGAACAGGGCCTCTGTGCTATCTTTTCAAGGTATTGGCAAAGAGAAAATTATCTCCTACACCAAACCCCCATCTATATCTCCCCACCTCCCAACACAGACCACTGGACTGGGTACTCACTTCTCAAGCAGGGTCAGAGCTGTCACTGGGTTTACCCGGAGGTACTTGCAGTTGGGCTGACCATAGTCAGCAAGGTAGGTTGACCAATCCCACTGGATGAAGAGATCCAAAAGCTGTAAAATACCCAAATCCCCACCCCAGGGATTGATCAGATAGACAAGACAAACCAGGATCTTAGAAACCCCTATCATTCTTCATTACCAGTTAATAGTAGATTTGAAAAATAAAAATGTAGTAAGAGAAGGGCTGACCCGTTGGCACAGTGGTTAAGTTTGCACGCTCCACTTCGGTGGCCCGGGGTTTGTGGGTTCAGATCCTGGGTGCGGACCTACGTACCACTTGTCAAACCACGCTGTGGCGGCCTCCCATACACAAAATAGAGGAAGATGGGCACAGATGTTAGCTCAGGGCCAATCTTTATCAGCAAAAAGAGGAAGATTGGCAACGGATATTAGCTCACGGCCAATCTTCCTCACACAAAAAAACAAGGTAGTAAGAGAAAGAATGGCTACAGACTGTACTGCGACTAAGAAAATAAATCAGTAATCATTAGAAGGCAGAGTCATTTCTGTCATAAACACTGTAATGTTGCTGAGCCTAATGCCAGCAGTTAGCTCTCAGAGGCAGGCCTGTAAAGAAACTAACACTGGACTGAATCAAAACACAAGACTATCATAATAATCACTCACTTATTCATTTAATAAATACTTATCAAATGCCTTCCATGTACCAAGCACCATTCTAGGAGCTCAGTATTCAACAAAGAACAAATAAAGGTGGCTGTAGTCCAGTGCCACATATGCAATTATATGAGCTTTGAGGTTAAAAGGTCTGGGTTCAAGTACCAGTTTCATATCTTGCTGCATTGACTTTGCCCAAGTTACTCAGTGGATACAGGCAGATACACATGTGTATATACAAACAGGACACACAGACAACACAGAAACACTGAACCAAGGCATAAATGGATCACATAGCATTTACATGAGGCAATATGTGTTACACCTATGTGGACACTGGCTGAGCAGATGGAAACCAGGGCTATGGTAGGTCAGGACTGAAAAATAGTCTTAGTTCACTATTGAGGATGCAGAGTCTGGAACTGCAGTTATGAGTGTAAAAGAGGAGTGCCAAGAACCCAGATGTGTATTTATAAGAAAATAATGAGAGTTTTCTGAGGGTAAAGTGAGTTCTCAGACCGGGGGAGATTTTGACTTGGAGAAACTAAATAAATTTTGTCAAATTTCCTAGCCAGTTTTAGCCTCAGGCATCACTCTAACAAATATTTAAAAACTATAACTGAGTAAAGCTAAAAAAAAAAAAAAAAAAAATCAGTGCATTTCAAAGGTAGAGGTGATGAAAGGGAAGCTGTTAGGTCCCCTCTATAAGCTTCTAGAGGGAGCACAGTCCCAGATTCACATCATTGTATAGAAGGGGGCCCTCTAAACAGTCTTTCTAGCAATGAGAAACATATAAATGTTTTTTGACTCATGACATTTCCTATTTCTCCCTTTCCAAGAGATAACTGCTGATGGAGACAAGGACATGGCTGTCTCTCTGTGCAGAACAAAGGCAGAGAGGCCCCGAGTCAGATCCAATGCCAGAGCCTGGGCTCCAGGCACACCTCCTCCCCTGTCTGTCCTCACGGCGCAGCTGGGCAAACAGGCAGTGTGGGCCTTGCCCTGCTTGGAAGCCTCCTCTTCCATCCATTCTTTTAGAATAGCTGTTATGAACTTCCTCAGGCAGGATGGGAATTGGCTGAAGTCCCAAGCCTAAAACTAAGAAAAGCCCGTAGACCCTCAGCCAAGAAAGGAATGTTAAAGATGAGAGGAGAGAGGGAGAGAGACAAACAGATACATTGGTTGGTCTGGCCAGTGTGGCCCCAAAGGGCCCTCTCAGGCCTCTTTTAGGTCATGCCTATTTTAGTTGGCAAGTAAAAGGGCTTCTACCACTTCCTTTTGCTGCCTCGAGGCCTCACAGAGCTCTCCTTTAGAAGAGAATTTTTCCTGACTTTCCTACTCTAACTTTGGTATTTCTGTCCTGTAGTGTCCAAAGACCACGCAAGATAGTTCCTCTTTACTTGCTCCTAGCGAGCACGCTAGACACTCAGAGTGTCTAAAGTTCTTCTAGTACTGTGCTTTATAAATATGTTTATGCTTGTCCCCCAAATCTCAGGAAAAATTATGAAAAAGGATAGAATTTTTTAATTAAAATTTTTTCTCAGAAAAATGTAAAAAACCTTATACTGTTTGCACACTAGGGAGCTAATAAAAGAAAGGTGAATGAACAACAAATAAGTTTAATTGGAAAAATTTGAAAACCTGATTTCTTAAAACTCTTTTAGGTATTACTTTTCAGATGTGGACATATACATGCATTTATAAAACTACCTTCTTTATTAATGAATTCCTAATTTCTGTGATGGAATTAATGGTATCAGTATTTTCTGATTTATTGCAAAGAACACCATGTCTTTCTGGCTGATGAAACCTGGGTAAATTACCAATGGGGTGTGGAGGGCAGCTCATGACTTAGCTCTAAGATTTCCTAATCTTCCTGCCAAAGTCTCTCAATACCAGTACTGAGCCTAAGAGCCCTGGGATGACAAGCTCCCTAATTGATCCCACTCCAGGCATGGAAGCGACACACTCTATTAAGCTCAACCAGTATGAGCCTGTAGATCACACTCTGGGTCCGTGTTGCTTCCACAGTCCTTTAGGGTGTTCTATATCTAGGTCTCCTAGCCTCCTCTGAGAGAGATGGACATAGACTGGAGTGTGGGGGGTAGTTAACTAAGCTAGCTGCCTGGGAGCACAGTTCTACTGGATTCCATAGAACAGTGTTAGACTAAGAGGCCAGGAGAACCAGCAGGCCTATTGATCAATACACCATTTTGATTTTCAGACTATGACTTTCAAAGGTGGATCAGGTCCTCCCAGCCTGGTTCTCCACATACCATGGCCTTGTTAGATCTCAGTAATGTCTCTCTCAGGATGCAGAACATTCAGTCATCGCTAACAATCACATTCTTCTTTATTTTTTAAATTTTCCATTTAGAAATAATTTCAAATTTATCAGAAAGTTGCAAGAATAAGCATATTACAAAGAATACCATGTACCCTCCACCCAGATCCATCCGTTGTCAACATTTTATCCTATATGCTCCATCATTTGTGTTCTCTCTCTCTCTTTACACACATGTGCACATGTCATATTTCTTTTCTGAGTCTCTTGAGAATAAATTGCATATATCATGGCTCTTTATCCCCAGATACTTCAGTGTTCCTAAGAATTAGGGATATTCTCTTACATAATCACACTATAATTATTAACTTCAGTAAATTTAATATTGATACTGTCCATATTTTAATTTTATAAATTGACCCAATAATGTCCTGTATAGCCTTTTTTTTTTGCTTCACTGTATCATATAGTTTAGGATTAGGTATTACATTTAGTTGTCTATTTAGTCTCCTTTAATCTGGACTATTTCCACAGCCTTTTTCTTTCTTATATGATATTGACATTTTTGAAGAATATAGTCGCCTGCCTTCTTTTTTCCTCCTCAGTTTTGTTTTTTCTAATGCTTTCTCATAATATTTAAGACATGCAGAATACTACATAAGTGATGCTATGTCCTCCTCAGGGTATCACATCTGGAGGTATGCAACGTTCTTTTGTCTCATTGGGGATATTAATTTTGATCACCCATTTAAGATGTTGCCTGATTTCTCCACTGTTTATGTATTATGTTTTCCTTTGCAAATAGTAAGCATTTGAGGAGACAATTTAAGATCATGCAAATAGACTGCTCCTGATTAAAATTTCCCTTTAGATTTAGCATTCATTGAGGATTCTTGTCTGATTCAGTCTTTACTATGATGCTTGCAAACTAATGACATTCCAACTTCATCCTTCCCCCTACACATTATCAGTTGTTACTCAGCATTCTACTGTAAGCAAGTGCTCTCCCTTCTCCCCCATTAATTTACCTATTATTGGTATGGATTCATGGGTTCCCATGTTTTCAATGGCTTACATTCATTACTATATCTAATTATTTTGGTGCTCAAATTGTCCCAGATTTGGCAAGTGGAAGCCCCTTCAGGCTGGCGCCTGTGTCCTTGTGACATGCCCCCATAATTTTTTGGAACACTGCTTTACTTTCTGGCATAATAAGGTGCTGCATGCTCATCTTGCATCTACTGTGCCCCAGCTCTGTAATCAGCCATTTCTCTGAGAAGGCCTGGTTTCTTTTAGTAGGAATGTTATTAGAGATCAAGATTTGGGTGCTAGGTGTGCTCACTGCTACTGTAGTGTCTTTGTTCATTGCTACTGGGGGGCAATCTGTGGAGAGCTAAGCCCTTTCAGCAGACAAAACTAGGAAATATATAAACACACATGTATATGTGTGTATGTATATGTATATGTGTATATATACACATACATATATACGCATACACACACGACACATGCACACATATAATACATACATACATGTGCACTTATACAAGTATGTACACACACATATTTTAAAAATCATGACTTTACACCAATATACCTCCAATTCTAATCATTCTCACAGAGTCCTTTCTTGCCTTCCTCTTTTCCATATACGTATGTGCTTTCTTCCACAGTGAGAATCCTGGCTCTCAACAACATCATCTCATTTTCTAACGTGCTCAATCCTATATCTAAAATAGGTTCAGAATTGTTTGTACATAACACTATAATAAAAAAATCCTACTAAAAAAAGAGTTCAAGATTCTCCCTCCCATCCCAAGACTGAGTTGAGTGTGTACAATGAAATACCATGTTCATAAGTCACTTGGATTAGCTCTTTTTTATTTTCCCTTCAGTTTAGTTATGGTATTCATCTAAATGCAACTTAGTTCATTTGTTTCCATTTGCTTTTAGTTTTAGACTCCTCTCTGCCATCCTTATTAATTTAATTTTTTTTAAATATGTAGGCCATTAACACGGTTCCAAAAGTCAAAACTATACAAAAAAGTTAAGTCAGAGAAGTGTCACTCCTTCCCTCATTGTATCTCTTTGACCCCAATGCCTCCCATGCCTTATAGGTAACCAACTCCACTGTTTTAGATTTGTCCTTCCTATGTTTCTATTTGTAAAGATAAGGAGATAAAAGTATATTTTGTTATTTCCCCTTCCTTCTTTCACAGAAAGTAGCATCCTATATACGCACTTTTAAGGCATCCTATTTCTCGATGTTGATAAGTAGGTGGCGGATGGAGAAGCAACTGAAAGAGGAGGGTCAGAGGCAGGAGACTGAACTTAAGATCAATATTCCTCAAACTTTATTACTGGAGTATCACCTTTGCAATGTTTACCATATATTCATGCTACGTGTCCTATTTACTTAACTTTTTTTTCTTTGTATTGATTCATGTTTTGATCATAAGAAAAATTTATTTATTTTTTTAAGATTTTATTTATTTTCCCCCTAAAGCCCCAGTGGATAGCTGTATGCCATAGCTGCACATCCTTCTAGTTGCTGTATGTCGGATGCGGCCTCAGCGTGGCCGGAGAAGCAGTGCGTTGGTGCGCGCCCGGGATCCGAACCCGGGCCGCCAGCAGCGGAGCGCCAGCACTTAACCGCTAAGCCACGGGGCCGGCCCATCATAAGAAAAATTTAAAAGAACACTTCACATCACTATTATAAATGGGAAACCACTCTTACTTGCCATAAATAGAAGATAACTCAAATACTAGCACTACAATGAAACATTCTCTCTGTTATCACAAAGACTAAAAAGGAATAGCTTTCTTACATGATTTATTGTTTAATAATGCATCTGGGTACTATCTAAACCTGTATCTCAAGTACCACTTTATATGGCCTTCTGTACCTCCAGTATTCCATCCACCCCATGTTTTGGGATTAATTTGTGATTTCAGCCAAGAGTTGAGCCATGTCTGTGTGCCTGAAATAGAGTTAAGTGGTCTATGTGTATAAAGAAGCACTCATGACAGAAGTCTTAGCCAAGCATCAGTCTCATTATAAAAGAAGATCAGTGTACACACGGGTGCTGTGTCCGGGGCTGGTCAGGAGGGTCCACAGCCAAGGGTCTGCTTTGGCTGGTGAGGCCTAGTGAGCCTGGAGGGACTGGGCAACTTGCTAACACAACCACAGGGATAGTTCATTTTTCTCATAACCAGGTTTCCTCATTAGTTAGTGGGTTTCCTTGTAGTCGGCTTTTGACAAGTTTTTACTTCTGCATCAGAACAGTGTTAAAATTCTTGACTCTGCAGGTGATGACTTCTGACAGAATTTACAGAACCACACTGTGGGTCTGCATTATGTTCATTCTGTTCATATTTCTTAAGAGTTGCATAAAAATTATAATCCTCTAAAGTTTAAAAAGTTCAAGTGAAGTAAACTTTTCTAATATTTACTCACAGGATTTGAAACATGAATAATAAAACATGTTTGCTTGTCTCAGATTTTCTTAATGAAGATGTAAACCCATTGAATTCAGTAAATGTTTTTAGAGCACCTACTTATAAGCAAGGAACAGGGCTGGGCCTTTCAAGTGATATTAAAATAAGTGGTTTCTCCTCATATAGGAGAATAAAAGAAAAACATGAATAACTGTAATCCAAGCCAAATAAGTTAAATGCTATTAAGTGACATACTGACTAGTCCTCCTTTTTGAACTATCAACTGAAAATTTTGCAGATTTTTCCACTCATAACATAATTTAAACAGCAAATATAAATTGTGGTGTAGACTACATGCATGCACATGCATACACGCACATACATGCACGCACACATATGCATACACACACACACAAACTGGGTGTACTTTAAGTTTATTCTGGTTATCAGATAACGTCTTAAAGGTAATGGGAATCATCTCAGCAATATAAAATACCAGTTACAATTAAATCTTTGTTATAGACTTCAATATGGAAATATGCCTGCATTTTATTAACATCAGTAGCAGATTTTGTTTTTTTTTAAATTTTTTAATTTGAAATAATTTTAGACTTACGAGAAAGTTGCAAAACTAGTATAGACAGCTCCTCTATACCCTTCACCCCTTTCAGTGTGGTTATGCTTTTCTTTCATAATTCAGTTAGATTTATTTTTCACTGCTTCTGTTTCATTTTGGGTCCTCCAAATTCAGGTTGATTTTAATTATTTCTTTATTTTGGGGAATGAGTCAGAGCTGTATAAAAAAGTATGCTGAGAAGTATCACTCCCTCCTCATCAAAACTAGCCTGTTCTCGTCTCCCTACTTCTTTCTACATCTTTCCTATTCACCCTTTACAGGTAATCAATCCAGTTTCTAGTTTATCCTTCTTTCATTTCTTTTGTACAAATGAGAACACATATGTGCATTTTCTTATATCTTCTTTCTTACCTGAAGGGTAGCATACTATAGATCCTCTTTTGCACTTTGCTTTTTTCACATAACAGTATATTCTATAACTCACTCTCTAGATGCTAATTCCTCATTAGTGATCATATTCTTGATTTATTCATACAAATGCTGCTTTTGTAAATTAGGTAAGGCATTTTTATGGGACAGACCAGACATTATGTTTTGGGGCATTTTATTGTTAAACTGGTGGAATAGGAGAGTGTTAGATATTCACAGAGTAGGACACACTGATACATGTTAGGGCTACTTCAATCAAAAGCAAACTCAGCCAATCATTAATGATGCTTTGACCCCAAACACAGAGTTATTTGTTTACGATATTTACCATAACAGGAGAACTAAACTAGTGTAATAGTTGATGTGACACCTTATAAGCTACTTAGTTAATAAAAATTGTAAATTATGTGACTACTGCTTATTTTTCATAAATGTGTACAAAGTGGAAAGGGTAAGATAAGGGAAGACATTTGAATCTGGTTATGCTAACCAAGCTACTATGATAGAATCTCTCTCGTTTTGCCTCCTCCGTGAGTTTTACCGACGTTGAGTGTTGGCAGTTCTAAAGCTGTCTCCACAATATTTCTTTGCAACTTCAAAACATCCCCATGGCTTAGTAGGATTCAGAACTACAATTTGAGGAGTTCGGGAATGGGAGAACCAAGACCCAGAAAGGACAAGCAAGTTGCTGAAAAATCACTAGGTAGACAGGCGGTAGAGAAGGCTTGACGGCTTACACTCCCTAAGATGCCATGGCTGTTTATTTAAAAAAACAATCCTCATTGATTCAGTCTGGGGGTTAGGCACTTGCCTGAGGCTAGGCCAAACTTCTGAACAGACTTTCTTTTTCGCAATGGTAGCTGAGAAAGACTACAAAAATCCAAATGAGTCAAAGTGCAAACTAGTCTAAGGCCACAGAGTGAGTTAACCGGACAGAATACAGACAGCATTATGAATAGCAGAACAAATGCAAACTTCCAGGAAAGACCTTCAGAATGAGATATCATTAAGATAAAGTAGGACTCTGTTGATCTTTGTTAGTGCATACCAACTCATACACTTCACCAGAAGAAAATGTAGAAATAATTCAAATGGATGAGTTGTCCATGGGTAAAGGAGTAGAAGGAAATCTTCAAGTAAGAATTATACGCTAACACTCAAGGAAATGATTCTGAGGGTGCCCTTGCATTCTCTTAGGCAGAAAGTATTAACCAAAGAACTCAGAAAGTAAAAATGAAGAGACTGGTGAAGAATGCCCTGCTTGTTCCCACTAACAGTGTTTGTTACCAAACCAATTCATATCATGTCTACTCAAAGGTGAGGCGAACTGTTTTTTATATTCTTGCCTTCACCACCAACTCCCGTGATATGAGCCTCATCTCCCATGTACACTGGCAGCTCCCCAAGGATGGGGATCATGTTTTCTCCTTCCGACTACTCCAGTGCATAGACTGGCACAGGGCTAGATTTCCAATAGGTAGTCATCAAAGACATGTTAAATGGAATTAAAATAGGTGAACTGACATTTCATAGGAACGATACTGGCTAGATGGTGGGACAGACTTATAATTTGTCTTTCTTACAACAAACTTTCCAAATAGACCAAACCTAGAGTCTTCCTGACCAGCACTAGAAGGAAGGCTGTGTGAGAAAGACGAAAACATCAGACAGGTGAGATAATATCTATGACAGGTGAGTGGGAACCTAGCCCTGGATATTCGGTTCTAAGGTTCCAGGAGAAGATACCGATGACTAGTGAGTGGGAACTCAGCACATGTTTGGCTCCAAGGTGACATCTGGGCTGGCTCCTAGTGGGCAGCATGGGGCCTACCTCATGTTAGGGAGAGCCTCCTCTTCCTAGAATGCCTGCAAAGATTCCATGGGGAGCAAAGGATTGTAGGAGCTAAGGTACACACAGACGGTCACAGATAACAAAGACACACTGACAACAGCCACACCTCCTTCCCCTTGGGGTGATTTTACATGTTTTCTCTTGAGGCACACTGAGTCCTGTAGAGAATTGTGCTCCCAAAGCAGGTATGTCCTTGAAGTAAACTCGATATAAGAAAACCTAAATTTGTACTATATATACATTCCAGAAGAATTCTTCATGTTAAACAGGATAGACTACAAAATGATTTCAAATAAAATGCTCCTCTGGGACACTTAACATATAACCTAACAAAATTCTAAATATGCTACTTTTTCAGAACACGGCTACTATATAATGTGCAGCATACTTCAAAGAACAGTAATCTACAGAGCACTAAACCAGGAGAAGTTTCTTTTGCCCACTCTCTGCCTTTGACAGGATGAAACCAAATCGCATCATTATAAAGTATTTTTCATAGTCACTGATGCACAGGTGCCTTTTAGGAGGCTGTTTAGTGCGGCAAAAAGGGCCTCAGGCTGTGGGGGGTCGCTTGACTGACAGTGTGACCTGAGATAAGCCACCAAATCTGTTTTTCTCATTCAGATATGGAATTACAACAGCTCCTATCAACAGCTGAGGGCAGATCAAGAGACTGACTGTGAAAAGTCCACTACAAAGCATAGAATTGACTGACAACCCATTTGTGTTTATTGTCCAATATCTACCCCAACTCCTTGTCCCTAGCACTGAGCCACTCTCATTCAAAGAAGAACATCTGCCTGCCTCCCCCATATCCTCAGGAGCACTTCCTGACACAGAAATCTGGGCAAACGCAGGATGCAGAAAGCAGGAATTATCTTAACAAACAGAAATTGAGTGTCAATGTATCAGGCACTTTCTAGGCACATGAAAAGATGAATAAGACATCTCTAGTCTTGAGGAACTCAGACTGATGTGAGCACTCTAAGAAGTACTCCAACAGGATGCAAAGAAAGTTCAAAAGAAGGGCATCTAAGCCTGAGCCAGGTAGGAGGGGCTGCTTTAGGAATAAGGAGGACAAACGAGGCAAGTGATAAATGGCCTCTTATGCTAAACTAAGGAGATTGAATTTTAGCCTGGAGGCTTCTCTACTTGTTTTCTTTAAGGCTGCTATCTGTTTTCTTCTAGATCATGGGATGGAAAACTGCAGCCGCCACTTGGTTTCGTAAATAAAGTTTTACTGGAACACAGCCATGCTCATTGGTAAACATACTGTCTATGACCGTCTAATGTATTATAACAGCTGAGTTGAGTAGTTGTGACAGGGACCATAGGACCTGAAAAACCTAAAATATTCACTATCCAGTCCTTTACAGAAAACGTTTGCCTCTAGATCCAGGCCAGGGAGGGTGGTGTGCTCTGAAATTCTCTCAAGGTAAGACGTCCAATATCTACTAGATTAAAGAAAAGAAGGAAAGGAAACGGCTTCAGGGAAACCCTTCTAATTGTAATGAGGTGGCAAAAACTTCATTATCTTAATATCTGGCATCAGAATTCTTTTAGGCCAGAGAAACGTGGTTGGGAAAATACCTTGCTTTATAAGATCCCCAAGGTGCCAAGACGTGTAGTAGAGAAGGGGGAAGGAATTTGTTACTTTGGTTCTTGAGAGGCAGGGAGCTAATCTAAAGAGAGGAGACAACTAATATGTGTGAGAAGGGCTAAGAAGGAAATTCCTATTGGTATTATGGTCCAAACAACTATGGAGAATTGGGATGGCTGATAGGTAACTTTTTCAAAGCTGTTTGCTGTGTAGTATATGTGATATAAATCTCTTCTAAAAATCCACCCCCTCAATCCCAATCTTTAGACAAATCTACTCGGCTCTCAACTGCTTGGGAAAATATATATATATTTGGATATATGTGTGTATATTTGGATATATATATATATATTTGGGTGGAACTCAAAGAGGTTGAGTTTCACTCTTAGAAATCTGCAAAACTGCATTATGGAAAGACGATGAGGTATTTACGCAAGAAGACGAGGTATTTAGAGATTCACAGAAATCTGAAGGAGGCCTTTGGATTTTGCACAGGCTATGGAACTGGGGTGGGGAGAGGTCCCAAGTTTCTCTGGATGTCTGTAGGTTAAAGGGATCTGGCCTATACCTGGCTTTGGCAACAACGGTCACTCAATAGGCTGGCATCGGGGCTTCCAAGAAAGGTCTGACCTCCTCTTCTTTTTTCCCTGGTTGAGTGAGGGCAGGAGAAGGGGTAAATCGTGGCTGTGCAGTTCCCTGCTTCCCCTCCAGCCCAGCTGCCAGGTGGATGGAAGCTTCATTAAGCTCTTTATCAGAGACCAATTGCACATCAGCAGCTTCCCCTGAAAGGGAAAGTCACTCTGAGAAATATTTATTTGCCTCATAAATGTGGGTTTATAGGTTTGCTATCTAAACTTTTCACCTCTGAGACTACCTTGCTGAAGAGAAAAAGAAAGACAGGGAGGCTTAAGGCTCTCTCATTGTCATCGCTGGTGCCTGGGGGAAACTCCCAGATAAAAATGCCAACACCAAGCATTCCTTTACATCAGAGACTGTTCTGTAAGACCATTTCTGACTGATGACAGCATCTATTCTGCTGCAGGGGGCAGAAGGAAAACCTATTATCACACTGGGTGATAATAACCATACTGTACATACATGTTCAGAGGAAGGATGGGAGGCCTCTGCCATGGGCTGACCCCTTGTTGGGGTAGGCAGGCAGGTGTGTGTTTTAGATGGAGCTGCTGCCACAGATGTGATAAGAGGAGGTAGGAGCCATGGGCCAGTGTTCATTTTCTTTCAGCATACTGTGATTTGTTAATGGTTTCTAAGTAGGTGGATTAGGGACAATATTTTTGAGTTTTTAACTAAATTACCCTCCCTCTCTGGCCAAAATGAATAAGTGGTTTAAAAACACCCCTGCAAAGATACCATGGATTGAAGATAATGTTAACAATGTAAGTAAAGGCAAATATCAGGAAAATGGCAGAGCTCAGAAGTCTCTATATCATGTGCAAGCTCTTTATCATCCACATAATAAAGTAAAAACAATAATAAGCTAACCAGATTTGATAAGGCAGTCTTCCAAATTTGAAATGATCAAAAAGGCAATTTAAAATATGATTTGTGGGGGGCCGGCCCCATGGCTTAGCAGTTAAGTGAGCGTGCTCCGCTACTGGCGGCCCGGGTTCAGATCCCGGGCGCGCACCGACGCACCACTTGTCTGGCCATGCTGAGGCCACGTCCCACATACAGCAACTAGAAGGATGTGCAGCTATGACATAGACAACTATCTACTGGGGCTTTGGGGAGAAAAAGGGGAAAAAAAGGAGGAGGATTGGCAATAGATATTAGCTCAGGGCCGGTCTTCCTCAGCAAAAAGAGGAGGATTGGCATGGATGTTAGCTCAGGGCTGATCTTCCTGACAAAAAAAAAAACAAATGATTTGTATCCACTATTGTAAATAATGAACTTTATTTAGCCTAAGTACATCTTGTGGCTTGAAATATTAATGATAGTAATACTTGTGTGTATACTCACGTGGGCATACGCACAAGCAAACTTGCAAAGGTAATGATAATGTTCTGTCTCTTAAACTGCAGTGGAGAGGCAGGTATGTGGGATTACCCTTTTGTAGCTATTCAGTATCTAATTAGAATTTGTTAATAAATTGATATACAGACAAATATATTAGGGCTGGGTCCTGAAGATTTTTTTGCCAATAGTCATGGTCAATCAAAAAAGTTTGGCAACACTGGTTAGATAACTTGCAGAAAAAACTATCACAAATTCATAATGAAAACAGTTTGGGTTCTCTTTTATAAATGAATAAATTAAGACACATTAGTTGTAGAAAATTACTTCTTGCCTTATATGAGTCATTATAGATTACAGCCCAGGAACTTTATGATAGGCATAAGAAAAAATATCTAACATTAAAGGATAGTAAAGCAGGGAATGTCCTTATACCTTGGATAAGTTTAGAATAAGCTAGAATCTCAATGGCCTGGGAAATATGCTTGGGTCTGGAGAAAAGGCTTAGTACTAGACAGCTAACTTCTTAAGACCCATAGCCCAGTTAGATTTGCATTTAAAATCTATTTTGTTCTGGGTTTGAGGGGCTGGAGATTGAACAAAATTGCAACTCAGCTTCCACTGCCAAATTTTGGAACTAATCAATAGATAAATAAAGCGGTATTAGATGATAAGTGGTTCTCAACCACCAAGGGATCCTTTTTTGTTTGTTTTCCCTCTATAAACTCCAAATTTCAAAAGGGTTCTGCCTCCCAAAGATTGTGTTAAGTAAAAACTAGTTCCTAGAAGGCCATAGTCTCAGCCCCACGGAGTTGGTGTATTTGCTCTTTCCTTTTTCATTAAATTTCTTTTTTTCTTTCGATTTTATTTTCCCAATTATATTTTATGTATCATTTTAATGAGCCACCTTAAGGCAATTTTGGAAATAGGTGGGATTAAACAAATTTGATAAAAAGTGCTAACGAGCATGGTACCTACCCTTGAGAGTCAAACGAAGGGCCCAGACAGTGAGCATGTTAGTGTTCAGAGCAAGGAAAAGAGCGGAAGGTTCCAGGCTTTCAAAATGACAGGGACTATATAGATTAAATAGAGAAGAGAACGGAGGGAATTTCAAACAAAGAGACTAGTGGAAGCCAAAGTGCAAAAATAGGAGAAGCTAAGATGTGTCCAAGGAAAGAAGAAATTGGACATTTCTTGACTACCTACTACATGACAGATACTGGGCTAGGCGTTTTACTCATCTATTTCATTTAATCCCTAGGAAAATCAACAGCCTAAGAGGTAGGTACCTCCACTTTACAGATGCAGAAATGAAGACCTAAAAAGGTTAAAAGAACGGACCAAAAGGAACACATTTAGTAAGTGATAAAGTCAGCACTTGGACCCACGATAGTCTCAGTCCCAACACTGGGCTTTTCCCTCTACTCCCCTTCAGGCCTCTCTCAAGGGCCAATCGATACACAACTTGGATGAGCAGAGCTGGCACATAAAGGAATGGTAGTGGAAAGACTGAAGAGGCGGTAGTTGAGTTAGACTGCAAAGAGTATTGACTGCTAGTCTAAGGATGCTATGCAGAGTGTTAACATTTCAGCAGCAATTTACTAGTAAGATAAATCTGGCAGTAGCATACAAGATGGACTTGAGAATTTTTTCAGGCAGGGAGAACTGAGGTAATGAGGATCTGGACTTGGATGGCAGCAAAAGGATGAGAGACGAAAGACGGCCACTGTATCACGTCCAACTGAAGGATCTGGAAGGCTGACTGAGTGTTGGAGGGGGACATGCAAGACTAAAAAATGATCACAAGGCAGAGTTTGCAAAATCAGTTGCCTCCAGGGACCAGGCAAGTAATACAAATGAATGAACAAGGCAGGTGCTCCTCATCACTGTTCTCATTCCAAACACAGGCAGATGAATTAATACGTCTCTGAGTTCTTATACTTGCCTTTTGCTTAAGCTATGGAGGAGGTGGATAGATATGTCTTGCTTTTCTCTTTGTCTTTGCTCACTGTGAATTTTATAGGAAGAGGGTAAGGCTGGCCAGGGGCCTGTGGCAGGTTTCAATGTGACCGAAGTCAGTTAAGGCTCAAAGAAACAGAGAAATCCTAGCAATTATCTAAACCCTAGAGCCTCTTCTCTACCTCCATTTCCAACCTCCCCTGACCCCTATCACCACGAGTAGTACCCTTCCTTTTCTCTCAGAATCTCCCTCTAAAATTGTCCTTCTAAAACAGGATTACTTCTCAGAATCCTCCTCTGAGGGATTAAGGATCCTACCTGGAACAATTTTTGCTTGAATTCTGCCTGGCATTTTAAAAAAACTCTGGACCCAAAACCTTTTCAGTTTGTTCTATATTATCTGTCTCCTAATTAGTAAACATACCTTTAGTCATCCTGCTTTCCTTTGCTAGCTCTAGATGTATTCCTTTGGCATTTGAGGGGCTTTCAGACTTCCAAAATAGAAGACAGAAGATCAGCACTGTAGCTCTGGATCTATCACCAGCAGTCAGTCCTTCTACTAAGTAGGACCCCTCTAAAAATTACTTTTACTGATGACCAGATGACGTCTAATGTCTCTTCCAGCTCTAAGATTCTAAATTTAGAGAATTTCTTTTTTTTTTTTTTAAAGATTTTATTTATTTTATTTTTTCCCCCCAAAGCCACAGTGGATAGTTGTATGTCATAGCTGCACATCCTTCTAGTTGCTGTATGTGGGACTCGGCCTCAGGATGAACGGAGAAGTGGTGCCTCGATGCGCACCCGGGATCCGAACCCGGGCCACCAGCATCGCAGCGCGCGCACTTAACCACCAAGCCACAGGGCCGGCCCTAGAGAATTTCTTATTAGGGAGTGAACAGCTACAAGATAGAGAGTGGTTCTCATCACTTTGCAGGAATCAGGCTGCTAAAATGGCAAACTGTGAGGAATCACAGAGAATAGCACCATTACTTCATCTTACAGAGGAGGAAACTGAGGTCCAGAAAGATTCATTTATTCATAAAGCTACTATGAATGGGGCTGGGGTTAGAACACAAGCCCTTGACTTCTAGTCCACTTTTCTTTCTACTATGTGGTGCAGTTTAATCAGCTGGTGAAGAACAAAAATCTATGAGAACAGAATACAGGTCAGATTCCTAGAGAGGTGAAGGAGAAGGAAAGGGAGTCTTTTTCTCTTAATTAAAAAATAAAGTAAAAAAGAATATAAATCCATCTTACCCCTAGTGAACAAATGTTAATGATTTGCCTAATTTACTTCAGATCCTCCCTTTGTTTTAAAGGAATAAAGCATTATATATAAAGGAGAAACCCCCTCCCTTTCGCCTTCCTAGAAGAGACTGCTATCTGTCCCTTTTGCCTTCCTAGAAGAGACTGCTATCATGATTTTCTTATGTATCTCCTACATATTTTTATGATTTTAATAGAGAAACAATATATGGCAATGTTTTGTGTTTTAGTTTATATATGTATTATAATATTGTACACAACATTCTACAACTTGCTGTTTTCATTCAGTATTATGTTTTCAAGATGTATCCACGTCGATCCATGTAAACCTAGTTCATTGATTTTAACTGCTAATTAGTATTCTCCACTGTATAAGTATACTTAAATATACTACCATGTATTTATCAATTCATTTAATGATGGGAACTTGTACAGTTGCGTTTTTGGCAAACAGGGGAATCTCTGCAGTGCTTGCCTGTATCCAGAGAGCAGGCAGCATGCTAGGTGAGTATGGTGAGAAAGGAGAATCAGTCAATCTTTACCACCATACATATCTGAAATGATGTAAAAATGTCAGGCCACTTAGTAGGCCAACTTAAATACCCCCTGAATTTGATACCATAGCAAGTGGCACAGAGAAAACTCTCATAACTACTCCAGGCCAAGACTGTTATTGAGATAACTGAAAGGAAATCCACCTCTTCTTCGGAAAGAACATGCAAAGGAATAAAGAAAGAAGAATGGTAAAGCTGAGGTCATTAAAGTCCACTCTGACTAGAATTAAGATAAACACAAAATATTTCTTCTCGAATAGTAACGTTAGGAAGTTACATCCCCATTTCTGAACGTTTGGGAATGGATCAGGAAGTTTCTACACGATTTTCAAAGGTATGTGAGATTGACCTGGGATGGTAGGGAAGGGCAAGCTCTGCTTCCATAGCTATTATCCTCTAAATTTAACTTGAATAGATTGTCTCTGAAAATTTCCAACGTCTAAGATCTCTTAGTTTAGAGATTAGTTGAGTGGGAAGGAAAAATTAGAAGAAAGAAACCTCCTTATGGGAGAGTTTGGTATCATTCTCAGAGATCCTAGGATGGAAAGATTTCTTCTCTTATCCTGCATAGACAAGCCCAATCTTCTAACTTCTTGTATGGCCAGAAAAATAAGGTCTTTAGTCTTTGATGGCATGGGAGCCTTTATTCAACACTAGGTCTTTGTCTTTATTATCTCTGGGTTATAGTGTGGCTTGTTGTGAGGTATCAAACAAATCATTATAGTTTTCTGACTCAGTTTCTCAATCAGTTATGTGAATTTGTTAAAAACCTGCTCCAATTTATTGCATAAGGGTATAAAAAGAGATATAGTAAGTGAAAGCACTTGAGAATTTCACATTGTTATTATAGTTAATAACACTGTTATCACAGGGAATCATTATTATTTAAAGAGAGTTTTAAAAAGCAACTAAACAATACTCCTCGTGAACTTTAAAGCAACAAAAATTGACTTTTGCTTCAATGTAATGTAGACTGAAGTCCCTGGCTCTCATCCAATCTACAGCTTCTTTCTCCTGACCCCGGAGCCATCATGTCCATATTCTCTGTGAGCCAGGGGTAGATGGACAGTCTCCAGATTAGCATTTGTCCAGGCTTAGGCTTGTTTCTTGAGAGCAGAGTTCCTTCAAGGACCTTAACAAGGGCCAGATCATAAGCAGTGGTTTTTTGGAGGAGAGCACCCACAGTTTAAATACCATGAGCAAGCTGTGGGAAAAACAATCTATTCCTTTACCTGAGATCTCTCTCATGTCTACAAGAAAATCACTCAAAAGTAGACACTACAGTGCACTGGCAAATCACTATCATCTTGTCATCCCTTGACTAGTCCTCTCCATTTGGTGACAAGCCTCATTCCTGACTTGAAGGTGTCCCTTTAGCAGCTAAATTTTCCTAACACCTTCCCCTGACCTCTTCATGGATCTCAAAAACAAACACTTTAAAATAGTGGGCTGGGGGCAAAGGGTAGGGGGTTTAGGAGATCTTCAGAGTTATAAAGTGGAGTCGGGTTGGGGCAAATCCAAGTCACTCTGCCCATGTGCTGTGGTCAGATCAGGATTTTCATTGTTTCTAACTATGTGCCCCTGGGCAAGATACTCACCTCTCTTTAATCCGGAAATGTTACCTTGGTCAAGTACTCAGCATGGTGCCTGGCACAGAGTAAATGCTCAGCAAATATTAGTTAAGATGGATGATGATGATGACGACGGAGAAGAAGAAGAAAAGGACAGTGAAGCTGACCTTCACATTTCTGCCTTCGCAACCCACTCATGCTGTTCTCTGATTTAGAATGCTTCCCCTAGTCTCTTTGTCGAGCCCAGATCCTTCCCATTCTAAAGAGACCCTTAAGAAACCTTCAATCAGCTCTAGGTACAATACCTCATTTCACAGTATCATGGCCTATCTTAAACTCCTAATTATTTCTTTTGTCTTGCCTCCTCAGGGAGATTATAAACTCCTAAGGGCAAGTCTATCTTTTTCTCTGCTCCTACCTAGTACGGGTCTGGCTCTCATTAGCTGTGAAATACTCAAGTACAGTCAAGGAGTTTTCTATTTCCTGGTCACAGAGCAGTACCAAGAATAGTACAAAGGGAATTTCTCAGCTGAAGGCTGTGTCTTCTTGGCTGCTCAATACCTCCGGACTTTCTTTACCACCTCATACTACTAAAATGGTCCTTTTAGGCTGAAGAGGGGAAAAGCCCACATTCCCTAAATATTCCTCAAATAAGTAAGGGGTTCTAGAAGCTGGTTTGAGATGTGATACTTGCCACAGATAATTCACTAAGCAATTGTTCCTGCTCTGGATATGGGAGTACTAATTATACTCCCACATTCCCAAGAGGGCTGCTGAGGTGTGGCAGAGGTATGTTCCCCAAGCATGTTTGTACTGGCCCAGAGGCTCTGGACTGCCAAGGAATTGGGTATATGACAAGTGAGAGTTGGTCAAAAAAATCATCAAGTGGCCACTGCTCTTCTGTAAGCTGTTGATGCTCACACTGTGGGCTCCCATACATACCGCCTCTATACGTCTCTGGAATTCTCTGGCCTGGAAGCATCTCTGCAAATGGGATGGAAACCAAAGCACAGTGGAGGAGAATGGAGGGGAATTCCTAACACGGTTCTATCCAGAAGCTGTCTTCAGCTTTCTCTGGATACCAGCAAAGTCCTTCTCCTTCATCCTCCTACCTCTAAGGCCAGATCAGAGGTATTGTCACCTTTCAGCCGATAAGCACCTTAAGGGCTTGTCTATGTTTGTCTTCTTAGTGTTTAGCACTGTGTGGTAGGGCAGAAAAGGAGCTCAATAAATGTGTGTTGACTGATGGTTGTGAGAAAGCATCGCAGGAGGCCCGTGTCCTGGAAGGCCCTGAATGTATCAGAGCAAACCTCTGCCTGAGATCTCCTCAAGGGCCTCCCCTTGGACTCCCTGCAGTTCTCTGGGGCACCAGAGCCTGCCTCCACAAGGTGCTATCTCTGCTTTCTGTTGGTGTTTCTTCATGCTCTCCAAAAGGCGGAGAATGCGTGGAAAGGCTCAGCCACAGGATATTGGACTGTTTACAGTTGGCCAGGCCAAGATTAGCGTGAGCACAACATATGCCAAGTTCATTGGAAGTTACATTTTCCCTTTGTTTACACATTAAAGGGGAGAAGACCAGAAGGAAAAAAAAAAAAGCAGGTGACCTCCTGTTAACCTCGCCCGTCTGCAAGAGGCTGCTGCCCTCACCTCTGAATGAACTTTCAGATTATCTCAGACAAGATTCACCTTGCGCTGAACTTGTACGCCTGCTCTGAAGCCCCCAGTCACGTAGCTGTGATTAAACATTACAGAGTGGCCATAAATTTACAGAAGTATTATTGTGGCTTGCTTCCCTCTTTCTTCTTTGGGAGAGGAAGAGAGCAATGGGTTTAGGGTGGGGGGAGTTAAAGAAAGGGAAACTCATAGTCAAACAAACAGTTCCTTTTCACAGCCCTGAACAAAAGAGAAAACATTGCATAGGTGTCCCAGAAAGGAGAAAGAAATGTGGCCATGTGAGAGAAATTAAAGTTTCAGAAGACTTCAAAAGCCCAAAACTCAATGGAATAGCTGAGATGCTTCTGGTTCCATTTCCAGGCGATCTGCAAGTTTGCAGGTGACACACAAACCTGTTCTGCCCTTGCTACTGGCTTGTCTTGAAGGGTCCCTGAAGTAATACTTCTGTCTGAGAGAGAGATGCTCTCACGGTATGGGGCAAACTGACAGGGCAGCAGGCAGGGGAAAGAAGGCTGCAAGAAAACACAGTTCGTTTTCTTCTTTGAGCTGCTGTTAGATATGAGGACGCCCTAACATCTGGGACATTTAAACGGAGACTGGACAAAGAATAGACCATATTCTGAAGGAAACACCCTGAAGCTGGACCCAGGAGACTGACCAGATGACTTAAGAACATTTATTTCTATGATTCACTGTTTTATGCTTAAAGTAGAAAAAAAAATGGATATTCCACTGAAGTAAAGTTTGCTAAACCCTCTAGGATTCCAAAGCCAAGATATGCCTGCAAAAGGCCTGTGCTGACCATTAAACAATGAGACCTCTATAACCAGAAAAAGCCAGGGAGTGCTCTATTTGATCCAAAAGAATTGTAAAAAGTGGTCAGGAAGCCCAGAGTGAGGTGATAGGCTCTGGCCAGAAAAGTCACCTTTGGAAAGGAGTCGTTCTGTCTCTGGTTACCCTATGGTAGTGTCGGGGGTGCTAAAGAGGCTCATTGTTTCTACAGTTGGCAAGGCCCTGTCCATTAAAGCAGCAAAGCCCAGGGTCCATCACATGAGGAAAGCAGCTGATGGCTTAGCTCACTCCTACTCTCGGCAAGATCTCTTGCTGCTTGTAAGAATCAGCCAGGAGTCAGAAAACAGGCCTGTGGAAATGCTCAGGCATTGCCTCTGACACACAGAGCTGAGCAGGGAAGTGAAATGGCCATGGAGCCAGGACAGTTCGGGGATATTTAAGTTTGGCATGGGAGTTCCGGTCCCAGGGGCAACCTGCGTTCAAAGCTCTAGTCTGGACTTGGAGAAGACAGAGAATGGGTTTCTGCCTCTTACTGTGAGTTCTCTGTTTGGTGGTGAGTCCAGGAGCCTGCACATATGGATGCCCAGATATGAGAATCATGGGAAAGCTGAGAGAGCAAGCAGGAGGATGTACTGAAGCCACCAGTCTGCAATCAGGCAAACAATCGCACAACAAATAGGTACCAGCCAAGGGCAATGAGATAGATTCAACAGGGCAGCTAGGAACTAGGAAACCATATACAAGAGGACGAAAAGCAAATATGTGCCAAGAACTAGAAAATATGAGATTAGACTGTTGGGTAGAAACTTGGGGGTGGGGTGGGAAGCATAATAAAAGTTACATTTGTTGAGAGCTGAAAGTGGGCCGCGCATTATATTAAATGCTTTATTGGCACTGTCCCATTTAATGTTATTGTAAGAGGAAGATACTATTACCATGCCCATTTTAAAGATAAGGAAATTGAGGCACAGAGCAATGAAGCTTTTGCTTATTTGCTATAAGCACACTGCTTATAGCACACTGCTATTAAGCAAGGAAGTCATAATTTTGAACCCAGGCCTATCTGGTTCAGTGCATCTTGCAATATGAGAGTGGAATCTTAGAACCATAGAATTAAGGAAATCTACAAAAGTTCATGCTGGTCAGATTGAATGAAATGTCCTCCTCCTTTTCCTACCATTCTTCAAGACCTTGCTTGAGTCCTCATCTCCTCTAGGAAACCTTGACTACTACTATCAGCTTCTTAGATTTATCCCTTCTCTGAACTTCATGTGCACTTATTGTTTATGGCGCACAGGAAGCACTGTATCACATATTTTTCTATTCTTCCAACTGTTTGTGCCTCACAACTGAACAGTTGATGATGTCAGTAAACCATTGTTGATATAGAGAGAAGCCTAAGTGTTTTATGTTTGTATCTCCCAGAATAGAAAGTCAATTCTTTGAGGTCTGAGATCCACAATGCCTAATACAGCAAGGGACACACAGTGGGACCTTGATACATTTGTGACTAAGCCCCCAGAAACCAACAAAAAGCTCTCAATGTGCAAAAATACAAATGTGAGAGAAGAATGAGCCCTACTTCTTTTGTGTATAATTTTTCCCCAAATGATGTGGCTTTATTGTGTATTTCTTTATAAAAACAATATATGTTATTTGAAAAAAAAAAAAAAACATTTCAAGAAAAACTTCAACTCAAAAAAGCATAACGGGAAAACTATCATCCATAATCTCATCTCCTAGGGACAATAATTGTCAATGATTTGGTATCTAGCCTTAAAGACTTTTTCTCACCAAAAATAGAGCAAATCATACATACTTTCAAAAGCTGATTTTCCCCCCACTAATACAGAATAGACATTTTTACATGTAAATACATATGGATGAACATAATCTTTTTTTTTTTTTTTTTTGCTGAGGAAGAGTCGCCTTGAGCTAACATCTGTTGCCAATCTTCCTCTTTTTTGCTCGAGAAAGATTCACCCTGAGCTAACATCTGTTGCCAATCTTCCTCTTTTTGCTTGAGGAAGATTCGCCCTAAGCTAACATCTATGCCCATCTTCCTCTATTTTGTATGTGGGTCGCCGCTACAGCATGGCTGATGAGTGGTGTAGGTCCATGCCTGGGAACTGCACCCGGGCTGCTGAAGCAGAGTGTGCCGAACTTGACCAGTAAGCCATGGGGCTGACCCCTGTACTTAATCATTTTTAAAGACTCAGTAGTATCTATTTTTAATGGCTATATACCATACTAAATAATATAAATTCCTTACTGGTGAATATTTTGGGGTTTTTTCCCCCAATTTTTTCTTATATTACCCGATATCTTGATGAAACACTTGAACATACATCTTTGTGCATTTCTTCAACTGTTTCCTTAGGAAATAACGTAAGTTACAATATACTACAGTGGTTAAAAGCGTCAGCTCTGGCTCTGCACCACCTAAGTTAGACTCCTGGCTCTGCCACGTACCAGCTTCGTGACCTTAGGAACGTTATTTATCTTCTTTATAATCCAGTTTCATCACCCATATAATGGGGACAATAACAGTACATATATCATAGGGTTGCTGTGTGGATTGAATGAGTTAATTCATGCAAACCACTTAGAACAGTGCCTTTCACACAGTAAATGCACGACAAACGTTAGCCATGATGACGACTGATGATAAATTCCTAGAAGCAGAATTCTCCGTCAAAGCTTTTGATATCCATTGATAAATTGCCCTCCAGAATGGTGTATCAATTTACTCTCCCATTAGCAGGTACCAGAGTGTTTTTGATTGGAAATACCCGAACAGAGCCTAGATGAACATCTTTTAGAAATACTAGAGGGGCTATCTCATTCAACGAAAAACTTTAGGTTTGTGATCTTGAGGATCTCTTTCTACCATTAAATCCCATGCTTCCCTGCCCCACTCCTAAATTATACAAATATAATGAAAATCAGGAGAACATGTTGAAAAAGCCTGGAACACAAGGGAAAGAGAGTGCTAACTTGCATATTTAGATAGTGCTTTATAATTTGCAAAATGTTTTCAAGTAGGGCCGGCCCCATGGCTTGGCGGTGCGCGCGCTCCGCTGCTGGCGGCCTGAGTTCGGATCCCAGGCGCGCACCGACGCACTGCTTCTCCGGCCATGCTGAGGCCGCATCCCACATACAGCAACTAGAAGGATGTGCAACTATGACATACAACTATCTACTGGGGCTTTGGGGAAGAAAAAAAAAAAAGGAGGAGGATTGGCAACGGATGTTAGCTCAGAGCCGGTCTTCCTCAGCAAAAAGAGGAGGATTACACGGATGTTAGCTCAGGGCTGATCTCCCTCACCAAAAAAAAAAAAAAAAAAAAAATGTTTTCAAGTATATTCTCATTTTGTGGTACAAACACCACCTGACTTATTGGTTACGAAAACTCAAGCTTTCCAACTGGGACAACTGAGGGATGATCAGGTTACGAAATAACCAAAGGGATGCCAGGTCTCATTTAACTCTCTTCTAGATCCTAAGTCCCAGTACTGCACCTCAGAACAAAATGGGCCCCTGAGTGCCTGCACCCTTCACCTTACCACCCCCAGATCAAAAGCTCTCTAAGGTCCTCTTATCTTCCACTGTCACTATCCAAGCATTCAGAAGCTTCTTATCTTTGGATTTTAACCTTGCAACCACAGCTATTTCTCTCTACTTTCTAGTAACTCTTGTATCAAATGAACACAGGCAAGGAATTAAAGATACAATCTTGTTACCTGAAGAAGCTTGAAATATTTCAGTTTACTTAGCTGTCTCTCACTTCTCACTTCATCCACCAACAGTGCCACTGTGTGTGTGCATTTACTAGAATTTAACAAATGAAAGTTCCTTAGCTATTTCTATCCTGCTGTTCCTTGCTCCAATAAAATCATTTTTCTTAATTTTTCAGGTTTCTAGAGAAGCAGAGCTCAGCCTAGTGTCTTCAGGATCTCCCTAAAATTCTCCTTTTTAGCACCCTCCCCTGCTAATAGAAAGTGTGAGTATTCCACTCGATTGGAAGCTATATGTGTTTCAGCCAAAGACCCAGTGCAGACATATGCTCGTAGCAGAAAAGAACAAGAGGCTCGTTTAAAAACTGGGCTCTAGTTACATTTCTGATCATTACAGCATTTGCTGAAGTAAAGGCTTACGTCTACATCAGAGAATGAGTGCTGTAACTGTGCCCTGAGAGTTAAAATCAAGACAAGTGCACTGAAAATACAATTATGGGCATTTGAATACACTCCTACTTACCAATGGCCATAATCAAGGCAGTCCCTCTTTCTTAAAATATATGGTAGTTAATTTTGGTCTTCAGTATGACATTTTTGTATTGTCACTCTTCCCATTCAAATACGATATGCCAAATGATGCTGCTACATACGGACTATGCAGGCATAAATTTTAAAAAACTAGTGTAAATAGTAAGGCTTTCTTTTGGTGGGTATCTAAAGCTGCCACCTCCAGGGTGTGCTGTTCTTCTGGGTCCTAAACCTTTGCTTGCTATCAGCCTCCTCCCTAGTTCTTTCTGGTTTGTCTCCAGATATTATTTTTTAGACATCTAATCAATCACCCTTTATTGAGTATTTTCTCTGCATTTACCATCATGTGAAATGCTATGAGGACTACAAAGAAAGGAGAAGACACTACCCCTGTCCTCAAGGAGCCCACAACTTAGTTGGGGATCCAGACCAACATATTTAAGTCAATAAAAATACTATTTTTTATGGATGATATATTGTTAACTTTCCATTAATGCTAAATAAAATAAGCATATCAGTATGCAGTAAGGTACAGATCACCACAGAAGATTTAGAAGACAGAGTAGTGGACAATGATAATATTTTGTTCATACTGAACACCCATTTCCTAGACAGTGCCTGACACGTAGACACCCAATAAATATTTATAGACTGAATTCCCCCCTCTCCTCACTTGCCATCTATTTCAAAGCTAAGGGACCAGGTGTTTTCCAGGACATCTACCTTCCCCAAAGGGCCCCTGAGTCATTACAATTTCCATAAGGTTGTGCAGTTTTCTGGCACCCGTCCCAGAGGGGGCTATGCCTCATCTAACAAGTCAGTGTGTGCTGCTTCTCTGGGGACAGTGTCCATGGGAGTTTGCTTTGCACTTCTAATGAGACAGTGTTTCTTTGGTGGGTGGTGGGAAGGAGCAAGGTGGTGGTACAGGTCTGCAGTGGTGAGGCTTGTTTCCTCAGCAAAGTACGCACACATCCCTGATAGACGCCCTATGGCTCTTACCTCTATCAGCAGTCTGCTGCCCAGGAAAGGGCATTCAGCCATGAAATCTTTGATATTATGACTGGGTTACAAGAGAGCAACACTTGTTTGCAAAGGCATCTCCTCAAAGTATTTTCACTTAGCACTTATTTGAGGGTGCTGATCAGGAAAAAGACACAAGCTGAGTCAAAAGGTATCTGTAGAAGGTGAAAACACTACCTCTCACCCTCTCCAGGCAGCCACAGCTTCCTCTTGCCAGAGCTGATCCAGGAAAGGGTTAGCAGTTTTATTCGCCTCCCTCTCCACCTGAAATGCCTCCTGTCCACACCAACTGCCTGGGCACCTGCAACCTCTAAGACTCATTCCTCAGTGGACCAGTTTACATGCCCCGTTGTGGAGATTCAGTTACAGACGTACTGACAGGTGATGCTGGAAAAAGTCATAATATTTCTGGACTCAATTTTCCCATCTATAAAATGAAGTTTTTGGGCTAATTGATTTCTAAGGGCCCTTTTCGAGCTCTGAAACTTAATCTTTAAATGTGTTGTATTCTCCAATGAGAGGCTGAAGTGGGAAAATGAGCCCTCCTCTTCTGCTAGAGCTGTACTGTCAGAGAAAGGAAAGCCTTCAGAGAAGTCAGGTACAAGGTCAGGACTAAGGTTGGCACAGTTTTTTCCACACATGCATTCATTTTCTCACCTACTCATTAATGAAGAATGCCTACCATGTGCCCAAAGAGTGTAAAGCCATAACAGAAACAAAAACTGTGTCCCTGCTTAAGATGGAATGTTATACCACACCCACCATAGGCTGGGTTTTATGGAGATTTTAATGAGGCACTATGCATGACGAGGTTACTAGAAGGTGATGTGCAGAATTATGAATGACTTTTAATCACACAACTCCCCACTTCTCACTGTAAATTTAATTTGTGGTCAGGTCACATAATCTGGGATTACTATGAAACCAATGTATGTTTTGTTTTGTTAACCTCAGAGACTGTGTGAAGGATTTAGGAGGTTGTATATCAGTTCGGTTTACCTGTTCCTTTGGTTTAGCTTTCTCTGCCATCCAGTGTTACCTTATGCTGTTTTAAAGTTTTATTCCAGTGATACTTAATGGTGGACTTTTCCCAAACCACAGAGTCCTTCCCTGCCCTAATGAGTCTCTACCACTGATAGGAGCGTGTGGACTCCCTTAGGTGTGCTGAGGTGGGAAAAAAAAAAAAAAAGAGGCTCCACTGCTTGGGAATATGCTGAGGGCCTTTCTTCCTTTGGCCCAAGAATGCTGTGTCAAAATGAGTGCTGTTTCAAAGGTGGTTGTCTGGCCTAGGCTGGTGCCTCTCTTTGTAGGAAGGTAGCATCTTTGCCCTTGGTGGACTTGAAGCGTGTCTAGATGTAGGGAGCAAAAACAGTGTTTCAAAGGGTGTTATGGTGGCTACCAGCCACCAAAATAGTTTTTTTATCTTTGTCTGATTCAGCTTTTAGTCCTCTCCACAGTTCCAATTTCTTGGGGCAGGGCAGGCTGTTTTATGCCTTGTTGTAGAGATTTGCTTTAATTACTAACACATCATAGAGATAAAACCAAGTTTCCAACACACACAGGAATAGAATAGCCCTAGAAAATAATAGCCCTATAAAAGTGGACCTGGAGTTGCTGGTACTGAGAAAGGATAAAAGAACAGAGTAATAAAAAAAATTAAATGTCAGTATCAAGCGTATTAACTGAACTGAAAATCCCTGTGTGGATAATAAAACACCTTCAACTTAATAATAATAAAAATGCATCTGACGCAGATAATAATGGGAAAAATGAACCAAGAATTTGCACCTTGTTCCCTTCCAGGTTTTTCCTCACAACTTCTAATCTTACTTCAGAGAAGCAAAGTTGAAGCCTATCGGATAATCAGCCTTTCAGGGATGTATGGAGGGTGATGACTCCCTTTTTCTCCATCTCCACTATAAAGTGAACAAAAAGGCAAGAATGCTAATTGCAGTACATGATGCTTGAGTTAAATACAAAACAGTTCATACCAGAGCAGATTCTGAGGCACTAGAAGGAGAGCCTTAGATGGTGTAAGTAGACTGTGTTTCAAAAGATGGTTGCAACAATATTTCCCATCCCATGCACTCTTTTGCAAAGTAACCTTTCCACACCCACCCCCAACCCCAAGAGGTAAAGTCTCTTTCCCCTCCCTTTGAATCTGCATTAGCCCCAGGACCCGTTTTCATCAAAAGAATATGATGAGTGATGCTGTATACCTTCTGAAGCTGGGCCTTAAGAAATCATAGATTCTGCTTTACCGCTTGGAATATTCATTCTTGGTATCCAGTTGCCATGTAAAGAAGGCCAAGCTAGCCATGTGGAGAGGCAGAGAGAGGTCCCAACATCCTAGTCAACCCTGCCAAGGTGCCACACTTGTGAGTGAAGCCATCCTGGTACTCCAACCCCAGCCACCATATGACTGCAACTTCGTGAAAGAAATCAGCTAACATTATGTAAAGCGGAAGAACTGCCCAGCTGAGCCCTGGCCAGATTCCTGACCCACAGAATTGTGAACAAATAAAATGGTTGTTGATTAAAGTCATGAAATTTTGGGGTAGCTTGTTAATGTAGCAAAAGATGATCAAAACAGGTGGAAATCTCCTTCCTAGATAAATTCTAGGAACAGGTTAGACAGTTATTTGTTTTGGGAACTCAGGCAGGGAGAGTTTGAGGCCACAAACATATCCTTCTGGTTTTAACAATCCACTGATTATGGAGAGAGAGAAGGAATGACTTCTCTTAGAGTCTCTATAGTGAGTCTTGTTTGCACTTCTGGACGGGACTTCCTGATAGGAAGCCTTCAAAGAGAAACTGGTTTTACTCTATGGGCTGGTAGCTCTTCAAACAGAAACCCTTCATTCTCGCTCAAGAAAGGCTCCAGTGATGCTCCTTTGCCCACTACCCTCTAGAGCCCCTTCTTGCTGTGGAAAACTAAAGTCAAGAATGAGTCATTTCTGTTCATTTTGTCATTTGATATTATTGAGAATTGTTACTGGTGCCCGGAGCACAAGATGTGCTCTAAAGAATCCTCCCTGATGACTATTTGTTACCACACACCACTGTGGTAACCCAAGCCCCTTTTCAGTGTCTGCTTCTGGCTAGGATTCCCCAGCCAATCAACGCTGCTTCTACGGAATCATCTCTTCTATTTCCTTCCCGCTAGCCATTACTTTCCACTCGTCAGCTGATCTGCAGTTAGAATGCATCAGGCATGTGGAGAGGTGGCCACTTGTAGGCTTCTTCCTTTAAGACGCTATCAATGCCATTGATGGGAGGTTCCCACCTACCAGAAAGGGATTGAGTTGATTTAATGAACAGAAGCACAGGCTGAGGGCTCAGGAGAAGCTTTCCCAAAAGGTTTGGTTGATGCTACGGTTTTGTATGTGAAAATTTTGCTTTGGGGTTGTGAACTCTTTAAAACAAACAGTTGAGGTCATTGTTAATGGGAGACAGGATGATTCGCATAGCTTCTGTCAAGACTGACTGCCTTTAGGGAGGAAATGCAGCAAACAGGGATGGGCCTTTTCACAATGATCCATCTTTCAAAAGCACTAGTGAATGCCCTATCTCATTAATCATAAGAGTCTGGCTTACATGAGAAATGGGGAACAAGAGCTACTCATGAGGCCATCACATCTCTCCTCTTGCTGAATGTGAAAGAGGGCCAAATAATCTCATTTTCTTCCCACTTGCCTACTAAAGAACACCTTTCTGGACAGACTGGGCACAGAAAGAAGGGATGGACATTCAAATTAGTAAGTCTTATTGTTTCATGTCTCTCCTCTGAGGTAAGATGTTAGGGAGGAGAAATTTTGTTTCGTTCTGGGATTGCCCTGGGCTAGACACAAGTTCCATCATGTCCCTTCAATTTACCACCCTACCATCACTCAGTAACCAAGAAGGCCAAAGCAGATGCATCTTCTGCCTCATAATACCTCTCCAACATTCTCACTCCCCTACCTAACACAATGCTTATCACCTAAACTTAACTTGCAAGAAAGAAACAATTGTGCCACACAAAAATCACCAAGGAAATAAAAGCAGAGTAAAAACTTTGCAGGAAGGAATAGCTC
This sequence comes from Ceratotherium simum simum, assembly GCF_057802395.1. NCBI lineage: Eukaryota > Metazoa > Chordata > Mammalia > Perissodactyla > Rhinocerotidae > Ceratotherium > Ceratotherium simum. Next base: position 14,382,260 of record NC_141910.1, on the reverse strand, counting down.
GTGAGCCTATCAGACAACCGAGGTTACAAAACCAACTAGCCTGAAACCTAAAGAAAGACAGGCACCTTCAAGCAGATGTGGGATATGAGAACTTGCTTACCTGGGGCAGATGCTGGATGTCAGGTAAGCTGGTAAGAATAAGTCAGCTAAAATTGTTAACAAATTGCCAAAGTCTAAGTGTGGACTAGTGCGCGAGTATAGAGCCTCTGGGAGCAAGATGCACAAGAGGAATTTGCGCCCATTAGGAGACTCTTCCTCACAGACCTCACTGTTCAAGAGAGACTGGAAGCAGAACAGGAGACAAGAGAAGGCTTCCTTCCTGGCAGAGGCCTGGGGGAGACATACAGTAGCCACTTCAGGAAAGAAACAAAGCCCTACCAAGGATGCTTCTACCCTTTTCCCACCACAAAACAAAGCCTTAAGCTGCTTAGGAAAGGGCAGCATTCAGGGCACAGGGCAAGATCTAGCGCAGGGGGAAGGGAATAGGAAAAAACCGTGTATCCAGGAGGAGAGACAGAAAAAAGAGTGGTTCAGATCATTAGAGATTCCTCACTGCTGAAGGAGGAACGGAATCACTGAGAATAGAAAATATGAACACCTCCACCCCTCATCACCAAGCTAGCAAACAATGAATAACCAATTTCAGCAGTAAGTTGCTGAAAGACAGACACTCTGAGATGAAGCACAAAGGGAAGACCTAAAACAAGGATGTTTACTGTTACCACTCTCTTCAGCATTGTGGTGGAGGTTTCAGGTAATGCAATAAGGCAAGTGAAAAACAAGGCTCACAGATTGGAAAGGAAGAAATAGCACTATTCAGATATGATAAGATTGTCTATGTAGAAAATCCCCCAAAAATCTACAAAAAAGCTACTATTACTAATAAGTAAGTTTAGTATGATCACAGGATACAGGGTCACTATACAAAAAAATTCTATCCTAATGCTATACACTAGCAATAAATAATTGGAAATTGAAGTAAATTTTTAAAAAAGGACCACCCTCAACAGCACCAAAAACCAAGAAATACTTAGGTGCCAGATCTGTATGCGTATAACTACAAAATGATGAAATAAACTAAAGAAGACCTAAAAAACTGGAGAGATATACCATGCTCATGGATTGGAGGAATCAAGGTTGGCAAGATGTCAAATTTTCCCAAACTGATCTATAGATTAAACACAATTTCAATTAAAGTTCCAGCAGAATATTTTTGGTAGAAATTGACAAGCTGGTTCTAAAATTTATATAGAAAAGCAAAGAAACTAGAAAAGCCAAAATAATTTTGAAAAAGAAGAACAAAGTTGGAGGATTCACACTACCTATTTTCAAACTTACTATAAAGCTACAGTAATCAAGACAAGACAATATTAGTGAAATTGCAGACATATAGATCAATGGACCAGAATAGAGAGTCCAGAAATAGACTCAGTACACATGTGTGATCATTTGTGTTTGACAAATGTGCAAAGGAAATTCAATGGAGAGAGGAGGGCTTTCTCTACAAATGGTGCCGGAAGAATTCGATAGCCATTATATTAGTTCCCTGACTACTGTAACAACTGGGCTAATTTGTTGGCTTAAAACAACAGAAATTTATTCCCTCTCAGTTCTGAAGACCAGAAGTCCAAAATCAAGAACTGTTTTCAAAAGTAACTTGAGGGGCTGGCCCGGTGGGGCAGTGGTAAAGTTCACGTGCTCTACTTCTGGCGGCCTGGGGTTCACAGGTTCAGATCCCGGGTGCAGACCTACACACTGCTCATCAAGCCATGCTGTGGCAGATGTCCCACAAAAAATAGAGGAAGATGGGCACCAATGTTAGCCCAGGGCCAATCTTCCTCAGCAAAAAAGAGGTGGATTGGCAACAGGTGTTAGCTCTGGGCTAATCTTCCTCACGCACACAAAAAAGTAACTTGAAATTATTATTTGTTCTGCATGGTTATGTTATCAATTTAATATACAATTAAGTTAATTTATTTCTGTTTTCATGTGATTATTGAGTCTCTCTTATTTTTTCCCTTTTTGATTTAATTAAAATTTTTAAATTTTGAAATAATCACAAACTTACAGAAAAGTTGAAAGTACAGTACAAAAAATCCTTTTTTAATTTTCCTGAACCATTTGAGAGTAAATTGCCCATCCGATGCCCTAGCTCTAGCAAATACTTTAGTGTATATTTCCTATAAACAAGGACATTATTCTACATAAGCACAATACAACTATCAAAGTCAGGAAATTTACATTGATATATTACTATCATCTAACCCCCAAATCCCATCCAAGCTTCACCAGTTGTCTCACTATCTTTTAGAACCAAAGGATCTAGTTGAGAATTATGAGTTGCATTTAGTTGTCATCTCTTTGAATCTGGAACAGTTCTTTGACTTTCATGACCTTGACGCTTTTGAAGATTACAGAACAGTTATTTTATAGAATGTCTCTTAATTTGGATTTGTCTGATGTCTTACTGTGATTAGATTCAGATGATTCACTTTTGGCAAGAATATTATACAAGTGACGTTGCTGTTTTTCCTAATTGCAACCTATCAAGTGGCATATGAATTGCCCTGTTACTGATGATATTTACTTTGATCACTTGATTAAGGTGGTGTTTGCCAGGCTTCTCCACTGTAAATTTATATTTCCCCCTCTTAATTAATAAGTATTTTGTGGGGAGGTACTTTGAAATTCTGTAACTATCCCATGCCTCATCAAACTTTCAATGTATTCGGTTATTTATTTATATCTGTGTAGACCTGTGATTTCTTATTTTTTCAATATAATTTGTTACTAAAATCATCTATTTTTGTGCTCTAATTAGCCTCAATTTAGCCAGTGGGGGCCCCTTCAAGCTGGTTTCTGCATCCTTTCGACACACCTCCATCATTCTTTGAACACCTGATCTCTGGTACAAAAAGATGTTCCGGGGTCATCTTGTACTTTCCCTGGAAACAGTCATTTGTCCAAAATGACCTGGCTCCTTTTAGTGGAAAATTACATGAAAAGCCAGGATACAGCACTAGACATGCTTGCTCATTGCCACTGGGGTGTTATTGCTCCCATACAAACTTAGGAAATATAGGTACTACATATGTTTCTATATATGTATACGTAACACATATATATCAACTATACATATTTACCTCTATATTTATTTCTCTATTTATCTATAATAAAAACTATGAGTTCACACTATAGAGTTCCTTTGAGTTTTTTCCCTTTCCATAGCTGTAAACCTCTTCTCTGTCAGTTAGAAATTGCCCTCCATTATCCTTAATATATTTACTTATTTAATCAATCTTCCTTTACATAATGAGTCACCTATCTCAGTACTACCTTCTCCCTCATGTGGATGCCCTCCTTTTCCTGTCCGGCTCTGACTTTCCTTTCTGGACAGCTCTCTCATGTGCAAGCCTTCCTTATGCTACCCCTGAGCTCTGATTCCCCACGCCAGACTGCCTCTCCAAGAGCACACTCTCCTCGACCTGCAGGGGTCTGACACCTCGAGCTGGACTGGCCCCACGCATGCATGCCCACCTAACCCTGTGTGGGCTCTGACGCCCCATGCCAGGGCACCTCTCTGTGAGGATGCCCTCTGTACCTGGCTGGGCTCTGGTTCCTCATGCCAGGTCATGCTTCACACGTAGACACCCTCCTCATTCAGCTCCGACTCTGACATCACATGCCAGGCCATTCCTCTGTAGAGATACCTCCTCACCCTTAATTTTATTTTTTGACTATATAAACGCTTAAGGACTACTGGAAAATAAGAAGAATGATGGAAGCTTAGAGTTGACCAAATGTCTCAATTTTCAAAAAAGGGAAGAAAATGGATACTGAAAACTAAAATAAAATAGACATCTCATATACTGTCACTGATATTCTCTGACACAGTAATTTCTTTCCTGATAGTTACACTGAATCATCTGACATGCTAAAAAAAAGCCTTATATACCAAAATGATCACAACAGATTCATTTATAATAACTTAAAATTGACAACATCCAATAATAGGGGAATGCTAATGTAATTTATAGTGCAGCCATGACAATTTTAATTATGTTTGCAAAAATACAGGAGAAATGTTCTTAAAATAGTCAGTATATAAAAATCAGCATATCTGGGGCCAGCCCTGTGGCGCAGTGGTTAAGTGCGTGCGCTCCGCTGCTGGCAGCCCGGGGTTCACCGGTTCGGATCCCGAGCGCGCACCGACGCACCACTTGTCAGGCCATGCTGTGGCGGCGTCCCGCATAAAGTGGAGGAAGATGGGCAGGGATGTTAGCTCAGGGCCAGTCTTCCTCAGCAAAAAGGGGAGGATTGGCATGGATGTTAGCTCAGGGCTGATCCTCCTCACAAATAAATAAATAAAATATTTAAAAAATCAGCATATCAAATTGAATATATAGTATAAGCTCAATTATGAAAAAATACACGTTAGTGAGGAAAGGAGATACACCAAAATATTACAGTGATTACCTCTGGGTGGCATGACAATGGGTAATTTCTTTTTCCTTCTGAATTGTACCTTTTATATTTTCTAAATTTATTTAATGAGCATGTGTTAGTTTTAAAATGGGAAAAATAAATGTTAAGACATGAATTAGCACCGATTTCCACAGCACTACAATGAATACAAAGTTAAGTGAGGAGAGATCCTGCTTTTAATGAGCTAATACTGCAGCAGCTACTTACACTTGTGACCAAAGAATGAGTGTCTTTATAGGAAGGTCATCACCTTAGAAGCAAGCATAGAACCTTGGGAGCCATGAGGAAGGACACTGTCATCTGAATAATAGTAGTAGTGAGTGGTACCAGCAGTAGCAGCTAACATATTGAGCACTAACTACATGCCAAGTATTGTTCGTGTATCTCCATATTTAATCCTCAGTAGTTCTATTATTACCTTCTTTTTACAAATGAGGAAACTGAGGCACTGAAAGGTTAACTTATTGATGATCAGACAGCTAGCATGTGACAAAGCCAGGAATTTGAATATAGGCAATCGATTTCATGGACTAGTAGAGACTGGACAGTTTATAAAAAGATGAACCCTGCTAATTCAAGGAGTGAAAGATATTGCAGCAGTGACCTCACATCCTTCTAATCTGGCAAAGACAGGATATACACACACAATTCTATATATAAGGCAGAAAGCAATAACTGTCATCAGAGAGAGCTATGGTTATGGGATCTTCGAGCAGGGATAGAGGACTTCCATCTGACAGCAACATGGAGAATAATTCAGCAGACAATGACACTGGCAGCAGGGAGACCAATTAAGAAATGTTGTGGTAATTGTGGTAGGAGAAGAAGGTGGCCTGCACTAAGGTGTCTCTCTCTTCTATAGGCCTAGCTTTGTGGATTAAAGGTTTACACTGTGTGCTTCCCATAAAATCCCACTATTATGCCTTATTTTCCCATTCCAGACCCGCCCTGGATAATACCAATATTTGCAGGTCAGGAGAAGTTGAGGATTTAAAAAACATTATGCAATTCTGGTACCTAAACTTCATGATCCCTCCTTCTTAGCTACTTTCTCTCCCTTTTACTTAAATTAAGATAAGGAGCGAAGACACAGTGAACACAGAGGAGGATCAAGAAGCAGGATTTCCTGAGTTGGTATAGCATGGATGCCCAAGTTGGACCTCCGAACTCAGGGGCACAGAATGAGGTATTGATCACCTCTGCTACCTATGGTCCCTCAGCTACACAAAGGAGCTGGTGTAAAAGGAGTGGGTCCATTCAGAGTGCTCACTGTGTGCAAGACTCACTATGCACCAAGTGCTTGCCAGCAGAGGAAGGAAAAGTCCTCCAACTGGGGAGCTTCAGTCTTCCACCATAGGGGTATTCCTTGTTCAGGGTAGAACAGAGGGGCCTTGTCTTAAAGGGGCCAGACAGAAGAGTGGAGGTCAGAGAAAAAGATATAAGATAACTACATGTGAAAATGGATGCTTGAGTGCTTAGGCCCATCGAGGTCTGCTTCAAGAAACTGATATTTGGCATTTTTGGTTAGGAACCTCCAGGAATTGAAGAGAAGATGAGCATCTTTAAGGCTCCTTGATTATGCTTTTTCTTTGTGCCTCAACTGCCTTGAAGAAGAGCTAGCATATAACAGGCATTCAATAAGTAATAAGTGCTGATATGATTACTTCATGCCAGACTCGCTGCTAAGCATTTTCATATATAATTTTATTTTATTATATTTTTAAATTTCATCTGTTTTGTGTTTTGTTTTTTGTTTTTTTGAGGAAGACTGGCCCTGAGCTAACATCTATTGCCAATCTTCCTCTTTTTCGTTTATCTCCCCAAAGCCCAGTACATAGCTGCATATCCTAGTTGCAGGTCCTTCTAGTTCTTCTATGTAGGACGCCGCCTCAGCATGGCTTGATGAGCAGTGAGTAGGTCCACACCCAGGATCCGAACCGGAGAACCCCAGGCTGCTGAAGCGGAATGCACGAACTTAACCACTACGCCATGGGGCCGGCCCCAATATATCATTTTAATTATCTTCAAAAAAACCCATAAGACAAGGTGTATTAATAAGTCCACTTTGCAGATGAAGAGAATCAGGCCAGAGAGGTTAAATAATTTGTTCCAAATCACCGAAGGACTCTTTGGAAAAAGGAGAATGTATACTACTAGGAGCAATGAAGGGAGAAAATTTTGCCAGTTTACAGGTCAATGTGTACTCGGAGGAAAAATTTTACTTGCCTTCTGTTAAACAAGAGAATACCTCGTAAATGTGTTATTTGTGGATGTGCACAGTAAGGCTGTAAACTTAGCGTTCAGCTCATCAGCAAGGTGAATTTTTCAGGTTGCTTCCTGCTCTAGTAGCTAGAGCGCTTTAATCATAAGCATAAAGACATTTTACAGTTTTCGCATTCATGCATATGCATGAATTCTTTGATGCTGCCTTAATTTCTAGAGACACAACCCAGAATAAGGAGGCTACCCAACAAGGGTCTCAGAATATGGTGTGTGTGAGTGAGTGTACGCGTACACGTGTATATGTATGTATTCATGTATGTGTTTATATCTGTAACAATTACTAATCACGTTAATCTATCAAATTAACCTCATTAGTAGTGATTTATTTATTAGTAATGATTTATTTGTCCACTATTCTCCAACACTGTTCCTCACCTTGCTGAGTTTTTATTTGTTCCCAGGACCTCTTTTGCATTTATCCCTTCCTACTTACTCTGGTTTTTATATTTCCTTAAACCTTCAATTCTTCTCTTACATGCCCAACTAAAAAAAAAAAAAAAAAAGGAACAAAGAAAAAAGAACTGGAGAGAATGAAAGAAGGACCAATATTTTAGCAATTTGATTGTACCTGCAGTTGCTAGTATCTGGGGGCCTTGCTTTCAATAGGCAACAAGAGGCACCAGCATTCGCCAATGATAACAACTGAAAGAAAGGGTTGGTCTGGAATCCCTAAGGCTAGAGAAGAGAGGCCTGAAGGGAACACCAGTTGCAATAATCAAATGGTCAGCCAGTGTGTGGATACTGACAACCAAGTTACTGGTCTCATTTTTTAAAGCTTGGCTTTGGCAGTGGCAGGAGGCAGTGAGGTGGGGAGTGCGGAGGGAGAGAGTGCAGGACTACATGATCTTGAAAGATCATTATCAGAGCTGGGACACAGACCAATCGCTTAGACAGCAGAATCCAGCTACTAAAGCATCCTGCGCTCTCGGATTTTAAGCTTCTCCCTCCATGCTGCAACACTGCTTGAGTTCAGACAATGATTCTTATGCCAAGATTAGCAGTTTATAATTGTTACACTAGTACTAAAGACTCACCATTTTACCTCTTTCATTTTTCTCCTTCTAGCATTACTCATTCTTTTAATCTTTAGTTTACTCTTTGTTTTCCTTCTCTTCCCTACTCTAATCTAAGCTGAGTCAAAAAGGGAAAGGATTTAGTTTTGTTAGAGGGTCAGCCACAGGTCATCCCTCTCTTCACTTTTTTTGCTCTGGCCCCAAAGAAGGAGCACTCCCTAAATATTAAATAATGAGGTTGCTGCTTCCTTCTGCCTTAATCTATTACCTAATTATAACCAGCATTATAGTACTTCAGTTTGCCATATTTTATTTTCACAATCATTTTTTGAAATAGGTAGGAGAAAGATCATTAGTATTTCACATATATACGAAAAAACTAAGGTTCAGAGAGTTTGTGCTGGTGGAGCCACGGTTGAATACTGGTTCATGTACTGTGGAGTTACTGAGGACCTGACTCATAGTACAGCCTCAGGTAAGCCACTTAACTTATTTGTGTCTAATCTCTAAAATGGGGATGAAAGTACCAATTTGCTTCCCAGGGAAGCTGCAGAGATTAATTAGCCAACAAACAATTGTAAAAGGATTTGGAGATTCCAAATGTTACATAAATGTTTTAATAAGCTTTTAATGTTAAGGCTCCATTAGGTATCCATGGGTGGAAATGAGGTGAATTTACCTGTTAGTGCTTATATTTTCCAGGGCCCAGAGAGTATATAAACTGGATTGAGCTGGTTTAAGGAATATGCCCAGATCTTTCTAAACTGCTTCTAGGTGCTGGCCTTGCCACTTGCAAGTCCTCTCTCTGCTGGCCCTCCTCCACTTGAACCCAAGCAGACGGTTGCTCTCTGTCCAGCCAAGGCAATGAGACAACACCAGAGGAGGGCTGGCTTCTCATGCGCCCCTGGGGCAGCAGAGATATCACAAACAGGCTCCCTACAGACCTTCCAGATGGGCACTCTGACCTCCAAGAAAACCTCCCAAATAACTTCCAGGGCATTCAAAGCATGTATAGTGTGGCAACGGCCACTAAGAAATGACCCAGACCTATATCTAGGGTCTCCATGCTATAGTTTCCCTCTCTTCATTGAAATTCACTTAACTTGCCTTATAACAAGTTTAAGTATGTTATATTGCATAGGAAAATTGGTGACAACTTAACATCACATCAAAGAAAATATCTGACATCAATTTACTTTACAAGAAAAGAAATCGCTAAGGCCCATGGAAGACAAGCTGTGCAATGACATGCTATCATAGTGCTAATCTAAAAGACTGTGGCCTGCTCGATATCACTTAGTTTCATGACTATAAGGAAGTTAGTTCCCTTTTCCTTTCTGTGCTTTACTTTTCCCAGGCTGTGAAACAAAGATGATGGCCACTGTCTAAAATCTGCCTCAACTGAAAATCACTTTAAGCCAGGAGTGAGGGGCCGGCCCCGTGGCGTAGTGGTTAAGTGCGCGCGCTCTGCTGCTGGCGGCCCAGGTTCGGATCCTGGGCGCACACCGATGCACTGCTTGTCAGGCCATGCTGTGGTGGTCTCCCATGTAAAGTGCAGGAAGATGGGCATGGATGTTAGCCCAGGGCCAGTCCTCCTCAGCAAAAAAAAAAAAGCCAGGAATGATATTCAGCTGGTACATTCACTTTCTTCATCTGAAAATGAAGGATAAAATAATTGACATCAAATTACTAAATTTAAAAATGCCTGCAAATTTTATTTATTTATTTTTTGGTGAGGAAAATTGGCCCTGAGCTAACATCTGTTGCTAATCTTCCTCTTTTTGCCGAGGAAGGTTAACCCTGAGCTAACATCTCTGCCCATCTTCCTCTACTTTATATGTGGGATGCCGCCACAGCATGGCTTGATGAGCGGTGCGTAGGTCCGCGCCCGGGATACGAACCTGCAAACCCTGGGCCGCCAAAGTGGAGCATGCGAACTTAACCACTATGCCACCAGGCTGGTCCCCCGCAAATTTTAAATGATAGATCATGGCTCTCCCATCACCTGGAATGCTGCTCTTCTCTCAGATATCTGCCTGACTAATTATGTCATCTCCCTCCAGGCATTGCTTAAATCTTACCTCAATGAGGCCTCCCATCTTATTTAATACCACAACCTGTCCCCTCCAGATCCCCGCACTCTAACCCCCTTTCCCTTGTTCTACTTTCTTACTCTTTCCACAGTACTTATTACCTACCTACAGCTATATAGTTTATTAATTATTCTTATTATCTGTTTCCTCACCCCTCCATCCTAAATTGTAAGCTCCATAAGGTAGGCATCTTGGTCTGTTTTGTTCACCGATGTATCTCAAGCACCTGGCACAGAGCAAAGGCTCAGCAAATAGTTATTAAATGAGTGAATGGACCTCTAAGAATAATTTACTTTTAAATTACTTGAGGGCAGAGGCTAACTTCTTTTGAATAGTCACTATACTCAACTCAGGGTTTGTGCCCAGAAGATATTTAAAAACACATTCTATTTGATTGACATATGTATCTGAAAACCATAAGTACTCTGTTACTGACTTCTTTTATCTGTCTTCTCCTTGGTTTTGGGAAACCCTTGTGATTAACCAGCCAGGTAAGAGGGTCAAGCTGGGAAGGTGAAGCTGGGAAAATGCAAGGGACATGAAGGAAAAGGTAAGGGATGACTGAGCAGAGATCCAGAATAACTGAGAAACAGCCAGTGTACTCACAATGATAAGATAAGTCATTAAGAGCTTCACAGAACCTGTGAGATTCGCTAATGGAATAGCCAGAGAGGATGAAGACTGTTTTCAACATTTACAACCTCTATCCTTTTGTCGGCCGGACTCACTACCTGGTGTGTTCCAGGCACTTGAATAATAGGGAATACTATGATTGCCACTGAAAAACAGAATCAGATCTAATAAAAGAGGCAAGAGCTATACCAAGCTGGTTAACACCTACTCACTGCAGTGGGAAATGCTGTGTATGAGAAAAGTTCACAGGGCCATCTATGTTTCCAGATTTATCAGAGAAACCTTTCTAAAGGAAAGGTAGGCCTATCAAGTATGGAGGGAAATATTTTTATGTAGACATAAAAACAAGTATGTAATAATTATATTTTTATAGGACAATTCACTCAAGAAGCTTCTTAATCATTTTTTAATATAAACACCTTATTGTATATTTGAGTGTCACTGTACCTAGTTATGGAATCTCAAAAGCAAACAAACAAACAGCCCTGGGCTACAAGCTTAGCTGATTATCAGCTGGGGAGAGCACACAACCTTTCCTTTTGTGATATAATATTTCATAATTGGGTCCTTATGGGGGCATTGGTACTTTTCTCAGGAAATATCTGATACTGGCCTATGTGGGAGACAGGTCATGCGGCTGGCTGGGCTACACGAGTAATTCTCCTGGAAAATGTTATCATTGCTCAATGAGCTGTGTATATCACTTAACATATCCCCAACACTTCAAACAACTCATCACAAGCTACTCTGAACCCTAACTGGACAGCAGGAACTTTCATGCTAGGGGTCCCCTCATTTACTTATCATTCCTTAGAAACTGAACCAATAAGGTGAGGCTGACGGCTAAGATACTAAAAGGACAGGACACACTTACTTTCATGTGAGGGCTTGTAGTCCACTCACTCTCTCTTCAGAGACTAGCTGCTTACGAGAGTCACTAGTACTGAAAATGTATGGTGGCAATGGCGTCTGTGTTCAGTATGTCTAAGGTCCATCCTCTTCACCCCACACCCCTCCCCCTAATCTCACCCAAAGAACACAGCTGTTTTTTCTTTGGTCATCAGACTCTACTCTAATTTGGTAAAAAGGTAGAAAGAGCCCCAGAGGCAGATAAAGTTATGAGGGTTAACTGATTTCAAGAGCTGGGCCGGCTCCGTGGCTTAGCGGTTAAGTGCGCACGCTCTGATGCTGGCGGCCTGGGTTCGGATCCCGGGAGCGCCCCGAGGCACCACTTCTCCGTCCAACGTGAGGCCGAGTCCCACGTACAGCAACTAAAAGGATGTGAACCTATGACATACAACTGTCTGCTGGGGCTTTGGGGGGAAAAAAACTGAATAAATAAAATCTTTAAAAAAAAAAAAAAGAGCTAATAGCCACTGAGAGACCAGTATTGAGAAAATGCAGCGGGGAAAAAAACCCCAAACACAAAGATTCCTTAACTTGTTTTAAATCATTGGACCAAACACATTTACACTTTGGGAAAGTGAGTAAGGCACCAAGTTATGAGTGCAGTTTATAAAAGATAAAGATCTGAGTCATCCCTTTGTGGTTATAGATTATGAAATCATTTCAGGCTGTCCCTAGACAGTATTCTCCACGAATGTTAGATTGCAAACAGAGCAAACAGAGGGATCGCATCTCTGATTATGACCCCTGTTAAGGTTTTCTCCTAAGCATCCTTGTATAGTTTACAATTTAATTTTTTGTCTTTGTAATCTTTAGCCCTTGTGTATATATCATCTAATGAAAAGGTCTTTTTTGAATTAACATGGTATTTGGAAAAAGAACATGTGTTTCTGTTTTATTATTAAATACATTTATAAAAAGAGAAAATGTTCTCAGACCTAGTAGATGCCTGTTTTTTGGGTTTTTTAAAAGGAAGAATCTTGTAACACTTCAGGAAAATAGAATCTTTAACATAAACACTCAGATGGCATGGGCCATAGTAAGTTTTGGGGTAGAGAGTAATTGTGGAGCTTAGGAATTCAGATTTGCCTCATCTGACCACCTTGGGGGTAAACACACTGCACTGCCTTTTCCCAACTAGATCGTAAGCTTGGCATCTATTAGGCAGGACATTCTGGGATACAGACCATTCCAATTACCACAATGGTCTTCTGTTTCAAGACTGCTTGTTTATAAATATAGCTACTTTCTAGTTTAATTTCTCTCCTTTTTCAGTTTGTTTAAGCTCCAAATCTTTTCAGAGTGTAAAAGCCTAAATGAGGATTTTTTAGATTAATGCCTGGCAATATGCATTAAAATAACGAAAGATACCAAAAATGTATGTTACGTAAACATCTAGTTTACATTCACTAGTAATCAAGGAAATGGACATTACAGCAATGAGAAGTCGCCGTTTTACACCTAAGAATTAGCAAATGTATTAAAATATTAACTCTTCATGTCTGCAAGGTTTTGGTAAAACCAGTATACTCGTGCCTTGCAAATAGCACCATAATATGGCAAATCGTTTAGGAAGAAATATTACCTTACGTATTGAGAATCACAAAAATATTTCCACCCTTGGGCATAACGATTACACCTCAAGAAATTTACCCGAAGGGAATAATTTAATAGACTAAAAATGTTAGATGTATGAAAACATATATTACAGAATTCTCAGGAAAAAAAAAGAAAACAAATTACATAAAATTGGAAACAAGCTAAATCAATAGATCGCAACTAGGGTGTAAGCATCATTTTACGGGGAGAGAAGTATATTAGAATTCCTCCCAGAGGAAAAGAGGAAAGAAACAAATACATGTGTGGTTTGAAAAGCACATTGAGAATTACTATTGCTTTTATTTTCTTTTAGACATAAAATTGCTTTATTTTATAATTTTAAATAATACTAAACAGGATATGTTACTTTTATGTTCATTAAACAGAGGTATGAGTAAAGAAAGTTTGATAACTATCAATCTAAATATCAATAGCAAGTCTAACAACAAACAGACAAAAAAAGAAACTCAACAACAATAACAATAGTTAATGTTTATTGAGTACTTTATGTGTCAGGTATTACCTAAGTTCTTGGCATACGTTATTCTTTATTTAATTTTCATATCCCTAGGTGGTAGAGCAATTGAAACATTTTACATTGATTTAAAAAATCATTATCAGAACCAGGTAGTAAACAAAAAATTCATTTGGTTGTCTGAGAGGGCAGAGAAGTGTCTGAAGCTTGGGTTTTTCAAGCCTACCTGGGGACTGGAGACAAGGACTTGAACCTTGTACGGAGCTGGGTTAGAAGTGAAATTGCTGTGTAAAGACAAGACTCTTCAAGGGTTGAACCTTAGTGAAAGGGCAGACCAAAAAACAAATCTACCCTTTGGTATAGCAGGAATAAGAAATCTATTTATCATAACATATTAAATACTCTGTTTTGGATTTTGCTTCCTCCACCCCCATTTAATAATGTATTGGGCATCATTTCACATCAGTATATAAAACTTCTTCAATAGTATCCTATTAAACAGTTTCAATAACCTGGTACATGTGTACAAGTACATAAATCTGCAGGACTGAGCAGATCCAAAGATATGCACATTATATTCTCTCCTTAGAAGTTGTACCAATTTATACTACAACAGCAACATATGAGACAATCTCTTCAAATCCTAGGAAATAAAGTGTGTTGGTAACTTATAAAAGAATAGAAATAGAATGTTTCTAAAGGGAAAAAATGAGAAAGGAGATTAGAAAAATCAATCAAATAGAAGGTAGAGACTAAGGAGATATGATGACTAAATGCAATGTAGTATCCTGGAATGGATCCTGAAATAGAAAAAGGACATTAATGGAAAAACTGGTGAAATCTGAATAAAGTCTACAGTTTAGTTAATAATAATGTACCAATGTTAATTTCTCAGTTGTGACAAATGTACCACAGTAATATAAAAGATGTTAACGTTAGGGGAAGCTGGGTGAAGGGCATACATGAACTCTGTATTATCTTTGCAACTTTTCTGTAAATCTAAAATTCTCTCCCCCAAATTTTATTTAAAAATAAAGAAAAAACAAGAGGGAAAAGGGGAAGGCCATCCCAGCAATGGAGGTGGGTAGCATAAGCAAAGACATGGAGGGGAAAATAGCACCATCCATGGAAGGAACTACACAGTTTGGTGTTGCCAGAAAGTAAAGTTGCATCTCTGAATGTGTGAGTTGCTTAATTATTCCTTTTCTCCAACATCCCTTTAAAAACTCTTCATCTAGGTTTACTTGGGTTGTCATGCTTTAAAGAAAAAGTGTGAATTTAAGTTTTACATTCGCTTTGATTATATCATAATACCATCACCAAAGCACTGTCATTCTGGCAGTAACTACGAAGGGACTAATTTCATTCATTAAGTTGGTAGATGAGGCACATCAGTGAACTGGTGTTCAAGTTATGTGAACAGCCAAGTGGTGGTGCTTATATTAAATATGACATCTATGTTAGTCAATTAAATAACGGCAAAAGCAAAAACAAAAGCTTTGAAATTAGGGACAGTATGTTTTCTGTCCTCTTAACCAGAAGCAAATTGTATATTTGCCAGGTAAATAGGAAGCAGCAGAATTGACAACCACTATATAAAATCAAAAAAAGATAATCTTTGATATGTGTGTCAAAGACTGAAAGTAATTTCAGGTGTAAAATAGTTTTACAAAATATCTGCATTCTATACATTCATATTTGTAATGTTAACATTTTAAAACCAAAATATAAAAAATACAAGTCAGGAAAAGATAAAAACAAACAAACAAAAAGGCAATGACAAGGTATGGTAAATAGTACAAATAAGATGTTAAAAATAAAAATCTGATAACAATGGTCTAAATTAATCAGTTAAAATATAGAGGCTCTCTATATTTTATTTTATTAATATAGAGATATTTTATTAATAGGCAAATCCAACTATATACTGCTTGTAAGAGACAAATCTAAAATATAGCCATGAGGACACAGAAAGTTCAAAGTCAAGCAATGGAAAAAGACATATTGAGCAAATACTAAAAAAAAAAAAAAAAAGAAAAGAAAGAAAGTAGGTTCAGTATAGACTACAAGACAAAAAACAGTATTAGAAATAAAGAGGGTCACTCTATACTGGTAAAAGAATAATTCACCAAGACATAAAATTTCTAAACTTTTATATACCCAATAGCACAGTCTCAAAATATACAACTATACAAAGAAAAAACAGACACTATTATAAGGATAAATTGACACACCACAATAATGGAGATTTTAACACTCTTCTTTTGGTAATCGATAGAGCAAATTTTAAAAAACTAGTAAAGATGTAGAAGATATGAATGGCACAATTATTAAGTTTGATTCACTGAATATGTAACCTTGCACTCATTTACTAGAAAATACGCATTCTTTTCAAGTACCTGTGGGGTGTTTATAGAACTTGGTCACAAGTTTGCTATAAAGCAAACCCCCAAAAATACCACATTCTTTGAATCAGTGCAATAAAATTATAAATAAATAACTTAAATATGTGTCTCTTTTTTTTTCTAAACAAGACAGTCTTTCACCAGGAAGATTATAATTTCACTCAACTCAGAAAAACAACTTGGTGGGGCAAAAAAGCTAAGGGGATACCTTCATTTCAGCATTACATAACTAACGTTTCTCACTAATGCTATTCATCAAGCCAAGAAGAAGAGTATTGCTGGTGGAGGAATAGTGTTTGTAAAGGTACAAAGATATGAAAGAGTAAGGCATTTGGGGGGAAAGTATGATTGAAGCACAGGATCAGAGGGAAAAAGTAGAAAAGAGGCTGTTAAGGTAAATTGGAGTCAGTAAATTTGGATTTTAGCCAGGAGAAGTAGGTTTGGATTTTATCCCTTAGGCAAAGGGAAGTGATGAAAGGTGTCTAAGTGTGGGGTTGATAAATTTGATCATTCTATTCCACTGTGGAGGATGGACCACGCTGAAGGAACAATGGAGGAAGAGAGAAATTGAAAGAGTTTCAATTGGGGTAGGAGCAGCGGAGATAACAGAGTAACAAATTGGTTTGAGATGTGGTAAGGACACAGAGTTGACATCATCTGATAATTTACCCTATATCCAGGGAATGAATAAGTGGGAGAAAAAGAGGAATCAAGGATAAATCTAAGATTTCTTAGTTTGAGTGACTGATTGGGTGGTTACGCCATTAATGAGGTGAAGGAATGGAGACAAATGGAAAAAGCAGGTAAGAGAGGAGAAAAAAAATAAAGCATTAATTCAGGACATACGGTATTTGAAGTATTGGTGGGACATCTTGAAGAAGATCTGTCAGTGATGTGCGAGTTTAGAGGAAGCATTAGGAAGCAAAGGGGAAGCAGGTGGAGATAAGAGGCTAGAAAGATTCCAGTTGGCAGAAACTGAGCAACTAATATCAGTCTGCCATTTGAGACAAAACCATAATCTTTATGACAACAGGACAAGTTAGGTGCAATAATTTAAGGTCTATAACAATAAGCAAGACATCTCTTTCCAGACCTGGAAGAAATCAGGTACTTATCAGAGGGAGTCAAGGCAGGGAGTTCCCCGATGGAGGCTGCAGAGCATCCCACAAAAGAAAGAAAGAGAGAGAGAGAAGATCCACAAATTCAAAAATCTGTTCCATTTTCATTCTTCTATAGTTAACACTGCATGAAAATGTGTATTATAGAGTCACTTGCAATAGCAAAAATGAGAAACCATCTAAATTCCCAACAGAGATTCAAATCGGTAAATTATGGCACATTAACTCAAAGTATTTCTTTTAGAAAAGCTGCCTGTGTTCAGAGAAATAGATACCACATGCCACCTAACAGCATTACTTAAAATGGTGAAGATTTGGATACTTTTGTGGTACTGGATGTAATTATATCAAGACAGGAGTTTCTTTCTGACAGGCATCCCCATCTCAAAGCATCTTACAAAGGTAGGATCACCCTACTGTATAAAGTACCCTAGATAGAAAACCAAAAAAGGAATATAAGAAGCAGGAAAGAAAGGGGTGAGTGCAGAGGGAAGGAACAGAACAGCACTATTTCCCAAAATATGTTCACAGATTCTCTGTGGAAAAAAAGAGTTCTGCAGGCAATAAGTTTGAATCACTATGCTAAGTACCATATTAAGGGTTCTGAGAAGTTCAGCGTGCTTCAAATTTATTTATTATGGAACTTTTTTACTACAAGACATTTATTAGCATGCTATGGAACTATGGTTCTGTTGAACATATTTTGAGAAATATGAGCTAAATTTAAAAAAAATTATTTGTGAACAAAGTAACTTTGGAAAGGGAAGAATTAGTAGAAAGACAAAAAGACTGAATTTGGGAGGTCTGACTTTTCTGAGTGCTGTCTTTAAGTAATTGAAGGCATATCATTGTATCTTTTTGCATTACAATTCCTTCTTGTGTCAAATAGGTATAGTAATTTATTTCACCTCTGTGACCCTGATACTAGTTGCAGGCACAAAGGGTAGTAAATACACAACAATGAATCTTCCGCATTCTAACATTCTAGCTAACGATCTGATCCATATATTTAAATGAGATTTTAAAAAATTCTTAGTGTTAGTTACTAAGGAAGAGGAGAAATAGTGTCTGCAAGAAGGTTACAATATCTGGTAAAATAAGATTCACATATGGGATAAAATGAATTTAAATCCTTAATTGTTATGTATAAATTTTCAGTCCTACTAGAATTCAGAGGCCCAAACAAAGCTACCTGGAAGAATTAGGATTTGATCTGGGTATTGAAGTACTGCTGGGAAATGGCTAGAAAGGGCATTTCAGGCAACAAACAGTATGAATGAAAGCAGAAACAAAAATGAAATATTCCTAAGAGTGAATAAACAGGCCTTACAAAGGTATGTAGAGAACAGTGGTTAAAAAAAAAAAAAGATTCAATAAAGAAACAGTTAAAATGCTTTTCCCATCAATGAGACTAGCTAGAGATGAAGAATAAAGTAGTTAAAATTGATGTGACAAAATCAAACTCACTGAGAATGTTTGATTTAAAAGTTTCCACTGAAAATAGAATCTAGTTTTGATTTAAAATGGTGGAAGATTTTCCCAACTTTCCCAACTTCCTATTTCTTATGAAAACACAACACATACACACTTAGTAATGACACTGTAAATTTAAAAGACCTGATTGCCAAATCTGGGGAAATGGATTAATCACAACGGTGCTAGGAAAATTAACTGCATGAGACGGAAATAAATTAAATACTTATTTCAGAACTTTCTCCAAAATAAATTCTAGATGCATTTGCAATCTAATTTTTATAAATGGAACAATAAAGAAAAAATGGAGGTATTAATCTTATTTCTTTTTTTTTTTTGTGAGGAAGATCAGCCCTGAGCTAACATCCACGCTAATCCTCCTCTTTTTGCTGAGGAAGACCGGCTCTGAGCTAACATCTATGGCCAATCCTCCTCCTCTTTTTCCCCAAAGCCAGAAGATAGTTGTATGTTATAGTTGCACATCCTTCTAGTTGCTGTATGTGGGACGTGGCCTCAGCATGGCTGGAGAAGTGGTGCATCGGTGCACACCCGGGATCCGAACCCGGGCCACCAGTAGCAGAGCGCACGCACATAACCCCTAAGCCACAGGGCCAGCCTCTTATTTCTGATCTTGGAAGGACTTTGAAGAATAAAAGCATTAAGAGGAATTACAAAGGAAAGTTATAGATTTTACAGCATACAAATTTAAAGCTTCAGTGTATCAAAAAAATAAAAATAAAAGGCAAATAAACCAGAGAAAATGCCTTCAGTAATGACAAAGGAGCAATAACTTTACTATATGAAGAGCTATAACTGCTAAGAATGTAATGCTGCTATGAAACATAGGCAAAAGACAATAGACATTATTAGATAGTTCACAGATAACGAAATATAAATGGCTAATAAATATCAAAGAATGTTTAGCCTTAAGAGCAATCAAAGAAATACAAATTAAAATAATGAGATACCTTTTGCCTATCAAATTAGCAAAGATTTTTAAAAACTGAGAATATTTAATACTGGTCATAGTGAGATTAAAATGGGCCCTCTCATGTAATATACATGGGAGTATATTGGTAAAACTATTCTAGAAAGCGACTTGTTAATATAATCAGGAGCCACAAATGTTCACAACATTTAACCTAGTAATTCTACTTCTGGGATTCAATCCTAAGGAACTAATCAGAAAATCTAGACAAAAATATATGTACAGGATGTTCATCATGGTGTTATTTATAGTAGGCTACAACTGGAAATAACCTAAATGTCTAGCCACAGAAAAATAGTTAAAATTATATTCCCTAAGGAATATAAAAAATGATGTTTATGTAGTTTTAAATAATATCAGAAGATGCTCATAAGACAATATTAAGCAGAAATTGCAAGACACAAATCTATGTAAATAATATCTCAGTATTATCTCAAATTTATAATGTTCCATATTTTTAAAATTTTCTATAATGAACATGTATTCATTCTATAATCAAGGAAACAAACCCTACTAAATATGATAGCCTTTAAAAAGCTACAATGGGACCAAGAATCTCAAAAGATCACGTGACTGTGGAACTATATTTTCTTTATTCAACAAAAGGGACTAGGAAATTCAGGCAGAATTGATCAATATAGCTTCTAAATGGTGCTGTCTAGAAACTGAGTGAAAACATGAGAATAATTCCACTTCACCGGCTTTATTCTAGCCCTCCTTCCCAGCCATGCTCTTTGGATATGCTGTGCTCCTTTCTGCGGTGCAGTCCTTGTCAGCCCCCTCGCTGCATGGTTAAGGCCCTTGGTCTCTTGAGGCATCCTTTCCATACCATTGCAGCCTCTACCATCACCTCCTTTCCATTGCTTGTACCACTTATTTGGCATTTATCGTACGCCCCTTTGTATTGTGGCTTATCTTTTTATAAATATATTTTGCTTCCCCTTCAAGAGGACTGTAAACCCTTAAAGGCTAATACAGCCATACAAAAGTGCTCAACAGATGTCAGTTGATGACAGAGATTAAAGCACCTAACAAATGCTGTATTAATCATTCTGACCATTCCTGAGAAGAAAGGACCCCTACTCACATTTTATGGAAACAAAAACTGATGACTACAAGAGTTAATTTACTTCCCTTAGATTCTTGAGCTGAACCAAAATGGACTGAGAATGCTCCTCTCCTGACCAGATCAGGCAGCCTCTTGGCAAATCAAAGTACATAATCCCTTCAGTAACACTGCCTGCTTACCAGCTGAGTGGGTATTGATTTATGCTTGCAGGCACATGGCAGTTGGAGAACAGGGCTGTAATATTAGGCCACTACATACACAAGAGGAGATTAAACGGTTTGAAACATTCAGAATCCTGGTTTACTCTGAGCTTAGAAAATAACCTTCTGGATACACTATTCTGAGGGCAAAGGGAAGTAAATCACATCCTGGCACTAACTTGTTGGTGCTGTCTTGAATTTAGACTTTCAAAATCACTAAATATTTGGTTTTCAAATACAATGTAACTTTCAACACGCTTTCCTGCAAGACAGCTACCAATAAATTCAAGTATTCTTAGGTTCTGCAGAATCCCCTGGAACCTTCATACCAGCATTATCCCTGTCTCTGAATTGTTTTGACATGTTGGCCGATGATGACTCAATCAATTAGCAATGCTATTCTGCAGGCAAGGTGGCTGGGATTTCTGTGACTCAGCAGAAGAGTCTTGAAAGATGTGGTTATTTTCTGGCAACTTTTGACTTAACTGTCATTTAGCCAGATCTAGTGCAAGCAGATAAATAGTAGGATTGCAAGCAAAGAGGGACATTGCAATTCAGGGACCATGAGCAGTCTCAATTTCTCCCACACAATTTCAGGTGATTCAATTGCTCTTTGGCAAAGTCAATGCCACCTCTGATCACTCTTGAAAGCAAATTACTAGTCCCATATTTAAACACAGAAGAGTAGTAGTCATGTTTTTCTTTTCTTCTAGAATGATTTTCAACTTGCTAGATAGAAAGATGACATGGCTATAAACTCTAAATAGAGTCAATACTTCCTGAGACTTCAAGGTGGAAAGGCAGGCTGGAAAAGAAAAAGGCGTAGTGGCCCATGGAGAACAGAAGAGACTGGAAGCGCCAGTGCTAGGTAGAGGCTATCCTCGGAGCTCATTCATTGATTCACTCGTTTATAAATATTTATGGAGCACATACGAGGGGTCAGGCATTATGTTAGGCAGTGGAATGTAAACTGTTAAGCTCCTAAAGTTTGATATATCACTAAGGGTATTTGGGTGTTTGTCCAAGCGAGGAAAGTGGCGTGCTGTGTGACAGGTATCTGGTAATCCGGATGTTGTCTTCTTTACTTCTGATCAATGATTTTTATCATTGGCCAAATACACTTTTCTCTCTGAGAATATAATCAGGAAGTTTAAAATTACATATGCAAATTTCAAGTCAAATATGTTTGATAGAAAAAGAGGGCAAATACTACAAGGGGAACAAAGAATCCATAGATATGCATAATAAAAATATGTAAAGAACCCAACACATAGATTATGAACAAAACATACAGAAAACTGGAAAATTGACTATAAATGAAGTAAAGCCTCGAGCTGACTAAAGCAAGCTACATGGCAAAGAGAAGTTAAACATGTTCCAGAGTCAACTTTGTCCTTCTCCTTACCCTCGTCCCCTGCCTGACCTCTGAATCTCTGTGTAATTGCCAGTTTGTGTCGAACTTCACATACTATGATTTTTTGATTTCTGTTCTGTATAACATATTTCTACAGAGTCTGACATTGTGGCAGCAGGGGCTGTAAACTGAGTGCTCCTTGGAGGCTACTGACTTGAAGTGTGGGTGGAGAAGAGGTGGGAGAGAGCCAAGGCCAAAGAAAGAAGGAAACAAAAATTTCTCTCTCTTTTGGACTTAGAGAAGCATTTGCTTTTTTTTTTTAAAAACAGTTTAGCTAAGATACAATTCACATACCATATAATTCACCCACTTAAAGTGTACAACTCAACAGTCTTTAGGATGTCCACAGAATTGTGAAACCTGCACCATAATCACTTTTATAAAATTTTCATCACTCCAAAAAGAAACCCTGTACCTATTTTCAGCAGTCATTTTGAAACATGCCCAGAGCATTCTGTTCTTAACAAGGTTTGCTCTCAACAAAAACTATTTTACAAGAGGCTAAATGGGTTTTACCAGAGCCCAACAAACCTGGAGAAGGGAAATACTCAGCTCCAGACTGTTCCAGCCTTCCATATGGGGGAAGGAAAATACTCTAGCCTTCCTGTCTCATCAAAGTGGGTGGGAGAGCTGAGAGGCACTTGTGAAGGTAATATGGGGGGCAAAGGCTCACTAAAAGACTGAGACCAAATAATAGAACTATAGAATACTTTGCCTCTCCCCACACTTGACGACAATATCAATAGAGCTCCTGTATAATAAAAGGAGAATACAACTGAAAGAATGGCACTTCTCAGCTATTATTTTAAAAAAGAAGCATCGAAGGAAATCCAAAGACAACAAGGGAGACAAAACAAGGACACCAGAGGAAATTTTAGCCTCTGACACACCTAAAGCCAACCTAACTCCTATACAGATGATCATAAAACCTCACAATACAGGTATATTTACTTCAGTTTCTTTACTCAATACATCATGTCTGGCTTTCAAAAAAAATTACAAAGCATACTGAAGGCAAAACACACAGTTTGAAAAGATAGAATAAGCATCAGAACCAGACTCATATGACAGATACGTTGAAATTATCAGACTGGGAATAAAACCACTATAATTAGTATGCTAAGGGCTCTAAGGGAAAAAATGGACAACATGCAAGCCCAGATGGGTAATGTAAGCAGAGAGATGAAAACTCTAAGAAAGAAGCAAAAGGAAATGCTAGAAATCAAAAACATACTGTAACAGAGATGAAGAATGCCTTTGATGGGCTCATCGCTAGACTGGACATGTCTGAGGAAAGAAGTAGTGAGCTTGAAGAAATGTCAATAGAATCTTCAAAAATTGAAATGCAAAGAGGAAAAAAAAATGAAAAAGACAGAACAAACCAAGAACTGTGGGACAATTAGAAAAGGTGTAACATATGTGTAATGGAAACACCAGAAGGAGAAGAAAAAAAGGAACAGAAAAAATATTTGAAGTAATGGTGACTGAGAATTTTCCAAAATTAAAAACAAACATCAAACTATCCAGGAAGTTTGATCCAGGAAGCTCTGAGAACACCTGGAGGATAAATACCAAAAAATCTAGACCTAGATATATCATATTCAAATGGCCAAAAAGTCAAAGACAAAGAGAAAATCTTGAAAGAAGCCAGAGGGAAAAAATACCATACCTATAGAGGAACATGGGCAAGAATTATTTCAGACTTCTTTTAAAAAATCATGCAAGCAAGAAGAGAGTGGAATGAAATATTTAAAGTGTTGAAAGAAAACCACTCACCAACCTAGAATCTTATATCCTGCTAAACAAAGTGAAGGAGAAATAAAGACTTTCTCAGAAAGATAAAAATCGAGGGAATTTGTTGCCAGTAGACCTACTTTGCAAGAAAATTTAAAAGAAGTTCTTCAGAAAGGAAGAAAATATTTGTCACAAAATCAGATCTAAATAAATAAAGAGCATTAGATAAGGAATAAATGAAGGTAATATAAAATCTATTTTCTCATTCTTAATTCATCTAACAGATAACAGTTTGTTCAAAACAATAATAGCAATAATGTATTAGGCAACTATATATAGCTTATGGATAAGTGAAATGAATTAACAATAATATTATAAAGGGCAGGAGGGAGAAATTGAGAATATTCTATTACGATGTACTTGCACTACTCATGAAGCAGCACAATGTTATTTGAAAGCGGACTTGCATTCATGGTAAATTTATATTGCAAACTCTAGGGTAACCACTAAAAAAAGTGGTACAGGGGCCGGCCCGGTGGCGCAAGCGGTTAAGTGCGCGCGCTCCGCTGCGGCGGCCCGGGGTTCGCTGGTTCGGATCCCGGGCGCGCACCGACGCACTGCTTGGCAAGCCATGCTGTGGTGGCGTCCCATATAAAGTGGAGGAAGATGGGCACAGATGTTAGCCCAGGGCCGTCTTCCTCAGCAAAAAAAGAGGAGGATTGGCAGATGTTAGCACAGGGCTGATCTCCTCACAAAAAAAAAAAAAAAAAAAAAAAGTGGTACAATTGATATGCTCTGGAAGAAAAAAAATGGAATCTTTAAAATGTTCAATTAAAACCACATAAGGCAAAAAGAGTGGAAGACAAAAAGAATAAATAAAACCTCACAGGACAAGGGCAATGAGTAGAAAACACTAACAAATATGGTAGATATTAATCCAACTATATCAATAATCACTTCAAACATAAATGGTCTAAATACCATTTTATACCAATTAAAAGACAGAGACTATCAGGTGGATAAATTAAAAAGACCCAATTATATGTTGTCTATAAGAAGCCTAATTTTTTTTTTTGCAAGGAAAGATTCACCCTGAGCTAACATATATTGCCAATCTTCCTCTTTTTTTTCCTTCCCCAAAGCCCCAGTACATGGTTGTGTATCCTAGTTGTAAGTCCTTCTAGTTCTTCTATGTGAGCCACTGCCCAGCATGGCAACTGACAGACAGGTGCCATTGACATTGAAAGAATAATAAAAGGTCAGCAAAATGACAGAGTAGGTGGTCCCCAACTTCAGTCCCCCACACATAAAGACAATTGGCACCTACTCACAGACAAGACACCTTTGTGAAAACCCCAGAACCCAAGCTGAAGCTGAAGCACCACTTTGGACACAGAGAGAAGAAAGGACTGTATTAGAAGACGAAGAGGAGCAGTTTCACTTTGACTGCATTGCCTCCCTCCCAGGTTGGCACAGCACCACACCGAGAGGTCCAGTCTGGGCCTCAGGTTTCTCCAGTGGGACAAAGAGAGCCCAAGGTGGATATCCAGCTTCCCTGATATTGATGGATGATTTCCAGGAGGCCCACTTGGGTCTTGCCTCATGGGTATCACTTGGGGAATCAGTGGGGCTGGACCATAGGAGATCAGATAGAGATGAAGGAGGCAGGGCTTAAAGCAGCCAGCAGATGAATCTTGGCACACGGTGTTCTTGTTGGCAGTGGCAGCACTCAACAGAGATAGATCATGTGTTAGGCCATAAACCAAGTCTCAACAAAATTAAGTAGACAGAAATTATAGCAAGTGTCTTTTCCAGTCACAATGGTATGAAACTAGACATCAATAATAGGAGGAAAATTGAAAAATTCACAAATATGTGGAAATTAAACAACACACTCCTCAACAACCAATGGACCAAAGAAGAAATCAAAAGCGAAATTATGAACTCTCTTAAGACAAATGAAAATGGAAACAACATACCAAAACTTACAGGATGTATCAAAAGCAAAAAACTAAGAGGCAAGTTTATAGCTATAAGTGCCTACATTAAGAAAAAAGAAAGATCTCAAATAAACAACTTAACATTACATATCAAGAAACTAGAAAGAAGAACAAACTCAAAGTTAGAAGAAGGAAGGAAATAATAAAGATTAGAGATGAAATAGAGCATAGAAAAGCACTAGAAAAGATCAATGAAACCAAGAGTTGGTTTTCTGAAAAGATAACCAAAATTGACACACCTTTAGCTAGACAAATGAAGAAAAAGAGAGGATTCAAATAATAAAATTATAAATGAAAGAAGAGGCATTACAACTGATACCATGCAAATACAAAGGATCATAAGAGACTACTGTGTACAATTATATGCCATCAAATTGGACAACCTAGAAGAAACAAATTTCTAGAAATGTATAACATATTAAGACTGAATCATGAAGAAATAGAAAATCTGAACAGATCAGTAACAACTAAAGAGATTGAATCAGTAATCAAAATCTCCCAACAAGGAAAAGTCAAAGGACCGGATAGTTTCACTGGTGAATTCTACCAAACATTTAAAGAAGAATTAATGCCAATCCTACTCAAACTCTTCCAAAGAATTGAAGAGGATGGAACACTCTAACTCATTTGATGAGGCAAGCATTACCCTTGAAAGAAACTATAGGCCAATATCTCTGATGATTATAGATCCAAAAATTCTCAATGAAATACTAGCAAAATGAATTCAAGAATACATTAAAAAGATCATACACCATGATCAAGTGAGATTTACCCCTGGGACGCAAGGATGGCTCAACTTTTGCAAACTAATAATAGTGATAAACCACATCAATAGAATAAAAGATAAAAATCATATGATCATCTCAACAGATGCAGAAAAGCAACTGACAAAATTCAACATCCTATCATGATAAAAACTCTCAATAAATTGGGTATAGAGGGAAAATATGTCAACATAATAAAGACCATATATGACAAGACCACAGCTAACATCATACTCAACAGTGAAAGGTTGAAATGTTAAGACGAGGAACAAGTCAGGGTGCCCACTCTCAACACTCCTATTCAACATAGAACTAAAAGTCTTAGCCAGAGCAATTAGGCAAGAAAATGAAATAAAAGGCATCCAAATTGGAAAGGAACAAGTAAAATTATCTCTGCTTGCAGACAACATGATCTTACATATAGAAAGTCCTAGTGTCCATCAAAAGACTGTTAGAACAAATAAATGAATTCAGTAAAGTTGCAGGATACAAAATCAACATACAAAAATCAATTGTGTTTCTATACACCAACAACAAAGAATCTGAAAAGGAAATAAACAATCCCATTTACAATAGCAGCTATAAGAACAAAACACTTAGATATAAATTTAACCAAGAAAGTGAAAAACCTGTACACTGAAAACTCTAAGACATTAATGAAAGAAACTGAATTGAAGACAGACATAAATGGAAAGATATCCCATGGTCATGGATCAGAAGAATTAATATTGTTAAAATGTCCACACTACCCAAAACCATCCATAGATTCAATGTGATCCCTATCAAAATTCCAATGGCATTTTTCACAGAAATAGAAAAAAAAAATCCTAAAATTTATATGAACTCATACAACTCAATAGCGAACAAACAAATAAACAATCTCACTAAAAATGGGCAAAAGACCTGAACAGACATTTTTCTAAAGAAGACATACAAATGGCCAATAGGTATATGAAAAGGTGCTCAACATTACTAATCATCAGGGAAATGCAAATTAAAACCACGATGAGATATTATCTCACACGTGTTAGAACAGCTATTACGAAAAATATAAGGGACAACAAGTGCTTGTGAGGATGTGGAGAAAAGAGACCTTGTGTACTGTGGTGTAAATGTAAACTGATACAGCCACTATGGAAAACAGTATGGAGGTTCCTCAAAAAATTAAAAACAGAACTACCATACAATCTAACAATCCCACTCTGGGTATATATCCGAAGAAAATGTAATCACTATCTCAAAGAGATATGTGCACCCCAATGTTCATTGCAGCATTATTTGCTATATCCAAGACATGTAAGTAATCTAAGTGTCTGTTGACAGATGAATAGATAAAGAAAATTTGGCATACACGCACACACACACACAATGTAATATTATTCAGCCACAAAAAAGAAGGAAATCCTACCATTTGTGACAACGTGGATGAACCTCGAGGGTATTATGCTAAGTGAAATTAGTCAGAAAAAACCAAATGACGTATGATCTCACCTATATGAATCTAAAAAAGCATAACTCATAGAAACAGAGAGTAGATTGGTGGTTACCAAGGGCTGAGGAGTGAGGGAAATGGGAAGATATTGGTCATGGGTATAAACTTCCAGTTATAACATGAATGACTTCTGGAGATCTACTGTACAGCATAGTGTCTGTAGTCAACAAAATTGTATCATACACTTGAAAGTTGCTAATAGAGTAGATCTTAAATGTTCTCACCACACACAAAAAACAGTAACTATGTGAGGTGATGGATGTGTTAACTAAGCTTATTGTGGTAATCATTTAACAATTTATATGAATATCAGATCATCACATTGCACACCTTAAACTTACACAATATTATACCTCAATTATGTCTCAATAAAGCTGGGGAAGAAAGGAATAATAAAGAAATATTACAGGAACTAATAACCAGTACATGATTAATATACAAAAGTCAATTTCTTTCTTATATACCATAATCAAAGAATTAGAATTTGAAATTAAAAATACAATACATTACACTTACAATTACACTACCACTCCAAAAAATGAAATACTTACATATGAATATAATGAAATTTACAGATTTATATAAGAAAAACTATAAAACTGATGAAAGAAAGCAAAGAAGATGTAAATAAATAGAGAAATAGTCCATGTTCATGGATAGGAAGTCTCAATATTGCCAAGATACCAGTTCTTCCCAACTTGACCTATAGATTCAATGCAATCCCAACCAAATTCCTAGCAATTTATTTTGTAGATATCAACAAACTGATTCTAAAGTTTTTATGGAGAGGCAAAAGACCCAGAACAGCCAACACAATGGTAAAGAAGAACAAAGTCAGAGGATTGACAATACTTGACTTCAAAACTTATTATAGCGCTACAGTAAACAAGACAGTGGCATCGGTAAAAGAACACACAAGCAGATCAATGGAACAAAACTGAGAACCTATAAGTAAACCCACACAAATAAAGTCATCTGATCTTTGAGAAAGAAGCAAAGGCAATTTAATAAAGAAAGGATAGTCTTTTTAACAACTGTTGCTAGAACAACTGGACATCCACATGCAAAAAAATTAATCTAGACACAGATCTGACACCTTCTATAAAAATTAATTCAAATAGATCAGACCTAAATGTAAAACGCAAAACTATAAAACTCCTAGAAGATAACACAGGAGAAAATCTAGGTGACCTTGGGTTTGGCAATGGCTTTTTTAGATATAACACCAAAAGCATGATTGATAAGTTGCAATTCATTAAAATTAAAAGCTTCAGCTCTGCAAAAGACACTGTTAAGAGAATGAAAAGATAAACCATAAACTGGGAGATAATATTTGGAAAACACATATGTGATAAAGGACTTGTATCTAAAATATATGAAGAACTCTTAAAACTCAACAATAAGAAAACAATCAACACAATTTAAAAATGGACAAAAGATATAAACAGACACCTGACCAAAGAAGATAAACAGATGGCAGATTAGTATATGAAAAGATGCTGTACATCGTATGTCATCAGAGAACTGCAAATCAAAACAACAACGAGATACCAATATACACCTATTACAATGGCTAAAATCCAAAACTCTGACATCAAATGCTGGTGAGGATGTGGGGCAACAAGAACGCTCATTCATGGCTGGTGGGAATGTAAAATAGCACAGACACTTTAGAAGACAGTTCATCAGTTTCTTACAAAACTAAACATACTTTTAGCATACAATTCAGCAATTGTGTTCCTTGGCGTTTACTCAAACGAGTTGAACAGTTATGTCCACACAAAAACCTGCACATGAATGTCTACAGCAGCTTTATTTATGATTGCCAAAACTTGGAAGCAACCTAGAGGTCCTTCAATAGGTGAACGGACAAACAAACAGTGGTATATCCATACACTGGAATATTATTCAGTGATAAAAATAAATGAGCTATCAAGCCACAGAAAGACATGCAGCAACCTTAAAAGTATATTGCTAAGTGAAGAAAGCCAAACTGAAAAGGCCACATGCTGTATGAATCTGATAGTATGACCTCTTGGAAAAGGCAAAACTATGGAGACAGTTAATAGGTCAGTGGTTGCCAGGGGTTTGCGAGAAGGGAGGAAAGGAAAAATAGATGGAGCATATGGGATTTGTAGGGCAGTGAAACCATTCTGTATGATATATAATGATGCATCCATGTCATTATACATTTGTCAAAACCCATAAAATGTACAATACAGAGAGAACCTTAATGTAAACTATGGACTTTAGTAATAATAATGTATCAATATTTGTTTATCAATTTTAAGAAATGTACCATACTAACAGAAGATGTAAATAACAGCGGAAGCTATGGCAAGAAGAGGAGGGAAGGAGGCATGTGGGAACTCTCTGTACTTACTGATTGATTTTTCTATAAACCTAAAACTTCTCTTACAAAATAGCATTAACTTTTTAAAAGGTGAAATATTTCTATTTTATATCTACCATATAAAATCTATCTACTAATAGCTCTTTTTAATAATTAGAAATGAATAATCAAAGAACCGAACTCATATTCCCCTTAAATATTTTCCTCCTTCTTTGTTCCATATCTAAATACATAGCATCAACCTCAATCTAACTGCTCAAGCTAGAAATCTGGATGTATGATCATGGATTCATTTATTCATTCAAAAATTATTTAAATACCTAATATACACTACATACTAAGGATACAACAAAAGCTAAATCTTAACAAACAAAACAAAGCCTTCTCAGAATTCATGGTTTATGCACTCATATCATCTTTGATTCTTTCTTCTTCCTTGCTTCTCAGTCTTTCCCCAAATATTGGCAATTTTACTTCTTCCTAATCCATCCACTTTTCTTTATTGCTATTATAACAGTTCAAGGTATCTTTCTTTCTTTCTCCTTTTTTTACAGCTGAACTACTGCAAAGCCTCCGGATTTGTCTCTTACATTCTTAACTTCCACAATATGTAGTCAGAGTGATTTCTTTAAAAATCTGATTATATCAGTGCCTTGCTTCAAACCCATCAATGGCTTATTGTTTTTTAGAAAAAAATTCTTAAATATTAAAAATTTAATATGGTTCACAAAGCCATGATCCATCCCCTGTCTACAACCTCATCATCTATCCATCTCCCTAAGCTCTAAAGATACTGCATTCTTTCAGTTCCTCAAAAGCACCAGTCTTTGTTACCCTTCGTCTTAAAGTCTCAGTTTAGATGTCACTTTTTCACAAAGGCCATCCTCAATTCCTCTAGCTCCCTATAAATTATTCTTCTACAATTTATGCTTCCCCTTTCTAGCATCTGTCATACTCATCACATACTGCCTGTTTTGTTTTCTAGAATGTAAACTTCATGAAGGGAGGGCCTGTAATTCTCACTGTTATATCTGCAGTGCCTGGCATATGGTAGGTATTCAGAATTAGTTGACTGACTGACTGATTGATATTCTGGAATAGGTTAATTTAGGAAGCAGTTGTTACCCTATCCCTGGAGACAGAGCTAAACAGATCTGGAATACTGGTTAAGAGGTTGGACAACATTTCTCTGAGATCCTTTTCTGTTGTAAATCAATGAAAGCAGGGAGCTGAAAGAGATGACCTTCTAAGAACCTGTTTTGCTGAGGTTTTCGAGTTTCCACAATATAGTTCCCCCTGGTGTGATCCAAATTGAACAACTTTAGAGCTATTTTCCTACAGAGAAAAGCGGCCCAGGTGATACCAAACACACATTTCTAGAAAAGGGTAACAAAACCTAGAAATGCGGAAGGTAGGACTCTGTGCTGTAAGGCAAACATTAAGAAGATGTCATCCAGAAGATAAAGAGAACTTTTCTGCTAAATATTTTTTATTTAATGAAACGCAGATTCTTTTCTGTGAGATAGTTATTTGGTCAGTCTTATCCCTGTCTGAGGAATGAAGAAGTGGAAACGCAAGACATGGGCAGAAACCAGGAGCTGTACTGCTGATATCACCACAAGTACAAGACAGGGAATTATGACCCCTCCTGTGAGAAGCCAGAGGTCTTGGAAGCTACAGCAATAGGATGCCTGACGCAGCAGGGGAAAAAAATCAGCAGACACTACTGCCTTCTCAAGAGAAAAAGGACAATTGGGGATGCTGTCATTATCATACGGATGCTGTTCTTTGCTTAGTGCCTTTTAAAAGTTTCTAATCTTCCTCTAGCTCTTCTTCCAGGGTTTCCCAAGGATAATATACTGTGCTGACCTGATGGTGTGCCTCTGGCCTTTCCAGCTCCATCCAGATGTCAAAAGTCCTCCCTCTTAGATCTGCTATGAAATTAAGACACTTTTTGGCAGGCCAAAGTTTGTGACTGTAACTACTCATGTAAACTCCCAGCTCCTTTTCTACAGCTGCCTTGGAAGGCAAACATGGGAAATTTGCAAATTTGTCAGAATACGATAATTGGCTCACAGACGAGATTCTTTTTAGGGGGAGAGGAGAAGGATGGTTGGTAGTTTTTCCAAAGTTGATACTTTTGGTCATTTAATGATTTGTTTTGATTCATCTTACGAGGAAGTTTGGAAGGCATCTTAAGACACACTGAATCTAAACTTGGATCTCTTTCTTAAGAATCTTGGGGAGTTAGAAAGGCTGTCATCTATCTTTTTACGGTGTAGGCAGAGGATGCTTGGAGTATGGGAGATGGACTAGCTGTCCATGAAGAACTTTTCACCAAAGATTCCATCATAATATACAACCAAATCCCTGAGTGACTCTGTTGATGGCTATGCTTGCCAATGGCCCTGAAATACTGGCCTGTTCTCTAGTTCTCTTGGAGGTATTTCTCCACATTACCCGACTTCCTCTGCCGGAACCTGAACTACTTAGACAACACAAAAATGACGACAATAACAACAACTAAAAATGTGTTAGAACTTTTTCATTATTATAATTTCATGTCCCATGGCAGATACTTCAGTTTAATCTTAGATTTAATCTTAGATTTCTTTTCTTATTTACCAACCAGATTGATGGTCTTTCAAGGTAGAATCCATATTGATAAATCATTTTATCATAAACAGCACTTAGAGACACTTAAGAAATAATAGTTATATCTGAATTTGTTGAACTTGAAACTCTTTGTAGACAGAGGCATTTTAGCTTAAATTTGGCCCAATTTTCACCATGTGCCAGAAGTAGTGTAGGTTCATTCAGAGAGTGTTACCTGAAGGTGATTCAGCTTCTCGAATGTCCACACAGTCTCTCCCAAAACATCTAACTCTAACTGTTCATTTCTTTGGGAACACCAAAAGTCCATTTTCACCTGTAATTTCCTTGTACAGACCTTGCCTATCTTGTTTATTGCTATCTCTCTTATGTCCAGCACAGTAAATGCTCAAGAAATATTTGTAGAATAAATGAAAAAGTGTTGTGTATTAACAGCTAACTAAATTATTATTCATACCCTATCTACTAACAAAAATGACATAATGTTGTCTACAACATTAAAACATATAAAATAAGATAAATCAAAAAAAGTTAGATAAAAAACCAATAGGAAGTAAGAAAAAATAGAAATAAATGTATAAGAACAACAGAAATAATAAAAATATCTTAAAAATATAAATAATAGAATAGAATAGTAGAAATAATAAAAATATAATAAAATTACAAAATAGACATAAGATAAATAGAAAAAAGTTAGATTAAAAAAACAAAAAAATAGGAGGGAAAGAAAGAAAGATGAACTGGGAATCTGAGCAAACTTATCACTTTAACGGAGCATTACAGTTTTCCTGGCTTCCTGGCCACCAAACAAAAGAGAAACACTAAATTTCTAGTTTCAATAGACCTCATCTGAAGAGGCAAACATTTTCCTGGTACTGAATTCTAGGGAAGAAATTTTTTTGCGTGGATCCTTATATGATGGATGGTGGACAAAAAAGTATACGGGGTTTTTATTTTTAACTTTATAAGAGATTTCTAAAATTTCTTCCAAATGAATATTTTTCACATCAGCATTTACAAAAGTCAAATGTATATGCTTTATTTTCACCATAAAGCTTATAACTACCTGATAGTTTATTGTTTATTTATATGGGCATTTGTTCATTGTTTGTCTCCATCAGCTTGTAAACAGACTAGGGACCTTGTCTGTCTTGTTCAACATTGTATCCCTGACTCACAAAAGTGCCTGGCACAGAGAAGGTGCTCAATAAATGCTTGCTGAATAAACAAATAAATTTAAGTGGGTGAACTATTAGTAAAATGGTTTTACTTGCTTCTTATGGTCTTCTCTGGCTTATAGAAATAAAGCTATTTAAATAAATAAATAAAGCTTAAATAAGATTAAATAAATAAAGCCATGTCAATGGTAAGAAAAAAATACGTATCTTCTTCTTTGATATGGTAGGTAGGCATTCACCCAATTAATAGCTGGGTGAATCGCATGAAGTTGCTGTTTTTGTTGAATATTGCTAGTTATACATGATTCAACCTAATATAATAGCTTTATCAAGTTAATTAGGTTAAACACCAAGGGCGAGTAAGATCAATCTTGATCAATATTATTTAGACCTGTCCATTAAAAAGTAAGTTTCCTGAAAATAGTGGTTTGGTCTAGCTTGTTTACCGCTGAATCCTTAGTGTCTGGCACATAGTAAGTGTCCAATAATGTTCTATTGAATTAATGGATGTTCTATGCTTTAAGTTATTTCAAGGAAATCTGCCATCTAGAAAGTAACACAAAGCTTCAATGACATATTAGAGATACATGATCAAATTTCAATCATTTTTATAATTTTGGGGATGAAAACAGTCTCCAAATTCTTTTATAAACATGGCAATCAAAGTCATAACGCATTGCCCCTATATAGTCTCTATTATATTGGACCAAACTGATCAGTACCTTTCTGATCCTCACAACACTGTCTAGACATGAGCATACTCTGCAAAAGTCAGGTTTTTGTAAGCTAATTAATTAGGTTTGAAATCTGTTATGATTTTTTGGAAAATTTATGATTCCTTTTCCTCTCATCATTTATTGAAAACTCAATTTCAATTTATTTCCTGAAGATGAAAGAGGCACAGGTTGTCATTACATCACTTGCTTACTTTTGATTTGACACTGGCAGTGTCTCCATAGTTGACCTTTCCCCCTCGTCTACTTTATTCCTTAGCATGTTTATTCCTGATCTTATTCTTCGATGAATTTTTCCTACTTGGCTTCTGAGCCTTTCATCATAAACTAACCTCATAGAATAGGTTTTCTAGGCACACAGAATAGTTCAAAGCATATGTGGGAATTTATGTTTAGGTAACAATTCGTTTTTCATCAGAATCTAATATTCTAAAGAAGTAGTTCATTTAGATGCCTTATAATATGGAAGGAATGGGTATGACAATGACACATCTGCTGTCAAATGTCGATTGGGTTATTTCTCAAGTGGTAGGAACAGACATGAACCAAATCCATTCCCACTATTATTCATTTGAAACTAATGGTATGCATTTGCAAGATAGTTAGAAGTGCTAAGAGGTTAGTTAATGAGATACATGCGTGAGCTTGAGGGTAGCATTTTAATTTTTATTTAAGTAGAACAAATCATATGGATGAGGTTTGAAACCATAACTTCAATAGCACTTGAGACAACTGGGTCTCAGGCAAATAAATATTTACCCATATTATGATACTTCCTACAGAGAAATGCATAAATGTATTTTTGGTCATTGGGTGTAATGACACTTGACTTAGCATTTCCTCAGTTCTACTCTTTTGTAACCTTAGCCATTAAGCATAATCATGAATAACATAGCTATAACTGAAATAAAATTTAAGAGACTTTTCATTTAACATTTAGCAAATGTAAAGCTTAAACAATTTCACATCTGATCAACATCAACATTAGATAACTATTTTTGTTTACACCATCTTATCACCACCAAATCTATTAGCACTCTTGCATCTGTACCCGTATCTTCCGCTTCTCCCTCTGTTATAATGAACTATCCTTGTTCCTTCACTTGTGCACTAATCCCACTCCTTTTTGTCTACTCAAGGGCTTTGTTCCTGCAATTATCCCCTCTTTCTCTCTAGAATCAACTATTCCCTCTTTATTGATCCCATCACCACATAAACATGTTGTATTACCTCTCAATCTGATAATTCCTGAGTAATATTAGGCCACAGGAAAGGGAAGAAGGGCACCGAAGCCACAGAAGAGGTCATAGCTATTTTTGGAAATTATAAAAAATTTTATTTAATTGCATTTAAATAAACAAGGGTGAAATGTCTGCCACTACTGCCTTACGTAGATATTCCTTCTTCTTGCTGAATCGTGTGTGTGTGTGCGTGTGTGTGTGTGTGTGTTGATTGGCAGGCTGGTGGAATATACATCTCTACTGTCTGCAGTTATCATCGGAGTGATATGCTCCTTATAAGCTATACTCTGAAAAAAACATTGAAAGGCATTATAACATAAAGAGTAAAACCTTCAGCTTTGCCATCTGACAGATCTGTGTTCAAATCTAGGTTCTGCCATATACTTTGTGATCCTAACCAAGTCATTGCACACTTCTGAGCCTTAGTTTCTCAACTGTACAGTGGCAATAATACCTGCTTCATAAGTTGTTGTGAGGATTGAATGAATAATACACATAAATCATATTGACACAGAATTAATAATACCGTTAATAGTTTCATTAATGAAAAGACTTAAAAATCACAGATCACAGTTCTAGAAGGAAGCTTTAGAAATAATGTGTTTCCCTTACATTTGGCAACTATAGTGGATTGAATGGTGACCCTCAAAAAGAGGGTCCTATTCCCCAGTACTTATAAATGTGACCTTATTTGAAAAAAGGGTCTTTGTAGACATTATTAAGTTAAGGATCTCAAGATGAGATCATCCAGGATTAACTGGGTAAACCCTAAATCCAACGGCAAGTATCCTTATAAGAGCCAGAAGAGGAGAAGACATGGGGGAAGAAAGAGGCAGAGACTGGAGTTATGTAAGCCACAAGCCAAGAATGCCTGGAGCCACTAGAAGCTGGAAGAGGCAAGGAAGGATTCTCCTCTAGAACCTTCAGAGGTAGCACAGCAATGCTAACACCTTGATTTCACATTTCTGGCCTCCAGAGTTGTGAGAGAATAAACTTCTGTTGTTTTAAGCCACCAAGTTTACAGTAATTTTGTTACAATAGCCCTAGGAAACTAGTACAGATTTTGGTACCTGGAAGAGGAGTACTGTTATAACAAATATCTAAAAATGTAGAAGTGGCTGTGGAATTGGGTAATGGGCAGGGGCTGGAAAAATTTTGTGACAAATGATAGAAAAAGCCTAGATTGCCGTGAAGAGACTGTTGATGGAAATATTAATGGTAAAGGTGATTCTGGTGAGGGCTCAGAAAGAAGTGAGGAGCACAGTAGCGAAAGTCATCATCTTAGAGAATGCATATATCATCATGAACAGAGTGCGTGGTAGAAATATAAACATTAAAGGTCCTTCTGGTGAGGTCTCAGAAGGAAATGAGGAACGTGTTATTGGAAACTGGAAGAGAGGTGATCCTTGTTATACATATTGGCAGAAAAATTGGCTGAATTGGGTTCTATAGTTGGGTGGCTAACAGAACTTGTAAGTGACGAATTCGGATATTTAGCTGAGGAGATTTAAAAACAAAGTGTTAAAGGTGCAGCCTGATTTCTCCTTGCTGCTTATGGTAAAATGTGAGCAATAAGAGCTAAAGAAAAAAAATAAATAAATTATTTAAAATTAAAAGGAGGAAGGAACTATTAAGTAGAAAGGCCAGTACTTGACAATTTGGGAGGTTCTTGGCCTATTCAGATTGCAAAGGATGTCAAAATTAGGAAATTTACTGTTAGGAAAGTGTGGTCTGGAGAGAAAGCCAAGGGTGTGCCTACGCAACCTTTTGCTTAAGAGATTCCATGTGTGACTCACTGATCCACTCAACCATCTCAGCAGAAGCCAGAGAGAGAGATGGGCTCTCCAGGAAAGACTTATGGAAAGCCCTCTATCTAATGGTGTGGATCGCTGTGACACATACAGGAGACCCACAAGGTTTTCAGGAATGTTGTATCAGGAGAAACACTGCCAGCCTGAACTGAAGGGGACAGAGACAGGATGAAGTGAAGGAAGGCTGTCAGACTTCCACAATTCTACAAGTAGGAAATGTACTGATAGAGGTACTCAGCTGCAAACATGCACTACCATTCAAGAAAAGGAAAGAATGACTTCTAGGACAGAGACTCAGGTGTAGAAGCAGAGGCTGATGGAAATGCCACAGGCCTGGAGGGCAGAGCCATGGGCCTAGAGGGCAGAGCCGAAAGCCACAGAAGATTAGTCCCAGGCCATGAAATCTTATGGAATTTACCCTGATGATTTTCAAAATTGCTTGGGATTGGTGACACCTTTACGCCCTCAGTTTATCTCTTTTGGAATAGAAATATCTATCCCATGCCTGTCCCATCATAGTATTTTGGAAACAGATAACTTGTTTTCTAGGTTCATAGATCCACAGACAGAGAGGAATTTTTCCCCAGGATGGATCATACCCAGAGTCTCACCCACAACTGATATAGATGATTTAGATGATGAAATTTGGGACTTTTGATATTTAGATATG
Source organism: Ceratotherium simum simum (assembly GCF_057802395.1). Classification (NCBI taxonomy): domain Eukaryota; kingdom Metazoa; phylum Chordata; class Mammalia; order Perissodactyla; family Rhinocerotidae; genus Ceratotherium; species Ceratotherium simum. The sequence goes on along the minus strand of NC_141910.1, from coordinate 14,343,516 downwards.
ACTTTAGACTTAGAATAAATGCTGTAATGGGTTGAACTTTTGGAGGTGTTGGGATAGGGTGAATGTGTTTTGCATGTGGGATGGATGTAAATTTTTGAGGGCCAAAAGGTGAAATATAGTGAGTTGCATGATGATCTTCAGAAAGATTTGTCCAGGTCATAACCTCCAGTATCTGTGAATGTGACCTTATTTGGAAAAAAGATCTCTGCAGATGTAACTTAGTTAAGGATCTCAAGATGAGATAATTCCTGGATTAAACAGGTGAGCCTTAAATCCAGTGGCAATTATCCCTATAAGAGAAGAAAAAGAGGAGAAGACATGGGGAGAAGAGAAGAAGGACACGTTAATACAAGAGGCAAAGATTGGAGCTATGCAAGCCACAAGCCAAGGAACCCTTGGAGCTACCAGAAGCTGGAAGAGGCAAGGAATGATTCTTCCCCCTAGGTTTTGGAGGGAGCATGGTCCTCCTGACATTTTGATTTTGGAATTCTGGCCTCCAAAAACGTTAGAAAATAAATTTCTGTTGTTTTAAGCCACCAAGTTTGTGGTAATTTGTTACGGCAGCCACAGGAAACTAATACAGTAACTAAGATATTATCAAACCATTTTGCAGATAAGGTAACTAAAGTTTAAAAAACTTAACTGATTTCGGTTCAGAGAAAAAGCATGAAACATATAGTCTTTGTAACTGTTGCTTCGAGTAGATTGAAAAGGCACTGGAATGAAAATTAGAAGACTGGAGTTCTAGCTCTGGCTTAAGCTATGTGACTCTGGGCAAGTCACAACTTCTCTGGGCATTAATCGTCTCATTTGTAAAACTGAAAGTGGGATGATGAGTACTGGGGAGTATAGTTCAAAACTGGCTAATCAACTGAATCACATGGGAAGCATAAACTATAGATTCCCAGCCCTCACCACACCACCTCTGTCCAACCTGCTAACTCAGAATCATTGTAGCCCTGAAAACTATCTATTTTTAAAAAGCTCCCAGGTAATTCAAGATCAACAAAGTTTGAGAATCAAAGGGCTAGATGATTATCAAATGCCTTCTAGTGTTAAAACTTATATTGGATTAGAGATTTATTCCCATAGTTTTCAGCACTTAAGTATTTGAATAGCCTGGACTGTGTGCATCTGTGAACATGAAGAGGCTGCATGGAAAATCAAGTATCTGGAACCTATTTATTCCAGGTTCTAGGGGCATGGAATTTGGGCCTGAAGTAACCCCTAATATCCTTTGTTCTGCATAACCAGTCACTGTCCCTAGGCTGACTCCCTCCTGTCCCATCTCATCATCTTCTGGGAACAAAATGACTGTGCAAAGTGTTTTCTCTCCACAAAGGGAAATCACATATGTGACACGACACAGGCCAAGTGAAACAGGTATTGTTCAGTATCTACGTATAAGCTAGTTCTGCCAACATGAATTTGTCACATCTGAAAATAATATTCACAAAATCTTTTCCATCTTTCAGAAGTCATACAGCTTTAAAAAAATAAAACACATCTCCCTTAGAACACATCTTCTTAGAAAAGACCCAGTTTGATTAAATATGGTTTTTTTGTTTGTTTGCTTTTAAACCCAGGCTTGGGTTGCCTCTCTAGGTTAACATTTTTTTCCTCCTAAATTTAATCTCTAACTACAATATTAGGGTTGAAAAAATTACATATGTATTAGAACCTAATTTTAATAATTAAAATTCGTTGATCCTGAATAAACCCAATGTTAGCAGAATGAAAAATCACTATCAATCTCTGGTCATTTAGTCAATATTGAAGGAAATGTATTATTCTGACGTTTACCGTTAGCTGAAAACAGTGTGTTAACAAGGCCTGTTAACACATAGAGCCTGAGTTGCATGTCTGTCAGCTATCAGAAGATTCTTATGAAGACAGGATTTGTGAATTCTGCAGAATTAGGAAGACCTAGAAGGATCAATGAAACACTGATGCTTCCTTATCTTGAGGATGATCAAAGCAGGAGTTATTTCTTCTGTTCACTCCAAACCATCTCATTTCCCAGGGCTGGGCTAGTCACTATAACCCATAAAGATACAGGACAGTATGAGGCTGATGGGGAGGGATCACATGGTCCCAGACAGCATTCTGATTCCTGTAACTCCAGTCTCTTTGAAGACTCTTTGAAAAGTTGAAGTTAAATAGGCACAGAAATATCTCAGTCAGGCAGCTGGGCCTCCTCCCACGGTTCTGTGTTAAGTCCTGCAAAAAGGACACCCTCTGGGAACCTCCATCCTGAGATTTTCAGGAGGAGGCTGGCTCACTCGCTAGATTTCACATGAGTCTTTAAGTAGTTTAAGGCTAAAAGCCTAAATATGATTAGATTCTTATGCATTCTTTAAACCTAGATGGCCTAGCATTCTTTCAATTATTTCTTTTTAAATTCTCAAGAATTCTAAGACCAAAACAGCAAGGAAATAGAGCTGTCTTTCTTTATGGAAAGTCAAGCACGAACAGCATGGAAGCATCTCTTATCTTCCCCATTAGACTTCAAGCTCCTTAAGGGCAGGGTTTATGTTTCTTTCTTTCTTTTTTTTTTTTGTGAGGAAGATTGTCCCTGAGCTAATATCTGTGCCAATCTTACTGTATTTTATATGTGCGACGCTGCCACAGCATGGCTTGATGAGCAGTGCATAGGTCTGTGAAGCTGAGCGCATGAACCACTACAACACCAGGCTGGCCCTAGGGTTTGTGTTTCTTTTATCCTGATATTCCCAGCACTTAGACCAGAGCTTGATGCAGAATAGGTGCTCTACAAACGTTTGTTGAATAAATGAGAGTGAATAATAATAATAATAATAATAATAATAACAACAACAATGGTATTAGAAGGTCCTAATATATACAGACTGAGACAGTATTTACTCCACTGAAAATTTTAAGCGTGGCTTTTCCTGTCATTGTGGCTGTTACTACTTCCCAATCACCCTCCACCAACATTTTATGAAAAATTTCAAACATACAGAAAAGTTGAAACAATTTAACAGTGAACACTCATACACTCACCCCTAAATTTTACTGTTTATGTTTTACTATATTTGTTTTATCACACATATATTCATTAATTATTCTTTTTTTGATGCATTTCAAAGTAAGTCATAGACAATTTCATCACACATATCATTAAATAGAGTTTGATATTCATTTGCAGTTCTACTTTTTCTTTTGAGGTAAAATTCACATATAATGAAATGCACAGATCTGGAGTGTACAGTTTAGATGAGTTCTGACAAATGTATACACCTGTATAACCCAAACTCCTATTAAAATAAAATATTTCCATCACTCAGTCCCTACTCCTCAAAGGCAACCACTGTTTCGATTTTCTTCTACCTTAGATAAGTTTTGCTTCGTCCATCAATATTGTAAAGTAGTCACCTATTCTAAAATTTCACATAAACAACAACGTCAAATACATTCTCTTTTGCATAAGATTTCTTTCAGTCAGTATAAGTTTTGGAGATGCATCCATGTTGTTGCATGTGTCAGCAGTTGTTCCTTTTTATTGAAGAATAATATTCCATTGTACGAATATACTACAGTTTATATATTCTCCTATTGATGGACACTTGGGATATTTCAGCTTTTTACAATTATGAATACAGTTGCTATGAACATTCTTTTTAAAGTCTTTTTGTGGATATATGTTTTCATCTTGGATAAATACCTAGGGTTGCAATTGCTGGGTTATAAGGTAGGTACATGTTTACTTTCATAAGGAACTGCCAAACAATTTTCTTGTGTGTGTGTGTGTGTGTGTGTGTGTGGAAGACTGGCTCTGAGCTAACATCTGTTGCCAACCCTCCTCTTTTTGCTGAGGAAGATTGGCCCCGGGCTAACATTCATACCAATCTTCCTCTATTTTGTATGTGGGACGCTGCCACAGCATGGCTTGATGAGCAGTGCATAGGTCCATGCCTGGGATTCGAACCCGCAAACCCTGGGCCGCCGAAGCAGAACATGCGAATTTAACCACTATGCCACCAGGCCGGCCCCTGCCAGACCATTTTCCAAAGTGGCTGTACCATTTTACACTCCTATCAACAATGTATGCGAGTTCTGGTTGCTCTAATCAGCCCATTTTTGACTGAACAATTTAGCTCCAGCTAGTGTCACCCCAGCATGCCATTCTGAATTCCTTTGCCTTGGAAGAGTTGCAGTGGTTGAACTCCCCCTTCAAATTTATATATAATACAGTTTAGATCCAATAATAAAGCAGTACCTTTCATTACATTATAGAAATGTAGATATATGCAGGGAGATTGAACTGTGTGCGCATGTCTAAGGGAAATGCCATGACCCACAGAGACTGCTGGGCTTTCACTGATATCATAGGATGAAGTGAGCCTAATTGGGGCATAAGAGAGAATGGCAATCACTTTTGAAAATTTATGCTTTGGAGCTAGGTTGTAGGATAACAGAAGTCATAATTATTTTGATTATGTGAGGCAACAATTACGAACAGAGCGCCACTAGCACAACCTCTGTGAAGTTGGAAGAGATTGTTTTAAAATATGTTGCCGCACAGATCAAGTTCAAAGATCCCTTTCCCTGCCCCATGGCCAATAACCTAGACAGGATTTCAAACACCCTGAAAGTGTAATGGAAAAGAATCTCATATAAAATGTGGGCTCCAGCAGATTTCAGAAAGAGGAGTAGAGGAAGTAAAAAAACCCAGCCATCCAGATAATTTGATAAGAGAACAGAGAAGATCTTGGCAATTTTCTTGTAATAGCTGCAATTCTCGGTAACTTAATCCTTGGGGGGATGGTGAGGTGAAGATATTCCCACATGAAAGAGCATATTCCAACAGATTTCCTATTAGAGACACTGTCCACCAAAATTGAGGTCTATTTTCTATCTGCTGATAATCTATAGAAATTCTTTTCCCTAAACCACTGACTCAGAAATATAAAAGTTACTAAATTTATCCAGTTTAGAGACAACTATAATTCTGCTTGACTCAGTATGTGTCTGCTGCATGACATCTGTGATATCATGAACTTCCTCTGCCTGTTCTTCAGAGAGATGGGAAGATGAATAAAGAGTTTATGTTGACAAGGACTATAAACTAAGCAGCTCCAAAAACATTCCCCCAGGCTCCCAGAATACAAAGAAAAAAGTAATCACTCCAAATGACCCCCAACTATTTAGAATTTCATACCATCAAGTCAGATGAACCAAAATTGTTACCACCTGTAAAGATTCAAAGACATACAAAAATCACTACTACTACTATGAAGAAAGAAAAGTGGCAGATGTGCTTGGAGGGAGGCAGCACAAGCAGAGGAAGAACATGCTTGGAGCACCCCCTCCAGGGAACTTGTGATCATATCAGAGACTGAGAAGTTCTGCCAGATTAGAAAGCAATAAAACAACATCTTTATCTTCTCCTCTCATACTTTTGATTTTAAGAAAAGTCTGTTAAAACTTATAGATCTTTTAGGGTCATAGAACTGAAGGCTGGAAGGAGTTTGAGTTTGTCTATGCACAAAATTATAGACTTCTAGCTTTGGAAGGGACCTTGGGAATCATTTAGTATAATTTGCTACCCAATATAAAATATCCCTTATAAATGTGAATCTATTTTTTGCTCGTATGCCTCTAGTTATAGGAAATGTAGTCTGTTCCAATTTTGAGAGCTCTAGCTGTTGACAAGTTTTTCTCTCATATTGAGGCAATCTGCTTCCCTTTAACTTCCAATCACAAGTCCTAGTTAGCAAAACAGAAGTAAGTCTACTCATAGTTCTCTGTAAGTTAGGTCTTCATATATTTGAAGGTTGATATCATGAATCTCCTGAGTTTCTCTTTTCCACGCTGAAACCTCGTTGTTTAAATATCTCTAAACAAGGTTTTCAGATCTCTTGATAGCCTGGTTAACTTATTCTTCTAAATGTACTTTATCAGTGTCCTGCTTAAAATGTGGTGCTCCGTATCAAATGCACTGCCTTAGGTATGGGCTTATTATCATAGTGAACTGCCTCCAATTACAGTTGACAGGAAAGGTTAGATTACTTGCTCACATTTACTCAACCGGGTAGTAGCAGACATAGAAATAGGAAATAGATCTCCTGACTCTCAGGTCAGTATTCTTTCCCTACATCGCACTGAAAATAACCTGTTGGATAGAAAAAATATGTTTCTTCAACATGGATAGCAGACTTTTTGTCATGACAAAAGGAATGAATGGAAAACAATGAGTCTTGTGATCAAGAACTTCCTTCTCCTAGGCCAGCTTAATTCCCCTACTTGGGTCCCCACTCCCGTCCACAAAGAAAAACAAGGTGTAGTCTTAGGTAACCTCTCTGGGTAAAGGTCTTAAAGGATCTAGTAGGAGAGGATCAAAGCATATGAGTAGCCTCTGGTCTTTGTTTAAGAGGTCCAGTGCAGTCCAGACAGGTTCCCTGTACCTCCCCACTGAAATCCGAACACTTAGTCAGGCAATAGTACTCCTTGACATTAACGGAAGCTTACAAATCATAGGGAAATTCAAAACAATGAAATATTAGCCTGGGTGGTGGTGGTGGTAGTGGGGTGGGGGAAGCCCTGGCATATAAGCTATACTCACCTATTAATCAGAATTTTGAACATAAAATATATGTAGCATAGGTGCAGAATTAAGTGATATATATTACCTCTGGGGCAGTAGTTAAAATTAAGTTTGAGATCATTGGGCCAACTAGCATTCTGGTGCATAATGGTTGGCTTATGTGCTCTCTTTGTATCGTTCCCATCTTCCACAAATTCTGAATTCATCCCTCAAAATACATATGGAATTAATTCAATATACACTTACTGCATTCAACAAAAGGCATTGAGAATTGAAATTCACAAAAAAGAGAACACGGCCTGCCTTAAAGGAACTCAGAAACTAATGTTAAAAAGATAAACGTGCAGACAATAAACAAGCTATGCTGATATGAGAGAAAATAGGTGCACAGAATATAAACATACCTAGGCTGACACTTTTCCTCTTAAAGCAAGATCCAAAGTTGGGGGATAATTTAAATTGGGACTAATTTACATTTGACATCAGATTGAAAATTCCATGAAAGCCTCATAACACAAAAGACCAAGGAACTCCTCTTCTTCTGTGAATGGAATAAACTCACCCTGTGAAATTAACTGGCCCTAGGATAAGCAGTTCTGTATAGCAGACTGCCAGAGCAGGCTAACAGGAGGATAACAGCCAGTGCCAGACTTGGCCTGCATGTCCCAGTGTGGTCAACTGTGCAGGACTTGAACTCCGATATACCTGAACTTTCCATGACTGAAGATGGGCTACTGGGAAGAGACTACGCTCCGTGGTCAAAAGTGATGCTCAATCCTTATTTGTTTGGGAGTGGGGCACTGCTATGTTTGGAGTAGAATATGAAAAGAACAACTGAGATAGGGCCAGGGTAAGCCACGCTGTCCTTCCCCTCCTGTCACTGGGTAGACTAGTAAGCAAAAATCTATTATGCTGGAAACAAGCCATTCTTATCCCCAAAGCAATGGATGTTACAAGCCAAATAACAAACAGAAACCAAATCTAGGAATGCTGAATTCACTGAGAAATCCAAAAGAGAAATATCAATTGTCAATTCTTTCCCAAAGGGGTTGAAAGGAAGGGCTGAATAAAGCAATTCTACAAAATGCAATCCAAAAGCCCTCACTGTTGACTGCATGGTAAATCATAATGGCAGGAGTGGTCTTATCCTGTTACACTGGAAAATGAGCTAGAAGAAGGTAAAGTCACAGCCACAGCCAGTAAATGAAGTAAATAAATACTTTATACATATAGCCAAATGCCTAGACAATGCACAGTCTCGCTGTTCTCAGCCACTCCTGCAAAGGGAAATTCTCTCTTTGATTCTGCTGCAGGCACCACAATAAAGCATTCTGACAGACAGTCAAAATGTCATGAAGATCCTGAAAGCAGTTTGCTTAGAACACCACAGAGCTGGCTGATGTTTGAATTCTGGGCATAAGACATTTTATTTCCTTTTTCTGAATTAAGGAATGGGCCTATCCCTGAGCGTAAAAAAAAAAGGAGAATGTACTAATAAAGAGCAGATGCCATATATAATCAACTAACCAGGTTGCTCTCTCCTGCCTGTAGAGCTGAAGATGGACATTCTGTCTCCCGAATGGGAACAATGTTATAGACAGTCAGGGGACGCAGAGCCTCGCCTTGCCATACTCTCTATTGACACTATCCCCACATTTCTTCTCTTACTGTAAACATATACCTGTGGTTTCACTTGGGATCATCTCGCCAAATAAAAATCTCATGCGCATCAAGACAAGAAATCTCAGTAAGCCAGTCATTTTAGTTCTAGGTATACTTTTAGGTAAAAACTCTCAAGAAATACTCACTTGTATGCACAAAGAAACAAGCATAAGAATGTTTCATGAAATGCTATTTGTATGACACCAATAAAAATGGAAATAACTTAAATGTTCATCAATAGGAGAAAGGATAATAAAAAGTGGCATACTAACATAATGGAATACTATACAACAGATACAACAAATTAGATCTCAGTATTGGCATGGAGTACTCTTGAAAATACTATCTGATAAAAAAAATGTTGTAGAACAATAGATAGTGTGATCAATGTACATAAATTTAGAAAACACACAAAGCAACATTACATATTACTCACAGATACTTATATATGGCTTAAAATTATAAAAAAATCAACTAAAGGATAAATACCAAATTCATGGCAGGAATGGGCCTGCCTAGGCCTGGTGGATCAAACAGGATGTTATCTACGCTCTAAAGTTTCGCCTCTTTCATTTTTATTTAACTATTTTTCCTTTCTTTTTATATTTCTTCTTACCAATCATATAAATTTTTAAATATAAATAAAGATGAAACAGAAAAAAAAGGTTAATTTTCAAGTCTGGATAGTGGGAATATAGTATTTGTTATATTTACATTTCTCAAAAGAAAATTAGGTGGTAAAGGTGCCAATCACTTGATTGTATTTACTTTGAGGTATGGAAAAATGCATCTATTGGATGTTAGAAATTCTAAACATAAAAAAAGACTTAGCACTGTTTAATGTTTCTTCGGAAACTTAAAGGCAGAGAGTTCCTGGCTATCTGAATGAAAATTTGCTACTTCAGACATGGGCCTGCCATTCAGCTATACTGGTTCTAGGCAAGGTCATTGGAGAGAGCAGGCAGAACAGCATAACAATTAAGTAACTTTGGCATCAGACAGATCCGGGTTCAACTCCTGGTTTAGCCACTTAGTGTGGCTTTGGCTAACCTCTTTGAGCCATCAGTTTCCTCATCCACAAAATGGAAATAATAATTCTTATCTCAGATAGTCTTTGGAAAATTACCTGAGATAATGTGTGAATACACTGCTTTAGTTTTTGCCTAGCACATAGGAAATATTCAAATGGCTGGGGAAAATGAAAGGGATGAGGAAGCATTTACTGAGGGCTTTTAAACGTTAACCATTCTTTTGTTTTACATAGGTGATGAATAAGGGACATTCCCATCATAGTAGTGGGGGATATGAAGGGGTGAATGAGTATAGGTTGTGAGGTGGTGACCAGGGACAAGAAGCCTTCTAGATGTGCCCCAACCCCCCAGGCCTTCCCATCATCACTGAGAATCACTGTTCTAGTCTAACAGAACTAAGGCCTGGGTAGTTTAGGCTCCTAGAACCTAGTAGCTGGTGGCAACTCTAGATTACCGCTCCCTCTGGGAACCTGGATTCCAGGGATCACAGAAATGAGACTTCCCTTTGGCAGCAGCTGAAACCCCTGGGTGGACTAAATTCTGGGGCACCGGAAGGTGATGGTGGCTGGTACTCATTCGAGACAGCCTGGAAGCGTATGAGTGGTCTCAGGGGATCCCACTCTCAATCAGAGGGCAGGAATCCCAAATGAAGATCAACAGGCTGTCCTAACATATCTGTCCACTCCAAGTCTCATTTCCCTCCTAAAGAGAGACAGTGCTATATGTCTCTTTCCTCCAAATATCAATAAGAGTTCAGGAAAAAAGACTAAAAAATTTGACTTCTTCAGACATGTTAAATAATAAACTTTGAAGAAACCTCAAGTGGAGTCCATTTGCCTAATCATCCATCCTTTCCCACCTTCCTACCCAAACTATCCAGAACACATCATAAGTTGCTGTTGAAAACACAATAAAAATGCCTTTCTGAGCTGTTCATGTTTCTCAACATTTTCTGTTAACTAATCCAACTTGACCCAAAAAGTATCAGTAGCAGACAATATTTTCCTCTCGTTATTAATCTTCAAAAATCACAATGATAGAAAATGAATAAAACTGACTTTCCTTTGTATTAAGCACCACCTAAATTATTCCTTCCCCAGAAAAATAAGTGGCAGGGCATTTCTAGGCTAATCTAAATGTTTCTTGCTGAAATTTAAACCTCTACTCTCTTTTTTTTTTTTTTTTTTAGATTTTATTTATTTATTTTTTCCCCCCAAAGCCCCAGTAGATAGTTGTGTGTCATAGCTGCACCTCCTTCTAGTTGCTGTATGTGGGACGCGGCCTCAGCATGGCCGGAGAAGCAGTGCGTCGGTGCGAGCCCGGGATCCGAACCCGGGTCGCCAGCAGTGGAGCGCGCTCACTTAACCACCAAGCCATGGGGCCGGCCCTAAACCTCTACTCTCTTAACCTTCATTTGTACAGAATAGCTTGGAAGGAAGAAATCAGCAACCCAAGCAATGTTTTTTAGCAGTTCTCAAGCACAAAACTGCTTGAGCAATACTGTCCAGATTTTCCTCTCAGTCCAGAGACAGTGCCTATCATTTTAGCAGCCAGGTGCTTTGACATGTTTCCTATTATGTTTAGAAAATGAGGAAACAGATGGTGGGAGGGACTAAATGACATGATTGAGGCCAACAGTAAGGGTTTTAAAACTCTCCGCCTTTCATTTGTTGGGATATGTTCTTTCTGCATACTGCTCTGCATTCTTTCAAGAGTTTAAATTAAGTGGACAAAGATCATGGTGCATGCTCTGACTACTTGAGAGTAACAGTTAAAATCCCGGCCTCTTGAATGTCTTGCCAGTCACTGAATCCTTGCGTGAGTCTGCCTACATTAATCAGTGTGTCCTGAGGAAGGTGTCTTGAGAGTCAGAGTTAGTTTGTGAAATGAGGTTTTTCACAACAAAGAGGGATGGTCTATTGAAGGAAGGGACGAAGGAAAGATGGAATGAGAGAAGGAGAGAGAGACTGAGGGAGGAAGGGAGGTGGGGTGGGGAGAAGGGAAGGAGGAAGGGGGAGTGGGGTGAGGGAGGGAGAGACCTCCACTTTATCCTTCCATTTTGGGGGAAAAAAAGAACAACTTATGATGTTTGTGCTAATGGGATGTAAAGTGGTCTGTGTACCTATGAGGAAAGCTTCATATTCATCTTGATAAATACTTCTGGGTTTGCATATACACCACAACAGATTATGGTTCAAGATCAAAACTGCACCTGCAGTTCACAATGACCTATTTTTTCCCCAGTCCCTTAAAGTTGCTCTGTAGCAAAGCCAAGTTAAAACAATGCTCAAAAAAGGCTACAAGTTCCTGGCAATTTCCCTTCTATTCCACATGCTGCCAAGGTCACCTAGAGGTGAAGCTGAACTCTCCATTTGGCCTTTTTTGCTTTTTCCTCCCCCCTTCCCCTCCCTCCACTTACGTACATACTGATATGGTTTATAGTCTACACTTCAATAGCATTATCACCCTGGGTTTTTATCAGACCTGCGGTCAGGGGAAGCAGGAAAGGAGAGTGGATGGGAGTCTGGGTGTGGCAAGGTCCTGTTGCCTTATCAGGGAGGTAAGAAAGTGAATCCACCTGGTATGCTTCTGGCTGTGAAGTGCAGTGAGGTGAGCCAAGGTGCCAGGGGGTCACTAGGAGTTCACTTTGGATAAGTGCCCACTGTTTGCAGAACTTAGCTCATCAACTTTTCTAATTTGCAAAGATGTATTTCCTGTTGAGTTTCTTCCTCCCTGTCATCTAGGCAAAAGAATCCAGAATGCAGCCTGTTTGGTGTGTACAGGAAACATCCCTTTCCTGAATTAAATCCAATTATGGTAATTCATTCAGAAAATCCTTGGGATCACTGGCACAAGTTAAACTGCCCAGGGTGGAGACATTGGGTGTTTAGCTAGGGGACTATCTGTCCAGGATACCTGGGTGCTTTCCTCACCACTGCACTGACCTGCACCTGAACCTACCCAACGTCATCTCAGAAACTAGGCAGCCTTGGCGTGCCTTGTTTTACTCTCCTATAAAATGGGAGTCCTCACTATTTATTCCTAAACTGCTTCTATTACCTGCTTAGAGAGCCCTGGAGAGTAGAACAACTAAGTCTCAGTGGCAGAAAAAGAAACACAAGATCAAATTTTAAGAGTTTGTGCTTCTGGATTTTGGGGCTGAGGGTTGGCTGATTGGAGAGCCCTATGACAGGCCCCGAATAGAATGTTAGTGGCATTGTTCTTTTATGCTAATGTTGGATGGAATTGGCCATTGCTTGAGTCCTACTAGAGAATAATTACAAAGCAGGTGGGAATACTGACTAATTCCCTCCTATTAAGGTCCTGGCGGAAAATGTTGCAAAACACTAAGGAAAAGTGTTCATTTTCTGAAACGCACATTGCATTATAGAGAAGGAAAAAGATGAGACTGAAGACTCTACCCTTCTGGTTACAGTCAAATTGTCCTTACACTTACCTGACCTACTTTGGAATCTAGGTGTGATCAACATCAATGGCAATAATCACTTCCACTCAAACTAGAAGACCTTCTCATATCAAGGAATCCATGGTCAAGACACATTTTAAGGGACTGGATTCTCCGCTGAAAGACACAGAGGGCGTGCATCCAGGCCCCTTAGCAAGTATCTCATATATTGACATGAAAGCATAACATCTACAGACATAAAATACTTTAATTTCTAAGCATCTCTCTTATTGGAAATTATTTGGTTTTCTTTAATTCCATTAAAAAAAGATGTTCATTTGTTCACTCGTTCATTCACTCATTCAACAAATATTTATTGAATAGCTGCTGTGTGCCTTTTATAAGGATATAAAAATGGTAAGACAACAGTCTCTATCTTAAATAGTTCATAGCTAGTAGAGGAGACATATTAGAAAATAAATACAGTATGGTATGACATGCTATAACAGAGCTTTGTTTAAGGTGTTAAGGAAGTGCAGAGGGTGAGCCAGTCCCTGCCTGAGAGAGTCAGGGAAAGTTTCCCAGGGGAGGAAACATCTGACTTGAGTCTTAAAAGCTGAGTAAATGTTTGCCAGGGGAATAAGTGCCTAGGTAAAATAAGGAAACTTTGCTATGTCATGTTCGGTGAACAGCAACAAATTTTGCATGGGTATACCAAGGGAATGGTAGAAGATGCAGCTGGAAAGGCAGGCAGGAGCTGGCCTGAGGAGGTACATATATACAAGGGATTTTTTTCCTTCCCTGGAGGTGATGGACAGATCCTGAAGAGTTTTAAGCAGAAGAATGATCGATCAAATTGGTATTTTAGACAGGTCACTTTGGCAGCAATTGGAGGAAGGAAGGGGGGGTTCTACCATGCAAAAGCAGAGGGGACATTGAGACCAGTACATAAAATAACTATGATAAAGTTTATGATAAGTGCTGACATTAATGTGGATATTGTGTAAGTTTTGTCATATATCTGTCACTATTATAAGCGCCATAGAAAATCAATATAATAAGATTTCAGAGATTGGAACAGAATGATGAGGGAAGGCTTCACGGTGAAGGCAGGCAGGAACTGAGAAATGACTGAAGCTGGAATAGGGTGAGCATCCTGGATTGTAGAAATAGCACAAAGTGTGATGCTTCTAACTCCAAGAGAGAAACATGATGTGTCTGTGAATTGGAGAACATCCATCAAAATGATGGGGAAAACAAGAGAAATACAATTACCCGAGGCCTACACATTTAGGCAGGTATTCCAAGTTATACAGAAGTCCACCAAAATCTAAGTGGCACCCCAAAGAGGGACTAGGCAGTCAATCACTGTGGACACTGAACTGACATGACCATGCCTGTAACTGTTGTAGAGGGTTTAGTCCATTTCTAAGTTTGTGCATTTGATTGAAACGTATATGCTGGGCAAATACAAAGCATTTTCTTTCAAAAAGACATAGATTCCTTTGGTCTGTTAGCAATGTCGAACCTTAATCACCAACCAAGTGAAATGACATTAACTTGAGATAAGCCTGGCTCACTGGTTAGTACCTGGTGAACTTTCCTCTTCATTTAAGTGTTCTACAAGAAATACAAGAATATATAACACAGGCTGCTACTAAAAGAGGAGTTGGGAAGGCCAAGAGTGTTTGTTCTGTGTCCTAACTGAAACTTCTTTTGAAATAGGAAAACCTCAGTGTTACTTATACATTTAATGCTTAAACTAGGCAGATATGTGAACAATTAGATCATTCCAATCCTATGAATGGAGTAATTCCACCCAGTAATAAGACCCATTTTGGATTATTATTCTTTGTTTATTAAACCAACAAGAGCATTCATTCTAGCCAGTCTGTCAAAAGCACAAAGTGAACTAAACAGTTTGTTTAGTCTAACGATAGATGCTCTCAGCCAAAACAAGGAGAATCCTAAAATAAAATGTGACTTTACCATGGAATGATATTACATAATTAGAGGGAAGAGATGTGAAAATGGAGGCAACAGAATAACGCAGTTCTTTTTTATTCTATTTTATTCAGTGTGACAAGGGATGAAGTGGATGTCTTGCTGGTTTAAAGCACAAGGTGTGACAAGGTATAGCTCAGGACTGACTCTGGCAATAAATCAAGTGTTTACGGTATTCCCTTAACCTGGTACACACTTGATAACTGCAGCACCATTATTTAATTTTATTGATTATATAAGGCAAGACACACTTAGTTTAAAATAATATTTCACAGACAAGAGAGAGTTAAAGTTTATCTCAGACCCATTCATTCTACACCATAAATGACCTCACCACCCCTCTTTGTCATTAACAATGCTAAGTTACTGCTGTATGATTTTACCTACCTCATTTTGAATAGTTCCATAAAGTTGTCCAACCCATGTGTCAACAGACCACTTGGAGTTCAAGCAACACTTCATAGCTCTCAGCTGGTAATTACAATGTTTTCCTAAACATGTAGATGATATATGATTTCCAAATTGCAATAATCTTCCTAGGCCACTATCAGGCCTGGTAACCTCTCATCACTTCAGGAATCAGTTCACAAAGTGGGCAAGTAAAGTCATTTTCCTCAGCAGTTTTAACAAATTTCATGCTTCACATAGACATGGATGGTCAAAACTCATTTTTATTTTCTGATTAGTGCTGCTCAATTAATCCTCAACTCTCTTACAGTCGGCACTAAAAGAGACATAATCTTCCTTATAAAAGTACAATTGGCCCCGGACATATCCTGATTTCACCTGTTCAGGTCTCTGGGCATTCAATAAAGCAAGTTCAGCCGCTGTGCCAAGAGGCCACACAGAGTTCAAGGTAACACCTCACAGCCATCAGCAGGTTAATTATAATTTCATTTTCAAACACACCGACTGCATGCTTGTTCAACTCCAAATGACCTCACCTGCTTCATTTGTTTTTTTTTTTTTTTTGGGTCTACATGGAGTAAATTTCTGTCAGCAAAGCTGAAAGGCCACTCAGAGTTCATGGTAACAATTCATATTTTTAACAGGTTGCCCAGACCTACATCCTCACCTTCCAACATTCCAGAGAGAGCATTTAGTAACTATGAAGGAAGTATGGAGTGGGGGATGGGGAAGAGAGAGGGTGGGAAAGGGAAGGAGAGCTAGGGCTTTTGACTTTTGGAGTTTTGAGAGGTTCAGCGCCAATGGCCATCTTAGTGAGCTGATTCTGGCTCATGGGGGAAGTCTCTGTACTTTTGGGGTGGAGCCTTACAGGAGTTTCTAGATACTTACTTGATGACTATATCACAGCTGGAAGCAAAACTGGCTCAGAAGCAGCCTTGTCTTACATTCTGAAGTGATCACAATAGTGGAAGCTTGATTCTGCATTGAAGCGACTGGGACAAATGGTGACTTCCTTCTGCTTTCTCAGAGAGTAGGAACCGAAAAGGAAGTTCTCAGAGGGGTAAATGTTTCCTGCAGATGAGGGGTCTTTCTCTTATCAATTAGGCTGAAAGAGCCCAGGTAACATCAATAAGAGGAATCATTTCAGATGTGAGTTTTCTCATCGCCTGCTGCCTATGTTGTATCACACATCAGAACAAGTTTTGTGGGAATGTTCTGTACGACCAACTGATCTATTTTCCCACTTAAAAACCAAACCAAAACAGGTGGCCCCAAAGCTTTTGCTTAGGAATGCTTTCTGCATAACTCATCCTGTATGGAAATCTCATTTTGCATTTCACATAGCTTAGCTGTTTTTTGTTTGTTTTGTTTTAATTCTTTTATTTTTTCCCAAACTATCTAAACGACTCAGCTGCTCATAGTACTGTTCATGTTGTGAGCTGACCTGAAGAGACCAAAAATAAATGTAGACCCCACTAGCATATTTCATTCTTGGCCATTTATTATCCTTGAAACAATGACTGGTTGCATGGGACTTTGCCTCAAGTTGTTTAAGAGAAGTGTTCCCTGGCACTTAGATCACCGCCTGGCTTGGGCTGCATCTGCTTTCTGACAGCCTGATCCGCCTTGTCAATCCTCTTTGACAAAAAGAAATGACAATTTCTATAATGTTCACTCATTCTCTCTTCAGAGGATCCTTTTCTTGGCAAACAAGTGGGTGGTGTAACAACCCTTTTCACTCTCAAAACTTAACCACAGATTATCTCAATACTGCTTTTCAAATGAGGGAGGTAATTTCTGGTTACTGCAGGACCACAAAGCATTTAGCTGAGTGCCCCACCACGAAGGCTGAATGTTTTGTTATTGTTGCATAATCCAGTGATTTAAGTTTTTAGTTGCAGCGCCTGTTTTCTTCCCCCAGATTAATCTTATGAAGAAGGCCAATATATAAAACATGTAATATCAAAGCTGCTTAGGTGAATCCAGGATAAACCACTCAAGGACCTATTAGCTCAGCCCTTCCACCTCCCCCATCCCCCCAACTTCTACTGCCACAGCATAGAATCACATACAAGGGAGCTCAACAGAATCACTAGCTGCCATGCAACACAGCTTAAAAGCTACTAAGACACGGATGTTGGTAGTAATTAGAAAGTAGCTATTTGTAAGTGGCCAATCATTTCCCCAAACTTAACTCAGAACTCATGTTAGCTCAGATCATGTGTGAACATATTTTTCCATTAAATTATCATCTCTTGAAGGCAGGAGCTCTGGCTTGTTTATATTATACTCCCCATAATACCTAGCTCATCCTAAATGTTCAATAAATGTTCCATTACACTACCTTACCTCAGATTGGAAAAAATTACTTTCTGGGCAGAACATGTTGTTTTAAGGGGACGGGAATGATATCTCCCTGCTCCCTCACTCTGCATTCACCCAGAAATCCCTAATCAACACAGGGATCAGAAAAGACTAGTCATGACGTCAGATTCTATTCATCACAGAAACATTTCCTCTGACCTTCAAACAAGGTGACAACCTCCGTGCATCTCAACTTTCCTTAATGAGAAATGTAGAATGACAATTGAAAGTTGAGGCCTTCAATAAAGTGTATTTGTTCTCAACTTTCCCACTTATTATAAATGGCAATAATCAAACTGATCATTTCCCTTATCTGGCATTCAAAAGGAGGTAGTGAGTGTTAAACCAAGGCAAGGAAGTCTGCCTTTCATTTTAGGGGAATTGGTCCTTCTCAGTCAACAATCAACCAAGTATTTATTGACGTCCTTTGAGGTCCTAAAAAGAGCACTGAACTTGAAGTCAGAACACTGGAGCCCAAATTTAGGACTGCTACTTCATAGCAGTATGATATTGCTTGAGAGCACCTTGAGTATCAGTTTCCTCACCACTATAAGAGGAATAATAATCGCTACCTCACCAGATTATTTTTAAGATAAAAAATATAATATTTATGAAAATATCTAGCACTGTTTCTGGTGCATATTTGATTCAGGATCTTGTGTGAGATTCCAGGTGTGTAAAGGGTCAAAGGAGAGATACAAAAGAAATGTATTACTTTGTAAATCAACTGCCACGAGGGGAATACCCAGGCAATATGTATTTTAATGCCCACAGGGCTCAGGGTTACAAATTTGGCTCTAGGGGATTACAGTTGTGGGATGAGGGTGGGAGGAACCCAGGGCTCGGCGTTTGTTCCAAAGTAAGCCTCAAGATATATCAAACTGAACTGGATTCAGAACACTACAAAGATTAAAAGCAGAACAAAAGCTACATTTGATTTGTAGGGCAATCATACTAACAGTTGCTCCATAAAGTGAAAGGGATTTTCATTTCAATCACCATATCTTTCCTATCACTATCTCCCCTGTCAGTCTCTTTCTGTCTCCCTCTTTTATACCTAAATCAGGGCTGAACTGGAACTAGAACAGAGACTGGATATTCTCAGAAGAGAAGAATTCTACGGTCCTAGACCTACATATTTACCAGTGTTAAGATCTGTTCCTTTAGGTAATTATTCTGCCAAACTTTCTGGAGTTACAAAGTCACATTTTAGATTCCCCTCAGGGATAATCTGACCCAGTCTTTAAGATTAGAATCAAAATGGCTAGGGTAAGGGACCAGGTGGCTTAGAAAATTTGGATCTTGGAAAATTGTAGAATAGAAAATTGAAAAACAGAGAAATTGTATAAGGGTCCAAATGCTAAAGAATTGCTTTTTCTATGTGCTAAAATATAATTCTGAGCTGGAGGCCAATTTTTATTCCTCTCAAAGTTATGATGACAGAGGAACTTTTGCTAAATTTACCTTTCCCTTTTGAATCAACATTAGTGAACTAGCAGATTAAGTACAGATAATTTTTCTAAAGCTACTGAGTCATTTAGAAACAGTCAAATGACTGAGGAACAACATCATCTTCAACACCAATGACAACAACAACAACAACAACAACCTGCTTTACTGAACCAAGTAATGCTTCCTAAAAATACATTTTTTTTTTAATAATTTTATTTATGTTTTCCCCCAAAGCCCCAGCAGATAGCTGTATGTCGTAGCTGCACATCCTTCTAGTTGCTGTATGTGGGACGCGGCCTCAGCATGGCCGGAGAAGCGGTGCGTCGGTGCGCGCCCAGGATCCGAACCCGGGCCGCCAGCAGGGGAGCGTGCACACTTAACCGCTAAGCCACGGGGCCGGCCCTAAAAATACATTTTTCATTTGTCTCACAGCAAGCATGTATTGAGTACTTAATCTGTGTGGGGTCTTAGTCATTACAACCTCTGGTCTTCATTAATCTCTTTCTATCATTCTAGCTCTCTTTTGCAATTTTCTCCTTTCTGCATTTTTTTAATGGCATTATAACAAAGCATTTTATTTATGAGATAGATTCAAATAACATATCCTGACACTCCTTTCTGTACTTTTATTTCCCTGTTTCATTCTCATATTCTTTTTTGGGAGTCTCTCTATTGCCTGCATTGCCTATGATTGCTTCACAAATTAATTCAGATATCCTTCAACTATAGTAACTCACTATTTTGTCTCCTTATTTTCACATTCCTTGTGCTCATAACCCTTTTTCTAGTAAATTGCCCTGAGATAAAACAGATGTTAGAATCAAGCAAAAAGAAATGACCATTTCCCATGTACCAATATGGGTATAAAAGTCCATGATAGTAACCTGAAAGAATCATTAGAAGTTTAATTAAACATACCTTCAGAGATCATTTGGTCTAGATATTATGAAGAATCCCTGAGTCTTCAAAACATCAAAGGTGGTAATAGCATCAGTAAGAATTTCTATTTTAAATCAATAAACAGGTTTTTGGGTATGATGGAGTGACTCGTAGCAGATCAACACTTCTGCCAAGAACAATTAGAAAAGCCAGAAACAAAATTTTTTTTAAAAGCTGCTTAAAAGCACCAGAGAGCTGCTGAGGCATCCAGGATTTGAAAAGACAAGATCTGGAAGAAAAGAGAAGTTCTTTGAGATGAACCCAAAACTTTGCATATCAAATTCTTGGTGTTGGCAGAGAGGCAGAGAAGCCAGGAGAACTTTTGGCAAACTCACAGGGCTGGAAAGACAAAAATTGGAATTTGGTGCTACCAGGGGAGCGAGAATTTAAGTAATCAAGATTGCAGAGGGAAGAGAGGGACAGAAGTTGTAGAAGGCAGGGGGCTGAGAAGCTAAGCAGAAAATGGCTGAAAAGTAGAGCAGTTTTCTTTAGACTCTTGCTGATGAGGAAACAAAATTAGAGTTTGGGTCCCTCCTAGGAGGAGCCCTTCTAAAATGTCCTAGGCTCTCATTTGGGACACATGGAAGGATACCTGTAATAGTGGATATGAACAAAGTATAGACTGAACCTTATAAAAATTGCATCCCAGCCACAAGTCTGCAATGTTCCTGAATGGATTGCAGTGATGTTCCCCTCACTCTAGATACCTGCCAGAGGATAAGATGAATATCTGGAGGAGAATATCGTCATCCAAGGCCACTAAAATTTTTCATGCACAATGCCTGGGATTCAATAAAAATCCAGGCTTGCCAAGAACAGGAGAAAGAGAAAAACAGACAATAGAAACAGTCCTGCAGGTGAGTAAAATCAGAAATGGACTTCAAAATAACTGACTAACCTGTACAATAAAATATAGGACAAAATGCAGAATTTCACCACACAATTGAAATAGTGAAAAAAAAGAGGAAATTCTAGAACTCGAAAATATAATAAAGTTAAGAATATAGTAGATGGGGCCAGCCCGGTGCCGTAGCAGTTAAGTGCACGTGCTCCACTGCGGTGGCCCAGGGTTCGGATCCCGGGCATGCACCAATGCACCGCTTGTCAAGCCATGCTGTGGCAGCATCCCACATAAAGTGGGGGGAGATGCGCACGGATATTAGCCTCGGGCCAGTCTTCCTCAGCAAAAAGAGGAGGATTGGCAACAGATGTTAGCTCAGGGTTGATCTTCCTCACACACACAAAAGACATAGCAGATGGATTTAAGAACAGATTGTACACAGCTGAAGAGAGGATTAGTAAATTGGAATATTGGTGAGTAGAAAATATCTAGACCGAAACAAATACCTAGATTGAAGCAAAAAGATAGAACATATGGGACACAGTGAAAAGAGCCAAAATATGTGTATTTGGACTCCCAAAAAGGAGGAGCTACAGAACGGGAGAAAGGAAAATTTGAAGATGTAATAGCTGCAAATTTTCTAAACTTATGAAAGACATCTAGTCACAGATTCAAAAAAATTTTAAAGTCCATGCAGGAAAAATACAAAGGAAAACCACACCAAGGCATCTTAAAACTGCCAAAACCAAAGGCAAATCTTCAAGGGAGCAGCAACAAGACTAATACCTGACTTCATCAAGAAAAATAATGGAAATCAGGAAACAATGGAACTACACAGTGACATGCTAAAATAACTAGCAACTTAGAATTCAACACCCAATGAAAATACCTTTGACAGTTCAAGACAAACAAAAGCTGAGATAATTTGTTATCAGCAGACCTACACTAAAAGAAATATTAAAAAGAACGTGGAAAGAAACAAAAGGGTAAATATGTAGATACATATAAATAAATATTATTGGTAATAACAATACTAATGTTCCTTTGGATTTAAAATATTTGTGAAGTTAAAACATATAACAGCAATAATAAAAAGGTAGGAATGGAGTACACTGAATTAAAGAAGTCTCAAGTTCTAGCATTTTGTGAGACTTGTTAAGTTATATTAGATTCTAATAATTTAAGGATGTTTGTTGTAGTGTTTACGGCAACCACTAAAAGACTGTATAATAAGCTAATAAAGGAAAAAAGTAGACTAATAAAATACAATTAATTTTTAAATGGCAAGAAAGAAAAAAAAGACAAAAGAGATGGCAAAAAAAGAAAATGAAGTATAATGCCATATATAAATCCCAATAAATCAGTAATTAATTTAAATGCAAATTAACTAAAAACTCCAATTAAAAAGCAGAATTTGTTAGGACAGAGAAACATTCTACATGCCGCTTATAAAAGCATACCTTAAACAGAACAATATTAAGAAGTTGAAAATAAAATGATGAAAAATACATACCAAGCAAAGATTAGCCAAAAAGAAAGCTGATGTGGCTACACTAATATCACACAAAGTAGACTTTAAGGCAAGAAGAATTATTAGAGATACAGGGGGCATATCATAATGTTAAAAGAGTCACTCTATCAAGAAGATGCAACAATCCTAAATTTATATGCAGCCAGTAAAATATGCTTCAATATGTGTAAATAAAAAATGGACAGGATTAAAAGACGTAAACAAATTCACAATCATAATGGAGAGTTGACTCTTCTTAATAACTGACAGAACAATTAGAACAACTAAAACAATCAGTAGAGACATAGATTGCCTATTGTGATTAACAAACTTGATCTAATTGATATCTATAGAACACTGTAGCCAGTAACTGCAGAAAACACATTTTTAAAGGGCATATAGAATATTTACTGAAATTGACCATATGCTGAGCCAAATGACAAGTCTCAACAAATTTCAAAGGACTAGAAATCATTCTATTATATTCTCTGACCACAGTGGAATCAAGCTAGAAATGAATAACAAATAGATAGCTAGGAAATCCCAAAATGAAAAATAATGCCATACTAAATAACTCACGTGCCAAAGAAGAAATACAAATCGAAATTAGAAAATATTTTGAACTACATATTAATAAAAATATGACTTATAAAGATCTCTGAGATGAAAGTATAACCGTGCCTCAAGGGAACTTTATTGACCTAAATGCATACATTTGAAAAGAAGAAAGACTGAAGAAGAAAAAAGATGGATCTAGGTATTCATCCCAAGAAGTTAAAGAACAGCAAACTGCTGCTGCTGTTGCTACTGCTCACAGCAGAATCAGAGAAGCAGAATACAAACGTAAAGTGGAATCAACAAAGTCAAAAATGGTTCTTGAAAAGACTAGTAAAAATGATAAACCTCTATCAACAATGATCAAGAAAAAAAGAAGGCACAAATTACCAATATTAGGAACGAAAAAGGGCACATAACTACAGATCCTACAGATAGCAAAAATATAATGAGAGAATATTATGAATGACTTTATGTTAACAGGTTAGAAAATTTAGATGAAACAGACAAATTTCTAAAACAAACACAATTTACCAAAACGGACACAAGAATAAATAGAAGATCTGACTAGTCACTTGTGCATTAAAGAAACTGAGTCTATAATAAGTTTCACAGAAATTTCCTCGTCCATAAGATTTCACTGGTGAAATCTTCCTAACATTGAAGGAAGAAATAATGCTAATCTCACACAAATTCTTCCTGACAAAAAAAATGAGGGAATACTTCTCAATTTGTTTTTATTAGACTGGTATAACCTTGATACCAAACCCCTAAAAAGTCATTTTAAGAAAGAAAATCAAATAGAAAACTGGGCAAAATACTTGAACTAGCATTTTACAAACGAAGATATGAAAATGGCTAACTAACATATGAGGAGGTTGCTCAATATCATTAGTATCAGGGAAATAATACTAATTATTATATTATCCTATTATATATTATTATATTATACAAAATAAACTCACAATGAGATACCAGTACACACCCACTAGAATGGCTAAAATTAAAAAGAATATAATACCATGTGTTGTTGAGGACATGGAGCAAGTTGAATTATCACCACTCTTGGTATAAACTGGTTATAATCACTTTGAAAAACTGATAGTATCTACTAAAGCTGATATATATATATATATCCTATCCTATGACGAGAAATTCCAATTCTAGGTACATACCCAACAGAAATGAGTACATCAAAAAGTAGATACAAAACTGTCCAAGGCAGCACTATTTGTAAAAACTCCAACCAAGAAATATCCCAAATGCCCAACAATCAAACAGAAATTAATAAATTGCGGCATATTCATATAATGGAATACTTTACAGCAATGAGAAAGAATAAACTACTGCTTCATGCAACAGTTTGGATGAATCTCCTAAATATAACGTTTAATTAAAGAAGCCAGATATAAAAGAGTACATACTATATAATCCCATTCATATAAAGTTCAAAACAGGCCAAACTAATCAATGCTGATAGGGGGATAGTAATTACTACTGGGTGGGAGGCATCAGGGACTGGGAGCCGGTATACGGGGAACTTTGGGAGATGTTGGAAATGTTTTATTTTTTTATCTGGGTTTTATGGGTGCATTCACTTTGTGAAAACTCATCAAGCTGCATAACTATGATTTATAGATTTTTCTGTTCTACAATAACATGTTCACTTTAAAATGTCAATAAATGGAATACTTACTTTCCCTCTTTAAATCTGTACTACTTTATCCTTTTAGATCTTCTAAGTGGGTGTAGACTAAGTCATGAGTAGCAGCCAAACAAATTCAGAGACTGTGTTCAAGACCAGTCACTTGGCTGGTTTTCCCTTCAGCTGAACAGCTGACAGCTAGGTGCTGTGATGTGAGTGTGTGTGTGCATAAGTGAGCGTGTGTTTATTTTTTTACCATTATAAAATTTGAAAATGTTTTCATTTTTACTCATTGTGATGGTAAATTTTATGTATCAATTTGACTGGGCCACAGGGTGCCCAGACATTTGGTCAAACATTCTTCTGGGTGTGCCTGTGGGAGTGTTTCTGGGTGATATTAACATTTGAATACATAGACTGCTCTCCCTAAAGCAGATTGTAAAGCAGATTGCTCTCTCTAATGTGAGTGGACCCCACTCAATCAATTGAAGGACTGATAGAACGAAAAGGCTGACCCTCCTGCAAGTAAGAGGGCACTCCTCCTGCTTAACTGTCTTGAGCTGGGACATCAGTCTTTTCTGGCCTTCGACTGAAACTGAAACATCAGCTCTTTTTCGGTCTGAAGCCTGCTAGCATTCGGACACGAACTACACCTGGCTCTCTTGTGTTTCCAGCTTGCCAGCTACAGATCTTGGGAACCTTGTCAGCCTCCACAACTGCATGAGTCAATTCCTTATAATAAATTTAAAAATACATATATACACACACACACATATACATGCACCCACACGTTATTGGTTCTGTTTCTCTGGAGAACACTGACTAATACACTCATATATTGCTTAATTTTTGCCCATAATAGATCTTTTATCAAAGGCAGAAAACATAAGGAACACTGAAAAAATAACAATAAATGAAGACCATAAAAATGATTATAATTTTGCAAATAAGTTTCAGAGATGATCTTAAACTTGTGATTACATTCACTGATCAGACTCCTTATAAGGTATATAAAAATATCCTTAGTCTTTTAAAAACTGATATTTAAGAAGAGGAAATACATTTATATTCAATTTGACTTGTATTCATTAGGATTTAAGATTAGTCATATTGACACTAATTTTTAGAGAACTACTTGCACTTACTAGTATGAAATACCTTTTCTTATTTTATTCAGAAACACAACCTTGAAAACCATAAAAACAAGTTAGTTTTTAATATTCAAAATTAAAAATTCCAAACAACAGGTCATATAAATGGATTTGGCTCTTTGGATCTGTATTTTAATACCCAGAACTCCTTACATTTGATCTCCAAATAATTCGATAAAATATTACAATTGGATTACTCAATAAATTAGGCTTTCTCCTCTTAATTAGTTTAAAATAATTAAGTACTACATATAATTTTTATATGGGAAAAGTGACATGTATTTAACTGGTATTTATGAATATTACATTGAAATTAACTTTAGATACTTGAATAATCTGCAAAATCTGAATTTGTAACTTGCTTCTTTATCATATGCCATGAAAAAAATGATAACATTATTTTTAAATTCCGAAGAGGGGTGATCATGAGATTATGTTTACTGTAACTTCCACAATTCATAAATGTTTGAAAATGCTAATTTAGTCTAATGTCTACCCCCAACTTTTACACATAAGGAAACTGAGACCCAGAGCAGTTAAGCAACTGGACCAAGGATACATTTTTAGTTAGTGGTAGGGTCAGGGTAAACACCCAGGTGTCCTGATTATTGGTCCAGAATTCTTTGACAGCATAGGATATCTGTCCCTTCTAGCACTATGGGCCATATTAGCTCCTCAATTGATTTTTTTATATGCACAAAAATAATCTGGTCAACTCTAGCTATTAAAAAGTTGCCACGTCTGACTGAGAAATTCACAAATATAATGGCTCTTTACATTCTCCTCCACCTTCAATAAATTTGGCTTTCACCAGCTAATGTCTGAAAACATCTTTGGATAATTTTCAGCAGAGAAACAATAAATCAGGGATGTCAGTGGCTGAAGGAAGAGAGCTTTTCCAATTTTCATAAACAAAAACTTCAGTGACAGCCACTTTCAGGTTTTGGATGTAATGTTCCTAACTGATGTCTTCACTGTGGTGTGCCTTGGCTGTCTTCCACTCACTAGCCAATCTTGGGGGAAACATGATTTATGTTGACGCCACATCAATGTGAAAATCGGATCAAGTAAAGTAGAACTCTGCAGCCTCACTGGGGAATGCTGGAAGCAGGTCACCATTTACATGTGGAGAAGGCAAAGACAAGGTCCGTCTATAAAAGCACTACTGCCCTGCTTATGGTTTAAATTGGCAAGTGATTAGTAGCTAATGACACAGCTTCAAGAAACTTCCCACTGAAATAGCGATAAAAACTGAAAAAGGTAAACACTCTTAACAATGCTAAAATCTAAAACGAATGGTTAACCTATTGCCAGAATTCAGAAGGATTTTCATACTAAAAAGACTGAAGCAGAATTGAGAATCACAATCCAGGGCTCATACAGAACAGACCTTTCAGCCTTCTCCTCTCCTACCCTGACTTAGAAACCAGGCTCAATAACTGTTTCCCAACCTTGGGCAATGTTCTGCAGATACAGATTCCTTGGCTCCAGAGATCCTGATTCAATAGGTCTGAATCAGACGGGGTGGGGGTGGGTGGGGGGTGTCCAGAAGTGAATATCTTTTTTATAAAGCTCTTTAAGTGAATTTGATGATCTCCCAGGTTTGAAAATTACTGGTCTGGGCCGGCCCCGAGGCTTAGTGGTTAAGTGCGTGCACTCTGCTACTGGCAGCCCGGCTTCGGATCCCGGGCGTGCACTGAGGCACCGCTTCTCCCGCCATGCTGAGGCCGCGTCTCACATACAGCAACTAGAAGGATGTACAGCTACGACATGCAACTGTCTACTGGGGCTTTGGAGGAAAAAAAGGAGGAGGATTGGCAATAGATGTCAGAGCCGGTCTTCCTCAGCAAAAAGAGGAGGATTAGCACAGATGTTAGCTCAGGGCTGATCTTCCTCACAAAAAAAAAAAAATATATTACTGGTCTATACCAACCAGAAAAATTGAGTGGGCATTCCTCTGTTGCATACTTGCTGCTTTTTTTTAAATATAGTCTTTTATTTTGAAATAGATTCACAAGAAGTTACAAAAATAGTACAAAGTTTCCATAAACCCTTCAACCAGCTTCCCCCAATGATAACACCTTATATAACCAGAGTACATTGTCAAAACTGGGTTGGTACAACACTATGAATTCAGATGTAGACCTTATTTGTATTTTATCAGTTTTTATACGCATTCTCATTTGTGTGTTTTATACACACTCGTGTGTATGTATGTTGTATACTGTCGTACAAAATTTTATCACATGTAGGTTTGTATAACCACCACTACAATCAGAATGCTGAACTGTTCCACCACCATAAAGGAATTCCTTTGTTTTATTTCTTACTAGTCACACATTTCCCTACCCCCAACCCTAACCTCTGGCAACCAATGATTTGTTCTCCATCACTACAATTTTGTCACTTAGAGAATGTTATATAAATGGAATCATATAGTACATAACCCTTTGAGATTGGCTTATATTTTTCACTCATCATAATGCCCTTGGAGAGTAATCCAAGTTTTTGCATATATCAATAGTGCAATCCTCTTTATTGTCAAGTAGTACTCTATTGTACAGATGTATCACAGATTGATTATCTATTCATCCTTTCAAGTACATTTGGGTTGTACATTGGAAGTACATTTCCACTTTTTGGTTAGTACAAATAAAGCTGCTATGAACATTCATGTACAGGTTTTTGTGTAAACATGTTTTTATTTCTCTAGGATAAATGCCCAGGAGTGTGATTGTTGGTTTATATGGTAAGTATATATTTAATTTAATAAGAAACTTCTAAACTGTTTTCCAGAGTGACAGTACCATTTTATATTCCCACCAGTAATGTATGTATGAGAGATCCAATTGTTCTGTGTTCTCACCAGCGGTTGGCTTATCAGCTGCTGCTTTCAGAGTGCACAAAGCTAGATGTCCTTTTTCTCAGCCCCTAT
This sequence comes from Ceratotherium simum simum, assembly GCF_057802395.1. Taxonomy (NCBI): domain Eukaryota; kingdom Metazoa; phylum Chordata; class Mammalia; order Perissodactyla; family Rhinocerotidae; genus Ceratotherium; species Ceratotherium simum. The sequence goes on along the minus strand of NC_141910.1, from coordinate 14,315,045 downwards.
CTACCTAGCCCCTCCCTCGTACTTACACTTTTATAACATGGCAGAAGGCAAGAGGACTTGAGGTGATGCAAAGCTTTATGGAATCACAGTGCGGGCACAGATGGACATGTTGGGGCAATAGCGTTTCCATTCATCCTACTGGTTAATGTCAGACAAAGAGACAATGGGGTAGGGTTATGATAAACAGTAAACCATTAGTGTTGCATTAGATGAATAATTGCTAATGGTGGGATACTTGGATAGCAATTGTGCATATCAACATACTTTCCAGCTGTGGATCTGAGATGAGGCTAACCACACTCAAGAAAAGGGTTAACAGGTGTCTGGTTTTTAAAACTGCAAGTCTGGTATTTGAGCTTTTGGCCTAGAAATAAATACATACTGTGATGTGGTTTATGAGCCAACATTCTTGCTCTAGGATTGCAATACATGCTACTGTGCTGACTCCTAACTTGGATACAAGAGCATGAGCTTTCTTTTCTGATATTTCTGGGGACACTATATGGCAAATAAACCCAAGCAAACAGGACCATGGTGAACCACATATCCTGTCTGTTGAAATACACAATGTATCTAAATATTCTTTCTGTGATGAGTAATCAGGAAAAAATATATGGAAAAATATTCTAGGACCACAGCAAGGGACTATCATCCTTAAAGTTCAAGAGGAAAAACATATTTCTGAAAAAGATTTAATATAGAAACCAGAAGGAAATTTTTTAAAAAAACTTATTTGCATTCTCAATATGTTGCAAGGAAGCAGAAGTCCACAATGAAAGAAGCAGTCATGATAAGAGAGACAGCAGAAACAATGCAAAAAAAAAAAGTAATAGTAGAATTTCAGTAAATATTAAAGGTAGCAATGATCACAACTTCAGCAACTTCAAGAGATATGAAGGACAAGCCTGAGTAACTTTCATAAGAGTGCTAAGATAAAAGAAACAGAGATAAGTAGAAAGAGAAGATGATTTGTATGGGGAGACAAGACCTAAGAATTGAATCAACAATTATTTACTGTTTATCTTCCACAGTTAACATATTAGTTATTCTATTCTCCTGTCCTCACTTTGACTCTTCACAACAGAAACAGATCATGGAGAATCTGATACAACTGCTTAGCTCTAGAATTTTGACCACCGTGGCTTTAATTTCAAGGTATTCAGAATCAGGAAGGCACATGTTGAGGACAGGCAACAATCACCTCCATCTGTCCTTCTTTCCTCAGAAACTTGAGCACATTCTGCTGCTCTTAACCAGATTTCTTCTTCTTTCACATGTATATGCACTAATCGAAAGGCTAATACTATAACCTCCAGAGAGTATTTACATGTTTACTGTAATGACAGGCCCGAATGATCTTGCTCCGTCAATAACGCGATAATAGAATCTTCAATGAAATTAAATGCAGTTGCACTTCAATTTCTTCAACTAAAAATCAATAAACTAACTCCTACCATCATCACCAATTTCAATACTACAGCCTCTACTTCCCTTTAAATTGTATTTGCTTGCATTTTTGCCTTTTATTTGTCTTTTAACATCTCAGAGTCACTTTTTGATATCTGGATTTTTTTTTAAACCAAGCTGAGCCTTTTATTAGAGACATTTAATCTATTTACATTTATTATCATAATAAATATATTTGGTCTCATATTATCTGGTTTTATGCTTTCTGCTTTTTCTTTGTTGTGTCTTTTGCTACATAGAAATATTCTTTGATTTAGTTTTTGCTAGTGATTTAGAACGCACACAGTCTTGATTCAATTTCTTAAATATAAAATTATATAATTATTGGTATAAAGAATAAAAGAGTATCTATTTACACTTCTTCTAATCCCTCAATATGACTGACATTATTAGGGATTTCAGACCTAGTTCCTTATTTTTAAGTATTTACATATAAAAATATCTTAAATATTAAAAACATGTCTCTCAAAAATTACTCAGACTTCAATATGTTTAAAAAAATTTTAATGTTCCCTACCAGTCTTTTTATACAATCATATCCTTTAAAAATAGATATATTTCTATTCTTTAAAAACATGAAGAACTTGATTACATTATAGACTTTGTTCCCTTAAAAGTTTGTAACTGTTTTCACTTTCTATCATTTAATACTGCAGACCCAGGGGTGGCAAACTTTTTCTGTCAAGGGCGAGATAGTAAATATTTTAGGCTTTGTGGGCCACATATTCATTCTCTGTATCAGGTACTCAACTCTGCCACTGTAGTGCGAAAGCAGCCTTAGACAGTAGGCAAATGAGTAGGGATGGTTATGTTCCTATAAAACTCTATTTATAAAAACAGGCGTGGGCCTCAGTTTGCCAAATCTTGCTATAGAGAAAAGGTCTGGGGCCAGCCTAATTGAGTTAAATTCTTCTCTAATATTAGATGATCCTCTGTGAAATGAGAGGCATAGCTCTCTGTTCTCTACTCTCATATTCCTCTTACAAGAGACTGGGCCATAAATCTAGTAGATATTCAGTCATTATTTATTATAATTTTTTAAAAAAGTAAAACTTCAATGAGCTTCAATGAGTATTATAAAACCAGAATGGCTCAAATACGGCTCTCTTCAAAGAGCATAATTTCTGAGAGTCTGTTAATTTCCTTTGCTATGGTCATTCTATCAAGTAGAAAACTTGATTTTTTTGTAGCATAAAAGCAAGCCTAAGAGTTTGCCCCATGTTCCATGGGGCTCTGATGAATGTAGCAACAATAGAGCATTACTTTAGGGTGAATCTTAAAGGTTCTATGACTCTTTATGAGTATGACAAACCCAGACTGGTGTACAGAATGACAAGTAATAACTTCAATATTGTCTGCTTCCTGAACTTGACTGGAGAAGGAATACAGAAAGATGTGTGGGCATCTTATAGTATAATGATATGGATGAAGCCTTCAATGATTCTAATGGGCAGGGCTCTCATTTTCACCAAATTGGAATTGTAAGAGAAGTATTGGCAGATGTGTGTCTTCTAGGTGGTAAGAGGAGAAAGAGGGAGACATAAAAAGTCCGTTAGCAGGGAAGTAGAGCTATGGGACTCCTAATAAATCCAAAATCTGGTGGGACCAGTGTTCACTGTAACTATAGGCTCAGCCAGGACAAATCCATGAACCTCCAAGCTTCAGATTACTATTTAAAATAGGAACAAGGAAACCTTCTTGATTTTCAGAGCAGACATCCTTGGTTTGCCTCTTTTTTCATCTTTCCTGAATTTACTGCAAATTTCCCAGAATAAAATCCTTGTTAGGTATTAATGATCTTTTTCTTTCTACTTTAATCATAAGAACTTAAGAAAACAGATATTCTCTAGGAACAGGTAGTTAAGTTTCTTGGGGGAAATAAATGCTCTCAAATATATTTATATATATTTTTTCTATCTATCTATCTATCTATCTATCTATCTATCTATCTATCTATCTACCTACCTACCTACCTACCTAATCTATCTACCTACCTAAGGGAATCTTTAGGACCAAACCATAAAAATGTAATTCTGTAATCCCTACTCTATTTGCCAAAAAAAAAAAAAAAAAAAAAAGAGTAAGATGAGAGTGAGGGACTATATGAAAAGACTTACAAACAAATACCAAAACTCACTCATATATGAATAAAATATCTATAAAAATACCTGAAATTAAGGCTATCAGAACCACAGAAACAGAAAAAATCCACCAAAAATTCAAAGAATGCCTTAAGCCACAAGATTTAAGAGATGGAACACAGGTTCTAGAAGAGGCTAATAAAGTTGAGGAGATTTGAACCTTAAGAAAGGATGGGAAGAAAATTCCCTTAGTTTATGTACCTGTTAATGTATATACAGTGGTATGTGTGTCCATTTCTAATTGTGATCCAAAATTAATGCAGTAGTGGTTCTGAATGGTTCATGAGCTCAACCAAGGCCAGAACAATAAGAAAGAGATTTCAAGTGAAGGGTTGAAAACACTGGAATAAAGTTACCAGGAGACTGCAGAACCTCTTTTCTCAAAGACAGTAAAGACCATCCCCCCCCTAACAAACTGCCACACTAATTTCCTAAAATGGGTAAGCTTCAGTATAACCTAGAGAGAAAGAGATTCCTTTGTATTATTACCTTAAGAAGCCCCTTCCTTACCAAAACTGATCTGGCTGGCTGCCTTGTTTCATATGTACATCTTCCAATGGTAACAGTGTTCTAATGGTTACTGCCTGGTTAATTATTACAGTTGACAACTTCTGCAGAAGAGAAATAAGCCTAGTTTTAAACGTGTAGATCTACTCTGAAGTGAAGATGTTTCACCATCTGTATAAGCCAGAACTTCTCAGACACATGTGCCTCAAGTTATTTTTTATTCCAACCTTTTAGGCATCCAGAGAAAAGAGGAAGACATGGGGAGTATTTGGTTTCAAGATTCTGTCTGGTGATTTGCTGAATCAAACCCTAGTTTGAATCCTGGTCCTAAGGCGTGAATTTAGCTGACTACAAATTGGTGTAGATCTTAATGTCTAAAGCTACCTGTAGGTGAAATTTTTTTATTTTGATGAGAAACAACTGGATATTTGCCAACATGTCAGCAGGTAGGGTATTAGCACTTCCTTAAACCCAGACTAGAAGGAAAGAATAGAATATGGCAAAAATGACAGGATGTCACTTCTATGATTAGGTTCCAAAAGACTGTGACTTCCGTCTCACTATCACACTTTTTCTCACCCACTCACTCGCTCTGATGAAGCAAGCTGCCATGTTGTAAGATGCTCTATGGAGAGGCCCATGTGGCAAAGAAGAAAAGGAGGTCTATGGTCAACAGCTCTTGAGGAACTGAGGCCTCAACCCAACAACATGTAAGGAACTGGATCCTCCAACACCCACTAAGCAAGCGAGGAAGTGGATCCTTCCCAACAGAGCTCTGAAATGACTGCAGCTTTGTGGGAGACCCTGAGGCAGAGAAGGCAGCTAAGCCATACTCATTCTTGACCCACAGAAACTGTAAAATAATAAATGTGTTATTCTATTCCACCAAGTCTTGGAGTAATTTGTCATGCAGCAGCAGATAACTAATACAAATGATTAATGGGTAAGTTAAAATTGCCCATTTAGTCTAAGGAATGCTCCTGAGTAGATACTAACCTGTTCTCTATAGTCAAGGACGACAACAGTTAGTGTTCGTTTAAACAGTAAGAACTGGAACAGGGCTTAAAGGACTACTTCCTGAGGATCAGGGGTTTCATGCTGAATGACTGAAAACCGAAGATGTGAAGTTTGCCTCTTCCTAGGTTTTTCAAGTAGAGAAAAGATGACTTTGTCCTGAATTCTTGAAGGATCTGCCAGCCTAAAGGCTGATTATTGGATCATATGACATTTTTATGTCTCTTCTAAAATATATTTATTTTGAATAGATTAAATGATTGTACATAAAATAAATTGAGAAGAGAAAAGCAGACTTGTAGTATGTATTTTTTTCAGAAAACAGTGAAAGAGATTGTACAAGAGGAGGTGGAAGTTAAATATTTATAAGGAGGCTTTCCAATAAGAATCCTGCTTCGAAATTTCTCTGTAAAATAAATACAAAGACATCCCCTTAAAGATGAAGAACTGAAAGATTAGAGTGGTTATGAATTTGTGCAAGGGTATACACAGAGAGAATTATAACAGAATCTTGAACATATGTGTCTCAATTTTACATGATATTAAATAATAATATAGTAAAAACAATAGATTTGCTTCTGAATAAATTAGGATGTAATCCTGAAGTGCTGAATATAAGATTATATTCATTTTGGCAGTTTCTAATAAAAAACAGGAAGTTTCTAATGTAATATGGTTTGAGCTAGCTGTAATGATACCTTGATATTCTTAGGAGAGAAGAAACATGGGTCTTGTAGATTCTTCCAGTGGAAAAGTTTTCTGAGTTGCCAAAAACCAAAGGGTCAAATTTCCTTGGCCTTTCTAATGACAATGACACTGTTCTCTTTATAGCACACATGGACAGGGAAGAAGTGGAGTTATAAAGAATCCCCTAAATATTTAGATAAAGATAATTCATTCAGTGTTTATTGAGAGCTTCTTATATTTATAGCATAGTTTTTTGTTTTTTTTTTTGTAAGGAAGATCAACCCTGAGCTAACATCCATGCTAATCCTCCTCTTTTTGCTGAGGAAGACTGGCTCTGAGCTAACATCTATTGCCAATCCTCCTCCTTTTTCTCCCCAAAGCCCCAGTAGATAGTTGTATGTCATAGTTACACATCCTTCTAGTTGCTGTATGTGGGACGCGGCCTCAGCATGGCCGGAGAAGCGGTGCGTCGGTGCGCGGCCGGGATCCGAACCCGGGCCGCCAGTAGCGGAGCGCGTGCACTTAACCGCTAAGCCACGGGGCCGGCCCATATAGCATAGTTTTAATTGGTAGATGAGAGTACAGCAGACAGATGAAGATATAATTTATGACGATTATTTTCCTCTCTATTTTGCCTGCTCCCAAGAAGTGTTCTAGGTGTTTCATGATAAAAGATATGTGTACAATAATGTTTTTAAAATGGAAATAGAAAAGACAGGATCATATGATGATTCTCCAGGTATTTAAAGAACTTGACTATCACGGAGGAGAGAAGAGTAAAACATCTCAAGAGACTTAAACTAACTAGGTGTAATGAGATGAAATTAGGCAAAGGAAAACGCAGGATAAACAGAATGTTTTTCTGATTTTTCCTAAGTTTCTACTTGTGAATTAAATTCCCTGAGGAAGATTGTTTGCTGTCCTGTGAAAAGACTGTTCTTTCTGTACTATTCTATAGAGGATAAACCTGCAGAAAGAAGAAAGACAAGAGATGAACAAAATTATCTTACAGGAATTTTCTACCTCTATAATAAATCGTCCTTTGAAAAAATATGCAAGTAATATGTGGACACATTCTCAAAAGTTTAAAGAAGGCAATCAAGTAAAAGTTGAAATTCTGCCTTTCTTCCCTTCTGAAACCCTCTTTCTTCTTCAAGATGAAAGGATAATTTAACTGTTAACATACATAAATATGCACAATATAGAGAGATTTTTAGGTGTAGATGGGATTTCACTTTAAGTATTGTTTGGCAGTTTACCTTTTTAAACTTAGTGTGTCTTGGAAATCTTTTCATGCTAGTATATGTGACTGCCTCAACCTTTTTAAGAAATGTATAATATCCCAAATATGAATGGTCCATAATTTAGCCATTCTTCTACTCATGAATATTTAGATTTGTTCTAATTTCTTACTCTCACACATAATAATTTAATGAATGTTTTATACGTATATACTTGTACACATGTGAGAGTATTTCTTTAAACTAGATTCTGAGAGGTAAAATAACTAGAGATCAAATGGGAGATGTAATTTAAAATATTGATAGTTACTGCCAAAACTGTCCTCAAACATGCTGCACTAATTTACACCCTAATTTATAGCTTCGAATCGTGCTAGTTGCTTCACTCCGTTTTCTAACACTAGATATTATAAATTAAAATTTGTTTCACCAATCTGATAATTGAAAAATGATACCTCATTACTATCTTAATGTCCATTAATAACGAAGCTAAGTATCTTTTCATTTGGGGGAGGACATTTTTAGTTCTTATTTTATGAACTGTCTGTTGATGGCCTTTGGTCATTTTTCTACTGGGTTGTTAGCCTTTTTTCTTATTGAGTCCTTAGAGGTTTCTTTTTTTTTATATTCCAGATATTAATCATCGTTCCATTATAGATATTGCCATTATTCTCCCAGACTGTGATTTAACTTTGTATACGCTATCTTCTATCATATTAAAGCCTTAAATCTTGTCACCCTTTTATTTTCTGGCTTTAGATTTTGTATTTTAGTTAGAAAGTCTTTTCACATCTGAGAGCATAAAAATATTCTCCTATTTTTCTTTTAATACTGTTTATGTTTTGGTCTTTAATACATTTGGAATTTATTTACGGGCATGGTATGAAGCAGGGATCTAACTTAAGTTTTTCCCCAAAGAGATAGTGAATTGTCTCAGCACCATTTACTAACATTTTTCTGACTGATTTGAAATTGTCCTTTTATCATAAATAAGGTAAATTCCCATGGGTCTATTTTTTTCTGTTGTGCAACTTTATTCTTGCACCAAAATCATAATTTTTCATTTATAGATTTATATAACCTTTTGATATCAAGTAGTGAAAATATTCCCTTAGTATACAGGCAGTAATATACTGGTTAAGAACAGGGGTTGGAATCAGACTATGTTTGCATCCCAGCTCTGTCATTTACTAGTTGGGTGACCTTGCGCAAGTTACTTAATCTCTGTACTTTTCTAATAGACATGATCTGAAAAATGGTGATACTAACAGTTCCTATTATTACTAGGAGGATTAAATGAGTAAATACATGTAAAGCACTTAAACCAGTACCCAACACATAGTAAGAATTCAAATATGATAGCTATTATTTAAAATTTTCTTGGTTATCCTCACACATTATATCTTTGAGATAAGGTTGAAAATCAACTTATCAAGTTTCATAAAAAAATTCCACAGGATCTTTGATTGAATTCATTGATTAGTTTGAAGGAGAAAATATTGCCAAAACTTCTAGATCTTCCGATCCAGGAACATGGTGTGTCTTCTCCATTTATTGTCCTTTAGCAAAGTTTTATAATTTTTTTCCTATAGATGCTGTACATTTCTAATTAGGTTTATTCCCCAGGAGTTTTATTGATTCTGTTCTTATTATAAAGAGGATTTTTTTCCTCTATCGGTATTTGCTGTTACATAGGAAAGCTATTCGTTTTAGTATATTAATTTTACGTCTGGTCATCTTGCTGACCATCTTTTATTAGTATATTGTTTTTCAGTCAACTCACTTGAAATGTTTAGGCTGACAATGATAGAATCTGTTAATAAAGACAGCTTTGTTTCCTCCTTTCCAATAGTTTTTGATATTTAGTAAAAAACATTAAGAAAAAACATCATTTCTCCCTGTCTTTTGGTAAAGTGACAGTAGTCACGGGGTGACAAATATTTCACTAGAACTTCTGCTCTATTTAAATACTGCAAGGTTCAAACAAAACACAAAAATAATAAGAAGAAACACATATAGTGCTTACTATCTGCAAGGTAGTCTTCTAAGTGCTTTAAATATATTAATTCATTTAATCCTCACAACAATCCCATGAGAGATAACTAGAATTAACCTCCCCAAATAGTATTTTCATAGAAAAGAGATTCTGATAGTTTTCCCTTTAAGGAACTTTGTAATCTTTAGTTGTATCTAAACACCTCCACCCAAGGTAAGTTAAGCAAGTTGCCACTTGTCCTTAACCCCAAAGCTTCTTAATTCCAAGTAAGCAGGCCTAATGAGTTTGAGCTCGAGACTCTCACTCTTACTCAATCAGAATAAAAACAAGGCCCATAAAAATCTACTTTCACTTTCACAGCCATAAGGACCAAGAGGAGCTGAGGGCAAATCCTTGAAAATCCTCATCATTAAACAAACCTTTCAAGGTCATATATAACCCTATTCTGACTACTGCCAGGGAAGCCAGGTGCCAGGGAAGCCAGGTGTTAGAAAAATCAGACTGTATTTCTGGCTGGGTACTCTTTAAACATTTTAATTTAAAAAAGATTTTTAATACACACTCCAGACCTTTTTTAGTGATATCATAAAGTGTTATGACCTATTTTCTGTCTTAACAATATATTGTGAACAATTTGAATGTAAATAAAAGTAGATTTGTATTATCATTTTTAACAAGTGCATATATTCTGTGGTTTGAATATGACATTTTTAAAAAGCACAGTGATTACCATGTACTAAGCACTCTTCTAAGTGCTTTATAAATATCAACTCACTTAACCCTCATTACATCTGAGGTATGTACCATATCATACCATACGGCATGTATGTACCATAATTTATTTAATCAGACTAAATAAATCAAATTTTAACTAAATAATTTAATCCAAATTTCAATTAAATAGATATTATTTTAATTTAATTAAAATGTTAATCAAATTGCTCCAAATTTTTGTCATTATAAACAATACTCTAAACAACTTCTTGGTAGATACACCTTTGTGCAGCTGTGTAATTATTTCCTTAGTCTAAATTAAATGAGTGCCATTTCAATAGATTGAGATTAGTGGCAAAGACAGCAGAGAGAATAGAGACGTGAAATCAGGAAGGCACAAAGTGTGCCTGGGAAACCACAACTGGGAAAATAAACAGTTAATGAGCATTTACTATTTACCAGACACTATGCTAGATGCTTTGACATACACTGACATGTTCAATCCTCACAAGAACTATTTTTGGTAAGGTATAATAGTGCCCTTTTTATAAATGTGGAAACTGAAAAAGAGGTTCGTCACTTGAGAAGGTTACAAAGCCAATAAGTAATTGAGGTTCTACAATTATCAGCTAAATTATGTTAAACAAGTTGCTTTATCTCTTTTGTCACATTTTAGTTCAATTGTAAAATGTGAATCAAAAGGCTAACCTCATGAGGATATAAATTAAGGTAATGTGTATAAATTATAAACTGAATACCAGGAATGACTTAACATTTCAAATAATTAAGAAAAGGACTGAACCAATCTTTCTAAGGAAGTCACAATCTTAAAGTAAAACAATATTTATAGCTAAACACTGCAGGATGCATGCCTTTATAAATCTTCATTTGATTCCATGTTAGGGAGAAGTATATACACTGGACTACATACAACAAAAGGACCAGTGAGTCATAATATTTTTGTGGGGGAGGACGCCTCAAAGTCATCCATGCAATCCTCCATTCAGTGAGGAATTCTTCATATAGCATTCTCAAAGACGGCCATCTGGCTCCTTCATTTTTACAGTGAGGACTATTCAGGTAAGGATGGGAATGTTAACAATGCCCTACTTGCCCTTCCTCACCTTCCCATTACAATTCTCATGAAAATATAGTAAGTGATGACAAATTTCAAACTTATTAGAAACTCAGAAACTTATTTGTCAGAATTCAGGAAGAAGTCACAGTATTCAAAGCTTGGATAAGGCCATAAAGCATGGATAAAGACATTTCAGGGCTACGATTCCCAACGAAGGGGATAAGAATATGCCACCCCAGAATATGCCACTTCGGTATGGGATTATTGTGAGCTGAAGACAAATGAGAAACAGCAGACACAGGAAGCGCTCTCTGCTCTCCCCCTTTCTGCCTAAGCACAGGGCATAAATTTCCCTTGGTAAAGGCGACATAAATTTTCATTTGTAAACGTGCTCCCCTCACCCATCCCTGGAAGACAAGAGATGGCACCAGATGAGTCTGCATAACAAACCTTATTAAACACTTACCTACTATGCATTTCTGAGTCACCTTCCCACAATTTACCACTTCTAGGAGCCCAAATCCCCTTTCCTTGGTTTAGTCACTTCTCCACAATTTATTGACCTTTATTAAAGGTATATAAGCCCTTGAGTCTAACTGCTTCTTTGGGTTTTCACTTCTTTTCGGTAGGGCCCCTGTGCATATAAAAATATTAAAGTTTATATGCTTTTTTTCCTGTTAATCTTTTGTTCGCTTAATTTGCAGGTCCCCAAAACATAACCTAAGAGGGTAGAGGAAAAGTATTTCCTCCACTACACCAGAAATAAAACATGGTTGAGGTCAAAATAGCAAAGGGGCGTGGCTTTGCCTCTCAGAGTCAGAAGCTCTCAATAGTAAAGAGATGAGCCTGGAAAATCTATGGGAGTAGTATAATCAATATACTCAATAACCCACTCTGTGGGTTATTGATTCCCACTTCTCCAATTTTTATGGCAAAGGGAGAACTGAAGATTGCTTCCTTATTGAAAGATAAGCAGGTAATCAGATGGGTCTAGAAGATGCTTCCTCAGACAGTAAGACTAAATATTCCAAATTGGGGGACAGGTTCCATCAACCATCCCTCAAACTTGAGACTGTAAAAAGTATCCTAATAGTATTAACGTAGATTAGTGCTTTTTAAACTTTATTGTGTATATCAATCATCTGATTGGCTTGTTAAAATGCAGATTCAGTACATCCAGAGTGGGGCAGGAGATTCTGTATTTCCAACAAGTGCCTGGATAAGAAGTGTGCAGACCACACTTTGATTGGTAGTGATGTGACAAGCTGTTCACAAGAAAATAATAGATCCACACAGACCTTTCTTTTCAGGGTTAAGTACATATTTTTAAAGAAATGGAAGAAAAGAAACACGGAAGACATGGAAAAATTTTGTAACTTAGAAGAATACATATGGAGTTTATAATAAAAAGAAAGTAAATTATAGAAAAAAACTTCAGCACAGAAGATTTTAGTGTTCTCAATAGATTTCAAGAAATGATAGACTCTCTGGGGAAAAAAATTTGAAAAATAAAAAAAAGAACAAAACAGAAAGAGCATTAGTGGTATGGAAATTTTTTTTTTTTTTTTTTTTTTTTGTGAGGAGATCAGCCCTGTGCTAACATCTGCCAATCCTCCTCTTTTTTTTTTTGCTGAGGAAGACTGGCCCTGGGCTAACATCCGTGCCCATCTTTCTCCACTTTATATGGGACGCCGCCACAGCGTGGCTTGCCAAGCAGTGCGTTGGTGCGCGCCCGGGATCTGAACCGGCGAACCCCAGGCCGCCACAGTGGAGCACGCACACTTAACTGCTTGTGCCAGGGGCCGGCCCCTGGAATTTTTAAATGAGGTAGATGATACAATAGACGGTTAAGAAGTAAAAATGCAACTAAAACTACAATCTGCCCTATAAAGTGAAGTATAGAATCAACATTGAAAATCAAAAAAACCCAACAGATTTAGCCATTTAGTTTGAGATGCTTCCCCTGAAAGCAGAGGAAAGGACAGAAAAAGAACATAATAGTGAATATTAAGTTCCTCCAATATATAGATTATTCAAATCTGTGAAGAAGAAAAGAGCATAGAAAAATAAATGAATAAAATAGAAAAAAATTTCGAGCAGTGCAAAGACCTAAGTATACAGATTGGAAAGATTCATCATGTAACTAGCAAACTTAATGAAAAGAAACCAATACTTGGATATATATCCTGGGAAATTTGTTGAATTTCAGTGAAAAAGAAATAAGCTTACAAATATGTTGGCAGCAAATGAGGTAAATTACCAAGAAACAAAAATCAGCCTGGCACAGAGCAATGTCTAAGAGGAAAAAAGGATATGACCCAAGAATTTTATACTCTTCACGTTGTCATTTCCATGTGACACTAAAAGAAAGACATTTTCAGGTTTATAAAGACCTACAAAATTTACTTCAAACTACTCCTGAAAATATTACTCAAAGACACATTTCATGATTTCATGATTAGAAAAATCATGTTGTCAAAGATGGTTAATGAACACAGAAATCAGTCAAACATATTAAATCTAAAAATTGTTATAAATATGACTACAAAACAGGACACAAATGCCAAAACTATTTCCTGAAAGGACTCCCACCCCTAATTCAGGTTAGGTGTGCCCTGTGTACCCTGTAATTTCCTTTTATAGCATTTGTCATACTGTATCGTCATTGCCCATTTAACTTGCTAGTTTTCTCACTAAGCTGTTGCACCTACCCCCCCCCTCCAGGTTTCTAACTGATTGATACATATACCTATCACATACATACATATATATCAGTATATTACTATATATACTACTGCAGTATATATACAAGTATCAATAGCAACTAAAACAAAGGCAAGATTGAGGGAAAAGATCAGGAGAAGAAAAATCATGGTTATTTCCTCATACTTAGGAGACGAGTGAGAATCAATAGATAATGTTTCATACGTGAAAAAGAAAACAAAATTTAAGTATGGTAAATTTAAACACTAGTAGAAATAAAAATATAACACACATCTTCTGTTTACTACAGAAAATAAAAAACAAACAAACAAAAATAATAGGCCAAATAGCAAAAGAGAGAAAACAAGCAAAATAGCAAGAAAATATAAAAGCATAAAACAAGATATCAAAAGCCAGTTATTTGTGTACTTCTCTTCCACAAGGAAGAAGACAACAAAGACACAGCCGCTGCCTCCTCTCCCAGGAAGTTTTCTTTGTGGTTCAGGTCCATAACTGAGCATAGGGCAAGAGTGAGGGGTTTCAGAGCGATAATTTTGGGGATATGTTTATAATAAAATGTGTAGTGCAGTAGTAACCAAGAAATTGATACTTTATCTCCAAATTAAAAATACCTAGATTAAAATAAAATACAAAAACAAAATAAAATACCTACCATGGCTTCTAGAACATTTCTGCCTCATTTCATCATGGATGAGTATATCTCATTCCCTAATCTGCTATCGCACTCCTTGAGTTCTAGATTGCTGCTTCCAAGAGAGGCAGAAGAGACAAATTCAGCATGTCCAGACAAGAACAAATTAGGTAACTTCCCATTTTTCGTGTAGTAAAATTAAAACAAACAAACACACACCTTTCAGTGTTCGTTGATAATCTGTCTATTTCTTACCACCCATCTCATTCTGGCCTGTCAGTAAGCAGGGCTCTTAAAAGTCATGCTAAACTAGACACTGGAGTAGACAGAGTGAACTTTACACAGCAGAAAGTCAACTCAAAGATCAATCCTCTAATGCAAAATACTCTCTGTGATACGAGAAGGTTAGTCAGCTCTGCATTCAGTAGAGCCCTCACTTTTAGTTGTATCAGTTCTATTATTATTCATCTCCTTTACCAAAAATGGGAAACTGCTGTTTGGGAACCTGACAGCCTTGAAGTTGCAAGGGCCCTTAGACAATAAGGAACAAATTCATTAAGACTGGGGCTAGGCTATTAGGGTCAATATCAGGCAGCTGAGATTGAGAACAAGGTTTCTTGAGAAACGCGGGAGTCCAGAGGCACCTGGTACAGGGAGGGACTGGGGGCAAATGCATCATACATTTCTGTTCAGGACACTTAAAGTGAGCCTAAAGGAAGGAAGGAAGTTTCTAAAGGAAGAAGGAGTTTCTGAGAGGGAAAGTAAATCAGAACAACTATAAGTCACCAACATTTATTGACTGTTTATCATCTGACAAGTAGTATGCTAAGCACTCTGCATAGATTACCTTATTTAATAATGATAAGTGTATGAGGTAGCTACTGTTATTTTCTGTATTTTACAAGTGAAGAAATTGAGGCACAGAAAGGTTATGAACCTGTCCAGGGTTATACTGCTAAGTTTATGTAGGTGAATGCCAGGTTAGCCTTGGCTCTGAAGCTAGTGGGTGAACTATTTCATGGGAAAGGCTAAGACAATTAAGTTGAAAAAATATATGGTGTAAGAGTGAGTGTGTGTTTGTGTGGAGGTGGATGATGGTTTTTGTTCCTCTCCAAAGTTCAATCAATTATATGCTTATCCAGTTGTCCCTTCTGAACACTGTGGAAGGAAGGTTAGGGGTTTTCTCATCATGGAAAGTTAATTGGTACACGTGAATACTAAAATTTTACAGTTAAATTATCCACCTCAGACTGCAGAGTATGTAGATTACAATCAGAAAATATATACTGTGTTCAACATAAAGGATCTATAAGAAGATACTTTCTGCATATAGTTACACAAAGTTTCCCTCTAATGTACTCCACCAAATTCCTTGTCTGTCTTAATAAATAGCAAGTTTCAATATAGTATTAGGCTCCAAATTTTTAGGAAACTAATCTCTACTGATTCTTCAGATTAATTTATGTTGGTTAAAACTTTGAACATTAGCTGATTAGATTCAAGCTATCCCAAAAAGCCAAGGAAATAAAAGGATTATAACTCTAGGCCGCAGAAATTCTGTTCTTATTTATATAGCACATGACTGGGGCCTCCTGTCTTGTTCTCCTTTTCCAAAAGGGCGTGCAAGCAGTATGGTTTCAGAGTCCTAAAAGTCCTGAACGTTTTCCTCTCAAGGGGAGCAGACCCAGTTGAAGGAAAGGAGGAACTACTACCCTGAATAGGCTGACTCAGATTAAGGCATCTCTCAAGATACATTCATATATGTTGCCCATTTAAACATATTTACAAAAAAAGGGGGTAAACAAGTCATAGATCAGAATTGAAAAGAAAATGTAAACCTTTATAATCCAATATCCTCACTTCACAGTTGATAAAACTGAGTCCAAGAGACATAGTGACTTCACCTTAAATAACTCCCCAAACTCTACAAGTGCTTCCTATCTTTACCACCACAAAAATACACTTTATATAATTGTGTCATTATGGATGTACCATTTTCTGGTCTTCTTTTTTTTAACATTACTTTATTGTACATTATATATGTATTGTGCCCCTTACATGCATTAACCTGGTCCATAAATTTGTGAGTTTAATTACAATATTCAATTATGATTAACATACGACAGTTTAACTCTTCTCCACTGTTAGATATTTGTATTGTTTCTTGTTTTTCTTTGTTAAAAATAGTGACGGTACAGCTACAAACATCCTATGTAGTACTTCTCTTTTACCCTCTTTGGGTAATTTTATAAAGAAAGAGAGTATTTTTAGGTCATAAATAGTGATTAGTTTTGTGATCTTCATTGTATACTGCTAAACTCTTCTCCAAAAAGACTGGCAACTCACTCAATTACGTCTAAGTCTACATCTCCAAAAATCTTTGTCTCTTGTAATCGGTTCTGAGTTTCCATACGTTCTCAATCTCTATAGTTCTGGGAAAATGTGATAATAGTTCCTAATTACTTGTCATAATTCTATTAAAACTGAATTCTGTTTTATTTAAGATATTTGCATCTGTATTTATAAATGAGATTACTCTCATGTCACTTTTTTAGGTCCTCAACTTTAGCATACATTTTAGGATCGGGATATATTTAATTTATCTCATATAATAAACTAAGGAACCTCTTAGTTTATCTTCCCAAGTCTGTCCTAGTCCTCCTTCAATCTCTCTACATTACAATCAGAATAACTTTTTAAAAATTCAAGTCTCATCACATCTCTTTCTTAAAATCTTCAATGGCTTCCCATTACTTCTTTTTTTTTTTTTTTTGTGAGGAAGATCAGCCCTGAGCTAACATCCATGCTAATCCTCCTCTTTTTGCTGAGGAAGACTGGCTCTGAGCTAACATCTATGGCCAATCCTCCTCCTTGTTTTCCCCAAAGCCAGCAGATAGTTGTATGTCATAGTTGCACATCCTTCTAGTTGCTGTATGTGGGACACGGCCTCAGCATGGCCGGAGAAGTGGTGCGTTGGTACGCGCCCGGGATCCGAACCCCGGCCGCCAGTAGCGGAGCGTGCGCACTTAACTGCTAAGCCACGGGCCGGCCCTACTTCTCATTACTTTTATGATATAGTCCAAAATCCTAACTTGGTCTATATGGTTCTGGAACATCTGGCCATGCATGCCTCACCCTCTCCCACTTTGGGGTCTTCAAATGCATACACCATGGGACTTCCATTCTCTTTCCCAGCTAAATTTGACTGAGCTACTCTTAAATGTCAAAACATCCAGCACTAGGTTAAATCTCCCACACTTTCCAGCTCACTTTATTCAAAATTACTTATGCTCTCTCTGGTAAACTGTAGAAAATTCTGTAAGAGCAAAGATCTTTTTTTTCAGTCCAGCGGTAAGTAGGCATTCTTTACCTCAGGAGTTTAAGAATTTGATACTGTATATACTGTCTCCCTACTAGAGTATAAGCCAAGGATAAGGACAAGTTCTTATATATCTCTTCCATCCAAAGTTTAGCACAGTGCCTTGCCTTCAATTAAAAGTTCAGTGAATTTATATCAACATGTAATACAAACAGCAAACTTAATAAAGTCTGTGGCAAATACTCCTTAATGTTTTAACATAAAACATTATAAACATGTCTATAAAAGAGAATATAAACTAAAAGAGACAATCATCCATCACAAAGACATAGCCATACTGACTTCCAGAGTCCCTAGTTGAAAATTCATCAGAATTGCTGAGTTAAAATAGTTCACTCATTTGAAAGCCTTATATAATTGAATGGGTTAAGTCCTTTAAATACTTTGAAATAAAGAAATCTCCTCTGCAGAGACCTCAAAAAAGGAAAACTCAGCAAAGAGCACAACATCTAAATATTTTCTGCTTTTTCCATTTACTTCATTAAGTCCAAATAATCCTAAATTCTCTAGGAAATGTCCATGTGTCTACCACATATGCCCAATAGGAACTATCAACCCCAAATACTACCTCGTTTTCACAACAGTGGATCATCTCTTTAAATATTTCAGCCCTAGATTCTCAGGTTTTATGGCATTATTTACTTTCAAAATCAACTCTCATTTACTGTACATATATTGAAAGCCTAAACCAAGAGACCTAAGAAAGGTGGAAGAGGGACAGCTACAGAATAAAAAAGTAATGGAATGGCTATGGAGTGGGTAAGTAAGAAGGAACACATTAAACTAAAGTAAAATAATCTTTCTAACTGATTGAATTCTGCTACTGAGAGGACATCTGTAAAATGAGAATGACAGTAGTATTTAGCTCACAGTGGTGTTGTAAGGATTAAGTGAGTTAATGCACATAAAGTGCTTAGTGCCTGGTACTATTATCACTTTCTTTGTCTTATTTCCCATTACACAGCTGGAACTTAAGGCTTTAAGTAAAGAAAAACAATGGGCCAGCATTCTGGGCCAAGAAGAGACCTCCTAGCTTATTCATGGCTGATGACAGTCTCCATATATGTACATTTCTAGGGAAGTTCCTGATATCCAAACATTATTACTTTCCTTATCCTAACAGACAGGCAGTTCTTAATAATATCTAAAACTACTTTAGTTAAAATTTTTTTATTTACTTTTTTTTATTAGTAGGAAAAGGTGTTTTCTATAATTTAAATGAAAATGATGACTATAAACACATAAGGGAAGTACTCAAACCAAATTTCTTTTGTCATAAGAAAAAAAATTTCTCTTAACATAAAAAGATGGCAAATCTGACAGACAGGAGAGTAATTAAAAACCTTAGGAAATAAGTCATCTCAAGCAGAATTATGAGAAATCAAAGGATAATCTTATGTTATGAACTCAATGTTTGTGTCTCACCCCCCCATTCATATGTTGAAATCCTAACCCCCAATGTGATGGCATTTGAAAGTGGGGCCTTTGGGAAGTGATTAGTTCATGAGAGTGGAGCCCTCATGAATAGGATTAGTAGCCTTATAAAGGAGACCCCAGAGAGCTCTCTTGCCCCTTCTGCAATGTGAGGACACAGGGAGATGATGACCATGTACGGACCAGAAAGTGGGCCCCCACCTGACACCAAATCTGTCAGTGCCTTGATCTTGGACTTCCCAGCCTCAAGAACTGTGAGAAATAAATGTTTGTTGTTTAAGCTATCCAGTCTGTGGATACCTATTGAACTAAGACTCTCTCTGACCAAGGGGTGATGTTGCTTTCTATAGCAACACAAAACTGTCCCAAAGTTTTCCTGCTTTCATTTTTCTCTGTGATTGATCCTAAATGGCCACCTAATGACTTCTACAGGAGGAAAGAGAGACAGAAGAAACAGGTAGATGGGAAAGAGAACTTGGAAACAGGAGAGAATAATTTGACTACTATAGGGGATTCATTTGGCTCCCATCATTTGGTGCCAAGTTAATGATAAATATTTCTAATCTCTTCTGAAACATTACCTTCAGGCGAATTTCTGGTTATATACCCCCCCCACTAAAATGTGGAGTTACTGAAAATTAGTCTGAACATGCATCCTTACATTTTTGATTCCTGCCTAATTTATTCCCTAATCAGACTCTCTAAACAACTGGACACTGTATCATGATAGTATCCAAGTTAAATCTCAACCCTGGAGTATTTCCCTACATGCTATAAAATCTGTATCCACCTTTATTCCAATCTCTTTAGCAATCTCACCTATTCTAAGACTTCCAAAATTCTGCCACTCATTGATCCTAGTTTTGCACATGCATCTGTGCATGTGCGTGCAGACACACACAGAAATAAGGTGACAATCCTTAACATTTCTTGATTATCAAAAGTGATACTTAATTTACCATTTAAACTATTTTAAAGTATACAATCAGCAATATCAAATATATTCACAATGTTGTACTACCACTACTACTACCTAGTTCTAGAACTTTTTCATCACCTCAAAGGGAAATTCATACTGATTAAGTAGTCATTTTCCTGTCCCTGACAACCATTAATCTGCTTTCTGTATCTAAGAGTTTGCCTACTTTGGATACTTCATATAAATGGAATCATATACTATGTGGCCTATTGTGTCTGACTTCTTCTTTCACTTAGCATAATGTTTTCAAAGTTCATCCACGTTTTACCAGGTATCAGTACTTCATTCTTTTTTTATGGCTGAATAATATTCCATTGTATGTATATACCACATTTTGTTTATCCATTCATCAGTTGATGCACATTTGGGTTGTTTCCTCTTTTGGCTACTGTGAATAATGCTGCTATGAATATTCAAGTACAAGTTTTTGTTTGAATACTTGTTTTCAATTATTTTGGGTATGTACCCAGCAATGGATAATTCTGCTTAACTTTTTGAGGAACTGCCAAACTGTTTTCCACAGAGGCAACACCATTTTACATTCCTATCAGCAATGTATGAGGGTTCAGATTTCTCTACATCCTTGCCAACATTTGTTATTTTCCGTTTTATTGATTACAGCCATCCTAGAGGGGTATAGAGTGGTATTACATTGTGGTTTTAATTTGCCTTTCCCTAATGACTAATGATATTGAGCATCTTTTCACGTGCTTATCGGCCATTTGTATACCTTCTTTGGGGAAATGTCTATTTAAATCTTTTGCCCATTTTTAAATTGGGTTGTCTTTTTATTGCTGAGCCATAAATTCTTTGATATATTCTGGCTACTAGTCCCTTATCAGACATATGATTTGCAAATATTATCTCACATTGTATGGGTTCTCTTTCACTTTCTTGATAGTGTCTTTTGAAATGAAAAAGTTTTAATTTTGATAAAGTCCAATTTATCTATTTTTTCTTTCATTGCTTGTTTCTTTGATATCATATTGAAGTATGGTGTTTCTTTTGATAGCTAAAATATGTCAATGTTGGCTTTAATTTTTATTATATTAATCGTTATCATTTACTGAATCATTACCATACGCCAGGTATTTTACGTGCATTATTTCATTTAACACTCTTTCTCTCTCTCTCTGAGCTAGTTGGTATTACAGCCATTTTCTAGAGAAAAAAAAAAGTTCAAAAAGGTTATATTCTCAAAGTCATTCAGTAGGATATGATAAGAGGCAAGAGTCAAATCTAGCTTTGTCTAACTGTAGAGACCAAACTTTTTTCTCTACTACACTAAATTTCATTATTGAATAGCATGATGTAAACTTTTTGACTTTGGCAACAAAAGATGGAATGTTATGTTGCATTAGTTTTCTATTGCTTCCATAACAGATTACCACAAATTTAGTGGCTTAAGCAACAAAAATTTATTATCTTACAGTTCTGTAGATCAGAAGTACAACATGGGTCTCTCCTAGCTAAAATCAAGGTGTTGGCAGGGCTGCATTCCTTTCTGGAGGCTCTAGGGTAGGATTTGTTTCCTTGCTCATTTAGGTTGTTGACAGAATTCAGTTCCTTGTGGTTACGGACTGAGATCCCCATTTCCTTGCTGGCTGTCAGCTACTCCTAGCCATTTCTAGCCTCTAGAGGCCACCCGTACTGTTTGGCTCATGGCCTCCTTCTTCCATCTTCAAAACCAGCAAGGTAGGTCAAGTCCCTCTCACATTTTGTATCCCTCTGTTTTTTCCAATCTCATCTCTCTGACCCACTCTTCTGCCTCCCTCTTCTGCTTTTAAGGACTCATGGGATTAGACTGGACCCACACAGATAATACAAGATAATCTCTCCATTTCAAGGTCGTTAACATCCCATCTATGAAGTCTCTTTTGTCCTAAAGGTAGCATAGTCACAGGTCCCAGGGATTAAGATGTGGACATCTTTGGGGGTGCAGGGCATTATTCTGCCACACACACACACATACATACACACACACTCTCACACATATTTATGTATGTATATATATAAATATATATGTATTATATATATACATTTTTCCCCTTAGGTAGGTAGAATACAGAGTAAGAAGAACAGAGGACTGATAGAACCTTGAAGAATGATAATAAAGGATGGGCAGAGGAAAGGGAGACCCCCCAAATAAAGTCTGAGAAGCAGCAATCAGAGAGGTAGATCCAAAGGGACACTGAGCTTGAAGACTCTTGTGCAAAGTTTTGCCTGTTCATGACTTACTGATTTCCTCTCTTAACTTGGAAATAATTTTATCAAAGCTCTTTTGCCCAGTCTTTTACCTCCTAATCCAGTCATCTTTAATGGGGCTGATATTTGGGCAGTGACCACACAAATTTCAATTTTGCACTTAATATCCTGAAATATTTCAGAACACTCAGCCAATGAATTGCTAAATTGGCTGAACATTCAGAAACTTCTTTTCCAGGAACATCTTGCTCCAGGCAATGGAATAATAAATAGATCATTGCTAGAATTCCCTAAAGCAAGGTAGCTGTGGAAAGCTGCAATACCTAGATGGCAGGTTCCACTGCTGGCAAGCAGGATTCTTACTTCAGGTTTTCAAAAGGAAAAAGCAAGCAGTGAGCCTCCTTGCATCAATACTCTTTTCCAACTGAGTCATGCAAGTTCTATGAGATATAGACATGTATACTGATAAGTATTAATTTAACTAAAAGATTTAGGTGGATCCTGTGTTATAAGCTGAAGATCATCAGGGATAGGAAAGCTTCCTATTAAATAAATGCTATCTTCTAAAACTGAAATATAGGAATTCTAAGCAAGTACATAAAAGAAGTTAAGAGAGAAACCATCTCAAAAGAGGACAAGTCTAAAGCTAGTAAGGACGATCCGGAATCACAGAACATAAGAGATCAAAGGGAACATGAAGATTATCTAACCTAATCTTTTCATTTTACATTGGAAAAATTAAAATATAAGGAAGGGACTTTCCCAAGATAATCTAGTTGCTTGCAACATCACAGGTATCTCAACTTCCCCTTCAGTGTTCTACATCCTGGGGTGGTCCATAGGAGGTAGCTCTACTCTTAGTTGCTAAATGGGTTCTAATCTCTCAGCCACTCTATTCTGGGGCCTCTATGAGGAGGATAAAAATGTGGGTGAAACAATGGCAATATTTACCACTGTAAGCAAGTCTAGCCTCAAGCTCTACTGGAAACTCCATTCTATTATCTCTGAGCCTAAAGAACATCTTTTCAAAAGTAATAAGGGATTACGTATGAAAAGCAATGAGCTCTAGCTCTCTCTCAGCGTCAGGGGCCAGCGTGCCTAGAAGACCACAAGATAGTACACAACTCAAGACTCAATAGCTCTGCATGAGAGATTTTAGAGGTGTGCATGTATGTAAAATTACCACTGGATTTTGGCAAAAGAAAATGGGAAAGAGAAAGTAGGAAAAAAGGTTAATGGTTTCACCTCTGCTACATCTGACTTTTTGCCAAGATTTTTTTTAGTTCTATTACCTCATAAAAGGCAGGAGCCACAATAAAGAAATCTCTGAAACCTATGCTGCCCAGCACATCACAGGATACAACTAACATAAAACCACAGCTATTTTATTCTGTTCCAGACTGGGAAGTTAAAAAAAACAAACCCTACATTTCAAGGAGTCAGTTGGCCTATCTAGGCCACCCAATCTTAGCATCTATGCAATTAACCAGTTACAGATTTAGCAATTAAATCCTATGATCCTGTCCAGGCAATTTGCTACTAAGGACACTCAACTGTTCCCAGTTGCCCTCTGTAGAAGCAGTGGGAGATTTCAGCAAGCTAGACCCTCCACAGATCATCTTCCATTCTCTGAGTTTCTGTGAGCCTAAAGATCTCCAGGACACTGACAATCATACTGAGAAAGAGGATGAAAGAAAAAGATATGAAAGCAATAGAAGATACCTAATTAGCCCTGGATATATTATTTCAGATTTCTTTGCCACTCCTCAGGATAGGCTACTGAATTTGTAGACTCTAACTTTAGGCTACACACATTTTTTTATTACTATCCAAAATACTGTACTTGGACTATCACAATTGCATGGAGGCCTTCTCCTGCCCCTCTTTCCTTGGTATATTGACTCATTATCTCAGGTTGTCATATTCACCTAGTATCCTTTGATTTCCCAAACTCTCCATATTTCATCATACTCTCCTGTACTCTGTTGGAAAAAGAGGTTACTCTCTCCTTCTACAACATTAAAAGTCCTCTATAAGAGTCACAACACTCTCTTCCAATCAATCAGGAGTCAATTTTTCATTTACCAAAACACTACTCCCCAGCATGTTCTGTTGAGTTACTTTGATCATTTTCAAGTGACTCCTGCCTTTCTTGATCAGCTAGGTTGCCTTAAGTCTCACCGCCAAGTTGTAATCAGAGACTTTGGCACCTGGTTTGTAGTTTTCCTCTCCATATTTATTTCCATCGTTGTCTTCATCACCATCATCTTCATCTTGGATGACACTTATTAGACAGGGACATTTATCAGCAGATATCTATCAATCTATATTGTGAAGCAAAGAAATCCACAACCAAGAATACTTTTAGGAAATATCCTTTCTCTACTTCATTGCAAGGTATAGAGTTTATGTCCAATATGTACAACACACTTTTAAACCACTGATGAAAAATTCTTTCTGAAATCCCTACTTTTAATGGTGCATTAGGTTGCTTTGTAGAGCAATTCATGACTAAAAGGCCATCAATTCTCAGTACTTAAAACTAAGGCAAATACATAGAGATCACACTTTTTTCCTTCAACATATACTTACTAAAGGCCTACCACGTGCTAGGAATTGTTCTAGGCACTAAGAATAAAGTTGTTCACAAAATGGCAAAATCTCCACCCTCATGAAAATCATTTTCTAGTGGGGGAAAAACAAATTAACAAGAAAAACAAATTAACAAGATAATGTAAGATACATAATATACTAGAAGATGATAAGTTCCTCAGAGAAAAATAAAGCAGGGAAGAGGACAGAGAGTTTTGGTTTGCTGTTGAGGCGGTGGAGGTATTTGGGAGAGGGACGTTACAATCTTAAAGAGGAAGGCCTCAATGAGAAGGTGAACTTTAAATGACTTGAATAAAGACCTGAGAAAGATAAAGGAGTAAGCAATACAGGTATCTGGAAAAGAGCCTTCTAGGAAGAGTCAACATCAAGTGCAGAGGCCTTGAGATGGGAGTGTACCTGGCATGTTTGAGAAACAATGAAGATGCTATCAGAGTGAGAGTAGAATGAAGAGAAAATCAGTAGAAGGTGAGGTCAGAGAGTTAAGTGGTATGTGTGTGTAAAGATTCTATAGGATCTTGTAGAACATGAAAAGGACTTTGACTTCTACTTAGAGTGAAATGGGAAGCCACTGTGAGATTTTAGATAGTTGAGCGACATGATCTGACTTTTGTTTTAACTGTTTCACGCTGGCTGCCATATTGAGAATGGTCTATAGAGGGGCAAAGGCACAATCATGGAGACCAGTTAAGGAGCTATTGCAAGAACACAGTGAGAAATGATTATTACTTGAATTAGGAGAAGAGAAATGATAGCTATAAATGGTTGGTTTTTTGGATATGTTTTGAAGGGAGAGAAAACACGACTTGCTGACAGAGTGGATGTGGGATGCGAGAGAAAGAAAGGAGTCAGGTGACTCCACAATTTCTATTCCTAGAAGAAAGACCAGAATTGCCATTAATTGATCTGAAGAGGACTGCAGAAGGAACAGGTTTTTATGGGGGGAATGGGAATTCAGGAACTGAGTTTTAGAATATTTTAAGCTATAATAGAATATAGCACATTAAGAGTTTTTATTATCATACATGATGAAGATAAGTATATTTCTGGCATGGAGAATAAGGCCATGTTACATTTTCAACACATTAATCATTTTCATACAAAATTCCTCACTGCTTCAGCAGGAATTATTTGTAAACCACGTCAGAAGAAATCATTCCTAGAAAAATTTTAACATCTTGAATTGGTTTCAGAGTTTGGATTGATATTCTGGCCTAATTTTGGGGCTCAGTTAGTGGGCTACATACATATTAGAGGGATATAACAAGGATGAAATTCTGGATGAACTCCAAAGGTGCATTTGCATTGAGAAAAATGGCCCCTATTTGAGAATAGAAATAGAAAGGCAACATCTGACACTTGAACCAGGTGCTCACCAGGGTTGGAAGACTATGACCAAGTGTTTCACCTGAGAAGTTATCTGCTGTTGAAGCAATAAGAATAATTTATCAAGTGAGGAGCTATTTTCCTTTCCAGCATGAACTATCTAGCTGCATGATGCTCTTCCTAGGTAGCCTTTCCTCATGGCTCTCACTAGAGAATGTCATCACGTGCTAGGTCCCAGGGACTACCAGCTAAGTTCCCTTTCCCTATATTTGATCCTGCCTTCCCTAGGGCTGTGACCTCTTCACTTAATTTAATGAGATTAAAGTAAAGTGAAAATTAAGAGCATGGAGTGGGAAGAAAATGATGAATACTATTTATTTACAGGAGTCTGAGTACAAATATTATTCAGAAATTCAATCTAATTCCATTTACTTCTGAAATGCCATAAAACAATATTAAGTCAATGCATTCAGCAAGCAGTTATAAAAGCATAATATCTAATAGGAACTATGTTACCTGCTGGGGGAGGGGGAAATCGAGGATAAATAAAACAGAGTCCCTGCCCTTGGTGAACTCAGAATCTAATGGAGAAGGCAGATGATTAAACAAATAATTACAAGAGAATTAGTAATGAAGGGACATACAAAATGTCAGGGACCCAAAGGGGGAACAATTAAATCTGCCTGAGGAGGTTGAGAAGGATTTATAAAGGAGATGACATTTGAGCCAAGCTGTGAAGGAAGGGAAGGAGTTTATCACTCTACCAAGATAATAGGTAGAGGGGGCCTAAAGCTTACCCAGTCTGGGGATCAGGGATGTGGGCAGAGTGGTCCTGGTAGAGGTAACATGGGGAAGAGTGACAGGAAAAGGAGACCAGGAAGACAGGCTGGGACCAGACTTGCTTTGCTATGAGTTTGTCCTTTGTTCTTTGGGCAACCAAATGACATAAAAATTGTGTTTTAAAAAAAACAGTAGGTGGCAGAATGTAAGAAAAGAAATACAAGATCCTCAATGGCAGTGGCATAAAACAAATTAAGAGAAGTAGGAATAAAATAGAGTTTCATACTTAACAGAAAGAACATATGCACTTCCATGTCCCTTCTCCATCCCCAAAACCTATCATCTCCCACTACTAAAACTGTCTCCTTTCACTATCATCAAGTAGGCAATGAAAGAAAAGACGTCCACACAGATAGAAAGATAGATATAGGAAGTTGGTATCCCAGAGAACACACATGGAAAACCACCTTCTCCCTTGTAATGATTTCTGTCAGAGGTAATAAGGGAGGGAATAATTAAGAGCATCATATGGAATTCTAATCACACTTGCATTGAGAACAGGGAAGCACGTTATGAATGAACACACACACACACACACACGTAACACACACAAATGCTGTATTGACAAATGCTAAGCAATATACACTCTAAAAAGATAATTACATCTCCCCTTACCTCATAACATGCATTCACTTTCAATGATGTTGCCAATTTACTATTGTCTGAGATAGTTCTTTTTAATACAGCCTTGGTGTACCAGAAGCTTCTGAGAATGACTTTCTCCCCATGGTCTCTCCAAGTCTCTTATAGTCCCAAGTCACTGAATAGTACCGACTTTACCAGTAGTAGCTTATGAGGAGGCCATAACATCTCTATAGAGAACCTGCTGTTTGCCTTGAGCAGGCCCAAAGCATCAGAGCTCTGGCAAGAATTTGGGAGGCTTCTCTCTGATTGATGTTTGGCTTAGATGAACACCTCAATCTGTAGATTAAGTCTCTAGAGCATATTTTTTACCATAGTCTGGAAAACAGAGAAGTTATACCTTAACTTTGCCAGCCAATAGTAGGCTAATTTATTCTTCTCTGCAGTAACACTGGAGCCAAGCGATGGTTTGAATTAGTATGGGATTAAATTTCCTTAGATGACCACAATTTTCAGAGACACCATGAATAGTGAATCTCAAATGTTCTGGTCACAGAATGCTTTTATAAAATAAGAAAATAAAACTAAGAAAAAAAAAATCAGCTCCTACTAACTCATTATGAAAACAATAAGCAAAAAGACAAGAATCCTCACTTCTAATGGGCAGCAATATCGCCCTCCTTCAAACTTATACATGCTACTTAATTTAGCACTTAATCATGTGTTGCTTTTTACTAGTAATTAACTTTTTAGAAGTATCAGTCTTGCCTGTCTCATTAGATTGTAATAAGCTAAAGTTAAATTAGAGATACATCAAATCAGATTGCAAAACACCTATCATAGGACAGGGCAGTGAGAACTGAAAACTGGACACTGGTAAATTCATACCCTTACTGATGTTCAATGAGCCACTCGATATTTTTTATGTGTAGTAAAAAAAGTGGACTAAAAAAATTAAAGTACCCTCTTACATCTATCAAATTAACAAAAACATTTCAAATTTATAATTTATAGATTCAATGTTAGTGAGGCTGCTGTAAAGCTAGTGCATGAATGCAGGGCCAGGTACACTTTAGGTTGGTATAACTCTTTGTTACAGGAACCAGCAATACATCTAAAAGCCACAAAAATGTTTTTATAACTCTTGCATAAAGAAAGTACCTTAAGGAGTAATTTAGATTTTTTAAAAAAAGCTTTGAGTGTGAATACATATATTACAATTTAAATATAAAAACAAAACATTAGAAATAACAAGTTCAAAAATAATAATGGCTAATTATTATTATTATTATTATTTTTATATTTATCATTTATTTATTTATTTTTTAGCTTATTTATTGCAGTAACATTGGTTTATAACATTGCAAAAATTTCAGGTGTACATCATTGTACTTCTATTTCTGCATGGACTACATCATGTTCACCACCAAAATACTAATTACAACCCATCACCACACACATGCACCGAATTATCCCTTTCACCCTCCTCCCTCCCCCCTTCCCCTCTGGTAACCACCAATCCAATCTCTGTCCCTATGTGTTTGTTTATTGTTGTTATTATCTACTACTTAATGAAGGAAATCATACGGTATTTGGCCTTCTCCCTCTGACTTATTTCACTTTGCATTATACCCTCAATGTCCATCCATGTTGTCACAAATGGCTGGATTTCGTTTCTTATGGCTGAGTAGTATTCCATTGTGTATATATACCACAGCTTCTTTATCCATTCGTCCCTTGATGGGCACTTAGGTTGCTTCCAAGTCTTGGCTATTGTGAATAAGGCTGCAATGAACACAGGGGTGCATGTACCTTTGCAAATTGGTGTTTTCAAGTTCTTTGGATAAATACCCAACAGTGGAATAGCTGGATCATATGGTAGTTCTATCGTTGATTTTTTGAGGAATCTCCATACTGTTTTCCATAGTGGCTGCACCAGTTTGCACTCCCACCAGCAGTGTATGAGAGTTCCCTTCTCTCCACATCCTCTCCAACACATGCTGTTTCCTGTCTTGTTAATTATAGCCATTCTGACGGGCGTGAGGTGATATCTCATTGTAGTTTTGATTTGCATTTCCCTGATAGTTAGTGATTTTGAACATCTTTTCATGTGTCTGTTGGCCATCTGTATATCTTCTTTGGAGAAATGTCTGTTCAGGTCTTTTGCCCATTTTTTAATTGGGTTGGTAGGTTTTTTGTTGTTGAGATGCATGAGTTCTTTATATATTTTGGAGATTAAGCCCTTATCAGATGTATGGTTTGCAAATATCTTCTCCCAATTGTTAGGTTGTCTTTTCGTTTTGTTGATGGTTTCCTTTGCTGTGCAGAAGCTTTTTAGTTTGATGTAGTCCCCTTTGTTTATTTTTTCTATTGCTTCTCTTGCCCGGTCAGATGTGGTGTTTGAAAAGATGTTGCTAAGACCGATGTCGAAGAGCGTACTGCCTATGTTTTCTTCTAGAACTTTCACAGTTTCAGGTCTTACATTCAAGTCTTTAATCCATTTGGAGTTAATTTTTGTGTATGGTGTAAGGTAAGGATCTACTTTCATTTTTGCATATGGCTATCCAGTTTTCCCAACACCATTTGTTGAAGAGACTTTCTTTTCTCCATTGTATGTTCTTGGCTCCTTTGTCAAAGATTAGCTGTCCATAGATGTGTGGGTTTATTTCTGGGCTTTCGATTCTATTCCATTGATCTGTGTGTCTGTTTTTGTGCCAGTACCATGCTGTTTTGGTTACTATAGCTTTGTAGTATATTTTGATATCAGGAGTGTGATACCTCCAGCTTTGTTCTTTTTTCTCAGGATTCCTTTAGCTATTCGGGGTCTTTTGTTGTTCCATATGAATTTTAGGATTCTTTGTTCTATTTCTGTGAAAAATGTTGTTGGAACTTTGATAGGGATTGCATTGAATCTATAGATGGCTTTAGGAAGTATGGACATCTTAACTATGTTAATTCTTCCAATCCAAGAGCACGGAATATCTTTCCATTTCTTTGTGTCTTCTTCAATTTCTTTCAGAAATGTTTTATAGTTTTCGGTGTACAGATCTTTCACCTCTTTGGTTAAGTTTATTCCTAGGTATTTTATTCTTTTTGTTGCAATTGTAAATGGGATGGTATTCTTAATTTCTCTTTCTGCTACTTCGTTGTTAGTGTACAGAAATGCAACTGATTTTTGTATGTTGATTTTGTATCCTGCAACTTTACCATATTCGTTTATTACTTCTAAAAGTTTTCTGGTGGATTCTTTAGGGTTTTCTATATATAAAATCATGTCATCTGCAAATAGTGACAGTTTCACTTCTTCCTTTCCAATTTGGATCCCTTTTATTTCTTTCTCTTGCCTGATTGCTCTGGCTAGGACTTCCAATACTATGTTAAATAGGAGTGGTGACAGTGGGCATCCTTGTCTGGTTCCTGTTCTTAGAGGGATAGCTTTCAGTTTTTCACCATTGAGGATGATATTAGCTGTGGGTTTCTCATATAGGGTCTTTATTATGTTGAGGTACTTTCCTTCTATACCCATTTTATTCAGAGTTTTTATCATAAATGGATGCTGGATCTTGTCAAACGCTTTCTCTGCATCTATTGAGATGATCATGTGATTTTTGTTCTTCATTTTATTAATGTGGTGTATTACGTTGATTGATTTGCGAATGTTAAACCATCCCTGCATCCCTGGAATAAATCCCACTTGATCATGGTGTATAATCTTTTTAACGTATTGTTGTATGCGATTTGCTAGTATTTTGTTGAGGATTTTCGCATCGATGTTCATCAGTGATATTGGCCTGTAGTTTTCTTTTTTTGGGTTGTCCTTGTCTGGTTTTGGTATCAGGGTAATGTCAGCTTCGTAGAATGAGTTAGCGAGCTTCCCCCCCTGCTCAATTTTTTGGAAGAGTTTGAGAAGGATAGGTATTAAGTCTTCTTTGAATGTTTGGTAGAATTCACCAGGGAAGCCGTCTGGTCCTGGACTTTTATTTTTGGGGAGGTTTTTGATTACTGTTTCGATCTCCTTACTGGTGATTGGTCTATTCAAATTCTCCACTTCTTCTTGATCCAGTTTTGGAAGGTTGTATGATTCTAAGAATTTATCCATTTCTTCCAGATTGTCGAATTGGTTGGCATATAGTTTTTCATAGTATTCTCTTATAATCTTTTGTATTTCTGAGGTGTCTGTTGTAACCTCTCCTCTTTCATTTCTGATTTTACTTATTTGTGCCTTCTCTCTTTTTTCTTGGTGAGTCTAGCTAAAGGTTTGTCTATTTTGTTGATCTTTTCAAAGAACCAGCTCTTGGTTTTATTAATTTTTTCTATTGTTTTTGGTCTCTATTTCATTTATTTCTGCTCTGATTTTTATTATTTCCCTTCTTCTACTGATTTTGGGCTTTGTTTGTTCTTCTTTTTCCAGTTCCTTTAGGTGCATTTTTAGATTGTTTATTTGAGATTTTTCTTGTTTGTTGAGATAGGCCTGTATCGCTATAAACTTCCCTCTTAGAACCGCTTTTGCTGTATCCCATAAATTCTGGCATGTCGTATTTTCATTTTCATTTGTCTCCAGGTATTTTTTGATTTCTTCTTTGATTTCTTCATTAACCCAGTCGTTTTTCAGTAGCATTTTGTTTAATCTCCATGTATTTGTGGCTTTTCTGATTTTCTTCCTATAGTTGATTTCTAGTTTCATACCGTTGTGGTCAGAAAAGATGCTTGGTATTATTTCAATCTTCTTAAATTTATGGAGACTTGTTTTGTGGCCTAATATGTGATCAATCTTGGAGAATGTTCCATGTGCATTTGAAAAGAACGTGTATTCTTTGGTTTTTGGATGGAATGCTCTGTATGTATCTACTAGGTCCATCTGTTCTAAGGTGTCGTTTAAGGCCAATGTTTCCTTATTGATCTTCTGTTTGGATGATCTATCTGTTGGTGTAAGTGGAGTGTTAAAGTCCCCTACTATTATTGTGTTACTGTCTATTTCTGTTTTTATGTCTGTTAATAATTGCTTTATATATTTAGGTGCACCTACATTGGGTGCGTAGACATTTACAAGTGTTATATCCTCTTGTTGGATTGTTCCCTTGATCATTATGTAATGCCCTTCTTTGTCTCTTTTTACAGTTTTTGTTTTAAAGTCTATTTTATCTGATATGAGTACTGCTACCCCAGCTTTCTTTTCATTGCCATTTGCGTGGAGTATCTTTTTCCATCCCTTCACTTTCAGTTTGTGAGTGTCTTTATGTCTGAAGTGTGTCTCTTGTATGCAGCATATATATGGGTCTTGTTTTTTTATCCAGTCAGCCACCCTATGCCTTTTAATTGGGGCATTTAGTCCATTGACGTTTAAAGTAGCTATTGATAAGTATGTACTTACTGCCATTTTTTAACTTTTTTTTTTTCCTCAGTGTTTAAGTAGTCCTTCTCTGTTCCTTACTTCTTCTATACAGAATTGATGGTCACTTTAGTTTGACCTCTGTCTGAAAGCTGTACTCTTTAACTACCCTCCTCCCTCCTTTTATGTTTTTGATATCATATCTAACCTCTTTTTTGTGCATTTGTATCCATTACGTTCTAATCGTGGAAATAGATAATTTTTCCTATTTGTGGTCTTCTCTTTTCCCCTTAAATCAGTCCCTTTAACATTTCTTGTAACACTGGTTTCTTGGTGACAAACTCCTTTAATTTTTGCTTATCTGGGAAAATTTTGATCTCTCCTTTCATTTTGAACGATAACCTTGCTGGGTAGAGTATTCTTGGCTGTAAGTTTTTTCCTTTTAGCACTTTAAATATATCGTGCCATTCTCTTCTAGCCTGTAAGGTTTCTGCTGAGAAGTCAACTGATAGCCTTATGGGGTTTCCTTTGTATGTAACTTGACATTCTCTTGCGGCTTTTAGGATTCTCTCTTTATCTTTAATTCTGGACATTTTGATTATGATGTGTCTTGGTGTGGGCCTCTTTGGGTTTATCTTGTTTGGGGCTCTCTGTGCCTCCTGTACCTGGATGTCTGTTTCCTTCCTTAGGTTAGGGACGTTTTCATCTATTATTTCTTGAAATAGATTCTCTGCCCCCTTGTCTCACTCTTCTCCTTCCGGGACACCTATAACACGGATGTTAGTGCGCTTGATGTTGTCCCAGAGGTCCCTTAGACTGTTCTCACTCTTTTTAATTCTTTTCTCTTTTACCTGTTCACCTTGGGTAATTTCTTCTAGTCTTTCTTCCAGCTCACTGATCCGTTCTTCTGTATCCTCTAGTCTGCTTTTGAGTCCCTCTAATGAGTTTTTCATTTCCAGTATTGTATTCTTCATTTCTAATTGGTTCTTTTTTATATCTTCCATTTCTTTGTTGACATTCTCACTGAGTTCATCTATTCTTCTCCCCAGATTAGTGAGCATCCTTAACACTCTTAGTTTGAACTCTCTGTCAGGTAGGTTGCTCATTTCTGTTTCACTTAGTTCCTTTTCTGGGGTTTTGTCCTGTTCCCTTACTTGGAATGTATTCTTTTGCCTCCTCATTTTGCCTCTTTCCCTGTGCTTGTGTCTACGTATTAGGTAGGTCAGCTACGTCTCCTGCTCTTGGATAGGTGACCTTATGTAAGTGATGCCTTAGGAGGCTTCCAGTGTGCTTCCCTCAGTTCTCAATGTTCCAGGGGTGGCCCCTATGTGGGCTACGTGTGTCCTTCTATTGTGGCCTGTTAGCTCTCCCTACAGGCGCCCAGGGATGCTGAGTTATGCTCCTGGCCAGCTGTTGTAATGTTCAGCTGCTTGTAGTTGGTGTGGGCCCTTCAGTCTCTTTATCAGGTGTGGGGAGCCCCAGCACAGTTGGCTGCAAGTTCTAATACCACATTTGTGTTGCAGTATTTCTTTTATGTGAGTAGGACCCCGGTGTGGCAGGTTGTTAGGCTCAGGGCCTTAGAATTGCTGTAAACCTCTAGCCTATTAGGTCTCTTGTCAGCTCTCTGAGGATTGCAGCTGGGTGGGGCTGGCCTCAGGCACAGGAGCACCCAATTGTTTCAGGCTTTGGAAGGTGGGGCAAACCTCCTATGTGGGTCTTTGAGAAGCACAAGTCTTCTGCAGCTGACAAGCCCTGCCGCCCAGAGGTCCACACACACAGTCAACACAGTCCTGCCCCGTGTGAGCGCTCCGACCTCCCCAAGCGGACCCAGTCTCTCCACGGCGGGAGCCCCACACACTCTGCCACCACCCCACACTCTCCACCCGCTCCTTGTGCACACCCTGCCCCGCTCAAGTCAGCTCAGTTGCCAGGCTGCAGAAAATCCAGTCTCCAATTTATGCAGGCCCACACGTTGCCTGAGGGCTTGTTGTTGGGTGGGGCCAGTCTCTAGGGTGGGCTGCCTGCCCTGGCTGAGCTGGATTAAATCGGTGCTCTAGCGGGTGGAGCAGACCCTGGGCTAGCAGGTCTCGGGGAAAACTCCAATGGCGTCTGTGTCAGCAGGCTCACACCAGGCCACAACAATGGCCGCCGCCAATGTCCCAGTCCCTGGAGAGGTCTCACCCCTCACCGAGATGCACTCAGGGCCTATTAGGTGAGTCTCTTGTCACCAAAGCAGTGTGCACCTTTCTTTCTGGTGATTTTAGGACGCTTTCTGGAACGGGTGAGTGTGTGCGCGGGCCCTTTAAGAGCCAGTTTTAGTTTCTTTGTGAACCGGGTTTTCTGGGGGTACTCCCCAAGGCTTTAGTAGAAGGCAAAGTCAGATATTATGCCGCTGGTGTCAATTGTGCTGGGTCCACAAAATGCCCACAGCGGGGGCGCTCCCCGGCTCAGGGCCCCGCGCCTCCAGGGAGGCTGCGTACCTGTGAGCTGCTCCCAGTGGCCGTGACGCTGGCGGCTTGTGAAGGCGGCGTTTTTCCTCTCCGGAAGGGAGTCTCTGCCTCTTCTACCCCAGTTAGGATTGTCCGTTGTTGCAGGAGTTCCTCTTATCCAGTTTTCAGTTCTGTCTCAGGGGTAATTTTTCCACGAGTAGTTATAAATTGGCTGTGTCCACGGGAGGAGGTGAGTTCAGAGTCTGCCTATGCCGCCATCTTGACTCCGCCTCCCCAATAATGGCTAATTAGATGACAGGATATAAAACTGATGTACTATTCATAATAAAAACCCTAAGCAAATTAAGAATTAAAAGAAAATTTCTCAACGGATGAAAGGCATAAAAACCTTACACTTATCATTATATTTAATGGTGAAAGACTGAATATTTCCCCAGTAAGATCAGGAACAAGGCAAGGATATCTGCTCTCATTACTTCTATTTAACATTGTACTGAAGGTCCTGGTGTAATGAGGCAAGAAACAAAAGGCAGCTAGATTGGAAAGGAAGAAGTAAAACTGTCTTTATTCACAGATGCCATAATTATCTACCTAGAAAATACCAAAGAATCTATAAAATATTACTAGATCTAATAAGTGAGTTTATTAAGTTTAAGATTGAAGGTCATCATACAAAAACCAATTATGTTTCCATATACTAGCAATGAACAACTAAAAATTGACCTTAAAAGAACAATACCATTCACAATGAACATGAAATACTTTAGAATAAATCTAACAAAATATGTGCAAGATTTGCTGAAAACTACAAAGCACTGATGAGAGAAATCAAAGACATAAATAGAGAGATAGACTGTGTACATGGATTAGAAGACTCAATATTGTCAGTATGTCAATTCTCCCCAAATTGATCTATGAATTCAACAAAATGCTAGTCAAAATTCCAGCAAGCTTTTTTGTAACTATTAACAAGCTGATTCTAAAATACACGTGTAAAAAAACCTAGAATACACAAAACAATTTTGAAAAAGGAAAAAAAGTTAGAAGACTCACACCATACTCTCTGATTTCAAGACTTAATATAAAAGTAAGATCAAGACGTAGCAAAAGGATAGACATACAGAACAATGAAAAAGAATATAACGAGTCCAGAAACAGAACAATACACATACAGTCAATCAATTTTTGATAAAGGTGTCAAGGCAAATCAATGGAGAAAACATAGTCTTTTAAACAAACGGTGCTTGGGCCGACCCCGTGGCTTAGCGGTTAAGTGCGCGCGCTCCGCTGCTGGCAGCCCGGGTTCGGATCCCGGGCGCGCACCGACGCACTGCTTCTCTGGCCATGCTGAGGCCGCGTCCCACATACAGCAACTAGAAGGATGTGCAACTGTGACATACAACTATCTACTGGGGCTTTGGGGGATAAATAAATAAATAAATAAAAAATTATATAAACAAACGGTGCTGGAACAACAGTACATTCTATATAAAAATATGAACTTTGACCATATCTTACATCATATTGAAATATTAACTCAAAATGTATCATCTGAGACCTAAATGCAAGACCTAACACTATAAAATTCCTAGAAGAAAACACAGAAGATAATCTTTGTGACTTTGAGTTAGGAAAGATTTCTTAAGATAGGACACACAGAGCATGAGCCATGAAGAAAAAAAATCATGTCATTATGAACTATGTTGTTAAAATAAAAAACTCAAACTTTTTGAAAGATACTATTAAGAAAATTAAAAGCCACAGATTAGGAGAAAAAAGTTGCTAAACACATATCTGATAATGGACTATTAACCAGAATATGTAGAAATCTTTTACAACTCAATGATAAGAATTATTTCAAAAACTGGACAAAAGATGTGAACAAATACTTCACAAAAGGAGAGGTCCGGATGCCAAATAAGGACACAAAATGATGTTCAGCATCAATAGTCATTATAGGAATGCAAATTAAAACCGCAACAAGATCTTACTACATACCTATTAGAATGGTGCAAATTAAAGAAAAAATGACAATATCAAGTATTAGCAAGGAGGCAGAGCAACTGCAACTCTCATGTATTGCCGGTGAAAAGGCAAAATGGTAAAGTCACTTTGGAAAACAGTGATAGCATCTTATAAAGTTAAACGCACACTTACTCTATGACTAAATAATCCCACCCCTAAGTATTTATTCTAGAGAAATGAAAACATGTGTCCACATAAAAAACTTTACACAAATATTTATTGGGCTTTATTCATGATATTCCTAAACTGGAAACGATCCAAATATTCATCAACTGGGGAATGAGTAAACCAATAATGTCTATAATGGAATACTACTCTGCAATAAAAATGAACAGACTACTAATACATGCAACAACATGGATGAATCTCAAAAGCATCATGCTAAGTGAAAGAGGCCAAAATTAAAAGCATGATTCCACTTATGTGACAAAACCATAGCATCAGAGGTCAGAGTAATTATTGCCAGCAGCTGGGAGTGGGAAGAGACGACTCACTGCAAAGAGGCATAAAGGAATTTTTTGAGTAATGGAAATATTCTGTATCTTGACTTGGTGGTGGTTACATAACTTGCATAAGTTTGTAAGAATTTATAGAGCTGTACATCGAAGAAGGATGAATTTTTTACTATATGTAAATTATGCCTCAATAAACCAACAAACAATAAGACTGTCACACCAAGTGTTGAAGAGGATGTGGAACAACGGGAACTTTCATTCACTGTTGGTGGGTATGGAAAATGGTACAACTACACTGGAAACAGTTTGACATTAAAAAAAATAAAGTTAAACATACACAAGTTAAACATACACATATACATTGACCCAACAATTCCACTCCTAGTATTACCCAGAGAAATAAAAACACATATCCATGCAAGCACTTGTACATGAATGTTCATAGCAGCCTTATTCATAATAGTGCAAAACTGGAAACAATAAAATGTTCATAACTATAGCAGGTGAATGACTAAATAAATTATGATATATCCATATAAAAAAATATCACTCATCAATAAAAAGGAATGAACTATTGATACATCCAATACCATGGATGAATCTCAAAACATTATGCTGAATGAAAGAAGCCAGACACAAAGGATTTTATATAATATTCTAGAATTTTATATATAGAATTTTATATAAAATTTTTAGACTACTACTTTTAAAATCAATTTTATATTAATATAATTTTATGTATAATAAAATAAGTGTAAGTTCCATGAGTTTTGACAAATATATATACCAAAGCAACCAACACCACCACGAACATTTTTTCATCCCAAGAAACTCCTTTGTGCTTCTTTGTAGTCAGTCCTGGCCCCTTGCCCCCAAGCAACCACTGATCTACCCTGTCACTATAGATCAGTTTACATTTTCCAGAATTTCATATAAATTCTAGAATTGGATGTATCAATAGTTTATTCCTTTTATTGACGAGTGATATTTCTTTATATGCATATATCATAATTTATTTAGTCATTCACCTGTTATATTTATGAAATAACCTACTGTAAACAGACCCTAGGCTATAAAAATGATGATTTACAAGGCTTATAATGCTGGAGTAAGCATTAAATAAGATAATGTAATTATGTTACTTAATATTTGGTAAGCATATAATCAAAGATAGTAGGAAACTACGTCTTAGAGAGGTCAAATGATTTGCCAAATGTCACAGCTAGTAACCCAGGTCTGTCCAATTCCAAACTTCGTAACCACTATGCTGTCCTAACACCCACTATAGGGATCCTGGAATTTGTGGGTACAGGGGTCTCATTTTCCTGATGTTTAAGTGGTTGAGAAAAAGAAGCGAGACACTAGAAGCTTAATAGGCCAAGAAACAGTTTTCTTTCCCCATACTTAAGGAGATTGGAAAACTGCTAAGTGTTCAGCATTTAAGAGACTCCAAACAGCTCTCTGCTAACCCACTGGGAACAGATCCTAAGTTCCTGGATTGATTGGGATCTTGCCTATATAACTAGTCGTCAGAGCCAGTTTTTCTTTTCCACTGGATATTCTTAGCAAATGTTACAATATAAAATATGAAAATGGAACATCAGAAGCTATCTTAGGAAAGTGAGCTGTCCTTTCACACCAATGCTATGCAGAAAGCCTTCATGCCCAAGTTCAATTTCATTTCACGATAAGACTCCCTTAGTCACATCTTAGAATGTCATATCATCTCTCTTTCTGCATTCTCAACATTTTGTTCTTGAAATCGAGAAAGACCAAGAAAGACATGACCCTGGCTAATCGAGGAGGAGCTACTTTAAGAGATGAGAGTCCCATAGATATGGTTGTTTGGTTGTATCTGAAATTGGTCCTTTGCAACTCCCTGCTTGCTGATACGCACCCTACAAAAGGCTCCTTCCTGGGTATGGCTACCTTAGAGAATCAATCTCTCCTGACTGTACCTTTGCCTCCACAACTCACTCACTCTGGCTTGCCTCCCACTGTAGTTCTTTCTTTCATTTGGTTCCTGTTCCATCTTTGCCTGCCCTCTTGGGCCTTGACATTTTGGACTGTGCTTTTGGTTCCCTACCTTTACTGATACCATCTGGTTCCCCTTGCACAGTCAGTCCTACCTCATTGCTTTACCCATTCCTGATTCCTGAACTTGCCTAGAAGGGGTGTTTTAACCTTCAGATCAGGGTTCTGGATGTTCTTTTTGGTCCTTGTTCTCCAGAGGCCTATGCTTGTAACTGTGGCTCCCAGGAAGCTAATTCCCTTACAGCTAAGGGGGATTCTTTCCTGGTAAACTGAAAACATGCCCCAATTCCCTAAATCTAGCCCTTTGTTCTCACTCTCTGCTGCCCTCCAGCGGCTATCAATAGGAGGCACTAGTTAGAAATTAGTTCCCAGGCCTGGATCTGCTGCCCTTTCCTCGGCCTAGGAGTGTACTGTCCTCTAGGACACTAGACAGTTTAGTTAACGGAGATGAGATTTGTGTTCAGAACCTACTAGGCTTTAATTCAACCAGCACTGCTAGAAGAGCCTCTTGATATCACTGCTACTCCCAGGGAAATTCATTGGTGATGACTCTCCTGTCCTTCCTCTTGAAGATCTGATTGTCTCAGAAATTCAAAAATTCCAGGTTTGTGGGTATGCTGTATGTTGAGGTAAGGGAGAAACCTCCTGAGTTCCTGAGGATTGGCTTGTTGGGAGAAGCAGAGAGTGGTGCAGTACCTCAGGCTAGCCTAGCAGCTAGCCTAGCAGCTAGCCTCACAGATAACCTAAGTCTCCTATGATATAGCATGAAAGGATCACCAATGCTTTCTATGAGTTAAGGTAGCAATTGCCAGGTGGCTTACTATGCTGTACTTATTAGCTCTTCAGACAAGAGCTGATGAAATGGGATGACTCTCTAGCCTCTGAACTGACAGACTTTGCTATGAGGCTATCTAGAGTGATGCTGGCACCATGCCCACATGAAAAATTACAGTAGTTCTATTGGAGCAAAGGAGGGTTGTCACAGACTACAGTCACACTTCTGGAAAATGTCCTTCTAACTGGAAAGGCTGTTCCATACTCTGGTAGAACCTCTAAGTGGTAGAGCTCTGCCTCTTGGTTAAAGGAGGAAGTGCTGGACAACTCTGTTGATTAAGCTTTAGATTAGACTTCCCATCTAACTCAAGACTGTGCCAATATGGATTGACAGTAACAATGAATAATGTTAGCCTGGGAGGCTCATGAGTCAAAGGCCAAACCCAATGTACTATTCATGGGAAAATATGTCAAAAGCCTGGTGTTTGGTCTCCTGCTACCCAAAAGATTGTCCACAACTACTCCTAACTGAAGGTCCTTCACTCACCGCTTGTCTCCACATATCTGCCATTAATCCAGTTTAAGGACCCTGAGAGGGCCCACAGTGCCTGTCATCTGTGAGTAGCATTTCCAGACATACAAACTATCTAAAGGGGAGGGCCCTCAACGAGGCTCAGAAGCTATCTCTTTACCAAATACAACTGTGTAAAGAACCAAGTGTCTGTCGCCTACATTCCTGTTCAGTGGGTGTGCTTCCTCTCTGAGGTAAAGCAAAGCCCCTGGAAAATACACAGTGGAGTTCATCAGATCTTCCATCTTCCCTTCAAAGACCTCAATTGTTCTTTATTTCAAAAAATCAATGAGGAGTTTACCTTTTTTAAGACTACCATGGTCTCAACGTGGTTAGCATCCACTACTAGTACTTGTTCCCTCTCCTCTGATTCCCAACCTTCTGAAACAACTCCACAACACTTTAAGAAATTAGATCTCTGAGCTGCTTAAATGATTTTCATAGTGAGAGGATAATGACTAGAAAATGGCCTTCCTAACACACTATGATGTCATTTGGCCCATTAAACATCTGGGTCTTTTCCTAGCGCTTAAATGACA
The DNA here is from genome assembly GCF_057802395.1 of Ceratotherium simum simum. NCBI lineage: Eukaryota > Metazoa > Chordata > Mammalia > Perissodactyla > Rhinocerotidae > Ceratotherium > Ceratotherium simum. Next base: position 14,273,313 of record NC_141910.1, on the reverse strand, counting down.
CCTTACATGATTTTCTATACCAAAGAGTTGTACTATGCTGGGACGTTATTTCATGAGATCCTGGTCTGGAAAAAGTGGATTCTGTGTTAAATCAAAAAAAACCCCTGAAACAGAATTTCTGAGCTCACCTCCTCCCCAGTAAAGCGGCTGGCATGAGGTGAGACAAAGTGTTAGCAGTTCTAGAACAGATTCTCCTCCAATCAAACAAGGACACTCAGTAAATCCCAGAATGTCTTATATATTACTGGCAATTCCTTCTATAGATTTTCCATGATGGTTCTAGTTATTCCTAATGTCCCAAGCAAGGTAAGAGATATACCTGGTTTGCAAGAGGCTGCAGCCGTATCCCAGTAGCAGAAGACCTTATTCATCTGTGCCTCACCCTTGTGTACACTTGGCTTATATGAGGTCAAAGGTCTAGCTCATTGGAATCTATTCTCAGAAATGTTCCTATGTATATTTTTTACAGAACCAGACCCAAAGGTGTTAGCTCTCCCCTGCTTGGGAATAGGAATTATTTGCTGTCAGAGCTTCCCTTGAGGTTAGAGGTATCACTCTGAAGGTTACAGATGTCTGTCACAACAACTTGGGCAAAACAATTTTGTCAATACAACCAGAAAACACTGCTTTCAAAAACCAAAGGACTACTTTTTGAAGTATTTCAAGTTGACCATCTTATTTACGCCAGGCTGCCAAACCATAGCTAAAAGTTCTTTTCTGAAAGCCTATGTATCAGTGTACTGCAGACTTGACCTTGTCCTGAGGATCTTGCCAGAAAACTCTGCAGCTGTTCTAAAACTGACCAACACAGCATCAACACAAGAAAATGAAAATCTAGACAAAGTGGCATCCCCTTGAAGCACCAGGGCCACCTGAAGAGAGATTTTGGGAAGAGCAGAATGTTAAAATGGCCTGTTTTACAAGCCTGGGCAAATTACACAAGAATGGAAGCTCCACGAGGGCAGAGACCATGTTTTATTCACTGCACTATGCCCACTCTACCACTATACCCACTATAACAGTGCTAGGCATAGTGCTGAATGAATGAATGAATGAATACTTTCTGATTAGGGAGGTCCATACATCCAAGTGCTTGCTGTACCTATGTTAAGACACGGACTATGGTCTGCAGGAACTTTCAGTGGCTCTGTACCTTAAAGAGATCTGTGCAGGTGGTCTCATATATTACTGTATCCTCTTCTAATTAGCAAATGCTTTTGAGATATGATGACTCTGGATTTCATTTCTGAAATGACATCTACTCAACATATACATGCTACCCGCATAGATATGCCACCATTTTGGTAGTGCAAATAATCTTTTCCAAGATAATGTGCTTTATGGCTTAAACCATTACTTTCAACCCCACCATCCACATCAGTCATAGTAATGACATCTTCCAATTTCACGAGTTATCAAACTGTTTGATTTCTGACTCTGGTGCAGATGACTCCCAGTTTTATAGGCCATTATTCAAGATTATACACAATCTGAGGGTCAACAAAATATTTTAGTGGAGCACTTGGAGAGTATTCCTACTGACAACATTACTGATCCATACACGTCACTACTAGAGGGTTCACAAACCACTCTCTCAATTTTCCTCCACCAAGAATATCCTTTCATAAAAACTTTCTCCTACTACCTAACCAGACACCTCTCATCTTTTCCACCATGACTTATTGACAACTGCTCAGTAAATACTTGGGAAAACTACAGGCCACCCCCCAACACCCCCCCCAAAAAAAAACAAAACCCAAATTACATTCCAGCAGGTTAAGGACCAGTATTAAGAAGTACATGTGGGAGATCACCCTTCTTCCTGTTAAATACAGTTTAAGGGTTGTGATGAAGACTGACACTTGGGGCCTTTTAAGATGTGGGCCTGCCCTACGCCCTGGCCTCCTATGTAGTCTCCTAGTTAGGGGATGTTTAGACTGGTTAGAGTGAAATATTAAAAAAGAAATTCTATCAACTACATATCATTTTGTTATGTGCTGTATCAGACAAAATAAGTTTTTGACATAAATGGGTATTCTACTGAAGCTAAAATATAAGTGATTATTAAGCAAAGCTAAGATTTTTCCATAGGACCCAACAGCAGTCAAGCAAAGGAGAATGTTCCTCTTAGTGGGAATGTTGTTCATTAGACTTGGGGGCAGGGCAAAAGAGAAGGGAAGGTAATTTGATGTAAAACCTAAAATTTTATTGAATAGGATCAAGATAGGATGGGAAACAGGAGGGGCAGTTCTACATAATTAGGTTCTTGAGTTGTTCTCAGGTTTCCCTACCTGATGTTAACTAAGTGACGGTACTGATTTTACCTATATATTTTCAACAGGAATAGCATCAGAATTTGTTCAACATCTCCAAAGAAATACACAGTTATTTCTCTTAGGTTCTATAGTTGTTTTTAAGGCAAGTTAAGTGCCTGCAATGGAAATGCACTGTGTTTACTTTAGACTGAAGGTTTAGAAATTGGGGAATAACTGGCCTAGAGGGAATGTCAGCAGCTCAATCTAAAAAAAGCCATAGATATCTTGGGATGGCTTTGCTGTATAAGACTTGTTGCCAACAAGCTCCATTCAGGAGATCTGATGCAATGTCACAACTTAGTTCATTCAGCTTTATAAAAACTTACGTATATGGCAGGTAAATAACAGTTAGGGCCACGGAACAGAAAATAATGTGATGCTGCTAAAGAAAAGAACACACTGAAACCTTTTCCTGCTACTCAAATATGTAAGGAGAACAGCCGTAAATTAAATAAATAACGAAAATAATTATCTGGGGAAGTTAAGATTTCCTCATAGTAAATGTGAATAACAGAAATGTGAAATGTTTCAGAGTAGCCCGCAATAAGCAGCATTTGATGAGGAGAAGTATAGAATACAAAAAAAGAGGTCCAGGAGGAAGCTGAACAGTAAAAATAAGGAACAAAGAGAAATTAAGGAATGGGGATTTAAAGAGATTAGCCTAATACTTGAGAGGAAAGACAGTCTAGAGTCTAGTTAAATTAACACACACACACACACACACACACTCACGTTTTTAAACAAATCTTAAAACCAGCTATTTTCTATGCGTGAAATACCTTCTTCCCTTATCAGTGCCTAACTTTCTTTCAGTTTAACTCTCTACCTTTTTCATGAAATACTTAGTAACTACGTAGGCCGACAAAGACCTCTCCAATTTGCATTTACAGATACAATCTTACTCCTGATTTGCATTGTTTATTTTGCATCATTTATATAAAAGTGTTGTATTGCAACTAGAGTATCAGCTGGAGTCTATGTCCCCATTACCTGAATTTGGGCTGGCCTTGTGACCAGCTCTAGCCAACAGAATGTGGTGGAAATGATGGTTTGCTAGTTCCAAGTGTAGGCCTCAAGGGGTTTGTACATTTCCTCTTGCTCTCTTGGAACAATACTAAGATGCCATGTGAATAAGCCTGGGTTAGGCTATTGGTTGGATGAGAGATCACGTGCAGCAGAGAAGAGTGGACCTAGCTAAGGCATCCTAGACCAGCCAATCTGGCAACTGACCTCAAAGTATGAGTAAGGCCACTGAACTTATCCTAAATTGCCAATCTGTAGAAACTTGAGCTAAACAAATGGTTCTTTTTTAAGCCAATACGTTTTGGGGTAATTTGTTATGCAGCAAAAGCTGCTGAAATAATTGAAACATACACAATGGCTTTATCCTTCCAAAGTAATACTCATCACAATGTGCCTTGTATTAGAATCAAGTATTTGCTGATCACCTCTTTGCTCCTGGAGGACAGAGACTCTATTACATTCATTTGTGTATTCCCACAGCACCTAAGTTGTGCTCTGTTCATAGTAGGCACTCAGAGTTTGATAAAAGAAACTGAAATGCAAATCAACTGAAGTTCAAATTCTGGCATGCATCAGCAATATCTACTTAATGTTTAACAACAGAAGAAAAATACAAACCGTACTACTGCTGAAGAATCAAATAACTATTGAGAATCTACTATTGGCCTTATATTGTAATTCCCAATTATGAACCATTAAAGGCCAGCAATTATTAGTACTTGGAGTGTACATGCCACTCCAAGGTAGTTAATAACTGAGTCCTTAAGTTGTCCTTCTCAAGATTTAGCATTAACTCAAATTTGGATTTTCATAGAAATTTGCACATATTTTAGATATATGAATGTGAAGTCATACTACAATCCTACTTTTATGAACTTGGAAATGTAGAAAGTATAAAGTGGCAAAAAAGGAGATTTTGATTTGTACTGTCTAATTCACATTATTATTAACAGCAGGTTTTCTAAACCCAGAAATCTGACAAATGAGATATGTATATAAATGTACTTTAACTTTTACCTGCTATACAAATGTAAAATATCATGAAAGCTTGTATATTCAAAATGTCATTTCACTCTTTTCTTTAAGAAATAGGAAATTAAGACTAGACAGGACAGGTGAGAAAGGATGAATAGGTTTGCTATCTACATCTAATTTATTTGCTAATGAAATTCTATAGCTTTTAAATGACACTCTGCTATTATAGTCTAAACAGAGATGATTTCATCAAATATTGCATGTTTTGAATATTTTAAAAATTATCATTCAATTGATAGTGTCCGAAACACTCTAAAGCAAGAGAACATGAAAGCATGATCAGATGAATATGCTCACAAACCAGTGAGGCAAATACACTCAATGACAGTAAAAGAATATCCTTGCTGCACTGCACTGGAGACAGATCCCTTTCTTGCATGAGTGTTTATATAACTTGCCTTAACTTTAACTTCTTTCTTTAACTTATGCCATTCTTGTTTAATATTGTTATCTTTGACTTATAAAGGGCATAATGGTTAAATCAGTTAATGAGCTGGATAACTGAATCAGGACCTAAAAATGTGTGGATAGGCTAGAATAAATATCTGTGTTGTTAATAATATGTCTAAAAGAAAAACGTAGACCAAAGTTTCCAATTTTGGTCCATAAAATCGACCATATAAAGACTGGATGAGGAATCGGTAATAATGCTACATGTGAAAAAGACTTGATTACTAGCAAATAGGAAGCTCAATAAATCAGGATAGAAGGCCCATCCCCCAACTTGGGGATGCGTTAATAAAAATATAAAGAGTCAAAGGGTTGAAGGTAAGTGAGACAGATTTTAGCCAAGTTGAGAAATATTTTTCTAACAATCAGATTGTCCTAAGATGGACCTTGTGCTCTGGGGCAATGAGTTCTCCTCAAGGAGGATATTCAAGCACGGTCTGGGATGCTGTATAGGCTTTCAAGTATCAAGCAAAGGTTATACCACATGATTTTTAAGATTAGCCCCCAACCCCCAAATTCCATAACTCTATTTTAGGATTCCGAAGAGTATATGCAAAAGGACATATATTCAAGGACACTTAGTCACGCCTCATTTGAGGTCAAGATATCTCCTTTGCAAATATACTCCTAGGTTTTCTATCTATAGTTTGAACATCTCTATAGTTCAGAAGAAGTCTCCTTTTAAAAAGATGCTGACACTTAAATAAGTTATCAGAATGACTAAGATGAACTGTAAACAGATAAATATTTTCAGCATAGAATGTAGAAACATAATTTTCTCACAATGATTCAACCCACCTGAGGCCTGCTAATAATGAGCTACAGCCAAAGAGCTGAAAAATTTTTCAAATGATCTAGGATAGAAAAATTTAAGCTGCTTTAATAGAGACAGAAATAAATAGGAATTAGGTGATAGATTCAATAGGAAGAGGCATACTCTTTTATTATTAGTTAAATTTTTGGAGTTTTGGTTTCCACTGCTAAAACTTCATAAAAGGAGCTCCAAGAACAGAAATGTAATAGAAAATAGGAACTTAAGCATAAACAACAGTGCCCTCTGAGAGCTCACAAGTACTTGAGCATTCCCTCCCGGCTCAGATCCACCTTATTTTGGCTGTGCTTTCTAACTTACTCCCTTAGTTAACATTTTCTGTGAACACTAGTTGCTTTCCATAGGGACCAAAACCACAAACTAGAGAGAAAGACCACACTTTCTTCTCATGAATAGTGAGAAGGGAAAAATTCTTCCTTGGATGTGTTTCTCCAATGAAATTCAATTTCTGCTTTCCAAGAAAAGCCTATTGGCTCAGAAGTTTCTGAGAAGAAACAGGGAGGAAAAGTCCAACAGATACCACTCCACAAAACCCTAAAGCAAAATCCCAATCTTTCAGTCTTACATCAGCCAAGGGGTTAAGCCTGAATGTCTCAGTTGAATTGCTGAATCCACAGGTGGAAGGTCTTAAGTGTGGAAAGATACTCAGCTCCATTTGTGACCATGCTGAGAAAGCCTTTATGTGTAAGAGAACTCCCACCTCGGCCCCCAAATATTAAGTTGACACACGTTTCTGGGACGCGGCCTGAATCCTCAAACTTTGGCGGGTCTATAGAGACACAATTTTCTGTTTTCTGCTTAACAGGGCTTTCCAGAATTGTCATCAGATGACAGATTACCTACCCATCCACAAGGATTCAGGGGTAGCTCAGGCCATCCATTATGGGTTAAAAGCTGTTCCAGCATGAATCGAGTCACAGTGGTAAGGAGACTACCGATATAAGGGGTCCTACGGCTTTAAGAAATACCCTGGGCATCTAAAAGTTTTCAGAATGCAAACTATGTCAGCTCTGAAAACAAGAGGCACTGCATCATTATGGCAGGAGAAACAAAGCCAGCCCCTTTTTTAAAACAGACAAAAAAAAAGATTGTTTTAATAGGAGAGAAGCATCAGTCATTGATTCTTACTTCATTCACACTTTCTATCCAACCCCATCCATCTTCAGAGTGAAGAGATGACAGAGCCCAGTTAACTCTCTCCCTTTTTCGGCCCCCGACCATCCTGCTCCTCTATACTTAAACCACCAAGGCCTACCAACCCACCCATTTCAATCTGCAAGCAACAGCCCTATGGAACGACTCTTTCTATCTGATGGGCTTGTAAAGCTCAGGTATGCCTAAGAACCAGCTTTCATCACATTAAATAGGGTTCCCTGTTAGGTTAGCATGACTGGTCAGGGCCTTTACTAATCATCTTCTAAAACGACCACTTAGTCACTCGTGGCTGACCACATTCTACAAAGGAGGGGATGGGAAGACTTAGGCAACAGAAAAAAGTCAACAAACCAAACCAACAATCCAGAATATAAACTATTTCATTTTTCTTAAGTGCTGCTGCCCTCATTCTCTGCAAACAAAAGTTCTCCAGGCAGGCAGTCTCTGCATCACTGCACCTGCTTAGCATTGGTTTGCTGAGTTATCTTTTTGCTGTGTCTGCAGAAGCCAACTATAGCACAATGGGTCACATCACTTGAGGGTCACTTGAGTCTCTCTACTCTCTGGGTCCCTCCTCCCACCTCCTGCCTTCCCTTCTACCCACAAAACCTTTAACTCCACCATAGCTAAGGATCCCAGATAGCTAAATAAAAGAGGTGGCCTCAAACACAGGGAAAAACCCTTAGGTCTCCACTGTGAATCGCCAACGCCAATCCCCCACCCCTCCCCTTTTCCTTAAGACCTGATGGTCTCCAGTCACACATCTTAAAAGAAAAACAAAAAACAAAAACACAAAGACTTACTTGTCTCAAGTCGATGAAGGCCAACTGCAGCGTGTCCTCCTGGAACCCAGGCACCGGGCCGGATCTGGCAAACTCTGTGGGAAAGAAAGGAGGATAAAAAGCGCCTTTAACTAACCATGGACAGGGAGATTGGCAGACGGATGACAGGGAAGACAAGAGAGGCTGGGGGAGAGGAGGACCAAGCTTCTAAGGAGTCATGTCTCTCTCCCTTCAGCTTCTTTGTTTGCCCTTCAAAATTCGTGTCATCAAAACACCATTAATTCCAGCATCCTGACAGCAAGGAAACTGTACTAATTCGACCTGAAATTTATTCCCATGAGCCGCACTAGGCTTCAGAGTATTTGTTTTGTGAATGGACAAACAACTTGCAAAGGAGGAGGGAGTGGGGGAGAGAAAAAAGTTTTTCCTCTCAACACAATAAAATCTTCAGCTGTGAAACTCTTTTCAGTTCCGAAAGCTATTTATATTTTAGATCGCTGAAGGAATTTTCTAATTTCACGCCTGTCACCTCATTCCCCAAGCATTTATCAAAAAATATTCCCTGCCACATCATTAATTATTCCCTCACTGATTATTTGTATTATCTCATGAGTGCATTATTGCTAACACACACACACCCAGCAGCAGAGGCTGCCCCAATCTAGTGTTTGGCTCTTAAGCAAAGGAGTATTTGCAGATATGAAAAGGCCCATCTAAATAAATCTTACTGCAAAAACTTAGACAACCTTTGCACACGTCCATCCTTCTAGTGTAAACTTTGTTCTTGACTCCTACTTCTATTCCACTCTCGAAAATTCTTTTTTCTCTTTCCTCTATCCCAATTTAGTCTAGGTCAAAGAGACCACATGAATGCTATTTGCAATTTACAGTAGCGCCTTGGGTACATGCTCAGTTTATGACTCGGGCTTCTACATCGTTAACAAGAAGACAACTGCATAGGGCTATAGGGACAAATACTAGTCACAGTTAAGAATGTCAAGTTTTATTGTCCCTAAGCCCTGCTTATTATGAAATCAAAAGGTCTTATTTAAGCCCCCTACACACACACACACGCACACACACACACGCACACACACACAGAACAAATTCAAAAGTTGGACAGTTACTATGCCTTGAATTCTCTCTGTGAAGCCAAAGTGTGATGGACATTTAACATCAATCTATTCACCTCAAAACCAACTAAGTCTCTGCTCAACGTGAATGCGAAAAGGAATGTTTTGCTTTCAATTATATTTTTCTCCAGGAATGAATTTAAGAAATTATAGAAAGTTGGTATCACATTTTTCTTTTGAAATTAAATAAAATCCATCCAGATATCTGCATATATGTCTGGAAAACTACTCCCCCAAACTAGTAGCTAGATAGATTCAAATGATGATTTGTGAAGAATGATAGGAATTTCTGTTCTTTAAAAATATTTTCCATCTAGGGGCTTCTTAAACATAACAGGTTTTTATAAAATCCTTGCCCCACTTTAAAAAATAATGCTAACAAATTAAGTTGCAGGATTATGGAAATATTATGTGAAATGAAATTTAAAACAATTTATTAAACCAATTAAAATACAGCACCAATGTATTATACAACTGTATACAAAATATTCTTATTTTATACATTTCAAATAAAAATGACTCATAAATGGAAGGAGATAAACTATATAGCATGATTAGCAGCACTAAGTTTCTATTTGCTTTGAAAAGAAAATTCAAATGCCATTTATAAATTAATTCTATCATATGTAAAGGCCAAATAATTAAAGTTTTAAAAGAGTAAAATTCTAAAACTGTAAAAATACTTGATGAGGGCCGTGTTAATAGGAAGCTTGACATAATCCATCTTTCAAATCTTACAACAGCCATTATCTGTGATAACCTCGTATACAGCAGCCACTCAAGTCACATGTACAACTTTCCCATACTATGGTCCTATAGAAAGCAGTTCTTTGAATTATAGCCACAGCCACCCCTTTCACAGACTTGATTGTCAGGTGGCCAGCTTAAATAAACTTCCCATGCCAGAGGGTTTCATCTAAGGATGGCAGATTATCACTATTGCTCCTGCATGACTCAAGGCTATGCTGCATCATTTGAAGTACTGAAGTCCTCTCTGTCAGCAGGAACCCTACTTGAATCAAAATGCAGCAACTATTAAGGTGTTCTGCTGCCCTACACATGTTCAACTCAACAGAATTACCCTGTGATACATGGTTTGAAAGCTTTAGAGCTAGCCACACATTCTTCAATCTCCTTATTGGGCATGCTCCCTGGGGCTAACAGATGATGCTGATGAAACCACTCAGGAATTTGGATGTGATACATATTTAGTTCTCAGAGTCTCACTTTATAGACCTCATTTTTATGACACACTGAATCTTCCAGGTTCCCAGAAGACATGGTGGCCTTTTAGATTTGATTTTGCTTTTATAAATCAAGGAATCAAAGAATGATAATTGCATCAAGGTATGACAAAGTAAAGAGATTAATTTTCATGTATAGCTTTATGGAAATGTCTAATTACTGTACATTCAACTTCATATCTGTATTTTTTATCATTGTTTTATGTATATAATTCTTGTCTTCCCATGTAGATAGTAAACTCCTTAGGGATAAGGACCATATCACAGAACCTAAAAAGTTATTCAGAATAGTAGATGTTCAACACATACTCATATATTAAATAAGTTACAAAAATAGCAAGATTCATTAATCACACATAATCTTCACCGCCAATGAAAATCTCTGGATTGCAAAATGTAAGCCATCCTTACATGAGTATCAATAAGCAGGCTTTAGGAATTTATGAGCTCCCTAAAATTAGGTGCTCAATGATTGAGGGGATAGGCTTTGGGGTTATAAAAATCAGAGACTGAACCCCAGTTACTAGCTCTATGGGCATGAGCAAGTTACTAAATTTCCTTAAAGCTTCACTGTCTTTACCTCAAAAATGAGGGTAACAGTACATTCCTTATAGTGCTGCTATGAGGATTAAATGAAATACATGTAAAGCAGTTAGCAGAGCGCCTGGCATATCATAATTGATTATCATTACAATTAGTTTTTTGTGTGAATATGCATTCTCTGGGAAGAAGGTTCATAGTTTTCACTGAATTCTCAGAGAGTTGGTGACCAAACAAAGGTTAAGAAACAATGTTCTACATCCAGGACAAAACATTAGAAGCAATTCAGCTACCATTCAATGATGAGTCAGTGAGTTGGCATTGCAAATTTATTTATAGTCAAATATTTAAATGCTTCACTTCCATAATTAAAGGAAGCTGATATGACTAATTACTAGTATATTAGCTATAGCACAGTAATTTTCACTGGTATTATTTTAAAAATTCAATAAATGCACAAAATAGATCTCCTGTAATTTTGTGACTCAATATACCCTTAAAAACATGATTGTTCTCCTAGAATCAATTTTTTAGATATATGAAAAATGTTAATAGCATAAGAAAATGTGAATATTTAAAAAACTAAAATGAAAATTTATATATAGTCTGATTTCAACTATATAAAATCTGATATGCATAGAAAACACGACAGTAAGCACTCATTTCATCATGTTAACTGAGGCTGTTACAGAGAAGAAGATTACAAGAGGGTTTTATTCTTCTTTATATTTATGAACTTTTAAAATGAGTATAAACCATTTATAATCAGAGAAAAGGAAATAGAACACACATACACACACCCCAAAATTATTTAGTGGTGCTAATTTAGTAGTACTTTCTCTAGTGACAAGAGATATAACTTGTTCAAGACTTAGCAAACAGGCAACTCGGATTTGATTTGCACAACCAAATTCCCAGATGCTGCTTGACAGAAAGAGAAGAGGAACACTCACATGGGAGGGGGGCAAGAAGACCCCAGTCTGCTGTAACATGCTGATGCATACACAAATTGATTATATGTACACACAAGAAGCCTTTCTTTAGAGTCACGAGTAAAAGCCTTCCTTCTTTTGACATCATAAAAAGGAGTACACACATACAATAGTGGCCAAGTGGAACCAACGGATATATGAGACACAATGGACAAGTCCCTTTCTGGACTTCTCTCCGGATTCCAAGACCTGTAGTAGGTTTTCAGTCTCTAAGTCGCCTAAGCCAGCACCAAAGTTTCCAGAAGCTGGAGTTCTGTAGTGTGCCCTCTTTATCAGCAAGAATATCAAGGTGCTTGTTCCACTAACACAGAACCAAACCCTACCTTTGACCATCTCATGTTACCTGGGGACTGAGTCAAGGTTCCAGAGAGGCTGGCAGGAAATCTTCCTTTCGGAAAACTTGTTCAGGTTAGTAGAGGCCCTGACCAGCACCAACTCATCCTTCAGAGAACTCGGCTCTCCCCAGCAGCTCTTCCCTGCCCTTGTCCAATCATGAAATAGACTCTCAGAGTCAAAGCTGGTATCAGGACCTGACTCCAAGATCCAATTTGCAAATGTGAAAAATCTTTTAATGAAGGAAATATTTTCATTAAAAAAAAAATAAAAAGGAGGTGTACAAAGTTACAGTAAAGAAGGCATATTGTTAATTGAAGATACAAGCGGGGAAAGAAAATCACAAAAAAAACTTACTTTACTTACCAAATATTCAACATTCCCTTACATTCTCATACACACATCTATGAGGTGTGGAAACCATTTTTAAAAACAATATTAATTTCTCAAAAATATCCTATAGGTTTACACTTCTAATAATCTTCATATTATAACGAAATGAAATTATCAAAGGAGAAAAAGGAAGGATTCCACTAATTTCAAAATGCTTTTAGAGTTCTTGAAGGTTGATCTTAAAATTAACTGTCACTTAGAGGAGGAAAGAAAGAAAATTTAAAAATAAGCTTTGGCTTTAGAAAACAAAATATACATTTTCTAAAGAGTAATGAACCCTAATTAGAATAAAATGGGAGAGTCAGAGTTAGAAGGGGCTTTGAGAAGTCAAAATGACTGCTTTAGTCTATAATCTGTATATCTAGACAGGACGTTTGGGAGTTTATCAAAAGCAAGTTGTGGGAAACAGAATATAAAACTAATTCTTCGAATATTTGCAAATTGTCCATAGAACAAGAAGAATTTTCAATGGAAGATGAGCTACAAGGTAAAATTTATTTCAGAAAAGCAAAACTAGTACAATATCTGGCAAACAGGTAAAACAGCAACTGTTGGAGGAAAAGATAATTTGTTCAAATAAGAGGAAGCTGACAAGGCAGTAAACAAGATGGTTAACATTGTATACTATTGCTCCCAGTGAACTTCCAGGTCAGACAACGGACAATATAGCATTACCAGCCCTCACTGAATGGATTAGGAGTTTGGTTTTAGCCAAAATGCCAGGTGAGAAAGAAAACTCAGTACCCCAGAGCCCAAAGTATGTTGGGTACTTGTTTACATCTTAAGATCATGTCAGGTCATGTGGTTTTTGTGGGATTGAAAAAATAAGAGCTGCTGTTGCTGTATTAACATAATGGTTTCCTGGTATCTGGCTCCCTGGAGCAAGAGGTAAGGAGTGTGCTAGACTCTGGAGTGTGGCTCTGGGGAAGCTCAAGCGTTCTTGCATCACTGCACAGTGGTTCCACTAAGCTAATTACAGAGAAGGGTTGATGGACTCTACAGGGAATCCACTCAAGGCCTGCTGGTCAGAGAAAGGTGGGCCAGAACACAATGAAGTAAGTAATAAGGAGAGAGATATCAAGGAGACAGAAAATGGTGGGGGTGGGTGGGACGGAAAAGCGCCTTGGAGATTCAACTGACTATACTTGTATAAGTGTGCTTGTATGGACAGATGATCATAAAACATAGCTACCTTTAATTATCTAGGGTATAACTGGGTGATATAAATTATTCTTTGCTTTTACATATTTTAAATAAGTAACTCACTAGATCTCCCACTTCAAGAAGGGCAGAGGAAAGTACAGGCTAACTAACTTATTCTCAAAGCTTCTGTGAGAGAAATCTGATTAAAACTGATAATACAAAAGTCTAATAGCAAATGCCAAGCTAGCATTCCAAATAGGTTTATAAACTGTTTTTAAAGTTTGATTCTTCAAGTTCAATTCTCCAAGCTTCTTTTGCTCTAAAAGACAACTTAAAAGTAGGACAGCTACACATGGCTTTTTAATTAACAAGGAATTAATCCTCTATAAGCTAGGAAATGGCCACAAGCATAAAAGAACTTTCATGCTGCTGCTAAGTAAACAGGCCAATCAATCTCCATCTGGCTGTCCCTTACACTGTATCATTGAGAGGAAATGAGGGCCCAGGCACTCGCAGCGACTGGTGTCAATCACAGCACACATGCACCTGGAGAGAAAAGCTGTCTTATGAGGAATAAACCTAGAAAATTAGGGAAGCTGATTTCTATTTCTTGCCTACTATATAAGAAGAATCAGGAAACAGTTTAATGAAATTAGTTGGTTGAAGCTAGCAAAGCAGACTAGAAAACAATTCTGTTCAAGATTTAAAAGAAGGGGATGATATAAGTTCCTATGGTTTCATGGGGTCCAGGGGGCACTGGGTGCCTTCAGAGAAATAAAGTGCTGTTGTTTGTGTAAAGAAATAATATTCTAACGATGGATAAGAACACTTTAGTTGCATTCAATAAATTAAACAGAGTGACTTTTGCATTGTGTGAGTCCCTGCAGAGAAAGAAGGGTTAAGGAAAGTCAAGACTACAACAAGTGGCAGATCAATGTCATGCCACATAGCATTGGACTCTCCCTTAATATTCTACAGAAAAATAACAGCCAAAAAAATAGCAAAAGACGTCCTAGGACTTGAGTCTACAACCTAGAATCCTAAAGCTGAAAGGAGCATCTGTAACTACTGAGGACTTTTACAGATGAAAAAATTAAGGCCAAAACAGTTAAGTCAGTGAACCAGTTAGAATCTAATCCCTCTAAGTCTGTCCTTCTATTATTTCAATATGCAGCCCCCACCTAGAATGTCTAAAAACAAATATTCACTTTACGCGTTCCTTTATATACATATTAAATATTCTTTTCCATTTAGTTAGGGAACAATAAAATCATAAAAATATATAGATCTGTGTAAAGTCATAACTTGCCTCTGAAGTTCCCAACTGCTTCACAATTTTGCAAAATAAGGGCCAGTTTCATTAGAAATCTTTTAAAATATGGTGAAAAGAAGCCTCTTCCAATTAGAAATCAGCAGTGCTTTTATGTGTAATCTCTAGGAAAGCTGAGGACCTGCCATGAAAGGGGTGGGTTTCCTGAGAGATGAGAAAGACTGGTGTTCTGAAGCAGTAACTTTATATCCTTGATATTTTTACTATGCTTTTAAGGACTTAATTTTATCCACGTGTTTGTTTGGCACTGATTATTCTGTTGTATGAACATACACACAAAGCTATAGCTATCTGAAATTTTACATTGAAAAGGATTCTGTAGGGCATTTAATATCACAGTGAAAATCAATTCTCTAGAAAAGCACTGTCCAAATAGAAATGCGAGCCACATGTGTAATTTTAGAATTTCTAGTAGACTAAAAAAAAATAAGAAAAATTAATTTTAAATTAATAATAATATATCTTGTTTGACCCAATATATCTAAAATATTTTAATTTCAACATGAAATTAATATTTTAAAAATTATTCATGAGGTTTTTTCCAAAATCCAGTACATATTTTACACTTACAGCACATCTCATTTCTGACTAGCTGCATTTCAAATGCTCAAACAGCCACTTGTGGCTGGTAACTATAGCACTGGACAGCACAGCTTTAGGTGATGCTGACTGTAGTGAATGTAAATTAAAATGAAATGTGCAAAGAATGATTTCAGATTTTGAAATGACAAAGAAAGAGCACTCCCAAAATTCATAGCAATATGAATTCTATTTTTACATTGGCTATGAAATTAGAATTGGAGCAATATTCAATAAAATAAATTAGCAATAAAATAAGTCCGAGATATTAGGCAATGGCTTCTATTCAGCTCACATTTTAAAAATATGTCACCCTCTGAGAAAGCTATATAGTTTGTATATTCTTCACCATGCCTATCAGTAAATTTTTATATTGCCTCCCTAGTAATCCTTATGCTAGTATTCTTCTTTCTTCTCTTCATCCCATTTTCTCTTTCTTCTATGTATTTTTTCATATTTCTTATTTCAACTTATCCTGTTGAAAGTGGTCTCAAATCATTTCTGGAAAGCAGCAGGGTATAAATTTTTTTAAATGATGATAGTTGATCAGCATCTAAATTTCTGGACAAAGCTCTTTGCCTCTCAGTTTCTCCAGCCAATGATGACAGTAACAATCCTGATCTATAACTGCAAAGTGTTTTATAAGTGTACAATATAAAAGAAATGCTGACTCATTACAAGGAAAAGTATTGAGACTCACTATCAGGACTCTTGAACAGGGTGGAGGTATGTCACACTACACTATGAAAAATGCTGAAAGTCAGAGAAATGATTATGGTAGGTTCCACATGGATGTTTCCCAAGTTAAAAGAGCTAGATTTTTTAAAAAGTCAATATAATTCTTTCCAAACTGAAAGTAGACAGTTAATGTTTCTTTGGTATACATTTTATGGAACTTCTCACAATTTTCTAGGAAAACTGAGTCTCATGGTCTAAGTTGATATCCACAGAAAACGGACATATCATTAGATAAGGTAACTGGGATTCCAAATTTACTTATGTGACTTTGGGCAAATCATATAAGTCCTTAGTGCCAGACGGCTCTGCTGTAAAATGAAGGTAATAACACTTCACTTGCTTCAAGCTATGGCACTGAATCAAATATATTCTTGAAATCTGTGATATAATAAGGAATATATCTGGTCTTTGTCCCCAGCTCTTGGTATAGAGTTTCAAATACCCTTGAAAGTTCCTGAGCAATAGGAGTATCTTTTGTTATTCATAATGAGCTCCTTTTAACCATACCCAAGTTTACGCTAACAAAGTGACTCCCATGGGCCCTTAGATAGTTTTAAGGGAAGGGCTAGACAAGCCAGAAAAACCAAGCCTGTGATTAGAAGACTGGAACCTTCAGCCCCACCTCCAATCTCCAGGGAGGGGAAAGGAGCTGGAGATTGATTTCAATCATGTGGCCAACTATTTATTTGATCATGCCTATGTATTGAAATCCCACATAAAAAATCTGGATACTGAAGCTCAGTGGATCTTCCTGATTGGTGAACACAGTGATGTGCCGGGAGGTTGACATGCCTGGACTCCATGAGAAGACATGGAAACTCTGTCCTGCACCCCTCCTCCCCAGGATCCTGCCCCACGCATCTCTTCCATTTGGCTGTTCCTGAGTTATAGCCTTCATAATCAAACTATAATCATAAGTACAGTACTTTCAGTGAGTTCTGTTAGTTTTTCTAGTGAATTATTGAACCTAAGGGGAGTGTGAGGAGCCTTGAACCTGTAGTCAGCTCGGAAGAAGTGCGAGTGTCTTGAAGACACCAGAGACTTGTGGCTGACATCTGAAGAGGGGCAGTCTGGTGGAACTGACTCCTTAACTTGTGGAGTCTGCATTAACTCTGGGTAGTTAGTGTTAGAACCAGACTAAATTGTAGGACATTTAATTGGTGTCAGAGAACTGCTGTTGGAACACAAGGTCCAATCCAGATCAAGTGCAATATAACTTGAAATCGGATCTATTTTAATATCTAGGGTATAGCCACACATGTCCTACCATAATTAATATGAAAATGACTGGAATTAGATACAATAAAATAATATTATGCATTTTTTTGCCTACATGGCCACTTCTTCAATGAATCAAAAATTTAAAGATATTAAATAAAAACAAGTCTTCATTCTTAGAGACCATTTTCAAAATGGCAAAGTAAAAAGTTCTGTATATCTTGCCCAGAGAAAGTTAACATTTTCTATATTTTCTAGCTTTGCTTCTTTGCTTCATGGAATTGTTCTATTATTAGTGGGGAATTTTTTCCCCCAAAATGGAATTTTAATGTAAAGAATTAAACAATGATCCAACATCCATGTTAAATGTTTGCATTAGATCAATATCAACATAAATACTGGTCTGCCATTCTGGTTACACAGGCTAATGAATTTATTTTCAGAGATCAAGATCTAAACATAGGATCCATCTTACTAAAGAATATAAATTTGCCACTAAGAGCTCAGTTTGGGTGTATTTTCCCTTTCCTTTTTCCCCAAAACAAACAAATAAACAAAAGCAAAACAAGGAGAAGAAGAGAATCTCCGTCAGTGAAACCTGAGACCTTAAGCTAGTAGTTGCCTTCAGACCCAACAGGAGCACTAGAGGAAGTCTCAGGCATTTTAACTCCTAGGCACTGCTAAGAGAGGGGGAGACAGTATTTAAAGAGAATTTAGGTTAATTGGAGGAAAAGGAAATGAAAATAATCATTTCTTAAAGTACATAACTTCTTTCCATGATAAACTGGTGCTTTTAAAGAAATATCTTAAGTGCTTGGAGGTACAGGAGATACATGAGCATCTCAAGTATTTTAAAGCACTCGTCTTTAAAATGGTCCTTATTGAAAAGCCCTCAAAAATGCTTTTCTAGGGGAGAGTAGAGAACTTCACTCTTTTCCCTGGTTAATTGCCTGGGCAGGCGCTTACCCTACACCTTGTTTCCATCCACTGACAAGGCAGACAGCTGACAAAGAGATTCCAGGGAGTCAAAGGGGAAGAGCAGGCCTCAAGCAATCTGACTACTGGGATTTGGTGAAAACAAAGGAGGAGACTTGAATTTCTCCAGAAAGGCACATCATTCAGAAAGGAAGGGCAGAGAAAGAAAGAAAGAAGAGAAAGATTACTGGGCAAAATTTACTGATATCTACAAAGAAAATAAAGTAAGAATTATTTTTCTTTTATTCTTGATTACATTATATAAAATGTTTGGTGTTATTTGCAATTAAACAGCCCCAAATCATTAGGCTTAACAATGGCAACATAAAGAAAAATAACCACTGAAATTCTCAGAAGCAATGAAATAAATAACCCCTTCTTTCCTCTCTTTCAAAATTAGTTTCTGGAAGAATTGTTTCTGGAAGAATTGTATGTATCATACAGTATTTGGGACATGCTTCTACTGAAAAATTATTTGTTGTTTATCTGAAACTCAATTTTTTTTCCCTGAAATTCAAATTTAACTGGACGTCCTATTTTCTGGGCAACTGTACTCCTGGCTCGTTTCTATATCTAGTCTTGCCCTTCTCCTATGCAGTTTTCACACTTTTGCCACAGTGAATTTTCTAAAGCAGAAAATGAAGTGACGTCACTCTCATGCTTGAAACATATAAACAGTTCCCTGTGTACTTAGAATAAAGAATATATGTTTTCCTAAGTTTTTCAAGATCTAACAATGATTATATTTCTATCATTTCCTTTTGGCTACCCCACTTCATTTCAGCCTATTTTCCAGTCATAATGAACTAATTTTAGTTCCCTAATATGCCATGTTCTTTATTTTCTCCCAGAATTTATACAAATACCTGCCTTTGTCAGAACACCCTTCCCAACCCACCTCATCCCACTTGAATGGCTAACTCCTAGCCATGTAGTCCAACTGGATATCCTAGTCCAAACCACTCACATATAACAAATGAGTAAAAAGATTTTGAAAAAAATTAAGTGTGTTATCCAAGTTCACAGCTACTTAGTAATCAGTCAAAGACACAGGCCTCAATTCATCCATCCAAGTGTATCCCACCAGTGACCCTACCACACCACCTCCTCCTCCCAGGAAAGGAGTGGAAAACAGAAGTGAAAAACAGATCAACCACTGTTATAGAACATTATAGGCAAGACTTAAAAAATTCTATATCTTGACCCACTAGTGTCTGGAAACTTCAGCTTTTCTAAATGGAAGTGTTGGCCATGATATTTCCCTCACATTTTCCAAATTCCAATCTTAGAAATATGAAATTGGAAATGCTAAGGGGATTTTTGGGTTTGCTTCCCTCTCTCTCTCATGTGTACACACACACACACACACACACACACACACACACATAGGTAAAACAGACGAAGAGAGAAAGGATAAATTTTTAAAATTTGTTATACTAAAAGTAGACTACATAGATAGTTTAATTAGAACAGTAGAAATCAAATCAGAATCTGTTAAATGCTGAAATGCTAGAGCAGGTAATGAGGGAAAGGCATGAAATTTTTTCTTTTAATATGTCTTATAAAATTAGGACTTTCATCAACTTTTTGAGATATATAAGGTATTGTTCCACGTAAAGGCAGTAGATGGATTAGAATGTCATGGGAACTTCCTGTAGACCTGAGTAGAAGTCTGTCAACTTTTAACAATTAAAATAATTTTTAAATAGACATGGTATTTAATATGATTTCCTGGTTTACACCCTATAAAATGTCCCAATTAAATAGTTTACTGGCCTCAGCCTCAAAGATATGAAGTGAAGGCCAAAGAAAATATGAAATGTATAGAATGCCCCAGTGCAAACACTTGGAGACACGCAAGAGCAGTGAATATATCAGATATTCTTGGAAGACTCTCTGGCTTATTAGAAACATTAGGATTTTGACCTATGTAAGAAAAAGGGAGGTACAACTGGCTTGAATGGAACGAGGCGGCAGTGTTAAAGAAATAATTTTCAGCGGAGGTGATATTTGTTGCTAGTTGATATAGCAGAAAGGCATGGTCATACATTGCTCTGGGGCTAATGGTAAGGTCTCTGGTTTGCAATGATTAAGATGATCTGTTGTTTCTACTGGCTTATTTCTCCATGAAAATGCTTCTGGGTGTTTTCAAGCAAATCATGAGGATTAACAAAAATTTTAAAATAATTGTTTTTTAAAGTTAACAGTAAAAAGGCTTTGGAGATTAAGAAATTGCTACGGTATACTCCTTTAACTGTAAGAAAACCTGTTTTACCAAGTCTGGAACCAGGGTCGAGTGATAGGAAAGTAGCAACAACCACAAGATATTTTTGACTTTTTCTTCTTTGAAATGGCATTTCTTAATCTTTGTGGTCTCTGAAACTTCCAAAGTGTATACGGTCTCTAAGGTGAGGAAAAAATAAGGAATGAAACCTGAAACAGCTAAAACAGAAAATGTAGAGAAAGAGGGAAGGAGCACCAAGTTTGGAATATCACTTAAAAAAAAATCTGGTCCTCTCCTTTTCAAAACCATGCAGCAAGAATATGGCCTTTTGGAAACTACCAGCTGTTTAAGTTAAATCTCCTGCTGAGACCCCCACCACCCAAAATATCCCTGGAAATAAAACCAAGAAAAAAAACCTAAACAATTTCAAAGAGGAATCAGTCATTGTCCTTATTTAGAGATGGGATAAGTACCACATTTACCAAACAGCCAGACAGAATTTAGGGTATTGGGAAAGTTCACCACAGACAAAGAAGCTTAACTGGGAATTATGATCCCTCTTGTAGCAGGTCCTTTGTACACCCTCATCGCTAATATGCCCCACAAACAATCCAAGACAACATTTGCTACCAGAAAAAGTACTTTGTCTGTGTTGGCCAATCTCTGGAAGCCAATAGCAGGGCTTGACAGTGATGTATAACAAGGTTAGAGCAGCATGATCCATCTCCATTTGCTTGACAGGGATGGCATCTTAGGCCATGGTGAGGAAGAGCAGGTTGCCTGCCCTCGCTGCTCAGGTTGGCAGCACCTACTATCAAATGACCAGGTGTCTGGCAACGGGCTCAGGGAGACAATGACTGCCTTATCTCCTGGAATTCAAGGAACTTCAGCCCATAAACCAAAATAACTGCTGAGTGGGCACTACTCACTGACCCATGTCTGAGAAAAGCCCCTCCAGAGGGTACAGGGTCCATCATCCACAGTCAAAGAGAAGTGACATGGCCATTTTAATGGCAGGGAAGCCTTCCATTTGGGTTCTCCATAGCTAAAAAAGGCACATCACAATAGCATAGCACCTAGCATGACAAACCTTGTAGGCATGGGAAGACAACAGCAAACAAAGCAGGGCTTTGGCACTGCTTATTTTTGATGGAAGGAAGATATTTGCAGTTTGTGCTCTTCCCACATCATTTTGGACCTGAGAATTCAAGCTCAATCCTGCTTCTAAAAAGAACTAGTAAAGGCCTGGGAAGTGGGGGAGAGACAAAGCTATACAATCCATAAGTTTCAAAGAAGGTTTTGTATAGGTTGATTGAGAGCTGTGTGCCTGAGAAAATGATACCAGACTATGACCTCTATTTTCATCCTACAAATTCCCACTGCACTTGAGTTTTAAATCTGATTTCTTACATAGAATATCTACAGTATTCCAGGTCTTGCAGAGAAAACAAGGAATGCAGAGAATGAAAGAACTGATGATTACTGTGTGTGTATATATGTATAATTGCCAACTTAATGATTCTCTCTTGTAAATCTGTAAGTTTCACTGCAAATATTGA
Source organism: Ceratotherium simum simum (assembly GCF_057802395.1). Taxonomy (NCBI): domain Eukaryota; kingdom Metazoa; phylum Chordata; class Mammalia; order Perissodactyla; family Rhinocerotidae; genus Ceratotherium; species Ceratotherium simum. The sequence continues at coordinate 14,251,320 of NC_141910.1, read as the reverse complement.
ATCGAAATGAGAATTAGAAACAAGAGTATACAACAAAACTGAGAAAAGGGGAAAATAAATGATAAAACGAACAAACAAGGATGTGCTCTAACAAAGACCGGTTACCCAAATCCCTATATATTTCCAGTAGAGAATGAAAGCACTATTGTAAAGAAAAGACAAAATATTTTTCTGCTTCCATTAACCAGTCAATCAACCAAAAGACAAAATTCATTAGCCATAGAGCTTGTCTCATGGAACAACTTATTGTCTCCATCACATTAAAGCAATAACAACTAATTATCCTTAGATTTTCACATGTGCAGAGCACTGCAAATTATAGGAAACAAGTTTATTTTTCTGCATACAAACTCAAAGTCTATCATCAATCTTTTTACCTTAATGTTTCTCAGATGGAAGAGGGCAGAAAAGGAAAGCTTGTTTTAAAATTATAATTTAGAAAGATGAGGTTGAGGATAGAAGCCAAGGGATCTGAAATTAATGATACTGAAACACACAAAATGTCCTTCAGTAGTCTACCCATAGGAAATTTACATCTTCAAGCACTATATATCCTCTAACAAAAGAGGACTCTGTAGTTTTCTTATAACCTGGGGAGATCAGCTTTAAAATTTTACTAGGCCCAAACTTTTTCCATTTGTCTCTCTTCAAACCTTATATTCTTAGGATGGCTCTCTTTGTAAGACTTGAAGAGGTACCAGATACTTAAAATACAATTTGAAATGTGTCCTTTGGATAAAGTATAAAAAATATACTTTAATTGGAAAGGAAGTAAATTCAAAACTTTTCACAAGAATCCCTTAGTATGAAATGGTATCATTTGCTACAATGATTTAACATTTCCAAGATTTATTTAATTTCATAGACAGCCAACTTCTCTTCTTTAAATTTATTTCTACCAGTACTCATTCCTGATAACCAAGTTTCCAAAAGAAATGTATTCACACTCTTTAGTCTCTTTTGAAATTTAGGACTGCTTAACTAATATGTTAACGGCAACTCTGATTTTACCCACAACCGTACTGACATCTCTACGAGATACTATAGTGCTTCAGGTCTTGACTAGACAGCTTGATTTTCTTCCTAAACCAATATTATCCAAAAGTAAATGGTATAAAGCAGACTCTGAGGCAATCTTGTATTAAAAGAATTAAATAGAAAGTTTCTTTGAGAGAAAAATTATTGACCCTATTCCAGTGGTCATTGAATTTACAAGAGCCCCTGATGGCAATCACTCAAAGCCTGCTTTCTGCTTCCATATACTCTGAGTAGAAGTCCCCTGGTGAACATGGCATCATACATGACTATAATGAAAACTATAATAAACATATTTAATAGTTACTAGTGCTTACAAATATTTATGCATGCACTAGGATCTGTAAAGTACTTCATATGCATTAACTCATTTAATTCTTTTACAACTCTCCACAGACACAAAAATATCCACACAATCTTCTCTCTCATGATAAATCGTAGTGTCTTGGAAATTAGAGATCATGTAGCCCAGTGTTCCTATTTTATAAACAAGGAGCCCAAGCTCAAACAGGTTTAGTCAATTCCCAAGACCATATGGCTAGTTGGTGGCAAAACTGAGGTTATAATACAAGTTTCTTGACTTGCAGCCCAGTAGTGTTCTGACGATGATGACAATGATACTAACAATGAGGATGGCAGCTAACAGTTACTGATCATTTATTATGTGTTAATTGCTCACTTCATCATCACAACAAATCTATGAGATAGCTACAACTGTAACTTCATTTTACAAATAAAGAAACTAAGGTTTAGAGGAGTTAAGTATGGCCAAACTACTAAAAGAAGATTCCGGTTTCAAAGGCCAATCTGTCTGCTTCAATCACCAACAATTTTAGATATTACGTATTAAACAGCTCATATATTGAGAATTGACTGTTGGTGGCAAATATGGCTTTACAATCCATAGAAGTCGGTGGTAGGATATGGGTACTAAAGTTGTCAATCATTGACTTACCAGTTGTACATCCTCCTAAGAGCGTATTCCTTAGGATTCCAACTCTATCTCAGGTTGTCTTGCTATTCACATCACATGACATCCATCCTGAGCTACTTCCTACTTCTACTCCCTCCCATCCTCAGAGCTGACCAAAGAGATCCAGGAACTGAGGTAGTTGCTAAATGAGTCATTTATTTTATTTTATTATTTTTTTGGTGAGGAAGATTAGCCCTGAGCTAACATCTGTTCCCAATCTTCCTCTTTATTGAGGAAGATTGTCCCTGAGCTAACATCTGTGCCCATCTTCCTCTATTTTATATGTGGGATGCTGCCACAGCATGGCTTGATGAACAGTGTGTAGGTCCACGCCCAGGATCTGAACCTGCGACCCCTGGGCTGCCAAAGTGGAGCATGAGAACTTAACCATTACGCCAGCAGGCCAGCCCTGAAATGAGTCATTTTTATTCATTCAACAAATACTTATTAAGCAAGTACCATATGTCATGCACTGCGTTAAGTGCTAAGGAGACAGAAGTGAGCAGGGCAGACATGATCCCTGACCTAACCAATCTACTGTTTACCTTTTCCTTGAATTCTATGAAATCCATATATTCAAAATAAGCCCTCCTTTATTCTTGAACTGGTTTGAATGGATTTTTGTTCCTTGTAAATAAACATACTCTAATTAAGGCATTATTAGGGACCAAGCTGGGAAACAAAAGACTTCAGAGAAAAAGCAGAATGTTTGGAACTGGTTAACAGGTGATAACAAGGAAAAGGGCTTTTAGACTTCCCTTCATTTCCCAGGATGGGAAGTCAACAGTCTGTGGAATGTAGCAGCCCAACTCATAATTAAGGTATTATCTTAAGTCACCTGGGAACAAGTTCTCACTGAGGGTGAAGCTTCGGAGGACTAGGTCGTGCTGCCACAGATCAATTTAAAGAAACTGAAGAATATGAGTCATGTGAGAACTTTTAACAACACTCGGCAACTTAAAACGCAAATGGGGCACTCTGGTTCTTGCTAGAATGCACAGGTCAAGAATCCAGAAAACACAGAACCATCGTGAGGCACTATTGCAATAATCCCTCTCTGTTTTCAGCTGGATAGCTGAGTGAGCTGAAAATGAAGTGCATAAATTGATCTTTCAAGTTATGAACTGATATGCCAGCTGTCTTCATAACCTCACCATAGTTCCTTGATAAACACAAGGGTGCTGAGAGAAACTGTGGAACCTATATCCCTCGGCCTTCTCCAGAATTTGTACCCCCTTGCCAGAGAAGAGTAGCACTCTGCTCTGCTATGTTCTATCCCTTACTGAATCTTGTCCTGTGACTAGGATCTAAACACAACATGGGCTCAAGGGTGATATACAAAATAAGAGTAGGGAAGAAAAGAATTATATTCAGAAGGAAATGTAAGAGTTTTCTAGGGAAATCTCAGCAAAAACAGGCAAAACTGTGTGGATATGTATTTTGTACTACTTATTCAGGGACGACTAAACATAATCTTGATTGACAAATTAATTATTATAGGGCATCACCCTGGAGAGGCTTGATTTAATGTACTAGCTAGCAGTCACTTTAACAGTTTGCTTGGTTGGCTGATGCAGATTTGAGTTTAGCACTGGCTTAGTTATTATTTAAGGGCCAGAAGTCCCTTTGCATAATATAAACTTCAAAAGCTGCAAGAGAAGAACAATAGTGTGGATCTGTCACATATGCTTTCCTTATGTTTCTCACCACGGTACTGAGGACTCTCCTCTCTTCTGTCTCCCCCACATCAGGAAGAGATTGGTAAAGAAATGCCAGAAGCCCTAAGAAAGACCCTCATGGGGAGTGGCCAAAGGTGAATAATTAACTATATGGGATTGGAGAGTCAAGGATAGCTGGTCTCAAGTAGTGCAGAAAATCAAAATAAGTGAGTACAGTTATCCCAATTGGCAGTTGTTTGGGCCTGGTACTTAAAGTTTAGAAAGATCACTTTATAAAGATTCTTTAGTTCAGAAGCCCCAGTGGCAAAATTGTAAGCAAGCCTATTCAAGTTTGCCTGAGTAACATTCACTAAAACATTTCATACCTGAGTCAGAGGAGAGCCTGCAATACCACAAGGTGACTTGCAGCCATTTATTTTACTAAATATATACAAAGAGATGGAAACGTTCAGACTTTTCAGGAATACTGGATCCTGACTTTGAGCTAAAACTAATTCTTTACGGATGCAGAAAACTATCTGATCTTTTAGTTAGAGTAGGGACTTATGGAGGTTAAGTGACAAATGATGTTCTGCCACTATTTTATACATAGTAGGCTCAGTGAGATCATGAATTTATTCTGAAGTTGTTCCCCTAAATCTTGAGTTTAGGCAGATTCTCCACATTGGTTTCCTGACCTGTAAAGTGAGGGCTATTATGGTAAGAATGGCGAAATGGAAGGCTTTGGAGCCCTTGTTCCTTTCCAAAATAATAAACCAAGGCCAGATTAACTTGACCATCAAAAAACTGAGAGAATTTGGCAAGATGCATTCTGTTACTTTCCTGTTCAAGGACCTTCTGTGCAAAAGACTGTTGGGTCCTGGTAAATGATGGATTACACTAAATTTAAAAAGATGCAATTGCTGCTGCATTTCCTTGCAACCAAATGTCCCCTGGATTTGGCTTAATTATGTAATATTTTTAATATACCAATCTTTTGAAGAATTTGGGGACGTCAGCAGATAACTGAAAACTGAAAATACTTAACACTATAAACCATATAATAGTGGAAGTGGGAAAGAAAATAAGAAAAAAAAACACATAAAATCATACAGATAAAGAAATGATAATCTCAATAAATAAAATCTCTATGGCTGTTTACAAATGATTTTATATATATTATCTCATTTGACTTCATAACAATACTGTGAGATAAATATAGCAGGGATTAGTATTTCTAGTACATTAATGGACTCAGGGACATTAGATGAGCTGATTCATTCACTCCCATGGCTTTAATTTTCATGCACGAATATGCTGAAGCTTCCAAATCACCTCTATCACGGATTACTGCAACAGCCTTATAACTGATCTCTGAGGCTCCTGATAAATTGCAGAGTTCCTTCTAAAAACACAAATTTAATCAAGTCACTCTCCTATTTAAAATCCACGGTTTCCTTTTTTTTTCCTAAAGCACAGCCCAAATCACTGTCAGTTCTTCCTTTCTTTTCCTTCCTTCCCTCCCTCCCTCCTCCCCTCCTTCCTCCCTTCCTTCATTTCTGAGGAAGATTGGCTCTGTGCTAACATCTGTTGCCAATCTTCTTATTTTTTTTTTCTTTTTTCTTCCCAAAACCCCAGTACATAATTGTGTATCATAGTTGTAGGGTTGCAGCTCTTCTATGGGACACCACCTCAGCATGGCTTGATGAGCAGTGAGTAGGTCCACATCCAAGATCTGAAATGGCGAATGCGGGGCTGCTGAAGCCAAATGCGGGAACCTAACCGCTACCCCACCAGGCCAGCCCCAATGCGGTTTCCCATTTTATCTCCAGCCTTCAGCATGGTACTTTGCAGAGTAGAGGCTCCACATCTATTCGCTGAATAAATGAACAGATTACTGAGTTAATACTGTTAACAAGTAGTTGAGTTGGAATATGAACCTAGACCTCCTTATCTAGAATATACAAAAAGAAAGCTCAGGAAATTCAAAATCCAGACACAGACTGAATATCCTAGCGCATGAATGATACAGTAGCCCAAGTTTGATCAAGGAGGTAAGTATTAGGGCATCAAGACCTGCTAGTGTTGAAAATCCAGTTTACCTGCCAGGATCCAGTGCTCTAATATCCAAAACCAAATATAAGACATACAAATGTGGGGAGATGTAAGATGAAATCCATACAAAGCAGAAATACCCAGAGGTCACTGTCAATTTTCAAAGGGAAAGGAATATTTTCTTCACATCTCCTAAATTCCTAATAACCTTACCTTAAAGGTACTTCGTTTGGTAGCCTGTCAGTAAGAATTACCTAACAACACTCCTGTTAGATAATGGTGCTCTGAGCAGTAGCTACCATTTTTAGTAAACAGTTGAGTTAACTGATTTATTTCTTACAAAAGCATCAAGCTGAGAATTAGAAAATCATGAGTTCTGGATCATATCTTTCAGGACAATCATAGAAGTTTGACAGACAACTACCAAGGAGGAAAACTTAATTTCTTATACCAAATAAAAGGGCATCTCCAAACCTAACTGATTCACAAACTACAGACAAAGGTGTGAGTGGTCTGCAAAAGACCTTCTGAGAGTTGCTGGATATTTATTAACTGCTGCTACTGCTGCTGATGATAATAACAACAGGAGAAGCTACTATTTATGCATATTTAGTGTTTCGCCAGCCATGAAATAAACCCTTTCATGCATTATCTTATTTCTGATCCCATCCCTGTAATATTAGGTACTATTATTATTCCTATTTCATAAATGGGGCTGTGAGAGGTTAAATAATTTACACGTGGTCACACTAAAAGGAAGTGGTGACTTGAATCCATCTGGTCGAGCTGACTCTAAAATCTATGTTTTTAGTGACTACACCATACTATCTGAATATCTCAGGCTTGTGGTAATGTATATAATGCTTCTATGTATTTGGGATCTAAGAAAGTAGCAGCCCAGGCCTCAGAGTCCAACATTCAAGGTACATTCACATTCTATCTTGTCCAGAGTTTGATTTCTTTCAGGACCTATACAGTTCTTCCAAGGACTCACAGACAATAAGGAAAATACCTCACGCATACACCCCTGGGTAGAAAGATGTAAGTGTTAATTATCTTGTCATTTGGGGCTGCTTTTATACGCCTCTGTATAGTTACTTGAATTTTATGTATCATTTCTTTAAGATTTTTTATAGACCACTGAGCATCTAAAGAAAAAAAAAATGAGGGGGATGGTATAGCAAAAGACATAGAATTCTTTCTTTTTAAAGTAAAATAAATGTCCATGGAAAGTTTTTTGACAGACAAATTACTGCCAATCAGAAATGAAACAAATTGTAAATCTCTGAACCTTAGCGGCTCCACAATATATGGGGAAAAAATTTTAGTGGTAATATGGTTATTGGAGGCACTGTCATGCCCTACAAACGTTAGCTTCAAGCTGACCTAAGTCTGAAAGGTTATTACAAATATCGAATGGCTTTCAGATAACATACTGGTTCTCTGGAACCTCTTTTGTAGTTAACAAAGTCTATTATATTTCTACCTTTTTATTAAATGATCTCTCCACTGTTTAGTCTTAACTGAAAGCTGGCTCTCTGCTAAGGCTACCAATTCACCTATAGTTCTCTCAAGAAGTTGCTCATTCTACTACGTAAGATGTACTTCAGAATCAGGCCATAAGATGGGTATTTTCCTTATTCATCAGTGCTTCTCCCAGACCATCACTCCTCCTCCTTAAGGCTCTCTCTATTTTATATTTTAGTTTTATCACCCTCCACCCAATCTATCTTTTTGCTCTATCAAAAGGCAGCCATGCAGTCATTCCCAATCATTCATTAGACTTGTTGTTTAACCAATGATATTGGTTGGCTGTCTACTCCAAAGCCCTTTTCTTTATATCAGAATGAGGTTCTGCTCTTTCCTCAAAACTCAGAAAAGGATGACTTCATACTCAACATCAAGAATTAATCTTGATTAGCCTAGACAATCATTATGTTTTCATTCTCCTGGTAAATAACTGGTTAAGACAGAGGCATGTAAAACAATTTTGGGTAACTAGATGCAAGGAATCTGGTGGATGACTTCTAGAAACAATTCTGTGGCTGCTGGATATTATCATATCTAGATGTAATCCCTGGAATTGTACTTATTTCTGAATGATGGGATTATGATGATTTGTGTTTGCTTTTTGTACTTTTCCCCCCCAAATTTCCACAAAGCGTAGATACTACTTCTATAAAAAATAAAATAAAATAAATTAACCTTGAAAAGATATTCATTTGATCTCACTACTAGTCATGAATGGAATAATAGGAAGAGAACTCATGTTCCTACTGAAAAAAAAAAAAGCTGGAAAACTGGACAAAGCATCTGCAATAATGGTTTTAGATATCAGACAACAGTCAATGCAGGACTCTGATCTCTGAAAGGAAAACAAACCAGGTGAGCATGCCTCAAGGCAGTTTCCAGGCTGTGATGCAAAGCAAGCAAAGGGAGGGAACCCAAACAAAGCATGGTAATCTAAATCGAAAAGCCAGAGATTGTAGTCCAGAATGCCTAGGCAACTAGTATTTGCCGGGCCAAGTACCAGAGAGGAGGAAGCTGCAAAAGAGAGCACTCAGGAAAACTACACAAGGGTCCCATTGAATATTTGGCTTAGTACTAATCTGTGTGTGTATGAGAAGAAACTACCTAAGGCTGGAGAAAGAACCACCAGAAATGAATAGGCAGAATAATTCGTGGAGCTGTTACAGAGCTGGGCATACTTCATGTTCCCACCAGCCAGACTTTAAAGATCTCCAAACACCTGAGGCATGGGGTAGAATCCTTCAAAGGGCATTGCTTTAGATTTGGAATTAAGATCTAGACGAAGGGCTGCTCTGGCCCCAATACAAACTTAAAAGCAAGCCTCAAAAGGATCCAACCAATTCTAAGTAATGCAAATGCAGGTCAGAACAAAACCTCACACTATTTAAAGGGAAACAACAAAATATAGCATGAACAACATAAAATTTATAATGTCAGACATCAGAGCTTCTCCATGTGGTCTCTCCACATGAGCTGGTTTGGGCTTCCTCCCAGCATGGAGGCCTCAGGGTAGTTGGACTTCTTTCTTACACAGCAGCTAACTAAGGAGTTGGAGGCTGCATTGTCTTTTAGGATCTAACCACAGAAGTCACAAAGGCCAGTTGTGCAATATTTCTATTGATTACAATCAAGTCACAAGCTTGTCCATATTCAAGGGAAGGGAATTAGATGTCATGTCTTAATAAGGTAGTATCAAGGTTCTAGAAAAAGATGTAGGAAAGGAGATATTGTTGTAGACATCTTTGAACAATGTAACCTGCACTGTAGATGTGAGTTGACATCTAGTATCATTTCCCTTCATTTTGCAAAACTACCTTTTACATGTGTTGTGGTGCAGACCTTCTGGTGACAAATTTTCTCAACTTCTGTTTATCTGAAAATGTCTTTATTTTACCTTTATTTTTGAAGGATATTTTTCACAAGATATAGAGTTTTAGGTTGACAGGCTTTTTTTTTTTTTTTTTCCCAGTACTTTCAACATGTTATTACTGCCTTCTAGTTTGCACTGTTTCTGATAAGAAGTTAGCAGTTACTTTTATCATTGTTTTTCACTATGTAATGTGTCTTTTCTTCTTTGGCCACTTTTAAGATTTTCTCTTTTTTCATTTTTTTTTTTTTTTAGCAATCTGACCACAATGTGCTTGAGTGTAGTTTTGTGTTTATCCTGCTAAAGATTTGTTGAGCTTTTTGAATAAATGGGTTAATACTTTTTATCAAATCTGGAAAATATTTCAGCTATAGTCATGCATTGTGTCCTTATTTTCCTTTAAATTATTGAATATATTTATATTCATTTTTCTAAAGGCCCTGTCTGCTAGTTTCAACATTTGTGTTATCAGTGGGTCTATTTCTATTTCTCATTTTTTATTCTGTTAGGGGTCACATTTTCCTGCTTCTTTGCATATCAAATTTTAGCTTTTTGCTGTGAAATTGTGAACACTATGTGATTGAGAATGTGCAATTTTTTTGTGTTCCTCTTCTTTCAAAGACTGTTGAGTTTTGTTTTGGTAGGCAGTTATTTTATTGGCCGATTACCTTTACCTTGTCAAGTTTTGTTATTAGGTTTTGTTAGGGTGGATCAAGATTAGTTCTTACTCTAGAGCTTGAATAGCACTCTTAAGGCCTAACCTTCTAGGGTCCTACTGAATGCACAAGATGTTTAGCTGGTCTCTCCACTCTGGTTGGTCAGCATTCCAATGTCTTCTAGCACGCTGTGACCTCTGGCATTCCTATTTACCTCACAGATACTCAGTGGCTGTTCTCTGCCAAGCCTCACAGAGTTTCACTCTGTACATGGCAATTTAGTTCTTGACCAAAGACTCAAGGGTTCTCTAATACAGATTTCTAGAGCTACTTCTCTAAACAATTCCCTGCTGTCTGGTACCTTGCCCCACAAATCCCAGCTGCCTCACCAGCTCTATACGCCAATCTTTGTTTTGTTTTCTGTGTGAGACACTGCTTCTTATTTGGGCTCTACGGTCCTGTGCTGCTGTTTGGATAGTGCCCCCAGACAGAAAATGAGAGTGAATGTCAAGCTTACCTTGTGCGTTTTCCCTCTCTGAAAGATCACAGCTTTGTGCTGTTTGCTGTTCAATGCATGAAAAGAGTTCCTTCATATAGTTTACCCAGTTCTACAGTTGTTTATGGCAGTAGTGGAACTTTGATACCTGTTACTCTGTGATGGCTGTAACTATAAGTCTCTATTAATTAATTAATTAAAAATAATATAACCAATAAAATCTTAACTTCCAGCCATCAAAAGTCAACCAAGGGAAACTAATGAGCAGTAAAAATAAAAAGGTGGGCCAGATAGCAGACTCATGGAATTTTCTACTATTTTAATTTCTTAGAATCAGAAAAAAATTTCCAGAAGTCACATCATTTTTGTTTATTTTCATTTTTCACTGACAGCACAATGACCACCACAACACTCTTCATTCCTTCCTTCTTCCTTCCTAACTAAAGCCTAATTTTGTGTTTTACTCCAAGTGGATGATTCATGATGAATCAGCTATGCCAACAACGGTGCTCCTCTTTCACTTTGTCAGATACTCAATCTCCCAACCTCCCTTAGAGCTAGAGGTGATCATACAACTGTATCTGACCAATGAGACATACAGGGAAGTATTTTAGGGATCTCCTGAAAAGGTTTTTATTTTCTTGATAAGAGCCATAGGTGACATTGGCCCCTTTTTCCTGTCTTGAATGTGAGTCTCTTCTGACTATAATATATATGAGGAGGAAAAGTCCACACTCTAAGTATGGCAGAGGAGAGGGAACAAAAGACCCTGGGTCCTTGATGACATCATCAAATAACTAAATCAATACAGCAACTCATTACTTCCGAGAAAAATAAAACCTATTTGTTTAAAACACTCTAAGATTGCTTGTTTCCAACTGTAACTGAAAGCATTTCTGAAAGATAAATGCACACACCATTTGTTCTTCAGACTAAAAAGAGTTTGCAGGTAAAATGTAAAAATAGTTTTAAAACATAACATAAAAAGGAAATGGTTGGGAACTGCATTTTTTTGAAGGCTTTGAACTAATCAGATTTCCTTTGGTGTCTATTAAATGCATGACTGCCTTATATCCTCTTCTAGATTGCAAACTTCCTTGTGGTCAGAGATCTTCTCTGTTCTATATATGGGCCTAGGCAATTTTGGGTGCTCAAATTACCTTGCTGATAGACTCTATTTCTAGATGTCCTATAAGTTATCTCTGCCATCTAGGTATTCTTTGACTCCATCAGGAACAAAGACCTCACAGAAGTGAGCATGCAGGTAAAACAAACAAGCAAAAGGATGTTTTACTGTCTTACGTTCGCATTCTCTGACATCCAAGTTGAACTGCTGTAATGCTCCCAAGGTGAGCTGCCTTACTTCAGCTTCCAGCAAAAGTTGCATCAAGGACGTGGCTAAATGCTTGCAAGCTGACATACATGCTGTCTGGGCCACCTTTCCCTGAAATACAAGTAAATCATAATGTTAATGGATTAAAATGAAATTCCAACACAAATTAAAATCATTTATTTTTCAATTAGAAATTTCTTTAAGGTTTTTCTCCATCATGATACCCTTGCATTCAAATAATCTTGGGATTATTTGCACCTGATGGCAATCATCTTAAATATGAGCTCCACTGCGAACAGTCATGTAGCTATAACACTGAGCTAAAATTCATAAAGCCCAGCTATTTATTCAAGAAGCACTTTTTTCCTAAATCAACCATAAACGATATCCAAAATCTTAATTAAACTGAGAAGAAATTTTTCCACAGAGAATAAATTTCAAAAAGTCCCTCCAAAACTACCATAATTCTTAAAAAGCAAATGTAAACAACAATCTCTAACTTATCTAGAAAACAAAGTATTTATTGCTTTATGATTTAACACATATAAAGTGAAAAGAACAGTTTAAAACAAAAAGGTTTCCTGAAAAAAAAAATTAAAAGGATAAATTTTGTTTTCTTAAAAAATGAACACTGAGGTTTACGAACATAAACTAATTTTTAAAATATTGATATTAAAATTAATATTTTACTATCTTCATTAAAGGATTCAAACACTTTACATCTGGTGAGTTACGTCTTAGTCCCAGGTCTAAGTTATACACCACAGAAGATATATCTACTTTTTTCTGGATATATATCCATTTTATTTCTGTTATTTATCATATGTTCTGAAAAACAGAATAATGTATGTTTTTAAAAGTTTGAGTTCTCAAATTACTCAGTGGATTCTTCTTTTCTGAAATTATAAAATATTTTAGCCATACAAAAGATATATAGAGTTATATGATGAACACTTATGTATCTACCAAACATTACACACATAGTTTAAGCCCTTATATGACCTTCTTAATCATTTTCTTCCCTCTCCCCCGAGGTAACCATTATTGGTGTTAGGTATATCATTTGTATTTTAAAAATACTATTATGACAAGTATATAACAAGAAACAATATACTACATTATTTTATGTATTCTGAAATTTTCTAAAATATCATACAGTATGTCCTTCTGCAACTTGCTTTTGGTCTAATATCATGAATGTGACATTTTTTTTAATGTAATGCATGTGGCTGTAGTTTATTCATTTAATTATGCCACAGTGTTCCATTTTAGGAGTATACCACAATTTATTTGTTCATCCTTCTGTTGTTGGAGATTTAGGTTGTTTCTATTTTTTTGTCATTGTTGTTACTACAAACAGAGTAGGTCACAGAGTAATGTAGGTCTAGTAAGAATTCATGAAAATGCCAGATTCTGACTACACTGCCTTTTATGTTTTTTTCATACGTTTCACTGGGCCAGAGCCTTCCAAAAAAGTAGCAAGCTTTAAATGGAAAAAACATAATAAACAATACCACAATAAATTTTTTAATTTGCATACCTCTTTACATACTTTGGATAATTCCTCTAAGATTATTTCTCAGACCCACTAGGAGGAGGAGTATCAATATTGTAATTCATAATGCATATGGCATATATATGATGATGAACATAGGTAAAAACCAGATTCCCAAATATTTAACTATAAACTGCTTTACCTAAGATATGTTCTGATTTACAATATCCCCGGATATTTCTGAGAGTATCATTTAATTGCATAATCACCAGCACTGAGTACTATCATATATTTTTCTAAGTAAATGAGATATTTTATGATTTTTATGTCTTTGATTACTTTATGAGATTAAATATTCTCTAAATTTTATTTATTTGACTAAATATTATTTTATAGCAGAATAATAAACAATAACCTATCATAGTATACATACTAAAAATGTTCCTCATCTATATGGTTCTGTCTGTGTCTTCTGAAGATCCAAACTCGGTGGATGATTTAAGACAACAAAACATGTAACACATAAGTTAGAGAGCACTATAGAGACCAATTGGGAAAGAGGCAATGGAAGCATAAAGAATCCTAAAGAGAAAAGTCACATTATAAAAGAAATTCACATTAAACAGCTTGCTTTCAATTAAACCCACTGGTGACCTGGAACACTTAATTGCCAAGGAGCCACAGAGTTCAACATAGTTGTCAGGCTATGCCCGGTGTGAACAATCAGAAGGGGCAGATGAGTGAGCGTGGGAGTGAAGTGAAGAAGCGAAGATAATACTAAAGTAAATGCCCAGAGACACAGCACTGCAGATCAGAAGCCAGAGAAAAGGGAAATAAACTATCATCTCTTGGGCACTACTATGCCCAAGATGTATTATACTTAGGAAGTTGATATTTTATGTTATTTCATTTAATTCTCACAATTACCCCAAGAAGTTGGTATTATTCCTTTCTTGTAGATTAATAAACTAAGGCTTTCCATGAGGTTAAAAAATTTAGACAAATTCATATAGCTATTTGGTGTTTCTACCCAATCCTAAATCTGTATTGTTCCACTAACCCATCTGCTAAAAAGCGATAGTAAATCTTACAGTCTTGCACTGGAACAGCTGGGCAAAAACAGGTCCAGATAATAACAAGGTTAACAGGTTACCCAAGACATAGACTATGCCCAACAGGTAAGACAGTGGTAGTTCAGGAGCCAACTCTTCAAATACTGAGTATCCACTGGGGCATACTTTTTAACTTGTGGCCCAACATAATTATCCAGAAGATACTTAAAGGAGCCAACAAGTTGAACATGGCGATGCTGTAAAAATCAAAGAGCTAAAAGCCCAATCAAGCTGGAGGCTGAGAAGATAGCATTTGAAAGGCTTGTTTCAGTGGCCAAAATAGACTGCCAAAGAAACGCAAAGCTAGCCTGGTAAAATGAAAATAAGAAAGCTCAGAGTCAGAAAGTCCCAAGATTGAATCTTTTATCTCAATCACTTGTTAGCTGTGTAATTTGGGGTAAGTTAGTTGACACTTCTGACTCATTATTCATCTCAAAGTATTAAATAGCTTAACTTTAACATTAACATGAAACATAGACTTGGCTTTCAACTCTATATCAATATATATCAATCAATAGAGCCAAACGCAATTATACATGATCAGATGTTGCACTACTCTAACATACTGAGTTATTTAACTGTTCTCCAATCACTTCCCAATCTATTCGCCCTCAAGCTAATTCTTTATTTCCAAACAAAGTTTCAATGGCAGAAATATATGTTTTCCTTGTTAAATATTTTTCCAAGTCTAGAAAGCATTTTGGAGCTTTGCTAATTCACAGTCCACTATCCATTCTCTTTTTCACTTCTGGTTTCCATTACTACCATGGTGTCCATAGGTCTTCTAAGAAAGGATAAATACAGACTCAGGCAATAACAACCAACACACTAAGCAATAAAAATTGGTGGTTTCACACTATTCATTAAGTTATCTTATTATGAAGCACATTCTTTCTACAAACATACAGCCAAAATCTCTAGGACAGGGGAAGAATTTGGAACTTAAGAAAATCTAAACCAACCAAATGTCCCATATCACTGCCTTTGGATGCCTCCAAGAACAGTTTCAAATCAGTCATAACCACATCCAGACAATATCTAATGAAGCTATGATAGTATCAGTGTACAGAGACTGCAAAAGAATAGAGATAGAATGCCAGACAAGATGAAAAATGAGTGAAGTATTATCATATTTTGAACATATGGGGAACCTGGGATGCAGGGAGATTTGAATCACAAGATTTTATAACTAGCTCTGTATGTAAAATCATACTGCCTCTTGATGCATCTACAATATTTATGTACTCCAAGACAGTAATTAATATCAACTAAATGAACTGAAAGTCAACTACCAAAGCACTTAAACTATTTCTCAACCCAGTTACAATATCTTTTTTTTTTTTAAGTTTTGGGAAGGGGAGGGGAGTAACTAGTGAGAAAATTCATGATGTTAATTCAAAGTCAGGCTTATGATCATAGTGAGAACCATCACTGGGGACGAGTCAAGACCCATGAAAATACTTTTATGATTTTTGCCATGTAGCTCTTTGGTAACCAAATCAACTCACTCACTTCAAAAATATACCTAGATTCCTACTCTCTAATTCAAATTCCCCCCTCTACTCTTTCTCTATTTACTGTCTTTCTTACTTGTACTATAACTCTTTGCACTGGATGATACACTGTACTGTCATTTCATGCAAGTACATTTCCTTGAAAAGTACATGGTTTGCAAGGAAAGAAACTCTGGCATTTTGCTTTTGGTATAGGTACACACCAATACCTAACTTTATGCCTTGGAGGTATCTGATTCTCTTCTATAAAAAGGGAGATATCATCCATTGTTTCTAACACAAAGACACAATTAAACACAACTAAGACAAATGTGTAGAAATCTTACAAACACCTCAAAGAAAGAGAGAAACCTCAGTATTCATAACTTTCAATTACTATGTACTCCAATTACACAATACTAAGTGCTATGTCATAGTACTAAATACAAGTGAGTAGAGATGAAGAGCTTAGAGAAAGCATCACCATCAATAAACACCACTACTATCTCTACCGCCATCACCAGACCGGCTGCTTCCATTTATTGTGCATTGATTTTGTGCCAAATGTCTTGAAAATCTTTTCTCACATCATTCTCACGAGAACCCCATGAGGTATTTAATCCTTGATTTATAGATAACGACAAGGAGGTTAAGCTATATGCCTAAGTGGTAGAGCTAGGATGTGAAGCCAGTCCCGTCAGACTCCAAAGATTCAATAATCCTTTGCTCCTGCTTCCCAGTAAAGGGCCTTGTGGTAGTTGCTACATCTTTCTGTTGCTCTGTGACTTGGGGTAAGGGAATGGAGAGGACAAGAAGATAAAAATCACACAAATCTGAAAGGCCAGGATACTAAGTGAGAGTTTTTTTCTCCCTTCCCCCTCTAAGGAAGCATCAGAAGAATGCTGAGTTCACAGTAGATATTTAGAATGCACTCCAAGCACAGCTCTCTGTCAACCTACTGGGATCAGATCCTGAGTCCCAGATCATCAAGGATCTTATCTGAATGACTTCAAGTAGCCAAAGCCAAATTTCTCTTTCTCTGGGTAATCTTAGCAAGTTTCAAAGTAAAAAACATGGAAAGAGAGCCAGGAACTATTCTGTGAAAGAGGTATCTTTTCACATCAACTTTCTCTTTTGCTTTTGATTCCTGAGTAACAGTCCCTTGCTTATATTTTGGTGTGTCAAGCTTTATCTTTCTCTAGTTATTTAACGAGTTATTTCACTGTGAAATAGAGAAAAGTTCAGACAGAAACTGATTTAGCAAGGCAAGTAAGTACCACTCAGAAAACATAAAGCCACCCTATACATTGTTCCCTCTTTCTGTGTACCTGTGCCTCTGCTTCCTTAACCTTCTACCCTGAGATAGATATTTCAGGGTAGATACTTCCTCTATTATAGATCCGTGTCTTACTTCTGCCTGCCCCATGCAAACAGATTTTTTGGATTGCCCCCTCTAAGTTCCCTTCCTTCACTGAACAAGAAAGCTATCTTGTTCCTTTTTCCTCAATATCCCATAGCTATGGGGGAGGTCACTTCATTCCCAGAGCACTATGCCTCCTATTTACATAGGATGGATGTTCAACAAGTTACATTTGGAGGATGGAGTTCTGGATCTTCCCATCTGTTCCTGTTATATAGGACCCATGGCTAGAACTTTGGTTCCCATGTGCTGCAGAAATCCCATGACAAGGTCTTATTTCACGTTTATACCTAAACCACCTTAAAAATCACACATCCTCCCCAAGTAGATTTTCCCCCCAACTGAATCCATATCTTAGGAAGGATTACAATCTTGTTCAAAGAACATTCTTAAATTCAATTAGAGAATCTGTATAAATATACACCCACTTAAAGAATACACAAATCCCCATTCCAGACAAATAGATGTTCCCTAACAGCTAAAGAAAATGAAGCCTAAGGATGATAGCGAAAATATCCTGGGCAAGGTATGTGGTATTATTTGATGACATCAGTAGAGCCTACAATGAGATGGTGGACCTTTGGTAAATCAAAAATTAAAAAAAATAACAAAAAGTAATTAAAGGAAAACAACCCTTACCTAATTTGTCATGAAAAAATTAAGAAGTTCAAAGAAAAAAGCATAGTCAAAAGAAAACTAGGAGTATATACTCAGGATGTGGATGGAAGGAGGAGTCAGAGGAGGGATGTAACAGATGCTATAAACCTGGTTCTGAGACTTACCCACTTGTTTCACTTTCTAATACTCAGTCATCTTTCAACAAACACAAGAAATCTTTTTTAAAACACTTTTTGCTATGTAGGATTTATTGAGGTACAATTATAAACAATACACATGGAAATCTTAAGAATACAGCTTAATGACCTTTACTATGTAAACACCTATAAAACTGCCATCAGATCAAGATACAGAATATTTCCATAAATCCAACATTTCCTTATGCACCTTTGAAATCAGTAGATCTATCCATACCACGAGATAACAACTTTTCTAACTTATAGCCTCATAGATTAGTTTTGTCTGTTCTTGAACTTCATTTAAAAAGAATCCTACAGGGGCCAGCCCCGTGGCGTAGCAGTTAAGTGCGTGTGCTCTGCTGCTGGTGGCCCGGGTTTGGATCCCAGGCATGCACCAATGCACCGCTTGTCAGGCCATGCTGTGGCAGCGTCCCATCTAAAGTGGAGGAAGATGGGCACAGATGTTAGCCAAGGGCCAGTCTTCCTCAGCAAAAAGAGGAGGATTGGCATGGAGGCTAGCTCAAGGCTGATCTTCCTCACAAAAAAAAAAAAAAAAAAGAATCCTACAGTTTTGTCCTCTTTTGTGCCTAGCTACTTTTGCTCAGCATGTTTTTGAGATTCATTCTTGTTGCTGCATACATCCATAGTTTGTTCCTTTTTATTGCTAAGGAGTATGAATAAATCAAAACTTGTTTATTCATTTTTTTATTGATATGTATTTGGGTTATTTCTCTTGGGGGGCTCTTATGAATAAAGTCTTTAAGTGGAAATATTCATTTTCCTTGGAAAAATACCTAGGAGTAAAACTGCTAGATCATAGAGTAGTCATATACTTAATTTTATTAGAAACTGCCAAAGCTTTTCAGAATGATTGTACCATTTCATAGTCCCACCAGAAACGTATGAGAGTTGCCCCATACCGTCTCCAACACTTAGTATAGTTCATTTTTTTTTTATAATTTTATTTATTTTTCCCCCAAAGCCCCAGTAGATAGTTGTATGTCATAGCTGCACTTCCTTCTAGTTGTTGTATGTGGGACGCGGCCTCAGCATGGCCGGAGAAGCGGTGCGTCAGTGTGCGCCCAGGATCCGAACCTGGGCCACCAGCAGCGGAGCGCGCACACTTAACCACTAAGCCATGGGGCCGGCCCTCGTTCATTTTTAATTCCTGCTATTTTGCCAGAGTATAGTGGTATCCTATTGCAGTTTCAATTTGTATTTCCTTATGAGTAGTTCCACTAAAGCATATTTTCTTTGCCTATTGGTCAAATGGATATCCTCTTTTGTAAAGTACCTGCTCAAGCTTATTGTCCATGTTTTCAACATATCAACATTTTCTTAGAGATTTGTACAAGGTCTTTGCGTTTTCTGGATGACTGCTTTGTCAGATAGATGTATTGCAAATATTTTCATACATTCCTTTTTGCTTTCTTAAAGCTTTTTTTTTTTTTTTTTAAAGATTTTATTTATTTATTTTTTCCCCCCAAAGCCCCAGCAGACAGCTGTATGTCATAGCTGCACATCCCTCCAGTTGCTGCATGTGGGACTCGGCCCCAGGATGGACGGAGAAGCGGTGCCTCGGTGCACGCCCGGGATCCGAATCCGGGCCACCAGCATCGGAGCGCGCACACTCAACCACCAAGCCACGGGGCCGGCCCTTAATGGTATCTTTTGATGATTAGAAATTTATAATTTTGATGAAGTCCAATCTATCAACATTTTCTTTTATAGCTAATATCCTTTGTGACTTGCCTAAGAAATCTTTGCCTAACTCGAAGTCTTGAAGATATCCTTATACATTACTTTAGACGATATGTTGTATTAGCTTTCACATTTAGCTCTACAATCCATTTCACTTTCTGGTTTGGGGAAGGTGTGAAGATTAGTTTTCTTTTCAATTCAAATGTTGGAATTGCTTGAACACATTTATTGAAAAGATCTATCTTTCTCCAACTGAATTGCATAGATACTTTTGTTGAAAATCAAGTGACCACATATGTGTGTGTCTATTTTGAGACTCCCTATTCTGTTTCATTGATCTTTTTATCTAACTTTATGCCAATACTTCACTGTCTTAATTACTGAAGCTTTACAGTAAATATAGAAAATATTTAGTAATATAGCAAATAACATACTATGTATTATGTAATTTTATAAATAAAATATATTACATATATTATAATATATATATAAATATAGTAAATATATTCTATTAGTTCTGTTTCTCTGGAGAACCCTGGCTAAAACAGACTTATTAGCTATATCTCCTTGTTTTATACATGTAGTGATCGCTCTAGGTTTTACAATATGCATCTTTAACTTATAGTCTATCTTCAAATAATATTATACTATTGCATATAATTTCATTTTCATATATTTTACTTCTTTATATGTTATAAATATAAACATAGTCATTGTTGCTTTCAAAAGTCCATTATCTATTTAATATATTTAAAAGTGAGAAAAAATCTTTTATATTTCTCACATATTTTTCATTTCTGGTCTTGTCATTTCTTTACGTAGGTCCAAGTTTCCATCTTATATTACTTCTACCTGAAAAACTTGCTTTAATATTTCTTGAAATTGAGGTCTTCTGGCAACAATTTTTCTCAGCTTTTGAGTTTCTGAAAAAGGCTTTATTTCACTTTCATTGTTTGCGAGGTATAAGATTCCATGGTGACAGTTGTTATTCTTACAGCACAGTAAATGTATTGTTTCATTATCTTCTGGAGTGCATAGTTTCTCATGAAAAAAAGTATGCAGTCATTTCATCATGGTTTCTCTATACGTAATGTGTCTTTTTTCCCCCTTTGGTTTCTTCTAAGGTTTTCTCTTTATCATTGTTTTTCAGCAATTTGACTATGATGTGCCTTGGTATAAGTGTGTGTGTGCGCGCGCGTGCGTGCGTATGTCTGTGTGTGGTGTCCTGCTTGGTATTCGCTGAGCTTCCTGGAAATATGAGCTTATAGTTTTTATCTACTTTGAAAATTTTTCAGTCGTTATTTTTTCACTTTTCCTATTCTTCCTTCTTCTCCTCTCCTAGGAAGCCAATCAGTCATATATGACACTGCTTGATGTTGTCCCACAGATAATTGAGACGTTGTGAAATTTTCTCCCCATCGTTTCTCTTTCTGCACTTCAGTTTGGAGAGTTTCCATTGCTCAGTCTTTTAGGTTTCCCAATCTTATCTTCTAAATTTGCTAATTTCTGCTGCTAATCCAATTCGTATATTTGTTATTTTTGATATTTTTGTCTTTAGAAGTTCCATTTACTTCATTTTTTATAACTTTTATTTCTCTCCTTATATTTATATTTACCTTTAAATATTGAATATATTGATCAATGTATATGTGTGTATGAGCAGTTCTAAAGCATTTGTCTGCTAGTTCTGTTGCCTCTGTCATTTCTGCATCTTTTTTATGGACTGATTGTTTTCCTTGCTATGGATCAGATTTTCCTGTTTCTTGTCATATCTAGTAAATTTTATTGAACACTAGATATTGTGAATGTTAGGTTGTTGAGTGTCTCTATTTTGTTGAATTTCTTTAAAGAGTGTTGACTCTAGTTATGGCAAACAGTTCAGTTTCTATTGGATCAATTTGAAATTTTGGGGTGTGCTGGTATGCACTTTCATATAGGGACTAGAATCATCTTTTCCCTAGGGTTACCTTAGGCCCAGTACAAATGCTACTTTAGACCCATTGGCTACCAGCCACTCCTCTGGCAACTCTACTGAATGCTTCAGGAGTTCTGTGGGTTCTTTCCCCTCTTACAGGTTGAAATCTGAACAACTCCCCCTTCCTTGTGTGAGTTCTGGCAACTGTGCTCAGCTTCTGTGCCCTGGCAGTGGTTTTGTGCCTGACTTCATGGATTTTTCACCCCACACATGAACAGCTGAGTATTCAGCAAAGCCTCAAGGGGATCCCCATGCAGATTTCTGGGGCTACTAGGAATACTTCCCTCATCTTGAAATTGCTTTCTTGCAAATATCAGCAACTTCTTCCCCAAACTCCAATCTTTGTCTTTTTGACTCAACAATACTGCCATACTCTGCTTGGGTTACCCACTCCCTGTACTGCAGTTTGTGAAGTACCTGTAGGCAGATTGCTGGGGCTACACTTCATTTGTTTCCCTTCTTTCAGGGAATTACTGTCCTGCACTGCCTGCTGTTCAATATCTGAAAACAGTTATTTCATTTATTTTGGTTGGTATTCCAAATGTTTAACAGTCAAGAGTATATCTGGTACCAGTTATTACATCATGGCCAACAGTGAGCATTTCACCTTTATTTTTGAAAGATATTTTTGCTGGGTACTGATCTGTATATTGACAATTTTTCTTTACTTTTGGAATTTTAAAAGTTTCATTCAATTGTCCTCTAGCCTCCACTGTTTCTATGAGAAGTCAACCATCATTCTTATTTTTCTCTTGAACGTGTTTTTATTCTGTAGCTGCTTTTAAGATTTTTCTTTATATTTAATATTCAGCAACCTAGTCATCGTGTGCCTAGGTTTAGTTTTCTTTGTATTTATCCTGCATGGGTTTGCTCATCTTCCAAAATCTGTGGATTGATTCATTTCCTCAGATATAGAAAACTCTCCATGATTTCTTTAAGCAGTGCTTCTGAACCATTCTCATTCTCTCCTCTCCTTCTGGGCCTCCAAGGACATACAGGTTGTACCTTTCAACTGTGTTTCAGCTCTCTTTTATGCTCCATTCCATTTTGAAAATTAAAAATAATATTTTCATTCTTTTTTTCTCTCTATGTGTCAAGTTTAGGTGTTTTCTATAGATCTCTCTCTGAGTTCACTAATCTTGACTTCTGCTTTGTTGAGTCTGTTGTTAAACCCACTTAATGCATTTTTAAAACTTCACCTAATGAGCTCTTAATTACAGATTTTCTATTTTCCTATTCTAGAATACACATTTGATTCTTAATATCTGCTCAAATAATTTTTTTTTGTATTTTGTCCATTCGTTCCTCTGTTGTCTTTAACATATCAATCATAGCTATTTTGAAATCTTTGTTTGCTAGCATAAATATCTGGATTATCTAATGATCTGCCTCTATTGACTGTTTTAACTTTTGATTATAAGTCAGTTTTTCTGCATATTATCATGTTAAGAAACTGTTTTATATGCCATACATTGCAGATAAGATGCTATAGTGGCTCTAGATTATCTTATCTTCCTCAACCGAATTTTGAGTTTCATTCAGACAGGTAGTTAAATTATTAGTGGATCATCTTGATTTTGTCAGGCTTGTTTTTAAAGTTACAGTGGGTCCATTTTAGTTCTGCCCTTACTCTTAGGACCTTGTCCTTAATCAACGAAAATGGCTTTACTGATGTTTAAACTGAAAGGCCATGGGGTTCATCAGGTCTCTCTATGGGTCCAATCCTCAATGTCTCTGCTGTGCAACTTCCGGAATATTTGCTATCAATATTCTAGCAACTGACGTCTTCTAAAGCCCCAGAGTGTGCCCTACTCATGTGCAGTTTAGAAATTAGCCAGGGACTGAAGGGCAATTTTATAAAGACATTTTGGGGATTCTGTCTCTGTACTTCTTTGTTCTGTGGTATTCTTTTCCTCTAAAACCTATTCTTATTGACATCCCAAGCACTAATCCTTTCCTTCTTTTTGACAATACTCTGATTTTATATTTTGTCCAGTTTTTATAGTTGTTTATGACTAGAGGTTAAGTCTGATACTAGGTATGGCATCACAACTAGAACCCAAAAAGAACCTCTTTAATTTATCAATATACATCAACCAGAAAAAATTATAACCATTTAAAGAATTTCTCCCTGGCCAAAAATTTTATATGCCCTAGTCTTGATTTCCATTATCAGCTTGGCAAACGTTTTTGCTTTATAAAGAAAATGCACATATATATGCATTTTTTGAACTCAAATTTATAAGGATAACGGGTGTAGACAATTAATCAGCACATGCCCATTACAAAACAACATCACCAGCAAATACCTTAACTTGTCTGTTCTACTGCCACAGACCAAAACAGTGTCAGAGCAAAAACAAAGAATAAAAAAAAAGTAAATAGAGAAATCACAGAGCATGGTTTAATAAAAACCAACACACACGTTAAATACAATGCCCTAGAACACTGACTTTAACCATTGTCTCAGTTTTGTCATCTGCAAAATAGGACTGTTAAAATGGTTAATTAAAAATAATTCCTATGTAGTACTTGCCACAGTACCTGGCTTATAGTAAGTACTCAGTAAATGTCTTATGCTTATTATAATTTTTATTCCTATCATCGTGAATATGGAAAAGTTGAAAATGACAATAGATATATTTGCTTAAAAAGTAAGCATTTTATGAGTGCATAATATTTTACTATTATGCCTTTTATAGAGTCATATGATTTTCTTGTTTTAAACCAAAAAATTCTGTCATGCAAAAAAGTGGGAAGTGTACGTCCTGCTCTGAAGCAAATCAAAGAGAACATGCAATTAAGTGCTAAATTGAGCAGAATAAACTCTAAGCACTATATGATTTTAGAATAAAAGGTTATGAGGCCAAAATAGTCAGAGAAGGCTTCACAAAAGTGGTAGGACCTGCTGGGTGACCTTCAATACATCCCAACAACAACAACACAGGGAAACGTTTTCAAGTGGCTTCCAGTATATGATAAGTATCATAGTCAAATTGCTGAAAAACAATGATAACAATTATTACTACACAAACCTCCATAGAATAAGAAGTCCCCATAATGAGAAATAAAAACTCTTCCTTTCTCTTTCCTCAACTCCTGTTCAGGTTAAAGGTCAACTTCATCAAGTCATCTCATTAACACAGAAATGTCTTTGAAGGTATTTCAGTATTTGCCATGCCTGACATTTCACCAGACTGCAACCAAGATGCTAAAGAATCAGATTCAAATATTAATGAGCAAAAGGTCATGATGAGGTAATCTCCAAGTTCTATTAGTTCCTGTTTTCTGACCCTATCCAATTCCCTCTCCCTTTCTTCAGTCCTCTCTTACTACATACGTTTACAGTCACTGGCTTAGTTTCAAGATATACCCTCTAAACTGTAATTTCACTTGAAGTACATTTTAAGTGGAGGCCTCCCAGATGCTGGATCCCCAATCCAAGGGTGATCTGCAGAGGTACAAAGTTAAAAGAAAAAGAAGAGAGACAATCAGCTGAAAACTACATCCAATTTTGAAATTTAACTACTAGAACAAAAAAAAAGGGGAAAAAAGAAAAGAAAAAAATAGGAAAAACTAAAAAGAAACCCTCGTTTTCAAACTTTCCAATAAGCTATTTAATAATGTGAAAAAGCAGAGCGTATTAAAATATTAACCAAAGCTTCCAGGAAAACCTCTATAATCTCAATTGTTTATTCAAGACCTTTACAAACCTCATAAAAAATTAAGTGGGCTTGGAAAAAACACACCACAGCCATAGGAGAAAGTTTACAAAACACAATGCTACAGACGCCTGACTGTCTGCCAGCCAGTCGCTTTTAACTTCCACATACAACTTATTACTCAGTTTCTAACTGGTCAATACCCTAAATAAGAGCATTTCTCCTCCCAAACACCTCATTAGCCTGAGTTTCTTTTTTTTGCTTTTTGAGCTAACGTATCCTGTAGGTGCTTTGGTTCATTATTTTCTGCCAATAACAAATGCTTCATTTCAGAATATTTAAAACCTTAGGTTTCTCTGAGGGAAATCATTTAAGATCTTCTTTACAAGAATTTAATTAGCTCTCTAATTAATCTCACTATGGGAGAACAGTGCATGAACCAGCATGTCCATTTTATGAGAAGTGGTAGTGAAAATAAAATAGGACTAGGGTAAAAGCGATACATAGAGAAAGAGCAAGGACTTTGGTTCACATTAACTTAGGTCCAAATCTAGGCCCTATCACTTATGTGACCTTTAGGAAAGTTGTTTAATCTTGGTTAGACTCAGCTTCCTCATTACTAAAATGAAGATAATCTTGCGGAAACTGTATGCAATAAATGAGATCATATACTATGGAGCCCTGTAGAGTGTCTGGCACATAGCAGGGGCTCAGTGAATGGTAGGTACTTTATTATGAAATGTTCCTATCTTTTTGAGGAGTACTGGCAATATCTCAAGGAAAATTTTAAATGAAAATTTATTTGGGTCCCAGGCAGAATTAAAAATTCCACATTTCATGACAAGTGGTTATGGAACAATTCAACATACAAATTCTAATGTGAGCTGGACTTGATCAACTTTCATACACCTAGAAATTCACTCTGAGTTAATCATGTAGCAGGAAATTGAGCAAGGAATATGAATATTTCACTCAATCTCAGTCTGAGAGGACAAATGCTCTTAAACCATTTATATCTTAAGGAAACACACTGCATATTCTCCCCATGCCCTTCTTTTTCCCTTCTGAATGGCTCTACAGGAGCTGTAAAAGAGGAAACTTTTCACCACATTTATCTGTGTGAAAGCACTAAAATGTGTTAACAATTAGAGAAGAGGAAACCTGAAGGACTGCCTTGTTAATTAAGGAACTTGCTATCAAAGAACTCATTAAAAGGTAATGAAGCCAAATGGCTATTAAAATAAATGCTCACTGAATAAAGGTTGACTGGCTAACAGCCCCTCAATATAGCTTTTTACAAACATTCCCAATAGTAAAGACCTAGAAAAAGATGAAAAGCCACAATAATGCTAAAACCAAGATTGAGAAAACCAGAGATGAAGTTATCCTTCATAGAAAGAAGAAGCTGAATTAAGAAACACTTTAGAATTAAAAATATGGGACATTAAACACTCTTGGAAAGTCCTCTAGCATATACCCCTTGTTCTTAGAGACCCTGAGCATTGCGTAATACAGAACTGGGCAGCTGTTCCTCTCTATACTTTGCTGCTGCTAGTCATTAAGTTAGAATGCAATTCTCCCTGTTCTTATTGAGTCCCTCACCTACTCCGTTCCACCTAGCTTCATTCTTACTTAAGCTGAAGCTGCAAATCTTGGAGAGATGGCGTAAAGTTAAGGTTAAAAGAAAACTGGTGGAATATAATGTAATCTCAGAGATACAGTCCCTTGAGCAAAGTAAGAACAAGAACTGAAGGATCTCTGTAACAGGACATGCTAGAAATTGATCATTTACATTGTACTCGACAAGTTCAGAAAATTTTCAGAGAACCAGACATTGGTGATAAGAAAAAGATGCTACCTCCACTGAAAAAAGAATATACTTGCAGAATATGTTAGTTGCCTACTCACTGTCTACGCTCCCTTCTACCTTAACAAAATAATCCTTGGCAATATAAACAGAACAATTATGTTTCTCAACCTCTTGCCAGATCTGGAAGGCAACTGATTTGAAAGTAGAAATGTCCTCAGAAGCCCTTTTGCCTGGTCCTTCCTTCTGCTGTCTAAATATGGATGTGATGGCTAGAATTCTAGCAGCTACCTTGGAACCTCGAGGAAAAGCCCAAGAGAATGACAAAGACCTTAGCCCTGACATTCCTGAGCCTCTGATCTGTTATCATTTCTGGAGTTATGTGAGAAAATATGTGAGATTTTTATTTTCTCATATAATGAGAATTCCTCACACTCTTAGGTATTCCAGCCACTAAAGTTGGTTAGCTATTATTATTGATAACTGATAACTACATGAAAGCCAGTAGAATCAAGAAATCATATGAGAGATGTGCACATCATTACGCACATAAATAATAGTCTAGATAAGGAATGAGACAGCCATTAAATGGGACAGAGAAACAGATGAAACACTGTCTATTCACCTTGTTTTTTGACAAGTATACAGCGTATAAAGAACTTTTATATCTGAGGTCAAGTAAGGAAGAGAGTAAAATAATAGCACACAGCCCAAGTAAAAATACTTCAAAACAAAGAAAAACGAATAGCATTTGTGATGGTTAGTTTTATATGTCAACTTGACTAGGTCATGCGTTGCCCAGATATTTGGTCAAACATTATACTGGGTGTGTCTGTGAGAGTATTTTTGGATGAGATTAACATTTAAATCTATAGACTGAGTAAAGCAGATTTTCCTCCCTAATGTGAGTGGGCCTCATCCAATCAATTGAAGGCCTGAATAGAACAAAACGGCTGATCCTCTTGTGAGTAATAAGGAACTCCTCTTGCCTAACTGTTTTGAGTTGGGACATTAGTCTTTTCCAGCCTGCAAATGTGAACTGAAACAAAGGTCTTACTGGGTCTTGAGCCTGCCAGCTTTCAGGCAGTACCTTACGTCAACTTCCTGGGTCTCCAGCTGGCCAACTGCAGCTCTTAGGACTCTTCAGCCTCCGTAATCACATGAGTCAATTCCTTATAATAAATGTCTCATATATATATATATGTGTATACACACACACACCTTATTGGTTCTATTTCTCTGGAGAATCCTGACTAATACAGCATCCAAATAACTCAGAGAATTATCAAGCCTCAGAAAATTGTATATGAGAGGACTGAAAGGAAATTTTCAAGAAACTCTTTGGAATCATCATCTAGAGTAGAAAATAAACCATTTCCAATA
Organism: Ceratotherium simum simum; assembly: GCF_057802395.1. Lineage (NCBI taxonomy): Eukaryota > Metazoa > Chordata > Mammalia > Perissodactyla > Rhinocerotidae > Ceratotherium > Ceratotherium simum. The sequence goes on along the minus strand of NC_141910.1, from coordinate 14,222,872 downwards.
AAAGAGAAGCACAAAGCAATAAGGAGAAAACAGTGTGAGGTGACATGATAACACAATAAATCAAAAAGTCAACAGGAAATACAAAGGGAGATGGATAAGATAAAAAAGGTTATAAGAATAACAAAAGCATAGTAACTAAATTAAAATCCATCTGAGAAGGAATAAGAGCAGGATTCATGGAAAATTACCAAGTTATGTGGAAAACAAACATGAGACACTCTCCAAAATCTTAGAAAACTAGTATGAAGCCAAAAATTGTAATGGAGAAGATGATCAATTTGAATACATAAGATAAAGTTAACATCAGGTCAACTGATGTTTGCAAAGCAAAGCCAAGAAAAAGAAGAAACACCAAGAATTATCAATATATCAGAGGAAAAAAGTTTACAAAAAAGTACAAGCACTCAGGCAGCAAACTTAGGTTGAAAACCAAAGAACAAAATAAGATTTCTCTACTGCAACACTAAAAGCTGGATGACAATGGAACAACAACGTACAGAATATTGAAGGGAAAAAATGAGATGCAATTTTTTTTTTTAAATCAAGCTAAAAAGTGAGAAGAAAACATTAAGAAATACATAAGGAAGGCCTCAGAAAATATGAAATAAATATCTTTACTTGAAGATACACATTGTGAAAGCTATGGTCTAAAGCATGAAAACTAAGGAAAACTGAGATAAATTTAATAGTTGTCTTAAAACTAAAGTAAATTTCAGTATTTACTGTTGAAAAAGATATATAACATAGAGAGTTACGCTGTAATAATAATAATACTCTTGATTTAAAACAATGGAATATATTAAAAAATATAGGAGAGGAAGAGGGAGAATAAAAATATGACAAACCACTTATATTAAATACGTCACAAATAAAACTTTCCATGCCCAATTCCAACATTTAGAGAATTAAAAGTTGAAAAACATTTTGGAAAATGTGAAAAGACTTGGAAATGGAAAAAATGAAAAGACTTATGTTCTTCAATGCTCTGAGGATGCGTAAAGCTAAAAAATAGGGTATATGCACCAAAACAAAGGAAATAAAAGAAACTTTAAAAAGAGAAAGAATGAAAAAAAATAACACAATCATAAACAAATAGACAATAGTTGTATATCGTTTACATTATCCTATTAATAGACAAAGGCAAAAAAAAAAACTGATGAAACTAACAAATAAAATAATGGGCAAAGGCATACAAGGAAAAATTAATGTAAAAGAAGAGATGGTAACATATTAATAACAGATAAGGTTCAAATGGAAGCCAAAAGTTATTAAACAAAAGAGTCATTTCCTACTAACATCTACTAGCATTCTAAAATAAAGATCTGACTGCCACAAGTCCTCATACAACATATAATATTGCATGGAAATACATAAAGAAAAAATTATAGAAAAGGGAACATACCAAAAAACATAGGCAGCACAATGATAGAAAGAGATCTTAACAGAATACATTGAGACTTTGACAAAACAAGCAGGAAAAATTATAATGATAAGTGAGGCCTGAATAATAATGCAATAATATGGATTTAAAAGATATATATATTGAAATTTGTACAATATGGTAAGGAAATGTGTCTTCTAATCAGTAAATGGGGTAATATCCAATGAAATCCCTAAAGGACTTTTCGGTACTAGTGCTTGAACAAGTGGATACCCATATAGCTAAACACAAACCTCAACTGTTTTGTCCCTCTGCTATACAAAAGAAAATATCTAAATGGACCATACATCTAAACAAAAAAAGTTAAAATTATAAAGCTTCTAGAAAAAACAGAAGGGAAAAATTTCTAGAACTTGGAGTAGAAGATTTCTTAGATAGTACACAGTAAAAAGGCAAGGACTCAGCATATATATAACCAAAACAGAACTGGTATCGCGAATATATAAAACACTTTTATAACTTAATAAGAAGAACAATAATCCAATTTAAAATATGGGTAAAAGATATGAACAGGCACTTGACAAAAGAAGATATATAAAGCCAATGAGCACATGAAAAGTGCTGAACATCATTAGGTGTCAGGAAAATGATAAATAAAACCACAAGGAAATGCCAGTACATACTCATTAGAGTGACTAAAATTAACAAAAAAGATGACAATACTAAATGTTGACAAGAATTTTTAGCAACTGGAAATCTCATACACTGGTTTTGGGAATATGAAACTGTATAGATACTTTCAAAAACCATTTGTCAGTTTCTAAGAATGTTAAAAATATACACTTACAATTTGACACAAATGCAAATTAAAATAAAATTGAACCCATGGATTAATGATAACTAATAACTAAAATGGAGAAAAACAGACTTTATGAGCCAACCAATTCAATGGAATCAGAAATACACACAAATATCTATAAAGTGTTTTTGTCAAAGTTACATCTATATTTAACCACCTGCTTGAAGGAAATATAAAGCACAAAGGAACATGTTAAGTAACATCACAGGTATGTACCATGTGAAATCCTATAAAACAAATAACTAAGTTTCTTTAACAAATAACTGACAAAGTCCAAAAAAAAAATAGAGTATGTACGGATAAAAGGGGCTTAGCCTTGCCAATGACAATGCAGCTTATATAAAACAAATCCACTCACCAAGCCCCACTGTAAAACTTGATAAAATAACAGAAACAAAACAAAGCAAAAACAGCTGTTTGAAGGCATCAAAGAACAATCAACAACATAAAGTTTTAGAGAAATAAAAGAGAAAAGTTAAACATTGAGGTGACCTGGAATTCCTCCAATGTTTCTTCACCTTAGGGAATTTGCTTATTCCCAACACAGGGCGTGGCAGCTGAAGAGATAATAAGAGCCTCTCAATAATTTGGAGTCAAAGAATAATGAAGTTCAGCACTTTCACTCCCAGGTCCCCCCAACAAAGGTGGTGAAAATTAGGGAATAAGATGATGCTAGAGTAAAGTGTATTGCAGAGAAATGAGACTGACACTTTTTATACTGTTTGCCTTTACTTAATCCTAAACTCTTTAAGGGGTATGAAACGGAAACAACAATCAGGAAGCACCTGCTAAGAGGTGAGAAAGCTAAGCAGAGTTTAAGCAGTCTCATGGACCTGGGCAGAAAATTAGAGATCAGGGTCCACCAAGGAGGAAAAGCCCTGGTAAACAGCCCAGGATTCAAGGTGAGATACCAGCAGGACTATACCCTATGAATAAGTGTAAACCAGAAATAGATCAATCCTTACAAAGCCTTGAGGACAGCCTACTTTGCAGGAAGATTTACATAATCCAGAGCTTAAGAAAATTTTTTATAGATAATATTCTGCATTTAACAGAAAAATTTTAAGCAGTGACAAAAGAGGGAAATACATCATGGGAGAGGATGAGGCAAAATAAGATAGAAAACAAAAACAAACCCTAGGTGATTCAGATATTGGAGTTATCATATAAAATAATTTAATATATTTTAAAAATTGGTAACAAGATAGAGAGTTTCACTAGAGACCTAAGATCTATAAATAGAAAATCAATAAAAATTCTAGAACTGAAAAACACAATTTCTGAAATTAAAAACCCAAAAGATATTTTTAATGACATATCAGACATAGTAGAAGAAATGATTAGTACACTGGAAGACAGGTCCAAAGAAAATATTCAGACTCAAGCACAGAAAGAAAATCAGATGCGAAAGAGAATATTGTAGGAAACATATGCAACACAGTAAAAGATCAAATATATGTCTAATAAATACCTAGAAAAAAAGTGGACAGAGAGAATGGAGCAGAAGAAATAGTTGAGATACAGGCTGGGAATTTTCTAAAACTAGTGAAGGACATTAAGCCACAGATCCAAGAAGCTCTATGAATGCGAAATAAAATAAATAAGAAGAATTCCACATCTAGAAACATTTTAGTACAAATACAGATAACCTTTTATATGTCACAAGTTGCTTCTCACTTGTGGCTTTCAAGATTCTCTCTTTCTTTGTATAGTTTCATTATAATGTGTCTCACTGTGGGTCTCTTTGAGTTTACCTTACTTGGAGTTCACTGAACATCTTGCATTTGTAGGTTTATGTCTTTCATCAAATTTGGGAAGTTTTCAGCCATAATATCTTCAAATATTCCTTCTGCACCTTTCTCTCTCTCTTCTCCTTCTGGAACCCCATAATGCATATGTTGGTCTGTTTGATGATATCTCACAAGCTCTTCAGGCTCTTTTCAATTTTCTTCATTCATTTTTTTTCCCTGCTTTTAAGACTCAATAATTTCATTTGTCTTATCTTCAAGTTTCTGATTCTTTTTTCTGCCTGCTCAAATCAGTTGTTGAATCCCTCTAGTGAATTTTTCATTTCAGATATTGTACTTTTCAGCTCCAGAATTTTTGTTTGGTTCTTTTTTATAATTTCTATCTTATTGATATTCTCATTTTGTTCATATATCCCTTTCCTGATATCATTTAGTTATTTGTCCATGTTTTCCTTTAGGACTTGGAACATATTTAAGATAGTTGTTTTAAAGTCTTTGTCTGGACTTTCTCAGGAACGGTTTCTGTCAATGTATTTTGTTGCTTTATACAGGCCATACTTTCTTGTTTCTTTGTATGCATCATGATTTTTTGTTATTGTTGAAAACAAGATATTTCAATATTATAATGTTATAACTCTGGAAATCAGAATCTGCCCCATCCACAGGATTTGCTGTTTTTTGATTGTTGAAGGCTGTAGGAGTCTAATTTTAGTGCCTCTTCCAAACTCCCCCCCACACACAAAGACTGTATTCCTTGTCATGTGTGGTCATGAACTCTCTGTTCTTTTACTTTGTGTTGAACTAAACTTTTGACAGAGATTTCCTTGAATGTTGGGAAAAAACAAAATCAAACCAAAACAACAAACAAACGCTCCCCTCCTCCCAAAAAAGCAGAACAAAAATACAAAAACGACCAAACACTTCTCCCAGTTTCTGCATGTTGGCTCTTGCTGGGTCACTCCAACACTTTTCCAGGCTTGCACTGAGCCTAGATATCAGCCCAAAGTGAATCCTTAGGGTCTTCTTAAGTATTTTCTGAGCATCTTTCCCTGGGTATACACATCACCTTCTAAAATCCCCTGTTTACACAGGTACTTTTGAATGTCCTAATTTCCCAAAGACTCTTCCTCAGCTTTTCCTCCTGGGCCTTAGGTGGTCTATTGTATGTCTCCACTGTAATGTTTTACTCCAGGAACCTGTAGATTGTTAGTTCCTCTTACATCATTTTTGAATAATGCTCACCACTTTTCTAGCCGGAGTTTCAGGCTTGACAAAACAGATATGAGTACCTGACATTAGGTAGCCCTTAGATAGGTTAGAAGAGACATATACAATAATTTGTGTATAAGATATACTCTGATTCCTCTGGAATCAATGAATAAGGTCTCCCACTGGGAACAGGGACTATTGCTGCTTCAAGACTGCCAATTCACTGGTAGTGGAGTGGGGCATGGGCAAGTAAAAACACCATACAGATTTCCTACTGTTTTTAGATTGCCTTTTTTCTTGATTCAGCATTTACTTGGTCAATGTTTTTGTGGAGGGACAAGAGTTTGGAGCTGCCTACTTCATCATTTTGCTGACATCACCCCCAGAGACTACGCTTCTTAATTCAAGCAGCCATGTCACAAATATATGTCACAGATCAGTGTTTCCCAAACTGGTTTCTAGAGAAAGGTTTCATGGTTCTTAATGGGACATCTTTAAAAAATTGTGTTTTTATTTTTGTGATTTGTCTGAAAACATAAATTAAGTATGGTCTGTTTTATCTGAATGCTTATTTTTATAACTGAAAACCACTACATGATTTCAGTGTTTGAACTTGCATTTGTGTTTACAACTAGGTTGGTATCAAGTAATAAGACATTTTTGCCATGAGCAAAAGGGTAGATGTGGACCTTTATGCATTTGTATCAAGTGAAAGTCAAAATAGTTTACCACACAATAGGTTTCACAATAGGTTAACTAAATAAAAGTGGTAGAAATATTGAAAAATCATACACTACATGTGAACTTTGAAAATTCTGCATTGGTAATAAGTACTATTCATATTGGATGTAGCAATTTAGCTTTAGCAAAACAACAAAATTGATCTTATTAAGTTAATGTTAATTTTAATTTTGTTCATTATAAATTTTTATATTTGTTATAAATTTGTTTTAGGTTTACAGTTGTATAAGAATTATATGTGTAAGGTATTTATATCTAGTTTATGTTTACACACATACAGGTAACACTACCAAAAAAAAAAAAAAATAGGGAGAATTTAAGAGACCAAGAAATTTTAGCTCTGGCAATATGGTAGACTGAGCTGACAAAAAACACAGAAATCATGGATTAAATATCATAGTATTTTTTTGTTACAAAACTGACCTTGAAAGTAAAGGAAATCTTTAGGTGTTAGAGATGAAAAGGAAACTAAAAGCCAAAGGAGTATGCTCCTGAGCTGATTTTTGCTCAGATCTCAGGAGCATATGTGGCCAGAATTACCTAATAGGTACATATTGGACTTTAATATCAACACAGAGATGGGCTTCAGGTTCCGTAGAAGGAATGGGGATATAAACTAGACTCCTGCTGTCTTAGTCAGCTCACAGAATACCATAGTCTAGATGGCTTATAAACATCAAAAATTTATTTCTCACAGTTCTAGAGACTAGAAGTCCAAGATCAGGATACCAGCATGATTGGGTTCTGGTGAGAGCGCTCTTCCAGGTTGCAGACTGCCAACTTCTTGCTGTATCCTCACATGGTAGGAAGACAGCAAGCTAGCTCTCTGGCCTCTTCTTATAAGGGCACTAATCCCATTCATGAGGGCTCTACCTTCATACCTAATTACCTCTCAAAGGCCCCACTTCCAAATACCATCACATTGGAGACTATATGTCAATGAATGAATTTTAGGGAGACAAAAACATTCAGTCTATAACATCTGCCTTCTGAAACCTCAAAAGGCTATACTTTCAGTTAAAAGGGATCAGATTCAAGTAACATGGAAGCATTGTTTTAGCTGTGCATTTTGTGTTAGGAAAAAAAAAATCTCCCATAAGAAATCAAAATCCAAGTGTTGGTGTACTGTCAGAGTTTATAATACCCATAGAGTACAGGAATCCCTAAGCTAAAATATGAACAAAAAACTGGTCCTGGATCAGTGAAACCCCTGAGCCAACCAGGAAAAACCAATGCAATAGAGCTCAATAGGGACACTTTTATAATCAAAGAAACATGAGTTCCCATAGAAAAACATTCTTGTTAAAGATAAGCTCATAATCAAAAATTAAAAACTGTATAAAGAACTGATTTTTCATGAGGTAAAGTCTAAAGATCAACAAAAAGAATAAAAAGCATAGGTAGAGACACCTGAGATAAAAGAACTTTTTTGAAAGTTAAAATAAAATGCATGTGTATAAGATGAAAAACAAGATAAAAGGAATTTAAATCATTGCAATATAACAGAACACTATGAAACAGACAGAAATGAAAAAGAACAAAATAGGACTTCTAGGAAAATACTGTCTCTGAAACTTAAATTTTAATAGATAATATAAACAATAGATTGGAGTAGAAGACAGATCTAAGGAATAACCCAGAATGTGTCAGAGATATAAAAAAATAAAAATCTTAAAAGTAACAAGAAGGAAAAGACAAATTACCTACAAAGAAACAATAAATAAGAATGATAACAACAAGAAGAGGCTAGAAGACAATGAAATAATATCTTCAACAGGCAGGAGGAAAATAAGGTTTAATTCAGAATTCTAACCCTAGCTAGAGATGAACATAGGTGAAATAATAACATTTTCATATAAGAAGGGTTCATACATCACTTAAATCTGAGAACAATGCTCTAGTTAACAACCAGAAGCCCACTGAGAGTATAGTGACAATGCAAGTCATAGATATATACTCTAGAAGTCTAGAAAAGACCTTAGTTAGTGGCCATCTGATTCTACCCCCTACATGAATGACTACTATAGCATTGTCATTAAGAGGGTGTCTAGAACTTACACAAATTCCTCCAGAGAAATGAAGCTCACTAAGTCACAGAGACAGCATATAACACTTTTGCCAGAAGTTTTTTCTGCTTAGTGTTACCTTCGGGAGCTAAGACAATCCTTTAGCTAACTGAAGGCAACAATCATATGCCTTAAGTCTCTAAGTTATCTTTTCTCTAGGCTAAATGAACCAAATTTTTTTTCAAATATTCCCATAGGATTTAGTTTCTATTCCTTTCTATACCATAGCATTTTCTTTTAGAAGCACTCCATCTGGTCAGCATCTTTTTTAGACTATAAAATAAAGCAAAATAATTGATCCAGGCATGCTCTGACCAGCATCAAGCAGAAGAGGAGTTTATTCTAGATCAGTTGTTCTTTTACTTTATAATACATCAGAATTCTCTGGAGGACTTATTAAAACACAGATTACTAGGGAAAAAGCTGAGTTTCTCATTCAGTATGTCTGGGATGGGGCCTGAGATTTTGCATTTTTAACAAGTTCTGTGGTGATACTGACACTGCTGTTCCAGGGACCACACTTCGAAACTGTTAGATAATATTCTTCTGTAACACAATCTTAGATCAATTTAGTTTTTTGGTAGACCTATCATCTTGCTTACTTAAACTGAACTTGCAGTCAACTCAAATTCTCAAGTCCTTTTTATAGGCACAATTAATTTGATAACCTACTAAACATTCCTATTCCTTGTTTTCTCTCTCTGAGAAAATCAACAAAAAGCATGTCACAGATGGTAGATTATTAAAGAAATATTCATATATGAAAGAGAGTATACTATTTTTTATATTTTAGCTTTAGTTCATCATGCTAAAAGGAGTTCCAGACCTCTGTCATCTCTAATTTATAAGCAAGTCAGTTCTTGAGATCTCTTGGTGTCCTTTCCCTGACATTAAGAGAACTCAAAGGCTCTGCACTGAGTATTCTACAAATTATTTTTTTTAATCTCATAACAGAGTTGCTAAGGATGTCAAAAAACAATAAATCAACTACATAATGTTTTCCAAAAGCCCTTGAAAAATAACCTTTGGCTCCTTCTCAACTATATGAATAGTTTATCTAACTGTCCAATTACTAGTTGTCCAAAAATCCAGTTTTATAAATACTTATCCAAACCTGAAAAAAAATTACTTTCAAGTTTGAGTGCTTGATTCCAGTTAGCTAATATGACAAGAAGACAAAGAACCCTGCCATTTCCACATAACATGGACAGAGGCCCTCTTTGCAGGGATATTAATATGCTAAGAGAACAGCCTTTCAAAGAACAGATGCGCTCAGTGTCAATCAGTTAAACTTTAGAAATTAATGACCTTCACTAGCTTTGCTTAGTTATTTTTTGTGCCAACTTCTTAGGTACCACAGTTCAATTCAAGTCAGTTTGACAGACTTAAGATAAATCCCAAGAATACAATCTTCAAGTCTATAAAAATTGACCAGCTCACTGAAATTGCCCACCTCTGCTCATACTTAACCTCAATTTAAGTTGCTTTGGTTAGCAGAGGATCAATAGTCAGACAGTTACTGAATTACAACATAACTTGTATGATAGTTTTTTTTCCCTACCTAATTTAAGGCTCTATGACCACTGTCTTGGCTGAATTAACCTGATAATGAGTACTCTTCTGTCACTGAATTAGTGAAAATGTTATTGTAAAGGATATTAACATGCTGTGTTTTTATATATCTTTCTTTTACGGAACATAATCAATTGCTATAGCAATCCTGAGGGATCCTTAAGACTCAGGTACTCATTCGCATGTTCAAGGTAGGAAAGATAATGAGCCTTAAGGCTCCACATTCAGCTAAATTAAAGAAGCCAAATCTACTGACTGCAGCTTTTGCCCCAATCTCCCAAACTTACTTTGTAGTTCTGAAAGCTTACAAATCAAAGAAGAAAAAAAAAAAAAAGGAAAAGATGCTGAGCCTGGGGTCCTCCAAAGAATACACTGATCAAAGGCCAAATCATTGTGGTTGTAGCTAAAAAAGCAGTAGGGGAAAGAAGCAAGGTCTTCTCAAGTTAAAACAAAAAACAAAAACCTATATTTGAAAAGCATTCTGAAAACTCTTAAAAATGTACTGACACTGTAGTTTGAAATGTATGGAAGTTTCCATGTGTTTTTCGACTGTATTCAATCACAGACAGATGCTATAACTCACTGTCTCTAAGTGTCCAAAGTGTGATAAACAAATTTAGATCACAGTTTCTAGAATTAACCTTGCCATTGTAAAAGCCAATTGAATAAAATTGTTGCACAACACTGCTTCACTCCACTAATGAGGAAAAATGGTTAGAACAAAGTGAAATTTCCAACCCTTGGCCCTAACCATATGACAAAGCAATTAGAATCTTGAAACTGTGAAAAATAACAATAGTATATATGGTATATATGGGATAGTGTCAAAAAGCAATAATAGTTTTTACTCTATATCTTTCACTAGTAAAGTGCATAGAAAAAGTGATTTCTAGGAGATTTTGTAGGCTTATCATTCAGGATTCTAGAGGTGAACACAAAAACTCTGATCAACACCGATTTGTCAGACAACTTACACTAGGTTACACAAATAATTCCCAAATCTTCATGGCTTACAACTACAAAGATCTATTTCTTACTCATGTTATGCTGCAATAACAAATAATTCCCAAATCTTTGTAGCTTACAACTACAAAGATCTATTTCTTACGCATGTTACATGTCAGCTGGGGGTCAAATTTTTAAAACATTTAAATGATGTATTTCAGTTAGTATCTAGAGTTAGTCAATATCAAGAGTCTCCAGTGGAACAAGACAAAAATCTTGAAATACTTTCTCTTCCTTTTCTCCTGCCTAGCATCCATTGTATGTTAAGATTATCTGACATTTGTCTTTTACAACATATATGAATATCATGTAGTTTTAACTATAAATTGTACTGTTTTCTTTGCTCACTGCTCTTGCCTGGATTTACGTTTATCTTTGCTAATATATATCCTTGAGTGATTTCAGAGAAAGATGGAAAACTTTCAAGTTCTTCCACATCCAACAGTGTCTTTATTTTGCTATGCCACTGTAATACTAGCTCAGATGTAACAGAAATCTAATTTCAAAATGATTTTCCTTCAGAAATTTAAAGATATTGCCGCATTTTCTTCTAGTATCCAATGTTGCTTATGCTCAGTTGTCCAAACTTCCTAACACTCAATTGTCCAAGCTTCCTAATACTTAATTGTCCAAGCTCCTTAGATGGTTGTCTATTCTATTTAGCCAACATAATGAGTTTTTAAAAATTCATTTAGCATATTTTTAATTTTTAAATTGTCCATTCTTTTGAATTTCTCTGAGAATACTGATTAAATTTATTTTTGAAAATTCTTCTAAGTCAGTTGTTAGTTCTTCTCTTTGCCATTTAGTGCCTACCTTTCGTGTTGCTGGTTTTCTCAATTATTGGCTTTGTGTGTCTGTTCATCTTTACATCTAAGAATCCATTGATCTTTCTGTTAATGCTGGTTATATCTACAGTTATATGCCCTCAGTGACTGTGGTATAGGATGGGACATTTTCTGGGAAGGGTGTCTTGGCAATTTATATTCTGGCTGTGAGTGAAGCCCATCTCTCCTTAAGGGGCAGTATTTATGTAGGGATGCCTTACCATTTCAGCTGTGGTACCCATACAGACTTTGTTAAGACACATAGGGCACTTCTCAATTGACCACTGAGAAGAAGTAGGAAAGGGTTACAGGGCCACTGGGTCAACCTCTCTCCAGAAATCACACTGACAATTATCCCAGTGTCCATTCTCTATTTGTATCAACTGTGTTGAGTAGGAAGAATTAATCAAAAATAATATCTATAATGGAGAAAGGGAAAGACATTAAGAAGTCATCAGTAAATTCAGAAGAATTCTGTGGAGGTAAGACAAACATTGTAGGAAGAAAGAGAAAGTCCAGAAGTTCTGCAGAGAGACAAGAGTACAAATACTAGAAAAGGCAGTCAGAACCCTGGAATGATTTGAACCCTTTTAACCACATTCATGAAGGTAGCTGGAGGAACAGAAATAATCATACAAAGAGGAGTTAAAATTTTTAGCAAAGATGTATGGCACATAATCCATTCCTAGTTGCCTTAGCAATAGGACCCCACACCATGGCAATGAGAAAAAAAAACATGAAATAAGCAGTAAGTAGAAACTGGGTAAGTATGCTTCCTTAACCACACTTCAGGTATTGGTGAAGAGTTTGAGGGGGAGTTATGCCACTGACAAAAAATAAGGACATGAAGGAAAAGAATATGATTTATCTGTAAAAGTGTTAAGCTTATCCTGATAACTCAACATAGCTTCTGGGAAGGACTACCATGGGTGTCATGAAGTTACATACTCATGTTGTCTTGCCAGTTCTATTCATTGACATCATTGCGGAGGAGGAACCATGGACTTTCTCTCCTGGAGCACTATATAAATAGGCTGGAGCCTGGAGAAATCCAGGGAGCCTTCTGCTTAGATTGTTCTCAGTACGCTTATCCTGATGGCCCTAGAATTGAGCTAGTCAGCAGGGAAATAAGAGAAAAAGAAGTCAACATGCTGGCTCCGAGCTTGATATACTGGAACCAGAGCAATTTCCTACTTGACTTCTAGAGGATGGTTTACTCCAGTATTCTTTCTCCAAATAATTTCATATATTTTCTTTTTTATATTTTAAAATTTCCTTAATATCTGGCATGCCAATGACACTTTCTGGTTTCCTTGTACTGCTATTCATTTATATCCATTTAAAAAATACACCTGCTCTATCATTTTATGACATTGGAGGGTTCAAGAATATTTGGACATGTGTGCATACTCTATCTTGATCTTGTACATTTTTTATTGGTAATATTTTAACTTAATATGTAAGAGTATCTTCTATGCTCTTAATATTGTGTGCTCTTAATATATAGGAGCATCTTGTTTATTACAAAACTAGCCCTGTCCGTCCTTACGCTAGATTTCTGACTATTTATAGTGATTTTGACAGATAAGTATTAAGAGTTTTCATAATCAAATTTTACAGACTTTTCCTTTGTGGCCCCTGAGTTTTGTACCATGTTGAAAAATACTCCATTCCATTTTCCTCTAGTGCTGTTATGACTTTTTAAAAACATATATTTAAATCTTTGGTGTAAGGGCAGTGAAAGGAATCCATTTTTCCCCATTTTAACTCTGTTGTTACAATATTTATTCCATAATCCATCCTCGTTCCCAGTGATCTGAAATATCTTTATCACTTGTTAAATTCCCAAGTAGTCTTCGCTCTATTTCTAGATTATCTACTCTACTCCATGGAACTATATATTCATATCCTTGCAAGTGCCAAATGTTTGCATTACTCTAATTTTCCAAATTAGGTAAAAAAAAAGGGGATTCTCTCGTTTTCTTTCTTAGAATTTTACTGATCAATCCTTTTCTCACATTCTTTCTTCCAGATAAATTTCATGTAACTTTAACAAGTTCCAATGCAAATCCCACTGGGATTTTTATTGAGCTGCATTGGATTAATGAATAAATGATATTTTTACAAATATTTCACCACATATGAAAAGATTATTTTATGATACTCAGTTAAGTTTTATAAATTCCCTAATATAGTATTCACATATTTCATGTTTATTTCTAAATGTTCTAACCTTGTTGCTGCTATTATGAATATAATCTTTTCATTCATTACATTTTGTGGGTCTTGGTTTATATATAGGAAAACTACAAATTAATGTATTTATTAAATTACATAATTTTTTGTTTCTAATTAATTGTTCCTCAGTTAAGTCTCACGGTATTCCAGATATTGGACCATATAGTCGGCAAGCAATAACAATTTTACCTCTTCTATTTGTCAATATTTATAATTTGTTGCTCTTACGTAATTGCTGTAGCTAGCACCTGCAGAGAAAAAACATTAAATAATGGTGCCAGGAAACAATGTTTGTCTTGTTTTACACACACACACACACACACTTATTTTAAGGAATTGTTTATCCATTCATGGTTATCTAAGGATTTTATATAGGAATAAATATTCAATTATATCAAATGTTTTTTAGGTATCCAAAAACTTAACCTCAATTTTTCAACATAATCTGAGAATTATATTGAACTAACCCTGAATTCCTGGAATGAATCTCATTTGGCCATGGCTTAAGTTCTTTTAACGCACTGCTATATTGCATTTGCTAAAATTTTAAAGATGATTCTCATCAATATTGTACAACACTGACTTGCAGATTCTTTTTACTTCTCAATTTTATATCAATATTATGTTGCCTCATGAACGTAACTGTTAATTATGCCTTCTACCTCTACGATCAGGGACAGTTTTAATAGCATTAATATTACCTGTTCCTTGGTAGTTAAGCAGAATTCACCCATGAAGCCATCTAGAAAGTGTTTTAATTAAGAGGTAGGGATAGATAAGCTATTTGGAACAATTTTATTCCTTCCATTATGGTTTTTTCTGTTTAGATTTTCTATTTCCTTTTAAATTTGTTTAAAATTTCCTAGAAAATCATCTATTTCATCTAAAACTTTAAATTTGTAGTACAGATTTGTGCAAAGTTGCAGCATTCAATTTTCTATATATCTTAAGTCACCTCATAATTCTTATCCTTAATTTTGTGTATTTTTGGCTTTCTTCATTTCCCCAACTTTAGAATAATGACTTTTACATTATTAAAGAAAAAGCTCTTAAATCTGTCAATTCAATTGATATTTAATTCATTGATTAACAGTTTTATCATTATTAATTAGTTCCCATTGCTTTCCTTTTGTTGCTGATTTTTTAAAAAAATTTATGTGTTTTTCATTTCTGCTAAATTAAAACTGGAAACATTCAGGTTATGCATTTTCTTTGAGGTATGCTTCCAATTGTAGCTTACAGGCTATGAGACGTTTTGCTTTTATTATCATTATTCTTGAAATATTCTGAAGTTACAGTTTTGACTTCTATGATCACAGAACTGTTTAATAGAAAATTTTCTAATTATAAGTGTTATTGTTACACAGATAATTTGACTGACTGCATTTCCACATTTGCTGGCATTGCAATTCGAACCCATGTCAGTTTGATTCCACAGTTTGAGTTCTTAACTATTTTTATTTTCTAGTGCCTCCTTTCCAATCGTTTCTTTTGTTTTCAATCTTCTGCTAATTTTTTTCATTCCCCTTCTTCCCTTCAATCCTTAATTTAAAAAATACATAAAATTGGGGGCCAGCCTGATGGCGTAGTGGTTAAGTTCACATGCTCTGCTTTGGTGGCCTGGGGTTCATGGGTTTGGAGCCCAGGCATGGACCTACGCACCACTCATCAAGCCATGCTGTGGCAGCATCCCATATATAAAATAGAGGAAAATGGGCACAGATGTTAGCTCAGGGCCAATCTTCCTCACCAAAAAAAATAGGAAGATTGGCAATGGATGTTAGCTCATGACCAATCTCCCCCACCAAAACAAAAAAAAAACATAAAATTGTCAGTTTTAGTTCTATTAGTGATGACCTTATATGTTTAAAATCCATATTTAATGCACTCTAAAATGTCAATAAAACTATAAGATGTATTGTTATTTTAAAATGATCATGAAATAAAATATGGTACCAATTATAACTCTAAGTCACTATTGATTAAAAGATTTATTTCAATTCCAGAGATGTTAAAACATGAAAAGAGACGTTCTTTACAATTGATGAAATACATTAGTATGCTGAAGACACATTTTTGCATTTATATACTTCAAAAATAAACTCTCCTAGGAAGGATGAAGCAATTAGGATGTTAATATGATCTTCCCTCCCAACCCCACCCTCCAAAAAACTCCATTTTGCTGGCTCTTTCTGGACTTTTTATCCCAGTTAACTATCATCAAATTATTATTTCTAAATTATATATCTTCTATTTAAAATTCAAACATTACGTCCCTTTTTCCTAGTCTGCTTGATTCTCTGTTTAACATGTTCATCACCAATCTTTCTATATGGTAATTTTACCACTTATGGATTTCTTCTTTTGACTCAGCTTCTAAATTTTCTTTTTTTTTTTTTTTCGGTGTGGAAGATTGGCCCTGAGCTAACTTCTTGTTGCCAATCTTCCTCTTTTTGCGGAGGAAGACTGGCCTTGAGCTAACATCTGTATCTATCTTCTTCTAGTTTGTATATGGGATGCTGCCACAGCACGGCTTGATGAGCAGTGTATAGGTCCGCACCTGGGATCTGAATCAGCAAACCCTGGGCTGCTGAAGCAGAGCACATGAACTTAACCACTATGCCACTGGGCTGGCCCCTTCTAAGTAAATTTTCAGGAAGGGTTTGTAAAGGCTATAATCTCTTACTTTTTAAATTAAGTCAACTATTATGAGGCCAACTTAATTTTTTAAAATTTTGTAGGCGACTTTTTTCTTACTCCAATAATATTTAAGGAATTTTCTTAATCTTTAAAAGTCACCAGGAGAAGTCTAAGTCTTTATTACTTTTTCCTGGTATATAGTAAACTCTTTCAATCCATAGATTGAGGTCTTTTATTTCAGAGAGAATTTTTTTCCCCTCTGTATCAATAAATTTTCACTAATAATAGTTTTTAATCTCTCTTTCTTACTGCATTTTGTGTGATTTTTCCCTAGCACTTCTTCTAAGTCATCAAGTCCATCTGACGCATCCTTTGTTCTACATCTTCCTGTATCTAACGTGGTTTCAATTATTTGGATAGTTTTACTCATCCCCCCGCCACTGCTCTTTTAATCTCACTTTGGTGTCCATTTATCTACATATTAATCTCTTAAATTTCTTCTTTGCTGTCTTATCCTAAAGTCTATGGTCACTTTTATCTCCTTGAGAGTGTTGAGAATTATTTTTTCTTGAAGTGTTCTTCAGTTTCCTGAAGTAATTCTTTCAAAATATATTCCTCATTTGCCTTTTGTGTTCTCATTTATTTCATTTATTTTTGGTAGCACTCATATATAGGTTCTAAGCTGTGCTTGTCATTTAGCTAAGAAGAAGGGCAATTTAGTTATATCTGCTATTTACTATGATACGGTGTGGTTGGATTCTTCTGCTTCTCAGTCACTTGTTAAAACACACTTTATAATCTGAGCTGGAAAGCTAGAAATTGATTGAATATAACATCTGTTCATTCCTTCTGATGCTTTGGAAAGAGGGAAGAGAGGTTGGTAGAGAAGAGTGAATCTAGCTGAGATGACCTAAACTCAAATATATTGGCTCCAAACATTTTCCTAACAAATTGGATGACTCTTTTGTCCATAGTCAATGTCAAGTTCCATGAGCGTAGTTCTCTTAGATTTTAGCCATTATCTGCTTCACAACCAACAGCACAACTGGAAGGATTTTTCCACAAAAGGAAGTCAGTTAGAGAAAAATAAACATAGTATACCATGACCCTCTATCAGCCTCCCTCTCCTGTCATTCTGTATTCTGAAGTGTGAAAATTAGCCCCAATTTGGTGCTTGCCTCTCATATCCCTAGTGCTCCTATCTCTAACTTAACCTTATTGATAAGGTCTTTCTGAACTTTCTCATTTACTTGGCAAAACCTAGAACCTGCTTGAAATCGAGGATATATGTATCAGCATTTGACAATCAATTTTGATTTGGTCCAAATTTTATTAGTACCTTGAAAATCACCTTTGCAATAAGTGGAATGGAGCTAAAGTCACTCCTATAGTTTCACTTATGGCTGAAGCTTACATCTCTATTTTTGCTTCTTTCTGTCCATTTCAGAAACTGTTCCAAGTAGGGCAATCAGCTCAATCAGCCGTCTTTCCTAAAACTCTCAAATTTAAATTTTTGTATAAATTTCAGATGACTTCACATAAAAGTTCATGAAACCAAATTCAAGGATATCAATTAATAGGTCCTTGTAATTATTGGTAATTATATTTGAATTTTACATTGAACATAGAGTGTTCTAAGATAATTTCATTAATTTAGTCCCTTTAAGAGACAAGCAAACAAAAAAAGGTTAACCTTAGCTTTTGTTGGTTCCAATGACACTGTCAATATTCCAATAACTTTTCTGAAAGTCATCATGGAACTCACACATCGTGATGTTTGCATTCAATGCCTAGAAATATTCTGGCACTTTCTGTCAAATAAGCACCCAATCGTTTTCAAAGGACTATTCCTGCCCTTACCCAAAATGGAAAAGGCAGACAAAAAGATGTAGATATTGGAAGATAACGGAAACATTTTTTAAGTTGAAGATTATTTTAGATGATTAAGCAAGTCTGATTAAAAGCAAACAGGCCATATTAGGAGAAATGAATAAAGCACCAAGGACAAGTAATGATATAAGATATAAGCATAAAGTGGTTTAATTTTTTTTAACAAACATTTCAGAACTTAGATAACCCTAGGAGGTTATAAAATAGTTCTAACCATTCTCTGAATATTCTTGAAACTCCTCTTTTAGAATAGCTTTTATGGCCATTACTTTTATTATCTTCAGTGATAGCAATTATGCACTATCAGAGTTGTTTTCTTCCTTTTTAGTTTTTAATTCAGACATTAGAGCAGTAATTCTCAACTGGGAATGACTTTGCTTTCAAGGGGACATTTGGCAATGTCTGGAAACATTTTTGGTTGTCACAATTTTGGCTGGGGGGACTACTGGCATCTAATGGGTAGAGGCCAGGGACACTGCTAACAATCCTACAGCTTCCACAACAAAGAATTATCCAGCTCAAAATGTCAATAGTGCCATGCTTGAGAATCCTTGCTTTAGAGCAAGACTGAGGAATAAGGAGGGAGATTGCTCAAGCACAGTTTCGTGCATTCTGTAGGCATTTAACAAATACTTCTTGGATGAAGAAATAATTAAATTGAACGACACTCCTCAGGATAATAAATAACAATTACAAAACAACATGATCCACAAAATGATTCTAAATATGTTGTTCTGGGGAAAATTGTATAGCTTTCCAAGAAGACTACATCGAAGGACAAAATTTATTTAGAAGTATGTTATGATTGCTTTAAAAACAACACATACACACAACTAAAGACATATAAATAAGAAGGTTACATTTCTTGACCTTATTTTCTGCAGGGTTTTATAAGAAAGTAAAAATAAACTGTTGAAGTAGCCAACATCTTCTGCTCATCTATAAAGTTGGTCTTTGCTTCCAAGTATATGGATGGAATAGACTTACTTCTCCCTACAAGTCTTGAAGACTCTTTATGATAAAGTCCGAGAAAAAAAAGATGTAAATGGAAAATAGAACTATAAAATCTCCTTGGTATCTTGAAAAGTCACACCAGAGGGAAAATCTAACTTTATAACTCACTTAAGATATCAGTTCACCAGCAACCAAGGTCCAGTGAAAGACAAAACCTTGATTAAGGGGAAATAAAAAGGCAGAGGAAATCCTGAATTTCTCTATTTTGGTTAAACTCTTCACAGAAACTGAGCTGCCATCACCACCAATCCTGTCAGTGAGAACTATAACACATTGTTCACTAAAGAGAACATACTTCAGGGGCCAGGCCAGGAGCACAAGTGGTTAAGTGCGCGTGCTCCGCTGCGGCGGCCCAGGGGTTGCCGGTTCGGATCCCGGGCGCGCACTGGCGCACTGCTTGTCAAGCCATGCTGTGGCGGCGTCCCATATAAAGTGGAGGAAGATGGGCACGAATGTTAGCCCAGGGCCAGTCTTCCTCAGCAAAAAAAAAAAAAAAAAAAAAAAGAGGAGGATTGGCAGATGTTAGCACAGGGCTGATCTCCTCCCAAAAAAAAAAAGAGAACACACTTCAGAGCCAGAGATTTCAGACTTGATTTTGGGGCCAACCAATCCATGGCTGTGGAAACGTAGACAAGGTACTTAACCATAGGGTCCTAAGTTCCTCCACCATAAAATGGGACACTAAAATCTATCTTCTCTGGTGTTGTGTGTTATTATTATCATAGACCGTAACAGAGACCAAAAGATCAGATAGCTCAGCTGGCCTAATTTAATTTCCTAGAGCATTAAAAAGACACATGTAGTTATCAATCTTTATAAAGAAACACTCTTACAGACCAGTGCATATGCTTTTTCCTTACTCTTTTAGAAATCACCTTCAACTCACATTTAATGCATACTCTTCCATTAACACTTCCGATCCCAGTTTAGAGCCTTGCTACATGGACATCTGAAGCAAGATATACAAATATTGAGGCAATGGGCCAGAATACTCTTTTGAAATGTTTCCTAAAGCCAAATTTTATTCAACTTCCACCATACTATCCAGAGAAACATTGGCTATTAAGAAACATTAGGTTGATTCTGTAAAAGGTTGATGAGGCTTTTACTTGGGAACTAGAGGCAGCAAAAAACTACCTCTGCCACTCAGTAGCTGTGTGACTTTGGGCAACTTAATTAAGTTCTCTGTACTTAAGCTTCCTCATCTGTTAAACGAGGAAAATACTACCAATCTCACAGGGTTCTTAAACAATTAATATTTGTAAAGTAACTTAGAACAGTTGATGTATACTGTTGGTGTATAAGTTTTTGTTAAATAAATAAGATCTATTTGGGGAGAAACAACCTCAAAAAGCCTATTTCCCATATATAGAAATATACAGATTATTGTTAAATCTATAAATTAAAACATTTTAATTTAACCCTTTATGTCTTTATATTTGGCTGCATTTAAGACATTTCTTTTTCTAAAATAAAAATGACAGTCCTGTGGCTGGCCTGGTGGCGTAGCAATTAAGTTTGCACACTCCGCTGCAGTGGTCCAAGGTTGGTGGGTTCGGATCCTGGGTGCAGACCTACACACTGCTCATCAAGCCATGTTGTGGTGGCATCCCATACATAAAATAGAGGAAGACTGGTGCAAATGTTAGCTCAGGGCCAATCTTCCTCACACACACACAAAAAAGAGAAAGAGAGAGAGAGAGTCTTGAGTGTTCTTCTGATTTGGGATCCTATTCTGTTCCTAGTAGTAAAAAACAAAAACCCAGAATCATAATGACAAAGGTAGTATTTCTTGCTATATATAACCTATCACCAACAATATATAAAATATAGAAGAAACACACATCCCAGAGTTAGCACATTTAAGAAATTTCGATGTCAGAAATATGCTTTCATTAAGTACAGGGCAAAACGTCTCTATTAACCTTTCTGTAAAAGGTCAAAGCTGAAACATATAGAATCATACCAATAAAAGGAACAATTTAGGTTCATCTATTCCAAATATTTTACACAATGTCATAGGCATAACACTGCAATCCTGAGAATAAGTATATATTAAACGACCTCACAAGTCATAACCAAATCTAAATTCATCACCTCTTCCTAAAACTGCTCTTCTTTATAGGTTATCTATTTTATCGATACTATCACCCTCCCAATTCCTTGCTCAAAGCTTTCAGTCATCTGTAACTCTCCTCTTGCCCCCAACATCCACTCATTATACACTTGTTTTGATTCTATTTCCATAATATTTCTCTTACCAATTGTCTCTTCATCTCTATTCCGTCAATTCAAACATTCTTTAATCCAAACTAGATGTACTAGGAGGAAGTTCTGCAACTAACTCCTAATTAGTTTTCTCATCAATAATTTGTTTCATCTCTAGTTTAATTTCCTGCAACAAATTGATTTTCCAGAAACAAAGCTATGAATTTAACACTTTCTTGTTCAAAACCTATCAGTGATTCTCCATTTCCTTTTATTTGCTAGTTGGGTCTTCCACAGTCTGGCCCCAAACATTGCCTTTTCCGATTTATTTTTCCCTGCTATTTTTCATTATATGTCACAAGCTCAGGAAATTTCAAACTACTCATTATGTCCATTATATTCCAAGCTTTCAGCCTTTATTGCTTTTTTTTATAGTACTTATTCTATTTCTTTATGGGGTTACTTCTGTCTTAAAAGACCTTTCCTAAATATTCTTCAAAACCCACTGTGGATGGTATTTTCTTTATGAAATCATTCCCAAACTTCCTCTCTCTCAGCCCTCCTCCTTGGACTTGTAGTGTGCTTTAGCATTGTCACTCTTAGGGCACTGATTATATCTTACATTGACCTATCATTATTAAATACCTGTCTAGTGCCTTTCACATAGTAGGAGTTCAATGAACTCATCTGAATGATTGCTGAACATAACATCTATTTTTATATGAAGAAATGGAGGTAAAGGGTTTTGAAATTACCACTCCAAGATTACACTGAGTGTTTACGGGTAGGAAGATTACCATACCAGTTATTTTCCTTTCAGCTAGACTCTATCTGTCTATACATCTACATGTATATATACACATACATAGATACATATGTCTACATATATTATATACATATTATCTATATGTATGTATATATGTACACAAATACATACACACTCAAATGGGTGATACACACACACATATTACAGCTGAAAGCAATCTTAGAAGCAGATGGTATCTAAAAAGAGTGCTGGACTAGGAATCAGGAGATCTGGGTTTTATTTTTTTTTTGTTTTGCCACTAAGTAATTGCAATAAGCTTGGATAAGTCACTTAAGGCCTTTGAAATTCATTTCCCTAATCTATGTGGAATGAAATATGTTAGGCATCAGCTAGATACTATAGTAATATAAAAAGACAGTAGCTGCACAGGCAAAGACTATTACTGTTTTGCTGTATTCTCAATGTCTAGCACATAGTTAAGGTTGCCTTTTCCTTTCTCTTCTAGCAGATTATACAGTATATCAAACCGTTTTATAATTCTTTGAATCCTCCTCATCTTTTTGAAAAACAGTCATATTTCTCTCTCTCTAGCTACAGAAGAATATACCCCATTCTCTGTTAATTTAAGTAACTGATATTCAAATTATGTGATTAGGCAATTGTTTGCAAAAAAAAACTTATGACGATATAGGTAACAGCTTACATAGAGAGACAAATATTTTTAATATTTGTTTATTTCATGCATTCTCATTTGAGATATACTTAAAACAATAACCTGTGGGAGAAAAGTTTAGATATGTATTATCATTGTCTCTCAATTAACAAAAGGATTTGATTGTGGGAACACAGAATAAATGAACTAAATATTAAACCAAACATACCACCTAGACAACTAAAATAATAGGCTATATATAACATGAAAGCAGAATATAAAAATTAGCAAAAATGGTTATATGTCGTGCTGCAAAAACAATTCCCTTGGTTTGGAGCATCTGGTTAAATCAATAATATGTTCAAATCTAAATTGCTCAAATCTAAGTTCTTTATAAACACTGAGTGCAGTGCTGTCTTAGAGTATCTGGGACAGGAGACTAACCATGGCTCAGTTCACTTCAGTATAAGCTCTGCCCAGTTTTGGACAGGATACTGTAATTATCACAGCTGCATCTGGGAAGATGGTTACGGGCTTTGAGGAGAGATGGAGTGTCATCAGCATTCTTTTATATATTCACAAATTAAAAAGAGTCACATGAGAGTCTACAGTGCCAGACTGAAATCAGAGAAAAGTACATAATTACAAATCTATTGTTTCACTCATACTTAAGCCTATAAGAAAAATAATCCTCAGTTCATATTATATAGATTTTGGAAGTCTTACACCAAAGCAATAAACTGTAAATTATGTTCTAAATCCTTTACCTTTGGTATTTATGTTCCTCATTTCACTTTCGAATTGTCTTACAGTATTATCTTTTTTTTCCCATTGTAGTTATTAAAGGATAGAGTTATGATGAAGTTTTAGAAGCGATCCCTCCCAAAGAAGTTCTATAACTATGTAGGATCAAACATATGTATTTAATAACTAAATAAGAGTGATAAAAGAAATAGAAGGTGAAAATTACTCCAAATTCAGGCCTTGATCTAAAATTATCTTTACTATTAGTATAATTTCTAAAATGCTTTTACAGTTACTGGGTTGGATGACCTCTAAACATTATACAGACACATTAGGTACCAAGTTATTCCTCATAATGTGGTTCCAGCACAGAGAGGTAAAAGCAAGGGAATCTTAGGGTTGGAAGACTCAGAGTCCTAGTCTAACACTCTATCCTATACATGTATTGCCTTTACATTCCCCCAAAATAATCTATCCTCTGTTCTAATATTGACTATGAATTAACTATTTCATGCTTTATTTAATTTATGTCTCTCTAATTTCTACCTGTTAGATACATTCTAAACAGGTTTAATCCATCTTCCACACAACCACTTTTTCCAGCATTTTTCCATCTCCAGAAGAGGAAACAGAGGGCCACTGGATATCCAATATCCAAATTTTACTCTAAATAAAAGGCAGCAAATTAATGGTAAGATTCAGGAATAAAACTCATAGCAACCAGTTATAGATAGTTTTTTTTCCATAACAATTTGAAAGTCTATCCTTTGGAAAAAAATAATAAATAGACAAAATCAGCACTCCAGAAAATCGTGGCAGGTTCCTCAGTATTGACATACCCTCTTAATGCAGAGAGGGTAAAATGCGAAGAGGAAAAAGAAGCTAAACTCTGGTATTTGGACAAGATCACTTTCTCAGAGTGCCTCTCAAGCTTTTGGACTAGAAGCACTTGAGCCAAATATCTGCTCAGGCTCCATGAAATCAGAGACAGCCTGGCAAATTTACCAGAGGGCCCTGAAAGGCAGAGGTCATATACTGTAGAGGGTATAGACACATTAAAAGTTAATCACATGACTTTTCATGATTAAAAATGTAAAGGAATTAAACAGTGAGAGAAGTTACTTGTTAACTCATGACAAAACACAGCCAAGGTGAGTCATAAGACAAGTAAATATTTGTGAATTATCCATAAAGATATTGTGGTTTGACAGTTTTGAGTGGTGGTGGTTTTTAATCAAAAGCAGATCAAATGCTATATAACATAATTAGAGGAATTCATTGAATCAGACAGAAGATCACTAGACATTCCTTGTGACTTTGTATAGTTAGCATCCGTAATACAACAGTGCCAGGTCCAGCAATCCTCCCGCAGTACCACAGAATGGGTAAGATTAGGGCTAACCATAGCCATATCATTTGCAGTAGACTAGGGCCATGAACTAGCATCAGAGCTGAACTAGGACTGAAGTGTAAGCGTTATTAGTGAAACCTGACATGCTATAAAGCTTATGCTCATTAGACTCAGTCTCTGCCCTACACTTGGGAGCTAAGTTCCACCAGGAAGGTAAAGAGATAAACAAACAACACTGGAAGGATCCCCATGGACCACTGTTAAAGGAAAGGGAAACCCTAAAGAAAGAGCACAATTAAGTGTCCCCTCAGGAACTGACATCTTATATTTCCTTTACCACCTACAAGGTAGCATTTTATTTTTCATTATGTATTTTTTTGTGAGGAGATCAGCCCTGAGCTAACATGTGCCAATCCTCCTTTTTTTTTTTTTTTTTTTGCTGAGGAAGACTGGCCCTGGGCTAACGTCTGTGCCCACCTTCCTCCACTTTATATGGGACGCCGCCACAGCATGGCTTAACAAGCAGTGCGTTGGTGTGCGCCCAGGATCCGAACCGGCGAACCCCAGGCCGCCACAGCGGTGCGCACACACTTAACCGCTTGCGCCACCGGGCTGGCCCTACAAGGTAGCATTTTAACACTACTCCTTTAATAATCTCAAAATAACTGATGTCTATCGTATATACTATAAAAGAATTAAGTTTTAATAATAACAATATCTATTATATCTATCACATAAGATTTAATATTATCTATTACAAATATTATAGCTAATCTTTATTAAATGCTTAACTACATGCTAGGTAATATTATTTACTACATATAAACTTTTCATCGTTTTAGGATAATCTTGAATAACTCACTTCCTAAAATAAAACTCTTCTAATCCTATAACTGTTAATGAAAAAATACCTGTGATCCAGAGGAATCTAACATCATGTAAATATTTGAGACTTACTTTTATAATCTTTCCCCTTTCCTCTCCAAGTTACCAGTTAATATCATGAATGCTTCAAGTCACCATCAGTGTTTGAACCATAAAGCAAAGTACAGTCATGTGCCGTATAGCGATGTTTTGGTCCACGATGGACTGCATACACGATGGTGGTCCCATAAGATTAAAACCATATAGCCTAGATATGTGGTAGGGTATACCACCTAGGTTTGTGTAAATACACTCTATGATGTTCACACAACGATGAAATTGCCTAAAGATGCATTTCTCAGAACGTATCCCTGTCATTAGTGACGCATGACTGTATACTGAACAAATACAATTAAGGAAGGCAGACCTGTAAGAAGCAGGAATCACACACACTAACACTACAGAACGGACAACTCCATCTCGCTAGGGAAGAAAACAGGATTGGGAATCAGAGGTGTGCTACAGAGAAGTAGAATAGAGACATGATAACATGACCACCTTGCTGTGACCAATACTTTACTTAGGGAGGAAAAAAGTTTAATTTTGAAAATCATGTTAGAAAATAAATGTATACTTCTCAAACGGTAATACAGATCATCAAAAGATAACACTAAGAGAGTGAAAAGGCAAGCCAAAAACTAGGAGAAAATGTTCTCAACACATACATCCTATGAAGGACTCATAAGCAGAACAGTAGTTCTCCAAGTGTAGTCTAGAGATGCCTGAAGGTCCTTCAGACCCTCTTAAGAGGTCCATGAAGTCAAAACAATTTTCATAATAACGCTAAGATGTTACTTGCCTTTTTCAGTGTGTTGACATTTGCATTGATGACATTTCCCTTGTGTTGACATTTGCAAAAGCAATGATGGGCAAAACCACTGGGTGCCTTAGCATGAATTAACACCATGGTACCAAACAGTACTGGTAATCCTTGCATTTTTCACTGCCAGGCACTCACAATAAAACCAGTCAGTTTCAAGTAAGAATGTCTTTGAAGAAGCAGCAAAAATTATTAATTTTATTAAATGCCAACCTTTGAGTATGTCTTTTTTATATTCTGAGTGACAAACTGGGAAGTATGCATAAAGCACATATGCTGCATAACGAAGTATGATAATTGTCTCAAGGAAAAGTATTTGTGGGATTGTTTGAGTTGCAAACTGAACTAGCCCCTTTTTTTCATGGAATGCCTTTCTCACTTGAAAGAAGAGCTGACAGACAAATTATGGTTACTCAGCCTTGGGTTTTTGGTAGGGATTTTCTTGAAAATAATTGAAATGAGCCTGCCACTTTAAAGAAAACAGCTGATAGTGTTAGTTGCCAATGACACAATTCAAGCTTACAAGCATAGTTTCGAATTTTGGAAAACTAGTATTTGCTACGATGATATAGCTTTCCAATACTTAACGACTTTTTAAATGAGCTTGGTGGTAATATTACTAAGTGTGATTGTTTTTGATATTATATAATATAATATGTCAACATTTGGAAGATCTGCATAACTCAGTAACCAATATTTTCTAAATGATCAATGCATGATGCTACAAAATCATGCATGGGTAAAAGATCTATTCGAAGTACAAAATAGACCAATGAACTTCAAGGTAACACAGTATGAAAAATTCATTGATAAGGTTTCAGATTCCACATTGCAACTAACCTTTAAGGAACTATCATGTGTCGAGTATTGTACTATCCAAGAATATCAACAATTAACTAAAAAAGCCTATTAAAGTATTCCTCCTTTATCCAACATATCTGTGAGCCCAGATTTTCTCATATACTTCAACCAGAACAACATATCACAACAGACTGATGCAGAAGCAGATGTGAGATATCCAACTGTCTTCTTTTAAGCCAGACATTAAAGTTATATACAAAAATATAAAACAATGCCATTCTTCTCACTAAATTTTTGTTTTGGAAAACATAGTTACTCTTCTTAAAAAATACATTATTCATGTCAACAAATAATGGGTGTACTACTGTTATTTTAAAATAAATACACAAATATTTTTTAATTTCTCAGTATTAATTTCAAATATGATAAATATTGATAGACATAAATAGCATGAACAAAAGCTCTTTGGATTCTTCATAACTTTTAATAATGTAAAGGTGTCTGAAGACCAAAAGTCTGAGTACAGCTGTATTAACTTTCTATTGTTTCTGTAGCAAATTACCATAAATTTAGTGGCTTAAAACAAAACAAATTAATTATCTTACAGTTTGGGGGGTCAGAAGTCCAAAATAAGTCTTATAGGGATAAAATTGAGGCAATATTCCTTCTGGATGCTCAAGGGGAAAATCCGTTCCTTGCTTTTTTCAGTTTGTAGAGGCTGCCCACATTCCTTGGCTCCAGGGTATATCACTCCAATCTTTGCTTCCCTCATTACATCTCCCTTGCTGACTCTGACACTCCTATTTCCCTCTATAAGAACACTTGAGATTACACTGGGTCCATCCAAATAATATAAGATAATTTCCTTATCTCAAGACCCTTAACTTAATCAAATCTGCAAAATTCCTTTTGCCATTAACATACTCACAGGTTCTGAGAATTAGGATGTGGACATCTTCAGGAGACTAGTTTTTCTGTCTACCACAACTGCTGAACTAAATATATACTGAACTCCTTAAAATCATCAATAAAAAGGCAGACAACTCTAAAAGATGAGCAACAAACTTGAACAGATACTGCACAAAGGAGTATATACAAATGGCTGAAGAGCATATGAAATGTTGCTCAATTTAATGAGTCCTCAGAAAAATGGAAATTAAAACATCAATGTAGTGCCAATATATATCCAATAGAAGGATTAAAATGATAAAGACAGATAAACCTTAAATATAGATTGGTATAATCCTTTGGAAAATTGTTTGGCAGGATGCTGGACATTTTCATACCCTATGACACAGCAATTCCACTCCTATGTACTCAAAAGAAATACGTTCACCAAAATACACGCAAGAAGTTTCAAAGCAACACTATTTCTAATAGTCAAAAACTGGAAACAACTCAGTTGTCCAACAATTTTAGAAAAGATAAACTATGATATATTCACACAATGGAATATTATACAGGAATAAGAATGAACAAACTACTTCCACATGCAGTGGATGAATCTCACAGATGTAATGTTGAGCCTAAGAAATGACACAAAAGAGAACACACTGTATCATTCCACAAACAGGCAAAACCAAACTACAGTATTACAAGTACAGCTAATGATTACCCTCAGGGAGAAAGGCAAAGATCTGACAGGGGAAAGGCTAGAAGGGTCTTCTGGGAAACTGGTAATATTCTGTTTCTTGATCTTTGTGCTGATCACACAAGTGTATCTACTTTGTGAAAATTTATCAAACTATATATTTACGATTTGTTCACTTTTCTATATGTTTGTTAATTCTTCAACTAAAAAAATGCCAAATGAAGTTATTTCCTTTTCTAAAGGATGGACTATTTAAAGAGCACATTTTTTCGGGGACCTCTTAACTAAAACAATGAGCTACAGGGGTCACTGCATCTGTTTTACAACAGCAGAAATATAAATATGGTCAACATGGCACCAAAAAATAGTACTAGAGAAAAATCCTTAGATTTTACACAGCTCTAGGAATGTTGGAATCTATGTTCACATGTAAGAAAAATACGCACAGAAGAAAACTTCCTTTACCGGGGGTTCATGTTAGACTTCTTGAGACTGTAGAGTTAGGGCCTGTTTATCTACTTAAAGACAGCTTGCCATTTTCAAGTGCTTGTCACCTCTTGATCCTAAGACTATCTTCCAAAGGAGTTATCCAGATACACAACGATTAAAAAACACTAAAAGCAAAAAACAGCAATCCACCCAAATAGTACAAAACACACGTATGCAAACACATAACATAAAACTTCCTTGCTTTGTTAGTCACTGTAAGTGTTGACAAAAATCTCCATCTTGGAAAAAAGATAGTAAATCATTCATTTGCAGGAATATTGTAAAGGCAATCAAACTATCCTGAATGAAATAAAAACAAGTCGATGTTCTTAACAGAAACTCTTTTAAAAAATATAACATAATGCATTCAAAGAAGCATTTCAGGGTAGAAAATTCATTTTTTGGCTCTGTGTTTGTGTGTATATTGTTCTAATCATTTTTTAAGAAGGTAGTTTTTCCTTAAGAAGAGCCAAGACCTCATCTACAGTCAGGGAGCTAAAGAGCAACAAGCCTGCAGTTACTAATTCAAAGTAGGAGGAGTCCCCAGGGGCAAGTGCGCACTGTATCTGATTTCCAATAATGTGTGTTATTTGTTTGAAGAAGTTCAAGCACTTAATAAACGGTATTAAAACTGTGGCTATAAACCACCATGAAAGTATTGCAGAACAGTGGCATGTACCAGATTGCTGTTCATTTAACTGTGAACTCCTTACCCGACAACATGGGCACTAGATATACTACAGGATCTTGGCACCAATCGGCAGGCTCAAATTTGCCATCTTGTCAAAGAAGTAAAACTGTAGTTTAGAACGACCTAACTGCAATACTCCCAAGCAGCAGTATTTTCTTCCTTGGGAAGTTGGATAAATACCTTTTCTGTGCTTTCCCAACCTCATTCTCAGTGAAATGGAATTGTAAAGCAAAATACATTTATAATAAAGAGCTGTAATCAGAAAAGATGTCATGTGATGGCAAACAGTCACCTGAGTTGGAGGTCACTGCTGCATGCATGATGTCTCTGTTAGACATATCCAATCTCATCACGACATTCACTGGATACTTAGTCAGTGTTGGATATATTAAAAAGTCTAATGGGCCAGCCCTGTGGCTTAGTGGTTAAGTGCATGCGCTCTGCTACTGGCGGCCCAGGTTAGGATCCCAGGTGCGCACCAACGCACTGCTTGTCCGGCCATGCTGAGGCGGCGTCCCACATACAGCAACTAGAAGGATGTGCAGCTATGACATACAGCTATCTACTGGGGCTTTGGGGGAAAAAAATAAATAAATTAAATTAAAAAAAAAAAAGTCTAAGACATTTTCCTTCAAAGAACTTGTAACCTGAGTTGATGATAAAGGGAATATACAGAAAAAAATAATTACTTAAGATAATACATCACAGGTTTCAAATAGAGAATGGAAACAGTAAGATCTATAGGAGTTGACAAGAAAGTATGGGGTATGACTTGTGGGGAGGAGAGGGATCAGTCCTGAAAGAATTCATGGGGAAAACAGGCTTGGAATTGTATTTTTAAAGGAAGGAAAGATTTGAAATTGAGATGAGAAGTCCTTCCAAGGAGAAAGAGAACCACGAACAAAAGTCTACAGCCAGGAATAAGCATAGTATGTTTGGGAACAATGAATAGATATACTTTGCCGAAGTCAGGGGTGTATGTAGAGGAATTATGAGAAATATATGTAACGTGGACAAGAGTTACACTAGAAGAAGTAGGAATCATTAAAAATTTCTGAACAGAGGGTGTGACAGATACACCAGTGTTTCTGGAATACGCATCTGGAAATAAATTGGCATAAAGAGAAACTTTGCCCTATGTTCTTCCTTTAATGACACATTCTCAGTTGTCCTCAGTTATGACTTACTATCCCTGATCTAATCTCAATCACGCTTCTCAGAACCCTCGGCTAGAACTTTGCTAGGATACCTCAATTCCTCACCACCTCTATATTCCAAACATCTTCCTTCAGTCTTTGAAATTTTAGGGAAAAAGCAACTAGTTTACTATAGCAAAAAGATCATGGGCTTGGCATGAGAGACCTCAATATAAATCCCTGTTCTACCATATATTACTTGTATGATCTTGGGCAATAATTTACCTATCTATACCTAAATTTAATCTGTAAAAAGAGGTTCCTTTGCAGTCTGCAATGAGCTAAATGAAGGAGATTGGCACATAAAAGAACCTAAAAATGTGGATTTTTTTTTCTTTCACTATTGTAATTTATGAGCAAAGGCAAATCTGAACCTGGAAGAGGAGCTATAAAGATCTAAAATTTTTTAGTAAAGCAAATGCTTGGGGGCCGGCCCCATGGCTTGGCAGTTGGGTGCACGCGCTCCACTATTGGCAGCCCGGGTTCGGATCCCAGCGCACACTGACGCACCGCTTGTAGGGCCATGCTGAGGCGGAGTCCCACAAACAGCAACTAGAAGGATGTGCAACTATGACATACAGCTATCTACTGGGGCTTTGGGGGGGAAAAAAAAAAGGAGGAGGATTGGCAATAGATGTTAGCTCAGAGCCGGTCTTCCTCAGCAAAAAGAGGAAGATTGGCATGGATGTTAGCTCAGGACTGATCTTCCTCACAAAAAAAATAAATAAATAAAAAAAATAAAGCAAATGCTTAAATATTTTTTAAATGCCAATAATAAAATAATTATAAAATACTGACAATTTTGAAAAAGAATAGGAAGCCACATGACAACCACAATTACTTATATTTAATGTATTTCCTGCTGAACTTTTTCCTCACTACTAACATGTTATTAGGTTTTACATACTTGTAAGCATGTGTTTATAAACTATTCATTCTGCTTCTTTCATTTAACATTATATTATAAATACTTTGCAATGTTATTAAATATTCATAAAATTAGCTTTAATAAATGCATAATAGTTCATTGAACAATGGTATCATAGTTTATATAACCATTTACCTATTATTACACAGTTAAGGCTGTTTTTAATTATTTGCTCTTATAAGCAATGTTGAAATAATTGTTTTGTCCTCAGAAAATACTCAGCTTCCCACTACCCCAGCACCAATGAGAAAGAATCAGAGCAGCCTCCTTTCCATTTAGGATACTAAGAGACTAAGATACCAAGATACTAAGGTGACCAGATACAGCAGTATCCAAGATGCTCTCACTGGCGTCTCTGACTCTTTCTTATACAGCATATCAGAGACTGAGAGAGAGAGCTGTAGCATTTTGCAGTCCTGCAAGTTCTAGGTTCTCCTTATCTTCTACCTTATCTCATCAACAAAAACAGCATTAGAAGTAAACGGCTCTTGGTTATTTGGAATCAAACATTTTTAATCTTTTATTTAATAATTATAAGAGCAGGAGACAACCCAAACATCAATATCATTAAAGAGGCAAAGGACACTGGCTGAATACTACCAGAAAGAACGGCTGTGACTATTGGTAATAGTAGTTTTATGGGAGAAAAGTGCTAAGTAACAGCTCAACACACAAAGATATCTCTGAAGAAATACAAAACTCCTAAAGGATGAAAGTGATGGACAAAACTCACAAGCCTGATACCACACTAAGGAGGAGCTAATTTGTTGATTTCAAAGTACTGTATGTAGCTTGAATGACCACAATCTTTAACAGCATAGAAACAGGGAACATAATCAATTTCTCAGTAGGCAGAGAAATCATTAGCAAATCTGTAATTTCTGTTCCATCAGAGGGAAAAAAACAACAAAAGCAAAAAATTCCTTGGATACTGTCTCTATCTATATAATTAATTTGAAAAAAAATCTCATTGATATCCTGAAACCTCTGATGCCTCTGGTCCCTTAAGGACACCTGAAACTTCCTTATTTTCTCCCAGAGAAAAGCTTAGGGACTGGGCTGATTTAGAGAATCATTGTTACCAGTAGACGAGAAAATTTTCACATGAGGTGTCAGCCAAGGGAACTAGGTTAGGTTAGAAACAGACAACCCACTTACTAGTACTCTTCCTATTACCAAATAGAGTTTCTACTTTGTAAGCACATTACCAAAATTTACCTCTCCCACTGGGAACTGTTCTGATCATAATGACTAAAATTTTATACACTAAGAAAAAATACTGAGTAAGAATCTCACAGAGGAAATGGCATTTAAATGATGGCTCCATCATTTAAATGTTAAACATAGCCTAGTGTTCCTTATGCATAGCTTAGAGGTAGTATAGCCTTCTAGGAAGAAAACATGGGCTTTGGAAGCAGTTCACACTCCAGATCCACTACCTCTAGATGATTAATTTTTGACAGGTTAGTAAACCTCTCTATGCTTTACTTTTCTCATCTATAAAATGGGATACTTTTTTGCCAATTTGTTGCAAAGACTAAATGAGATTTTATACATATAAAATCTTTATATATGTAAATTCACACAAACACACACACACACACAGAAAATGTGCATAACAGCTTAACACAGTACCTGGTACATGGTATGTACTCAAAAGATAGCAGCTATTATTAAATATTGAGAGACAATTTTATATAGTGGAAAAGCATGACCCATAGTAAAAAGACCTAGAATCTACCCTCACTATTCATTCATTTTCTGACCTTGGGCAAGACCATTTTAGGCCTCAGTTTCCACATTTGCCAAATGGGGAAAATAATAACTGTCCATATATCATAGAGGTTGTTTAAAAAACCAAATGAGGGGCCAGCCCAGTGGTGTAGTGGTTAAGTTCCTGCACTCCATTTTGGTGGCCTTAGGTTCACGGGTCAGGATCCTGGGCGTGGACATACACACTGCTTATCAAGCCATGCTGTGGTGGAATCCCATATAGAGGAAGATGGGCACGGTTGTCAGCCCAGGGCCAGTCTTCCTCAGCAAAAAGAGGAGGATTGGCATGGATGTTAGTTCAGGGCTAATCTCCCTCACACACACACAAAAAAAACAAAAAGCAAATGAGATGAGAATATATAAAAGAAGTTTAAGTATCATAAAGTGATACACAAATGCAAGGCATTCTTAAATTAAAATTTTCTCACTTGAAAAACTTGGGTAAGTTTGAGAGAACATGGAAGGAGAAACACCAATTTAGAATTTTAACCCAAACAAACTCTTGGCCTTTGTCTCAGAATAATAGTTTATGACTTTTCTTTTTAATAATTAAATGATTACTTTTAATGATTATACATGATCCAAAAATGGCTTCAATCCCCAAGTAGAAATTCACTTACTTTATTATTCAAAACAAGTAAGCTCCACAAAAATTTATCGTGCATCATTTCATGCAAAGTGTTGCAATGTACAAAGAGGCAGAGATGAATAAAACAAGGTCTCTATCCACAGAGTTCACAGTCCTATACCTGGCAATCAATCTAATAGGTAGAATGGTATAATGGAAAAGTTTTAAAGTCAAATAAACCTGTTTAAATCCTAACCCTGCCACCTATTTGCTGTATCTCTTACAAAGCACATAACTTCCCTAAGTTCGTGTTCTCATTACAAAACTGTAATACTACTACTTATCTGATTAAGGTATCTGGGGTCTTCATTAATTGGGATGACATATAACACATGTAACGCACCTGGAACGTGATAGTTACTTCTTAATTACCACCCTCCCCTTTCCTGAAGTAAATACACAAATGAATGGCACAGCCTACCCAAGACAGAATTAGGCTAGTGCATAAAAGCAGTGCCATAAAGAAGATGTCACATTTTGTTAGGAGAACTAGAGAAGGTTTCATGGAAGGTGTGGGATTTGAAATGAGCCTTGAAGGGTGGGTAAGATTTCAATACATATAGATAAAGGGCAGAAGCAGTTAAAGTAGACAAAAAGGCATAAAAAAACACCAAGAGTAGACAGTTGGGTGTACGTGCCAAAGAGCATTACTTCAGTTTGGAAGGAAGTTGGGCAAATAGAAAACTGAGAGAGAGGTCAAGGCAAAAAGGTAGTTTGGGAGTCATATTATGGAAAGTCTTGATGGTCACAGAGAAGATTTCGTACTTAACGGGAAGCACTGACAGTGTCTAAATAGCAGAATCATTTGTTCAGACCTGAGATGGCAGCAGTTCACAGAATTAAACAGAGTGCTAAGAGAAATGTCAGTTTTAAAACGGTTTGAGACAGGAAGAATTTCAGGAACTTTTATGTAGAAAATAACTTTCCCTTAAAGATGATCCATCAAGCACTGCCCAGGAAGGAAGACCAAGGACAGGTATCACTGTATTTTTATTTTTTATTTATTTATTTATTTATTTTTAAAGATTTTATTTATTTTATTTTTTCCCCCCAAAGCCCCAGTAGATAGTTGTATGTCATAGCTGCACATCCTTCTAGTTGCTGTATGTGGGACTCGGCCTCAGGATGGACGGAGAAGTGGTGCCTTGATGCGCACCCGGGATCCGAACCCGGGCCACCAGCATTGCAGAGCGCGCACTTAACCACCAAGCCACAGGGCCGGCCCTCACTGTATTTTTAGACAATGAAACTAAGGCAAACCAAGGTGGGTGAAAAAAGTTCTTGCTCCAGGTCATATAAATTAACATTAACAGCAGACAGAGAAAACAAATTCAGGATTCCCTCCTCTGGGTCTGTTATTTGAGATAGGATTTCCTCTCTCTCAAGCATTTCTAAAAGACAATTATCAGGATAACAAGGATAAATCTCAAAAGTATGCTTTTATGCTGAGCCTGCAAAATGGGTAGCTGTGCATGCAATTGTAAATTATACAAATGGAGCCTGAAAAAATGCTTGTGTACTTACCTCATCTGTTAATTCACAGGACCCAGCAACATTTTAGAATTCTAACTGTGAAAAACCTTATTATTACAATCATTTCTGGGTGCCTCATGAAAATAGATGCGCCACCTTGGTCACCAAAACTTAAGGGCAAAATAGTTGCAAATTTCAATAATTTTCCCCTTGACCATTCACTATCTAATGGAATGTAATCTAGGACACCTTCTCCCACCCAAACACACACACACACACACACACACACATCCCGCTAGACACTGATCTATCCCTTTGGCTATGTTCCTATTGTGGTGACAAAACATCCCTGAGAACTAAGAAAAACTGGGGATTTCAAAATGTAAGAGAACAAGATAGTCCTTGCAATTTTCTTTACAGTTCTTTCCATATACATATTTCCTATCATTCAATCCCTCTTTGACAGAGAGATACTCTTGCTGGGGAATTTAAAATATAAAAAGAAATATTCATAGTAGTAATTAAAGACAAATGATTTTGTTTCTTTCTCAGAAATTGCTCCTTCCTCTCATCTTTCACTAAGAACACATAAGAGCAAATCTTAGGGGCCGGCCCCGTGGCTTAGCAGTTAAGTGCGCGCGCTCAGCTACTGGCAGCCCGGGTTTGGATCCTAGGCGCACATGGATGCACCGCTAGTCCGGCCATGCTGAGGCGGCGTCCCACATACAGCAACTAGAAGGATGTGCAACTAAGACATAGAACTATCTACTGGGGCCTTGGGGAGAAAAAGGGGAAAAAAAAAGGAGGAGGATTGGCAATAGATGTTAGCTCAGGGCCGGTCTTCCTCAGCAAAAAGAGGAGGATTGGCATGGATGTTAGCTCAGGGCTGATCTTCCTCACCAAAAAAAAAAGAGCAAATCTTAGGCAAAGCTCTGTTTTGCTAATATGTTTTACTAATATAAGGTTCCACAAAGAAATTACCTTGCATGCTGAGGAGAATGAATACAAATGCTGGGCTGTTTTGCTGTCTGTGGAAAACCAGAAGAAGGGGTAGTTTTAGAAGTCATAATAATTTGATTCTAGAGAATATAACGGTTGGTGAATACAACTACTTTCTGTAAGTGTGGCTTCAGAAAGAGATCTCTTTATTAGACAAGACAGAAACATGGCATCTGTGGAAGCAATATTGAAGATTTAGGACTGTTAATTACCTTCCATTTCGATTCTAAATTGTAGATAGTAAGATGATTCTGAACAGTAGGATCAACTCACACTGAGAGGTTATTGTATTTAGGTAACAATTAGGTAGCTCAGAATAAACAAAAAAAGAAAAAATCCTCAACCAATTACTCACAGCGTAGCCCTGCAAGAAAGGTCACAACTCTACAGGTGGAAAAAGCAAGCACTTTGAGTTAGACAAACATGAGCTTGATTTACACTACTACTTCTAAATGGTCTGGACGTTAAAGTAAGTATGATGTTAACATATGAGAGCTATTGTATAAATAGGAACCACTGTATTATATGACATGTAAACAGTAACATTTCTTAGGGTGTTGTTTTTATTTTTTAAGAATAGAAAAATAACAAAACAAGGAAAATGAATAGAGGCAACACCCATCCAGGATTGCTTTGACTTTGAACTATTGCATTTTTTTCTTATGATACTCCAAAATCTTACTGACTTAAATAACTGTACAATGTTGAGGGAGACATAACAGCCAAAATACTATTGGCTATTTTCCTTCCAAAAAACAAAACACATTTAAAAAAACTTTCTTCAATAAAAGTGCTTTTTTAAAAATATAAATTAATTATCAAAGACAGAATAATCTTGAGATGGAGAACAATGATTCTAAATATCACCATTCCCCATTCCCAGGATTATAAAAGCAGCAAATGTTTCATGACAGAAAAAAAATTTTTTTAAACATAGATAAACAAAAAGGAAAAATTAAAAGGTATATAGAGATAAGTACAGTTAAGCCAGGTAGTATATAATTCTAGATTTTTACAATACATAATAAAAATGATTAATGTGTCTATATCTATATTAATAAAAATGAGATCATATTGTACATACTATTTTGCAAACTGCTTTTCCAATTAAGAGATCATTAATGCATTTTAAATGAATAAATATCTATCTACATTAATTTAACCAATGATTGATATCACATTATGTGAATATATAATAATTTATTTAGCTAACACGTCTGTTACTAAACTTTTAATTTATTCCCAACCCTTCTCTATACAAAAGGCAATACTGTGTTGAACATATTTATATCTGAATTTTATAATACACTCATGATTATTTTATTAAGTTAGATTTCTAAAAGTAGGATTGCAGGGTACAAGGCAAACAAATTTTAAGAGATTTCTGAGACATATTAAAAAACTGACCACCAAGACGACTATACCACTTCACACACCTACCAGCAATGTATCCAGAATACCTATTTCCTGAAATATTTCTTATAAATATTGAATGTTATCATTTTCTTATTTACTTTTGGCAAGTTAATAGGCAAAGATATCCCACAACGTTAACATGTATGTTTTATGACTAGAATTATACATTTTGTTCATGTTATCATTAATCTTTTATTTTTCTTCTTTTCTAACTGTCTAAATATAACTTTTACAAATTTTTCCACTAAGTTATGTCGTCTTATTAAATTTGAAACAATGTGTTATATTGTTATATATTACAGATATTTACCTATGGGAATATTTATTGTAATTATTTTTCTTGATAAGCTTACATTCTACTTTATTAATTCCTTTTAGGTACTTTAAAAAACATTTTATGCAGTCAAATTATTAACCTTTTCCTTAATGATTTCAATCTTTGGTGTCATCTTTATGATGATGAGTCACTTTCAGATTACAGAAATATTTGCTAATATTTTTATTGGTTTCCCCCAAATTTCTATCTTTTTAAACATTTAAACATGTATTTGATCTAGAATTCATTTTGATATATGAGGTACGGACTTAACATTCTTTTTATCCAAATGAGCAGGTAGTAGCGGCAACAGCAATTGCTGACTGTCATCTTTATCACATTGTTGAATGCCATCGTTAGCATATACTAAATTCTTACATATACTTTGAACTATTTATAGATTTTATATTCTATTCCTTTAATCTATTAGTCTATTCCAGTGTGATACGGATATTAATTAAATTATTTTTGGTTTATAATAACATTTATATATTTGATTTGAAAAAACTACACTTTTTTTTCATATTTTTTGGCAAATATTGTTCATTTTTGTCTCGAATTGAATTTTAGAATTATTTTGTCAAGACATCTCACCTCCACCAAATCCATTTGATATTCATTGCAATTAGATTAATTTTGGAAAAACTCTCTACAATATGAAATATTCCCATCCTAGCATACTGTATGTATTTGTACATAATGAAGTCTCTTTTAAATTACTCTGTAACATGTTCTTCACATTGGCTCTACATATTACTTGTTAAGTATACTCATCAAGATCTTATATCTTATTCCCCAATAGTGAATAGGGCATTTCTTTGCAATACATTTTCTGAGGGTATTGCTAATATAAGAGAAGCTGATTTGTTTTCTAAGTGGACCATCTAACCAACTACAGTCTTATTGCTCCTAATTATTTTTCAGTTGATTTTCTTGGGTTATCCAACTACATAATAATAATCTATGAATAATGATAATATGCATGGCTTATTACAATATTTATAATTTATTTCTTTTTTTACCTTATTTATTTGATAGAACTTCTGAAGAGGTGGTGAGAAGCATCTTCATCATACTTCTGATGTTAATGCAAATAAATGTTTTTAGTGTTCCACTGTTAAATGTATGGTGGCTGGTAAATTTCATATAGATGCTCTTCATTATGTTATTGAAATATTATATTGCTATATTTTAGTAGTTTTTAAAAAACATCAGGAACACAGGTTGGATGTTATACAATGCCTTTTTAAATATATAAAGATGATCATATACTTCATCTCCTTCACCTAGTAATTTGATAAATTATATTAATAGATTTTTAAATATCAAACCATCCTTGCATTTCTAGAATAAATCCTACGTAGTAGTGCTAAATTAGTTTCTTAAAACACTTTGAATTGACTTGCTATAATTTTATTTATTTTATTTTTTTATTCGTAATTGTGAGATTAATTCATAGTTTTCTCTTTTGTGCTACTTTTGTCTGGCTTTGGTATCAAGATGAAGCTAGATGAAATGACCTAGTTTTCTGCAGGCCAATGCTCACACTAAGCACTAGGAAAGGCAGTAAAAAACTTAGAGAAATTTAAAGATATTTAGAGATATCTAAACATATTTAAAGATACCAAAAGGCTGTAAAGCAGTGAGAACTAAAGAATATAAAACTGCAAAGAGCGCAGACCTTTTAAAGGTGAGCTGAGGATCTACAGCTGTCCCTGGAGGCATCTGCGAAACCTAGGCATAGGAACAGACTGAGAATCTGGGTTAGGTCCAGCCAGAGAGTAGCTATTGGGGTGAAAAAAAAATCACTGAATTTTTGTTGCTTCCATGGAGCTGAAGTGCCAAAATTGGAAATTTGAGGGCCAGTTTTCTCCTAAAGACATTTTCTGAATTCTAAAGCTACATAGCTGAGGAAAATAAGGGTCTAAGCCAAAACCTTTGAAAAGCAAAGTAAGATTTCCCACAATCTCACAGTGTTTCAGACAAAAAGACTCACTAGCAGGAGGATTCATGAGAATCTCAGGTGGGAGCTGAAAACTCTCAAGGGAGTGGTGAAATGAAATGACATTGACAATCTCCAACCACTTTTTTCCTGTTGGCAACTGCTGATCTGGGTATGTCTTGAGAAGTCAAGACATTTGTCCAATTCTAAAATTGAAGAAGGCAGGAGGCTGAAGAGATAAGGTTTCTCCGAAAAGTGGAAATTCCCATAGTCCTCTTGGTGCTGAAGAGACAATGACGTACCAGGCTCTCCTTAAAAGCTCAGAAGAACCACATCCTAGCAAGAGGGGCAAACCAAAGGTATACTACCACTGCAACCCAAGCCTGACCCAGATCAGTCCATGATTAGATTAAGGTGATGAGGCTCAAACTACAACCCACCTGCCCATTCTACCTACTTAGTAAGGGAAAGGATGAACGAATTCTGGTAGGAGATGATATCACCTGGAACCGCTACATATTTTAAACACAATGTCTAACATCATCCAAAAAATAGTAGGAAGAGATAGAACCATGTGACTGATAACCAAGAAAAAAAACAGAAACAAATCCACCAATATGTAGGTGCACCACACATTGGCATTAGTAAACAATGACTTTAAAATGATTGTGATTAA
Organism: Ceratotherium simum simum; assembly: GCF_057802395.1. NCBI lineage: Eukaryota > Metazoa > Chordata > Mammalia > Perissodactyla > Rhinocerotidae > Ceratotherium > Ceratotherium simum. The sequence continues at coordinate 14,181,298 of NC_141910.1, read as the reverse complement.
TATGCTCAAGAAAATAGAGAAAAGAGACAAATTAGATAAAAAGATGAAAATTTTCACCAGAGAATTTGAGGTTACAAAAAAAATTAAATGGACATTCTAGAACTAAAAGAAACATATCTGAAATTCTAACTCCTAAGTTTCTCTTTTATTTCTACCAAGGCATTCATTATGTGTCTGCACTAATGACCTTGAAGTTGGGACGAAAAGAAGTAAACATAATATTAGGGACTATTTTCAGAATAAACAAAATGCAAAAAGTCAATGAAAAAATGATGGATGTGGTCTCTAAATCTTCTTAAGGGATGATAATTATAGTGTGAGCTTTTATATCCTGAAGAACTTCCTGGCTAGTTAAAGCAGAAACAAACATCTTTCACCAAACTAGATTTTAAGAGAACTTTTTTCTATATGATGGGCAAAGTAAGAGCAATTGTCACTTACAGGAAGGTGTGTGAATACAGCAAAGGTGCTACGTAGAAAGGCGATGAGGTCTACTAGGTAATCACTAGCTTTGCTGCCCAAATCTCCTGTCATCCAGTCGTAGTCGGCCAGCTGTAGAAACTGGTCAATTTTCTGGTTTAAATTGGTATAAATCTCTTCTTCAGCTGCATGTCTGGCATCCTGTGAAATATGAAATTTTAAAAATCATTCAGACTTCCAGCAAAGCAGAAATTTCTGCTTGGAGACATCTCACACTTATATCCACTAAGTAACAGAATTGGAATATTAAGTAATATCGATACGTCTCCATCGATTTTTCTTTTTTCAAAAGCACGGTGGAGTCTTTTCCATTTTACGTCTGCAAGACAAGCTATTATTTTGCTTCACCAAATAGAGAAACTGCCTTCACCGCCCTCAGCTATCTGCATCCTTTTTTACTTTCTTATCTCTGTTCAAAACTATACTCACTCTCGGGATCCTATTCCCATTTCTCTCTTCTGGGACTCCTTTCTTGTAATACAACCTCTCTATATCCTCTCTCTCTTCACTTTGCTTATTGTAAGTATCCTGAAATTTCAACTTAATGCTATATACTCCCACTAGTTAATACTATATATTCCCATTATCCTATCTCTCTAGTTTCTTTGTCACCAGGCTTCTTCAAAAATTGGTACACTTTGATGTTTCCTAAAATGTGTTCTAAGTAAGATCAATCTTGAAAAATGCTACAGCAACATCAAAAGAGTTCCTAGATCAAGTAAATTTGAAATCTCTTTTTAAGAGATTCATGTTGTACACTAGTATATAAAAGGCTCTAAGAAGTGCTTATGGGACTAATGCTGCAAAAAACATATTTTCAGGACAAAAGGGCCTACATTGCACCAGGGTAATCAGGATTCCAATGCTAACAATCCATCAACATGGATTGGTCCAGAGTAACCCATGACCTCCATGCTACCACATCCAATACATACTCACTTTTTAGTCTGGTCTTACTTCATCTCTGTTAAACATTCTCTTCTAGAACTCTGTTCTCCTTTGGCTTTCATGACATGGTTTTCTTCTGGTTTTACTTTTACTTTTCTGGACTCTAATGCTCTTACTTTCGCTAGTGATTTCATCAACTCCTATGGCTTCCACTAGCTCTATCCAAGCCCACCCTTGTTAAAGACCCATATATCTGATTGCTTCCTGGGAATTAAGACCCACAGAAATTTTGAAGACAGTAAGTCCAGGACTAGATTGACCATAATCCCCACTCTTCACCTGTTCAGTTCAGTCCAAGGCAGAGATCTAAGCAACATTTTGGATTCCATTCTTTCCTTCATAGTCAGTCACTGTGTCCTGTAATTCTAACTCCTCAATTTCTCTCTAACTCATATCCTATTCTCCATTTTCACCTCTGTAATGGCTGCATAATTTTGCAATGTATTTACATACTATAATATAGGCACTGACTATGTTTACTTATATAAACAATGTTTCAGTGGGCACTTCTGTGCTTATATCTTTACATACTTGTATGATAATCTAATACTGTCCTTAATTCTCATTTTACTAAGAGTTTTTTTAATTAATAAACTATGTTTTAGAAATTTGTAGAAATCTCATTTTACTAAGAGTTTTCTTTTAAACTAATAAAAAATAAATTTAGAAAATTTAAAGAAAAAGTGAGCAAAAAGTACAGAGCATTCACACATACTGCTTCCCCACCCCCCTCACTATTTCCCCTACCTTGCATTAGTGTTGAACATTTGTTACAATTGATGAAACAATATTGACATTTTATTATTAACTAAAGTCCACAGTTTGCATTAAGGTTTACTCTTTGTGTTGTCTGTACAGTTCTATGGGTAACTGACAAATGCATAATGCCATGTATTCACCACTACAGTACCATGCAGAATAGTTGTCCTGCCCTAAAAATCACTCTGCTCTATCTATTCATCCTTCCCTCATTCATCCCCTGAATCCTGGCAACCACTGATCTTTTTACTTTCTTCATAACTTTGCCTTTTCCAGAATGTCATATACTTGGAATCATACAGTATGTAGCTTTTCAGATCGGCTTCTTTTATTTAGCACTGTACATTTAAGCTTCTTCCATGTCTTTTTGTGGCTTGAGAGTTCATTCATTTTCATCATTGAATAACATTCCTTGTCTGGATTTATCACAACTTGCTTGTCCATTCATCTATTGAAGGACATCTTGGTAGCTGCCAGGTTTTGGCATTATGAATAAAATTGCTCTAAACGTTCATGTGTAAGTTTTTGTGTGACTTAAGTTTTCAACTCATTTGGGTAATACCAAGAAGCATGACTGGTGGATTGCATGGTATGACTGACTATGTTTAGCATTGTAAGAAAGGAACAAACTGTCTTCCAAAATGGCTTTACCATTTTGCATTAGCACCAGCAATGAATGAGGGTTGCTGTTGCTCCAGCATTTGGTGTTGTGTTTTGTATTTTAGCCATTGTAATAGTTGTGTAGTGTCATCTCATTGTTGTTTTAATTTACAATTCCCTCTCCATTCTTTGGTGAGGTGTCTGTTCAGATCTTTTGCCCATTTTTAAATTGGCTTGTTTCTTATTGTTGAGTTTTACCAGGTCTTTGTATATTTTAGATATAAGACCTTTACTAGGTATGTGTTTTGTAAATATTTTCTCCCAGTCTGTGGCTTGTCTTTTCAATCTCTTCACCATGTCTTTCCCAGAGCAGAAGTTTTTCATTTTAATGAAGTCCAACTTATCAATATTTTCTTTGATGGAACATGTTTTGGTGTTTTATCTAAAAACTCATAACCAAACCCAAGGTCACTGAGATTTTCCTTATGTTATCTTCTAGGAGTTTCATAGTTTTGTGTTTTACATGTAAGTCTATGATCCATTTTGAGTTAATTTTTGTGAAAAGCGTAAGATCTATGTCTAGATTCATTTTTTTCTTTTTCACATGTGGATGTCCAGTTGTTCCAATACTACTTACTGAAAAGACTTTCCTGTCTCCACTAAATTGACTTTATTCCTCGCCAACAATCAGGTGACTATATTTGTGTGGGTCCATTTATGGGCTCCATATTCTATTCCTTAATCTATTTATCTATTCTTTCACCAATACCACACTGTCTTGATTACTGTACTTTACAGTAAGTCTTGAAGTCAGACAGTGTCAGTCCTCTAACATTCTTCTTCTCCTTCAATATTGTGTGGGCTATTCTGGGTTTTGCCCCTCCATATAATTTCAGAATCAATTTTTCAATATCCACAAAATGACTTGCTGGGATTTGGATAGGGATTGTGTTGAATCTATAGAAGAACTGATATCTTGATAAAAATATTGTGTCTTCCTATCCATGAACACAGAATATTATCTCCATTTATTTAGATCTTTCTTCTTTCATTTCTTTTCAACAAAGTTTTATAGGTTTCCTCACATAGATCTTATTTATTTTGTTAGATTTATATCTATTTCTCTCTTTTTTTGATGTTAATGTAAACAGTATTGTGCTTTTAATTGCAAATTCCAGTTTTTTGTTACTGACATAATAAGACAGCAAATGTTTTTTGTATATTAACCTTGTAACTTGAACCTTGCTATATTCACTTATTACTTCCAGTAGTTTTTCTGTTAATTCTTTCATATTTTCTACTTAGACAATCATATCAACTATAAACAAAGTCAGTTTTATTTCTACCTTCCCAACCTGTAAATCTTTTACTTTCTGTGTTATTGGATGTTGAATAGGAGTGGTACGAAGGGACATCCTTGCTTTTTTCCCAATTTTAGCAGGAAAGCTTCTAGTTTCTCACCATCAAGTATGATGCTAGCTGTAGGACTTTTGTAGGTGTTCTGTATCAGGTTGAAGAAGTTCCCTCCCTATTCTAGTTTGCTGAGAAGTTTTATCACAAATAGGTGTTGGATTTCATCAAATGCTTTTTCTTTATCTATTGATATGATTGCATGATTTTTCTTCTTTAGTCCATCAATGGGATGAATTACATTAATTGATTTTTGAATACTGAGCGAGCCTTGCTGACCTGGAATAAATCTCACTTGGTTGTAGTGTACAATTCTTTTGATGTATTGTTGGATTAGATTTGCTAATATTTTCTTGAGGATTTTTGCATCTATGTTCATGCAAGATACTGGTCTGTAGTTTTCCTTTCTTATAATGTCTGGTTGGTATTAGGCTAATGCTGGCCTCATACAATGAGTTAGGAGGTCTTCTCTCTGCTTCTATTTTCTGGAAAGCATTGTAGAGAAGTGCTGTAATTTCTTCCTTAAATATTTTGTAAAATTTTTTTTCAGCTTTATTAGAGTACAATCGACAAAATTGTAAGATACTTAAAATGTACAATGTAATGATTAGATATAGGAATACACTGTAAGAGAATTCCCCACATCGAGTTAATGAACACATCCATCACCTCATATGTTTAATTTTCTTTCTTGTTTTTTGGTGAGAACATTTAAGTCCTACTCTCTTAGCAAATTTCACTTATACAATACAGTGTTATCAACTATAGTCACCAGGTTATATATTAGATCCTCAGACCTATTCATCTTATAATTGAAAGTTTGTTCTTCAACATCTCCCTATTTCCCTCACCCCCCAGCCCCTGGCAACAATATGTCTACTCTCCAAGTGTTTCACTTTTTTTTTTAGATTCCACATATTAGTGATAGCATGCAGTATTTGTCATTCTCATTCTGGCTTATTTCACTTAGCATAATGCCTTCTAGTTGCATCCACGTTGTTGCAAATGACAGGATTTCCTTTTCTTTTAAGGCTGAATAATATTCCACTGTGTGTATGATATGTGTGTGTGTGTAATTTCTTTATCCATTCATCCATCGATGGACACTTAGGTTGTTTCCCGATCTTGGCTATTGTGAATAATGCTGCAATGAACATGGAAGTATAGATATCTCTTCAAGATAATGATTTCAATTCCTTTGGATACACACTCAGAAGTGGAATTGCTGGATCATATGGTAGATCTATTTTTTACTTCTTGAGGAATCTCCATACTGTTTTCTATAGTGGCTGTACCACTTTACATTGCCACCAACAGTGCGCAAGGGTTCCCTTTTTTCCACATCCTTGCCAGCAATTGTTATCTCTTATCGTTTTGATGATAGCCATTCTAACAGGTGTGAGGTGATATTTCATTGTAGTTTTGACCTGCATTTCCTTGATGATGATTAGTGATGTTGAACACCCTTTCATGTACCTGTTGGCCATTTGTATGCCTTCTTTGGAAAAATATCTATTCATGCCCTTTGCCCATTTTTTAACTGGGTTACAGTAGTCACTCCTTATGTGTGATTTCACTTGCAGCGGTTTCAGTTATCTGTGGTCAACCGTGGTCCAAAAATATTAAATGGCAAATTTCAGAAATAAACAATTCATAAACTCAAATTGCTTGCCACTCTGAGTAGCGTGATGAAATCTTGTGCTCTTCCGTACCATCCCAGCCAGCATGTGAATTATTCCTTTGTCCAACACATCCACACTGTGTACACTACCCGTCCATTAGTCACTTAGTAGCCATCTCAATTATCAGATCGACTGTCGTGGCATGGAAGTGCTTGTGTTCAAGTCACCCTTATTTTACTTAATAATGACCCTAAAGCACAAGAGTAGTGATGCTGGCAATTCGGATATGCCAAAGAGAAGCCAAAAAGTGCTTCTTTTAGGTGAAAAGGTAAAAGTTCTCGACTTAATAAGGGCAAAAAAAATCACATGCTGAGGTTGCTAAGATCTACAGTAATTTTTATTACAATACATTGTTATAATTGTTCTATTTTATTATTAGTTATTGTTGTTAATCTCTTACTGTGCCTAACTTATAAATTAAACTTTACCACAGGTATGTATGGATATGAAAAAACATAGTATATATAGAGTTCGGTACTATCCATGGTTTTAGGCGTCTACTGGGGATCTGGAAATGTATCCCCCATGGGTAAGAGGAAACTACTACATTTGTTTATTTGCTATTGAATTGTATGAGTTCCTTGTACATTTTGGATATTAACTCCCTATTGGATATACGGTTTGCAAATAATTTCTTGCCTTCATTTCATTTTGTTGATGGTTTCCTTTGCTGTGTAGAAGCTTTTTAGCTTGATGAAGTCCCACTTGTTTATTTTTGCTTTTGTTGTCTTTGCTTTTGGGGTCAAGTCTATAAAAATCACCGCCAAGACCGACGTCAAGGAGCTTACCCTCTATGTCTTCTTCTAGGAGTTTTACACTTAATCTTACGTTCAAGTCTTTAATCCATTCTGAGTTGATTTTTGTGTGTAGTGTAAGATAGGGATTCAGTTTCGTTCTTTTGCATGGGGGTGTCCAGTATTTCCAACACCATTTATTAAAGAGACTGTCCTTTCCCCATTGTATAGTCTTGGCTCCTCTGTCGTAAATTAATTGACCATATATGCACGGGTTTATTTCCGGGCTCTCTATTCTGTTCCATTGATCTATGTGTCTGTTTTCATGCCAATACCATACTGTTTTGATTACTATAGCTTTGTAATATAATTTGAAATCAGGAAGCGTGATGCCTCCAGCTTTGTTCTTCTTTCTCAAGATTGTTTTGGCTTTTTGGGGTCTTTTGTGGTTCCATACAAATTTTAGTATTGTTTCTTCTATTTCTGTGAAAAATACCTTTGGAATTTTGATAAGGATTACATTGAATTTGTAGATCTCTTTGGGTAGTATGGACATTTTAACAATATTAATTCTTCCAATCCATGAACATAGAATATCTTTCCATTTATTTGTGTCTTCTTCAATTTCTTTCAACTAGGCCTGGTGTTTTCTGTTTTGGAAGGTTATTAATTATTGATTTAATTTCTTCAATAGATATTAGGCTATTCAGATTATCTATTTCTCTTTGTGTGAGTTTTTGTAAATTGTATCTTGCAAAGAATTGGTTCATTTTCTGTAAATTATCAAACTAAGAGTATAGAGTTGTTCATAATATTCCTTTATTATTCTTTTAATGTCCATGGAATCAGTAGTGATGGCCCCTCTTTCATTTATGATATTAGTAATTTGTGTCTTCTCTCCTTTATTCTTGGTTAGCCTGGCTCAAGGTTTATCAATTTTATTGATCTTTCTAAGAACCAGTGTTTGGTTTCATTGACATTCTCTTTTGATTTTTTGATTTCTGCTCTAATTTTTATCTCTTTTCCTCTGATTACATTGGATTTAATTTGCTCTTCTTTTTCTAGTTTCCTAAGGCAAAAGCTTAGATTATTGATTTTAGACATTTCTTCTTTGCTAATATATGCAATTAATGCTATAAATTTCCCTCTAAGCACTGCTTTCACTGATGACACAAATTTGGTAAGTTGTATTTTATTTTCATTTAGTTTGAAATACTTTGTAATTGCTGAGACTTTTTCTCTGACCCATAAGTTATTTTGAAGTGTGTTGGTTAATCTCCATATATGTTGAAAATTTCTAGCTATCTTCATTATTTATTTCCACAGTTTAATGCCATGTGTTCTGAGAGCAAATTTTGAATGATTTCTATTCTTTAAAATTTGTTAAGGTGTGTTTTATTACTCAGAACATGGTCTGTTTTGGTGAATGTTTTTATGAGCTTGAGAAGAATATGCATTCTGCTGTTGTTGGATGAAGTATTCCACAAATGTCAATTTGATCCAATGGATTGCTAGTACCATTCAATTCAACTATATCCAAACTGATTTTCTGCCTCCTGAATAGAGGGGTTTACTAAGAGATTTTAGCAGGAAGAGATGTTGACATAGTATCTCTTTAAACACTCATATATTTTTTCTCATTTGATCTATTAAAGTAGTGAATAATTTTAAACAATTTTCTAATAGTAATCATCCTTGCATTCTTAACCTGACTTTTATCCCTAGTTTCTATGTACTTTTGGATTTTGCTTGACATTCTATTAGTATGATTTTTATATCAATATTTACCTTTAATTTTTCAGATTATCTTTTGTGGTGTCTCCGTTTTTTGAATCACTGTTACGTTGACTTCACAAAAATGAACTAAAATATTTTCCTTTTTTCTCTATGATCTGGAATAGTTTAAATTATACAGAAATTATTTGTTTCATGAAGGCCTAAATGTATTTATTGGTGAAATCATGTAGGTCTTGCCCAGTTTTAAGAAGTCTTTAATAACATTTTCATTTCTCTCGTAGTTTTTAGTCAATTTTCTGTATCTTCTTGAATCATTTTTAATCACATATTGTCCTATAGATCCTCAAACTTATTAGCACAGAGAAACACAAGTATTCTAGCTATTTCATATCCTCTCATTAGGAATTTTGAGAAATTGTGATTTATTTATTCCTTCCTTTCTTCTTTCTTTTCTCCTTCGCTTCCTTCCTTCCATCCTTCTTTCAATCCTTCCACCCCTCTTTCTTTCTTCCTTCCTTTTAGTTAGACAGGGTAAAATGTTATTTTTAAAAATGCAACACACCCTTGCTTGAAATCTCTCAGAGACTTTAGTAGGAGAAAGTCTAAATCACCTATCAATACAAAACAAAATGCTTCACAAGTTGGCACTGACCTACTTCTCTATCTCACTGCTACCCTTATTCTACACTGAGTAAGTCTGGTTTTATTTTATTCTTTTATCTTTGTACATAAAGTTGCTTTTCCTAAAAATATCTTACTCTCTCCTCATCCTTTCTCTGCCTGGACACCTCCTGCTGGTCCTAAGATCCATTCCAACTTATGCCTTTTCTGGGAATTTCTCCTTTAAAGTCTCAAACCTGAGATAAGCACCACTTATCCTCTGCGGAATTCACCTCTTCTTCTGGACCTATATATGTTGGTTTCCCTCGGAGCTCAATCCTCACACCTTTTCTCTATCTATATCCAATTCCCAGAAGAAAGTCAGCCAAATGGCATTAAACACCATCTTTACATTGATGAATTCTAAATTTTTATCTGCAGCTATGACTTTGCCCTGTCAATTCAATATCTCTTTGCAGATGACTACTAAATATCTCAAGCTTAATATGTCAAAAAATGGAAGTCTTGATTCTACTGCCCCTCCCCAAATCTGTTATGCTCTCACTGTTCCCCATCTCAGTGAACGGCACCATTATTCATCCAGTTTATTTAGCTCCAAAATCTTGGAATTATACTTGACTCCACTCTTTCTCTTATAACTCCATACCGCATTCAGCAGTAAAACTTGCCATCCCTACTTTCAAAAGTATTTCTTACCACTTCTGCCCCCACCACTGCAGTCCAAGTGACCATTATCTCTTACCTAAACTGCTGCAATAACCTCCAGATTAGACTCTCTTCTTCCACTCGTACTGACCTACAGTGTATTTATTTTCTACACAGCAGTGTTACCCATTAACATATAAATCAGATTATCACCACCACTCTCAATCTTCTAATGGCCTCATATTTCATTTTAGAATAAAATCCAAAGTATTTACTGTGGCCTACAAGGCCAGAAATCATCTGACTCCTGACTGTCTCATCTCTTACCACTCCTACCACCAATGATAGATACATCACTGCCAGACTGACCCATTTGCTCTTCCTTGAACACATCAATACCTACTATTGTACTGTTCCCTCTGATCGGAATGCTTATCTATCAGAAATTCCAATGATTCCATTTCTCATTTCATTCAGGTCATTAACTTGCTTCCTAGTTCTTATCACTATCTGACATTAAATTAGATTTTTTGTTTGTTTATCATCTATCATTCCCTAGATGATATATAATAGATATATAACTAGAATATAAGCTTTGTAAAGTCAGGAGATTTATTTATTTTGTTCACACCTATAAGTTGCCTGGTATGCAGCAGATGGTTTATAAAAACTGTGGAATCAATGAGGGATGCGATGTATTTATTGTATTATTCTGGTAGTTTTAGCATAGTTCTTTATAAAACTTACAGTGTCTGTCTTCCCTATAGATTATAAACTCTAAGTCCAAGGACTAAGTATTTTTTCTGTCTCTACTCAAGAAACTACCAGATTGTTGCATAGTAGGTACATAAACAATATTCATGATGGAGTAAATTAATAAATACCTTCATTCTGTTTTGTAAGAGAGTGAGGAAATTCTTATGAACAAGAAAAGCTAAAAATGCCAGCTTGATTATGTCACATATGGCAGAAACAAGAGAGAACTGTGCAAGAAAATACCTTGAAGATTCTTATTGCCCCTTTTTCAGTATAAAGGTTTCCATCTGCAAGGGAAAGTTTTCTGGAAACAGTAGCTTAGGAAAATACACAACATGAGCTGTCATAATTGCCATGTTTATACTGAGTTCTGGGTTAGCTGGTCTGAAACAGTCCTGGTAAAAATAAACTTTCAATACGCTTTAAGCAATCAGTGTTTCCAATAAGCACTGTCAACATGACCTTTAGTGGTCTCCAGAACTTCTCCTTTACTAAGTATTTAACTGGCTGCTCAACCCCTATGGCTTCCTGTCTGCCTTTAATTTTCCTCCACAATTTTAATGCTGGAGCAACAACAAAATACACAGGCCATCCTTTGGGAGGATTTCTGACCATAATTTGAAAAGCCCTTGAAATAAGCAAATTGAGATAGGTTAGGCGAAGAGTGGCAGTACATATTACATATTCCCCATACGACAGACAAGTATAAACGAACCTCACGCTCTAACTCCCTAACACCGTATTCTCTGCTGAACACTCAATTATAGTCCCTCCCACATTCTCTTTCCTGGAGAAATTTTGCCTTCCACAGTAAATCAGGTGGAAATATTTTTTGATAATATTATTACCCATGCTCCATAATAATGCTAATATTTAAGAGTAATTATAATTCCTATTAAACTGCCTAAGGTCATCCTGAAGTTCTTAAAGCTCTTGTCATATTTTCATACTCATCCTTGCAGCCTCTTTATAAATAAATCTTTTACTCAATAAAATAGTATCAATATTAATATAATGAGACATTATTGAAAAGTTTATAAGTAATGATACCAACATAATATGATGTATAATAAATTTTAAGTAATTTTATAGGTAATTTAAAACAAACAATCCGTGGTCACATCACAAATGTGTAACTCATCTAGCAGCTGACCTAACCACATATGTACATAAAGAATATTTTGTGGTTGAACATCTAATTTTTTTCTTTTTTTCCAGGTTTATTGAGGTATAATTGAAAATAAAATTATAAGATATTTAAAATGTACATTGTGGTATTACATATAATATGTATATATTGTGAAAGGATTCCCACCATAGTTATTTAACACATTCACCACCTCGCATATTTATCTTTTTTGTTTTTGGTGAGAACATTTAAGTTCTATTCTCTTAGCAAATTTCAATTATACAATACAGTATTAGCAACTATAGTCACCATGTTTTACATTAGATCCTCAGACCTTATTAATCTTGTAGCTCAAAGTTTGCACCCTTTTACCAACTTCTCTTTATTTTCCCCAGTCCCTGGAAACCATTTTTCCACTCTCTGTTTCTATGAGTTTGAGTTTTTTTCTAAAATCCCACATACAACTGATACCACGCAGCATTTGTTCTTCTCTGTCTGGCTTATTTTACTTAGCATAATGCCCTAAAGGACCATCCATATTGTCACAAATGGCAGGATTTCCTTATTTTTCATGGCTGAATATGAATGTGTATATATACACATTATGTATATATACCATATCTTCTTTCTCCTTCATCTGTTGGTGGGCATTTAGGCTGTTTCCAAGCCTTGACTATTGCGAATAATGCTGCAATGAACATAGGGCTATATTTATCTTTTCAAATTAGTATTTTCGTGTTCTTTGGATAAATACTCAGAAGTAGAATAGCAGGATCATATGATAGTTCTATTTTTAATTTCCTGAGAAATCTCCAGACTGTTTCCCATAGTGGCTGAACCAGGTTATATTCCCACCAACAATGTACACGGGTTCTCTTTTCTCCACATCCTTGCCAGCATTTGTTATCTCTTGTTTTCTGACGATAGCCATTCTAACAGATGTGAGGTGATATCTCATTGTGGTTTTGATTTACATTCCCTTGATGACTGGTGATATTGAACATCTCATTTACCTATTGGCCATTTGTAGGTCTTCTTTGGAAAGATGTTTATTCAGTTCCTCTGCCCATTTTTCAATCAAATTGTTTGGTTTTTTTGCTATTGAGTTGTATGAGTTCTTTATACATTTTGGATATTAACCTCTTATCAGATACAAGATTTGCAAATTTTTTCTTCCATTCCATCAGTTGCTTTTCATTTTGTTGGTTTCCTTTGCTGTGCAGAAGCTTTCTAGATTAATAGATTTCTAGATTAATCGTTTATTTTTGCTTCTGTTGTCTTTGTTTTTGAAGTCAAATCCAAAAAAAACACTGTCAAGACTGATGTCAAGGACTGATCCCCAATGTTTTCTTCTATGAATTTTATGGTTTTAGTCTTACATTAAAATCTTTAATCCATTTTGAGTTGATTTTTGTATATGGTGTAAGATAAGGATACAGTTTCATTCTTTTCCATGTGGCTGTCCAGTTTTCCCAGCAACATTTATGGAAAAGACTGTCCTTTCCCCATTGCATATTTGTGGCTCCTTTGTTGTAAATTAATTGACCATATATGCATGGGTTTATTTCTAGGCTCTCTATTCTGTTTCACTGATCTATGTGTCTATTTTTACGTCAATATCATACTGGATTTTTTTTTTTTTTTTGGTGAAGAAGATTGGCCCTGAGCTAACATCTATGCCAATCTTCCTCTATTTTTTGTATGTGGGATGCTGCCACAGCATGGCTTCATGAGCAGTGTGTAGGTCTGCACCTGGGATCTGAACCTGTGAATCCTGGGCTGCTGAAGAGGAGAGCGTGAACTTAAACCACAATGCCACTGGGTTGGTCCCTCCCATACTGTTTTGATTACTATAGCTCTGTAATATAATTTGAAATCAGGAAGCGTGATGCCTCCAGCTTTGTTACTCTTTCTCAAGATTGCTTTGGCAATTTGGGCTCTTTCTCATTTTTTTTCTTATAACAGGAAAGGAGCAGATCATACAAATAATTGTTTTTCTTCTCTTACATCCATTCTCAAGGGAAGGTACCAATAATAGGGAAAGAGGAAAAAAGACAGGAAAAAGTAGACACCAATAAACATAAATCATGATTTCAGCTCTACAACTTTACATCTAATTAATATCAACTTCTGGATTTCAAAAGATTGATATAAATTTGTTTCAAAACTAAAATAATCAAAGAATAACAACAATAACAAAAACTTAAAACATAAATGTTGGCCTTATGTCAGAACCTATCATTTTAGTGTTTAAAATGTTGCTCTGTTACTTTTTCTGCTTAAAACTTATTTAAAGCTCATATGGCAATATAAACGAATTCTTATGACTCTTTTAAATTAAGGCATTTACTCTCTAGAAACTCATCTACCATCAATCCTTCTTTTGCTCTATGAGTGTCATTTTTCCCATTTGATCCAACACAGCATCAAAACTAGTGCTGTGGCCTTGTGAAATGATCATAAAATTGCAAGCTACACAAGGGACAGAAATTCCTCACTAAAAAGTAAGATTAAAAAAAATTGGACAACGGACACAGAAAGCTAATTAAAAATTTTTAATTGATGTTGATTTCAGCCATACCCACTATTATCCAGACCATACTTAAGAACTCTTGACTGTCCTGGAGGCCAACTGAGGAAACAGCCATTTTCATGTACAAAATATAAGGAAGATTGTAGACTTTTTTTAGTTTAAATACCCACAAATTAGCATTGGTATTTGTTTTTCTAAGGAAATCATAGCACTTATTCTCAAGAGCATGTTGTGAATCATACTACTATGCATCCTGGAAGAATTAAAGCGATGTTAGGTAGAATGCCCCAGACCATGCACACCAGAAGCAGTTCTACAGTACTGTAGCGCCTTCTCACCTTAAAAGTTGTGGTGCCATAGAGCTTGGTGGTGTGGACTGTCTCTGGAAGCACATTAGTGATATTGGTGATGAATTCTTCCAAGTACTTACAGGATTTCTCCAAGTGTGTTGTATTGATAATAATCTGGACAAGCTAGAAAATAATAAGCACATGTAAAAGTCATTTGACTATTCACCCTAGGATAAATGGCTCAGTATGAATCTGTTGGTACAAGAAAAACAAAAGTCAGGGTGGCAAAGGCCATCCGTATTCTATAAAGGGTATGTTAAAGCATGGGCTTAGGTATTACTTCCTCTATGAAGACTTCCCAAAGCATCTTGTATTTCCCCATACTGTAGGGGCACTTGTCACTCTATTTTAAACACGTTTTCTTCTGTTTAAAAAAGACTAGACTAAAATCAAAAACAGCTGGTGTTTAGCATAGTGCCTGGCAATAAAAAGTTGCCAAATGAATGAAATAAATGAACTCCCAATAAAAGAACAAGAATGATTGAAATGGCAAAAAAATGTTTCAAAATTAGCCATGATGAAGAGAGAGCTGTTGGAACAGATTGCAGTATATTAACAAACTACATTAGTTTATGGGGAAAAAAAACATGGGCACTGAAGTCAGAGAAACTAAGGGATAAACTTGATCTCGAGCAAGTTTCTTTACCTCTCTAAGCCTGTTTCTTTATCTGTAAAATGTTAACAATAATTTCTAAACCTCAGGGTTACTGTAAGGATTAAATATTCTTTTGTTAATACTATTTCCCTTTTCTTACAGAAGAGATCCTTTTTTTTTTTGTGACGAAGATCAGCCCTGAGCTAACATCCAATGCCAGTCCTCCTCCTTTTGCTGAGGAAAATCAGCCCTGGGCTAACATCCGTGCCCATCTTCCTCTACTTTATATGGGACATGGCCACAGCATGACTTGACAAGCGGTACATCGGTGCGCACCCAGGATCCGAATCCCGGGCTGCCACAGCAGAGCGCACTCACTTAACCGCTGCGCCACCAGGCCAGCCCACAGAACAGATCCTTAAAGAAGAGAGTACTGGTAAGATAAAAAGTCATCTATAAATTACTTTGAGAGGAGGATAAGGAAGAATAACTATTATCGTCTGTATAGAATTAAAGTTTCTAAGCACTTCACAATTCATTTTTTTATATTGTCTTCCCAGCAACCTGAAGAAGTAAATTAAGTGGGCATAATTATTACTTCCATTTTACTATACCAGAAACAAAAATGAAATGATTTTCTCTAGATCACATAACCTAAATGGAACTAGGACTCAAATCCAAATCATCTACCTTCAAATTACGGACTCATCTAAATGACTTCTGACAGTGCCTTTTAGCATAAGCATAAGATGGCAGCCCTAGGGCCGGCCCCGTGGCTTAGCGGTTAAGTGCATGCACTCCGACGCACCGCTTTTCCGGCCATGCTGAGGCCGCGTCCCACATACAACAACTAGAAGGATGTGCAGCTATGACGTACAACTATCTACTGGGGCGTTGGGGGAAAAATAAATAAATAAAATTATTAAAAAAAAAAAAAAAAAAGATGGCAGCCCTGGTCTGCTGCATGTTTATGGATGTTAGGCTGAAACATCAGATTCTGGGTCTTCCATCAACTAAACTTCTCCATGCTTTGATTCTAGCCCATGTAAAAAACTAAATTAAAAAAGGAGTGGTACTTTTTTCAACTATGAAAACTATTCATATTCCTCAGAGCCTAAAAGAAATAAAAAGAAGATGGAATAAAACCTTTTTTTGGTCTCTCTTTTCTACCTCTTTAACTTTTCATTGTCATAAGAATACATCTGGTAGTGGGGCTGTGGCAGGTAGGCGAAGTTCTGGTGTATAAGGCTGTGGAAGAACTTAGGTCTTCTTTTAGTCTAGCGAGACAGTGAGCGGGGGAGAGTGGGTAGATGATACTAAGGGGAAACTGGAACTAAAGATGAAGAAAGGTACTACACATTTTTACAATCAAATGATATTTCAAAATAATATTTAAAAGTTGGAATTATACTTCAATAGAAGTCACTGTATTATACTGTGGAATATTAAACAAAAATACTAATAGGACTATAATCAGTAAGTTCATTCTTACCTCTTCAACAGCACCCAGCACAAGGCTAATGCACACAATTTATTCTCAAAAAATGCATGTCAACTCAGATGACAATTCTTGAGTAATAGATTGGACTAAGGAAAAAGGTACCTCTCCTCGCCTAAGGTTCAGCCAGAAGAGCTGAAGAAAACATCTACTTTTGAAACATGATGACAAATGGCAAAGACCCAGAGATGCAGTTCCAACAAACATGAAAAAGTCAGGGCAACGCTGGGACTGGATCTCTGTACTATTCCCCAAACTCATCATATAAGTTCATATTCATCACTAGGCTCTTTCCATTCATTCTACATTTTGAATTTGGAGACCCAGAGTTTTGGACACAGATACTATCTCCTATAAATTTACCCCAAACATTAGCCTTTTAACTTGAGAGTGCTCTAGGAAAAAACACCCACCAAAATAAGCAATCCATCATTCTCTTCCTTTCAACATGTTTCTCCCTCAGAGGACTAAAATTTAAATTGTCTAAATTAAATCACTCTTCTTCCTGAGTGGGAAGGTGACTACTGGCAAGGTTGTCTTGATGTGGAAGTCAGAAAAGTAAGAGAGTTAATTTGGAGAACTGAAGAAATTCTATTTTAAAATCAGCATTACCCATAGGGAACACATTCTATCTATCAAAAGAAATCCTAATAATAAGGAGGAATCGTGTCATGTTATAGAAATAAAAAATAGTGGCAGTCAAAGAGAAAATTGTCCTGTTTTGCAGGATATTGGCAGTTTAAAAAAAAAAAAGGAGGCGGCTTCACTGGGTACAGTAGTAATTTCCCATGACTTTTTAAAGATCTGTCAACACAAAAGATCACCATGAATTACATCAGTTGGCTGTCAGTCACTTTTGAAATGTTTCATTGCTGAGCATAGAATAGACTATTAAAACACTCTAGGATTACAGTAGATACCATGTCATTTTCAAAAGGAATACTGTCTGTTAATGAGGTCTAAGTGATCTCTACTCCTGAATGATAGCTAACCAAAATCCTCACAAGGGCATTTACAAATGTAAAGCCAGATACTTTGGGGGTAATTTTGAACTTAAGGACGAAATGAAGCAATTTCAGATATCAACTTCCATCATACTTCGAGCTCCTTTGATATTTTTAACCCCTACTTCCCACTCTTTTTACAAAAATATACCACTAGAGCTATCCCAACTGTTGTTTCGAGGACAAGGAACTAACAACAGATTAGATATTGGTTATGCCTTATATACAGTAAAGTTCTATGAGGACTATCCAAAAAAAGAAAACACTATAAAGCAAACAACCACTTCTCACAACTAAATGATAGAAGTCACTTAGGTTAAAAACTATTAAGCAACAGAAAATTTTTCTGTCTCTCCTTCCTGGTATCAGAGAGAATCTAATGAGGAAGGCACAGAGTAGACTGTGGAAGTCACTTCTTCTCCATCCCTGCTCCAAACACCCCAGTGGAGCCTGAACCATGATAACAGGTAGATGTTCATATTCTTGACAAACTCCAGAAAAGAAAATGTCTTCATCATCTTCAATAGTTCAAAGCCCTAAATTCCAAGAAGAAGCTTCTATTCCCAACTATAAACTACTCCTGGAGCATACATATCTACTTATATTAGAATTGATATTATCTTGTTTCCCAAGATAGTACACTGAAGCTCCAAAGGAACTAACCCAAAGCAAGAAAATGAGAAGTCCTACTCCTCTCCACGCCACCAACGCCTCTCAACTGTTAGATCTGTAAGAAGATAAAGAACTAAAGAGCAGCCTTGGTTCTCATTCACAAAAATAAGCTATCCCTAAGACTTCAAGGAATTCTATCTCCATTTCACCCAGCAAGGTATGAAAAGCTTTGTCAACTACTTATTTTATACCATCTCCAAGGCAAATACCTAAAATACTAAAATACGTGGAACTACTGGTTCCAAATTCAAAGGTCCAGCACAAAGCTTATATTTGACAAAACTTAAGTATAAAATGTTTTAACATAATATCAGCAATATCATTGCTGTTAACAATAGGGGATGAAGAGACAAATGGTATGTGAGAGACAAATAACACAGGATACAGCCATGGGATCATCAATCTAAATTATATTAAAAACAAAGGGTGACTGCAAGGCATTGGTCATTTATTCAGCTCTCCTGCAACACTAGTATAATCATAAAAATATAAATATTCAATATGGTATCACTAATAGGAATTCTGAATTTCTTTAACTTTACCATAAGAACCTACTTACCTACTTTCTTTTTTTCTTTCTTCTCCTTTTCATTAAGTAAGAACTCCTATGTGCCAAGGAATTGGGATACAGCTGTACACAAAGACTCATGGAGATTATAGTACACACATACACATGTATACATACCGTATAACGTCAGGTGATAATAAGCACTAAGGAATAAAAATGAGGATAAGGAGTTACCTGGTGATGGTAGGTCTGAGCTATTTTGAGATAGGGTGGTCAAGGAAGGCCTCCATATGGACTCAAATAAAGTGAAGGTATAATATTTCTATCATCTATAATAAACTCTTTTTAATCCAATTTCTATCTTAAGCCTTTCTATCAATACACTCTTCACAAAGAAATAGGGTATCCTTGATTCATCTTAAAACTTTCTTGCAAACTTAACTAATTCTCTGATATTCTGAAATTAATAAACTGGTGGTTTATTTCCTTTCTCTCCATGATAATGATGCTTTAAAATTAGCAAAGTGAAAGAGCAAAAGTTTCCAACAAAAGAAATCTTATTTCAAAACTTTCTTCAAATCTTATTTTTAAAAGAAAACTTATTTCAAAACTTATCTCAAATCCTATTTCCAAACTACTTACTGGTTGTGTGTTCTTAGGCAAAGTTACTATCTTTCATCACCTTAAAATTGAGATAATAACATCAATGTCATATCAAAGAAATAATAAATATATTATAAATAACTAAATATAAATACTAATATAAATAATAAAGTGTGGAATGTAATATACCAAATTTCTGAGATCTATTAGTGATATGGACTAACTAATTATATCTCCAGCTAAATATGGCTTAAGAAAATATACGACGATGCTGGCTAGCCCCACTTTAATTCATATCCACTAGCCAAAGTGGGCACTTAATGCTATGAAATAATCTCATTATCAAGCATGAACCAATTCTCTTTTCCATATGCCAAGAGATACCTTCTCTCTCCTTCAAACCCAACATTTTCTCTCAATCTCCACTTTCAGCTGACGACTCTTCTTTCTCTGAGAAAACTGAGCATTTGGAGCCTGCCACCATAACATATACCCAACCACCACCATCTGCATCCACATACTCTGGTTCTGATCTGCTACCAGAGGTGAACTTTCACACTACCTAAAGCTAATCCCTTTAATTGTGCATTAGATTCTAAACTATCTCCTACTCAAGGACGTTACTCCAGAGATTTCCCCCTTTCTCCCACATCATCAACTTTCTGCTTTCTATTGCATCATTCTCATCAGAAATAACATGCCGTTCTTCTATTAAAAAACAAAACAAAAGCTTTTGCTTAACACACTTCTCTTGCCACGTACCACCTCATTTCCTGGCTTACCTTTAACAAAACTCCCTGAAAGAGTTGTTTTATATTTGGTGTCTCCAATTCCTCTCTTCCCATTCTTTAATTTTTTTTAAATTTATTAAATAAACGCTTTATTTTAGGATAGTTTTATATTTACAGAATAGTTCCAAAGAGTTCTCAAACAGTCCACACCCAGTTTCCCCTATTGTTAACATCTTACATTATTATGGTACATTTGTCACAACTGGGGAACCAACATTGGGACATTACTATTAACTGAGCAACACACTTTATTCAGATTTCACTAGTTTTTCCCTAATGTTCTTTACCTTTTTCAGGATCCCATCTAAGATACCATATTACATTTAGTTGACACGTCTTCTTAGCCTCTTCTAGTGTGTGACAGTTTCTCAGACTTTCCCTGTTTTTGATGACCCTGACAGTTTTGAGAAGTACTGGTCAGGTGTTTTATAGAATGTCCTTCATTTTGGGTTTGTTTAATGTTTTTCTCATGGTTAGACTGGGGTCATGGATTTTGGAAGGAAGACCACAGAGGTGAAGTGCATTCTCATCACATCATATCAAGGGTACATGCTATCAACATAACTAATCACTGATGATGTTAACCTTGATCACTTGACAAAGGTAGTGTTTGTCAGGTTTCTTAACTATAAAGTAACTTTTCCCTCCTTCCATAATCTACTTTCAGGAAGCAAGTCATAAGCACAGACTATAAACAAGGGGTGGAAAGCTAAGCTCCACTTCCTGGAAGGGGTAATATCTACATAAATTATTTGAAATTCCTCTGTACAGGACCCATTCTCTTTTAAACCTACTCCATCAAGAGTTTACTACCATCATTCTATTAAAAGTGCTCTTATTGAGGTCACCAACTTACTCCAAGTTGCTAAATCCAATGGTAATTCTTAATCTGCATCTCACCTGATGTATCAGCAGTATTTGTCATAGTTGACCACGCCTCCCTTCTTGATATACTTTCTTCACTTGGCTTCCAGGTGAACCTACTCTCTCGTTTCTCCTGTTTGTTTTGTTTTGTTTTTTCCTACTTCCCTAGTGGCTCCTTCCCAATCTCTTTTGTGAGTTCCTCTTTTCTCCTGACTTCTTAATAAGCCCAAGGGTTCAGTCCTTCATCTTCTTCTCTTCTCTATCTTTCCAAATTCCCTTAGTAATATTATCCAGTCAGGTGGTTATAAATATTATTTATATGCTTCCAAATTTTTATCTCCAGGCCAAATCTCTTTCTCAAACTCCAAACTCATATATACAACTGCTTACTCAATATCTCAATCTGTATGTCTAATAAACACTACAACTTTAATATGTCCAAAACCAAACACCCAATACTCCGCCACCCCAAATTTTGCTCTACCTTAAGTTTTTGCCATCATAGTTCATGGTATATATAGCCTTCTAGGTGCTCAAATCAAAAAATCTTAGAGTTATCTTCAATTCCTCACTTTCTCGCTTCCTTTACACCCAATCATCAGGAAAGCATGCTGGCTCTACACTCCAAATCTGATCAGTTGCCACCACCTCCATGGCTCCCACCCCAGCTTCCATCAAATCTCACTGGATTATTGTCATAGCCTCCTACTGTTCTCCCTGTTTACACCCTACAGTCAATGTGATCCTTTTGAAATATGTCACAGCATGTCACTGATCAAAATCCTACAATGGCTCCCCATTTCACTGAAAATAAAAGGCACACACTTTAGAGTGGCCTACCATGAACTTCTGGTACCTCTCTAATCTAATTTCCTGCTTCTCTTTCCCTTGCTCACTCCACTCCAGCTACCAAAACTTCCTTATTATTCCCTGACCTTGCCAATAACTTAACTACCCTGAGATCTTTGCTCTAGTTCTAATCTCTGCCAAGAATTTCTTTCACCTTCAATGATAACTCACCATCAAGATCTTTTTAATAAGACCAACCTTGAACCTCCACCAGACTTCTAATTTCCTTAACCCAGGTTCTTTCTCTTCTCTCCATAGCATTCACCACCTTTTATCACATAAATGATTTGCTTATTTATTTTGTTTATTATATGTTTTCTGCCACTAGAATGTAAGCAAGGATCTCTTTTGTTGTTCTTGTTGTTGTTCACTTATTTATCCTTAGGGCTCAGATCAGTGCCTGTCACGTAGTAGGCATTCAATAAATATTGTAAAGTTAATAAACAAATTATTTACCTTAACAGGACATCTTGTTCTTATCTTCTGACTTCTCTTAGTTGAAAAACCCCATCTCTGTACCAGACCTGACAATCACTGCTTAACTGCCCAGACCTCTTTCTTAAATAATAATAGGTAATATGCATTGAGTTTTTACTATGTACCAGGCACTGTTCTAAGCACTTTACATGTTGATTTAATCCTCACAACAATCCTATGAAATATATGCTATTATTTTCCCCATTTTACACATAGAGCCAAGTAATTTGCCCAAGAACACATTGATTAAGGGGAGAGCTAGAATTGGAACCCAGGCAGCCTGCTTTAGAACATACATTCTCAACCACTGCTCAACTGCCCTCTTCCCACAGCCCTAGGAAAACAGCTGTACCTGCTGACTGAACTAGGGACAATCACTTAGGGTCTGAGAGAGCAAGGCATTCAAGTTACAGTAGGTGCAAGAACTGAAAGGTAATGTTGAGTTGGCTCAACATGGGGAAGCAAAGAACCCATGAGAAAAGCAAGAAAGCCAGTGTATACAGAGAAAAAGATAAAAGGATGGACAGAAAAAAGAAGAGATAAGATACCATGTAACCTCCAAACAAGACAGGCAGACAGACAGACATTAGCTTATAATCCTAAAAGAATTGTCTGACAACCTGAAATAGGATTCTGTGAGTTATGTGTGCTTAGAATACTTCTATTGTTTGAGTGGATATCTGCTCACTGTCATAAAACCATCTCTAACTAGAACAATTTCCATGTTACTAGGGACCTCCTATAAAATCTCTTTCTTTGTTATGATGATATAAATAAATCAATATGAAAGTCAGTACATTATAGTAAAAGTGAGTAAGTTTGGGAAAAAACAACCTGGACTTAGGTCTCATTTCTATCACTTTACTAGCTGTATGACCTTGGTCAATCTCTCCGAATTTTACTTATGCCTTCTATAAAATGGAGATAATAACACACGCCCAACCTGTTTCAAATGTTTTGTACTAAATGAGATGGTATATGTGAATAGACTTTGAATATAAATTGCTCCATGAATGTTGCCTAGTATGATGATGATTCCAGATGTAAACTCACTGTACTTACCTGTAAAGGGATATAATGTCTTCTCTTTCCAAATGTGAGTAATTAATTATTCAAAAATTTACTGGTTGGTGATGAAAAAGTTACTGGGTGTGTCGATACATGCACCCACCACCATAATAGTCAAAATAATAAATGTGTGTGAACGTTCCTTCATTCACATGCAAAGATATTGATAATGAAAGTACATTTGCCTAAAAAGATCCAATGACTTAGGAATAACATTTAGCATTCATTGAAATGTTGCCAAGAATTATGATATAGTTCTTCTTTGATAAGTTCCTACTGCTTCTTCCTCTCATTACCTGATTTGTACAGTGCCCTTGAAAAGAACAATGGAGTCAGGAAAACCGAAGAACTAAGGAGTTAGGTCTTTCTCTTAAGGTGTCCCAGTAAATCAATGGCACAGCCACAACTAAACTGAAAAGTTTTCTGAGGCCAAAGTTGTCTCTATTACACCATCTTCCTGCTATGCTACTTGTTTAAAATGGCTTTCTAAGAGACTGCTAAATCGAACGGCATAAAAAGAATTATATCAAGAGTTATAATGTAGAAATAGTTCACAAAATATATAACAAACTTCCTGTCCTGCTTGGGATTCAGAAAAGGAAAATAGTACAATCTAACAAAAGCAGGAGGATTTCCTAATTTTCACTCCAACTTTCCTTTTTGGTAGCCTTCCTGATTATGAAAAGAAGTTAGCCTATTCTCAGACACATAAAGGCAACACCTAATATTTCTATACCAGGCAATAAAAAGGAAGCCCTATAAAATGAGGGGACTGTCCTAAATAATGTAAAATGTGACTTTCAATTGTAAAAAAAAATGTTTGTTATAAATAGAACTCAATCACTGCCAATGTCCCAAATTATAACATAATATTTTAAAATCTTAACACAGGAAAAGAAACAATCGCTCCAAAATCAGAAGTAGATGTTCACCTGGCTTCCAGCTGTCTTTCCCTATGGGTCAGTATCATTAACCATTTGCTGATTGTCACTATAATCCTTGATCGTGTATCTCTGAAAATATCAATTTCTCCTAGAGCAACTGACTTTCCAAGTACACTGCCTCTACAGGTAAAACAACTGGCCAAAAGCCTTTCCTTTTCCCTGTGAAAAAAGTTCCTCCAAGTTCTCACTTTTGGCACTATAATTTCCATAAAAGGCCAGGCTAAGGCTCCCATGCAATCCTCGGTTTCCAAGAAAAAGAAAACTTCACATCTTTCTAAATTTTAGGACTGTGCGCCAATGCACCAAATCTTCAGTCTGCCAAGATACTGTTCTCAACATATGTACAATATCCCTCCTCCCTTTGTGAGACTGTGTAAGCTTCCACGGGAACGTGATTGCCTTTCTTTCACATTTCCTCAATCCCAAATGCACAGATTTATGTGCTGATAAAGAGTAATTTACCATTCATACACATGACATATCTCAAAAACAAAAGCTGAGTCTAACACTTACCAAGGACTAGGAGTGCCAATACCCCTGGCATCAATGATTTATGCAGGCAAATTGCAATTTCATGTCGTATGTTGTATTTGAACTGCCATTCATTTGGATAGGAACCTGATGTTGACTACATTCTCCAACCAACAATTTTTTTTATATATAATTGATAGCAAATAATACAAATTTATCCCAACAACTTCAGAAAGTAAAACTAGTTAAGCTAGTGAAAACAAAGAGACAGAGAAAAAAAGTGACTTTTCCAAAAAAATAATGGATTTCTCCAAGGTGATCAAAGAAAAAAACAAGGGATTTATTTTGCATTTTCACCAATAGGAGCCCATCAGGAAGAACACAATGGATTATACAGAAAGTTATAACTAATTCACAAACAAGCCCCAGAGGTTAGGACGTCTGTTCACATATTGCCTTGGCTGCCTCCATCAAGAGCAGTTTTACCTCAGTAAGTCCAATATTCTTCCTTTTAATGACATTCTGCAGAGCGTTGCTCAGAGTCCTGGTTAGCAACAGGTTTGTAGATTTACGAATCATGTCATCAACTTCAGTTGAGCTGAAAAAGAGGTGTCAAGAGTCAGTCATACCAGGTAGCAGAATTATTCTGCAAAAAAACAAGGTGCCAGTGGCACTTTAATAATAATAATAATAATAATAATAATAATGGCAGCAGCAAATAACATTTATTGTGTGCCAGAAATTATTCTAAGTACTTTAATGTATTAAAATTCATTTAACCTTCACAATAACCATAGGAAGTAGTTTTATTATTATCTCCACAGATGAAGAAATGAAGGCATAGAGAAGTTAAGTAACTTGCTCAAAGTCACACAGTGAGTGCACACCAAAAACAGGATTGTAACACAGGCAGTCTAGCTCTAAAGCCTACAGCATTTAAACACAATGCTGTACTGTCTCTCAGGGCAGATAAAGAGTTCCCCAGCATGATGCCTCATCCTGAAACCATCACTCCTCTCATACTTCCAAATTCCTTCAGAGACTGTTAATATTTATAATTTTCTAACCTGGTCTCTCTGTAGATTTCCTGCACAATTAGCTGATAAAGGTCCCTAAAAAAAGACATCTCTGCTCCGATAGCACCATCTTTCATACAATGTCTATTTAGCTCTCATTTGAAAATAAATATTTCAAGCCAGTAGTTTAATTCTGCATAAATATTTTATAATTCTTACTATCCCAAAAGTGATCAATAATGACATTTTCTATTCAGTAAAGGAAACTAAACATGAAGAAAATGATTCAATAGCTATCTTTATATGTAAGGTTTAAAAGAGAATACAACAGTCTTGCAACCAACAGACTGAATTCTAGACCTATAACATCCTTCATAAGCCCCTGAAAGCATCACTCAAGATGCCTTTCTATAAAAGATATCCTTTTGAGAAAAACATTTCTTCAACGATAAGGTTACTATTGTAACAACACTTGTTTATAAACATCAAGAAATAACTACAAATAAAAATTTGTGAGCAGTTATTTGTTAATAATTTATCGCTATGTACAATGTTCACAACTTTTACCTCACTGATTTCTTTTTTTACAGAAGAAAATCAGAGGCTTAGTACAGTCAGACTAAAAATCTTACAATTCTTTATATACAGGCAAGCTACATTATCATACTATGTGGAAAAGAGAAAAATATTAGAAAGAAATAAGACTACAGAATGTGAGGCCATAATCAGTTAGGAAAAAAATGATACATCAAAATATTTTTACAAGGTCCACATAAGGATATATTTAACTGACCAAAACCCTCTGGCCCACTGCCACCCTTTCCAAAATTATTATTGAATTAAAATACTTCATTCCACAAATAAATAAAGTGCTAGGCATTGTGTTGGTGAAATACTGAGATCACAGCAGTGAACAAAATAGTCATGGTTCCTGTCTTCATATATTAAATTCATAATTACATCATATCAATTTTATTATGAACTACAAATAAGTACAGGTTGCTATAAAAGTGATTAACACAGGTGCCTGAAATAATCTGGTGCTCCTGACTGTAATCACCCTCATGGCATTCTGTACTTATTACATATCTCCCTTATGCCTTAAGAAGCTCTAGCAAAAGTTCCACTTTTGGATACAATGTAGAAGATCAAGAAAGACCATCACTACCTTCAAAACAACAAGAAAGCTAGGTCCAAGCTAAAAGCTATATTTTCCTTTTATGTCAACAAAGTGCAATGAACACAAAAAATATAGAACTGAACTAAACTGCACACTGGGACAAGTCCTTGAAAGATAAACAAAGAGTAGCAGCCTCTCTCATATCTGAAGCCAACTGCCTAATCTGGGTACAGATGGATGACGGAGTGGAAGAGTCACAGGCTGGGAGGCTTTGCCGGGAGGAAGAGAAATCAGCCAAACCCTTAATAGTGTGTGCTGCTGTTTCAGATTGGAATTTGGAAGAGCTCTCAAACAAAGACAAATACACTGACCCAACCATTCCCTCCTATAAGAATTCTGCTGCATAAGAAACGGTAAGGGCAGTACTAAAAATCAGAAAGAGATCTTGCAAATTTTCCAAGGGGTTTAGATTCCAGGGATCTACCGAAGTTCAATCCCAAGGAGAGCAAAAACAAATCACAGCTGACACCCAGCCCTGCTCAAATCCTGTTAAGATCAGACATAAGCTCCTGGATGGAAGTTTTGGAATTTCAGAGTTGGTCTTAAGGACAAAGAGACTTCTGCAACAGCATTTGAAATCAGAAGTACTTGGCAACTAATTAAAACTGAGACTTTACATTCACTGAAGTAATGATGAAATCTGAATGATCTATCAAGCAGCTGAAGAAGAAGAGTCACAGAAGAAGAAGAAAAGATGAGAAAGGAGACATATTTAAGGACATACTGGCAAAGTCATCTCCAAATCTGATAAAAGATCTCAATTAACAGATCCAAGAAGTTTAGCACAGCCCAAACAGAACTAATACAAATAAAACCACACCTAGGAACATCACAAATCAAATTGTCAAGTTCAAAAGTAAAGAGAAAATCTTAAAAACAACCAGAGAAAAAAGACAATATATTCAGAGCAACAACAATAAGGATGATGGCTTATTTTTCTTCAGAAACAATAGAAGCAGACAGTGGAATGACACCTTTAAAGTGTGAGGAAAGGGAGACTATCAACCTAGAATTCTATATCTTGAAAAATATATTTTGAAAACAAAAGTCAAAAAATATTTTCAGACAAAGAAAAGTTAAGAAAATACAACATCAGCAGATATATACTAAAAGAAATGCTAAAAGAAATTCTTCATGCTAAAGGAAAACGATACCAAAGTGTGTAAACTAGATCTGCAGGAAAAAATGAGAAGGCCTGAAAATGTCAAATACATAGTAAATATAAAGAACTACTTTTTTTTATTGAATTTTAAAATACCATCAAATGTTCAAAGCACAAACAACATATTTTAGGGTTTAAAAACAGGTGTATATGTGAAATATATGCCAACACTATCAAAAAAGGGAGTTAGAAGATAAATTACATTATACTTTTGTAAGATTCTTAAATTATGTAAAGTGATATAATATTATTCAAGGTAAACTGTGATAAGCTAATGATGTACACTGTAATCCCCAGAGCAACCACACAAACAGTAAATAAAACAAAAAGTTATACTCAAGTAAGCCAATAGTAAGAAGAAGTCATAATACTATAAAAAGACTTAATCGAGAAGAAGGAAGGAAAACAGAAAAAAAGGAGCAAAAAAAATGAATGGAATAAGTAGAAAAACAATAGCAAGATGGAAGGCTTAAATAAAACCATATCACTAAATATATTAATGTAATGGAATAAACACTCCAATTAGGCAGATTGCATAAAAAAACAATACTCAACTATTTGTTGATTCAAAAATGACAATTTTAAATATAAGGACACATGCCCAGATCTTATTTTCAAGATATCTCTCAGCACTAAAAGGTACTGGGTTCCTCAGAGAAATTAATGATATCATGGTTAAGTAAGGAAATCTTCCAAAAAGTGATAGGAGTACATCAACAAGGTAAAGGAGCCAGTTTGAAGTGGCTCAAGTGTGAGCTGCATCTGGGACAATTTGAGCATTTAAACGAATATAGACAGTAAAGGAATGAACCAACTGAATGAAGTAACAATTCATGAGTCTGATCTGGTGAGAGGTAGATGAAAGAGAGATATAGATAGAAAGCAAGCAAGCAGATGGGGAAGAACTCCTTAAAATAAGATGCCAAGTAATACATATACAAGGAATTTAATAATCACAAATTAGTTAAAAATCATAAACTAGTAATTAGAGAGAGAACTGATTCAGGCATGAATCATTACTGGATACTATAAGGGGGAGGGAGGTGGAGGACATCTGATAACTAACAGACTAAATATATAGTCTCAAAGTACTTCAACATAAACACAAACATTACTTACTCCAAAAGAAAAATAATAATAACTATAGAGAACAAACAACATCTTAACTAATTAATCAAAATTATTATACACCATAAGGGCTTATAATACTATATACACACACGTATACGTACAGAAAGACAGTGAGGGAGGGAGGAAGAGAGAGAGAGAGAAATAAAGAAAATATGGCAAAATGCCAAAATTGGTGAATTTGGGTAAAAGGTATTCAGTGCATCATAACAATCTCAAAATTTTTCTTTAATGTTGAAATTAGTTGAGAATAACATGTTAAAAAAAAAAAAGAAAAGGTTGTAAGTAATAGAAGAGTCATATGTATACCATAAAAAGAGAAGTTATGGCTATATTAATATCTGATAAAGTAGACATTAAGACTATTCTAATTTTTAACACAGAGAAAGAGGCACATTTCATAAAATTAAAAGGATGAATAAAACAACAAGATATAACAATCCTAACTGTTATGAACTTAAAAACCTGTATTCAAAATATATGAAGCAAAATTTGAGAGGTCTAAAAGGAAAAACAAACAAATCTATGATCATAGTTGGATAGATTTAACACTCCTCAATAATTGACAGAAAAAGTAGACCAAAAAAAAAGGAAGAATATAGAAAATTTGTACAACACTATTAACAAACTTAATCTAACTGGCATTTAGAGAACACTACACTCAACAACTGCAGAGTGCACGCTCCATTCCAGTGCATATGCAACTTTGCTACAGTTGGATTTAAATTTACCATCTTGCTAGTTGTTTTCTATTTGTTCCACCTCTCCTATGTTCCTATTTTCCTCTCTTGTTGGCTGCTTTCAAATTGAGTGTTCTTTGTACGATTCCATTTTATCTGCACTATTGGCATATTAATTTCACCTGACTTTGAACATTTTTCCAGTGGTTACTCTAGGTCTTACAATATATGTCTTGAATATATCAGAATGTGTTTTCAAAAAATATTATATCACTTCATGTATAATGTAAAAACCTTAAACAGTATATCCAATTCCTCTCTCATATCCTTTGTCCTGTTACTGTCATACATTTACCTTTACTAGACATTGTTACTATTTCTGCTTTAGACAAGTAATTTTCTTTAGGAGCAATTAAAAATAGAGGGGTGATATCAGCAAGATGGTGGAATAGGAGGTCCCCCACCCATAGCCCCACTCAGCAACAATAATTTGGCAGCCATCCATGGACAAAAGTGCCTTTGTGGGAACTTTGGGATCCAGATAAGAGATTGTAAAACCCCAGTGGAGCCCAAGACCAAGGAGGGCTGTTTTGAGAAGGCAAGCCCATGCTCATGTGGCATACATGCTAAGTGTAGTCCCAGCTACAGACCCAGGAACAGACCCAAACTCCCTGTGAACTTAGCTACAGCCTGTTTGGCCTTACCACCAACACCATTTGCCAAAAGACCTGGCAGGAGTCATGCCCACCCACGCCTTGGGTATCAGGCCTACCAACCTTGGTCCCAGCTGTAAACCCTGAAGAGCTCCAGGACCAGGCTCTAGCCCCGCTTAGCCACCAATCCTGCCCACACACAACTGGGCAGGAGACATACCCATCCATGACCCTGAGGCAAGCCCTCCAGCCTCGGTCTGACTGAAAATACTGAAATAGCCCTGTAAATCAGCCCCAGGTCCACTCAGCCACAGGCTGGGAGTACTTCTGCCCACAGAGGGACATGCCTGGTCACACACCCATCCATGTACACAGGGGTAGGCCTGCCAATCCCAGTCTTAGTGCGGATCCTGAAGCACCCCCATAACCTGGCTCCAGCCCCTTGTAACCGTGGACAGGGAGTAGTCCTGCCTGCCCAGGGACCCAATGGGAGACACACCCATATGTGCCCCCAGAGGTAGGCCCACTGACCTTACTCTGACTGTGGATCTTGAAGTGGCTCTGGAACCTGGCTCTAGCTCCTCCCATCTATGGTCCAAGAGGGGCCCTGCCTACCCAGGACCCAGTGGGAGAGATGCCCGTCAGTGCCTCTGGAGCAAACCCTTGGTCCCAATGCAGGGCCTGAAGCAGCCCTGTGATTTCGCTCCAGCTTCTCTCAGCCATGGTCCAGGAGTAGTCCTGCCCACCCAGGGACGTGGGGGAAGACACCCAACTCTGTGACCCCAAAGGCAGGCCCACTAACACAAGGCTACATGGATCACAAAGAATCAGGCAAACAGGGCCGGCTCCGTGGCTTAGCGGTTAAGTGCGTGCGCTCTGATGCTGGCGGCCCGGGTTCGGATCCCGGGCACGCCCCAAGGCACCACTTCTTCGTCCCACGCGAGGCCGAGACCCACGTACAGCAACTAGAAGGATGTGAACCTATGACATACAACTATCTACTGGGGCTTTGGGGGGAAAAAAAATGAATAAATAAAATCTTTAAACAAAAAAAAAAAAAAAAAAGAATCAGGCAAACATGACACCAACAAAGGACACTAATAAAGTTCCAGTAGCCAAACCAAAACAATTGCGACCCACAAAATGCCTGACAAAGAGTTCAAAATATCATCTAAAAGAATTCAAAACATCATCTTAAAATCATATCATCTAAGAATATGATGTCCTCATCTTAAAGAAGCTCAATGAGATGCAAGAGAACACAGAGAGACAATGAAATGAAATCAGGAAACGAATCCACAAACAAAATGAGAAAATTAATAAAGAAACAGAAACTATAAAAAAAGAACCGAACAGAAATGCTGGAGCTGAAGAAAGAATACAATGACAGAACCGAAAAATTCAATAGAAAGCTTCAACAGCAGATTCAATCATGTAGAATAAAGAATCAGTGAATTCAAAGAGAGGTTATTTGAAATTAGAAAGAGGAACAAAAAGAATGAAAGTGTAAAGAAAGCATAAGAGACCTAAGGGATACCATTAAAAGAATAAATATACACATTATGGAAATCCCAGAAGGAGATGAGAAAAAAGGGGGCAGAAAACTTATTTAAAGAAATAATAGGGCCGGCGCGTGGCTTAGCGATTAAGTGCTTGTGCTCCGCTGCTGGCGGCCCGGGGTTTGGATCCCGTGCGCGCACCGACGCACCACTTCTCCGGCCATGCTGAGACCGCGTCCCACATACAGCAACTAGAAGGATGTGCAGCTATGACATACAACTATCTACTGGGGCTTTGGGGGAAAAATAAATAAATAAAATTAAAAAAAAAAAAAAAAAAAAAGAAATAATAGCTGAGGGGCCGGCCCCATGGCTTAGCGGTTAAGTGCGCGTGCTCCACTGCTGGTGGCCCGGGTTCGGATCCCGGGCGCGCACCGACGCACCGCTTCTCCTGCCATGCTGAGGCCACGCCCACATACAGCAACTAGAAGGATGTGCAGCTATGACCATACAACTATCTACTGGGGCTTTGGGGGAAAAAAATAAATAAACAAAATTATTAAAAAAAAAAAAAAAAAAGAAATAATAGCTGATATTGTCAGAATGGCTATAATTAACAACACAGGAAACAACAAGTATTGGAAAAGATGTGGAGAGAAGAGAACTCACATACACTGCTAGTGGGAGTGCAAACTGGTGCAGCCACTAGGGAAAACAGTATGGAGATTCCTCAAAAAATTAAGGATAGAACTACCATATGATCCAGGTATTCTATTGCTGGGTATTTATCCGAAGAACATGAAAACACCAATGCATAAGGATACATGCACCCCTGTGTTCATTGCAGCGTTATTCACAATAGCCAAGACTTGGAAGCAACCTAAATGCCCATCAAGGGATGAATGGATAAATAAGATGTGGTATATATACACAATGGAATACTACTCAGCCATAAGAAACGATGAAATCCAGCCATTTGTGACAACATGGATGGACACTGAGGGTCTTATGCTAAGTGAAATAAGTCAGAGGGAGAAGGTCAAATACCATATGATCTTACTCCTAAGTAGAAGATAAAAACAACAACAAACACATAGAGATAGAGATTGGATTGGTGGTTACCAGGAGGAAAGGAGGAGGAAGGAGTGTGAAAGGAATGATTAGGCACATGTGTGTGGTGATGGATTGTAATTAGTATTTGGGTGGTGAACATGAAGTAATCTATGCAGAAATAGAAGTATAATGATGTACACCCAAAATTTATACAATGTTATAAACCAATGTTATCACAATAAAAAAAAAGAAAGAATAGCTGAAAAGCTCCCAAATATTAGAAGGAATATGGACTTCCACATACGTGAAGCTCAAAGGACCCAAAACAAAATCAACCAAAAGAAGATTATAGTAAGATATATTATAATCAATTTGTCACAAGTCAAAGGCAAAAGAGAATTTTGAAAGCAGCAAGAGAAAAGCTGAAATTGCAGTGTAGGAGGGAGTGAGATGATATATTCAAAGCGCTCAAAGAAAAACACTGCCAACCAAGAATACTATATCTGGTAAAGCTGTCCTTCAGAAATGAAGTAGAGACAAAGATTTTTCCTGGATAAACAAAAGCAGAGGGTTTTCATCACCACTAGACATACCTTACAAGAAATGCTAAGGAGAGTTCTTCAAATTGAAATAAAAGGAAATGAAATGTATGAAAGTATAAAACTCACTGGTAAAAGCAAATATACAGTCAAATTCCAAACAGTATGATACTCTAATAGATGTGTATAAGTCAGTTTGAACTCTAGTATAGAAGTTAAAAGACAAAAACATTAAAATAACTACACAAATACCTCAAAGATATTGCGGGCTTGGTTCCAGACCACCGCAATAAAGCAAATATCGCAATAAAGTGAGTCACACGAATTTTTTGGTTTCCTAGTGCACATAAATTTGTCTGCACTATACTTTATTAAGTGTGCAATAGCATTATGTCTAAAGGAACAACGTATATACCTTAATTAAAAAATACTTTATTGCTAAAAAATGCTAACCATCATCTGAGCCTTAGGCAAGTTGTAATCTTTTTAGCTGGTGGAGGATCTTATAAAAAATGCAATATCTGTAAAGCACAATAAAATGAGGTGTGCCTGCAGAGGTGCAATAATTTGTTAATGGATATGTAATACAAAAAGATGTAAAAGATAACATTATTAGCATAAAACACATCAGGGGAAAGAAGAAAAAGTGTAGAGTTTTTGTATACAATTGAAGTTATCAGTTTAAAAGAGACTGTTATAACAATAAGATGCTTTATGTAAACCTCATGGTAAACACAAAAACTTCTAGTAGATAAATAAAAGTTAAAGAGAAAGGAATCAAAGCATACTACTGCAAAAAATCAACAAATCACAAAGGAAGACAGCAAGAGAGGAAGAAATAAAGGAAATATAAAAGCCAGAAAACAATTAACAAAATGGCAATAATAAGTTCTTATCTATCAATAATTACTTTAAATACAAGTGGATTAAATTCTCAATCAAAATACACAGTGTGGCTGAATGGATAAAAAAACAAGATTCAACAATATGCTGCCTATAAGAGACTCACTTTAGGACACACACAGGCTGAAAGTGAAGGGATAGAAAAAGAGATCCATGCTAATGTTAACCAAAAGAGAGCAGGGTTTGCTAAACTTATATCAAACAAAATAGACTTTCAGTCAAAATCGGTCACAAGACACAAGGAAGGTCATTATATAATGAGAAAAGGGTCAATTAATCAAGAGGTATAAGAATTGTAAATATATATGCATCCAACATTGGAGTATCTAAATACATAAAAAAAATATTAATAGAACTGAAGGGAAAAATTGACAGTAATGCATTAATAGTGGGGGACTTTAATACTCCACTTTCATCAATGGATATATGATCCAGACAGAAAATCAATATGGAAATAGCAGACAAATAACATTATAGACCAAACGGACCTAACAGACATATACACAACATTCCATCCAACAGCAGCAGAATACACATTCTCTTGTATTGAGAGTCTTGTGTTTAAGAGAAGTAAATGTTTTTATACGTATTATGCCTTCCATCCTATGTTATAACGCCCCCATGACAGTTATGATGGTCAAAGTGATCTCTGTCACTCCAAGTTATAAGGCAAATTTAGTCCAGGAAATAAGGTAAATGGCAACCAAAGAATAAAAGGCAGCTGTAAAATCCCCCAGAATTGAATATTTACTTTATTTTATTTTATTATTATTTTTTTTTGGTGAGGAGATCAGCCCTGTGCTAACATCTGCCAATTCTCCTCTTTGTTTGCTGAGGAAGACTGGCCCTGGGCTAACATCCGTGCCCATCCTCCTCCACTTTATATGGGACGCTGCCACAGCATGGCTTGCCAAGCAGTGCGTTGGTGCGTGCCCGGGATGCGAACCGGCGAACCGCGGGCCGCATCAGCAGAGCGTGCACACTGAACTGCTTGCGCCACCAGGCCGGCCCCTTGAATATTTACTTTAAATTGTCAGTGTTAAACATATCAGAGGGAGTTTTCGGGCAAAAACTTAATACAGTCAAGCAAGAAAAAGACTTCTGAACAATTTACTCACACTATCCCTTTACCATATTACTTTTCCTCCAAAAGAGGATAGAAAAAGTCACTATGCAATGAACTTATAATAATTTATATACAGTAACATACCTAACAGTATGTTAACCTCTCTCTGCCTCACTTTCCTCCACTGTAAAAATAAAGTATACTTCCTACTAACTCATAGGTGAGTACTATTTTGAATTTTACAGACGTTATAACATATTTGTAAGGTGTTTATAAGAATTTTCACCAATGCCTGAAACTTTGTTTTTAAGAAAAATAGTTATTAATAGAAAATAAGGTGCTGAAAATGATTCTCTGATTTCTAGTTTAGGTGAATGGTGATATTCACTGAGAAGAAGAGGTTCTTTTAGAAAGCCAATCCTGATGACTATTCTCCCCTAAATTCTTTAAGATGAATTAAGTGTTCTTCTAGCTGTTTTGAAAGTACACTATACATATTACAACACTCACCATGGTATATTTTAACTGTTTATTTTTATGTCTATTATCCTTAGTAGATACTAACAACATCTGAGGGCAAAGAACTGTGTCTTTTACTTCTGCATTCCCAGTAATCGGGATGTATGTGGTATATAAATAGGCTCAATATATGTTAGCTAAATAATTAAACTTAAAGGAGATATGGGTACCTTTAACAAGTCCAGAGAATATTTGGAAAGAAGAGTATTTCCAAGGGATTTTACCTGCTACTCCCCTAACTGGCCTTAAAATTTCATCAAGTAGAATGTAAAAACTAGTATGCTATACTACTCTTTTCTAATGAACTCTCACTAACAGAAAGTGTTGAAACACAAATATGTAAAGAAAATAGCGAATAAAATAAGTAATATAAACAAAAACAAATTATGCAAAAGTTCCCACCTTTCCCTTCACCATGACTATATAAATACAGCAGTGCCATGCTGTGAAGGGCTAATATCAAGACTTTCAAAATCAGATCTGAAGGGAATATTGAAAAGTTTTCAGAGTTTTTCTATATACAGAGTCACAGTCTCAGTATTTGTTACATTTCCACTATTTCATACTATACCTTAGATGAAGATCTTCTGAAAACTTCAGACAGGCGTAGATAAATTCTTTAATTTGGTTGTAAACTTTTGGCACAAATTCAGAGAAAGGAAACTTTTTTGGAAATGGTTGCTGTAAAACCAAGAATTAATGAAAGCAAGTCACAAACCAACATACATTGAAGATACTTATAAATTAATTAAAATGCAAATGGAATTTTCTTCCACATTCTAAACTGTCTGCTTAACCGCCTCAAATTTAAGAAAATATCTCCAAAAGTCTCCTGATACAAAAGAATAAGTTATAAATTTAAATAAACAATAATTCAAATGTCCTTCAACAAATGAAGAGATTAAACTGCGGTACATATTCAACAATAAAAAGAAATGAACTATTGATACATGCAATGACTAGGATGAAACTCAAAAGCATTATGCAGAGTGAAAGAAGCCAGTCTCAAAAGATTATATACTGTATGATTCCATTTATATGGCATTCTGGAAAAGGGGAAAGTAGACGGATAGCAACCAGACTGGTGGTAGCCAAAGGCTAGGGGGTAGGGAGGAGGACTGATTAAAAAGGAGCAGCATGAGGGACTTTTGGTGGATGATGGAACTGTTCTGTATCATTATTGTGGTGGCAGACACATGACTCAATGCGTTGTCAAAACCAATAAAACTATATAGGACACAGGGTAAATTATACTGTATGTTTTGGGGATAAAATGTTCTAAGAGTATAAGAAAAGCACTTATTTCAAAGCATAAACCAAACTGGAATGCTCCCAGCAATCCCCCAAACACTTAGAGGTAAGACGGACCCCAAAGCCATCTACTGATTCCCAAAACAAGAACTTCTGTTCTTCTGGGCCCAAAAAACATCCTTTGAAGGTCTTCTAGAATTCTAACTCATGGAGTTGGAGGCAATGCTTTTAATGAGACTGATACAATGAAAGCTTTTATAGGATGCCAAATCAAACAAAGAAGTTTATTTAAAGTATTCCTTACCTTTTCCAGCTCTATATCTTGGAATGGGAATTGTCCTACCACCTTTTTATACATCTCTTCAGTTGTTACTGGTATAGGACTATAGTTGTCAGAATCAAGTATGTTTCTATAAAGAAAATAAGGGAGGGAAGAAAAGAGGGAAGAAAAGAAGGGTGGGTTAATCATTGTAGTGATCACAACTAATTTTCAGGTGAACTCTAATGGTTATATATATATATATATATATATATATATATATATCACAACCCACAATGAACGTTCCTCAGTCCCTATTCTATTTCTTCTACAATACAGCTATTTGCTTTCAGGTAAGAGCATCTTTAAAAGAAGACAGAAAGAAAAATACACTCTGAAACAAATGGAACATAATTATAAACATGATTTCATAGTATTTGAGATTTACAAATGAGACAGAAAATTTTAAGCCAACATGTTGAAGCCTTAAGGCAAGTGAGAAGTAAACAACAAAAGAATGCGTGCTCCGGAAAAAGCAAAGAGGTTTTTTTGCGTGTTTTTTAAAATAAGATATATTTGATTATGCTCTTTAATCCTGTACTAGATCTTCTATTCTAACCTTAAAAATGGGCAAATGAGGAAAACTACTTCTATAATAATCCAAATTATCTTCATTTCCTTCATCTACTGCTGTGCATTAACCATGAATTTTTTTCATTCATAGGTGCTTGCTCCTTAACTAAACTGAGGGATCTCTAAAAGCAGAAACTATACTACTAAAATCAAAACAGAAACTTACTGAAGGTATCAGATGAGAAGCTTTTAAGACCATGGATATATCACATTATTAACTTTTAAGATTCCTATAGAGATAATCCTCCCCTAAATTGTACCATTAGATAAATCCGGTTTTTAGAAATACAAATGTTTATATTAATAAAAAAATCAGTTAGCTAAGTGATGATCAGAGATAGGTTCATAAACTGTGAAGAGTCAGATTAAAGGAACAAGGTAAGATCTCAAAGCTGTAAAATCTGAAAACAGGGTAAGTTGATCC
This sequence comes from Ceratotherium simum simum, assembly GCF_057802395.1. Classification (NCBI taxonomy): domain Eukaryota; kingdom Metazoa; phylum Chordata; class Mammalia; order Perissodactyla; family Rhinocerotidae; genus Ceratotherium; species Ceratotherium simum. The sequence goes on along the minus strand of NC_141910.1, from coordinate 14,142,605 downwards.
GGGGAATGGGTCTTGCGGTAAGCAAGAAGATCACTTTAAGCAAAGCAGTAAAGGGTTCAAAAGGAGAAGAAACTCAAGTGAGTTGACATGGGTTGTATGCCAGGAAAACAGCACAAGGAGACATTATGAGTGGGAGGTATAACGGAATAGCTTTCTTATTATTGTATGTATGTTGCAAAAACAATTTAAATGATATGCTTTAAACGTTGGATTGTAATAGGCCCCTTCTTTGTGTGAGGAGAAGAAAGAAGAATAGGAATCACATGAATAAGTGTTCAAAAAAGGTTCCAGAAAAGCCTAAATTATTCAAAAGGGCTCAAAAGCCACTACCTTATAAGTGAGCAGTAGAATAGGCATGATCCTCAAAAACCTATGTATTTATAATAAGAATACCTAAGATGATCTGGATGGTCTGAACCAAGGTATTTAACACTTATTGAAAGGATCAAAAAAACCAAAATGGAGTTTGGGGACTCCCCACTTAGTAGACACTAATACACTGAGACTGGATATCTTGAGAACTTTATTTGGGACATCACTACAATCTACTTGAATCCTGAATCATAACCTGGATCACAGCTAGAAAATATAGGCCGCATATACTTGTTGCTTATAACATCTGAAAAACCTTAGGTCTAAACATACATGTGTGCACAAATGCACATGCACACACACACACACACACACACACACGACTATAGATAATTTCTCACCTGAAAATACCTCCCCACTTCTTCAGCAGAGTTTCACTATATTGATCTCTGATTTCTAACAGCATGTCAAAAAGCTGATTTACAGGAAAACCATACACCTGAAACACAATAAGAAAACGGCTTCATTTTATAAGATGACCTTTTTTAGCAACATGAGAGAGATTAGGCACTGAAAGATATTTTTGTTCTTTGGCCAAGAATTTAAATGAAATCATGGGGCTGGCCCCGTGGCTTAGCGGTTGGGTGCGCGCGCTCCACTGCTGGCGGCCCGGGTTTGGATCCCGGGCGCGCACCGACGCACCGCTTCTCTGGCCGTGCTGGGGCCGTGTCCCACGTACAGCAACTGGAAGGATGTGCAACTATGACATACAACTATCTACCGGGGCTTTGGGGGAAAAATAAATAAATAAAATTATAAAAAAAAAAAGACTGCCTTATAAATGAAATCATGATAGGAGAATCTTTCATTTCCATCTAATGTCTAGTGTGTTTCTCTCAAAAATTAAAAGATACATACCAAAATATCTAAGCCAGCCAGAAAAAAATTAAAAGATGAAAATTAAAATGAATATATACTTGTCGGCTAAGTTCTCCCTACAACCCCTCCTGTAACTCTCAGCAACCTTCAGGAGTAGGAAAAGAAATTGAAAATGCTACCAATCTCACTTCTAATGCTGTTCTATTGGATATAACATGTGGTTCAAATCAATAATCATTATTCAAGATGGTAGCTAAGAATCTCCAAAATCACTCAGGCACCATACCTGAATTAAGGACCTTTTGAAAAACTAAGGTAGTGAGTGGTTCAATTAATTGATTTGCTCTGAGATAAAAAATGGGATGGGAACTACTTATGAGTACATAATTGGTCAAGGTGATGACCAGGAAATGCTATAAAGAGATAAAAAGATCTAGCTGTAGGAAAAGAAGAAACACAACTAAAAACTTAGAGGTACTTATTCAAGCTTAGGTAGACAACGAAAAGACAGAGAGCTGAATAAATATTAATCTAGATATCTACGTATGTAAACAGAAGTCACAAACCTGAAGTGTGTCAGCAAAAAGCACAATGAGGTTCTTCAAATCTAACACGAGGTTTGGATCAGAGCAATAAGACTAAAGGAAACAAAAGACAAAGAGGAAAAGGACCTTTATTATTAAAAATAAAACTAAATTTTGATTTATTTAATTGTTTAATGCTTCACCTGTTGAAGATGCCCTAGAAAGGGTCCAATTCTTTCCTGGTTTAAGGTAACACCAGATTCAGCCAGGGAAGAGCTGAGTAGAGACTCCAATAAGCAATGATCTACATTTTTAACACTTGGAAATTTTAAAACACACTACTAAACAACTCTTCAGTTAAAGAAGAAATCAAAATTGACATTGCAGATTATTTTTAAATGAACAATGAAACACTTCATACCAAAACCTATGAAATGGAACCATATTCAAAATAAATTTATATCTTTATATGCAAACATTAGAAAACACAAAAGACAGAAAATAAACTAACCACTCAACTCATGAAGCTAGGCCAAAAAAGCCAAAATAAACCATAAATAAGTGAGAAAACAAAAGTGATAAAATTAAAAGCAGAAATTAGTAACATAGAGAACACATGAAAGATTTGATCAATTAAACTAACAGCTCAAGTTAAAAATAAAATCAGTAAAGTAGACAAATCTTAGGCAAGTCTGATTAAACAAGAAAGAGAAAACAAAACTAAACAATACAAGGAATACAAGAGAAAATAAACATAAACACAGAGGAAAATAGAAATCACAAATGAAGTCCATGTACAAGCTCTTATCAACAAATTGGAAAACTGAAATGACATGGAAGGTAGCTTCCGTAGGCAGCATACAAAAGATGTATATGTCACTATGAAGAAAGTTCAGTGACTTTGATATTCAAATCCTCTTAATTATAGTTTTGTTATTTGCTTTCTGCTTGATCTCTCAATTCCTGAAAGAGGTGTGCTGAATTCTCCCACGATGGTGTGGTTCATCAGTTTCTCTTCTTACTAACATGTTTAGTTTTGTTTTATACATATTGATGCTTGTTGTCCCCTGTAAAAAGGCTATTGCCTTTTGGGTAGGTTAAAACTAATATCACTACAAAATGTTCCTCTCTTCTCCCATTTAATAGTCTTCAACTTCAATTCTATTTGCCTTGGAGAATACCGCCTTTCTACTCCTCTTTAATTTTAATCTTTTTAGGTCACCTTAATTAATGTATGAGTATCTCTTAGTAATCAGACTATAAAACTTTCTTACTCTATAACATTTCCTGTGATTATGACATATTTGGACCTATTCCAGCCATGTCATTTTAAGTTTCCCTTTCCAATAATTTCTTCTTTCCTTTTTACTTCCTTTCATGTTTTTCACCAAATGAGTTCTTTTAATTAAGGTACAGTAGTTATTAATAAGTTATATACTTTCTGCTCACTGATTACTTGAAATACTCTAGAGTTTTCATCAAAAAAACTTTTTAAACATTAAATCTCTCCTTTTGTACGAATTCTTAATAGCATTAAACTTTACAAATAATCAAATAACCGGTTATTTAGATATATCTGTGAGTTTTGCTCATTTTTCTGCACGCAATTTATTTAATCCTACCCCATCATATATTTTGGATTTCTTTTTCATTTTTTGTAGAACCTAATAATACAGGATGGGTAAAGACTAAACTTTGAATCCCTATATGTTTGAAAATGCCTTTCTTTTGCCCTCAAACTAAAATACAAAATTTCAGATGTGAGAAAATTGTCTCCCATCAATTTACCCTGCTTGATTCAATGCAGCCTTTCAATTTTAAGAATCCGGTCTTTCTTCATTGCAGGGAAATTTCCATCTTTTATTTCTTTAATTATTAAAGTCTCTCCTTTGTGATTATCCTATCTTTCTATTAGATACAACCAAAATCAATTATCCATATTTCTTAACTTTCCTTTCATATTTTCCATCTCTTTGTGTCTTTGCTTCATATTTTGGGATATATATTTGACTTTATCTTCTTGACCACAAAAATAGCCAATTTTATCTATTTAATCTGTAAATTAAATTTCTCTATTCTATTTGAATTAAACCTCTATCATAGATTTCCAAGAAAGCAATTTTATCTTTGATTTCTGCCCTTCTTTGGCTTGCTTGCTTCCTTTTCCTCTTTCCTACACTTTTTTAAATTGTGAGTACCGTATACATAAAGAAAAAAAAGAATAAACCTATATGTACTATTTTACCAGGCAAGCAAAACTGAACAGCACCAGCATGCCAGAAGCTCCCAGATGCTCTAATCACAACTCCTTTTCAGGGCCGGCCTGGTGGCTTAGTGGTTAAGTGAGCGCACTCCGCTACTGGCGGCCTGGGTTCGGATCCTGGGCGCACACCCACGCACCGCTTCTCCGGCCATGTTGAGGCCGCATCCCACATACAGCAATTAGAAGGATGTGCAACTATAATGTACAACTATCTACTGGGGGTTTGGGGGGGAAAAAAAAAAGGAGGAGGATTGGCAATAGACGTTAGCTCAGAGCCGGTCTTCTTCAGCAAAAAGAGGAAGATTGGCATGGATGTTAGCTCAGGGTTGATCTTCCTCACAAAAAAAAAAAAAAAAAAACTCCTTTCCTTCCCACTAAGGGAAATAATATCATGACTTTTATGATAATCATTTCCATGTCTTTCCTGAGTTTTTTTGTTTCTTTGTATTTTTTAACTTAATAGACTTTACTTTTTAGAGCGGTTTTGAGTTGACAGATAAACTGAGCAGCAAGTACAGAATTCCCATATACTCCTTCACACATATACTCATACACAGTTCCCTCTACTGTAATATCTTGCATTAGTGTGGTACATTTGTTACAACTGATGACCCAATATTGACACATTATCATTAACGAAAGTCCATAGTTTATATTAGGGTTTACTCTTTATGTTGTATATTCTATGGGCTTTAACATATGTATAATGATATATTCCGCCATTACAATATCATAGAGAATCATTTCACTGTCCTAAAAATCCCCAGCACTCCACTTACTCATCCTTCCATCCCTCTCTCGAATCCTGGTAACACCCGATCTTTTTACTGTCTCCACAATTTTGCCTCTTCCAGAATGTCATACAGTTGGAATCATAAAGTATGTAGCCTTCTCAGATTGGCTTCTTTTACTTAGCAACGTGAATTTAAGCTTCCTCCATGTCTTTTTGTGGATTGAAAGCTTATTCCTTATTTCTTTGTACCATTGAATAATATTCAATTATATGGATGTACCTAAGTTTGTTTATCCATTCACCTACTGAAGGACATCTTGGTTGATTCCAAGTTTTGGCAATTACCAATAACTGCTAGAAACATGCATGTTAACATTTTGTGTTAACATAAGTTTTCTACTCATTTGGACAAATATCTAGAGTACACCTGCTGGATCATATGATAAAACTATATTTAGTTTTGTAAGAATTGCCAAACTGTCTCCTAAGCTAGCTGCATCAGTTTCCATTCCCATCAGCAATAAGAGTTCCTGTTCCATTCCCTCCAGCATTTGGTGTTGTCAGTGTTTTAGATTTTAGCCATTCTAATAGGTGTGTAGCAGCATCTCATTGTTTTTTTAATTTGCAATTCCCTGATGATGTATGATGTGGGGATTTTTTTTGTATGCTTACTTGCCATCTGTATATCTTCTTTGGTGAAGTGTCTGTTCAGAACTTTTGCTCACTTTTAAATTGGGTTGTTTGTTTGCATATTGTTGAGTTTTAAAAGTTCTTTGTGTCTTTTCGAGACCAGTCCTTTATCAGATCTGCATTTTGCAAATATTTTCTCCCAGTATGTGGCTTGTCAGTTCATTCTTTTAATTTCATTGCTTTGTAACCACCTAAATATTCAGAGTTACTCATTATTTTCTTTCTCAACATCACATAAATGGAAATAAACTGTAAGTATCATTTTCTGTTTTGCTTCTATCATTTAACATTATACTTGTGAAATTCATCTATGCTACTGTATATAGCTATAGTTTGGTCATTCTCATGCTGTACAGCATTCCATGTTATGAGTTTAACTCAGATTATTCATTTTATTACTGAGGGAAATTTAAGTCCTTTCTAATTTTGAAAATTCAACAACGCTGGAATGAATATTCTTGCACATGTATTATGGTGCATTAGGGCAAGTTTCTCGAGGGAATATAGTTAAGGAAAAGAATTGGTGGTTCATGGGGATCTTCAATTTCACATGATAATGTCAAACTTTTTCAAAGGGTTTTACCAATTTAGACTCATTCCCTTACTAGTATATAAGAGTTCTGATTGCTTCATATCTTTATCAACATTTGTATTGTCAATTCTTGCATAACACTATCTCATTTGGTTTTAATTTGCATTTCACTGATACACTAAGGTTGAGCACCTTTCACATGTTTCTCAACCAGGTGGATTCCTTCTTTAGTGAAGTATCTGTTTAAATCTTTTGATCACTTTTTCTATTGAGATGTCTGTCTTTATTGTAATGATGTGTAGAAATTCTTTATATATTCTATGCTAGTTCTTTGCTGATTTTATGTGTTGCAAATATCATTTCTTACTATGTGGCTTATTTTTTCCATTATCTTTTGTTTTTTGTTTTTTTTCTTACAGTTTTAATGTAGCTTAATGTTTAACATATGTATCTTTTCCTTTATGGTTAGTGCTTTTCAGATTTTAGTTAGGAACTCCTTCCATATCCTGAATCACAAAGATATTCCCTTATATTATCTACTAAAAGATTTACAGTTTAACCTTTCACAGTTTGATGTGTTACCCACCTGAAACTCATTTTTTGGTATATTATTTCCCCCATACTGAGCGTCAACTGTCCCAGTACTATTCATTGAAAAGTCTGTCCTCTACCCACTGACCTGCAATGTCATCTCTTTTATAAACATCAAGGATCTGTTTGGAAGCCCTTTTTTCTGTTCTCATTATCTACCCAATGACAATACAAGAGTGTCTTAAATTAATATGATTTTTAAATTAAATCTCAATATCTGGTAGAGGAAAGCCATCTACCTTATTCTGAGTCTTAAGGAGTCTCTTACCTGTTCTTGGTCTTTGTACTGACTTAAAAATATTACAATCAGGTTGCAAAGTATTCATCCTCCCCAAAATAAAACTATTGAGATTCTGATTGGCACTGAATTAATTTTTTTTTTTTTGCTGAGGAAATGTCGCCCTGAGCTAACATCCGCTGCCAATCTTCCTCTTTTTGTATGTGAGCCACCACCACAGCATGGCCACTGACAGACAGGTGGTGTAGGTCTGCACCCAGGAGCTGAACCCAGGCTGCCAAAGCAGAGTGCACTGAAGTTAACTACTAGGCCACTGTGGCTGGCCCTAAATTAAATTTATAGATGAATTTTGAGAGAAGTGATATCTACAATAGCTCTTCCAATCAATGAATATGGTATATCTCTCAATTTTTTTTAGGTCTTGTTTAATTCATTTTAGTCTCTTAATAACATTTTAGAATCTTCTCCACAGAGGTCTTGAACACCTTCTGTTAAATACATTTCTGCTACATTTGATTTCTGCTATTGCGTCAATTTTATCTTTTAAAAATTTTAATATCTCAACTTTTATTCCTGGTTTATAGAAAGACAACTGATTTTGTATAAGGATTTTGTATCCAGGAAACTTTCTAACCTCTTCTATTGATTATAATAATTTTTCTGTAAATTCCTTTGGATTTTCAATGTACAAAAATATATCATCTGCAAAAAGGGCAATTTTATTTCTTCTTATCAAAGGTTTATTTATTTTTCTGCCCTACAACACTGGATATGACTTCAAGTACAATACAAAATAGCAGTGATGGTAATTAAATGATATTTGTTATAGGTTTTTGAGGATCACTTTTATCAGTCTAAGGAAATTCTCTTATGTTTCTAACTTACTAATAGATTCTACCATAAATTTACGGTGTGTTTTATTACTTGCTTTTCTGTACCTATTGAAATGATTATATAATTTTTAATCTATTAATGTGTTAAATTACATTAATAGACTTTGTAATATTAAACTTTATATTAGCAAGCTTGCTTTTGTGACTATAAACTCAATATATTAATGTTGTTTATAAATTGCTGGATTCTGTTTTCTAGTATTTACTTAGGATTCCTGATCTATATTTATGAGTTTATGAGTTCTTATACTATCCTCACCTGGTTTCATTATCAAAATTACACACACTTCATAAAATGAGTTGGTGTTTCCTCTTTTCTGTGTTTATGTAAGGTAGGAATTGAAGATAAAACCTCCTGGACCTGGCGATTTCTTTGAGGGAAGAATTTTCACTGCTTTTTCTTTTACTTCTGGTTCAACCCTTAACCTGAAAGGAATAGTCCTTTCCAACTTAATGTGAGGAGGGCACCATATTAGGCTCTCCATCTTGGGTAGGCCCAAGAGCCTGTCAAAATCTATGTTCAAATTGTCTGTACTAACAAGGGACCTCAAGGCAAAGGCAGCTTAAGTGTTTAGCCTACCTCTCTGGACTCTCAATTTCCCTTTGATTTGGCCTGATAATTCCTTAATATCCTGACTATGCACTTGAGACCTGAAGAACATCTTATATATACACATAAAGCAGCATTTCTAGTTGTTTCCAGCTGAAGAGTTGGCATGAATAACATAGCCTCCTATATTCCTAAAATCAGAAATAATTATTACTTTCAAGTTTTTCTACTAGTCCATGAATTATTTGTATTTTCTAAAGAATAGTTATTCTATTTGTTTATTGTTGTCTTCTATTTGATGTAATTGGTTTTCCTACATTTTATGACTCTTGACTGTCTGTTCATGTTTTGGAATAAAGGACTAGGTTGATTAGTATGGATAACTGGTATGGGTTTCATCCTCTGCAGTTTTAAGCCTGTTTCCCAAGAAACTGACTATAGGCTCTTTGTAAGTGAGTGGGGTAGATGAATCACCTTGTTCAACAGTAGCACTAAAGAATTTCACTGACCATGCTACTGTCTCTTTATGTAGACAGTAAGGTTGGCCAAAGGAATTGGGTAAGCAGCTGGCTGGCCAAGGTTTTTGGAAAGTAGACCTCTAAATAATTTCCCTTATGATTTCTCCTAGGCCCATTTCTGCTCATTGTATTTATTGACTGAATTTACAGTGCTCCTAGATTCCATTTGGAAGAATGTCTCCTACTTTGACAATACCCCCCTCTACCATATTTAACGTAATATTTTCTTTTCTCAGGTTCAGTCATTACTCTGATTCCTTCTGTTTTCTAAGTTCAAAGAAATTTTTCAAAACTTCTGGCCTATGCATGGTACTTCATAGAGTTTCTCTTTTTAGTTTGTTTCCCCCTCATGTTATTTCAATGAGATTTTTGGTTAGGAGATCTGGAAGACACATATGCTCAGTATAACCTTTCACTCAAAAAAACTTAAAATCCGTATATATGGGAGGGAGATGGGTATCAATGTGAGTATGCATAAAACCTCTGTCACAGTGCATGCTCTTGTCCACCTATCACATAACAAGAAAAAATGTTCAATATCAATATCTATAAAACGTGAGGTTTTTTGGCCACACAGGATTACATTGTTCCATAATTTTGAATCTTAAAAAATACCTTTTCAGTATTATCAAATGATCTGTTCATCATATTTTTTTTTTTTCGTGAGGAGGATCAGCCCTGAGCTAACATCCGATGCCAATCCTCCTCTTTTTTTTCTGAGGAAGACTGGCCCTGGGCTAACATCCGTGTCCATCTTCCTCCACTTTATATGGGATGCCACCACAGCATGGCTTGAGAAGCGGTGCGTCAGTGCACGCCTGGGATCCGAACCTGCGAACCCTCGGGCCGCCAAAGCAGAGCGCACGCACTTAACCGCTGCGCCACTGAGCCGACTCCTGTTTATCACATTATTAACAATCATATTAGGAATTATATTAGCAGATCTTCTAATACTGAACCATTCCTGATGTGACGTCTCCTTTGTATTATTATTATATTTTAGCAATATGCTCAATTTGAATTCTAAGTCAGATGGATTGAGTGAAATCTTTATCATGTTTTGAAACCACCATTGAGAATATTGTACACATTAATATCTGAAATACTATATCTTTCAAAATGTTTCCAATTTATGCAATGACTAATAATTCAATCAGAAAAAGTAAAGAGTAGTTTTAAATAGTGACATAGAAAATAAGAAAAATATATAGATTTTTAATAAACAAATAACCTAGTCACTCAGATATAGTGTTTGTTTTTGAGATTTGTTTTGATGTTTGGGTTGTTCTTATTTTGTTTTGCTTGCTGGCTAATATGATACAATAAATATTGTCATGAAATAGAATTAGCATCTGTGGCATCAACTACTTTGTCTCATAATGGATAAAATGGTTCAATGAGTAAATGTGTGTGATGCTGAGTTATGTTTTAATAGCTATGTTGAGATACAATTCCCATATCATACAACTCATCCATTTAAAGTATATAATTCAATGGTTTTTTTTAGCTTTTTGTATATTCGCAGATATGTGCAAACATAACCATAGTCAATTTTAGAATACTTTCTTCACCTCAAAGAGAAACCCCTTGCCAGTTAAGCTGTCACCTCCTTAGTCCTCCTACCCACTTTCAGCCCTAAGCAACCTCTAGTCTACTTGCTACCTCTATAGATTGATGCTGAACTATTGGGGGGAAAAAAAGAGGAGGTATTTTGTCATTTATTTTTCAGTTCAAAAGAACATACAGTAGATCTACAAAGAAAAACTCCCTTAAGATTAATTTTCTCCATAGACATACACTTTATTTGGTACACTTGGAAAGTGTCCTACTCTTAATGACATCAAATACGACTTTCCTGCTGAAGGAGTTCTACAGATTTGTCACATTCTCAAATGTATTAGCCACACACAAAAAGTTAAGAAGCACTGCTTTACAAAAAAGAAACAGCTTGAAAGAAATCTAAGTTTTCTAAAAGAACAACAGCTTTTCTCAGGAAAAAAGTAAAACTGGTGCAGTGAAATGGACAGATATAAAATAAACAAACAAAATCAGGTACTTCTCTTCCATAGAATGACAGTAATATTAGTTAATAAAAATGATTAGAAAAAAAACTTCCTCAAAATATTACCTGAAAAAACCATAAAACACCAAAAATCAGATAGGGAGCATATAAAATATTTTACCAAAAGACATAAAGGCAAATAAGTGAGAAAAATACATACATTCCTTGTGAAAAATACCATATACTGAAATATGTCAATTATCTCCACTTTAATGTACAGATTTACTGCATAATAACACTATAGTTCAAATTTGGAGGGAGGTAAGTGGTGGAAGGGATGTGACAAAGTGATTCTCAAATTAACCTGGAAGAAAAGTAAGAAGTTAAATAGCATATTTTAAAAAGGGGATTTTAGAGGATAAATATGTCCTGTAAGAAATTAAACCACACTATATCAGATGTAATAATCAAAATGATGTTGTATTGGTTAAAGACAGAGAGCAGGAAAGGGGGTAGGGGGGAAATCATAGAGCCTAGAAACAGACCTTAATGTTTATATAATATATTATTATATGATAAAGGTGGTCTTCAAAATACATTGGGAAAGGACAGATGTTATGGACTGAGTATTGTGTCCTCCCAAAATTCATATGTTGAAGCCCTAACCCCCAGTGTGGCTGTATTTGCAGAGGCGGCCTTAGAGAGAGAATTAAGGTCAAATGAGGTCGTAAGGGTGGGGCCTTAATCTGATGGGACTGGTATCCTTATAAAAGGAGAAGGAGACACTAGAATAAAAACTGAGGAAAGGCCATGTGAGGACACGATGAGAATGTGGCCATCTGCAAACCAGGAAGAGATTTCTCACCAGAAACCAACCATGCTGGCACCCTGATCTCAGACTTCCAGCCTCCATAACTGTGAGAAAATAAATTTCTGTTGTTTAAGCTACCAAGTCTATGGTATTTTGTTATGGCAACTCGAGTTGAATAAAACAACCGATTATCACAATACTGTTATTGGAAATGATGAGTCATTTTGAAAATAAAGATGGAGTCTAACCTCACACTCTATGCTAAAATAAACTTTTTATGTTCGTGATCAGTATTTAGTAGAAATACTAAAATCAAATATAGACAAATAATTACATATTCTCTGGAATAAGGAAGACAAATTGTAAAGTTAGATTTTAATAAACTTTACACAAAAATTTTAAACTTCTGTAAAGCCAAGGAAAAGAAAAGCAAAGGTCAGAAACATAAGAAACTAAGAAAAAATATTTACAACCTATATATCAGAAGAGAGATTAACATTCAGATTAAACGATAACAGCCATGTTCTATTAATAAATTATAAAATATTTTAAAAACCTATTAAAATATAAAGGTAATGCATATGAACAGGAAATTCCAAAAGATATACAAACAACTAAAAACATATGAAGAGATTTTCAATATCAGTATTAATCAAAGAAAAACATTAAATTAAGATATAATTTCAGACATAGATTGGGAATGATTTTTTTGTTTGTAAATATAACCTTCTATGGAGTAAAAGGAAAAGGGAAATAGGCATTCTAATAGATAACGCTCAGAGTGCTAAATGGTTCCACAATTTTTGTAGAGCAAATTAGCAATACGCATCCAGAGCCTAAGAAATGCATAGATCCTTTAACTCACTAATTTCACATGTAAGAGTTTATCCTTAGTATAATCAATTGTGCAAAGAAATATTGATAAAAATATTCACTGCAATGCTTTTAATAGCTTAAAAAAACTTTTTTAAAAAGCTTATCAAATGGATTAACTTTTTAAATGGCACATTCCTCCAATGGAACATCGTGCAAATGTATATTAAAATTATTACAGTTTAATTAGATAGTAAATGAAAAATACAGCATGTTTCTATTTTAAATATATATTGTATATTGTGTATTCATACACAGAAAAAAAGACCTTAAATTTACATATAAGAAAGCTAATAATAATTATGCCAGGGATCACAGCCAAAATTTATTACTATTAATAATCAATATTTTCTAACTATCTTATATAAACATGTTATCTTTGTATAACAAATATTTATATGTAAGAACACACCATACAATGGGGAAAAGATAAGACATTAAAAAAATGATTTTAGGACAATGGATATACTATTGAAAAAAATTCAATGAGATCCTTAATCAGACTTTAAATGAAAACAACAAGTGGTAGTAAATACATAAATGTATAAAAATCAAGCCATAAAATAGCTGAAGGACCTGAACAGGCAGGAAGTTTTGAAAAATGTTTTCAAATTTGCCAGACTTTATTATGACAAAAGAATAAAATGGTAAAATTGTAAGATTAAGTTCTTGGCCATATATAAGCAATGCAGAAAATTTAATAATAAGATAAATATAATTAGATACATAAACATTTAAAATTTTTAAATACTAAAAAAGAAACCCTAAACAAAAATAAAAGGAGAAAAATAGTTGCAACACATTCAATAACAACATATCCTCTTTGGTTTCAAACTCATATATTAACCAATCTCCTAGACCTTGCTACTCAGATGGCACAAAGGCATCTGAAAGTAATCATATCCAAAGGCAACACATGAACCTCCCCACTTGAAACCATCAAAACCAACACTATCATCCAAGGAAGGCTACCACAAACTTAGGCATTACCTTGGTATTTCTTTTAACCTCATCTCTTATATCTAATCCATCAGAAAGTACAATTAATCTTCTTAAAAATCTCTCGAATTCATCCACATCTCTGCATATCTACTATCACTCCTTGGTCCAGTTATCATTATCTCTTGCCTGGAATACTAGACCAGCCTACTAATTGTTCTCCTCACATCCATTCTCACCCTTCATTCATAATTTAGCCAGAGTAATCTTTTCAAAATGGAAATCTGATCTTCTCATTCCAATTTACTCTACCCGAACCCCAAACACACACACACACTCCATTCAGCCCACTGCTTAAGGGATCAATTAGGTCTTAAATAATATGACACCTACCTACTTCAACTTCTCTATTCTTACTTCCTACCATAGCTTTCTATGTTCTATGTTCTAACACTCTGGACATTTTTTAATTCCCTAAAACAGCTACACTTTCTTCAATTATAGATTTTACATATGGCATTTACTCTGGAACACTTGCTGATGAATAGATAAAGAGAGTTGAAGGGTCATGGAGACAAGCTTCTAGCTAGCACAACTAAATGGATACTAGAGCTATTTACTGAAATTTTTTTAATGCTAAATTATCTTCTTTTATTGACACCTCACTATTATTCGTCAAACACTTCAGACATAAAAGTACCTCAAAGCCCTTAAACTATTGTTCATTATACCTAGAACACTCTTATAATTGATCTTTGCATAAATAGTGACTCCTTCTTGATATTCAGATCTCAGAATGCTACTTCTGATCAACCGATCAAAAGCAGGCACCTTGTTGTCCTAATCTATCACTCTATTTTAATTGTCTGAATTGCATTATCACTGTCTGATATTCTTATTTATGTATCGGGAATCTCCTCCAATTAAAATATAACTCTTTGAAAGCAAAGACTTTGTCTTATTCACTGTTGTATTCCCACCACCAACACGTCATCAATGTTCAAAAAATATTGAATGAATGAATGAATGATTAATTCAGAGCCAGCATTCTCTTTCTGAAATGAAGTGGATTATCATCAAAAATTCGTGCAATGATTTTATGTCAAAAGATCATGAAAACCCATAATAAGGCAACTTAGTGATATGCTGTAAACAATTTTTTTCAAAAAGTAAGAATAAACTGTGAACGCCAAATTACTATTAATGGGCATTACAGAAGGCAATATGGAGTAGCGGTTAAGAACATGTGCTCTGGAGTCATACTGTCTGGGTTTGAATCGAAGCTCCACTACTTACTGTGTGACATTAGGCTTGTTACTTAACCTTTCTGAGGTTCAGTTCCCCAGACTATAAGGTAAATATAATAATAATACATTATAGGGTTGCAGTGAGGATGAAATATATATGAAGTACACATAACAAAGCCTGAGACATAGACAGAGAGAGCAATCAATAAATGTTAACTGCTGTTTTCTTATTGCAAAGAGCATCCACAAAAGTGGGCTCAGCGTCGGAGAACACGGCAATTTGAAGTGGTTACTTACATATGTCTTTGAAGATCATAGCTCCAAATGGGTGATTCCAAATGATACACATATAATGATTGTAAAGCAGTAAAACACTGAATAGCATATAGATAATCAGCTCCAAGTAAGAACTTCTCTGGGCTTCTTACATACCGAGTGAGTACGGAGTGCTGCGATGGTTTTCGAAAGTGCCATTTCCCACAGTTCATCAATGTAGGCTCTATTTACTAAGCCCTGGGTTGTATGTAAAATGTGATCTTCAACCACAAAAAAGCTAAGATTGAGGAAGACAGAAAGCACAGCTGTCAGAAATTACAGTTCAACTACTATCTCCAGGGTTTGACAAACACTAAGAGCTGCCATCAAATTCAAAGTTAATAGTCATTTTTTTCTTAAAGAAAGCTCTTTGGTATCATAAACAAAATCAGATTTCTTAGACTTGCAATTATGTCCCTGATCATGATATTTTCTTAACCACTTCTACAGAAATTGGAGTTACATTTATTAAATGTGAACCATGCCATCCAGTAATAGAGGAAAATGTTTATAGGTAAAGGAGGCTAATTTCACTATATTAAAAACACCAGGCCATTAATACATTTAAAAAAATTAAAAGATTTTAAAGAGACAATGAAAGCTAAAATACAGATTCGTTAAGAACCCAACACACAAAAGTATCAGAATAATTCCCCTTAATATAGACTTTCTCATCAAAGTGTTGAAAAGGTATCTTACAGAGGTAAAAAAAAAATGCAAACTTATTTTTTAACATTCTGCTGTGGCTTTTTTATTGTTATATATGTAAAATGTGTCTTCAGCTATCATGCCTAAATATTCATACTAATTAAAACAATCATTTAAACGGAATTTTTACGATATATTTTAATCAAACCTATCAATTACATTAAAACAATCTAAATCTGATAAAAAGAAAGAAATTTCATGGAACAATTCAACTTATTTCCCTTTCTTTTAACCTCAAAATCATTATTTTGTAATTAGAACAAGCTGCCTATATTTGGGATGGTTATTTGGGAACTGCAATTCCATGCTAACATATATTTACACTCTAGATGAGGGTGGTGAACTATGCAGCCATGAGCCGAATCTGGCGCGCTGCCTGTTTTATGAACGCTGTTTTGTTGGGACACAGCCGTGCCCCCATTCACGGATTGTCTGAGGCTGCGTTTGCGCCGCAACAACAGAGCTGAAACGTTGTGGCAGAAACCGCATGGCCTGCTAAGCCTCAAGTTCTTTACTAGCTGGTCCTTTTAGAAACAGTTTGCCAACTTTTGCTGATTATTTGGTTCTCTGTTACCAAGAATGGAGAAACAAAACATCAAATACAATAAGATTACAATTCATTGTTTTTTCTCCCTTTATCCACACAAAGTACTCTCCAACAATATAATGTTGAAACCAATAGGACACTCCTTTGAAATCATCAGAAAGTCAAAAATAAATCTTATCTTAAGAATCTGAGAAAAGGAAAAAAAAAGAATTTTCCAAGGAAAACTTGATTTATTTTTCCAAGTCTCACAAATCTAGGTATTAAAAGTGTATAAATTTAAATATATCTACACATACATATATATACCTACCCTACAATTTGATTAAAATACTTCCTGTAGCCATCTAAAGTTTCATGCTGCAACAAAGCAAAGAAAAAAAGTTATTATTTCTGTTTTGGTACCTTAAGACAAAGTTAAAATCAGTTTCTTATTTTCTTAAGGCTCAGTTCCCAAGACTATAAGGTAAATATAATAATAGTACCTACCTTATAGAGTTACAGTGAGGATAAAATGAGAAAATATATATCTAGCCCTTAGAACAATGCCTGACACATAGCAATCTATAGATAGATGTTAGTTGCTAGTTTCTTACCGCAAGTCACATCTGTCAAAAGTGGTCTCAGAGTGACAGTTAAAATTTTTTTAAAAAGCACATATGCAAAATAATTAAAAGATACCAGAGAAGAAAAATGAAAGTGATAAAAGTGAAGGTGGTGATCCTACCATGTTAGATGGAGGCTGGAGCACCAAACGGGCCTGTTTTCGCCTCTGTTTTCGGTAGTAGTTCTCAAATGTTTCCCGGGCACCCTATAAAATAAACAAAAAGAAATGGGTTGACACAATTAAACCAATTACTCCAGTATTTCATGGGAAAAGAAAAGCTCCCAGGTCTGGAATTGAGGCAGACCCACATTTCTCAAAATCTGTGATTTTAGTAATGATAATAATCACAGAAAAAATAAAAATAACAATTACCTTTTATTGAACCTTACTTGCAAATCCTGTAAGGATGAATACAAAAGATTCTTAAGAGGAAACTACCAGAACTCAACCACCAACACACGAAAGCTGGTTTCTGAACCAACTATCACAAATTCACAAGAAGGAAGACAAACCAATGTTCTCATAAGCTATAGCAACAGTTGAGAAAATGTTCCTTATAAAACCTCACAGAATATTCCAGAAAATAAGTCCAGAATGAAAACTAGTCTCAAATGAATCATGAACAAAGGACCAAAGGAGGTAGGAAAAAAGCAGGAGCTGAGAACAGTAAATCAGTCTTCCCAGACAGGATATAATCTAGCGCAGGATTAACACCAAACAAGAAGAAACGAAGCCCAGGAAATTCTTTTTTTTTTTTTTTTTTTTTTTAAAGATTTTTATTTATTGCCCCCAAAGCCCCAGTAGATAGTTGTATGTCACAGCTGCACACCCTTCTTGTCGCTGTATGTGGGACTCGGCCCCAGGATGGACAGAGAAGTGGTGCCTCGATGCGCACCCGGGATCCGAACCCGGGCCGCCAGCATCGCAGCGCGCGCACTTAACCACCAAGCCACAGGGCCGGCCAGCCCAGGAAATTCTTAGTGCACAGTTTCCACTTTTCATTTAGGGCTTCTGGGCTTAAACTGAAAGGTGCTCTAGAGCCCAAGAGCTGGCTCATGAGCTCTGTAACTGGGTTGAATAGTGTCCTCTCAAAATTCATGTCCTTCCCAGGACCTCACAACGTGACCTTATTTAGAAATAGGGTCATTGCAGATGTAACTAGTTAAATTAAGATGCAGTCATACTACAGTAGCATGGCTCTTAATCCAATATAACTGGTGTCCTTAAAAGAAGAGGAGAAAAGACACAGAGAGAGAGAGACACAGGGAGAACACCATGTGGCAACACAGGCAGAGACTGGAGTGGTGCAGCTGCAAGCCAAGGAACACCAAGGATTGCTGGCCACCACCAGAAGCTCAGAAGAGGCAAGGAAGGATTCCACCCAGAGTCTCAAAGGGAGGATGGCCTTCTGATACCTTGCTTTAGGATTTCTAGCCTCTAAAACTGTGACAGAACAAATTTCTGTTAAGACACCCAGTTTGTGGTACTTTGTGATAGCAGCCCTAGAAAACTAACACAAGCTCAAAGCTTTTAAAACTTGATGCTCCACTATTACTAAATTCTATTCTTAATCCAAGACTTTTCTAAATAAACAAGAGTAGAAAAGGAATGACAATATTGCAGAGTAGTTAAGAGCACTGATTTTGGAACCAGATGATTTCATTCAAATCGTGGCTCTGCCCCTTCCTAGCTGCATAACTCATATGACTAGCTACATACCTTCCCTTTCACTAATTAACTATTTAACTTTCACTAATACATGTGCTGTGGTTTTCGCATTTGTAGAGATGCCAACCTCATATGGTTGTTATGAGGATTTAGAACAGTTACAAAGTTTTTAGAACAGTGTCTGATAAATAATAAACACTATGCAAGCACTTATTTAAAAAATAAATAAGATGTAATCAGTGATGAAAGTGAAGGCCCTGCCCATGTGAGAAAGTGTAAACTTCATGTAATACCTAGTTCAGTTGCCTTCACCGTCCCAAAAGTCTGAAGAATTTTACTCAACATGGCTTCTTTGTTGCATCCCTAAATTGGGAAAGTTGATTTAAGGTACTCAATCAGGCAAACTCAATAGTGTAGCTCAGAGGTTGGCAAATGTCTTCTGTAAAGGGCAGGATAGTAAATATTTTTAGGCTTGGTGAGCCATACAGTCTTTGTTGCAATGACTCAACTCTGCTCTAACAGTGCAAAAGCAGCGATAGACAACACATACATGAGTGTGGCTATGTTCCAATCAAGCCTTACTTTCGGAAAGTGAAATTAGCATTTCATATAATTTTCACCTATCATGAAATATTATTCTTTTGATTTTTTACCAACCATTTAAAAATGTAAAAGCCATTTTTAGTTCTCAGGTCATACAGAAACAAGGAAGCAGGTTGGATCTGGCCCCTGGGTCATGGTTTGTTGACCCCTGGTGTAGCTTAAAAGCAAAGGTTTTAAAATGCTAAAGTGATTATAACTGTACACACCTGAGTTTTTCTGCCTATAAAACGAAATCAAACATTAAGACAACTATTTCAAGACTTTCTTAGTCCATAAGTTAATGAGGTAGCAAACGATTCTATTTAAGAAATAAGAAGTGGAAACTGCCTGTTGGTTTGTTAAAGTTATTCCCCATTTGTCACCATTTCACAGCATAGTGGTATTATTAAATGTCAACTACATTCTGTACACACTGAAAGGCTTTTCATTTTAAGGTTAACAGCCCTCAAGTCCCTTTATTATTCTAGTGTGATGTTACATATTCAATATGCTTTGGAGCCAAGGTACACTCAGCTGAGAATTTAGGGAAAGACTTCTCTCTAATTAGACCACAGTATACTAATTTAATTATTTGTTGTAAATGATAGAAAATATACAAGATGAAATTCTATATAAAAACCAAATCATAAACCTCTACTTAATTCTAAACTAGATACAGTTTTGCCTTTCAAATATTCATTCAGTAGAATAAAAACATTAAAAAAGACCAATTTATCTAATAGGTCTGGCTTCCCCATTTGCAAACATGAGTTAGATTTTCCCTAGTGGCTGTTAAATAAATTCAACTCTGATTATTCTATTTCCTTTGCTAATTTTGTCAACTCAAAGCTTATAGGTGGAATTTGAGAAGTAAATGTCCGACCAATCTAGTTGAGTAATTGATGAAGTGTCTGCCTATTCACAAATAGATCAACAGATGAACTATAGAGATTTGCCATTTCAGCTTCAAGCTCTTATAATCACTAATATTTAAAAAAAAAAAACCTCAAAAGCTACTGAAGGTACAAGTAAATAGATACAAAACAATAGACAGGCAAGTGAAAAGTTGTTTGTATTTTTCATTTTATGTTATTAGTATTGCAGTGCTCCAAAGGCTTTGTAATAATTAAGTAATATACACAATGACAGAAAAACAAGTCACTTTATATATATAGTGTTTACCAAGTGACACTGAGAATGGTCCCTGTCCTTAATGAATTTATAGTCTATGGGGGAAGACTAGCATTAAACAAGCAATTATATTAAACTACAGAATCCTATGGATTGGAGTGGTATATGTGTCTGAGTGTGTGCATGCGTATGTGTGTAGTGGGTGGAAAGAACGTCAGAGAAAACTTCCCAGAAAAAAATGACATTTATACTCATAATTGAAGAATGAGTCAGAAGAATAAGGCAGGTAAAGAAAAGGGAAAGAGAGGGAAAAAATGTTCCTTGTAGAGACACAGAGGTTCAAAGAAAAAAGGCATCTCACATCCCACGAATTGAAAGAAGCTCTTCATGGCTGGAACTTCAGGGTGTACAGGAGAGGGATGACAAGAGGTGAGGCTGGAGGGCTTTGTAAATTATGCTGATATTTGGACTTCAATGCAAAAATGCAAAAAAACGTGGCACTAAATAGACTGTGAAAAGGGTAACTGTTTTAGACATTTGGAAGTTGTAATGTAGCGAATAGAATGAAGAAAGGAAAAATCAGATACAAAAAGATCAGTCAGAATTTGACATATATTTAGGAGGTACAAGCCGATGATTGATTGGACATGGTGGTAAAGGACAGAAAGGAAAGAAGGCTGATGTGAGGTTTCTAACCTAGGTAACCAGTTTGATGGTGGTGTCATTTCACAAGAGAGGAATATAAGGAATATACAGTCGATTATTATTCATGGATTCCGTATTTGCAAATTTGCCTATTAGCTAAAATTTATTTGTAACCTCAAAATCAATACTCATGGCACTTTCACAGTCATTCACGAATCTGTAGAGTGGTGAAAATTTGAGTTGCCCAATGCACACGTTCCCAGCTGACTTCTAACAAGGCAACACTCTGCCTTCTTATTTCAGTTCACATACTATAAACAATTATCCTCTTCACAGTCTATCTAGTGCCACGTCTTTTGCACTTTTGTGCTTTTTTTTTTTAATTGAGATATAATTGACATATAACATTATAGTGGCTTCAGGCATACAACATGATTCAATATTTGTGTACATTGTGAAATGATCATCCTAGTGAGTCTAGTTAACATCCATCAGCGCACATAATTACAAATATTTTTTTTATTGTGTTGAGAACTTTTGAGATCTACTCTCTTTGCAACTTTCAAATCTACAATACAGTATTCTTAACTATAGTCACCATGCTGTACATTACATCCCCAGGACTTATTTATTTTATAACTAGAAGTTTGTACTTTTTGACCCCTTTCATCCAATTCCCCCACAGCCCACCCCCCACCTTTGGCAACCACTAATCTGTTCTCTGTATCTATGAGTTCAGTTGATCTTCTTGTTTGTTTGTTTAGATTCCCCATATAAGTGAGAGCATATGTTATTTGTCTTTGTCTGATTTATTTCACTTAGTATAATATCCTCAAGGTCCATCTACGTTGTTGCAAATGGGAAGATTTTCTTCTTTTTTATTGCTGAATAATATTCCATTGTGATATATAACACATTTTCCTCATCCATTCATCCATTGATGGACACTTAGGTTGTTTCCATATCTTAGGTATTGTAAATAATGCTGCAATGAACATGGGGGTGCATATATCTTTTCAAGTTAGTGTTTTCGTTTTCTTCAGATAAATACCCAGAAGTGGAATTGCTGAATCAGACGATAATTTTATTTTTAATTTTTTGAGGAATCTCCATGCTGTTCTCCATAGTGGCTGCACAATTTCCATTCTCAACAACAGTGCACAAGGATTCCCTTTTTTCCATATCCTTGCCAACACTTGCTATTTCTTGTCTTTTTGAGAATAGCCATTCTAACAGGTGTGAGGTGATATCTCATTGTGATTTGACTTGTATTTCCCTGATGAGTAGTGATGTTAAGCTCCTTTTCATGTACCTGTTTGCCGTCTGTATGTCTTGCATTTTTGTGCTTCTTTTTGGTGATTTTGCTATTTAAAATGGCCCCCAAACACATAAGTGAAGTACTGTCAAGTGTTCCTAAACTCAAGAAGGCAAGATGTGCCTTATGGAGAAAATACGTGTTTTAGATAAGCTTCATTCAGGCATGAGTTACAGGGCTGTTGGCCATGAATTCAATATCAATGAATCAACAATATATATTAAACAAGGAGTTATTAAAGAGAAACACACATAAAACAAGATTATGAGTTGATTAGTTAATGAAAATATTATGATCAGAAGCTCAAAGGAACCTAACCCTGTATTACCTCTAGGAGCAATGGTTCAGTATTCATTAATTCAGTGTCTCCAGTGACTTTATAGAGCATAACTACCATGGATGACAAGAATTGACTGTATTTGGGGAGACTGATGATAATGACCTCCGTATTGGGCATGTTTAGTTTGTGACTTCCAAGTGCTTGGCGTTTGGGAGCAGGCATATGATCAGGAGCGTTTACAGTGCTCCTGATTTCCAAGTGCTTGGCGTTTGGGAGCAGGTTTACAGCTCAGGAGAAAGCGCTAGGATAAAGATAATGGATTTTAGAATCATTAGTAGAGAGATAATAATCAAAGCCCCAGGAGAAAAGGAAATAATCTAAGGAATATCTGTAGAATGAAATTAGAAAAGGACCTAGCAGAAAAACCCCAAGTGACACAAACAATTAGGAAATATTTGGCTCTTTAATGTTATTAAAATATAACTTTAAATGTCACCTACTTAGAGAAGATTTTACTACTACTCAATCTAAAATGGAAAGTCTTACCTAATACCTAACCCTCATTTAATTCTTTGCATAGCACATATCTCCATCTGACATTACGTTTAATGTTTGTCTCCTCTCATTAGGATGCAACCTCCACGACAACAAGTTTCCCGTATGTCTTGTTTATTGTTGTGTTCCCAGCCCATAGAACACTGCTTGGCACATAAATGGCATTCAATATACATTTATTTGAATAAATGATTAAAAGTAGGAATAAAATATTAATCAATATTTTCTTTTAAGACTCCATTTTTATATTTACACTTCATCTGCTATTGTAATGATCATTTCTTTGTAATTATTCCTATTCATCTCATCCTGTTGTTTTTCTATCTCCATTCATCCTTTTCAAGATTTTTATTCCTGGGGCCGGCCCGGTGGCATAGCAGTTAAGTTTGCACGCTCCGCTTTGGCAGCCTGGGGTTCATGGGTTCGGATCCCAAGAGTGGACATACACACCGCTTATCAAGCCAGGCTGTGGCAGGCATCTCACATATAAAGTAGAGGAAGATGGGCACAAGCCCAGGGCCAATCTTCCTCAGCAAAAAGAGGAGGATTGGCAACAGATGTTAGCTCAGGGCTAATCTTCCTCACCAAAAAAATTAATTAATTAATTAATTAATTAAAAGATTTTTGCTCTTGTTTCATAGAGGTTATGCCTTCTTCATACCAAACAATTTTCTAAAATTTCCTTTCGGTTCCTGTAGACAATCATTTTTAGAATCACGTTTCCTCTTAATTTTTAGGATGATGTTCCTTGTCCCATTTTATTCAGTATGTTTTTTCAGATCTCATATTTTGTTTTGTATTGTTTCATTTTCCCAGTTGCTCTATTTTGAACAACAGGAGCTCTTTCTGGACCAGTACTTTCTTCCAGGCTTGGTTTGTGGTTTGCTTTTGGCCCACTCACCATTCATCTGGCTACAGATCTAATATCCTTATGGAAGTGGCAATTCATAGTAGGTTGATGTGCCCAGGTCCACAGCTGTTTCAAAGGCAATCCACAAACTGTTTCCAGTGTCTAGCAAGCAACTGGCCTACTAAGTGCACATGAAATATGGCCAAACAGTCTCCTACCACACAGTTCCCAGTGTTTACCTCTCTGAACTTTTTAAAGTGAATTAAAACCACAATAATATAGGGTCTTCCTATCTGTGCTCTTGTACAGTACTAACACTTTGAGTATTTTCCAGCACAGGATAAACTGTCCTGCCACCAAAAGTCCCTCTTTCCCTCTTACCCCACACTCTGACAGCCTTAAAAAGGAGAATCCACGCAATACAGGGGTGGACAACAAATGTCTTCACCAATTCAGGATTGCATTTTCAAGCCAGAAGGCATACATGGAAAACGGATAAAGCGTCTTCTGACTTTTAAAGTTTGCTCTGTTTATGGCAGCAAAACACACATCACTCAACAACTAGATTTCTCAATCCATTCAATCAGCTCTGAAGTTAGAGAAAATTTTATTTAAATTCAGACAATGTAATGTTAATTACCAACCTTATTTATCAATGGTGTTGTAAGTTTTCACACATTTATGCTTCTAAAGTATTTTAATAAAAGTTAAGAAGGACTTAGAAGCCAAAAAAGGCTTTTCTTAATATTTTCTATGTTAAGTGTGTACATCTCATTTTAAATTTAACCTAAATACTAGAGCTTATATTATTATTATAAAGAAATCTCCACAACAAATTTATCATTCACTTATAGAGTATAATTACATAAGAAGAGCTAAATGATCACAGAACAAATTCTATTTTTACTTAACACTAAACAAGAGAAAGAAATATTCTCCAAGCTCTATTAAGCTATTCTTCAATTCAGTGAGTACTTTATTTTCTAAATTCATATTTGATTTAAATATTATATCACACCATATGATAAACTTGGAGAAGGATGCTAATAGTCAGATGCTTCAAAAGCCACTGCCGATTCCCTAAGTCTAACCATTAATCCTAGCACTAGATTTTATCAGGAAATAACTCACTTCTCAGGCTATGCTGAAAATAGTAGTTGGTTTTTTTTAATCTTTTGCTTTTAGCTGTGTTTTCTACATTGTCTATCTCTTCTTAAATTATTATTAATTACAAAAGTAAGATATGTGACTTTTAGAAAAATCAGACAATGTAGATCAGGCAAAGAGAGAAAATACCCATTACCTAGAGATAACTACTGTTTACTCTTTGGTGTACTCTCTTACAGACGTTTTTCTGTTCTAAATAGACAGATATTTCACATACACACACACACATAAATAGGATCATATTGTACATACTCTTTTCACTGACTTTTGCATGCAAAAATCTTTTCTCAAACATCATAACTTAGTACGATCCACTTTTACTGCACAACATTGTTCCAACTCCCTTTCTTCAAACACATGCTATAAATTGTCATACAAATGCTGGAACCAACGTGGGCTTTGAATAAATGTTTAAAAATAAAAATAAAAACACAAGTGACAACTTTGAATTCTCCATGTGTCTAGACACTTGTCTGGATATAAACATAGGAAACATAAACAGTATTGCCACTCCATGTGGGCAAATGAGTGAGGCTTTTTGTTTTTGTCTGTAAAACTGGTAAAATTTACTGCTACCAAAGCTCAAATGTCAAATTTTAGCTGCTATGGGTTACAAATGTGCACCAGTAATCAAAATAGTCAGGATCATGTGATCCTTGCTCTTGGAGGAGGAAGAGAAGGCCAGATGAAAGACCTTTCCATGGGTTTCTTTTTCTTCATAAAGGTAACAATGTAGTAGACCATGCACACAAACACCCTGAACATTTCATACAATTACTGACCCCATGCCTCCAAACATTAATGACATCTACATGTCTAGTTTTATAGAAGAAAAAAACAACTTACGCTGGTATAATACTATTTCATATGGGCAGAACGTCTACACAACAGGCAAAGAAGGACAGATCCTTCTCTCCTCTTTATTAAATATGTACGTGCCATTATTTGGCTAAACAGCTCTTCATCCACCACTTCAGCTCTACTAGTCTTTCCTGGCAGACTGCCCTGAGGTCTACTGGAGAGTGAGCTAAATCCTTCTCATCCATCACAATAATAGAAAATTAACCCTCGGATTGAGAAGCAGCTAAGGACAAGTACACAAAGCACAAGAGAGGGAAATGGAAGGAGGGAAGCACACACCATTGTTCTTCCGGCTTTGCCTACAGGAAGTAATATTTTCATTTGGTCTTGGGCAAAGCCTGTAATTTCACCACCCTGACTGCAGCTGGAGAGCTCCCTTTTAACTGTCCCGGCATCCAAGTGAAGACAGGTTTATTCAGAGTTTTAAAAAAAAAAAAAGAAAAAAAAACCTGAAAGAGCCATTTTAATTTGCTTCCATGTGAAAAGGGGAGCACTTTTCATAGGGCCCCATAATGACGTTCAGCGGGATATTACACTTCACCATATGGCTAATTTACACAGCAGGCCCAAAGCAGGATTTTCTTTCATTAGAACTGCCCTAAAGATCAGACTACAGAAACATGTGTAAAGAACAAACCCAAGATGCCCCCTATTGCTTAAATCTAGAAACATTTGATTCCCAGATGTAAAAGCCCATTCAGCGAGTTCCCATGGCAAGGTCATTCAAGAGTTGTGGAGGTGGTATGTATCACAGCTTCGGTTACCTATATTAGCGCTTTGAAAAATATCTAAAATTCAAGAGCCACAACACTGTCAAAACATCTCAAAAAAAGAAAAAAAAACCAAAAAGCCCTAGGTATGGGGAAAGGATAATTGCTCTGGTAGATAATTTATTATTTAAAAAAAATTACTTTCCAAATGCCCTAATTCTTGATATCTCTCAATTAGCCTACAGAATAAATCTACATAAACTTCTGACCCTTTTTGAAGACAGCAAAGGCAGTGTGACGTTCTAACAGAGTTCTGTTTATTTTTAAGATGGCCCTTATAACTTATGTTTGTCTTGGCATTTCCTCCTTCTGCCATATCCCAAGCCTGAGCCATAGAAAAGAACATCCCCTCTGGGAATGACAGAGTCTGCAGGATTTAAAAAAGAAAAAGAAAGAAATCTGATGTCTAATGATTATGGAGTAGTTGAGTCTGTGCTTTTGAAGAAAGTAAACATTATGATTAACAATCTTGGGCTTTGTAATTAGCTTCCCCCTTCCAAGAGAGAGTGTTAATTTATTAAATATTTTAACAAAGAGTCTTTTATTATCAGATTCAGTTTGGCTGGCTCCTTTCATAGCATTACCAATTACAACCAATAAAGCTTTAATTGATGACTACTTTTTATAACCTTTGACCCAAGATGATAAACAGTTGTACCTTAGAAGCGAAAGGGTAAACCTCAAAGGGAACGGTGTCTTAATCATGCTTAGCAAACAAAACTGCTTAAAATTACAACCTACCTACCTGGCTAAAACAAAAACCCAGACTTCCTCTATGATTAAGGTAATTGATCAGAGAAAGATTTGGATTTCACTTTTAAGATGTGTCCCTTTTGTTAGGGAAACCCTAATGTGAATAATCTGCATAGAATGTGTACCTAATGTGCAAATTATATATTATAATATAATCATAATATGATTTAATCAACTTGTAGACAATTAGAGAGAATTTTAATGTGACATAGCTTTTAAAATAAAATAATTGAAATGCAATTTATTTTAATATTAAGAAAAAAGGCACTATGATTTAGATGATAGCCCCCTAAGTCCATCATTTTATTCAGTGGTCCCTTACAATACCAGGGACTAGTAAGAATATGCGAGCAAAGAAATAAACCAAATTAATTGTCCAACAATGGAACACCAAAAATTCTTAGAGAATTGAGTGTCTACACATGACAAACAAGGAGAGTCATCTCTTTAATTAGAGTTAAAAAATTAGGTTTTCTACATTTTCTCCAAAGAACGCTTCCCAAAGTTGGTAGATTTCCAAATGTACTATTCAACTGCCCAATTTCACACTTGCCAATTTTTAAGGAAAATCTCTTCTAATTTACACCTGTCAATTTTTAAAACTGCTCAAGTGCTTCACAATTTGGAAGTTTAAAATTTCCTAGGCAAATCTCTTAAACTGTTTCATGTTGCCAAAATTAATAGGGCCTCTGAACAACTACTAAGGAGCTAATAGGAAAATATGGCATCTAAAAATGTAAATAAAAATAATACCATCGTGTCACAGTTGTTACACACAAGCACTTCATGGAGATGACAGCAATGAGACGTTAACAGTCTTCGCGATGGAAAGTACTGGCTTAACAGAGGGTATGGTATAAGATTTTATACAAAAAGAACTAGACATATAGCTTTTATGTGACTTCCCATGTATATAAAGGAAGTCAATGCCAGGAAAAGCAAAAAACCTGAGGCTCAGTCAAAGTACTTTATAAATGGAAAAAGCTATACACATTATTTTTATGATATATAAATGTATGTAATAGCTGTTTTATTAAAGACACATGGATGCCCCATGCATTTCAAAATTAAATTTGCCACACACCCAAAAAACAGCCCTTTATATAGTTAAATGAGGATTGGGCAAATTTTGTATAAATAAATCTATGCTTTTTTCCCCCATTAACAGGTGTTATACAGAAACAGACAAACGTAGAATCTAAGACTAAAGAAATCTGTTACACTGAACTTCAGATGTTCAGAAAAATAGGCAGACTATCTAAAAACAGACAAAGTGAACAAATATTAGGTTGATAATTGGTAAAAAATACAAGAATACAGGTTACAAGAAAAAACTAAAGTTGAATAAAATTTGTTCCAATATCAATTTTTTTAATTAAACTTTTTATTATGAGAGAATTGTAGATTCAATTATATGCAGTTATAAGAAATAATAGAGACAGATCCCATTGTGCCTTTACCCAGTTTCTCCAATGGTAAGCATGTGAGGAACATATAGCATAGTATCACAACCAGGATATTGACATTGATACAGTCAAGGCGCACATTTCCAAAACTACAAGGATCCCTCAAGTTTCCTTTTTATACCCACTTCCCTCCATCCTTATCCCCTACTTAACTTTTGGCAAGCACTAATCGTTCTCTGTTTCTATAATTTTGTCATTTTAAGAATGTTACATAAACAGAATTTTACAGTACGTAATCTTTTGAGGTTGGCTTATTTCACTCAATATAAATCTGTGGAGACTCATCCAGGTTGTTACATATATCAATAGTTCTTTCCTTTATATTGCTGAGTAATATTCCATGGTATGGTATAAATGTGCCAAATTTGTTTAACCATTCATCTACCGAGAGACGTTAGGGTTGTTTCCAGTTTGGGGCTATTATGAATGAAGCTGCTATCAACATTCATGTATAGAAAATACCTGAGCTATTTTAGAATAATTTTGTCCATATGTACAAAAATCTTGCTGGGATTTTGATAGGAATTTCATTAAATCTGTACATCAACTTTGGAAAAACTGATATCTTTACTGTGTTCAGTCTTCCAATCCATGAACACAGTATGTCTTTCCATGTATTTACATCTTTGTTGATTTCATCCATCAGCATTTGGGAGCTTTCAGCATACAAATCCCACATTTTTTTTAGATTTCCTTTTTTTTTTTTTGGTGAGGAAGATGAGCCCTGAGCTAACATCCATTGCCAATCCTCCTCTTTTTGCTGAGGAAGATCAGCCCTGGGCTAACATCTGTGCCCAGCCTCCTCTACTTTATATATGGGACACCTGCTGCAGCATGGTTTGATAAGTGGTGTGTAGGTCCACGCCCAGGATCTGAACCTGCGAACCTCAGGCCACTGAAACAGAGCGTGTGAACTTAACCACTACACTACCAGGGTGGCCCCACATATCTTTTTTTTAAGTGATCATAAAGAGTGCTGTATTTTTAATTTTGGTATCTATAATATTCATTACTAGTATATAGGAATACAACTGATTTTTGTGTATCTTGTATCTGCCACCTTGCTATATTCACTTATTATTATCAGGCGGTTTTATCTTGATTCTTTGGTATTTTAAACATAAACAATCTTGTTATTTGCCAATAGGGACAGTTATATTTCTTCCTTTCCAATCTGTGTTCCCTTTATCTCCTTTTCTTGTCTTACTACACTAGCTAGAACTTCCAGTATTATATTGAATAAGAGTGGTGAGAGCACATTTTCTTGCTTTGTTCCTGATCTTAGGGGAAAAACATTCAGTCTTTCACACTTAAAAATAAAGTTAGCTGTAGGTTTTTGTATATGCTCTTTATCCACCTGAGGTGGGTTTTTGTGGGTTTTTTTAAAATCATGAATGGGTTTGAATTTTGTCAAATGCTTTTTTCTGCATCAATTGATATGATTATGTGATTTTTCTTTAGACTACTAATGTGGTAGATTACACTGACTGATTTTTAAATATTGAATCAACCTTACATCCCTGAAATAAACCTTACTTGGTCTTATATTCTCTTTATATATTACTAAATTCTGCTTAATAATATTTTCTTAAGAAATTGTACATCTATATTCATGAGTCATAATAGTCTGTAGTTTTCTTTTTTGTACTATCTTTCTCTGGTTTTGGTATCAGGGTATTATTACTAGCTTCATAAAATGAATTGGAAAGTGCTCTCTCTACTTCTTTACAATGGAAGAAACCATGTAGAATTGGTGTTAATTCTTCTATAAAATTTTGGTAAAATTCTCCAATGAAACGACTTGGGCCTGGAGATTTAAGGGGAGAGTTTTTAAATTATGAATTCAATTTCCTTCACAGTCACAGGGCTGGTCAAATTATCAATTTCATATTAGGTGAATTGTGGCAGTTAGCATTTTTCAAGTAATTGGTCGATGTTTTATAAGTTGTCAAATTTATGTGTGTAGAGCTGTTCATAGTATTCCCTTATTATCCTTTTGGTATCTGTAGTGTCTATAGTGTTATCCTTGATATCCCTTGTTTTATTCCTGATATTGATAATTTGTTTCTTCTCTCTTTTTTTCTTTATTGGTCTTGCTAGAGTTTCTCCATTTTATCAGTTTTTTTAAAAGCCAGCTCTTTCTTTCATTGATTTTCTCTATTGTTTTCCCATTTTCAGTTTCATTGATTTCTGTTATTATTATTATAATTTCCTTCATTCTGTTTGCTTTGGGTTTATTTTGACTTTCTTTTTCTAGGTTTTTGAGGTGAGAGTTTACATTATTGGCTTGAGACTTTTCCTCTTTTCTAATGTGTGCAATTTAGCACTATAAATTTCCCTCTCAACACTGCGTTAGCTGTATCCCCAAAATTTTCATTTTCATTCAGTTCAATATATATTTTTATTTCCTTTGAGACTTCCTCTTTGATCTAGACACTATATACAAGTGTGTTATTTAGTTTCAAAGTGGTTTCAGATTTTCCTGCTATATTTCTGTTATTGATTTATAGTCTGATTTCATTAAGGTCTGTATGTGATTTCAAACTTTGTTGAGGCTTATTTTATGGCCCAGGATATGGTCTAACTTGGTATATGTTTTGTGGATGCTTACAAAGAATGTGTTGGGTCAGCCCTGGTGGCCTAGTGGTTAAGTTTGGTGCACTCGGCTTCAGCGGCCCGGGTTCGGTTCCTGGGCGTGGACCTACACCACTCATCTGTTAGTGGCCATGCTGTAGTGGCGGCTCACATAGAAAAAGAGGAAGATTGGCTGCAGATGTTAGCTCAGAGGGAATCTTCCTGAGCAAAAACAAAATAGAAAAAAGAATGTGTTGGGCACAGTGTTCTATAAATGTCTATTTATCATCCTGTTGGTTGATGTGTTGTTGAGTTCTTCTATACTCTTGATGATCTTCTGTCTAGCTGTTCTATCAATTATTGAAAAAGGAGTTTTGAAGTCTCCAACTTTCATTGGAGATCTGCTTCTCCTTTCAGTTCTATCAGTTTTTACTTCACAATTTAGCAGCTCTGTTGTTTGAGGTATACTCATCTAGGATTGTAGTTCTTCTTGGTGGATTGATTCTTTTATCATTATATAATGTAGTTCTGTCTCTGGTAACCTTTTTGTTCTGATGTCTACTTCATTGCTATTAATATTGCCAATTCTACTTTTCTTTGATCAAAGTTTTCATGATGTCCTTTTTTGCTCATCCTTTTTACTTTCAATCAGACTATATCATTATATTTGAAGTGATTTTCTTATAGACAGCATATAGTTGGGTCATGTTTGTTAATCCATTCTGCCAATATCTGCTTTTTATTGGTGTATTTAGAAAATCTGCATCCAACGCAATTATTTATATGTTAGGGCTTATGTCTGTCATTTTATTTTACGTTTTATGTTTGTTCTTCTTTTTTTTAGTTTCTTTTTCCCGACTTCCTGAGGGTTACTTGAATATTATTTAGAATCCCATTTTTATTTATCTATAGTGTTTTGGAGTGTATCTCTTTGTACAACAGTTTTGGTGGTACTACATTATATATATATAACTTACCATAGGCTACTGGTATTGTCATTTTACCAGTTCCAGGGAAGGACAGAAACTTTACTTCCCTTTATACCTTTACTGTTCTCCATTTACAATATAATTATCTTACATATTTTCTCTACATACTGTTAGAACCAAATCTGAAAGTACTGGCAAATCCAATTGTCATTTATAGACACTTTAACAACTGCAGAATATACATTCTCTTCAAGTGCACATTGGACGTTTACCAAATTATACTATATGCTGGACTACAAAGAAAATCTCCATAAATTTCCAAGTGTTGAAATCTACTGGATATATTATCTGACTCCAATGGAAATCTAGAAATCAATAACAAAAAGATATATAGAATATTCCAGTCCTACATACTTTCTCAAGAGAAAAGAACATCTAGGTCCATTAAAAATACTTGTATAAGAATGTCACAGTAGCTTATTGACTCTAAGTCCCAAACTAGAAACAACTCAAATGTCCATCAATATTCATAAAATGGAAAACTACCCCACAATAAAAAGGAACAAACTACCGGTACATGCAACAACATACATGGATCTCAAGAACATTACATCGAGGGAAAGAAGCTAGACACAAAAGAGCTCACGCTATATGATTACATGTACGCGAACTTCAAGAACAGAAAAAACTTATCTATGGTGACAGAAATTATAAAAGTTTACACGTTAGGGGGAGAAGGCGGCTAATAATGACTGGAATGGGCAAAAGGGAACTTCCTTGGGAGAGAGAAATGTTCTATTTCCTCATCTGGGTGGTACTTACATAAGTGTATACATATGCTAAAACCCATGAAGTTATACACTTAAAATTTGCACATTATAATATATGCAAAATAAACTTAAAAAATATATTAGGGAAAAGTGACAGATTGGCTCACAAAGGAATTTTGTAATTTCTACAAATCAAAATAAAAGAAACATAGTTAAAAAGCCAATAAACTAAGAAAATATCATAAACACATATCAGACAAAGAAGTATTTACCTGAATAAAATATAAACATTCTATAAACATACAAAAAAGAAATGAGTGGCCCCTAAACACTAAAAAATATCCACAATCAATACTGATTTTAAAAATGCAAATGAAATTCACAATGTACCATTTTTCTGCCTACCAAATTAGCAAAAGAACAACAAATGTTGGAGAGGATGTGGAGAAATGGGAACCCTCATACTAAGCTGGTAGGAAAGCAAACTGGTGCAGCCTCTAAGGAAAACAGTACGGAGATTCCTCAAAAAATTAACAATAGAAATACCCTATGATCCAGCTATCCCACTACTGGGAATCTATCCAACGAACCTGAAATCAACAATCCAAAGAGGCTTATGCAACCCTATGTTCATTGCGGCATTATTCACTATAGCCAAGAAGTGGAAGCAACCCAAGTGTCCCTCGACTGATGATTGGATCAAGAAGATGTGTTGTGTGTATACATATATGTATATATACATACATACAATGGAATACTACTCAGCCATAAAAAAAGACAAAATCGTCCCATTTGCAACAAGATGGATGGACCTGAAGGGTATTAGATTAAGTGCAATAAGCCAGAAAGAGAAAGACAAACACCATATGATCTCACTCATATGTGGAATATAAACCAACACATGGACAGAGAAAACTGTATAGTGGTTACCAGGGGCAAGGGGAGTGAGGGGTAGGCACAAGGGGTGAAGGGAGACATATATATGGTGATTGACAAACAATAATGTACAACCAAAATTTCACAATGTTATAAACTATTGAGACATCAATAAAAAACAAATCTTCAGACCAATATCCCTTACGAATATAGATGCAAAAATCCTCAACAAAATGCTAGCAGACTGACTCCAACAGCATATTAAAAGGATTATACCCCATGACCAAATGAGATTTATCCCAGGAATGCATGGATGGTTTAATAAATCCAAAACCTTTTCACCATAAAAACACTCGGCAACTAGGAATAAAGAGGAACTTCCTTGACACGATAAAAGACATTTGTGAAAAACCCAAAGCTAACATCATACTCGACAGTGAAAGTCTGGGGACTTTCCCTAAGATCAGGACCAAGGCAAGGATG
Source organism: Ceratotherium simum simum (assembly GCF_057802395.1). Lineage (NCBI taxonomy): Eukaryota > Metazoa > Chordata > Mammalia > Perissodactyla > Rhinocerotidae > Ceratotherium > Ceratotherium simum. The sequence goes on along the minus strand of NC_141910.1, from coordinate 14,108,161 downwards.
CCCACTTTTGCCACTATCATTCAACACTGCAGTGGAAGTTCTAGCAGAGTGATTAAAATTCTTATTTAGGATGGGTTTCTTTTCTCTATTGTTTACCTTTGTAATGATAACATTATATAGAACCCTTAGTCTTGTACTTGATTAGACAGTATCTGTTAATGTTCCAGAATGAGCAATGAAAAAATTTGCACATTTCCCCATCCCCCCATCCCTTTCCTCAACACAGTGTAAAATGATCTCTACACATTTTTACCTTTCTATTATTAAATATGCTGTATTAAATATATTTTTAAAAATGCAAATGAAATTCACAATGTACCATTTTTTTGCCTACCAAATTAGCAAAAGAAAAAAGACAACACCCAACATTGCTGACAATGGTAAAACTGCACTCCTAAATTCTTTTTCTAAGGAATGTAAATTGTTATGACTTTTCTGAGAGGTTAGGTATCAGGAAGCCTAAAATGTATATGCCCTTTATTTCACTTTAACAATTTTACCTAAAGTAATAATCAGATCTGTGACCAAAAGAAATGTTTAAAATGTGCACAGTTGGAAGAACTTGGACTCAGATCTGAATAGTATAGGTTAGAACCCTGGCTTCCCCCTAACTTTGTGATCTTAAGCTATTTATTTAATCTCTCTAAGTCTCAATTGCCTCACCTGCAAAATAGGGATATTAATATATATGCTTGTCAGGGTTGCTATGAGGACTAAATAAGATAATGTATGCAGATCATATAATATTATGCCTAGCATACAGTAAGTACTCAATAAATGGTAGCCATCATCACCATCATCACCACCATGATTAATTCCAACAACATTGCATTAAGTAAACCTATATAGTGGAAACAAAAACAATAATGCTGAGTCCACATTTATTGACATGAACAGATATTTGTGATACTGTATATGTTAAGGGGGGGAAGCATAAAGAAATGCACATAGTATAATTAAATTTTTGTAAAAAGTATATCAAATATGTCCAGAAAATAATGTCTATAAGGTAGCAGGCCAAAATTGTGGTGGAATTGTGAGTAATTCAGTTTCTTCAAATTTTTCTATTTTTTTTTTAAACAGTGAACAATGACATTTAGGGAAAAAATAAAGGTATCTCCTTAGTTCCCTTTTATCAAAGGCATCACGGTGTCCACTGACTGATCTCACCAGGTCAGGGCAGAAAGAGCCTAGAGAAGACAATGGTGGAATAATTAGTATAGAAACTGCCCGATTCCAAGATAAAGAACACAAGAAGAGGAAAAAAAGTGCTTTGTCCAAAGCTGATAGGTGAGAATAAAAGTGGTTCCTGTGCTACGCCTAGAGTTAGACAGGGTTAGAGTCAACAGCACTGGCATCTGGAAAAGAATTCACCGTCCTGGTAGCAATAAGATGACCAAAAAACTGATACTTTGTTGACCTTGTCATCTACCACTTCTGACTACAGACAAGGTGGCTGGCTACCTGACGACTCCTCCCTGTAAATACCAAGTATGTAACTCTACAATAACTATATGGGATGACTTCAGGCAACAGAAGACACCTTGCACAGTAGAAACTTTCAACAAAAGGTCTTTTGAAATAGCCAAATATCTGAAAGTCTCCCTTAAGAGAGTATTAAAGCTATGCCTGGAAAGAGGGGAAATTTTTGCTCTTTTCTGAATGGGAGGGCCCAAATGAAGCTTTATCCTGGAACAAACTGCACAATAACCTGGCATTATGAAGGGCTATTTGGCAACTCAAGGGAGGATGATCTACCCTAAGACTAGTCCAGAATGAGTTTGGCTCTGCCTAACTTAGGGCTGGCAGCGATCCTTTTAAAACAACAGTATTAGCACCTGCCCCTCCCCTCTTGCTTTTCCCAAGCCAGGTCTAGAACGAAGAGCAGAGAAGAGAGCACAGGGTAATTTCTAATTAAAAATAAACCCTTAGGATGAACTACATAGTAAAGAACTATCCCAGCAAGGCTGAAATTTTGCATAGCAGTTGCAGCACCCTGACAGGCCCAACGAGACCTTGTATGACTACACTAACACACTATTAGAGTTCCTCATAAACCAACACTCCCAATCTAAGGAACAAACTATTAAACATATTTTGTCCATCTTCTCTCTCTACCCCAGTCATTTTTCTAGCCAAAACCAATGTGGTTTTTGTGACTGTCTTTCTCCAAGTCCTTATATCTGATTTCCAGGTCTCTGTCAATATTAGAAGGTAGGGCATGACTATTTTCAATGTAGTTTTTTCCAGAAACTACCAAGAGTGTTGCTTTGTTAATTAAAAATTTTACAAACAGTTTTTTCTCCTCAAACTTCAAAGACAAGATATTAATGCAAAACAATACCAATGTATTTATTTTTTCATAATATCTTCAGTACATATCATTATGGAAAAAGTCTTTTTACTTACTGCATAGCATTTGCCCCTACAACAGAAACATTAATGATACAGGAAAGTAAAAAGAGGTTTCAAATACGACTCATAAAATCAGGCTTGGCTCCTAGTTTTGCCAATCACTAGCCCTGTGATCCACTGGGCAAATCAATTAATGTTGCTGAGCCTCAGTTCCATCAACCACCAAGTCAATATAAGATGCTCACTATAAAACCTGCTTATGTCAGACTGGTATCGTGAGGCTCAAATGAGATAAAGCGTGTGTGCAAGTCCTGTGGAAAAAACCACGAAGCTCCTAAACTTTTTTTTTTTTTTTTTTTTTGGTGAGGAAGATCAGCCCTGAGCTAACGTCCGTGCTAATCCTCCTCTTTTTGCTGAGGAAGACCGGCTCTGAGCTAACATCTATTGCCAATCCTCCTTTTTTTTCCCCAAAGCCCCAGTAGATAGTTGTATGTCATAGTTGCACATCCTTCTAGTTGCTGTATGTGGGAAGCAGCCTCAGCATGGCGGAGAAGCGGTGCGTCGGTGCGCGCCCAGGAGCCGAACCCGGGCCACCAGTAGCGGAGCGCATGCACCCAACCACTAAGCCACGGGGCCAGCCCGCTCCTAAAATTTTGAGAGGACTCCGCAGGTTGGGATGTTGAGTGTAGACTCCCTTAGGGCTATAGCTAATACTGTCAAAGGGAGAAAAAAGACAAAAACTATTCTTCCTTCTAATGAGGATTAGAGTTTGATCCTTTTCTACTTTCATACTTCCAAGAACTGTTTGAAGAGGAGATAAATATAACTTAAACTGGATCCTCTGTGCTTGCCATTTTCATAAAGGATATTTCATAGAACCATCAGGGAAACAAATATTTTTAATTATATTTTTTTAAAAATGGAAAACTGAAATAATCTATGCTTCGGGTTTTAAAAAGCATACCGTAAAAATTTCTCTTAAAGCTGATATATTTTAACTATATACTTTGTAAAAATCAACTTTTCCTGAGTCTTGAAGAGGTAGGGGTTGGATTTAAGACTGGATGAAGTAGAGAGGCAAGCTTACAAAGGCTTTAAGGAGAAATACTTATTTCAAAGAATTAATATATATTGAGCAACCACTACACCTACTATGTGCTTTATAAAAACAATCTTCTTATCTCATTTATTCTTCTCAATAACTCTTTTTTTTTTTTTAATAATTTTATTTATTTTTCCTCCAAAGCCCCAGTAGATAGTTGTATGTCATAGTTGCACATCCTTCTAGTTGCTGTATGTGGGACGCGGCCTCAGCATGGCCGGAGAAGCGGTGCGTAGGTGCGCGCCCGGGATCCGAACCCGGGCCGCCAGCAGCAGAGCGTGCGCACTTAACCGCTAAGCCACGGGGCCGGCCCTCAATAACTCTTTAAAGTACATTTTCCCATCCTTGTACAGAAACTGAAAGCCAAAGTTACAAAGTTTATTAATAGCAAGACAATTTGTCTGATACCAGCTCATGTTGTTTCTACTATACCACTCTTCTATGCAGGCTTTCTGTCTAGTTCCATAGACTCTACTTCCAGCAACCTGACAAGGGTAGCTTTTTTTTGTCTCCTCCAAGAATGGATGAAGGTTTCCTTCTGAAACTCTCCCCTCCCTCAAATCAAACTTTTAAGACTAAGTCACACTAAACTTCAGGGGAGGTAGACAGGCCTAGTGTCATTTCAGGAAACTTCCACCAAAATTGTTTCAATGAAGGAATGTGTTTCACCCATTGATTAGAGATGAAAAGCTTAAAATGAAAAGGGAAATGTTGCTAATCATATCATTTACATTTCTTTCCCTCTTTAAGAACAAGGACCTTCTCGATGTCATTCATGTTTACAAAGGTGCTGAGACTTTCAGCAAGGAACTCTTTTTCTTTTTCCCAAGCAAGGAACTCCTGATGTACCTCTTCAGAGCCTAGAGGGCTAACTGGTTTGCAGTTGGATTGTTAGATTGGTTAGATTGTATAGAATAAAATCTATCTGCAATAAATATTAGTTGAATGAATAAAGTATAGTTGTATTAAAGCATTAGTTACATAGTTTTTTGGTGTAGTTGTTTTCCTTTGAAAAGTGACCTTTAAAGAATGTACAGTAACTAAAATTCACTTTAGGGATACTTTACGTGTACATACTCCTTGCTGTAAGCATCAAAGTCTTTTCTATTTTGGTTCTCCAAAATAAATAAGAAAAACTACTTTGTGTGGCCTGACATGTACATGCATCAATGACCTTAAAAAGAACTACTGCTTTTTCAGTTGCACAGAAGAAATATATAAATTCTTCCACCCATGTTTTGTGGCAATTTTGTTAAGATTTTCAGGGTAGAGGGAGTGCTACAGCAAATTCCCTGCAGCCTTTTGATGAATGCTAATGGGATTTCTCTGATAATGTGACATTCAAGTAGAAACATTTTACAGCATTTTATTAGGGAATTACTTGCAAAGAATTGATTTTATAATACTATCTCAGTCCAAGACATCCTGTGGAAGTATGTAACGTTATACATTTTGTTATAGAGCTGACCTTGTCCAGATGTATATGATTCTTCTTGGCTAAAAATCATGCTTCCACCTCCTGCTGAAGCAGCTCTACAGCAGGAGTTTGTTTCTCCCCTTCCTTAAAGTTGCCCACAACTTCATTCCTCATCAGGTCTGCTCCCTGCTGGGGCCTCAAGTCACAGAAGTTCCTACAGCCCTGAAAAGTATCTATACCACAATTGAGTCTCAGAGAGATTAAAAACTTTCCCAGATACATACATGCCACTAATACCAAACATGACTTACCTAATGCAAGACAAACTAAATCTAAACCATGGAACTATGATGACAAAAGATGTTAAGATTGCCACAATCATTTGCAGAGGTCCAACACTAGCGTATATATACATTGTAATGTATACAATGAAGATTTAGCTTCAAGCTTCTAAAAAACAAAGCTATCTGTAGGACACTGCAATTCTCATATCTTGGCAGCCTTCCCAGGGCATGAAAGAACCAACATTTCCAAAAGACACAGCCAGGCAGCCATCAACATTTTTTTCCCAGTATGTTCTTCTCAGAGCAGAATGCACTGTAAATTTCAGCAACAAAAGGTAATCTTTACGAATAAGTATGAAACATGTACTGCATCATTTTGTACTTACTTATAATTCTATAAATAACTAAATGGTCAAGATTAGAGATGAGGTCTTCTTTCTTTCATATTTTACAACCCATTATATTATGCAACTACCATGACCTCACTTCCTCGTAGCTAGAATAGTTAAAAAAAACAAAACAAAAACAATGGAGACTTTCCTTAAGGTTTTAGTAGCTCATATCAAAGTTCTAGCAGAATTCATCAAGATTTCTGGGTAATTCACCAAGGTTCTAAATTTATTCAGAAATGGTATAGCAATTTGACAAGAACTGAAGGTGTTTTTTAGATGTACTGACCAACATCAAAATTGAAAGAAAAAAAAAGAGAGTGTAATAATTGTGGCTAATATTGTTTTATAGAAAAATGTTAAACATACTTATACGAGAAATGACCAGGATCTCTTCATAATAAGAGAGAGGGGAAAAAATACTCAAGGTTCATATATATTAATTCATACTTGATGAGCAGCAATGTTTGACAAAAATATAATGCAAGCCACAAATGTTAGCTACATACGCAATTTAAAACTGTCTAGAAGCCACAGTAAAACAAAAAAAGTAAAAAACAGGTGACAAAAAATTTAATAATATATTTTATTTAACCCAATGTATCCAAAATATTATCATTTCATTATGCAATCAATAAAGAAATTAATAAGGAAATATTTTACATTCCTTTTTTTGTACCAAGTCTTTGAAATCTGGTGTGTATTTTACACTTATATACATCTTGATTTGGACTATCCATGTTTCAAGTGCTCAAAAGCCACATATGGCTAGTGGCTACCATATTGGACAGTACAAGTCTAAATCACCCAGAACAGAAATTCTACCCAAAGGCAGAAAGATGGACCATGTGCACTGCATACAATAAGTATGCAACATATATTTATTGAAAGGAAAATGAAGAAAGTGAGTAAAGTGAGAGAAAATCCTGAAGCAACAAAAAAAGTACAACACAAGCATATAAATGGAAAAATAAGCCATCAAAGAGGACTTGACTCTATATGAACTTCTCTGCATCAAGCATCTCTAGCCTGCTACGCTATTACTATAGTTCTTAACTTATAGGAACAAAGCTCTATGGATAAGCCTCTTGAGCTAGGAATAGACACTGGATGAAATAATGACTCTCAGGTCAGAGCCAGAGGAGCCAGCAAAATATAACATCATCTCACTAAACCTATATCTAAGGTTTCCTTAAGGAAATCTTTATACCATGTTTCTATTAATGGGATAAACTCAAAGTATCTAATTCATTAGAACATACCACTATCCACAAAACTTAAACACAAAAGCTGTCCCCTAAGCCTAGAGTAGTGCAAGACCTCCAGCTGACAAAACAGCTTGCCCAGAATTGCTTGATTTGCCAGCAGAGCAAAGAAAAGAAAAGGGGGGTGGGGGGCAGTAAGTATCTAACATACTTCTTCTGCCCTGTTATTTCTACTCCCCACGATGACAAGACCTTTGTGAACAGGCAAGAGAGTTGAGAAGAGAGAACTCAATCTCTGCAGTCCAGGCTGCTTCACATTTTTCAGAAATTACTGCATGTTCAAACAATGGAATATTTGTCAAAGTACAACTTGATCACCAGAATTCATCTGTTTTTCATAACCACATTTGACCTAAACTGTGCTGACTAAACAAGGTACCCTGTGTTTCGCAGTCTGGAAAATGTGGCTCCCACCATCGTTTTTAGACCGCACTAAAACCTCTGGCCCCTAGACTACAGCCTCGTGGTAACTAAGTGCATTCAGATTAGGCCAAGGATGATGTCTGCTGGCTTCCCTTCTTACATCAATCACAGATTTTCATTTTCAATGCATGTTTTGGTTAATTTCCCTTTTTTTATAGGTATCTATCAAGGGAATGTAAAGGAGCTACAAAATTTTTTACATTTTTCTCATCCTATAGGCCATATGCATACATATAAACTCACAAATAAACACACATACTCTTTTAACTTTTTGTGTGTGTGTGTGAGGAAGATTAGCCCTGAGCTGACATCTGTTGCCAATCCTCCTTTTTGCTGAGGAAAACTGGCCCTGGGCTAACATCCGTGCCCATCTTCCTCTACTTTACAGGGGACGCTGCCACAGCATGGCTTGACAAGCGGTGCATAGGTCCCCAGGCCGCTGAAGCGGAGCACAGGAACTTAACCACTACGCCACCAGGCCGGCCCCCTCTTTTAACTTTTTATTTGGAAATAATTTTGATTTACAGAAAAATTGTAAGAATAGTATGAAAAAACACCCATGTACTCTTCACCTAGATTCACCTATTATTAATATTGTGCCTCATTTCCTTTATCATTTACTCTCTTTCTATATATATTTTTCCTTAGGCATCTGAAAATATGTTATACATACATCAGATCTCTTTACTCGTAAATACTTCATTGTGCGTTTCCTGAGAATAAGAATAATTTCTTATATAACAACAGAATAGTTATCAATTTCAGAAAATTTAACATTTTCCTAATCTACCATCCATATTCCAATTTTGTCAATGAATCCAAAAATGTCCTTTACAGCATATTTTCCCTTGAGTACAGGATTCAGTCTAGGACAGAGGTCAGCAAACCAGGGCCCATGGGTCAAATTCACCCCATTACCCGTTTGTTATGTAAATAAAGTTTGATTGGAATACAACCACACATTCATTTACATATTGCGTCCGGCTGCTTTTGAGCTATAACAGCAAACTTGAGTAGTTGTAACAGGGACCCCATGGCTCACAAAGCCTAAAATATTTACTCTCAGTTCCTCTACAAAAAATGTTTGCCAATCTCTGGTCTAGGACAACCCGCATTGCACTGAGTTGTCATGCCTCCTTAGCTTCCTTTAATCTTAAACAGTTCCTCGGCTTTTCTTGATCTTTTATGACCAACATTTTTTAAATACACACTCTCTCTTCCTCTCTTTTTTGTCCTTCATAATAGAATGCTCCTCATTTTGGGTTTCTGTGATGTTTCCTCATAAATTAAATTCAAGTTACGCACTCCACGTCAGAACACTACATAAGTAATGCTATATCCCTCTCAGGGCATCTCATTCAGAGGCATACAATGTCTAACTGACACAATTGAAGAAGTGTGATGTTAATTTTGATCATCTGGTAAAGATAGTGTCCAATTACAATTTTTGTCTTGTTATTAATAAGCAATCTTGGGGAGATACTTTAAGACCACACAAATATACTACTCCTTACCAAAATTTCCCCAGTAGATTTAGTAGCTACTGACGATTCCTGCCTGAATAAATCTTTATTGTAATGACTGCAAAATGAAGAACCAGGAAGAGTCTGAGATTTTGCCCAGTTGCAAGCCAACTAAATTAGCATGCCATAGCCTCATGGATGCTATCAGAAGGCACAAAACTCCTGGATCAGAGACGAAAGACTTTATTACCAGTACCAACAGCAATAGCCAGAGTATCAGCATTCATACTTGCATCATTTACCAGAGATCCAATTTCGACAGGGCAATGTGAAGAGGTCCAGGTGACACTTGCACACACAGCACTTCAAAGGAGAGGAACCCTAGGCGTATGGAACCCAAATATCTTTGTTCCATAGAAAAACACTATCTTGATCTTCCAAAGCTGGAAGCACATCTGCTTTTTTCTCTGGCAGGAGACATTAGCTCTACCTTGCAAAGCTGCTGGCTACACAACACTCTTGAAAAAATGGTCTGAAATAAACACAGTCAATGCCTCTGCTCACAAGATGTACAGAGATTCAAGAGATCCATAACTGTCTCCCAACAGTCGACACTTAGCATTCTACTCTAAGACCACAGCCCTCTCCCCTATTTATATATGTATTTATGTATATATGTATTCATTCATTCATTTATATACTTTTATTATTAGCACAGACTCATGGTTTTGTATTTTTTCCCCAATGAAAATACCCATACTCACAAACTCTCCTACTTTTGTATTTTCCATTAAGATTTTAAAGCCCAGCTACTTTTTATTGTGTTATCTGATGGAAGAAATTATAGCTACAAATTTCTGAATAATGTAGGAAAATCTAGAAAGACAACAGGTGAAAACGCAACTAAAACTTAGGGAAAGTGTCCTCAACGCCCTTCTAAAAACCTGAATAATAGCTAAAAAAGTACTCACAAGTAGCTTCTGTTGATGGCTTAGGCCCACAACCAGTTGCAACCAAGTGTGGTCTGGTGTGGACTATTCACTCTCTTATAGATATTCTCTTATAGATACTTTTTATGTTACAAGCAAAAAAAAAAAAAGAACTAGTGGGCAGACAGATCATTTTCATAGAAGGAAAGTAACTGATCTTACTGTTTAACAATGGAAAATCCTGTTTTTTTCCCCTACAACTACAGTCATCAGGCCTCCCCATAGGATGCTTCTGGACGACCAGAGCAAAATATTGACAAACCTTAAGTCACATAAAAACTGACAGTACATAATTGTTGAAGTATGTACCAAAGGCAACTCTGAAGGAGAAAAGACTTTTTGAAAAGGTAGACTGAAAAAATGTAGAAGGCCTTCCTACCTCCATCCCTATTTCCAATCATTATTGACAGGAAACCAGGTCCAGTCCCTCACTGGCAGTGAAAGAAGAAAAATCATTAGCTTTATAAAGTCCATATATCTATTATATACCATATTAGGGTACAATATAATATACTGAGTAACAATATTTGTAAGTGCTTAGAATAGGACTTTACACATAGCACAATAAATTTAGCTGTTTTAATGATGATGATAATTGATGGAGGAAAGAACAAAAGAGAATTATACCTAGTTATTAGTTCTATTAGTTATTAGTGCTATTCACGTGACTTCAGGTGAGTAATTTAACTACCCTAGGCCAAGGTTTCCCCTTCTGTGAAAAGAGACGGCTAAAAGAAAGGGTATACAAAAGGCTTTCTCCTCCTAATATTTCATGGTTCTTAATCTCTAGATTAGAATTTTTATAAAGGTAACATTAAATGGAGATGGGCTGTCGGAGAAAATGTACAGGTTTTCTTGTATTATTTCTTATATCAGCGTATTTATGTCTACACACGTGTTAGTCTAGTTCCTAGTCCCTTATTCCTTCCTCATTGCATTCTTCAAAAGTCCTTTTTATAATATGAAAATTGATGATGGGGGGTGGCATGGTGAGCAGAATATGTACAAGTTGGAGGGAGAAATATTTCTTTAAGATGTAGTATGCTCCAGGGGCCAGCCCATTGGCATAGTGGTTAGGTTCAGGGTACCCCACTTCAGCAGCCCAGGTTCACGGGTTCGGATCCTGGGCATGGACCAACGTCACTCATCAAGCCATACTGTGGCAGCGACCCACATACAAAATAGAGGAAGACTGGCACACATATTAGTTCAGGGCCAATCTTCATCACCAAAAAACAGTAGGAAAAATAAATAAATAAATACAACGATCCAGTATGTTCCAGGAATGGCAGGTGTTTTTACATATATGCTTTCATTTCATTCTCACAAAAACACTGTGAGATAAACACTATTATTTGCATTTTTAAAATGGGGAAATTGAGAAGTTAAGTAACATATCTAGGTCAAGATTTAGATTCAAGCTTATCTGATTTGTCCCTAATATTTTTTAAAAAAACACAATGTTGACTAGAAATCAATTGGTTTCTAATTTTAACTGTTTTTAAAATTACAAAAGAATTCATCATTTTTACAAAACCGTTTATTCTTTGACTGAAGCTACTATTTTCCTGATGAACAGAAACAGACTTAGATGCAATGCAGCTTTTGGACTTTGGCTTTCCCATCCGCTTTCTTTCTGAAATATGAAAATGATGCCTAAAGATGTGGCATCCATCTTATAAGAATGAAGACCAAAACTAGGTACTAAAGATGAAGGATTGGAACAACTAAAAGAACCTAAGTCTTTGATGACAATGTAGAGCCATCATACCAACAATGACCTGACTACTTCTGGAATTCCTGTCATATCATAAAAAAATAAACTCTATATTTGTTTAAACATTATAGTTGGGTTTTAGTTACATGTAGTCAAATACAATCTGAACTGCTATAAACATCACCATTAAACATCATAAATTACCTCATTTTTCATATCTAAAAAAATATGTTAACACATCTTATACTTTGTTTCAAGGCAACAAGAAATCCCAAACCTTGGGGCCGGCCGGGTGGCATAGTGGTTAAATTTGCCTGCTCCGCTTCAGGTGGCCCAGGGTTCACAGGTTCAGATCCTGGGCATGGACCTACTCACCACTTATCAAGCCACGCTGTGGTGGCATCCCACATATAACGTAGAGGAAGATGGGCACAGATGTTAGCCCAGGGCCAATCTTCCTCAGCAAAAAGAGGAGGATTGGCAACAGATGTTAGCTCAGGGCTAATCTTTCTCACCAAAAAGAAAAAAAAAAAAAAAGTTTATTCTGAGAACAATAAGGAACTAGAGTATTTGAAGCAAAGTTTTGTTTTGATCAAAATTGTATTTAGAAGGATTACTGGGTGTTATATGGAAAATGAATTATTTCCATTTATTTGGTCAGAGCTTAAAAAATAGTTATATTATTGTGGTGTCTAAAGCCGTTTAAGTGAGATACTATTGTTAGAAAAACAAGCAAGCATACTTGAGAAGTTCAATCTTCCCAAAGTAGGCATTTTGAAAAACAAATGCAAGCATGTCCAGAAAAAAAAATTTAATCACTTTTTTTTTGCCTCTTGTTTTATTCAAAGCCAAATGATACGTATGCCCATGGGTAATAAGGTCACCGGGTTAAAAGAGCAGTATGACAATTATAAAAAGTTAGATTACAGCTACTACAAACCGGGGACCATTAGCCCATACTACAGGAAAGTTATCACTATAAATGGCTTTTCCTGTGTCCTTATCAATGCAGTGCACAAAGTATCTCACCCTCAGCTTTTCTCTATGATCTCTGTAGTGTTTACGCCTATCTAACCTCACCAGGCACTGCTGGGTCAGTGAAACTAGGAGGCAGTGAGATATGGCAGGAGAGTGATGAGACAATCTGTTAAGTGTCAGAGATGGACTAGGAGCCACCAAATATTTCAGGGTAAAACTTTCCACATTAAAGAAATATCTCTAAAGAAAATACTTAAAATACGTTCTTATTGCTCAGAAGTACTCAAGATCACGATGGGAACAAACCAGAAAGCTTCCAGCTCTAAGAGGATAAGCCGGCTCCTCAACAGTGCAACCTGTATTTGTCTTACATAAGGGAGGAAAGCAGATAAATATTTCTGAGAGGGAAAGTAAAGTCCATCTAAAATGAAAATAAAACAATACAAAAAGGATCAAGAGGAATAGTGTCTAAATACCAGCGCCTGAAATATTAGTCACTTAAAGTTCTTAAAAAATAAATTTCAAGTATATAAACATCAGAATTCCTTTCTAACATCAACGCTATCCCAAAAGATCTGAAAATGGTACCTACTCATTTCAAATTACTGTTCTCAGGAAGGCTTTTCCATTAAAAGTCCAATGTTCTTTTCTTATTTCCCAAAGAAAATGTACATATTTAAAATAAACATAATGGATTTTTTTAAAAACCAGGCCTCTTCAGAGTTTCTTACAAAGCAGCTTTTCTCTAGATCCATTAAATTATAAACTTTTTGAGAGCAGAAAGTGTCCTGATCATCTTTCAGTGTATTAGGAAATGCCGGTTTAAATAAAATTTAACATGTTTATTTTTTGCAGATCTTCTCAGAATATTCTTCAATATATTAATGTGAACTGTAAAAAACCCAAGACAGCAATCCAGTACACAGAGTTTCGATGAAATTTGAAACAGGGGCCCCCTCCTTTGTTTTGTTAAACACATCAATTGATAAGACTGTTGTTCCCCAGAAATACAGCTCCAGAAACAACTTTAAGGAGATCTAGATCATTAAGCTATATGCCTCTGGCAATGCTGGAATTCTATAACACAATTTCCAATTTCAGGTGACTGGCAAAATAAAGTGATGTTTCCTTCTCTCTGTAATACCATCTCTGGAAATGTCAAATAAGAAAAAAAAGCTATTCACAAACTCTAAGCACCTAGAATTTTGCATATCAGCCTTTCTCATTTGTCTTAATTTCTACCATAGGAGTAGTAAATGACCCTACTTGTGTTTACACCCAAATCAAATATTTAAATGTTCATTCAAGTGTCTTTGTAAAAAATTGAAAAAGTTTAAATAATGGATTTTTACTACAGTTATATAAAATAAGTACAAGTCAATAGTCTCAACGTTTAAAATAGAATCAGGATAGCTCTGGAAAAAAAATCAGGCTATGGTAAAGTACCATTAATTTTAATGAAAACTGAAAAACCAATGAGAGCTCTATTTATTTATTGGCATTCACTGCCAGATCAATGAGCTGTGAGAAGCACTGGTAAAAACTACGTGAGGCTGATGTATGAATATCTATTTTTGATTTGCCAATCAACTGTCTTAATATCGAGATGTAGCAGAAATGTTCTGCTATTTTTTTAAAGGAAGTTTCATTTTTTTAAATCAATAACAATAAAAAAATCTGACCATCAAAAATATACCTAATCCTTCAGATTTGCTTTCTTTAAGTCTATGTTCCAATTCTTGCTGCCAAATTTACTTGGTTATTAAATAGCAACAGTGCTTTCTGATAAAAGTACAGGAATAAGAACCCTACAATCTTACCTCTGATGCCAACAAAAAAAACTATTCCATGGCACAAGGCCAGTCTCTACCAAGTGAGATGTTATCCTCATATTTACCATATGAATAAGTCACTTATTCAGTGTAGCCAAATTTGTGAAGCACTATGAGACTGCTGAACTGTTATATAAAATCCAAGATAATATTATTATAAATATATAAATAAACAACCCTTCAACTATCATTACTCAAAAGGATCTCGAAGTCTAATCTTGAGAATGCCAAAACTAATCATTTTTCTTTAATTGAAAACTCCAGTAGTGTCTTAAACTCTTCAAGTATTTATTTCCCAAGTGCTTTAATATAATAACGAATTGCTACCAAAGTTCTTTAAGTAATTTCATTAAGTAATTCCCTTAACACCTCAGAAAACATGTCACTTATAACTCCTTGTATCTGTTCCTTTTTCCATTCTCCAAATCCTTTCCTCACTATTATCTGTAGTTACATGACCATGGATTTTGTAGTTTCCCAGCTGCCCGTGCAGACCATACCAGTAGAAATCCTCAGATTAGAAAGGGAGAAACATGTTCCAGGAAGATTCCTGCCCACCAACCCCACCCTATCCCCGGCCCCAGCAAGGATCATGAAGGATTGGAAAGAGATTGTGGGTAAATTCTAGCTCTGCTGCTGATTCACCTCTCCTAATTATAGCCAAGTACTTAAAAAGAGATATTATTAAAAGCAAGTAAGAGGTAAAATACTCTGAAATTTAACACAATTACTTATGTTCAGGGAGATAAATTACTAACTACAGTTCACATAATTATTTCTAAATCTCTGCTCTGAATCCTTCTAAGTAGAATTCAGGGGACAAAACTATTATTTTAGGTACTTAGGCTAACTTATTCTTAACAGAAAAACAGGTCACCAGTTTGCCATGCATAATGGCTGCTCAGGGAATAAAGATTTATGACAGAAATAAGGTCACTTTGAAATATGCTTTTAAATTTAGATTTTGGCAAGGCTTCCAAATCTAAGAAAAAGACAAGGTGGCAGGGAGTCCTTAGGAGGCTTCTAAAAGGGGATACTCAAATGGAATTAGCGTAAGCTATTCTGGGCCATAGGTCTATAGTCAGTAGATACCTGAAATCTGACTCAGCCTGTACTTCCCTTTAGATGAAGGATTCTTTCTAGGTCTATGGGTCAATTCTGCAGTTGGGGAAGCCTATGAAATTCTAAGCAACATATCACATGCACGTACATATGTTCATTTTGTCCAGGGAAAGGGTTCACAGCTTTCATCAAATTCTCAAAGGCCCCTTGCCCGAGAAAATTTAAAAGAAATACTGCACTTGCTGGAGCTTTTGTAATGATGAATTCACTGCACAACGACATTCTGCATTCCCTTACATCTCAGGCTGTTTTATAATCTCCTTTAGTGATTGAAGGAGAGTTAGATAAAACTTATGATTCATGTAATACTGAAGGGTTGCCACTTATGAAAAAAATCCATATATTGATATAATTGCTATCCCTGGACCTAAAACGTCAGAAATCTTTTAAAGTAAACTTTTTTTAAATATTTTTTTATTGAGATAACATTGGTTTCTAACATTATATAAATTTCAGGTGTACACTCTTTATTATAGTGTAACATACACACAGAAAAGTATATAAATCAAAGGTATACATTTGTCAACATTCTTTAATCTAGGAATTTTTTACAATTGTTAATAAGATAATTGTAGATCACTGGAGACCAAGATACCACAAGAAGATAAGATCATAAATGAGACCCATAAACTAGGAGTATGGTTGTATTTACAGGTTTGCTCCCACAGCC
Source organism: Ceratotherium simum simum (assembly GCF_057802395.1). NCBI lineage: Eukaryota > Metazoa > Chordata > Mammalia > Perissodactyla > Rhinocerotidae > Ceratotherium > Ceratotherium simum. The sequence continues at coordinate 14,092,155 of NC_141910.1, read as the reverse complement.
TCTTAATGATATCTAAGCTCCTTGTTATAGGGCATGTATACACCCTTTCAGTGACAGAAGAGGGACTGAGCAGCAAATTTGGAGAAGAATCAGAAAGTTGTTGCAGTATATGGAGGAGCTTAAAGTACCTACAAATTTTTGTCCAAACTGAGCTGGGTTCAAGGCATGGGGCCCATAAACATGGCAGACATCACTGTGTTGATGGTTTTCAAAAAATCTTCAAGACAAACTGGTTTCTGTCTTCATTAGACAAATAATCCACCCATCTTTTTAACTACTACTACACTATGTATAAGAATCTCAGATTATTATTATTCAACATTACCCTTCCAGTAAAATTTTTAGTTTATGTCATTTTCTCCCTTCTTAAAAAAATTAACTTTAATGACTATAAAATGATGTTTTATAACCTGCCCCTTACCTGCCCATCCCTAAACTGTATATGAAGATTTACACAATATAAGTTGTTTAAAACAATTCTATAAAATACACCTACCTTTGCCCTGCACACTTCCATTACATTACTACATCAAGGACCAAGTCTCAATTAACCACTATCTGACCCTTGTTCACTTTCTTCCCTCCCCTCCTCCTGCCTAAGTTTGCCCTTCCTGCCAAAGTTCAGCACTTCCTAGAAAAGTCTCACTGCCTGTTTGATATTGTACTTCACTTTAGTCACCAAAGGAAGAATTTACAGGTGCTTGGCCCCATCTATAAGACCATGACCGAAATCTGACCTCCTGTTACAATACGTGAACTCCTGCCCTACTGATAAGGCTGGCAGATATAAGTAGGATTTTTCAAATAATCCTTTGGGAATTTATAAGCAGCACAGCCATAAAAGGGGGGTGAATGGAAGGTCGGTTTCACTAAAAATAATAAATATTGCCATGTTTATTCAAAGTGTGCCTTGTTATCCTCCAGGCCAAAAGTTCAGATAAACACTATTGTAAATGACAAAATATTAGAACTTTTTGTTACTTCTGTTATGATCCTTCCGTTGGATACCAACAGAACTGTTTTCCCTCATATAAGTCCTTGCCCTGACATTGTATAACACTGCCTGAGACTAAAATACTGGACTCATTTACAGGTCAAAAGGAGGACAGTTATCTTTCAAAATCAAAAACAAACATTTATTGAGTATTATATACTATTAATACTAAGTGCTAAGTGCTAGGGCTAAAAAAGATGAATAAAACATGGTACCTGCCCTAAAAAAGCTTATAGTCTATTGAGGAAAAAGAATACATATTAAAATACAATGATATTAAACACTAATATAAATTATGTACTGGGTCTTATAATAGTGCAAAGGGGAAGGGAGTCCACCAAGCTCAACCTGAAAAGCCAGGAAAATTTGCTGGAGAACACGAGTACAAAATAAATATGAATCAGTAAAATCAAAAGAAATGGCAATAGTAATTCAGGCAGAATGACTAGCATGAGAAACATGAAATAGCATGGTGCATTCAAAGACTGGAAGCATTTCAGTATCATTAAAGCAAGATGGTAAGCAGTAGTACATATGGCAGACAGGACATGGAAAACCTTCTATACTTCTATATGCTGTATTTTCGTCTATGCTTCTATATTTTCCTCCCATATGACCAATAAGAGAATTTTAAGCAGATAACATATACGTCAGATTTGTATGATAGGTAGATTACTATCACTGCAGTGAGAAGCGACTTAGGAACTTATGATATAAGGGAGGGAGAACAGTTAGGAGACTGTTTTCAATAATCCCAATGAGAATCTGAACTAGGGCAATCATTTTAGGATAGGGGAGGATGAAATGAAGTAAAACTATATTTAGGAGGTAACATTTGTAAGATTTGGAGATCTGGATATGATATTGACGAAAAAGGAAGAGTTTAGGTTTCTGCCTGGTGACTAGATAAATGATGCTGTTATTACTTGAGACCACTGTAAATTCAGAAGAAGTAGACTGGGGGGTGGGGGGAAATAAGAAGTTCATTTTGAAACATACAGAGTTTGTGCTGCCTGTGGAATATCCAAAGGTTATTAGGTTCAGTAAACTATTATATATAAAAGTCTTAAGTTCAAAGGAAAGCTGAGAAGGAGAGATATAGGTTTGGAAGTCATTAGCACTTCAAACCATGAAAGTAGATTATATCATTCAAGAAAGGCAGGAGAGAAAGAAGAGAAGTGGGACAAGGGCAGAATCCTGGGAAGACTGAGGGACACAAAGAAATAGAGCCCACAAAGATCAAAACAGGTAACAACTATCAAAAAGTCTGGTAGAGGAGAAGGAAAACATATTGTAAAGTAAGACAAAGCGATTAACAGTTTCAAAGAGTAAATTATCAACAAAGCCAAACGCAACTGAAAGGTCCACTAAGATACAGATTCAGGGTAGTAGTATAAACAAAAGATAAATATACTGGGTTGATGAGAGAATGAAGAGCGAAGAAGAAAAGACAAGTACAGAAATGGAAAGGAATTCGAGAAACAAGGTTTATTTTCTACTCAGTCCTCATTTCTCTATTCCCAAATCTTTTCTTAAAGCCTAATGTTGATATTAACTACAACAGGAAATGAGAAAATATTTGTCATAAATCTTTATATTAAGTAATCCATTTTAAAATATCTTTGTCATTAATATTATGAAGAGCTATCATTCACCACACAGTAATACAAATTAGTGATTTAAGAATGGGGAAGCAAGTATAGAGAAGTGACAAATTATAGCCCCCAAAAAACTACAAAAAGAGTCACCTTGAGAAGTTATACAGGCTCTGGCCCTTCCTTTAGCAAAGCAGATATGTGAGTTCTTATTTAAAGTCTCTATTTACAGCAAGGTGTAAAAAATAAAGATATGTTTCAGAAAAAACAGAGCTGAGGTCTTACCACTAGTTGTACCTTTTCAAAACTAGGGAACATTATGAATGGAGGAAGCGGCCTGCTTCTGCCATATAAACAATGCCTTATCAAATTGTTATAGAAAATTTATGAATACCAAACATTTCAACATTACAAAATACTAGTGTGTAGAATTTATTTTTAAAAGGGCAGTTTAAGGTCCTTCTGTTTAGTCCTCACAGTTTAGGACTATACAGTCTTTGTATTTAAATATACAAATGTGTAAATTTTAAATAATTGACAAAATTTGTATCTTGATGGCAGACTAGAACCTCTATCTACATGTTTATACTTTATGTCACATATTTTTTAAAATACCAATAATGTGTCTAATAATTAGCATCAGAGATACATAATTCTTGCCATATTAACTGCCATTTATTAAATGCCAATTATGTGCCACAGACTGAGCTAGGCACCATTCATACAATATTTATAACTGCACTAAGTAGGAAATTATTATCACATTTTATATATGAGAAAGCTAAGGTTTAAGTGACTTGCCTAACACCACACAGCTAGTAAGTGTGTAAATAAATTACTTCAGTACGCTTAAGAATCACTATTAGAGTTCTCACTTGAGAAAATCTATTACATTTTCTATATCATAAAATTTTAATAAAGCTTACAAAAACTAACATACACATAGTGATGAGACATAGTGTTGTCAAATTATAGTCATTCAAAGACTGTAAGTTCTCTCCTGGTAGATTGTAATTTTTTTAAAGCATTAAATCCTTGATTTATTTATATAGCCAGCCTTGCTTCTCCAAATCCATTTCATGCAGAAGAGAAATTCAATAAGTGTTTATTGAATAAGTAAATGAATAATAAGGTCTGAGTTAGCATATGTTCAAACAAATATACTACGTTATTTAGCTACCACTTATTCATTTATTCTTTCAACTAATATATATTGAGTACCTACTATATGCAAAGTACTGTCGTTGGTACTGAAGATATAACATTAAACTAAACAAACTACCCATTTTCATAGATTTTACACTTTTAAGAGAAAAAATGCACTCGATTTTGCAATTATGAGATTTACAATAAGTTACCTTGAAACTTGATATGAGTGAATATGGTTCTTTTTCTATAGACATTTAGATTAAACACAACAACTGTAAACTCCCATAACCAGTTATACGATTGAAGAGATTAAATAAAATCATGGAGCATGTAAACAAGATGATAAGAGAGAAAGGAACAAGTATGTGGCAAAGGAAAAATGCATATTACTGCATATGTGATTTCTACTCAACTTGCAAGGAACAGGTAACTCCTATCTTATATAAATCATTTCATAAAACAGACAAAAAGGAAGGATGTTCAATAATTTTAATGAGGCTAAAATAATATTGACTTACAAACCACATAAGGACTATACAAAAAAAAAGTATAGGCCTGTGTTACTTATGACTATACATATCAATACAAAAAAGATTAAAAATAAACAAATAATAGTTAAATTCCACAGGATGTTTAAAAAAAAGCAGTAATACATCCTTATCAGGTTAGATTTATCTAAAGAATACACGGATGGTTTAATATCAGAAAAATCTATCAATAAAATTCACCACATTCATGAACTAAAGGATAAAAATCACAGGATTATATCAATAAATTAGGAAAATCAATTCAATAACATTCAACACTTATTTACGTTTTACTAAAAAAATTCTCAGGAGCCTAGAAATAATTAGATATAGACTATTTACCAAAAACCTATTACAAACATCAGTTAATGGAGAAACTTTAGATACATTCTCTTTGAGATCAGAAATCAGACAAGGATGGCCACTATCATCTTACTGAACAACAAAGTAATGATGATCCTAGTCAATACAATAAGACAATAGAAAGAACAATGAGATATATGGATAGGAAGAAAAGAAACAAAAATCATTATCTGCAGACATTATGATCAGCTACACAGAAAACATATCATAAACCAAAAACAAACTATAATAACTAATGAAAGAGTTGAGCAAGATTGTCAGATGTAAAGTTAACTCACAGAAATTAATACTATTCCTCAATATCAGCAATAACTAATTAGAAAATAAAGTAGGAAATAGCAACAAAAACTATAAGTATTTTCCTATGAACCTAACAAAGAATGCCCAAGACTGCTAATATTAAAAAAAGCTCAATTAAATAATTTAAAAGTAGATCTTATTCTTCCATAAATGGCATGACTTAGCATTATAAAGTTGTCAGTTCCTCTCAAAATTTATCTATAAATTCAACTGATTCAACCAAAATTCTAGAAGGATTATTTTTATGAACTCAAACTGATTCTAAAATATATATGGACAAATAAAGGTCTATAAATAGTGAAGGCAATTTAAAAAAGGAGAAATGAGAGGGAATTTCTTTCACAAAACCAAATATAACAAACTATAAAGCTGAGAAACAGCTTCATGTAAATATGAATATTTAGTGTATGCCAGGGGTGCTACCAGGAATCACTGAGTAATGTACAGCTCATGCAGTAGATGGGATTGGCAAAACTGAATTCATCATATAGAAAAAAATTAAGTTGGATCCCTACTTCATACTATATACAATGGTGAACCCAAGATGGATCAAGATCAAAATGTGAATGATAAAACGCTAAAGGTAATGTAAGGAGAATGTGCTATGAACTTGGAATAGAGAGGGATATTTTTTAAAACAAGACTCAAAAAATACCAACTATAAGATTAAAATTGATAGACTTAGTTACATCAAAATCAAGGTTTTCTATTTCATGGATGATAATATAGACATAGTTTAGAGTATGGCGGCAAACTGGAAAAAAGACATTTGCAATATTCTAAACTGTCAGTATCTACAAAATATAAGGAGTTTCTGAAATTTCTCTTTCCAGCAAAGAGAGAAAACAAAAACAAGAAATCCAACACAAAATTGAACAAAGGTTAAAAACAGGCAGTTTAGAGAAGAAAAATCTTAAACGATTACTAAGTCTATAAGGAGAAGTACAATGTTACCAGTAATCAGAGAAATGCAAATTAAAACAAAAAGATATCATTTCATATCTATTGGGTTAGCAGAAATTAGAAATCAGTGATATTAAGTACTATACATATACCTTATGACCCAACAACTCCACTCCTAGGTATAGAAACCATGGAAACTTACATACCAGTCTATAAGGGGATACTACTTGTTACAGCAGAATGTTAGAGGCAATTTAAGTGTTGATCATTAAAGTAACAAATAATTAAAACACAGCAAATTACAAACCATCAGTTAACTATCATGAAGTGGGAGGCAACGAGCTAGATATACAGACTATCACAAGGATAGATATTACAAATAGTGCTGAATAAAAATACAAGAAATAGAACCAGATCCGTAAGACAACACCATTTGAGTGGATTTAAAACACCTACATATACAAAATTACTATATATTTTTTTAAGGATACAAATATAACCATGATCATATACTAAACATCCTAGAGTTAGTATACTTGGAGATGAGAGAGAAGTGGGCTTGTGAATAGGGGATGAATGGAAAAAACATGATAAAATAAAATACAAGAGGGGTCCTTGTATAAAATGATGTTAATAATGTGTAACAAACTAAGATGTATATGATTTATTTAATTTCCTATATATGAGATTGAAAAAAAAACTGTCCACTTATTTTAGATGCCTTGATACAACTCAATCTATATCCTGCTTCACCTTTATACAACGAAGAATGACAGATGGAGAGAAGGACTGGAAAGGGAGAAAAGCAGGAGTGGGGAAGAAGGAATCAGAAGGCAAGGAGAAGTGGGAGAAGGAGAGGAGAGGTGACGAAGCTACCAGGTCTTTTCTCAGATTCATAGAGATCACCACAAAATACTTCAGGCCAGTGTCCCAAACTGTCTGGAGTAATGACTAAGTGACACTATGTTAAATATATGAAGAGAGAAAATGGATAACAGACTGGGTAATAAGACATAGTCAAACATACTAAAAACAACCTGATAGAAGTTTCACTGAACTTTTGCTATAAAAGATAACAACAATGGACTTCTATCATCAATTTGTCTTTGATGATACTTTAGCTTCGTGGTTTAATTTTTGATTGACTTTGTGTGTATCTGTATCTCTGCATATAGGTTTACTACTAAGACAGAGAGGGCCATTTCTTAGAATACCATTAACACCCATAATATTCTTCCCCTCGAGAGGTTCCCCTTTCCATATGCTTCATATGACAAAAGGAATAACTATCATCAGGAATCAAAAACTAAACATTTTACAAACATAATTTTAATATGCAAAAGATAGGATATTTTAATTTAAATAACTACATTATTAAATTAAGAACAGATATCTGACTGTGTATATGACTATTTCTAGTCTAAACAGACTATTTCTAATCTAATAATATGTTTGAAATTAACATTACTAGCTATGGCATATCATATGGCAAACATAAATAAAAGATTTAAGAAGCATTATTTTTTATAATTAATACTCCTTAAATAATTGTTTCTCTTTCCTCACTCTTAATAATAAATTAAAAAACTATCAAAAGTGAGAAAGCAGAGTTTTGAATTCAATATACATCTTTATTAGGCAGAGACAGATAAAGACTCACCAAGACAGAATATATGTGTAGACATCGATAAACAGGAGAGAAGTCCACCAAATCTTGGGCCCCAGGTACCTGCAAAACAAGCAAGATTGTCACATAATATTCAAACAAAGCTATGAAGAGCAATTGCATGCATTGTTACTACTCAAGTATAAATAAAAAAGGCCAGCTCTAGCTTCTAAGAGAGAAACACAAAACAACAAACCATGCTCCCAGAAACCTAGTTTTGATTTTTTAGCCATGGGATTAATAAACTTTGAAGATAACACCAAGGCTGGTACACAGAGCAGAAGGATGGATAGCAGAGAAGAGTAACAGGTGTCACTGGTCCTGCATCTGCTTTTAGGAATACATTTTGGGCTACGGGCCTCCAAAGGGAAAAGAAGAAGAAGGTGGGAACATGACTGATAACTTGACTTTGTCTTCTTAGATACAGGGTAGTGCACATAAAAAAAATAAGTTCAGCGGTCAAAAATAAAACATGCCACACAGGATAAATTAAATGACCTGCCAGCCAACTTCTGAAGGGCATGAGAATTAATGAATATTTAAGTCAGCATGCAATCAGAATACAGAAATATGCTAGGAAGAAAAGGGAGATCATGTAAAAAATAAGATAATGAATGAAAAAGCCAAACCTAGAAGTAATACCAGCAAATTATAATATGAACAATGCATACACATTAAATTTCGACATCAAGAGAGAAAGTAAGACAAAAAACATCAGGTAAGAACTGGAGTATAGTCAGAGTGCGAAAACTGATTTATGTGACCTGACATGAGTAAGTTACAATTTACTTTGGCCTCAATTTTCTCTGAAAAGGGAAACTATCAGTTGACCTATATGAATTTAACAACAAAAAAAGAGACACTGAAAGTAAATACTGAACAAAACAAAATAAAGCAAAAAAGAAAAGACAAAATTACATAAAGAAATAATCAAAGTAAAGACCTAGATGAAGTTTTTACTGTAACACAGGTAACTGTATGATTCATCAGAATATAAGCAGCAGGCATATCTAAACTAGCTTGGGCTGATTCATGATTACAAGGTCAGTTTCCCTTATTCCATAAAGTAAGCCTCATTTCTTTTTTGGGGGCATAGCTTCTTCCACCAAGATGCTTTTCCTAATGCAATCTATTCATTCCACAATTCAACACTACAATGTCTACTTTCTTTTCCCTCCAAAACAATCACATCTCTATATTTACTGGTTCAAATTTATTGACTATTCTTTTCATTTGCTTTGCACCCATGAGGGCAGAGATTAAATCTCTCTGTTTAAGAACTTCATAGTGCTATATACTGTGTAAGCACTCAAAACAAACTTTCATGTGAATCCAAAGATTGATAGTAAGGTGCTCAAGATCCTACACGATGGCCCAAGCATAGTTTTACTTTAGGGAAAAAAACCCTTTAGAAAAGTTAGCAAGCATTGCAAAATTACTGAGAGAAACAATTTATGGACAGATGGGTACCATGTAGTTAAAGAAAAAGTAAGATTAAAATGTATGTAAAAATTGTAACTTTAAGGGCCAGCCCTGGTGGGCTAGTGGTTAAGTTCGGCAAGCTCCACTTCGGTGGCCTGGGTTTGGTTCCCGGGCACAGAACTACACCACTCCTCAGTGGCCATGCTGTGGTGGCAGCTCACATACAAAATAGAGGAAGACTGACCACAGATGTCTGCTCAGGGAGGATCTTCCTCAGGAAAAAAGAGGAAGATTGGCAGCAGACATTGGGTCAGGGTAAATCTTCCTCAGCAAAAAAAAAAAAGTAACTTTAAAAGTACAAATGGACACTCATTTTCATCTTAATAACAAAAAAAGAGGCAACAGGTGATCATTTTAGGCAGTCTTATGCAAACGACAACATTAAAGCATCTTTACAGTCTCCCCTCTTTATTGCAAAGCAGAGATTTGAAGAAAATTTACTTTATCTTTCCAGAAAAAAAGCCTACTAACGAAAACTATGGCTAAGTGAAACAATCTCAAAAGAAGAAAAATAGAAAAATTTCATAAAATTATATTTACAATAGTATTTAAACCACATAAAAATTAGGCATGCATATAAAAAAAGACAAGAAAGATGTAAAACAAAACTTTATCTGTGTAGGAAATGAAACTTTTTTCTTTTATTTAGAATTAATGATTATAACGTCATTTATTAAATATATATTTACAAAAAGTTTAAGGAAATTTTCTTAACTAATTTTGAATAAAAAATTCTATCACAACTTTGTTTTTATGTTCTTCTTCATGCAGTTTATTTATTTTGTTTTGCTTTGACTCAGAGTCATAGTTTCATTCAAAAGGAAACTGCTTCTAGTCATTTCTTAGACAGAGCCTTGGCCCTTTCACATGTCAGACCCATCCTCACAGAATGAACACCCACATTAGGGGATAACTTCCCTAGAAATCTGTGACGAATAAGCTAACAGGAGCCCTTATATGGGCTAAGAAAATTGGTTCATCTGGGCCAAATAAAAAATAGATATATTTAGAGAGGAGACAAAGGCCTTTCCTGTCATCTCCACCAAATATTTACAACCAAACCTACTCTCTGTAAGGCTGTCTTGACATCATTATACTCAGCTTCAAACTGTTTAAAGTGCCCTGATCTGGAAGTATTGGTTTTGCTAGTTCTTAGCCTCTCAAACCATGATCCAGTTGTCCTCCTAAGCACATGACTGCCTGCTCTGAAAGCAGCACACAGAAATCTAGTCAAGAAAAGAAGGAGCAAAATGGGGCTTCAGTTCACAAACTTTACCTCCACCCCAAAATAGCCTACTATTTAGAATCACTTTTCCTCCATGCTCCCTTCTGTGAGGAACACTGTGAGGAACCAAGAAGAGTGCTGTGAGGAGAAAGGTATGTAAAGCATGCACTGACTCATGTTGCTTTGAGCTAGACATGTTTTCTCTGCTTCCACTAATGAAAAAGAATCACTTACATCCACAGAAAGGCGAAAGGAGGAGAGCAACATACGCGGACGTGAAGGAATGCTACAGAAATGAACTTTTAAAACTCTAAATAAATGGGAGTGGGGAAAAGAACAAAAGGCAGTTTTTCCTGACTCACATAAATAGGTCTGCTTTAAGGTCCACATTTTGCTTCCCATTTAAAATGCTAAATCTATGTCAAAGCTGTCTTCATTCTTCTTCCACTCCTTTGCCCCCTCCTCCCCTCAAGTTGCAAATGATTCAAGCAGGTTTAGGTTTCAGCTGGGGCAGAGGGAGGGGTCCAAGGACACTTTCCTAAGCTAACAATGACTGTCTGTAATGGTTTCTGTCTTCTAACAAAAGCCATGACTCCGTCTTTATCAGCTTCATCTAATTTTTCCTTTCCAAAGTAAATAACACAGCCCTTGCATTTTACACATGTCCAAGTTTGACAAATCATTATCGACTGAGACTATAACTGATAAGAGATAACTTTGTGGTAGGAGGACGTTGTCATTTCCTCTCATAAGGGCTTTCTTTCTGAGATACAGAAACATGATTAAAATAGTTAAACATTTCCTCTGCCTGGCAGTCAGGAACTCAAGACATTAAGATACTGGAGTCTGTACTTTTCTAGTTCAAATAGATCTATGAAGATACCAACAGTAGCCACAAACAGTGTACTCAAGATTACCCTGCTTTTTTAACTAGTTGTTTTCTTTGTGAATTCACATGAAATAATTTCATCACCAAGGACAGCAGCTGCCTAATTCCCTATATAGTTTCTGAATGGAGAGCATTAGTGCCTTCTGTCAGCTCAAACCTCTTTATTTTCAGAGAGGAGCAAACAGTAGATAAAATTTTAGATTCTGTAACTAAGAAATCTGTGCCTCAGAGCATGTTATAATATCATATAAGTTAAGATATTAAAGTAACAGATAAATAATAAGCTATTGAAAGAATTTAGGGGTGACTGGAGTACAACATCAGAGATAGATATCATGGAGGCAACTACTACATTCTACAATTACACATTCACATACACATTATGATTGCATATCACTAGACACCAATATACATGGCTAATCTGTCCGTTTCAATATGATTCTTACTAACAGTTTCCATCAAAGTAATACTTCCTAATTATCGTCTGTAGAATATTTGTTGTTAAATAGCATTATATCCTATCAACACACCAACTATCACATGGTGCCACTATAGAGATGACTAAAAAGAGCCTGGAGACTGAGGAAACTATAAAGTAAGAAAAGTAAATTTATAAGTAGGATTAATGCAAGGCACCCTGAAAAAACAGTCTCATGAGCCTCTGCAGACAATACATATTGGGGAAGATGTAAAGATTCAGAGTAGAAATGGGAATATTAGATGATCAGAAAGAAAAGAAACATGAAAGTTTCTGATCATAAAAATTCTTGCAAAACATCAGGATCTGACTTTTATGACATGTTTTTCTTCTTCTCTAATACATCTTAGTTCAGGTCAAAGGAAGTCTCTGAAAATAGAAAGGTTAATGGGTAAGTTTCCCTCATAAAGAATAAGGAAAATGATTTTACTTATTGAAGAAAAAAAGGAGATTTTGATTTTAAAATAAATGATAGCATTCAAGTTTTAACAGATACATTCATTTAATATTTTCATAATACCCCCTTCTCCCCAAAAAAGGAGCTGGGAGTTAGTAGCTATTTCTACTAACTATCTTAAAAGACTCACTAGTGAAGGGAGGCAGGAACAAAAAAAGTATCTGCAGGCAACAACCTGATAAATCTACCTGCTTTACTACTGGGTAAGCCTATCATTAGGAAAGGGGAATACAGCACAAGAAAAGATTGCTTGCTTCCCACCACTCAAGGAGAGTAGCAAATGTACTAGCTGCTGATAAAGATCGTACATGAAAATAGAAATGCATTAGTGCACTCTGGTCCTGTTGTTCGCACAGCTGTCCCAGGAGATACAGACACACACTGGCCATTATTTTTCTTATGAAACCTTTCCAAGTAGGTGGATCATCCAAAAAGAGTAAGATAGACGGTTGCAAGGAATTTAGATATGTTTCTCACTAATTGAGTCATTCTCCTTCTTGAAAATACTTTTGATTACCACTTTACACAAAACCATCTCTTGGTATTGGTAAATGAATGCAGGGACTTGGTGCCCATTTCTGAGCATTAATCAGATCTCAAGTCATTAAAATGTACCAGGCATCTTTCTGAAGGGAGAAAACAACAAATGATTAGCTGAAGGGGCATCACCTTTGCATTCAGAGGATCAATTTCGACTGCCCATATTATGTCTGGAAGCCAGGGAATATCTGGCAAACATTTTTCACCAGTGTGCTTTTCTGTACTACTTTGCTTCCAAAACTTCAGAGAAAAGAAGGGTAGAATTCATTTGGACATAAGTTTTCATAGAGCTAGACTAAACACCACCAACGCAGCAACAACCTAGAAGACCTAAGTGACTAGAATTAGCAAAAGTATAAAGAATTTTCTAAGCCTTTGAACATATAAGAATACCCTGACCAGAGCCCTATCCTAAAAAGTACAGGATTTTGCTATTGAGCTTCTCACAAATTATTAGAATTCCTCCTGAGAAGTCCCTAAATAGATTACCACTTAATTTACTCAAGTGTTTGCACTAAGCAGAAGAAAATCAGGAAAAATCACCATTTCCCCTTACTGAGACACTGCAAAAAACCTTGTGGTCAAAATCAAAAGATAGCCCCTCAAGAATTCTCTGCTTAGGGGCGGGCCCGGTGGCATAGTGGTTATGTTCCCGCACTCCACTTTGGTGGCCCGGGGTTCACGGGTTTGGATCCTGGGCACGGACCTATGCATACTCATCAAGCCATGCTGTGGCGGCATCCCATATATAAAATAGAGGAAGATGGGCACAAATGTTAGCTCAGGGCCAATCTTCTCAATTCAACTGGTCTTTATTTAACAATGGTCCACTATATGCTAATAAACTCTAAACTGTTAGGCAAAAAAGGCAATTTAGCACTAAATATGGTATTAAATATAAAAGTTCTGAGAGGAGGAAAAATTAAGGTGATCAAAGTAGATAGAAAAAAGCGTTATAATATTATAGGCAAAGAACTAACATCCCTAATATATAAAGAACTCAGTACAATTGAAGGAAAAAAAAATCATTAGAAAAATGGGCGAAAGACATGAGTAGACAGTTTACTGAAAAAGAAAGTTATACAAATAGCCCTCAAACTTATAAGATACTACATTTCATCCATTGTAATAGGAATACAAATTAAAAATACACAGAGATATCACTTCTCATCTGTGCAACTGGCAAAGATTTTAAAGCTTAACAAAATATCCTTCAAGAAGCTGTAAGGAAATAGGTACCTCATACACTGCTGGAGGGGAGAGGTGTAGAAAATAGTACAACCTCTATGGAGCAGAATTTGACATTTTCTAACAAAACTACACATGCCTTTACCCCTCGAATCAACAATCCTGCTTCTAGGAACCTATCCTGAGGATATACCTCTGACTATACAGAAACAATTCTCAGATTTGGGGGTTTATTTTGAAACTGTTTTTTAAGATGTTTTACATACACTAAAATTCACCCTTTCTAGGGAACGATTCAATAAGTTCTGACAAATCCATATAGTTCTGTAATCAAAATCACAATCTAGATAGAAAAACAGTTCCACCACCCCAAAAAATTCCCTCATGCCCCTGTGTAGTCAAATTGTTCCCTGATGCCCAGCCCTGGGTAAACACTGACCCATTTTATGTCCCTAGAGTTTCCCATTTTCCGGAGTATGGTAAAAAATAGACTAATAGGGTATGTAGCCTTTGCATCCAGCTTCTTTCATTTAGCATACTGCATTTGAGGTTCATCTCTGTTGTTTCATGTATTGATAGTTCATTTCTTTTTATTTCAGAGTGATACTCCAATTATGGATATACCACAGTTCATTTATCCCATCACCCATTGAAAGACACTTGGATTGTTTCTACTTTATGGCAATGTATGAATAAAGTTGCTATAACCATTCAGGTACAGGTTTTTGTGTGAACATAATAGGTAAAAACCTAGAAGTGAGATTGCTGGGTCACACAGTAAGTGTATGTTCAACTTTATGATATACTACTAAACTGTTTTCCAAAGTGATTGTACCATTTTGCATTTTCACAATAATATATGAGTTCCAGTTGCTCTGTTCCCTGCCAGGAGTTGGTATTGTCAGTACTTTTTTTAGCTAATTCTAATAGCGGTATAGTTGAAACATTATATTTTAATAGGAAAATACTGAAACTCATTAAATGCCAATATATAGGAGATTGGCTGAATAAACTACAGCACATTCAAATAATGGACTACTATTTAGCAGTAAAAGAAGAATGAGAAAGATTTCTATGAACTAATATGGAATAATTTTCAGGATATATTTTCAAGTGAAAAAACAAAATACAAAAAATATATATGTATTACGCTATTAATAGTCATGTTGTATAAGATCTGAGGAAGGGTACGTACAGACACACAAACAATACTGATTACTTACAAAGGGTGAATAAGACCAGGGTAGAAGGCAAAAAGAGGAGAATGAGATTTCTCTGAATATATCTTCTCATATAATTTCACCTTTTGAACTATGTTCACATTTTACATATTCAAAAAAATTAATAAGGATTAGAGAACTCTAAAAAATAATACAAAAAGAAACAAATGAGCCTAATTCTATGTCAATTTGCTAACAATCACACAGAAGAAAAAAAGTAGCCAAGAAACATTTGAACAAAATACTCTGAACTACATAGCCCCAGTAGGATATATTGCAGAATAAAAAGAACTGAAAAGAAATCTTTAACTTAAAAAATTTACTGCTTTTAATGACATTTGCATAGCAATTCTGAAACTATTTTGTTTGTGACATATGATTAGGCAAATGAGTAAATATATTGAGACTCTGGGAACCAGAATTCTCAGAGATACAAATACAGAATAGGAAAACAGGAAGACCTGTGATATTAGGTTGAAATTAGAAGCACCGTTTTAACACATAATTTATAAAAACATTTATGTGTTGGTGTGGTGTGTGTATCTCTTAGCTCTCTCCACAAAAGGAGCATACCTAATGCCCACATCTCAGTTTCTAAATATCATCCTTCAGCAAAAGGAATAAGAGCGCTTTGAAGAAATAGCTGATTCCGGGGCTGGTGCAGAACCTAAAGTGAACCAAGAGTACCTTATGCCAGAAAAAAAGGAAGTGGTCAAAAATTGATGAGCCATGTCAAAGGATAATGGACGAGACTCACACTGGCCAAATCTGGAACAATTAGAGAATCAAAATGAAAGACAAGAATGGAATATAACCCATCGCATATAAAATAAGAACCCATATGCCAATACTGACACTAAAAACAGGAAAGGGAGAAAAGAGAGTTCTTCCTCACAGAAAAATGCCAACTAATGAAATGCAAAAGAAGTTATAAAAATACAAAAATCACTATTTTACAATTACCATAGTAACCCATGATTCAGGAAAAAACCATCAATGAATTCTAAAACCACTGGGTGAAAAACTGTTAGGGTACAGGATAGTTCCATGGTCTAAAAGTAACATTCCACAGCTCATTTAGTAATTACAAAGAGGGAAAGGTATCTTTATAGTGGAGAAATCTGACAGCCACCACCTTAACCAATTGTATACCTTCTGTTGTGATGTACTGAAAAGAACATAATATTACTTTTATAATATTCCTGTCAAAAATGATTAAACTGAACCTAATCATGAAGATGTACCAGATGTACCTAAATAGAGGGATATTAAGGAGAATAAACAGACATAAAAATTAAACGCAACATGTGATACTTGTCTGGATACAGCAAGGAAAGGAAAGGAAAAAAGGAAAGAAAAAAAATCTGCTATAAAAGACATGATTGGGACAACTGGGAAAATTTGTATATGGGTTGTATATTAAATGATAGTATTGTATCAATGTTAAGTTTCCTGAGTGTGATAACTGTATTGGGGTTATGAAGGAGAATGTCATTCTCAGGAAACTACAGACTGCAGTAGTGAGAGTTCAAACATGACGAATGAAATATGCCACTTTCAAATGGTGCAGCTTTGAGAGGGGTGGGGGATATATTTTTTGATTCTTTCAAAATCAAGTTTTTGAGAGAGAGAAAGTTTCAAAATTTAATAAGGGGAGTAATTAAGTGAAGGGTATCTAGATGTTCATTTTACCACTCTTGCAACTTTTCTGAAGATTTAAAATTCTTCAAAATAAAAATATATTTTTAAAAAGAGGGTGTTACAGAAGAGGTGAAATTGAGCTAGTCCTCAGGGAAAAGCAGAATTAGGTATTTTAGACAAGGGTGGGTGGGGGGAAAGGAGTACATTCCCTAGTTGGGGTTATTAGCAACTTGGGACAGAGTGAAGGGGGTGGTTGAATGAATATATAAAGGAGAAATTCTAGAAGATCTGAAAAGGCAAAGAGATGTTTATAATTGAGGCAAGTAAATGACAAGACCTTTATACTATCACTACAATGAAAAAAATTAAAAAGATCTGAAATCAATGTGAGCCATACTATATCTTTGCCACTAGATAGACATAAAAGATCAAAGAATGGGAAAAAGAAAACCAAAACAGAATGTCTAAAGCACACCACGATGTTTTCATTCAACTCTCTAAATTGTCTGTATTGTCATTTGATTATATGTGTAGGTATCTACTTTTTCATTTGACTGTATATATCCCTAATAGATCAGCTTTCATTAAGAATGGAAGTGAAAAAGTCAAAGCCTACAGGGGTCGGTGGGTATTGGGAATAAGTGAAGGCCAGTATTTTAAATTTTATTTTCTTAATAGATGTACTTTGTATATGAAATATCTAGGACTACCATTCATTTTTACAAAAGGCTATGTTCTCATCATTATTTTTCAAACATGCGGCCCTATCAGTCTATCTTCCATTTCACCATTTTTAAACAGAGACTCAGTATAAGTAATAATCTATTTCCCTCAACAACAGGACAAATGTGATAATAAATGGCAATTGCCAATGTGCAGACACAACAGGGGTTGTGGCTTAGTGGAAAAACCATATCCCTTGTGGCAAAATTGCTACTCAGGGTGATTCTATTACTACTATGCTTAGAAAGAGCCTAAGCTGGAAATATTGATTTTTATGTGACTTCAGTTGACTTCTAAAAGTTGGCAACTAATTAAAAAAATTTTAAGCACCGTGCAAGCCAATAACAATTTGCAAGCTGTTTCTGGTCCATGGGATGCGAATCTGCAACCCCTGATTTAAACTCTAAAGTTCTAGTGGCATCCTTTATTTCACTTTAGCTTACTGAGAAATGATCCTCATTTTCTATCATGTTTTCATTCCTATCAACAGAAAGTTTTGCAATAAATAATTTGAAATTTGGGTCAAATATACTAATAACTAGAATTTTTCACAAGCAATTTGACATAAATTAACTATTGTCGCTATATTTTATAGATGAGAAAAGAGATACTTAGAGAAATTATATGATTTGCTCCAATAGCACAAAGCTGACACAGCTTGTACCTTCTAAACACAAATCTTCTGTTCTTTCCAATCGACTTGTGTTATGGACTGAATAGTGTCTCCCTCAGAATTCATGTTGAAGCCCTAACACTCAATGTGACTATATTTGGAGATGGGGCCTTTAAGGAGGTAATTAAGGTTAAATGAAGTCATAAGTGTGGAGCCGTAATACAACAGGACTGGTGTCCTTATAAGAAGAGAAAGACACACCAGGGCCATACATACACAGAGAAAAGGCTATGTGAGGACACAGCAAGAAGGTGACCATTTGCAAGCCAAGGGGAAAGGCCTAAGTAGAAACCAACCCTGCTGGCACCTTGATCTTGAGACTTCCAGCCTCCAGAAACGTGAGAAAATAAATTTCTGTTGTTTAAGCATGCAATCTGTGGTATTTTGTTATGGCAACCCCAGCAAACAAATACATCCTGTTACCTCAAAATTAGTACCACACCACAATAATCAAGACATTTTAGAAGGCTTTATATTACACGACACTTGCATTTAAATTAGCAATTCTATCCTGTTAATTCCATATTTCAAAAGAGGCACCAAAATCTTAAGAGCTAAACCTGACATGGATCACTTGATCACAAACATTTATTTATTTGACCCATTCTCTATGAAGAGTTGTCTGGAAAACATGGTGACCACTGCTCTCTAATAGCGTGTAAACAAATTAAGAGAGATACAGACCAGAACATGAGATGTGCCATAAGTGTGTTACCAATGAAGTGTTCTAAGAATGCAGAGCTCTGAACTAACCTAGAAACATAGAAAAAATCATAGGCCCTGCTTTTTCAAACTAGTTCATACTCAATACTGCATTATACCAGCAGATTTTCTATTTACAGTAGATGGTCTATATCAGTCCATGCAAATATACATTATGAAAAACTATTATCAACTTACATTTCATCTTTATTCCAAAAAAAAGCACACAGTCATAATGCCATAATAGTAACTATTATATACTGATAGCATTGTGTGTGCCAAACATTGTGACAAGAGCATTATATGCGTTATTTCAGTCCATTCAGTCTATTCTCACAACAACCCTACCCTCAGGAGGTATAATTGCCCCACGTCTCACAAATGATATATCACCTTAAGGGGTTCTTTGTATTTTATCTTCAAATATCTCAAACATTATATTCCTGATGAATCTAGATCCATAAATACATTCTCAATCTAAAATGTTTACTACTTCTAAAAAAAATTTTAACTCCTATCTAGATATTTAGAGAAGAGTAATAACATCTGCATATAGCACAGGATAATATTAGAGATTCAAACTAAATTCCTGAAATCATACATATTTCCATTAAATATCAACTGAAATTAAGTTGTAAATCAAAAATGGTCAAATCACAGCAGTTTATACAGTTCAACTTGAATATATAACACATAAAAAAACTTGACCTTAATTAAGGTGACACTTTCATTAGCTCAGACAAAAATAAAACACAAATAGAGAATTTTAAGGGGAATACTTTTCCTGCAACACTTCTCAGCAATCAAGAGATTGACTCTGCCAGTTGGTTCAACACGTGAGTTGGTTTTTCACCCAAGATGACAAGTTACTACTATGACTTCATCTTTGGTTCCCCAAGCTATTAAGTTTTCCCATCTCTGACACAAACTTTATTTCAGTTTAACAATATATTAACTATCTGCTCACCATGTGCAAAGCTATGTTCTAGCTGTTTGGGTTTCCTACCCATCTCATTCTAAGGTCTCCTATTAAGTATCATCAAGCTAAAGACATAGCAAATAGCCTACAAATGTCATTTGACTCAAAGAGCGTATTAAGTATACTTCCATTAAAAGTACAGGAAAGGGGAAAAGTTCTTTCTTAGTTCAGAGAATAAAAAAAAAAACTAAACTTAAGTATGTTAAATCAGAATCATAAAATTTCATAAACAATAATGCTGGTATAATCTATTATAAGCAACAGATTTTAGAAAGCAAAATATAACTTTCTCTTCAAGTACTACACTCATTGTTGGAAAAATTTTAAGACATATGAATGGAAATCAATAGGAGACCCAAACATTCATGGGTTTATTTTCTTTATGCACTAAAAATGCTTCCTCGCATTCCTCTTTACCCTTCCAACTCAACGTGTGCTCCAAGAGCAGAAGCACCATCCTCACCTGGGAGCTTGTTATAAATGCAGATTCTCAGACTCACCCCCAACCTACAGAATAAGAATGTGCATATTAATATGCTTACAAGGTGATTCCTATGCACTTTAAAGTTCAAGAAGCCCTGCCCTACAACATGGGTTCTTAACTTGGGTCCTAGGGGAAACATGCGTTTCAAGATTCCCTTGAAATTTCATGCAGAACTTTTTGTGAGTGCACATATGTACATTTTACGGGGAAAAGACTCCATATATTTTTATCAAACTCTCAAAGTAATATAGACCCCAAATAGATTAAGAACCACTGCCCTACAGGATTCTATGCCACAGTTTAAAAGTCAAAATATTTCAAAAACTATTTACGCTGCTCTCGATGAGGTCTGTTGAAGAATGACAAGAATGAAGGTCAGAACGTCACAGTGGGTCACGAAAGACCTTATCTGAAGAATTTATTCACACCATGCAAGAACTATGCCAAGAAACCAGTTTGGAGACATCTAAATAAATAATTCTCTACATGAGGTTTGAGATTAAGAATGTGCACTTGAAGAAGATTCACACTGAGAAGTAAATAAATATAAGGTAGGATTTTTTTTAAGATAGGATGCCATTAGATGACAGTGAAGTGCTGAATTCTTGTTGTAAGAGCTCAATCAGCAAATCGCTAATATGAATTCTGCTTGATTTGAGATATGGGACCATTTTAAAATGTTAACTTCCAAATATATTCTTATAATACTTCCTTTATGAGGAACTCCCAACACACTTTACTAGTCCCACTTTCTCCATCTTCTCTGGACTTCAAAAGATAACACAAAGAAGAAATATGGCACAAAAATTAAAAGGGATGTGCCCAGGATCTTCAGTGAGTTAATGGTAAAGAATGGCTCCTATCTAGAAGGTTCTCTGTGATATATGAGAACTATGTATATATTTCATTCTGTCATCTTATCATCTAATCGTCTCTTCGGGGTGTATGCTATCCAGGGGCACAGACTATGTCTAACTTCTGTTTCCTTAAGCCATAGTGTCTAATAGAATTTAATTTCCTTGATGGGCACCCAAAATGTACATAAAAGACATTAACTGGTCTTTCTTGAGACTGCTGCTTTCTTGTACTACTACAATAATTTGTCATCAGTGATGGGCCTAATACCTAACAGTCTAGTCTCCAGGGTGGATCCATATCTTACCATACCAGTCATTCAAGGCAAGATAGAATGCTAGAAAATATTCAGGGGAATCAAGTCTTCTCTGCCCCTGTCTGTTTCCATGGGTATCAGGCAAATACCTGGTTCTTTTCTTAGCTCTATTTCTTAGAGTTATTAAAAGTTCTTGTTATCCAAGTACGATGGGGATTATGATGAAACTTTCACACATTGTTAACTACTAATTACATTAATAAACATATCCTTATAAATTATAAATGTAATCATTCACTTATATTGTAGCAATGTATCCCCTCAATAATGAAAACTATATAAAAGAATGTAGCACTTTACACATGTGATAGTCTCTCAGACATTCAATTGAACTTAAATGCTAATGTATTAGACACATAACTAACTGGGTTAATGGTTTTTCAGCCCAGTTTAAACAGTGCCAATTCGATTTTTGAAGTGAAAGAAGAATAATAACAAGGACAGAAAGTGATACACACAGAGGAGCTTAGCAAGGAAGAATAATGAAAATAGGACAGAAACTAATATTTGCAAACCACCTTTTACGGTACAGGCACTTGTGCAATCCTACGGGGATAGAGACTACTGTCTTTACCTGATAGATGAAGACACTAAAGTTCTAACAGATTAAACAATTACCTAATATTACAAAGTTAGAGAGTGACAAGTTTTGGGGTATAGCTTTGGGGGGAGAGGGGAATAAGAAGGGTGGTAAGGGTATAACAGAGGACAAAAATGGGGAAGAGACAGTGAACCCAGTTTTACCTGGAGAAATGAAACAATGAAAAGGCATTTAAAGGCAAAACATTTACCGAGTACAGGAGTAAATGGTTCCTCTCACGTCAGTGGACATTTAAAAAATAAATGATATGATTATTAATGATAATTTTTAAAAATAAAATAAAACAGCAGAGCCAGATATGAATGCAGTCTGACTCCAAAGTTCACGCTCCTAACCACTAAATCACAGAGAAACTGATCCATTTCATGTAAAGGATAAGCATTTAGAAAAACAGTTTAATAGGAAATCTCAAATGTCATAATAGTTTTATTTTTAAAAACACATTAAATATACCTCCAACAACAAAGAAAGATATAAAAATATGTACTAGTTAAGTCATTATCTTATTCTTTACTTGAAAGGGACAAAGAACTAATCTAAGAGGTTATGGATATGTCACAAAATTCCCAGATTCCCTATAATTACTCATACATTCATTTCCTCCAGAAATGTATTCTCAACTTTCCGGAACTTTTTTGTGTTTTCAATTAGAACCATTTCTCAAGGCTAAGAAATCCCTTTGTTTACTCCCCACTGTTTAAAGTAACATCGTTTATTTGTCTCAAGTAACTTTGCTCCAGTTACAGTGGAGGTCACCTAGATCTCTTTCTCTAGGTCAGGTAAACTCTACCCTTCCCTTCATGTAGTACCCAGTCAGTATACAATCAAAAAACTCGGAAACTTTTAAAAAACGGATGAGTGTATTTAAAATCTAAAGAATTATAATCTAAGGTATCTTAGTGCATCTTCAGTTTCCTTAAATTGGGGCCCATTTGTATTTAAAATGTTATTTAACACAGAAAATCACACAAGCTGTGTGATATGGATAAATTCTTCATCACCTCTCAAGCACATTACATTTAAACTTGACAAGTCTCACTTCCCCAGTTCAAATGTTAGTTACCTCTTCATCATCTTCCTCATCTTCAACATCCAGAATTCCTGAATCCTGTTCGGACTTGGGGCTAGTGCTTTCTATCTCTGTATCAAAAACTGTATATGCATCTTTCTTAGATTTTCTCTTGCTACCTACTCTGGGTTGTTGCAAGACGATATTATCCAGGTTTCTTTGTTGTTGGGCCTAGGATAGAGACATACAAACACATAAAAAAAGAAGGAAAGAAAGAAAAGAAACAAAACAAATAAGCATTCAAAGAACTTCTAATTTTGAACAAATTGGTATCTTAAAGAAAATACTACAACAAAATGCCTTAATACATAAAGTTTTAGTCCCAGAAATAAAACCAAACATATTAACGTATACATTTTTAATCCTGAAGTTACCCATCTCAATTCCTTTTCCCAGCTTCCACAGAAAAAAAGATTATCAGTCAAAATTATCAGAAGACTTTTCAAATACACCCGTGTAAATCATCACAAAAATGAAATCTACCCATTTTCACCTAAGTAGCCAAGAGAATAATGCAAATGACTAAATATTTATCTCTTACAAGATAAATGCCATACTGAAACCATTGTGGTTGGGGAAGGAGGGTTGGGCGCCATTAAGCTTAAGGGACTCTTGAAAGCAGTTATGTGAATATAAGAGACCAATAAAATGTAATCAGAGAATGAAATATCTTAATAGAGTGATTGGAACTACCTAATCCAACAGGATTTCAAGACCTCCATCTGTGGAAAACAAAGTTTTAAAGGGTTTTGTCTTCTGTACTGTTACAGAAAAGGAAGTATAACCTTCTCAGCATAACAAAAACAGACTCAAATGATGGTGTGGTTTCAAAAGATACAAAGAGGTGGGAAGTGTGACTATGCAGAGTCAACAACAGAGTATTAAACCAGATAGTACTAGAGCTAGAAGTGACCTTAGTCACCACTCAGGAAACCGAGGCTAGAAGACAAAGGAATTGTTTGAGGTCACAAGGCTAGTTAGTGGTAAATCAGAAGCTCACAGTGTGATCTTCCTAAATTCCAAATCAGTAATCTTTCCACTACACCAACAATTCCTCAAAGCATGACAAAATGATTCCCCAAAAAAGGAGTTCTGTGGTCATATAAACGGGAAAAATTGCAAGTCATGTAGCCTTCTCTCTAGATATACAATGCACATTAACTCAATAAAAACTAGGAGAAGTCCTATCTTAAGAAAACTTCTTTAATTTGGTTTAATCTAGCACGTTCCAAAAGTATTTTACAATGGAATTTTCCTTTTTTTTTTTAAATAATACTATCATCCCAACAAACAAAACTTGAGAAATGTAGCCTCTCAGAATATACATTCCTTAATCAATATATGATATTTTTCCTCACTGACAAGTAGAAATTAGTTCAGGAGAAAAATCAATCTCCAAAAGATTCTGAAAGAGATTAAGGAACTCTAGATAAATATTAAGTATAAAATGTTAGTCCAGGCACTGGTTAAATGAGACAATTATAATAAGACAGAGAAAAACTTGAACTATGCAAGCTAGTTTCTGCCAAGAAAATGAAAAGAATCTACATTCCAGAGATTGGAATCAATGGACAAACTTGTTTCTCTGCATAGTGCTCATCGATATTTTGGTTTGACTTACATAAAACACGTCTTTAGTAACAAACTGAGATAGAGAAGGCACCCAAAAACATTTAATTTAGGTTTGTACATACGACTTATATAACCTTCAAGCATTTGAGACTCTAAATTAGATAGAATATTCTTTGTATTCCTCTCAAAAGTAGGAAGCTCTTCCCCAGTTACTTCCAAAGCAAACCACACAAAAAGGAATCAAAGACTCTAGGGAGGCACAAAGGAAGGGGGAACTTCCTAAAGCTTTCATATTTAAAAAAGCAACTCCTCAACTAGAGAGTGACCACTTGGCCCTTAACTCTATCCTCTCTTTCAGTATAGCAATACCAAAAACTTGCATAAGTTGGTCTTATTTTATTGAATCCCAAGTTATTTTTCTTTCACAATCAATAAAACTGCCAGTGTATCAAAAGCAATCAAAAGGAGCCACACTTAAATACTGTCATTTCAACTTCAAATGATACAAATCTGAAAGTATCCTATGGAAGTAATTTTAGATCTTCTATGATTTGTTCTTTTTACATGGTATCTGCTTTTCCCATCAATTTGAAAGAGCACAAAAAGTTTGGGTCAAATCAGCAAATTAAAACAACAAATCCTTTGCTAGAAATCAAAGCATTTCGAGTTGTATTCCAAAGCTCTATCAGAACGTGGGGTCTCTGTCAGAATTACCAAGCCTTCTTCAGTCTGTAAATGAGCAGTCTGGGCAGACCTGCCAACAGGAACTGGCCAAGTTGGAAACACTCAATCTCAGGTAGAACAAGGAAATAAATATTCAGATATTACCCATTATAGATGAAAATTACCATCTATTCAAAATGTATGCTATGGGATTGGCAAGAAGTGGGGAAGAGTAAATATACATATAAATACATATAATGTGTATTAAAACAAAAATGTGACATTAAAGACCATTAAAAAAAAACAAAAAAGGGTAAAAGCCCTTCAGAGCTCTTTTCTGACATGCTAAGCTATCTAACCAGGGCCATTTACTCTGTCCCTCCAAAGACAACCTTTATAATCATGAGCCAAAGCAGCAGCTTCCTGAGATCTGCCACTTGGGCTGGAGATCGGGCAAGAGGGTACGAAGCATACGAGTAGCAGCTAGACCTAGCAAGCATTTAGGTGTTTTTCTTAGTTGTTCATTCTCTTTGTGAATAATTTTTACACATTTAAACTCTTCCTCAAGATTCCTTCATATTATTCTTCTCTGGTTTCCCAATACAGAGAAATTAAGCAAGGTTTACTCTTTAACGCCTCTTCTCTTACCTCTTTCCACTCTCCCAGGATCCAGCAGCCCATCTCCAGTTTCCTATTACTACTGTATGCTCTACATCACCCCACTTCCAACATACCTAAAATGGAACTCATCACCTTCTCATTACAATTCCCCTGCATACTGAGGCCAGGCTCTTCTTAAACCACATCATCCATCACACCAATTAGGCATGAAGCAAATTAGGGGAAAAATTTAAACGAGTACAAATCCAAACTCCATAATCTATTACTTAGACTCTACCATAATGGAAGCTGAACCTAATTTTCCATGTACTTATCCAATACTCTCCAACATGAATCTTCCACTTGAATCAGACTCTATCTCATAATATACTAGGTATATTTCCACTTCTGTATCTTTGTTTATGCCATTTTTCTACTGGATGACCTCTTCTTGCGTAAATCCAACCTTTCCTCCAAAATCCAACTAAATTCTTCTTCCTTTAGAAAGCCTCCTCTCACTGCCCTAATTCATGATGATATCACTTTGCATTCTTTGTTTTTTTTTTTTTTTTGGTGAGGAAGATTGGCCTCAAGCTAACATCTGTGGCCAATCCTGCTTTTTTTGCTTGAGGAAGACTGGCCCTGAGCTAACATCTGTGGCAATCTTCCTCTATTTTGTACGTGGGTTGCCGCCACAGCACAGCTTGATGAGTGGTGTAGGTCCGCACCTGGGATCTGAGCCTGTGAACCCCGGCCACCAAAGCGGAGCGTGCCAAACTTAACCACTATGCCACCAGACCGGCCCCTCTGTATTCCTATTTTCAGTCAAACGTATCAAATGTCTACTTCGTACCAGGCATTGTGCTGCATACTGGGTATACAAAGAAATAAGGTGGACTCCCTGCCTCAGGAACCTCACATCATACTATTATGGAAAGCAGACAGGCAGACAAGTGGCTGAAATCCAGTGCAATAAGTATAATAATAGAAATAAATACAGAGGACAATGATTGGACAAAGGAAGAAGTAATCATATCTGCACAAAAGGCTTCACAGAGAGGATAGGTGGAAAACTGTGCTCTTAAGAGAAAACTAATGATTTTCCCAAAGGGAGGGAGGTAGAAAGGGTAACCATTCCAGAATAAGGGAACAGCATGAGAAAGGACCATGTGTGAAATAACATTATCCACCCAAGGAAAAAGTAATTTTGTATAAGAGCATAGGTTATAAAGAACTAACGAGATACAGTTAAAGATGCCATACAAAGTAGTTTCACAGTTAGCTAGTAGGCAATGGAAAAACAATGAAAGAGGGTAAGCAGGGGAATAACAGGATCAGCTTTACCACTCAGGCAAATCCCCTAGGAGCAGAGGAGTGATCAACTGGGAGAAGATAAAGACTAGAAACAGGAAAACCAATACAGATCACTATAACAGTCCAAATAACAATGATGAGGACTTGAATTAAAGTAGTGGCAGATACAAACGAGGCAGAAATACCAAAATTTACTGATCTGAATGTAGTTCATGAAGAGAGGAAGGAAATAACTCCATGAATTCTGGCCTTGATGACTAGATGGTAGGGTCATTCCAAACAACAGGAACCATAAAAATAATAAGTTGAGAGCAGGATGGAGAAGATAAGTTTAGTAACCCTGTTGAATATCCAGGTAGAAAAAATGACAGTACAACACTTTAGCATGTAACTCTTCTCTCTTTGAGAATAGGAAAGACTCGACCCATTCTTAGAATCCCCCAAGCCCAGATACAGTGACACACACATAGTAAATTTAGATAAATGTTTACTATACAAAGGCAAGAGATAACAAAGAAATCTATGTGAGAATGAGATCTGGCCCCACAAAAGAGAGTGGTATCTACAAAAGACATGGTTTAGATGTTCTCTTACCTATTAGAAGAGGGGGGGGAACCCATAAGAATTATCCAATTTGGACTACTAATCTAAAAATGTTGCTATTAATACTTTCACAACTGTCAAAGAGTGTCTACGAGACATCCTATCTATGCTATTACATAAAGTCTTATTGTGAAATACTACTTCCAAGGGAACTTAGCAATAAGACTCATAGTCAAAATTATGTGAATCAAAAGCCAAAGGCTCCTGTCTTTATCAACCCAACACTGACCTCTAGTGGGTTAAAGGAATACCTGCAAATGACCTTTAGAATCAGAAAGTAGTTGAAGAGAGGTCTAGGCTTATAGGTTGGAGGCCTGATATAATTACATGGACTTCAATTACAGGGTGCTATAACAAAACAAAAACAAAAACAAAAACAAAGCTTCTTGAAATAAGACAGGTCTTTAAATCAAAGCTCTACAACGTATTAATTCTATAACCTTGGGCAGATTTTTTACTTCTCTGGGCAACATCCCCACGTATAAAAAAACAAGGTTAATAAAATGTACCTCAAAGCTACCACGAGGATTAAATGAGATAATACAGGTAAATAATCTTGAATTAAAAGATAAGTAAAACAAAAAATACTAAAAATGTTAAGCTCCACCTGTCTTCCCTGTGAAAATGAGATAGGAATCTTGTTTCACTGTCTACTATGGAAGCATCTGAGATCTAGCAATATTTAGATGCATAATCACTAATGGCATCGAATACTGCTACTCATTACTATTCGATTTTGCATTTGTACTACACTTGAAATGTATTAGATATCTGTACTAGACACCTCTTGTACGCCACTTCAGATCCTCTCAGCCTCAGTTCTTACCCCAGCTAGAGAGCATCAGCTACCTGTTCTGGGCAGCCTTGGAAGTGTTACACAGCATAACCAGAAACCACCACTAGCACTTACACCATACCTCTAGCTTCCTTCCCTGGGGCTTTGCTGACACCACAGTGTAGAATCCCACAAGAACTACTTAGCACTCATGATTCTAGGCCAGAAGTGAGGCAACCGTGGACCAAGGCACTAACAGATAAACGCTTTCCCATTTTGTCCCTCCCATAGTCAGTTCCACATGGCTTCTCAGAAGATCCCATGAATTAAGGAATCAGACGGCCCTGGCATTGCATCATTGTACTGACTCTACCAACTTCTCTTTTCATTCCTCCTTATGCTTCTGTTCCATAGATCACACGCTTGAATAAACCATTCACATCTCAATCTCTCAGGTTCCCTCAGGGAACCAAGGCTAAAACAGTATCACATACAACAATACAGTGAAGTAGGATTATGACCCCCTGTTTTATGTCTGAAGCCCAAAGGATAACCCTGAAAATAACCGGCAAGATCAAGATATGAAGACTTCAAAGTTGCCTCTTCAAGTCTCACCAATCAAAAGAACCACAAAAGAGCTGCAATTTCAAAACAACGTTTCTTCACATTTATCAGCACTAGCCATGGCAAATAGCATTCTTTGGCAACTAGCTCCAATATCAGACTCAAACAAACAAAATGAAAACAAAACAAAACAAAGATAGTGATTCAAAATGAAGGAAAAAGAACATATCGAGATCATATCAGATAAGTTATTTGCATATTAGTGTACACAGGGATGTGTATATGTGTACATGTGTGTGCACTTTGTGTGATATTTTAAAGAAGGAATAAACAGTTAAACAGACAAACAGTTTTTCATACACCTTAATCAGGTCCCAGTAGGATGAGGAATCTAGGATTATGATACTCTTGGAACTTTTTTTTTAACTGAGGAAGGTGGTAACTATATCACCTTTAAAATTATAATTGATACCCTTTCCCTTTGAAAGTCTCCAGTTCACATTTAAACCTACATTTCTTTGGGGTTTAAAAGTCCTTTCACTAACAAAATTCATTGCAAAAAGATGTACTAGATGTGTATTAGGATAATTGCCAGTTCTTTTTAAATATTATCTTTTCCCTTTGTCACCATACACACACCACAAATACACAAACACATGTTAATTGCAGTTAATTGGAAAATAAACATAAGAAGAAAAATCTATCAAAATCTCCATTCAGTAATAATCAGTCATTTTGGTGAATGACAACCCAGCCTATTTTCTGTACATATATAAAGATTTCTCTTTTTGCTTATCTGCATTTTCTATTATCTGCAATTAGCATTTACATTGGTATGCCAAAAAAGAATCATACTGAATAAAGTTTTTTAATCCACTTTTTGTTCAAAAATATTTCACGAATATCTTTCTCTACAAATAAAAACTGTTATAACAATATTTGCATTGTCTTGCATTTCAAGAACAAGTGTTTATTTAAACATAGTCTACCATAGGATACCTATATCCTTCCAAAATTTTGCTATTTAATAATGCTGCAGAGACTATCTTCAGAGCTAAAATTCTGTGCATATTGTTAATTATTTTATTAGGGAAATTCCTAGAAGTAGAAAACTTAGATCAAAGGATAAATGTTGCAAAATAAATAAACACTGACAAACTGCCCTCCAGAAAAGCTATGGCCCTTCACAATAGCACATAAAAGTGTATGAATGCTTGTTTCCCAACCCCTACAGCATCACTAGGCACTATCTCCCTTTGCCCATTGAATGTAAAGGTTCTAAATATAACAGCAAAGGAAGAAGCTACTAATTAGATTTGGCTATGTTAAGATTAAAAATATCCCACTCTACAATCATATTTATATTATTTGTTTTCCTCTAGTACTTCTATGGTTTCAATTATTTTACATTAATATTTTTAATCCTTCCACAATTTAACTCGAGTGTTACATGAAGTAGAAAACCACTCCCTCAAATGGCTATTTATCACAACTCAACTTTTTAGAATTCACCTTTTCCCATTTGTTTTATTTTAAATGTCTGCCAAATGAATATAAGCTCACGATTTTAAAAATCAAATAACACTGAAATTATTTTAATGAAAAACTGCAGACTCCCCGTTATGCTTTTTCCCACTCCTAATCCTGCTCTGTAGAGTTAATATTTTTACATCCACATTTCTTTTTTTTAAAGATTTTATTTATTTTATTTTTTCCCCCCAAAGCCCCAGCGGATAGTTGTATGTCGTAGCTGCACATCCTTCTAGTTGCTGTATGCGGGACTCGGCCTCAGGATGAACGGAGAAGTGGTGCCTCGATGCGCACCCGGGATCCGAACCCGGGCCACCAGCATCGCAGCGCGCGCACTTAACCACCAAGCCACAGGGCCGGCCCTACATCCACATTTCTAAATAATACCCTTACTTTATGGTAAAACTTAGTTCACTGATAAATCTAGACCCCTTACCCTACCACTTCTTCAATTATCTTCCCAACATAGTATTTTTTTTTTAATTTTTTGTTTATTGCAGTAACATTGGTTTATAACATTGTAAAAATTTCAGGTGTACATCATTGTACTTCTATTTCTGCATGGACTACATCATGTTCACCACCAAAATACTAATTACAACCCATCACCACACACATGTACCGAATTATCCCTTTCACCCTCCTCCCTCCCCCCTTCCCCTCTGGTAACCACCAATCCAATCTCTGTCCCTACCAACATAGTATTTTAAGTTAAAGCAATAATCAGTCTTAATCGTTATGTCATGTAAACATACTATCTCACTACAAAGCCAAGTATATATGCAGTGATTCCATATATTTTATTATAGTTCCTTTCTGGTAAAGCTTTTTATTTTTCTTGGAGTTTCAAATTGTCTACATTTTTTTTTGAAATTCTCTAATATTCTAACTACAATAATCTTGATTTATTTCAAAAAGCTCATCATAACAGGTATTCTATCCAGACCCTGTTATTCCTAAAGGCATAGCTTGGGCTGACTCTCCTATAGGCCTGCTTCATAGCTGTCATTCTGGAGGGGACTTACTTTCATCTCTCACTAGGATTAGAGCCATTGTTTCATAAATTCCATATCTATTTTTCACTTAATTTAGTCCCTTATTTTGTTGGAGCACATCCTCAGGTAATTCTTAAGAAATGAAACATGGAAGTTAAATTTCTTGAGTCCCTGCATCCTAAAAATGACTTAATCTTTCTTCACATAAACTGATAATTAACTGAGTATAGAATTCAAGGTTGAAAATAATTTTCCCTCAGATTATTGAAGGCATTTCTCCATTGTCTTCTATCATCCATTACTGCTAATGAGAAAGGCAATATCATTTTGATCTACATTCCTTTTTATATTACATTACTTTTTCTCTCTGGTAGCTTCTCAAACTTTTTACCTGTTACGTTCTAAACTTCACAATGATGTACCTTGATGTAAGTCTTTGTTTAATTTGTTCATTATGCTGGGCAAGTAATATATCCATAAATCTGGAAGTTTGAGTCCTTCAGATAAAGGGATTTTTTTTGTATTACTACTCTGATAATTTTCTCCCTTTAGAACATCTAATGGATATTGAATTCTCCTATAATTCCTCCTGGTGATCTTTGCAACATTTTCATATAAAGAAACAAATTTTTAATTTTTGAGGACATCAATTTTTTTGACATATTATTCTGGTTTTTTGCATTATCTGTTCCCTCCAGGTACTTTTTTTTTTTTTTTTTTAAGATTTTATTTATTTATTTTTGCCCCCAAAGCCCCAGTAGATAGTTGTATGTCATAGCTGTACATCCTTCTAGTTGCTGTACGTGGGACGCGGCCTCAGCATGGCGGGAGAAGCGGTGCGTTGGTGCACGCCCAGGATCCGAACCCGGGCCGCCAGCAGCGGAGGGCGTGCACTTAACCGCTAAGCCACGGGGCCGGCCCTACTCCAGGTACTTTTTATTGTTGTTACTTGTTTTCTCATATTGGTAGATTTTGGTCTCTCTCTTTCCAGTTGGATATTTTCCTCAAATGTCTGTTGATCCTTGTCTGGTCATTCATATTTAATAATAAATCACTTAAAAGCTTACAAAAAGGTCTGTGGGCATGGGAAGACTTGTCAACTGGCAAACTTCACTTTAGGGACTTCTGGGAGGGAGATCACCTCTTTGCTGGGGAAATCCAGATGGTACTTTGTGGCAATCTTTTATCAATTTCTCTAGAAAAGAATCTTCCAATCTCCCACCTAAGAATAAAAGTGCAAATATTCCAGGCATGGGACAGGAAAAGAAGCAGAGGCATTAACTGTTTTATATATTAACTTGCAACAAATCACACCTTTAAGCCCCTCATCTTACCCCCATCATCTATCATAACTTACATCTCCCGAGTCTCAGCTTGTCTGGAGTTATCTATATTGAACTGTTTTCTCCATTCCACATGTACCTCCACTCATACTTTTAGTTGTGGCATCATATACCCTGCTATATTAGTTACCACTCTTCCCTTCACTTTCTTTTTTGTTCTTCCAGCTTTATTTAGATATTATTGACATATAACATATGTAAGTTTAAGGTGGACAGTGTGCTGATTTGATATACATATATATTGCAAAATGATTATCACAATGGGTTACTTAACATCTCCAACCCCTCACATAATTATCATTTTTGTGTGTGGTGATAACATCTACGATCTACATTCTTAACAACTTCCAAGTATATAACAAAGTACTGTTAATTATAGTGACCATGGTGTATATCAGATCCCCAGAACTTATTCATTTTATAACTGGAAGTTGGTTTCCATTGACCAAGAGTCTTCAGGATTTTCTACGTATAAGATCATACCATCTATAAACAGAGACAATTTTACTTCTTACTTTTTGATCTGGCTGCCTTTTATCACTTTTTCTTGACTAATTTCTCTTGCTAGGACTTTCACTACTATGTGGAATAGGAGTGGTGAGATTGGGTACCCCTGTCTTCTTCTTGATCTTAGCAGGAAAGCTTTCAAACTTTCACCATTGAGTATAATGTTAGCTGTGGGATTGTCATATATGGCTTGTAGTATGTTGAGGTATGTTTCTTCTATACCCAATTTGTTGAGAGTTTTTATTAAAAAAAGGATGTTGAATTTTGTCAAATGCCTTTTCTACATCTATTGAGGTGATCATACGATTTTTATCTTTCATTCTATTAATGTGGTATATCAAATTTATTGATTTATGGATGTTGAACCATCCTTGCATCCCAGGAATAAATCCCACTTGATCATGGTGTATGATCCTTTTAATGTGCTATTGAATTCTGTTTGCTAGTAATCTCTTGAAAGCTGTTGCACCTAAATTTCTCAGAAATATTGAGCTGCAGTTTTCTTTCCTTGTAGTGCCCTTATCTGGCTTTGGTATCAGGGTAATGCTGGGCTCTTAAAAAGAGTTTGGGAACATTCTCTCCTCTTCAGTTTTTTGGAAGAGTTTGAGAAGGACTGATGTTAATTCTTCTTTAGATATTAGGTAGAATTCACCAGCAAAACCATCTGGTCCTGGGCTTTTCTTTGGTGCGAGGTTTTCAATTACTGTTTCAATCTCCTTACTTGTACTGGTCTACTCGAATGAAAGAATGAAGAGCATCAGAAATGGAAAACAGTTGAGCAAATATAAAAGAAAGAAAGAAAGAGAGGTTGCTTTTCTAAAACAGAGTAATCAAGAAGAATCTCTCTCATAAAGTGGCATTTGTGTTTCAGACCTTAGTGCTTATTTAATGTTGGTAGGGGCTTAAGAAAAGAGGACAAATATATGTGGTCAATCCTTTAATCTTGAGTTCAGACACAGATTTTAAACTATTAAAAACATTATAATATATTCTAATATCTGGAAACACAATATCCACCAGGTTAATCATGGCCCAGTTGCATAGTGGTTAAGTTCACGCACTCCAGGGTTCACAGGTTTAGATCCCGGGCGCAGACATACACACCACTCATCAAGCCATGGTATGGCAGCATCCCACATACAAAATAGAGGAAGATGGGCCCAGATGTTAGCTCAGGGCCAAACTTCCTCAGCAAAAAGAGGAAGATTGGCAATGGATGTTACCTTATGGCCAATCTTCCTCCCCTCACTATTCCATTTACAAGACTTACAACCAAAAGCCAAGTGAGAAAAACAAAAACACAAGGGTACATCGAAGAACTGTAGTGGTAGAAAGTAAAATCAATAAGATCTTGGGATCTATTCCTGAACAGCAAGAATTATTCCATAATTACCTATTGATTTGCCCTTTCAGCAAAATTAAAATTCCAATAAATCAATCTTTATTTATCCGTCTTCCATCTAGGAAACAAGGTGAATCTTGCCTTTGCCCACATCTTTAAATTCTGGAGAGCACTCCTAATAAAAGCCAGCGTTTCAAAAGCTCTCAGAAGCAGAGGAGATACTCATCTTTCCAAAATCTCTCAGGTACAAGTCATTTTTACCCAAGGCAAGTAT
The DNA here is from genome assembly GCF_057802395.1 of Ceratotherium simum simum. Taxonomy (NCBI): domain Eukaryota; kingdom Metazoa; phylum Chordata; class Mammalia; order Perissodactyla; family Rhinocerotidae; genus Ceratotherium; species Ceratotherium simum. Next base: position 14,057,054 of record NC_141910.1, on the reverse strand, counting down.
TGTTACTACATTTCTTCATCCCTTCCAAACTCTGACAATTATATTTGTTTGAGTGTAAGTGAGGGCAGGAGGAGAGCTGAGAGGGGTAGGGAGTAGGAGGAGGAAAAATAATGTTAGGTAAATATTAAAAAAAAAAAAGTCAAATATCACTACTAATAGATCCCAAAGGGTAAATGCTTCTGATTATAACAACATTATATTGAGGATTCCAATTCAGTATAATACTTCCTTTCAAATGTACCATTAGGTTTTCTCTCTGCAGTAACCTATCATAAGAAAAGGAATCTAATTAAACCCTAGTTTAGAATTGTCTGTCAGAAAGATTTTTTTCCTGACAGATTTCTTGACAAGGAAGTTATAAATTAAAGGAATTGCTATGACAAAACAACTAAGTAATATGACTAAGAAGAAAAAACACTGGACAAAGAGTAATGAAACACAACTTGTAGTTCTAACTGCTACTAATTATATGTCCTTGTACGATTTTAGTTTGTTCGCTGAAAAAAAATGAAAATTTTGAGTCTCTAAAGATAATTCTAGCTTTAAAATTGCATATATTTATTATTTCAACACCTGAAAGAACATTAATTCAGTAAAAAAAAAAAAAAACAAATAAATCATTATCAGACTTTGAAAAAAAATAATGGGATCATTTTTTTAAAGTACCCTAACTCTTTCTGACAAGATATATGATACAAAGCTAGTAACTTCTGTAATAATTAATAACCACACAATTTGAGTTACAACAGTAGCCATAGTTCTAAGTAAATAGCAAATTTCTTTTCTCCCTTCCATCTTCTTCAATGAAGTGTTATAAAGTGCTCTGAGTTTCTTAAATGTTATCAAAACGGAAAATATTCAATAGTATATACTGAATATTCAAAACACTTAAGCACATGCTCCAGAAAAATAAAACTATTCTTTTGATAAAAGAATACGTTTTAAATTTTGGAAAGGAGCAGGAAGTCAAGGGATATCCTGTAATTTCTTTGTACCCAAGCGACTCACTGAGACACACTGTCTGTCTAAAAATTTGTTTTTCCCTAGCAAAATTCAAAGGAGTATAAAACAAGTTGCTGTAAGTATGTGCACTGAATCACTAGAACTAATTCCCTATGTCTACCTACTTACTCTCTTTTCCTCATGTTTTTGCACCAAGAAAATGATATAACAGATCCAACATAATTTACTTGACATGGTATTGAATGAAAAAAAAAATGATGTGTTAGAAAGCCACACTTGGATTCAAACATTCTGTTACAAATAAAGGCTTCTATAAGAAGTCCAATGAAGAAAAGAAATTTAAAGACCACATCAAAGTAAAGGGCAATACCGCAAACTGCCCTCTAAAGAGGGAGGAATAATGAAGGAAGTCAATTTTCAGCAAAGGAAACCCATAAGTTTAGTGTGGTTTACTAGGAAAGCCAGGGTATGCTTCTTCTATCCTGTAAATTACCTTGACTTTGGGGCATGATCTTAGGACTGCAATCAAGTTACTGAATATAAGTCACTGGCTATGAAGAGTGCTAATGAGATCAAGGATGGAGGATTCAAATGTACATAAGATAACTTCCCATAGAGAAAAACCCCACAGAAGGAAAAACTTGGTTATGGTCTTAGTAAAATTCACACATTGTATAAACTACTGGTAACAAAATAAATGTGGAAAAATAATACGGATAACAATGTAGTTTATAAATATAAATGAAAAAGTTATAAAAACACTAAACTTATGTCCACTTTCTAACATAAAGAACGTTTAAAGAAAAGCTACCCAGAGGCTCAATCTCTAAAGAATAGGAATATTTACAAGAAAATTATGCAAGTTACTTGCATAATCAAGGATGTGCTTGATTCACATCCTCTGGAAATAGCAAGAATAACAAAGAAAAAACTGCAAAAATTAAGGTTTCCAAAGCTCAGCTTCAATCACCTTGAGAAGTTTTCATTCAAGTGTCAAAAGTTCTAAACAAACCATTCTCTTCATTTTATGTGAGAGTGCCTAGCACTGTAACTGGCACAGGGTAAACATTTGAAAAATGACAGTTTCTTTCTTCCTTCCACAATTTAATGTTTCCTTGCTTTATCAATAGCTTCCTATCAACACAGAAGATATGCTTTTCATGAACTACGCTAGACGGGTAAGAAGAACATCAGAACAGGGAGAGCATGTCTCTACTACCCACTCCTATAAGAAGTACCACAGGAAAAGTAACAGCATAACTGCAATTTAGTAAACCTATGAAAGACTAAACATAACAACCATGATCTAGATCATAAAAATTAATTAAAAAGCTGAACCCAATTTCCCAAAAAATTGAGTTTTGATGAACCAGAGTAGACAGGAAGAAAGTTACAGAATAGAGAGAACACATCTCTACTACCTACTCCTTAAAAAGTGCCACAGAAAAAACAATAGCAATAATTGCAATTTAGTCCATCTATGAAAGACCAAACATTACAAATACGAGCTAGTTTATGAAAATAAATAAAAAGGCCAATAAAAATATCACACAAAAACTGAGTGGTAAGCCCTAAGATTTAATCTCAATGACGTTATTAAAATTTCCAATTTGAACTATCTACAAATGTGATTTTAAATACCTCACTCTTATCCACAAAAGAAGCTAGTGATGTTTGTTTCAAAAAGAAAAACAAACTTAATCTGCCGTTTTGTTATGATCATTGCAAGGTGATTTACTACAAAACAGAACTAAAAGAGAGTTAAGGTGAACTCTGTGGTTCTGACTAGTTACTGTGTATTTTGTGTTATGATGTTTTATGAGTCTTTTTAATGGACTGAGACACACAATTTTAAGACACCATTTGACAATACCTTTTTGAATGGAATCATATTTTTTAAAAACAATATTATAAAAAGCAGGCTTTCTATAAGAAGAAAAAGAGAACAAAGTTAATAAAAAATGACAGCAAGAATGGCTCAGGGCCAAAGACCCATTTGAAACTTATAAAATCTTCCTAAGATCAGATGGACATGTGTTCCCTTATTGCTAGGTGTAAAACTATACACTCACACCCGCTTCTGTTTCCAGTTTTAACTTAAAAGCCAGGTGTTTCTCAAGATATTAAATGTTGCTATGCATCCTCCTAATAAAATCCAATTTTGTTATCACAGCAGGTATCTAGTCCAGTAAGGATGACCAAGTTTACATTCATAAAATGTATAAAATAGAGGGTCTGCAAATAATTGTGAACCTAGAAATATCATTATGTAGCAAATAAAAAGAGGGAATGTAAATGTCTATTAATTGGAAACTAGATCAGAAAAAAGAATGGGAAATTATACAAGATAAATGTGAAGAAATATTATTCAGTAAGTTTAAAAAAAGCCTGGCTTTAAAGAATATTTAGTTACACGGAGAAATATTCTTAATATTATGTTAAGTTAAAAAAATCAAGATATAATTTATACATATATATAATATGATCAAAATTTTATAAAACAGATGTGAATATAAACAACTGTAAAGGAATATCCACTTCAGGCAATGGTGAACTAGATAATGTAGACAAGAAAAGCTGAATAAAATATAAAAGCCATCTGCTTAAAGTCTTCAGAGAGCTAACAAGATGGTGAAAACTTGTTAGGCTAGGATTCAGGAAAGGGAAGTGCCATGGGGAAGAGACACCAACATTTGCAGCCAGTCTTGTGGCTGACTACCAATGTGAGGGCATTTACCAATATGGAAAGGGTAACAGAATGGCTAAATAGCACTTTTTACAATGACAAACAATTAGAAAACAGAAATAAAATTCAAGTTCCATCAGGGAGGAATGGCCTTGGTATACCCTTCGTTATGGTTTGGAACCTTGAACAGTTACACTCTATGACAAGGTTAAACCAGGATTAGACAGGCCCTTATAGGGATTCACACTAAGCATTAAATGGGATTAAAGTGATCCCAAAGTACTATTGTCCTCCAGCATCCTAGAATAATACTGTCTACTGGTGTCTGATAAAAGCAAACATGACTCCTCCCCAAGGAAGAATACCTACATCCTAGACTTTAAAACTTTTCTACAAACAATTTTAAAACTACAATGCCCAGCACACAATCAAAAGTAACCAAGCACAAATGGAGATAAGACAAAATGAACAAAAACCAACAGGGAGAGGGGGAAAAGACAGATATAGAAAATACAGAGTTCCAAAATTTCTAATTATTAGATAAAGACTTTAAAGATTCAAAAGTGGGACTACAGACCCAACAGACTAGGGAATTCAAAAGACTAGGGAATATTATGAACAACTTTATGCCTATATATTCAACAACGCAGATGAAATAGACAAATTCTTTGAAACACATAAACTACTAAAGCTCACTCAAGAAGAAAGAGATAACCTGAATAACCCTGTAGGTATTAAAGAAACAGATTTGTAAGTAAAAATCTTAGAACAAATAAAACTGCAGGCACAGATGGTTTACTAGTAAATTCAATCAAACATTTAAGGAATAAACATATATATTTATCAATTCCATATAACATTTCCAGAAAATAGAAGACAATAAAACATATCCAAACTCATTTTAAGAGGCCCACATTAACTTGATACCAAAAACTGTACAAGAAAACTACAGACAGATATCCCTTGTGAAAACCGACATAAAAACATGTAACATTTTTCGAAAATTGAATTGAACTGTAGAGAGGTGTGTGTGTTTGTGTGTGTGTGTGTGCGCGCGCGTGCGTGTGCGTGTGAGTGTGCTAATACTTCATGGCCAGACAGGGCTTATCTTAGGAATGCAACTTTGAGCTAAGATCTGTGTTTACTCACAACAGGTCTGACACCAAATGTGTGGGATTTTTCCACACACCAATGAATTCTCCAACTCTCTGGATGCTAACTGAGTCTCCTACGATTCAATTCAATTCTGACACTAACTACCTGGAGTTAGCATCAAGATTCCACAGGTTTAAGGTCTCAGTCTAACAAGACTACAATCACTTCAGATGCCAGCCACAACTACTAGGTATCTAGGGTACCCATACTTCTGTCCAACTTGGCTACAAATCAGGAGTTCCTATAACCCGCTCTTCAGGTTTGAAAATTTGCTAGAATGGCTCATAGAACTCAGGAAAGTGCTTTACTTACTATTACCGGTTTATTACAAAGGATACACCTCAGGAACAGCCAAATGGAGGAGATATATAGGGCAAAGGGGGGATACTGTCCAGAATTTCCATGCCCTCTCCTGGTGTGCTACTCTCCAAGTTTCTTGATGTGTTCACCAACCTGGAAGCTCTCCAAACCCCATGGTTTAGAGATTTTTATGGAGGTTCCACTACATAGGCATGATTGATTAAATCACTGGTCACTGATGATTAACATAATCTTCAGCCCCTCTCCCCTGTCCCCTGTGCCTTCTCCCCTCCCCAGAGGTCAGGGAGTGGGGCTAAGTTTCAACCTTCTAATCTCATGGTTAGTTCCCCCCGGCAACCAGCTCTCATCCTGAAGCTATCTAGGGGCCCACCAAGAATCAACTCATTAGCATAAACTCAGGTATGGCTGAAAGAAGCTTGTTAACGAATAACAAAAGATGTTCCTCTTACTCCTATAACTCAGGAAATTCCAAGGGTTTTAGGAGCTCTGTGCCAGGAACTGGAGATGAAGATCAAATATATGTTTCTTACTATATCACAGTATCATACAGGTTCACACTAAAATTTTAACCATGTAATTCATTATATTATGAAACTAAAAATCAAAAAAACAAATGATCACCTCAATAGATGCATAAAAGAGCAACTGACAAAATTCAACATGCTTTCAAGATAAAAATTTTCAGCAAACCACAAATAGAAGGGAACTTCCTCAAACTAATAAAGGGCTTCTACTTAGATTAAGCATATAACATCAACTTAACGGTAAATGACTAAATATTTGTCTTCTTCGATAGGGAACAAGGCAAAGATAGTTGCTCCCACCACTTCTATTGAGCACTGTACTGGAAGTCACAGCCAGAATAAAAATGCAAAAATAAGAAATAAAAGGCATACAGATCGGAGAGAGGGAAGAGTGAAACCGTCCCCTGAGTGCAACCAAAATAGGAAAAAAAAACTACTAGAACTGATAAGAAAATTTGGCAAGGTCACAGGATACAAGGTCAATATACAAAAATCAATTGTGTTTTTACATTCTATCTAGTAACAAACAATCTGGAAAAAAAAAGAATACTATTTACAATAGTATCAAAAATATGAAATACTGAGACATATATTTAACAAATGATATGCAATTTAGAGATGCATTTAACAAATGATGTGTAGTATCTAATACCCGTATGATGAAAAATGCCAAGTATTGCTGAGAGAAATCAACAAAGATCAAAATAAATGAAGAAGTACATCATTCCCATGGACAAGACTTCTTACTGTTAAGATTTTAATTCTCCCCAAATTGATCTATAGATGCAATAAACTTTCAATCAAAATCCAAGCAGGATTTCTGCAGAAATGACAGGCTCATTCTAAAATTTATGGAAATGCAACGGATATAGAATAGCCAAAATAATTGTGCTGAAGAAGAACAAGTTTAGAGATTTTACACAACTTGATTTCAGAACGTATTATAAAACTACATTAATAAGACAGTGTAGTATATATTGTTGTAAAGATAGAGACGTAGATAAATGCAACAGAACAGAGTTCAGAAACAAACCAACAGACATTTACGGCCAATTGATATTTAGTAATTACAAAGGGAAAATAAATAACTTTACAGTGGAGAACCCTGGCAGATATCACATTAATTGATCACATTAAGTGATGAAGGCTAATAATACATATCAACATCATCTATCCCCCAATGTGATGCACTGAGGATACTTTACCTCTGTGGTATTCATCTTAATAATGCATAACCTCAATCTAATCTTGAGAAAACATCAGACAAACTCAAATCGAGGGGCATTCTACAAAATAATTGACAAGTGTCAAGGTCAAGAAAGAAAAGAAAGACTGAGGAAAAGCCATGGATTAAAGGAGAGTAATGAGACATGACAACTAAATCCAACATGGGATCCTAGATTGGATCCTGGAACAAAGAAAGGATATTAGTGGCAAAACTGGTGAAATCTGAAAAAGTTCTGTACACTAGTTAACAGATTTGTATCAAGGTTAATTTCTTAATTTTAGTAAATGTTAATGTTCTGTGGTTATGAAAGATGTCAACATTAAGAGGAAGTCGTATAAAGGTATATGGGAAATGTCTACATTGTTTTTGCAACTCTTATGTAATTCTAAAATTATCTCCAAGAAATTTTTAAAAGAAACAAAAATCAACAACAAAAATGACTGGCAATCCCAGTGAGGAAGTGAAGGAACTGGAACTCTCAGACATTTACTGGTGGGAATACAGAATGATATAGCCACTTTGGACAAACTATAAAGTTAAACGCACACTTACCATATGACACAGCAATTCCACTTCCAGGTATTTACTAAAGAGCAACAAACTACATGTCCACACAAAGATTTATACATGAATGCTAGTAGCAGCTTTATGTGTATTTTGAACAAGATGCATCTCCAAAGGAAGACAATTATAAACATTTTGAGAAAGTGCTTTGATACAAATTACCCAAACTGTGTCTACTGTCTTCCTGTTAACCGCCAACTTGTTCACTATCCTGATGATGATAGGAATTTAAATGATCACTACAATGTATGTTCCATGAGGACAATGATATCCGTTTAGTTGACTAACGTAGCCAAAGTGTATACAACAAAATCTGACAGTTACAAGACACTCAATAAAAAATGGTTATAAGAATAAATAAATGTCTACACAAAGATTTGAAACCAAAGTTTTTGAGTTCTTTAGAGCTCATGTTCAAAAGGATGATTCAAATAGTATACAGTTAAAGAAAGAAAGCAGCCAAAGAGAAGCTCTTCACAATATTCTTTGGAAAATTACAGGTCTAGGAATATACATTCCTATGCAAAGATAATTAATAAGTGGAGAGAAACCAGCATGGGAAAAAAACAAAAAGGAAAGACAAAAGGCTAGTAATATAATTTTTAAAAATAAAAACTATTTTATTTTAAAAATAATTTGATGTAGTAAAAGAAACAAAAACAGAGAAATTAAGAAAACATGAGTACCAGAAAACATGTGATCAAAGAAGAGAAATAACATACCAAAAAAAGTAAATGTCAGAAAAATGTTTTTTTTTAAAGAGCAATGAGTTAGTGGAAGAAACTGAGGAAAAAATTAAAAACATCACAAAACTGAAAGCATATTAGAAGCCAGAAGCAATAACAAGTTAGGGACAAGAAACAGACAACTGACATAAATTAAAGTAAAAATGCACAATATACATAATAAGAAAACAAAGATATGAAAAAAATTAAAGAAATGAGATAAATATGGAAGACTGACAATAGACAACATACTGGTAAGTATTGTTTCAGATTAAGAGAAAAGAACAAATGGAACATAAAAGTATTGAAGGATATAAAATTTTAAAAGTTCTAAATTTGTACATCAAAAAAGACTACCATGTTCCCCCCCCTCAAAAAAATCAACACCAAGAACCTAGTAAGATTCCAAAAGTTTAAGTCAAAAGAAGCACACCACATCATGAAGCGGAAAAAAAAGAGAAAAACTCAAGTAGATCTGGGGCTTCTCCTCAATAATAACAGATGTCAAAAGACAGGGGGTGGGGAGAGAGACAGCCCAGGAGGACCTGTTACAAAGATAATGTAAAAAGCCAAAATGGAATAGACTTCTGGTTTCAGCTCTGAAATGTGAAGAGCTTAGAAGTTGTCACTCCTGTCCTCGTAACAAGAAAAAAAGCTGAAAAACTAGAAAACAAACCAACTCCTTTTAGATCCACTAGAGAACTGAGGTTACAAGGCAAACTGCCATCCCCAAAATTAGACAGACAGGTGAACACAGAGGATCATAGTTTACCAGAAGCAGAAGTCCCTGGAGCTTATCCAGTAACTGATAAAAAAATCTAAACAATAATTGGTGAACCGCTGGAAGCTCAGTATGGGCTAGCATGATAGTTGAAACTCCAGGCAGCCCAGTCTTAGGAGGGCCCCTACACTTTCACAAGTTTTACCTCCAGGAGCTTTCTAAGGTTCTCATGAAGAATTCAAGAAAAATCCTCTCATGCTTCCAGCAGCGAAAATGAAAAAGTAACCATTTATCACATAAGGGGAGAAAAAAAGAAAGGTTAAGAAACTCTGTAGGTCACAGCTCAGAGACTTTTGTCCAATTTAAAACAAAACAAAACAAAACACAGAGACTTAATCAAAAGGCTACAGAATGCTTCCCTTACCCAATACCTTACTACCACATCAACAGGTTCCAGCACAATAACAGTGAATTACAACTGAGAGAGATACAAGACAATGACTCTAAAAAAGAGTGACTAGGGAAACCCAAAGACAACAAAGCAAACAAAAACAAGGACACTTTAGCAAACTGAAGCCTCTGACAAACTACACTCACAGCAAACATTAAATACAGCCTAACTCCTACTCAGATAAACAAACACTCACATTAAAATCCTATTTACCTCAGTTCCTATTCTCTGATACATCATGTCTGCCAGAGAGTAAATGGGTACAGGGTTTCCTTTTGGGATAATGGAAATGTTTTGAAAGTAGATAGCAGTGATAGTTGCACAATATTGTGAATGTACTAAATGACATTAAATTGTTCACTTTAAAATAGTTAATTTTATGTTATCTGAATTTCACCTCAATAAAAAAAGATTTAAAATTTTTTAATAATAATAGCTAAATGTACTGGGTTATTACAGTTTATGGATAAGTGAAATACATAACAGCAATGATATACGGAACCAGAAGGAGAAACTGGGAATACTCTGTTATAAGATATCTGCCCTAGCTGTGAAGTGCTATAGTGTTATTTTAAAGTGGACTTAGATTAATGTATATTGCAAATGCTAGAGCAACCAGTAAAAAATTTTTTAAAGTATAATTATTTGCTGACAGAAGAGAGAAAATGGAATCATAAAATACTCAATTAAAACCAGAGAAGGCAGAAAAAGAAAATATAAAAAAAGAAACAAAGAACAAATGCGATGAATAGAAAAATTATAAATATGGTAGATATTAATCCAACTATATCAATAATAACTTTAAATATGAATGATCTAAATACACCAACTAAAAGAAAGTGAAAGAGTAGATAAAAAACAAGACCCAACCATATGTTGCCTACAAGAAACCCACTTTAAATACAAAGTCACAGATAGATTAAAAAAGCAAAGAAATGTAGAAAGAGATACCATGTTAACACCAATCCAAAGAAAGATGGAGTAACTATCTTATTTTCAGACAAAACAGACCTCAGAACAAGGAAAATTATCAGGGATAAGCAGAGTATTACATAATTACACACTTCCTAAACTTGATGAATAACATCTATTAAAAAAATCTATAGCACTTCATACTCAATGGTGAGAACTAGATGCCTTCCTCCTAAGATCAGGAAGAAGGCAAGGATGTTCCCTCCCACCACACCTATTCAACATCATATTGGAAGTCCTAGCTAATGTGATATGGCAAGAAAAAGAAATAAAACAAATACAAACTGAAAATGAAGACATAAAACTGTCTTAGTTTGAAGATGACATGATTGTCTACATAGAAATTTCCAAAGAATCACCAACAAGAAAAAAATACTCCTAGAACTAGTAAGTGATTATAGCAAGGTTGGAGGATAGAGGTGACTATACAAAAGTCAATTGCTTTACTAAATTCCCCGAACAATTGGAATTAGAAATTTAAAACACAACACTACTTATCACAGCACCCAAAATAAATACTTAGGCATAAATCTAACAAAATATGTACAAAACCTACAGGAGGAAAACTATAAAATTCTGATGAAAGAAATCAAAGAAGATCTAAATAAATGTAGATATATTCCACATTCATTGATAGGAAGACTCAATATTGTTAAGATATCAGTTCTTCCCAACTTGGTCTACAGATTCAACACAATGACAATAAAAATTTCAGCAAGTTATTTTGTAGAAATTGACAAACCAATTCTAAAGTTTATATGGAAAGGCAAAAGACACAGAATAGTCAACACAATACTGAAGATGAAGAACATCAGAGGACTGACAGTGTCCAACTTCAAGACTTAGTATAGAGCTACAGTAATCAAGACAACGTGGTATTGTCAAAAGAAGAGACAAACAGATCAATAGGAACAGAATATAGAGTAGAGAAATAAACTCACACAAATACAGTCAACTGATCTTTGACAATAAAACACAGGCAATTCAATGGAAAAGGCAGAGTCATTTCAACAAATGGTGCTAGAACAACTGGACATCAACATGCAAGAAAATGAATCTAAACGCAGACTTTAATACCATTCACAAAAAAAATTAATTCAAAATGGATCACAGACCTAAATATAAAATGCAAAAATGTAAAACTGCTAGAAAATAACATTAGAGAAAATCTAGGTGATCTTGGGTTTGGTGATAACTTTTTAGATAACAATACCAAATACATGATCCATGACAGAAAAATTGGTAAGTCAGAGTTCATTAAAATTAAAAATATCTTCTCTGTGAAAGACACTGTTAAGAGAATAAAAAACAACCCACAGACTGGGAGAAAAATCTTTGCAGAACATATATCTGATAAAAGGACTGGTATCCAAAATATATAAAGAACTCTTAAAACTCAACAAAAAACAAACAACCCAATTTAAAAATGAGCAAAAGTTCTGAATAGACCAAAGAAGATATAGAGATGGCAAACAAGCATACGAAAAGATGCTCAACATCATCTGTTATTAGAGAATTACTAATTAAAACAACAACAAGATACTCCTACAGATTTGTTATGGCTAAAAGCCAAAAAAGTAACAATATCAAATGCTGGTGAGGATGTGGAGCAACAGGAACTCTCATTTATTGCTGGTAGAAATGCAAAACGGTACAGCCACTTTGGAAGACAGTTTGGTGGTTTCTTACAAAGCTAAATATAGTTTTACCATATAAGCCATTGAATGTACTCTTAGGTATTTACCCAAATGAGTTTAAAATTTATGTGCACACAAATGTTTACAGCAGCTATATTCATAATTGCCAAAACTTGGAAGCAACCAAGAAGTCCCTGAATAGATGAATGGAAAAACAAACTGTGGCAGATTTATACAATGGAATATTATTCTAAATTCAAAAGATTGAGCTATCATGCCGTAAAAAGACACAGAGGAACATTAAACGCATAATGCTAAGCGGCAAAAAGCCAGTCTGAAAGGCTACATACTATATGATTCCAACTATACGACATTCTGAAAAAAGCAAGACTAGAGAGGCAATAAAAAGATCATTGGTTGCCAGTGGTTTAGGGGTGGAGGAAAGGATAAATAGTTGTGAAGCATAAGGGATTTTTAGCATGGTGAAACTATTCTGTATGATATTACAATGATGGATATATGACATTACACATTTCTTGAAACTTTTAGAACCGTACAATACAAAAATAAATTCTAATGTAAATTATGAACTTTAATAATAATATATCATGCTATCACATATGGCAGGATGTCCTCCTTTCTCATGGCTAAATAATATTCCATTATATATATACACACACACATAGACACAGACACATACATATATTATACACACACACACACATATATATACATATACACACATACATATATATACACACACACATAACTTTATCCATTCATCCAAGTCTAGTGATAGACACAGGTTTTTTCATAACTTGGCTATTGTGAATAATGCTGCAATAAACATGAGACTGCAAATATCTTTTGCTATCTTGTTTTCACTTCCTTTGGATAAATCTTGCCATTTGCAACAACATGGATAGACTTTGAGGGCATTATTCTAAGAGAGATAAGTCAGGCAGAGAAAGACAAATACTATATGATATCACTAATATGTGGAATCTAAAAAAAGCCAAATTCATAAAAACAGAGTAGAATGGTGGTTACCAGGGGCTGGGAGTTGGGGAATTGGGGCAATATTGTTTAAGGGTACAAACTTGCAACTTGTAGATAAATAAGTCCTGGAGCACAGCACAGTGATTATGGTCAACAATACTGTAGTATAAACTTCAAAGTTGCTAAAAGACTAAATCTTAAATGTTCTCACCACAGAAAGGCATATTTATGTGACATGATAGTGGTGTTAGCTAAAGCTACGACAGTAATCAGTGCAATATAGAAGTGTATCAAATCAACACATTGTACAGCTTAAACTTACACAATATTATATGTCAAGTATACCTCAATTAAAAAAATAATATCATTATTGCTTCATCAGTTGTAACAAATACACCTCACTAATGCAAGATATTAATAATAGGGGAAACTGTGATGGGAAGAGAAAGGGTATATGGGAACTCTCTATCTGTTCAATTTTTCTGTAAACCTAAAACTTTCCTAAAAAATAGAGTCTATTAATTAAAAAAAAAAAGCCAAGAAGATATTTTAAAATAACAAATATCAGGGAGACATATTCATATATTTAAAAAAATAATCTCCGGAGAAAAGTTGCATTTTATGAACCTTCTTGAAAACTCTATTTATAGTTACAAATGCAACCAATCTTCATTCAAAATAAAGTACTCACGATTGGGGAAGTTGGCTATGAAAGGATTAGTAGGAAACACCAACTCTTTTAAAATTGAATTACTTCTAAACAACTTACCACACATTGATAAGACAACATGAAACTGCTATAATTAGTAGAAGCTTTATATTACATAAAAATTATAATATATAAGAAAATCATATTACATAAAAAGAACAATTATAATTATAACCAGAACTCACACCCTCAAAAAAAATAAACCTTAGAACAAAAGAGACGAAAAGAAAAAGGATACAGTATACAAGCATTAATTTCTTTATCCTTCATTGGGAGAGTCCTCAGACATTCAACAACAGAGAAGAGTGAAAAGACAGGTTGAGGGCACACAGTGAATGCCGGGGTAAACTCCCACAGCACTAGTACATATATCTTTTAAAGCATCTATCACTTAATATTATAACTAGATCTAATCTTCTTCACCAGACTGAAATATACCTAAACACTTAGAAGACAGAGGCCATAACGGGTTTATCTTTGTGCTGAGCACATAATAGGCCTCAGTAAATACTGAATTGAACTGAAAAACATCAAATATATCACTGCTAAAGCATTAAAAAGAACTATAAAGCTAAAGTTTCATTTGAGAGGGAAGTATGGCTGGAAGAATAATTTTTCTCTTTTATTCTTTTATTATTAGTTTAAAGTACAAGACCAAGTGCATAGGCAGAAGGAAAAGGGTCAACCAAGGGATTGAAAATGTAAGGAAGAGAGGAGATTACTATCAAATCAACATTTTAGAAAAATCAGGAAGAAGCAGGAAAAAAGCTTGTAGCTATTAGCTTCTTAAAGGAAGCCAGGTACTTCTTTTTCTGAAATAGGAAAGAAAGGGTTATGATCCAGAGAAATTTGAACTAAAAAAAAAGAAATTTGAGAAAGTTATTTTAAATGGCCTAGATCTCTTTTAAATCTCTACCTAATGATCTCCCTTTTCAAGGTAAAAGATCATCTGCTGAAACAGGATAGAGGTAAAATTGTGGGACTGAGTAACATGAGAAAAGTTTAGAATAGTCTCCCCAGAAAAAGTAATCAAGACTTATGAGATAATTATAAGTATTTCTAAGTAGCCATGAATGTCTAGGTGAGTTCACGTTAGCATGACTATAGTGGATGAAGTCTGAATAATTATACTACTTTTTCCAGGAATTAATTCTCAGTGGCAGTAATTTTTTTCTTGTTATGGATTTTACTGCCTAGGTCTCTTGCTTGTTTAATAAAACCATCATATTTCATGTGAGGAAGAGAGAGCAACAATGAACACAGAGGCCAATAGTTAATACACAGAACATTCTCTCGCCAACAGGAGAACAGACCAACCATGTTGACAGCTCCATATTCACATGCCTATCAATTAATTAAAAGCTTATCAAATACCTGGTTGTTACTTCAGAATCCATTTGCTATATATAACAGACTGCTTATACAGCACAGCAATCTCCTAGGAACTTTAATTCCCACTAACACTTAGTAAACTCATGACAAATATGTTTTTGATTATAAATACTACATACAATTCCTGTTGTATATAGCATCATTTTATCACACAGATTACTGACTTGTGCGAACATATCCAAGATATATAAACAGAAATGAGCCCCGGATTCAAAAAGAGCTGTCTGCTGAGACTGAACAGCAGCTTTAGATCAAAACTAAGCATACTTACTCCCCACTCAATATCCTTGGATCTGGATTAAATTAATCAGAGCCATCAATGTATAAAAATGACAGCTTCTAGGAGATGGTGACACACAAATTTTGTGAGACCAAGGATCTGGCTTTAACTGAGTCTTTGACAAAAAAAAAAAAAAAAAAAAAAAGATGGAAGAGGAGGAGAAGGAAGAAGAAAAGAAAGAAAGAAAGAAAATAGTCAAGGTTAACTTGTGTATGGACAGATGGATTTTTTTAAAGCACTTTCTTTTCCACCAGGGAATATCAATAGCCTTTTAAGCAGTCTCGCATTTAAATGTGTGTTCTGACAGTCATGTCAGAGCCTGGGTAAAAAGCCTTTTCATGGAAATCATTAAAACGAAAAGATCCAGACAAGAGGCCTGTTTTTTTCAGGGATTGAGGGTGGAACAGAATCATGTCAGCTTTAAAAGATGGAAGTACCTTAAACACTGATAGGACAGATGAAACACCTTCCTTCCTCTCCCACCCCTCCTCTGGCCTCCAAGCACCTGAAAATTTTTACCTGCTGCTGTCTAGAATACTCTATTATAAACAGTCAAGGAACTTTGGGGGTAGGGTTAGGAATGAGGAGAAAAAGAAGAAAAAGCCTAAACCACACATCAGCCTGTGATTCAAAGCAGAAGGGAATAGAGCAATCCCAGAAGTATTCCAACAGAGCCAACCCTCCTGGGTCCTATGTTCCTCATGTGTAACTCACAAAGGCTCACAGCTCTCAACTTTAAACTGCTGAATCATTTCAGCAAGTGATGTGTACCTATCTGCTGGTGAGAAATAACAGTCATTCCTTGCTTCCACCATCATTTCCTTGCTTCCCACTGGTAAGTGATTTGCTGCCCACTGTCAAACACTGAAGCAATGCTGACTGACTCTCCCTAGGAAAACTTGAGGTTGAGCCAGCCAGTCATGGAGGTCACTTTATATCTTGGCTCCAACACTAGGCCCTCTGCAAAAGATGTTTTTTGTTCCTGAAAGACCACAGAGATATTGGTATTTCCCTTAGCCAAGTTAACAACTTTTTAGGGACTTCCCCCACCCATCACATTTTCCCCTTATGGTCCTGGATGTTGTTTTCCTTAAAATCAAGACTGGAATCTTGATCTGTTAGAATGTCTTTTCATTTATATATTCCATCAAGATAACTTCTGAGCAATTATTAACTGTGCCAGAAAAAAAAAATCATCTTAAATTTATTAGTCCCTGGTCACTTGATGCCGATGGAAGTTTCTGTCACACTGATCTTCTAGATTCCTCAAATGATTTAGTAGCTCTAACCACCTTAGGAAGAAGTATAATACAAAACCCAAAGTCAGTGTTATTGAAATAAATCTCATAGATGCCTGGAGATTTTCCCCTGAGATTTAGTGTTATTCATAGTCTTAAACCCACTAGAAAAAACCTGTGAATAAATTCTGGTTTCAGGTCCTTCAAAAATACTTTAAAATTTTCATTTTACCCTTAAAATGAGGAAAATCCTATGTTTTTTGAGTCTTAAAAATATAATTACAAAAAGGAATCCTTTAATAATAATTAAAATGTGTGTGCTCTTTATGCACCAGGCACTATACTAAGCACATAACCTGGATTATTTTTTTTAAATCACAACTCTATAAAGTAGCTATTTTGGTTATTCCCACTTCAGAGAAGAGGAATCTAACATTTAGAGAGGTGCTTTAAGTGACCACAGGTCACAAATCCCAGAGAGTGGCAGAACCAAGATTTGAAGGCAAAACTAACAATAGTTGCTGTACCCTTAAATATTACAATCCTATTCTCATGTGCATAATAATTGCACTTCTCTTACTGATCATATCAGACTATCTTATATAAAAATTATTTAATCCCAAGTCTGGCCTACATTATACCAAAGACTGAAAGAAATCATTAAAACATTCGTGGCAAAATAAAAAAAGTCTTTTTAGTCAATAAAGTTTTCTGTAAAGACCAGCTTTTATACAAATTATTTCTTCAGAAACATTCATTTCTCAGTTTCCCACTCACAGACAACTAAACACCATAGCCCTATGTATTTAATTATTCAATGGTATGTGTGCAAAAATACAAGCATCTTTTATGCACTTAAGAATCTCATAAAATCTAAAAGCAAAATACTACCTATAAAGGTTACAATTAAGAATCTCCAACTTACAGAGAGGAACACTAAAATGCCAGGATGAGAACGTACGTCACTTAATCAGTTTACACTGTGAAGAGAAACTGAGGAGGGCTTCAAAACATCCAGTCCCATCTAATAGTCTCTTCCTATTCTTTTCTTAATTATATGATTGTCTTCCTAGCCCAGAGGAAAAGCATTTTATAAGTTTTTACTAGCTCTCACTATATTAACTTGTCTCACAGATAAAAAGAACTAAATCGTTTCCTTTGCATTTTAAATTCAGAAAATGTCTGCAATAAGAAGAAACCTTTACTCTTTTTTCTGTTGTTCAGTGGGAAGGATCACTCTGGTGGCATTTCAGGGAAGATTAGACTAGCACACATATGTTAAAGCCTGATTCATTAACTAATCCATTCCAGGCAAATGACTCTTGGAAGCTTTATTTATATGTTCTCAAAATCCCTTTAAGCCTACTTTCTTCATTTAGTCCTCAGAAAAGATGAAACCACAGTTAAACAAAATATTATTGTAATAAAAAATTCCTTGTAATTGAATTATAGTTTCATAACTATTTTTTACCTCAGATCAATATCATTAAATATAATAATCTTGATATTTATGACATATCATAGAATAGAACTTTAGATGAAAACTGAAAATACAAAGCTATATTTACTATACATGTAATGCCCTCTACAGGCCATCAGTGGAATGAATCAGAAAGAGAGAACTAAATAAAGATTTCTCAAACAGATTCAGTTATTATGCATTAATACAATTTTATTTTCTATACGGGCCAATCGTAATTGCTCTCATTTATAACCTACACAAATTTCAAACAAAATATTCTACATACTTTCAACTCTTTAAATGAAGTCTTTCAAGGGTCCACTTAGGTCATTTACCAAGCTTATTTAAATTCAATGGCCTGTTAAGATAAAAGGATTTACATATACTACATATATATGTGTGTGTATATATATATGCCATAGATTTGGAGTAAACATTAAAAATCTATTCCATATTAGTAAAACCTTCCACTCATTCCCTTTCCATAAGAAACCAGATATTACTGACAATTCTATAATATAAAGTTTAGAAGATAATCACTTCCAAGAAATATAAATACAGTGCATTCACATTCTTTTAACCTAATGTTATCAGGATTTAACCTAACAAATATTCCAAGTGTCAAACTTAACAAAATCACCCTCGTGGCTAACGCACATAACACAACAAACAAAACAAGAAATTTATTTCAGTGAAATCATTTTCTCATGGCATTTTAAACATATTGCTATGCTCACAAGAGCAGTCAAGAAACAGAGTGAACATAGTTTACAGTATAAAAAAGCTATTTCCCAATTTGATTTGGTTATATTTAAACTAAATCTAACTCTAAATCTCAAGTTATTTCCCCAAATAATTAGGACAGCCTTG
Source organism: Ceratotherium simum simum (assembly GCF_057802395.1). Lineage (NCBI taxonomy): Eukaryota > Metazoa > Chordata > Mammalia > Perissodactyla > Rhinocerotidae > Ceratotherium > Ceratotherium simum. Next base: position 14,038,157 of record NC_141910.1, on the reverse strand, counting down.
TGTTTCATAACTTATTGAAGACATAACTATATCCACCCAATTTTTAAAAATCACCTGAGTTTTAGAAACTCTCTCTCTCAAGACACAATATTTTTACAAATACTGTATAATGCTCAATCCAAGTCTTGAGGTCAATGTTTGAAAAATGTATGTTATACCTAGAGTCCAGACAGTCAGTCATTCCCTGGTCCATAGAAAGGAAAAAATCAGTTCTCCTTTTTAATGAAGTTTACATGGTAATTGGACAATTAATAACATGATAAATTCTTCTAAGTTCAGAAAAATTTATATATATAAATAACTTTTTTAAGAGTCTGTGAAACATACTGAGTCAATTAAATGCCCATGTGTTGCTATCACTTATATGTGTAATCCAAAAAACAAAAAAAGTCAAACTCATAGCAACAGAGAGTAGAAAAGGAGTTGCCAGGGGCTGGAGGGTGAGGGATAGGGGAAATAGGGAGAGGTTGTTAAAAGGGCACACAGTTTCAGTTATAAGATGAATAAAGTCTGAGCATCTAATGTATAACATAATGATTACAGCTGATAACACCGCACTGTATAATTGAAATTTGATAAGAGAGTAGAACTTAAATGCTCTCACACACACAAAAAAAATGGTAAACATGAGGTAATAGATGTGTTCCTTCACTCAATGAGAGGAATCCTTTCACAATGTATATCAAATCATCACATTGTACACTTACAAAATATTTTACAATTTTATTTATAAATTATACCTCAATAAAGCTGAAAAAAATTCCCATTTGTCGAGAGAGAGAGATACATGTTTTTTAAAAAAAGAACCAATACATGATAACCAAATATTGGATTGTATTCAATGTGACAGTCTAAGAAAACATGGATACAATACTGTTAGACAGCTGCCCTACTAGCTAACAGGTCACACCCAACACTTATCCAAGTTTCAAAGACACCAGACAGAACTTTAATAAGATTTTCTAGTGGGTGGTCAGAAACCTAGGACCAAAGTTTTCATAACTGTTCAGATGATGGAATGAAAAGAGTAAGTATGAAAGTGTTGCCAAATTGAAAGAAAAAGATTCTAATTCATAGTCAACAAAAGACATTAAGGAAATTATCAGAAATGAGCCAAAACAACTGGATACTATTTGAAGGAATGATAGTTTTATATAAATTCAGCCAATATAAAAGGCCACCATTGAAAATAACAAGTTTAAATTAACTAAACAATGCTGTTTAGACCTGAATGCACAGTGCCAAACAAATGAAAACAGAACACAATATATAAGATTTTAACAATTCTCTCCCTGAACTCCTGAGTTTTATGGATCTCAGAATGGAACATTAATATTTAGTCTACAAAGGCCCAAAGCTTAAGGAAATTTAAAAATCCTTAACAACTTAATACGCTACTCAGTATCATCACAAAGAAGATATTGAAGGGATGCAAGTATAAAAATCAGAGAATAAGGACAAACAATAAAGTTTAGCAAGATTTCCAGATACTAAAGATAATTAAATTCCAGAAAGTCCTTCTTGTAAGGGATGAAAAATCACTGATCTTAGAAATCACTGAGTAGTTTATAAACTAAAAGACCTTTGTATTCCTTAGTTTTAATGGTCATCAGTAGCCTAATTCTTCCTGCTAAACTTGTTCCTCCTCCCCAAAATAGTCACATATGCACACAAGTGTTACTGAACCAAAGATTCCTTAAAATTTCTTTCTTTAATTGTGTACCCCCTCCCTCCACACACACACACAGTAGCCATCAGATTTGAGGCTACTTTTCCTCCATGTTAATGTTTCAGCAATGAATGTCAAAGCTGAAAGAAATTTTTAAAAACAAAATTCAAAGAGGAAAAAGAAATTTCAATTCTAGTTATGTTGTAGATGGCCACAAAAGACCATTGCTCTTACCATACCAATAACAACAATAAAAATACATACAAAAAAGTAAATATATGTATTTTTTTCTTTAAAAATATATGAGAGATGTGGATGTAAAAAAAATCTAAACAAACAAAGTACCAGAAAGAGACAACCCCTTCTCAAGGTTAGCAGAGAATGGCATCCACTATCCTCACTAGGGACAGTTGTCAAGTCTGCTAGGGACAGTTGTCAAGTCTGGGTCACAGGTAAGAAGAAGGATAAGCCTGCCTTAGATAGAGGAACATTGTTGGAACAAGAAGAAACCAGCCAAATTTTTAATACTGACACTTAGGCTGGTATGCAGGATTGGAATCTAGAGATATCCTAAACACAAACCTAGTTATCCCCACCTTCCAATTACTGCCTCATTCCCCACCTCTGCTCACAGGTCAATAACTGAGTAAGTAACATGTGGGAAGACACAGATGGCACTGGAAAACACAGGGAGATCTAGAGCCTCAAAGTGCTGAAATCTCAGAGCCCTGCAGGAAAAGCAAAAAAATCAAAAATCATGAGATGCGTAAAAAAGTAAAAAAAAAGTAACTCATAATAAGGAGAATTAACAGCAATAGAGGCAGACCCACAGATGATCTAGTTGTCAAAATCAGCAGACAAAAACTTTAAAATAACAACTATAAATATGTAAAGAATTTAGAAGATGAAATGAGAGAAAAATGTAGACAATTTCAGCAGAGAAATAAAAACTCTAAAAAGAATCAAATAGAAATCCTACTATTGAAAATTATAATATCTGAAATGAGGAATTTATTGGATATTCTTAAAAGCAGACTAAAACTCACCAGAAGAAAGCACTAATGAAATCAGACTATAAAAGTGCAGAAAAAAGGATCAGAGACCAATGAGTCAATATCTAACAGTATGACAGATGGGTAATAGGATTCCCAGAAGGAAAAGAGGCAAAATATGGGGCAGAAAAAAATGTGAAGAGATACAGAATTTCCCAAAATTAATAAAAGATTTCAAACTAGAAATCCAAGAGGCTCGATAAACCCAAAGAAGGATAAAAACTGAAACACATGCAATCAAAAAACCTTCATCTGCACACTGCACAAACTCAACAATAAAGGAAAAATATTAAGAGCAGTTAGAAAAATGACACACGTTATATTCAGGGTAAGAACAATCAGAATACAACTGACTTATCAGAAACAATGAAAACTGAAGACAATGGAATGACATGTTTAAAGTATTGAAGAAAAAATACATTAACCTAGAATTTTATCTCTAACGAAAATATCCTTCAAAAATGAAGGTGGAGGGCTGGCCCAGTGGTGTAGTGGTTAAGTTTGCACCCTCTGCTTCGGCGGCCCGGGGTTCACAGGTTCAGATCCCAGGCACAGACCTATGCACCACTCATCAAGCCAGGCTGAGGTGGCATCCCACACACAAAAAAATAGAGGAAGATGGGCACAGATGTTAGCTCAGGACCAATCTTCCTCACCAAAAGAAAAAAGAGAAGCTTTTAAAAAAAATAAAAATAAATAAAAATAAAAATGAAGGTGAAATAAACACATGCTCAGACAAGTAAATGTTGAAAGAAATTGTTGCCAGTAGACCTGCACTATAATAAATATTAAAGTAAGTTCTTCAGGCTGAAGGGAAATGATCTCAGATGGAAGCCCAATTATAAAGGAAGGAAAAAGAGTACCAAACGGTGTAAATAGGTGGATAAATAAAAAAGACTTTCTTTAAAAATTTAAAAGATTACTGACTATTTAAAAGAAATATAGTAATAACATATTAAGGGGTGTATAAAATATGTAGGAGCAAAATATAATATTACAATAGCACAAAGGATGAGAGTGGAGGAGATGGAATTATACTATTGTGAAGTATATAAACTGCTAACTGGTACTATATTAATTAAGGATAGGCTATGATAAGTGAAGCATACATATTTAAATTTCTACAATTTCCCATCAAAAAATGGTATCTAGCTAAAGACTGAGATTATAGCTAAAAAGTCCATTGAGAAGATGAAATGGATTTCTAGAAAATGCTGAATGAATCCAAAAGAGGGTACGAAAGGATAAACAAATGAATAAAGAACAGATACGACAAATAAAAAATAAGAAACAAGATGAAAGATTTAAATGCAACAATATAAGGACTTATGATAAATGCAAATGAACTAAAAACACCACTTAAAAGACAGATATTGTCCAAATGGATTTACAAAAACAAAAAAGAATGACAATCTATACTGTTTACTAGAAATACACTTCAAATAAAAGAAAATAAAGAGGCCAAAGTAAAAAGATGAGTCTCAAGACAAAGCAGTGAAGCAATGAATCTCAGACATAAAGCAGTATATTTCATTAAAAAAATGGTCAAACCGTTAAAAAGACATAATAAAACTAAATGTATATGTGTGTATACATGGATTAGTATACATACACATATTACCTAACTCTTTCCACTGAGGGACTAGCAGCAGTGATACTCTAGTAGCAATGAGCACTCCCAGCAACCAGATCTTGATTTCTAAATACCATTCTCCAATAAAAGGAACCAGGGCTACTTGGAGAAACGGATGATTCTAGGGCTAAGCCTGGGAAAACAAAAGATGAAACTGGAGCATCTTGTAGTACCAAAAGATAAGAAACTGCTCAAAAATAAAAAGATGAGAGGGCCAGCCCCGTAGCATAGCCGCAAAGTGCACATGCTCCGCTGCTGGCGGCCGGGGTTCAGATCCCGGGCACGCACCAACGCACCGCTTGTCAGGCCATGCTGTGGCAGCATCCCACATAAAGTGGAGGAAGATGGGCACAGATGTTAGCTCAGGGCCAGTCTTCCTCAGCAAAAGGGGAGGATTGGCATGGACGTTAGCTCAGGGCTGGTCTTCCTCACACACAAAAAATAAATAAATAAAAAATAAATAAAAAAGATGAGAGTATATCAAAGGGATATACAAAGCAGCCTTAAAGAACTCACAATGGCCTAAACTGGAATGATTTGAGCAACAAAATAAATAATATAGTACTGGATTAAAATCCAAAGTATAAAATATACATGAGTCTATACTGCTATAAATAGAGGAACCAAAAAATTAATGGGGAGTGGGAGTAGGGAGAGAAGAGACAAATCTTCCTTACAGAAGAATTCCAAATACTTCATGTAGATACTCCTTCTAGGAAGTGAAGCTTAATCTGCTCCTCCCCAACCCACCCCACACCACCACCTTAAGTGTAAACTGCACCTAGTGATTCATTTTCAAAGAATAGAGGGAGGAAAGGGAAAAATAGTAACTCTTCAGTGAAGAAACTTAGCAAACACATCTTACCCAAGTGATGAAGATTCACATCACCAGTGATGTCATGTGGCTCACACACACTCCCTGATATGATGAAATAAAAAGGGCAGTTGACCTCTGTGGTATTCTTTCCACAAACCCAAAACCCCAGTCTACTTATGAGAAAAATATTAGACAAATCCAGATTGAAGGACATTCTACAGGATACCTAGTCAGTACCTCTCAAGACTGTCAAGGTCATGAAAAACAGGGAAAGAGTGAGAAATTATCATAGATCAGAGGAAAATGGGAAGACACGACAACTAAACCATGTGCTACCCTGGATTGGATCTAGGAACAGAAAGAGGACATTAACAGAAAAACTGATGAAATACAAATAAATTCTGGATTTTAGTTAATAGTAATGTGTCAGTGCTGGTTTCTTAGTTTTGACAAATGTAAATACAAGATGTTAACAATGGGGGAACTGGGTGAGGGATATACAAGAACTTTCCATATTATCCTTGAAAGTTTTCTATAAATCTAAAATTATTCCTCAAAATTATAATTACACAAATAAATAATCAAACTAACTAAATAAATGTTTAATAGTAAGGAGAATTTGTAAACAAATTATGGTGCACCTATATCATGGGATACTATGTGTAGCCTTCAAAAATATTTAAAAAGAATTTTAACAATATGGTAAAAGCTTATTAAGTAACATTTTAAGTGTGAAAATCAAGATTAAAAACTATAAATAGTATGATCTAAATCTTTTAAAATGTACACACAACTACAATAACGCATGGAAAAAGGAACAAAGTAAATTAAAGAAACTATACATTTTTCACATAATAGTTTTAAAAAAATTCTCATCTTGGTGCACCAAGTATGATGAGCACCACTGTGCTGTGGAGGTATAAATTTCAATCCTAGGACCTCTCTTTTGAGGTTTCTACAAAAGTAACATCCTAAATGAGACAGATGCTGATATTTGCCTATCCATTATCAATTCTCTTCTTCCATACTAAGAGAATTCCAATTTCGTTAGAAGCGGCAGTGTGCTTTTGAGATTGTATACAGGAGTCATCAGGTGACGTTTCTAGGAATGCTCTTTTTTTTTTTTTTTTTTTTTAAAGATTTTTTATTTATTTATTTTTCCCCCAAAGCCCCAGCAGATAGTTGTCTGTCATAGCTGCACATCCTTCTAGTTGCTGTATGTGGGACGCGGCCCCAGCATGGCCAGAGGAGCGGTGCGTCAGTGCGCACCCGGGATCCGAACCCGGGCCGCCGGCAGCACAGTGCGCGCACTTAACCGCCAAGCCACGGGGCCGGCCCTAGGAATGCTCTTTAAAAGGAGAAAGACAGCTCAGTTTGCATTCCCCTTTGTCTCTTGTCCTTCCTTTTTTTCTTGACATAACGCAGAGGGTAGAACAGCAATCTTGAAATTACAAGAAGAAAAAGCATATGGGTAAAAGCTACATACTATAGATTTCTGACCAGAAAGACAGAAGCAGCCTGGGCCCCAATTAGTATCATACAGCTGTTGCATCAGCCCTGGACTGCCCACCTCCATACTTCACGTTACAAGAGAAAAATAAACCCCCGTATTTTTTTAAGCACCACTGTTTCACCAAGTTTTCTCTTCTAAGCAATGTATACAATTCAAACATGAAAGAACTGATGCCTATACCCAAAAGTTTTCTTATTAGATGTCGCAAAAAGAGAACTAAATATATTTTTAATAAAGTCATTCAGCTCAGTAGTAGTTGGTATTTTTCAAGCCACAAGAAATACCAGCTTAAATTCCCTGAGATAGGTGGGAATTGTTGGGTGTGAGGGTTTGGGGTCAGGGGGAAGGCTAAGGACAAATAACTCAAGAGTTGTTTTATTATCACCAAAACAATGATAATAAAATCAGAGTTAAACCTCTCAATTTCTTTTCTGACTGAATGATTAGGGTTCAATAACAAAACATTTTATTGAGCATGCATTTGTTTTGCAGAAGTCATCTGGAGTGAAAAAGGAATAAAACAAGATCCTGCCTTGAAGAAGCTCATAATCCTCCCTTTAAAAATTTTAAACTGTCTTAACAAAACGAACCAAGAAGAGAGACAAAAAGAATTTCCACTTTTTTAAATTGCTATACTACTCAGTTATAACCAACAACAAAAACAAATATCTGGGGGAAAAAACCTCAATGCCCAAATAAGGAAATTAACTGAGTAAATTGTAGTATAGTAAGACAAAGAATATTATATATTCATTAAATAATAAATATAGAGATTGTGAATATGCTTGGAAAAGTACAAAAAATGTTAAATGAAAACACAGAACAAAAATATGCATACACTCTTACAGTTATATAAAAAAAAAGAATGTAAAACGACCCCCAAACAGGGTCATAAAATCTAAAATAGGGAATATGTTGCCATTTTTTTCATTTTTCACTATATATTACTTATAGATGAATGTGGCAATATGCATATATCTTGAGATCTTCCAACTGCAGAACACCTAAAATGCTGGACAAAACAAAAAAATACTCTTTTAATTTTATATCAAAATGACTACTAAGTTTTCCTAAGCTTGCAAAGAAAGAAAAATTCTAAAAGGTCCAGGAATGACAGCAGAGAGGAAAAAAGATACCTTAATGGCCTAAAGCAGAGGTCACGAAACTATGGTCCACAAGCCAAATCCAGCGTATAGTCATAAGCTAAGAATAGTTTTTAAATTTTTAAATGATTGAAAATAAAAAATAAGAAATCTTAACAAATGAAAATTACATGAAACTCAAATTTCAGTGTCCATAAATGAAGTTTTTACAATACAGCCATGTTCATTCATTTAAGTATTGTCTACAGCCACTTTCACATCACAACAGCAGAGTTGAGTAGCTGCACAGAGACTGTCTGACTTGCAAAGTCTAAAATATTTTCTGTCTGGCCCTTTACAGAAAAAGTTTGCCAACCCTTGGCCTAGAGCTTCATTTTTAATGAATACACAAGGGGGACAGGAAATAAGGCCTCTGGGCTCATGCAGGGCAAGGAATCGAATTGGAGATGCGGTAAAAAGGCAGTAACAACAAAGGGCTAGACACTTAATCAAAAGTGAACTAGAGAAATATATATTCCACAAAATCATATTGCACAGACACATGCCTGCTTCCACAATGACTTTCCATGGAGCAGGGAGCAGGATAGGGAACCAGAGGATAAGATGAGGAGTTTCCCTAAGCATTTGTGGCCACAAAACAGCCTGCATATGAGTCTAGGGCTCAAAAAAATACCAAGTTGAGAATTTAATTTAAAGTAGACTCAAGTAACTAGTGTCCCCACTCCCATAAACAACTGACTGAAGCTAATACAAATTTTCTCAGAAGGGCTATAGCATCCGTAAATAAAGTTCCAAAGAAACTGAGTTAGCAGCAGCAATAGCAAATCAGAACACAAATTCTATTTCTAGTAATGGAGAGCCTCATTACTCAAACCAATGTTTCTGCTTAAAGTAAGTAAAAATGTTACCTAAAATATTAAAAACATAAAGTAAAAAGCACTGAAACGCTAATAACCACCAGGACAAATTCCAGGAGAAAACTTATACACAAAGAAGCAAGAATACTAGAGCACCAAAGCTAATTTTGAACTGAGAGCATTTGCAAATTGCAATTCCAGAAACTTGGGTTTCATTTTGGAAGCCTGAAAGGGCAAGGAGGGCAGAAGTTAAGGCCCAAGTCCATCCAAGAGAATCCAAGATTCTCTCCCACATAAAGCTTCAAAGGACTACACCTAGAGGTAAGGATACATCATAACTAAATCCTTCCCGTCCAGAGGGCAGTCCAAGGAAGACTGCTTTGGCATAGAGCAGAACACAATATTTTTTTTAAAAGGGGGGCGGGGTAGGGGAGTGGGGGAGGAAAATAAAAACAAGATGCTGAAGAATCCGTGATCATAGCCAAAGCCTCACAAGGATTTGGAGCCCAGGCCTGGATGGACCACATGAGTTTGGTGTAAGAAAGTTCCTTATGGGCAGTGCTAGTAGGTACCTGACAGAAGCAGACAAAATTCATCCCTGGAGGAAGAAACTTGCATCCTAGGCCTCAAGGAGTGGACACACACACACACACATACACATAGACACACACACACATTTTTTCAAGGGTAATAGCCAGGACAGAGTCAAAGAAAACCAGGCAAAAAAAGAAAAAAAAAGTCAAGATCCATGAGTGTGAACAAGCAGAAAAGACTTGGGTTTTGGAAGTAATAAGTGCAGATATTACAACAACTATTTTCAATCTCTTGTAAGAAATAAAATTGTTGAAAATATCTTCTAGATATAGGAAATGAGAGAGAGAGAGAGAGAGAAAAAAAGAGATTCCAGATTTGGGGAAACAGTAGAAATTCTAGAAATGGAAAAACAAAACCTGAAATTTAAAAATCAGTCAGTGTATTTCATTGATAGATGGGACACAGCAGAAGCAAGAATTAGTAAAATGGAAAATAGATCAGAAGAAATTCTACAGAATCAAGCCAGAGAGAAATGATGAAAAATATAGAGCAGGAAATAACAAACATGCAGTTTAGAGTAAAACTAATCTAATATGCATTTAATTAAAGTTTTAGAAAGAGAATGCAGAGAGATTGAGGCAAAGATAATATTTAAAGAAAAAGTGGCTGAAATTTTCCAGAACTGATGAAAGACACCAATCCATAGATTCAAACACAAAACAAATCCAACACAGTATAAATAAAAAGAAATCTACTCATAAACATATCACAATGAAGCTGCTGTAAACCAAAGACATGGAGAAAATTAAAAGCAGGCAGGGGAAAAAAGATAAATTACATTCAAAGCGATAGCTGACTTAAAATCATCAGAAATAGAAGCTAGAAAACAGTGAAATAATATATGTAATGTACTAAAGGAAAATAACTACAAGCCCAGAATTGCATACCTACTTTTAAGAATAAGGGTGAAATAAAGAAATTTCAAGCCAAATGGGGAAAAAAAGGGAAAATGTTAGTTGCAGACAGACTTTCATCGATGGAAATTGTAAAGGACGTACTTCGGGCAGAAGGTAAGTGATCTCAAACGGAAGGTCTGAAATAAAGGAAAAGAAGGAATAAAGAGCTAAAAGGCAGGTAAATATAAACTAACATTGATTGTTTGAAACAATAATAAAGTCTCATAAAAGAAAATTAAAATATAGAACAGTGACACCACAAATCAAGTGGACAGTACGTAGAATTCAGGTGTTCTAAGGTCCTTACCCAGGAGGAAAGTAAAAGTTTTGATTAACTTTTGACTTTCATAAGTTAAGGGAGTATATGTTGTAATTTCTTGGGTAACCACTAAAGGAACAGAAAATGTGTATAACTTTCAAAAGAGGGAGGAGAGTTTGAAGGACAGGGGATGGAATGATTTTTAAAAATTGATTCAAAAGGAGGCAAGAAAAGATGAGAAAGAAACAGAGAAGAGCCAAAAAATAAAAAACTCAAATTAAGATGATAGATAAAAACTCTAATATATTAGTAGTAGATTACATGTAAATACTGAATGCCCCTGTTAATAAACATTGATAATGGATCACACTGGATTGTCTTAAAAGTCCAGCCATATGCTATTTACAAGAGATGCACCTAAAAACTTATTTCCAAAAAAACTGAAAATAAATATTGGACCATGAAAATACTAACCAAAAACTAAATAAATAAAAGCTAGCATATTCTTTTAATATTACACAAAATATCAGGCAAAGGCATTACTAGAAACAAAAATAATCTTATAATAAAATTCAAATGCCTAATAACACAGCTTCAGTATAAATAAAACAAAAAGTGATAGGAAGCACAATAACATAATATTCACATACATAACCATTATATATGTATATAATGGTATATACCAATACCAAATACTTTCACGTCATCAAATTTGCCGTCTTCAAATGTCTATCTTCAGATAATGGTGAAGTACATCATGACATTTTTCTAGAGCAATGAAAATAAATGAGCTACAAAGACATGGATGATTTGTAGCAACATAACATTGCAACAAAATGCAAGCCCAAGATGTGTTATAAAGATCAAAAACAAGATAAACTAAATAATATATATGGTTACACACACAACTACAGAAAACAGAAGTAAAAGGTGTGCACAAAATGTAGCACACTGGTTATCTCTGGAGGAGGAGTAAGTAGGGATATGATGAAGTTGAGCAACCTAGAGGGTTTCAAAGTTGTTGATAATATCTGTCTTAAACTGGAGAGTAGTACAAAGATGTTATCTTATTTTTATGCTTTATAATTTATATATATTATACATTTGAATGCATTAAGTATTTCATAACAAATGAAAAGTAGAAATACTAAACTATGTCCAACAACATTTATAAATGTCAGTGTTTTTAATAAATAAATAAATATATGTGTGTTTACATCTTTTAAAAAAATGAAATCTATTAAAATGTTAACAATCTCTTTCTAGATGATGTATCATTAATGATGTACATTTTTCCATTGTACCTCATAGCATTTTCCAAGTTCTCTAGAATGAACATACATTACTTATATAATCAGAAAAAAAGTTAGTCTCCATAAAATTAAAAATAGAAACAACAGCTCAAGGCAAATGTTTAGAAAAATTTCTGCCTTATTGTTCACTGGAATTGCAATTGATTTTAATAAAAAATATGGTTGCAATTTTAAAAACAACAACAACACTTTTATGTTTTACATAAGGAAAGTCCCAATAACATAGCCTTTGGGGCACTTTAGAAAAATAGTGGAATACTGAAACGGTCACAGTGTTCTCAGGCCAAGAGCCCCATCAGAAACCAAAAGATGTGGGCAACAAACTATTCCAAATATCCACAACTGAAATTGGATGTAGAAAAATATGTTCTCAACTTTTACTTCTGTTTATGATAAAACCAAAAACATATGACCCCAAAAAGCATACTGTGTGAATTAACTGTCTAGAGATGTTATATAGCACTGATCATTTCCATGCAAGACCAACAAAGGTCAACAAACAGGTAGGCAACTTAGCTAAAGTATTCTCAAGACACAAAAGGTGAAACAGAGGTTGATATCCTGTCTTCCTTCTCTTTATCCCCTGGAGTATTTTGTACTCTCACAGTTACTGAAGGGGATGAAATCACAGAAGCAATCATTTTGGTGTCTGATATAAGAAGAAGAAGGGTGGGGCTGAGAAAAAGCAGGTAAGTGTAATGAATAAGAAGGCAAAAATGCAAATAGAATACCAAGTCAACTGTGGGTGAAGACTGAGCCTAAAGTTTTATAATGTTTATACTGTTAAAAGATCTAAAAGGTCAGTCAATTCTTACAGGCTCAACGTATTTAGCGAGTATTCTCAGAATTGCTGAGTCTGCTGGCAGTTCTCATAATTTCAGTCTATTCTAGGAGGTAATCACCTCAGGTGATGGTTGGGAAAACACATTCAAGAAGTTTAAATGACTTCACTAAAGTCACAAGACAAGTTTAGGGCAAAACCAGAACCTAATACATGCACATTGTTCTTCTTCTTCACATGCTAGGTCTAGAACAAGCTGCTTAGGATGTACCCATAACTTCTATTATATACTGACTCACACATATCCTAGTATGAATGAAAATGAAAATGATAGTAAAAAAAGTTAAAATTAATACGGTAGGGGGCCAGGGCCATGGCTTAGCGGTTAAGTGTGCGCGCTCCGCTACTGGCGGCCTGGGGTTCGGATCCCAGGCGCGCACTGACGCACGCTTGCCTGGCCATGCTGAGGTGGTATCCCACATACAGCAACTAGAAGGATGTGCAACTACGACATACAACTATCTACTGGGGCTCTGAGGAGAAAAAGGGGGGAAAAAAAGGAGGAGGATTGGCAATAGATGTTAGCTCAGGGCCTCAGCAAAATAAAAAGAGGAGGATTGGCATGGATGTTAGCTCAGGGCTGATCTTCCTCACAAAAAAAAAAAAAATGGTAAAAATATCCCTTTTAAATAATGTCACTCTCATAGAAGACAGAGTAAACACAGAATGGAAAGCTAAACACATTTTTTTCTTCTTAGTGACAATTTAGTTAGTACAAGTCTAATCCTCTCATTTTTTCATCCTATTCAATATAAATCATAAAGATGTGACAGGGATTAAACAGTTAATGCAAAGTAGATTACAGCTGTGCAACAAATGTGTAGGGTTTTTTCAGGTTTTACTTGCTAAGTGTCCAAAAATACAGGGGGTGCAACAACAAAGTACATATTGTTTGACCAGATTCAAAGAGTTGGAAAGCACGATTTGGAAGGATATGGTAGGGGAATCGTTAGACTTCAGGAGTAAGAAGCCCTGATGTCATTGATGACAGAAGGAGAAAACTGACAAAAAATAAAATAAAATAAAATACAAGGGCAGGGGGAAGAATCAGCCTACTTAGAAGATAGAATCACCAGAAAAGATATGCTAAATGATTCCCAAGAGACCATAAAGAAACCCAGTGACATGAGCCAGTAACCATAAGAATACACAAAGAATGGATCAGGACAAAAGGTAAACATTTTATGAAAATATTGATCATGGCCTAGCAATTTCCAATCACATGTATCTATAGTGGCCTATGGAAACTATTAGCATTAATTGCCAGCATTTCCAGGTGAGAAAACCAAAGTTCAAAGATATATATTATTGCCCCAGTATCACTCAGCAAAGCAGAAGCAAGATGTGAACTACCACATCCAACATGCCATACTTCCATTGAAATACCATAAAAAGAATTTTACTTACCTTATAATTATTGATTCTAGATATTTAGAAGAATAAATGAAATATTTCAAAGATGGGCAGTTTTAGTAATAAACTTGCCCATATGTCCTTCTGTTTAGTGTCATTTCAGTGTGCAATGAAAAAACTGCACAGCTTCAAACCAACAATTGAATTCATTAAACACATATTTACACAGCAACAAGTATATGACACACACAATGGCTAATATTGGAAATATAAAGATGAATTATAACAATTCAGCTCAATCCTACAAACATCTATTAAATAGCTATTGTGTGTCAGGCACTTTGCTAATGTTATACACAAATATCAATGTGACATGGTCTCTACATTCAAAGAGCCCAAGTGAATAGGCAAGACCAACAAAAACAAATCACTGCACTGCAGACTAAGTGCAATGACAGAGGAATGTACAGGGCACCACACTAGCCCACAAAAGGAAGAGAGGGGAAGAAAGAATTCGGGGAAAGATGAGGTGACCTGGGATGGAGTCTTGTAAGTTTGCTCAGCATAAAAAAGAAGAGGAGAAAATATGAGGAATACCAAGCACAAGAGAAAATATGAGGAAAGGCATAGTGGCAAGAAAATAGAGAAGATTCTTGGCCTAAGGTGGGACACTAAAAGTGGAAGACAGAGAAGGATCCCATGAAGTAATTAGAAAGGATGCTCATACAAACGAGTTCTAGTATAAATGACTTCAATAAACCACTGAATTTAGAGTTGCTAGACTAAAAAGAGAGACACAAGAAGTGGCAAGAGAAGAACAAGTAGATAGGAACCAGGTAATGGACAGCCCTGGATGCAGGGATAAGAAACCTGGACGTTACTTCCAGGTGTCGGGGAGCTACTGCCATTTGAAAAAGGGGAGCTGCCCTTTAACGCTGTCATCCTACTAACTATGTAGAGAATGGACATGAAGGAAAAAACAATGAAAAGGCTGGAAGGCTGGTTAACCTACACCCAAGATGATGAGAGTCTGAATTGGTACATTAGTAATAGAAATGGCTATAAGGTAGAAGACTCAAAAAATAACTTCAAGATAAAATTACCAAGACTTGGTAAAAGCAGAGGTTTTAGAGCCAGACTGCCAAAACCTGCCAAGCTCCTCCACTTTCCAGCTGTATGATCTTGGGCATTTTAACCTCTTAGTGTCTCAAATTCTTCATTTGTAAAATAGGGATACCAACAGTACCTTCCTCAAAGGTGTGCTGTGAGAATTGAATGAGTTAACACATGTAAAGAGCTCAGAACAGTGCCTGCCAAAGCATGAACAGTGAAAAATAGTTTGGCAGCAGTGGCAGCAGTGGCAGTAGTAATGGTGGTGAAGGCTGTAATAATGAAATGGATGTAAAAAGAAGGAGAGAGGGGGATGAATGTCTAGGTCCCTAATTTGAAAGACTAGTTAGTGCAGCTACCAACTGAGAAAGAAAAGAGAAGAGAAGGTTTTGTTCAGGCTTACAGTGTGAATGAATATGAGTTTAACTTGAGACATTTTAAGTGTCAGGTGTTATTTTGAGTTTCATCAAGGTGAAGTTGCCCCACAGATAGTCAGAAAACAGGAGTTTAGAGTTTAAAACAGGTGAGAGTTTAGAGCAGACAAAGATATTTGTGGGTCAATGATACATATTTGAAGTTCTGAGAATTTTTATATTTCTTTAGGCAGAAAACTTGGAGTAGAAACAAAAAGTGGCCAAGGACGAAACCTGGATATTATTAAAAGTGGATCAAAGCAGGTTGTACAGTCCTTTGGGGGAGAAGGGGTAAATGGGCTATATATACAAAATAAAAAGTTCTTAAAACAGCTTGAACCATTGGGAAATCATACAGAAGATAATGGAAAGATGGGAAAGGCAATGAAAAGCCAGACTAGAAAACATGGCAGAGAGAGGGAGAGAGAGAGAAGGCAAGAGACAGAAATGAACACGGAGATGGAGAAAAGGAAGAAGGAAGGCAATTTCTGCCTGTAACTCTTGTTTCCACTCAACTGCCAAGCCCCTTAGCAAAACATCTTTTTAGTCCTTCCATCTTTCCTGCCAATACTTCCTATATAACAGTCAAAATATAACATAGTCACTGAGACAGATATGGCCAATCTGGTGCTGCAACATAAGGAGACACAAGTAATTCACCAAATGCAAAGTTTTTCAATACTAATTATGATCAAGACACTGTACAAGAAACCAAAGGTACAGGAAGCTAATCATTCATTAAAGAATTTAAAACCTCATTATAAAGTCAAGGCAAATATATAAAGAAATAAGGTTCAATAAAAAATCATATGAAGATTAACAAATTAATGATTAGAGAGCAAATGCTATACTCATTCGAATGAGAGATGATTACTAAAGGCTGGCGTGACTGGGAAACAAAACTAGTAGAGTGGGGAAAAAAGAAACGTAGAATCAGAACTGCTGAGTTTCTGATCCTGGCTATACTCTTGAATTTCTTTTTAATCCTCTGAGGCTGATTCTAAATCTATTAAATGTAGGTATAGTAATAGCAACAGCTACACCATGTAAATTTCTTGTGAGAATCAAATGAGATGATGCATATAAAAGTATTTTGCCAACTGTACGTTAGGTACAAAAGTAAACTTAGGAAAGATAAAGTAGACCACACTTCTTCCTATTCCTCCAATTAAGTAGAGCTAAAAATTCTAGACATTATGTAGAAAACAAACATAAGAGGACTCTGAAAGGTAGAGAGAAGGAGAAAGACTAGCTAGGGACCTCAGAAACTGAGAAACATCAGGTGATGAGTTCACTGGTGGGTTTTTCTGTTTTTGTTTTTTTTGCCTAGTACATCTCAGAGTAGGTATAAGACAAATTAACAATAAGGAAAAGCCTACAAAAGCAGACAAGGTCAAAGAAAAGCCCCTTCTCTCTAGCCAAAGGACTAGAAAAGGGGTAACCTAGCAAGACAGCAAAACTTTCAGACACTAACCATCCCACTCGAGTCCAACACCATGGGGTAAACATGCAAACCCCACCGCTACCCCATCAGAAAAGGCCAAGTGGGGAGCCTAGACTTATACCCTCACCAGGTAGTAACAGGGCCCCTCAACATGGTGTCAGCGGAGGTCATGTGGGGATCCTGGACACCAATCCCACAAAGTAGTGGAGCGGCACCCCTCCCCTCCCCACCATGGTGGTGTCAGAGAAGGCCCAATGGGAAGTCAGAACTTTCACCATCATCCAGAAGTAACAAAGCCTCCTCCCCCTGCAGTGTCAGTACAGACCACAATGAGGAATACTAACAAGGTGTCCCTCCCTCTCCCAGCCAAAGAGGTGTCAGGGAAGGACTATTGGGGAACCTGAAATCCCACCTCCTTCCAGTAATAATAAGGCAATGCTCCTCCTAGAGTGTCAAAGGAGGCCAAATAGGGAACCCGGACTTCCACTATCACTGGCAGTAAAATGTAACCAATTTCCCTGCTGAAAGTGTCCAAAAAAAGTCTGCTAAAATTGAAAACTTAAATAAGATCCAGTCTCATAATATATAAAATGCACATGATAGGGGGCCGGGCCCAGTGGTGCAAGCATTTAAGTGCGCGCGCTCCACTGCGGCAGCCCAGAGTTCGCCGGTTCAGATCCCGGGCGCGCACCGACGCACTGCTTATCAAGCCATGCTGTGGCGGCATCCCACATAAAGAAAAAAAGGGGAGGAAGGTGGGCATGGATGTTAGCCCAGGACCAGTGTTCCTCAGCAAAAAGAGGAGGATTGGCAGATGTTAGCTCAGGGCTGATCTTCCTCACCAAAAAAAAAAAAAAAGCACATGATAAATCAAAAATCATATATATATATCAAGAACCAAGAAAATTTCAACTTTAACTTTAAAAAAAGACAATCAATAGACACCAAAGGCAAGATGACACAAATGTTGGAATTATCTGACAAGTATTCTGAAGCAGCCATCATAAAAGTGCTTCAACAAACAATTACAAACGTACTTGAAATACTTTCAACTGTAAAGTACTATATAAAAGCTAACTAATGAAAAGGATGCATTTCTCCCTATTCCTCCCAGTAAGGAGAGCTAAAAACATTTTTAAAACCAAAAAAAAATAACCAAAAAAATTTAAAAGCCTCAGTGAGTGGGCTCAATGGCAGAATACAGAGGACAGAGGGAAAAATTCAGTTAATTTGAGAACAAAACAACAGAAATTACTCAACCTAGAGAACAGAGAGAAAATAGACTTAAACAAACAAAAACATATCCACAGGGACATGTGGAACTATAATGAAAGATCCAATATTCTTATCATTGGAATCCCAGAAGAAAAGGAGAAAGAGGGTGGGGCTGAAAAAAGAAAAAAATGACTCAAAATTTCCCATATTTGGCAGGGGATACAAACTTACAGATTCAAGAAGCTGAGTCAACTCCAAACAGGACAAACCTAAAGAAGTCCATGCCAGGACACATCATAATTAAACTTCTGAAAATTAAAGACAAAGAAAAAAGTCTTCAAAGCCACCAAAGGAAAATGATACCTTACCTACAGGGAAAAAACAATTCAAACAATATCTCACCAGAAACTACGGTGGACAAAGGAAATGATACAATATCTCTTAAGTGCTGCAAGAAAATAACTGTCAACCCCAAATTTTATAACCAGTGAAATTATCCCTTAGGATTAAGGAGACATCAAGACACATCGTAGATGTCTTCATTAGAATGTTTCAAGACATTCAAAATGAAAGAAAACTAAGAGAATTTGTCACCTGCAGACCTACCTTAAAGAAGAGCTAAACAATGTTCTCTAAGTAGATAGGAAATGATAAATGAATGAACCTTGGAACATCAGGAAGGAAGAAAAATAATAGAGAGAAAAAAGCCTGAGTAAATACAATAGGCTTTCCTACTCCTCTTCAATTTTCTAAATAATATTTGATGACCAAAGCAAAAGTACAATCCTGTCTGGCATAGATTTCAATATACAAAGAGGAAATTTCTAAGAAAATTATATTATCAGCAGAAAAGGGTAAAGAGACATAAGAGAGGTAAGATTTCTACACTTTACTCTAATTGGTAAAATGTTAATACTAGTAAATGTTTGTGGTGATGGAATAGTTCTATATCTTGATTGTGATGGTAGTTACAGGAATCTACACAAATGACAAAATGACACATATACATACATTTTACCAATGTAAATTTCCTGGTTTTTATATTGTACTATACTTATGGAAGATATGGACACTGGGGGAAACTGGGTGAAGGGTACACAGAACTTCTTCAAACTTTCTTTGCAACTTTTTGTAATTTTATAATTATTTCAAAATAAGGCTTTTAAAGAAAGTTTATTGAGGATACCAAGAACTCTACATGAAGGAAGTGGCAATTGACCTGGGATTTGAATGTAGTGCTGGGTTTTAACTACAAGCAAAGGATAAAGGAGGTCAACTGAGATTCTGATGTGTTTATAGGACAATCTTGGCAGGAAGAGAATATTTGAGTAAAGGAGCAGAGGACAATGAGATTAGAATGATAGGCTGGGATAGGCTATGGACAGCCTTGATGGCTGGTCTATGTACCTTGTGACTATTCTGTAGTCAATAGGAATCTTAGGACTAACTTCACATGCTAACGAGTAAAGTTTCTTTAACAGTATGGTAAGACTAACTTAGATTTAAACAAAGGAAAATAACACTAAATATAGAAATATAAATAATGTGGCTAGAAAACAAAAAATCACATACGAGTATCAAATTTTAGGCAAATTTCAGTAAGCACTAAAAATTGAGAGAAGCAAAGGTTTCAGCCTGAAAAAATTTGAGGAACACTCACTCATGATGTAATAAAGCAGTGTCCTGTAACTACAAAATTGAAATATCCCTGGAAAGCAACTAGCATTAAACTTTTCTTTTTCCTATATTTCTTCTACATATGTGTCCAAATAACAAGAATCTCAGAGAAAAAATGTAAGGAAACAATAAACATTTTAAAATAAAAACAGCAACAAATAATACCAGATATTTAGAGAACCTAGTATGTAATGAAAAAAGTGTAGGAAATTAAACACGGGTCTGACTTCTAGCTGTACCACTTACTAGGTAAGTGACTTAGATTAACTTAATTTTCAAATCCTCAGTTTTCATCTTTATAAAAATGATACGATATTAACCTCACAGAGTTACTGCCAAAGTTAAATGAGATTATGTGGAAAGCAACTAACACATAAAGGAACTAAATAATTAGTTGCTTGTATTATTTTCATCTGCATATTTTATGTCTCAGTTTTCTAAAACTCTGAGGGCCATATGAATATAAACCCCATAAATTTTTTAAAGGATAAAAGAAATAAAGCAAGTGAAAGTTCTTTGTTAACCAAAAGAAATTAGTGGTTTAAAAATTTTCTAAAAAGCCAAAGGTCAAAAGAGGTCTAAGCTAGAAATCACTAAAGACTACATTATCTGTCAGTGTTTAATAAATGTATATTAATATAAAGAAGCAAACATTATTTAAGGTTACCAAAGTTCTATGGGCTGAGTTTTGTGAGTCAAATTACTTTCAAATTTGCCTCTAGACTCATAAATGGAAAATCAAAACTTTAGGAAAAGCTCTAATCTTATTGTCTCATATTATAGGAATGGAAACAGTAATAATAATTTGCATAAGTGGAAAAATGAATGTTGTTATTTTATAAACACAACCAATCAGACATTTTTTCCATTTACATCCACATATATTTGGTAAGGTGTCTTTTTCAGCTATGAAAGTCATAAAAACCAAGTAATGAAATGAAAAATTATTATCAGACCTTATATTACAAAATGTTAAGACAAGATTTTCCATAGTAAAGAAGAATGTTCATCTTTCCCCATCTTTGCTTTCCCTTAATATTACTACTGAAAAGTGATTTAATGAGAGTTAAAAGAGATTTTTTACAATTAATCAGTAAAAATTATTTTTAAAATTCATTTTATCATTATATCATACCTTTTTAACTTCTACTTTGTATGCATATTTTACAATGTCATAGTATATTGGTATAATAGTACTCATTTCTAAATTAATATATATATTACATATTTATTTTTACATTATATATTTCATATATTTATATTATACATATAATATAAATATATAATTATATATTTATTTACATATTTAATTATATACAATAGCATATAATTACACATTTACTATATTATATTATAATATATTATGTTATATATAAACTAATTTCTAAATTAAGAAATATATGTTTTTTTTACTATCAGGGATATACTATCAAAAAATCTGGAAGCCACTGACTTAAGTCCTGTCCCAGAACTAACTGAATAGAATTCCTTCTAAGTAGGGTAGGGTAAAAAGAATGATAATGAAGCATCATAGGACTCTAACTACAGTTCAAATGCTATCATTACAAAGTTCTAGGTTTTCTATCCAACTATTCAAAACCCACATATAAGTTGTTCTGTTATATGCATTAAATCAACTTCCTCCCTTTAAGCGTCTGTGTGTTTATATGTCTTTAATTAGGAAAGGCATTTAGTTCCCACTGTGTGACTATAATATTTGCCTACCTCCAGATGGTATTATCATATTAGATTATAAAATCTCTTAAAGGAGCTGTACTGATTGGCTTAAAGATAAATAAGCACTGTAAATAAAATGTTCCCTTCAATTCCCAGAAATTAAGGAAATTAAGCTTCTAATACTTTTAATGTGAAAAAAAGAGGTATTCTTATAGATACTTGAAGAATTCAAGTACACATAATTTAGGTAAATCTTTGGCAAATAAAACCAGTTTAATTATTTTGGTTTATTGAAAATAGCTATGTCTTCTCTGAAACCATTAACTATAATATATGCACAGATGTTTTCATTCCACTATGTTCTTCCTAAACATATACTCTACTGATCGAATAAGCTGGTGCTGCTTCTACTTACTGTTTGAGATTATGAAAAAAGTAAATTTGTATTTATCCAAATTGAACCATAATTCTGACAAACTTTATTTCAACAATAATTATGTCAGCTTCAAGGTAATTTCCAAGATCTCTAGGTAATCTAAAATCTTGGACTAATACTAAATTTAGTCAATGGGCATTCGTTTGAAACCTGGATCATTTCTAAGTAAGATGGAATACTAAAACACTGATTACTAAACATAATTTAAGTTTGCATATTTTCTTATACCAGGGAGTGTGATTGCCTCACCTCTGGATTTTTGGGTTTTTTTGAGGAAGATTGGCCCTGCACTAACATCTAACGCCAATCTTCCTCTTTTTCTTTTTTTCGCCCCAAAGCCCCAGTACAGAGTTGTGTGTCATAGTTGCAGAGTTGTAGCTCTTCTATGTGGGACGCCCCCTCAGCATGGCTTGATGAGTAGTGAGTAGGTCAGCGCTCAGGATCAGAATCAGCAAACCAGGGCCACCGAAGCAGAGCGCATGACCCCAACCACTACGTCACCGGGCCAGCCCCAAGTTTGTATACTTTTGATTCTTATTTTTATATGCTACAGAGAGGCTATATATGTTTGGATCTGTTAATGAACAAGTTCAGTTTTGCCACTTTGAAATGTGTATGGATATAGAAAGTTCTGAAAGAAAATTTTATTTGTCATGGTCAAAGCTGACTAAGGTTTGATGGGTTTATTTATAAGATATTCATAAAGAACTTTATCATCAGATATTATACTGATGCCAAACCAGAATTTGGTTTTCTCTCTGTTAAACGGCAACTTTTTTGTGGATTACTGGTCTGCTCTTAAGAAGAGGTTGTAAAAGATTATTCTTTACCTTCTTGTAATCTGCCCAAATAGCGAAGATTTTGTGTCTTAACCAAAAAACCTTCTACGGTTTATGCTGACTTTACTATGTCCTTGATTATTTAAGAAAACAAACGTCTCTCATTAGGAAAAAGGTTCTTTATAATCATGTTACCTCCGATGTTTGCTTGTAAAATCTTTATCGTTGCTTTTGTTAAATAAATAACCAAGTATTATTTCCCTGTGACCCATGATCCTATCCTAGCCACGTATTCTAATCTCCTAACAACTTTTGATATTTTGCCTTCCTAAAATTGAATCCTAAATAATATCTTTTGCACATAAAACTGCCTTTGAGACTTCCCAGAGAGGAACTCTAGAAAATCACAAAGGATTTGTTCTTTCACCTTGTAAAAAGATAGGTGCTAGAAATATTTAGGTTTATTTCATAGGTTACTATTGATGAGCTAGCAAGTCAGAAGAGATGCTTAGCCTTCCATTGATTAAATTTGTAAGATGTAGTAAATGTTTCAGAAATTGTATGCTATATGAGAAGCTCCTAGAGAACTATAATGTCCTCACTATCCATGATATGTTTCCATTTATCAGAGTCTTGGTGCTGCTTTGCCTGATACTAGACAACAAAACAGTGTTACCAATCATAATTTCAGTTACTTTTTTAAAGTGTTAACTTAGATACAACTTTCCTTCTTTTAACTTGAATCGAGCATCTTCCAGACCAGTGGTTTTCAACTAGGGATTCATATCACTTATCTATTAAGTTTTATTAATATATAGATGTTTAGGACCTACTCTAGACCTACAGAATCTCTTTACTTGATATACTTGATATATTTGCCATATATTATTCAGGATTATTATGCTATATCTGAAGTTTTTTATCTGTAAAGACTATGTTTGTCCATTTTTATAAATTAGATGTAATAGACCCTCTTCTTTGAAAGTAAGGTTAATCAACATGGTTTTAGACTAAATATTCATAAAATTTTTTGGATCGACTTTTATCTATTTTCCATGCCACAGAAATAACCAAATTTCAGTTACATCATTCCCGTAATTAATTCTCATCAGATCTTCCACTTTTAAAATTTAAACAGTTGACTTAAATCTTTTGTCACCTACAGACATTTTTCTGATGTTTCCCTGAAAATACTTGCCATCAGCTACAGGCCAGAATGCTTCATCTTCAACAAAAATACTTCAGAGCCCTGTGGAAAAGAGCAATGGCAGGTCCTTTTGGGTACTGGATTCTGGTGTATCACTTAAACAACTTTGAGACCATATCAGTGGACTAAGTAAGGATTTCTAGAACGTTAGTTGAAAAGCAGATGCGTTCAACAGATTGATAACCCAAGATGAAGCAGAACAAGAATTAATTACATAGGACTGAATGAACTGATGAATGACTGTAGTCTTTGATTGGAATATTGCTCATGTTTTAATGTTCTATTTCTGAATACATGAGCAACTCCTTTCCAGTTACACTTCTATAGTAGATAACCAAAACTAAATGCTAATTGAGAAGTTTGTAGTCCTCAATAGAAATGAAGAATGAAGATAAAGGGTAATTCTATATTTTCTCCCTTTAGATCAAGATCAGAGAATCTTATTTTTTATTTTTAAAAACACTTAATATAGTACCTACCATTTGCCAGGCACCATTCTAAGGACTTTATACATATTACCTTATTTAATTTTCATATCAACCCTATGAAAGAAGAAACAGACACCAAGAGGTTAGTAGCTTCCCCAAGGTCACACATATTGTAAGTGACAGAGTTGGGATTTGAAACAGACTGTCTGGCTGCAGAGTCAACACAGTACTAACCACTACATTCTTCTACCACCTAATCAATGATAACAGCCTGGTGGTCTATCTTCCCATATCTTTTTTCCATGCTCAAGTATATATAGAGTTTTTCGTTTATGTAAAAAGAGACATAAAAAAGACTTTCAATACTGTTTAACATTTGTTTACTTATGAAATTCCAAATGAGATTGAAACAGTCTTTTCATATTTGTCTGTAATTAAAGAGTGAAATACATGTTCAGAACCCTAAAGATAGCTCTGCTAGGTTCACTGCTTTCAGTTCTCTCTCACACAAAATTTATTAACAGACTCTGGAAAGGGACTGGCCCCCTCTCCTGTCCATAAGGAGGGCAAGGAAACATCAGTTTCTTGTTTCCCCTATTGTCCTCATTCCAGCATCTCATGAGAAACTCCCATGTAACACATCTGGAAAGAGAACATTTTTTTTCCAAAATTTGCTAGCATTTGCCAAGAAAGGCTCCAGGCAATACCAATTACCTCCAAATTCTTGCACACTTGTTCAAGATCCCAAATGTCACGCATTCTCTTGGGATTGTTGGTCTTTTACTGAATTGTATAAATATCAGAGGATATTCCTATTCTCCTTCCATTGCTACAAGACCACCACAGCAAATCCATTACAAATCTAACTTCAGGAATAACTTCACCTTCAATTCACATTTGATCATCATTTACACTAAACAATGGTTTTCAATTGAATTTACTGTGGTTTTTATAAAACTATAACTTTTCCATGGTTTCAAAGAGACTAAACTTATATGTTCTGGTTATCCTTCGAAGTTTCTACTAATTTATCCCTCCTTTCTGAATTCACCCTCATTCAGAATTTAACAGTAGCCCTTCCTTTCCTGTATCAGGACTATGGCATCAATCAGGTAATTTAAAGCTATGCTTTCCCCCACCTCCCAGAACACCTCACCAAATCTAGAAAAAAAGTAATAAAAATGCCAAAAGACATTTTTTCACTTAAAAGAATAATAAATAATGAAATATAAAACTATCCTAAATTCATTCTTGTAGACAAATTCACATTCAACAATAGAAACAATGGGCTCTTTCAGCATTCATCTGGCTAGATTTATCAAGAAGAGAATAAACACTAAATGGTTATCAAGAAGAGAATACCAAGGACTCCTAATAGTATTTAGAGTTCTCCTTAAGATAATAAACAGCTGACATAATAGATCCCAAATCTAAATTGAGGACTATTTTATAATTTAGCCTCATCCAAAGACATAAGCTTCCAACTTTCAGAAGTATTTGTCTGTAGACTAGTCAACCTTTAAATGAGTTATCAGAAAAGATGATTTTGAGGCCCCTTCAAACTGGGAGATTCTGTGAATTCTCTAGCTTTCTTTGACCATTCCACCAATAGTGAGCTCTCTCTGTTCTGATAACCCATACTACACATTGCCTATAATGTTTATTTGCTATTTATATACTATTATTTTAGTTTCTTTCTATGTGTAATAGTTTTGTCTTCCCACGTAGACTATAATAATATTAAAGACAACATCATGACCTTTTAATAATTTTTTGGCATCGAACTGGCATTTGTTACACATACTATTAGACACTGCTAAGTATGACAAGGAGGAGCTTTTTCTCTCCCAGGACCCCATAATCTACTTAAATGGGAGAAAACTACTTTTGCTTTTATACTATTTTTAAATATGTTTATTAGCCATCTAAGGTGTACTAATCTTATACTGTGGGCTAAAGTTTGATCCCTGCTCGGCAATGATCTTAATTAAGATGATTCTGATCTATGCCTTGTTGTATAGATATTAGTATTCAGAAGCAATTTTAATTTCATTTAATGAGGCTGATTGAGTATTCTATTGCAGAGTGGACTGGTTGAAGATTTAAGGAAGAGAACAGTATCAGATGAATATCATATGTTTTGCAGTTAAGTAAGGAAAGACTGCCCTCTGAGCTACTATGAAGATAGGGGATGGGGGCAGAATTCATGCACAGGCTTTTAGTAAGCAAAATGGAAAATCAGTGTCTTATTGTTTTTCTTTAGCTGTTCTGAATGCTGTTCTGCATGCAAAATTGTTCCTTTCTTCATTTCTGCTTCTCAGGTTACTAAAAGTCAGGGCAAACTACAAACCAAATTCCTTCCCTAATTGAGTCTAAGACCCTGCAAATGTACATATTAAAAACACTCTCCA
The DNA here is from genome assembly GCF_057802395.1 of Ceratotherium simum simum. Classification (NCBI taxonomy): domain Eukaryota; kingdom Metazoa; phylum Chordata; class Mammalia; order Perissodactyla; family Rhinocerotidae; genus Ceratotherium; species Ceratotherium simum. The sequence continues at coordinate 14,011,460 of NC_141910.1, read as the reverse complement.
TTTCAGCAGTGCTCCCTTTACCGGTGCCACATCAGAGATCCTTGCCCAACTGTATAATAACTCGCTGCTCATAAGGCAGAACCTTTGTAATTTAACAAACTATGCTGTACACTCTTATGTAACCAGTGTTCCATCCACAGAAATCATTCCTGAGGTGGAAAAAGCTTTTTGGATGGAGTTAGCTTCAAGTAGAAAATATTATATTTTTATATTCAAAGAAAAAAATAAATAAAATTACTAATAAAAGCTCTTAAGTGAGTTGTTAATGAAAAGTATTGGTTGTTTCTGCTTATGTTAATCAACTGCCATGCATAATTTGGCTACCTTGATACTCTGCAGAGACCTGGAAGAAGCTTATCGTTTCCATGCAATCTTTTTTTTTTTTTTTTTTTTTGGAGAGAAGATGATAGAGCGTGTCCCTGGTGCTGCAGGTTCTTGTATTCAGAAAATGCCGAGGTTGGAAAATTCAGTCACAAGAAACACAAAGATGTAGTGTATAGAAGGTTGAGATTCCTGTTTCTCATTTTTTGTTGTGATATTTTTGTGATATATGAATTCTTGTAGAAGCATTCATTGTTCTTAGCTAATTTTGTAAAAGCAGGATGCAGAAGCCATTTCAAGTGCAGGATTGGCTTTTTAATGCAGTTTTAAGCAAACATGGAATTAGCAAATTTTAAAAAATATTTTATATTATAAAAAGTTAATGTTTTATAGAAAGTTATGTTTAAAATAATATTTAATGTACTGGGTGTTACAAGAATTATATGATGTGATACATATAAAGTTACTTATATAGTATGAAATGTTAGTTCCCATCCCTTTGCTTTCTTCATGAACCCTAATCTTTCCCCAATACCAAATCTTCTATCCATTTCATATAATGCTACTCTTGGTACCAAAACATTACAATTCTAATTAATTTTCCATGTTTAACCCTTTTAAAATATAAAACCATACCAACGGCCCCAAAAGTTCTCTGTTTTCCAGATTAAAAACATCTTTTAGTCCTTCAACTACTTGTCATATACAACAGTGTTTTGTTGGATAGCTACTCTGTTCCTTTCCCCTGAAGATATTCTGCCTCACTGATAGCCTATTGAAGCGTGGCACCAAAAGCTGAATATAACACTCCAGGTGTATTCCAAACAGAGAGGAATGGGACAATCATCTCCCTCATCCACCACTAAACTAACTATTCATGCAGGCTTGGCTTCTTTGAATGACCCCATTGTACTGCCTTCCACCACACACACACACACACACACATATTGCTTGTAAACTTTTCCCTTTCTGTACTTAGAGTTAGTTATTTCAGATTTAAAGGCAGTAGTGCAATGTACTCAAGATAAAACTTGTTTTCTTTTTTTTGGTGAGAAAGATTGGCCCTGGGCTAACATCTATTGCCAACCTTCCTCTATTTTGTATGTGGGATGCCTCCACAGCATGGCTTGATGGATATGTAGGTCCGCACCCGGGATCTGAACCCGCAAACTCTGGGCCGCCAAAGCAGAGTGCGTGAACCTAACCACTACACCACCAGCCCAGCCCCCCAAGATAAAATTTTAACTCAAGATAAAATTTACTTCTATTGTATGAAGCCAGATTCATCACCCTGTAAAGACTCTTCAGAATCTTGATTCTAATATTCATTCTATTCATTAGCTACTAATCAGAAATATAATAAGCATACTCTTAACATCTTTATTCTGATGAACAAGACAATAGTCCACACAAAGGACCCTACTACACAATAGCAGCAATCTTCTATTCCCACAGATCCATTTATCATTGTACTTTATATGTAACCAGATATCTATTTATTGGTCTTTTTACTCAGTTCATAGTTCTTCACCATGTATAAACAGTGACAAAGATGTCAATGATACAAAACAATGTTAAAAATGAGAAACAGTTACAAGAAGTGAATTACTTTCCAATTCCTAAGTGCACCATCCTCTCTGGCCTTCAGGCCTTTGTAAACTTTGTCCTCTACCCACAACACGCCTCGTCCATGACCCCACCTTCACCAAACTCCTTTGTCTCAGTTAAAACGACTTTTTATGAGAGGCCTTCCTTGATCACCCAAATCTGTGTTAGATATCCCTCTTCTGAGATTCAGAAATACCGTGTACTTCCTCTACTATAACACCCACTGCACCTTATTATAGTTTCTTCTTTACTTATCTTTAATACCCACCAGATTGCAAGCCTTTGGAAGCACTATTAGCCATGGGTATCATTACATCAGGCCAAGCCTCAAAGAGCCAACAAACTCAGAAAGAAATATTCAGCACCAGAGCAAATGATCTGGTTACCCTCTCTCTCTACATAGGCTTCAGGAACTAATTCTATCATGCCTCACATCCATGCACCTCAGTGACTGAAGTCTAACCCTCTTTAATCATCCACCACCCTCCAGACTATTTAGATCTCCTAAGTGAGAGATCACAAATGTGTGACCTGCCAATATTTAGAAATTATGAGAATTCAAAAATCCAGATTTCTAATATCTCGGAGGGGGGAAAAAAATTAAGGTCTGGTAACATTGAGCCCCATGGAAATAATCAGCTAGAGCTGAATAGCACCTAATCCCATTAGACTCACACGGTCCTCACTACACTCATTTACATACCTACTTAATTCCTGAAGTTAACTGAATATGCAACATCTGTCCCAATATGACCCAGTCCTATCCATGTCCATGACCTCTTCTCCCAACCCTTCCACTGTGACCTCTGGAATCTCATTCTGAGATCAAACTCCTGTATACCCTTCTGTATTATATTATAAATGTGTATGTATTTTTCTAAACAGAAAACAAAATCAAACTTTTTACATTTTTGAAAGCAATAATGCTGCCAGGAAATAGAGATTACTTATCAAGATAAATAAGAGAGAAAAGAACTCCCAGGCTAGCTAATTAAACAATTACAGTAGGAGCAATGGCAATCCTAAAACATATCAACTGTACTTTTGCCCTGGAAAAAAATTTCTAATGCTCAAGTGCAAATCTCAGGAGAAAGTAGCAATATAAGGAATAATGCTACAGTAGTCAACCCTAAAGGAGAAACACTGGCACCATATCAAATCACCAAACTAAACTAAATAATCCCAAAGTGATGTCCTAACATAGCAAACTACATAACAGCACATTCATCATGACTTTGCATTACTATCACTAATCAGAACATCCTACAAAAACTAACTTTTATTTATAAAGAAAAACATATCACAGTGTGAACAGGCAATATAGCATAGGTAATACTCTTTCATAGTTCTAAAGCACAGAATCGTGTGTCTGTGTACACGTGTTTATAGATATACGTACATATATGTATATATGTACGTGTGTGTGTACAACAATGTAACTCAAATGAGTCAAAGAGAAATTATCCATAATCCCATATCACTATTATATAGGACCCCTACTGCTCTACTCCATCACTCCATCCAATCACAATGTTTAACTTGGACATCAAACCTGTAAAAGATAATGCACAAACACATGGGCATGTACAGGAGTCAAATTCATAACAGAATACAGGATTATCCAATAAATGGTGATGCCAACTTGGAAAGCAATTTAGATTTTTACAACACACCATACACCAAAATAAATTCCAGATGGGTTAAAAAGTTAAACTAAGAGGAAACAAACACTTAAACCATTAAAAAAAATAGGATCAAATATAAATATCCAAATATAAAAACAAGAAGAAATCACAAAGAAAAAAAATACAAGATGCTATATGGAAATGAATACAAATTGATGACAAAAAAAATTTTTTTTTAAATTAGGCACTATCTCCCAACAGAATAGAGGAATGAACAAGGGAAATGAACACACAATTCACAAAAGAGAAATATATCTAGTGGATAAACACATGTTAAAAATGTTTAGTCTTACTAGTAATTAGAGAAATGCAAAGAAAAACAATGCCTATTAAATTTTAAAGACTAAAGAAAATAACAATATATGCTACTGGCAAGAGTACAATGAAACAGAAACTCTCTAAAAGTATCAGTAAAATGTGAAAAGAAAAGCAATTTGGAAAACAATTGTTTAATATGTAGCAAGACCCTTAAAGATATTTATATCCTTTAACTCAATAATTCCATTACTCAGAATCTATCTTAAAGAAATGATCTTAATACGGAAAAGGCTATGGGCACATAGTTGGTGTTTTAATATTAAAAAACACCTGGAGATATGCAGGGATGGTTTAACATTCGCAAATCAATCAACGTGATACACCACATTAATAAAATGAAGAATAAAAATCACATGATCATCTCAATAGATGCAGAGAAAGCATTTGACAAGATACAGCATCCATTTATGATAAAAACTCTGAATAAAATGAGGATAGAAGGAAAGTACCTCAACATAATAAAGACCATATATGAGAAACCCACAGCTAATATCATCTTCAATGGTGAAAAACTGAAAGCTACCCCTCTAACAACAGGAAACAGACAAGGATGCCCACTGTCACCACTCCTATTTCACATAGTACTGGAAGTCCTAGCCAGAGCAATCAGGCAAGAGAAAGAAATAAAAGGGATCCAAATTGGAAAGGAAGAAGTGAAACTGTCACTATTTGCAGATGACATGATTTTATATATAGAAAACCCTAAAGAATCCACCAGAAAACTTTTAGAAGTAATAAACAAATATGGTAAAGTTGCAGGATACAAAATTAACATACAAAAATCAGTTGCCTTTCTATACACTAACAACGAAGTAGCAGAAAGAGAAATTACGAATACCATTCCATTCACAATTGCAACAAAAAGAATAAAATACCTAGGAATAAACTTAACCAAAGAGGTGAAAGAGCTGTACACCGAAAACTATAAAACATTGCTGAAAGAAATTGAAAACGACACAAAGAAATGGAAAGACATTCCGTGCTCTTGGATTGGAAGAATTAACATAGTTAAGATGTCCATACTTCCTAAAGCAATCTACAGATTCAATGCAATCCCTATCAAAGTTCCAACAACATTTTTCACAGAAATAGAACAAAGAATCCTAAAATTTATATGGAACAACAAAAGACCCCGAATAGGTAAAGGAGTCCTGAGAAAAAAGAACAAAGCTGGAGGTATCATACTCCTGATTTCAAAATATACTACAAAGCTATAGTAACCAAAACAGCATGGTACTGGCACAAAAACAGACACACAGATCAATGGAATAGAATCAAAAGCCCAGAAATAAACCCACACATCTATGGACAGCTAATCTTTGACAAAGGAGCCAAGAACATACAATGGAGAAAACAAAGTCTCTTCAACAAATGGTGTTGGGAAAACTGGACAGCCACATGCAAAAAAATGAAAGTAGACCCTTACCTTACACCATACACAAAAATTAACTCCAAATGGATTAAAGACTTGAATGTAAGACCTGAAACTATGAAACTTCTAGAAGAAAACATAGGCAGTACGCTCTTCGACATCAGTCTTAGCAACATATTTTCAAGCACCATGTCTGACCGGGCAAGTGAAACAATAGAAAAAATAAACAAATGGGACTACATCAAACTAAAAAGCTTCTGCACAGCAAAGGAAACCATCAACAAAACGAAAAGACAACCTAACAATTGGGAGAAGATATTTGCAAACCATACATCTGATAAGGGCTTAATCTCCAAAATATATAAAGAACTCATGCATCTCAACAACAAAAAAACTAACAACCTGATTAAAAAATGGGCAAAAGACCTGAACAGACATTTCTCCAAAGAAGATATACAGATGGCCTACAGACACATGAAAAGATGTTCAAAATCATTAACTATCAGGGAAATGCAAATCAAAACTACAATGAGATATCACCTCACGCCCGTCAGAATGGCTATAATTAACAAGACAGGAAACAACATATATTGGAGAGGATGTGGAGAGAAGGGAACTCTCATACACTGCTGGTGGGAGTGCAAACTAGTGCAGCCACTATGGAAAACAGTATGGAGATTCCTCAAAAAATCAAGGATAGAACTACCATATGATCCAGCTATTCCACTGTTGGGTATTTATCCAAAGAACTTGAAAACACCAATGCGTAAAGATACATGCACCCCTGTGTTCATTGCAGCGTTATTCACAATAGCCAAGACTTGGAATCAACCTAAGTGCCCATCAAGGGACGAATGGATAAAGAAGATGTGGTATATATACACAATGGAATACTACTCAGCCATAAGAAACGATGAAATCCAGCCATTTGTGACAACATGGATGGACATTGAGGGTATTATGCAAAGTGAAATAAGTCAGAGGGAGAAGGTCAAATATTGTATGATTTCCTTCATTAAGTAGTAGATAATAACAACAATAAACAAACACATAGGGACAGAGATTGGATTGGTGGTTACCAGAGGGGAAGGGGGGAGGGAGGAGGGTGAAAGGGATAATTCGGCACATGTGTGTGGTGATGGGTTGTAATTAGTATTTTGGTGGTGAACATGATGTAATCTATGCAGAAATAGAAGTATAATGATGTACACCTGAAATTTATACAATGTTATAAACCAATGTTACTGCAATAAACAAAAAATTTAAAAAAAATAAAAATAAAAATAAAAAATAAAAAAAAATAGAAAAACAAAACCCTGGAGATAATCTAAATATCCATCATTTAGTAAAAATAATTGATTAACATATACAGAATAATTCTCTACACGAATGCAAAACATTCATTGAAAGTGATGTTTATGTGGACTATATACTTGAAACTACTTAAAAGTAAATGTGTAAAATAAGATACACAATTGCACATACAGTATAATTAAGAATGTGTTTTAAAAAGCACAGCCATGGAGATACAAATTCTAGAGGAAAATAAGCAAAAATGTAATAATGATAGTCTCTTACAATCTACTTAGTTTACCCTCTACTTCTTAGCACCTAATGTTACATCTGGTAAGAGACTACACTAAGTGGCCCCCAGGAAATCAGTCCCAAACACCAGCTTCTTAATTTACACCCTGGCTCCCCAATGAAGGGAATGGGATGCAAACAAACATTTAAATTTTCTTGCTGGAATGACTTGTACCCTCCTCAGTATATCCACTGACATATCCTTTTTTATATTATATTATACCATTTATTTAATTCTGTCTCGGTAGCTTATTAGCTCAATAGCAAATTACAAAACACAAGGTTTGTCTCTCTGATCAAATATTAAGCCCCTTAACAAAAAGTACTCTGTCTGCCAGCAGGTGGAGGTACAGGGATTCTAAACACAGGAGCACATTCCTGGCTGCCTATCTTCTGGCCCCTGAACTGGGGAAGAAACTAAGAACATACATGTTTGTTGTTGTTTTCATTCTTGTTTTTTCAATAACACTTCCCCAGCCCCTATCGCCATCAAGAGTCTGAGCCCTCAGTGAGAACCACTGGTGTAATCAAAACAAAATGAGTTTGGATTCAGGCTACCACCTGACTCTGGTCCTTTCTAACTCTCCAACCTTAAACAAATGATTTTCTCTCTTAGAGCTTCAACATCCTCACCTATAAAAAGGAATAACAATATTTGCCTTACAGATTTTAATGAATATTAAATTAGCAAACATGGGTAAAACACCTAGAACAACATCTCGGGCTGACTCAAATGAAGGTTTCAACTTCCCCTTAATAAAACTGCTGAAGTGTCAACTATTACGTTCAGCACTGAAATATTGTTCTAGGGCAGTGTAAGCTGGTGAATAAAACAGAAACAATCTTTTCCATTAAAGAAATGGAATTTCTTTTTTGTGAGAATAAAAACAAACTTTAAACATACAGTCACACTTATACATTTAGAATAAGATACTGTCATAATTACTATAAAAGAAAACTTGCCTATATTACGAAGTAGTGTAGGAGATCTAACTTAGATTGCTAAGTGTCAAGAATGGCCCCTTCGGGGGCCAGCCCAGCCAGCTAGTGGTTAAGTTCGGCACACTCCACTCCAGCAGCTTGGGTTCGGTTCCTGGGCATGGATGTACACCACTAGTTGGCGGCCATGTTGTGGCAGCGACCCAATACAAAATAGAGGAAGATTGGCACAGATATTGGCTCAGGGCTAATCTTCCTCAGCAAAAAAAAAAAAAAAAAAAAAGGATGGTCCCTTTGAAAAGATGACATTTAAGCTGAAATTTAAAGGATAAATAGGAAATATGAAATATCTAGGAGGACAATGGAGATAAAAATGATCCAGATGAAAGAAACAGCGTGTGTGAAGATCCAGAGACAGAAAAGCATTGTTGGTTAAAAAAAAAAAAAAAGAGCCAACAGCTGTAGCATACTGAGCAACCAGGAGAAAGGCTCAAGATAAGATTAAAAAGATATAAGCAGCTATCCCATTGGCATACCACAGCCCATGACCCAAATTCACTCCATAACCTGTTATTGTACAGTCCATGAGCTAAGAATGTTTTTTAACATTTTTAAGGGTTTTACCAAAAAAACACTACAAAACAACAATAAGATACCACTACACACCTATTAGAATGGCTAAAATCCAAAACACTGACAACACCAAATGCTGACAAGGATGTGGAGCAACAGGAACTCTCATTCATTACTGATGGGAATACAAGATGGTACAGCCACTCTGGAAGACAGTTCAACCGTTTCTTACAAAACTAAACATACTCTTACCATACAATCCAGCAATTGTACACCTTGGTATCTACCCAAAAGAGGTGAAAACTTATGTCCACACACAAAAAATAGCTTCATTCATCATTTCCAAAACTTGAAATCAACCAAGATGTCTTTCAGTAGGTGAATGGATAAATAAATTGTGATACATCCAGACAATGGAATATTAATCAGCACTAAAAAGAAAGGACCTTAAATGCATATTACTAAGTGAAAGAAGTCAATCTGAAAAGACTACATGCTTTATGATTACAACTATATGACATTCTGGAAAAGGCAAAACCATGGAGATAGTAAAAAGACCAGTGGCTGCCAAAGGTTGGGGCAGAGGATGGGGGAGAACAGGCAAAGCACAGAGAATTTCTAGGAGAGTGAAAATACTCTGTATGATACTATAATGGTAGATATATGTCATTATACATTTGTCCAAACCCATAGAACGTACAACACCAAGAGGGAACCGTAATGTAAACTACGGACTTTGGGTGATTATGATGTATTAACATACATTCATCAGTTGTAACAAATGCACCCCTCTGGTGGTGGATACTGATAATGGGGGAGGCTATGCACGTGTGGTGGCTGGAGTACATCGGAAATCTCTGTACCTTCCTCTCAACTTTACTGTGAACCTAAAACTACTCTAAAAAAAATAAAGTCTTAGGGAAAAAAAAAACAGTAAAAAACAGACTTCCACTTCCAGAAAGATAGATGTACTTCTTCCTACTCTTCCTGCTAACTACAGCTAAAACCTCTAAACGTTACATAAAGATTCTGAGAGAAGGAGAGAAGGCAGTAGACCATCGAGAGATCTCAGGACCCAACAAACAACAAGGCAGTGAGTTCCCTGGGTTTTCTTTTGACTCACATATACTTAGACTGGGTACTAGGGAGGCCAGCAACATGGAAAAGCCAACGAAAGCAGACAAAAAAGGGCCAAAAAGTTCCCTGTCTCTCGCCAAAGTACCAGCAAAGGGACACTCTACCAAGACAGAAAACTTTTACACAGTAACTGCTCTAACTCCAGCCAAACACCACAGAAAACACTGCAGCCCCACTCACCACCACCTTATCAAAGGCCTAGTAAGGAGCCAAGATTTCACCCCCTCCAGACTATAATGAGGCACTCTAACTCCTTCCCCCTTGAAGGATGTTGTCAGAAAGGCAGAGTAGGGAGCCAAGACTTTAACCTCCACCAGGCTGTAACAAGGAACCCCTGCAACGTGTCAATGGAGACCATGTGATAGAATGGAAAGGGAAAATAGACAAATTCACAGTTATAGCTGTAGATTCAATACCCCTATCTCAACAACTGACAGAACAAGTAAACAGAAAATCAGCAAGGATATAGAAGAACTCAATGCCATCAATCAACAAGATCTAATTCACAGAACATTCCTCACAACAACAGCAGAATACCCATTTCTTTCAAGTACCCACAGAACATATACCAAGATAGACCATATTCTGGGCCATAAAGCAAATGTCAATAAATTTAAAAGAATTGAAATCATAGGGCGTGATCTTTCAAAATAATGAGCTTCCCACACACACTTGGAAACTAAGCAAAAACACTTCTAAACAATACATGAACCAAGAGAAAGTCTCAAAGGGAATTTAAAAATTCATTGAACTGAATGAAAATGTAAATAATGCACATCAAAATGTGGGACACAGCCAAGGCAGTGGGGAAATGCACAGCACTAAATATATACATCAGAAAAGAGGAAAAAAATCTCAAATCAATAAAATAAGCTCCCACCTCAAGAAACTAGAAAAAGAAGAGCAAAACAAACAGAAGGAAGGAAATAATAAGGATAAAAGCACAAATCAATTAAATTGAGAACAAGAAAATAATAGAGGAAAATCAATTAAACAAAAGGTGCTTCTTTGAAAAGATCAATAAAATTGACAAACTTCTAACAAGACTTACAATGAGAAAAAGAAAAAAGACATAAATCAGGAATGAACCAAGGGATATCACCACAGACTGTGCAGACTCGAAAAGAATAATAAGAGAATATTACAAACTACTCTACACACATAAATTTGACAACTTAAATGAAATGGACCAATTCCCCTAAAACTACACACAATAAGCAAACTGTGGTACAAGTATAACATGAAACAATGTATCTCAAGAACAATCAAAAAAGCCAATCCCAAAAAGTCACATACTGCATGATACTATTTATACAACATTCTCAAAAAGATAAAAATAGAAACATATTAGTGGTTTCCATGGACCAGGGATGGTGAGATGAGGAGGTGGGTGTGACTATAAAAGGGTAGCATGAGGGAGTTCTTTGTGGCTGATGGAATAGCTCTGTATCCTGATTGCAGATTGAAGTGGTAGTTTCAGGAATCTACACATGTGATAAAATAACATAGAACTATACATACACATTGCACCAATGTCAATTTCCTGGTTTTAATATTATACTGTAATTATGTAAGATGTAATCACTCAGGAAAGAATGTGAAGGGTATATGATACCTCTCTGTCTTATCTTTGCAACTTTCTGTGAATCTATAATTATTTCAAAATAAAAAGTTTAAAAAAAAAAAAGAATAAGTGATAGTCACTGTAAGTGGCCCTCAAAGCCTAAAATATTTACTATCTGTATTCACTCTCTGGCCCTTTACACAAAATATTTGCCAACACCTGCTGCAGAGTATTTAGAGACTGGATAGAGGAGTGACAAAAACAGAAACAAGAAAATAATTTAGGGGACTATTTCATCTCTCCTAAAAATATTATATGTATGCTAAGCAACAAAATCCTGAATCCTTCAGTTTGAGAACTACGGTTATCTAAAGACTAGTATTACGCAATACTAGTGAATGAATAAAACCAATCATCAAGTAAATGAATAACAACAACAAAACAACCGCCAATTTTTACTGAGTGTTACTATGTACCAGGAATTATACTAAGCACTATCTATGCTTTATATGCTTTAAACTTTCACCTACCCTTTGATTTAGGTTTATTACCTTAAACTGTGGATTACAGAAATTAAATTCCTTGCCCAAAGCTTCACTGTTAGGAAGTGGTAGAGCCAGGACTCAAAATTCAGGTAGTCTGACCACAAAGCCTTAAATTCTAATCCATGATTGAATAATGCCTCTATTATATTATCCTCCACTTTTACCTGTGAGTGAACAACCAAATAAGATGCAGGAAATTAAAGAGTGAGGTGAAGTACCAGGACCTGAATGGATAAACTTAGTTGACCTTTGAAAAGGCACTTGAAAGGAAAACCTCTGAAAACACAATTGTTCTAAGTATAACTAATGGATTAGTAGAAGATGCTACAATAATTTCTTAATTGGTAAGAATTACATAACAGTTTGTAACTGGAATGCCTACACTTATGAAGCCTAAACATTCTATGCTTCCACTCTACCTGAAGACAAAATCTAAGTATGACACAATGATATACAGAGCCAGCGTAATTTGGGCTGCCTCGGCACGGGTATGAATTAAATACCTTCCTAACTGATCCACAACTCCTAGTTTGGAATTTATTGATTTTATAAATGAGTCAACATTTGTTATTTTTACAAATTTCTACAAAACAAAACCACACATTACCAGGTAAGAGAATGATGATACATAATATATTAAATTTCAAATTTCCTCCCCAAAATAAAACAAACTGACTGATTATACCTAATAAACACAGTAGTGGGAAAGTCAATCTTTAAAAGAAGGGAGGAGGTAAAAAAAAAAAAAAAAAAGAGTGTAACCATCTGGCAACCATACAATATTTGAGAAAATGTTAGTGTTCTAATTGAGACCTAATTGAGTTTGATTTACTTGTCAAGATAATTGCTTCAGTATTAATTAAATATGTCTCCTACAGCTGCAGAGAAAGGTAAACCTTACATTCTGCTGATTATATAGGATACACATCACTCATTCAAGTCAACATTGCTGGGCTCATGTTACCCCTAAAATAGCTCTTTGTATATTGATTATTAACATCTCAGATGTTGACATTAGTATTTTCTCCATAGATTAAGGCTAAAATTTCTTAAATCTTGAGAGAAAATTGGTGAGGCTACCTAGAGATTAGTCAGAAAACTACTCACCATCAACAATATTCAATTCTGAACAGCTCTTTTGGAAGAGAAATTTTAGTTTTAAATCTCCACAATATCTATTTAATTAATTATCTATATTTTACTGACTGGCAAATAAACATCAGAAATCACCTTTATCTATTTTCTTTATGATATTTCTCTACTTACAAGTTTTACAAATTAAAACAAAACAAAAATTGGCACTTCCCATTGCCTCATTTAGTAAATAAAACCAGGATTTACTGGCACTCATTAAGTTTTTCCCCCACATATTGAATTTAAATTCTGCTATGGAATCAACCAAATTCTTTTTCCTCACAAAATGGTGAGAAAAAGCTGATCAATATTTTTAGAAAATTAACTGTGCAGGCATATACTTAAATATAGTTATTAGATCATTCTGCTAACTTGCAGGCTACACATAATCTTCTCAATTCCTTTAACTTTGCCTCATTGGTTCTACTTTCTAGCTCTTTAATACTCAGGGTAATTCTCTCACAAATCCTTTTCAAGTTTAACTCCTGGTAGAACAAAGAAGTAAAGAGAATTCCAGTCTAACCAGAGCTGGTTACATGAGTTATACTTAGGGCCCATACATCAGTGCATCTCTACATCTCATCTTCATGTTTCATTTTTTCATCCATTCATTCATTCACTCAATCAACAAGAAATATTTCTGAAGCTCCCACTCTATACCAGGCACTGATCCCTACCCTGTGAGGTTTATAGTCAAATGGATAATACAGACAAGTAAAGAGGCAATTGAAATGCATTGTGGAAGGTCCTATGATAAGAGAAGTAAAGAATGTCATGGACGTACACCAATAGGGTACTTAATGTAGACTTTGGAAGTGGTATGGGGAAGAAGTACCTTAGGAAAAGCTCCCCAAAGGAAATGACATTTATGTTGAAGTCATCAGGAGTTAGCCAGGTCAGGGGTGAAGTGGGAAGATAAACCCCACAAATAGTGAAAAACAAAGTGTTCAGATGTGAATGGGGGAACTAAAACACATCTTACACAAACTAAAATAAAAGGAGCTCAGAATGTCTGGAAAGTAGAATCTAGTGGAGAATTATGAAAGATAACCAAGAGAGGTAAGAGTCTGGATTTTATCCTAGCAGCTAAGGACACATTAAGTGCTTAATGCTTCAGACTTGAATTTTATAAAGACTATCTGGCTGCTGTGTAAAGAACGGATTGGAGGGGAACAAGACTATAGGTAAAGAAACCAGATTAAGATTCTATTCCAGAAAACAAACGATGAGATTATAACAGACTAAATTGAAGCAATGGGAGAAGGAATGGCAAGCTGAGGAAAGATTAAAGAAATATTTAGAAAGTAAAATTGATATATCTTTATAACTGACTGCATGTGGGAGATGATAGAGGAGAAAGGAATAATGTATTGCCTGAGATTTTTAGTTCTCATGTTGAACCTGAAAAGAATTTTCTTCTTCTACCTTATCTTTTTGTTTTTTAAGTTGTTGCAATTTTTTCCTTCATTTCGAAAATGGCACCTCTTCATTATAGGAAGTTTTAAAAACATAGATTAACGAAAAGCAGAAAATTAAAATCTGCCGTATTTCCATTACACAAAATAACCATTGTAAACCTTTTGGTGTATATTATTTCAACTTTTTTACAAAAGCATGTTATTTATTTCACTTGTAAGAGTAGAATCACATTGTAAACACTGTTTTATAATCTGCATTCTTTCCCTAAGTATTTCTCTAAAAAAGTGGTTCTCAAAATACGGTCCCCAGACCAGCAACATCAACATCACTAGATACTAATCAAGTGCAAATTCACGGTCCCCCCATTTGAGACCTGCCAAATCAGAATTTCTGAAGATGGGGTCCTAGTAATTCTAAAGCACATTCAAGTTTGAAAAGCACTGTTCTAGAACACCATTCCGGCACACTTTTCCATATTAACATACAATAATTTATTTAATCATTCCTCTAATGGTAGACATTTAGATGGTTTCCAATTTTTACTGACATAGTGCGGTGTATATCCTTATAAGAGATCTTTGCACATATCCTTGATAACTTTAACTGGAATAATCCCTCAAGCTTGAAATTCTAGGTAAAGGCTTTAAAGCTTTGATGTGTCTTCCCAGATCTTCTTTTACTCACCAATACTTCCTTCAGTCAAGAAGTATGTGAGAATTTGCTATTTCTCTACATTCTTGTCACAGTACATCATCACTTTTTGAAAATTTCTGCTAACTGGATAGGTAGCAAATGACATCATAGTAGAGCTTTAAAGTATATTTCTATTATTTTTACTGAACTTATCGTCTTTTGTACACCATCTGTTTGTGTTCTTTGCCCATTTTTATAATGCTCTGTCTTTAGAGTTCTCTAAAAATAAACATATTAACTATTTATTTACTTTCCAGAATACAAATGTTTTCCAGTTGTTATTTGCTTTTCTTTTTTGGGGGGCATGATTGTTTTAAACTAACATTTTACATTGATGTGGCACATTTGTTACAACTGATGAACCAATAATGATAAATTATTATTAAGTAAAGTCCATAGATTACATTAAGGTACACTCTTTGTGTTGTATAGCTCTGTGGGTTTCAACAAATATATAACGTCATGTACCCACCATTAGAGTATCATATACAATAGTTTCATTATCCTAAAAGTCCCCTATGCTCCACCTATTCATCCTCTCCCTTAACCCCTAACCCCTGATAATTTTACTGTCTACATAGTTTTGCCTTTTCCAGAATGTCATATAGTTGGAAGGCTATACCATATGTAGCCTTTTCAGATTGGCTTCTTTCACTTAGTAATATGCATTTAAGGTTCCTCCATGTTTCTTCATGGCTTTACAGTTGATTTCTTTTTAGTGCTGAATAATATTCCATTGTCTGGATGTACCACAGTTTATCCACTCACCTACTAAATAATATCTTGGTTGCTTCCAAGTTTCAGAAATGATGAATAAAGCTGCTATAAACATTTATGTGCAGGTTTTTTGCAAGTGAACATAGGTTTTCAACTCATTTGGGTAAATACCTAGAAGCATGACTGCTGGATCATATGGTAAGAGTATGTTTAGCTTTGTAAGAAACTGCCAAACTGTCTTCCAAAGTGGCTGTACTATTTTGTATTACCACCAAGCAATGAATGAGAATTCCTGTTGCTTCAAATCCTCACCAGCATTTGGTGTTATCAGTGTTTAGGATTTCAGCCATTCTAATAGGTGTGGAGTGGTATCTCATTGTCGTCTTAATTTGCAATTCCCAAATGACACATGATGTAAAGCGTCTTTTCATATGCTTATTTTCATATATTAATATCTTCTTCGGTGAGAGGCCTGTTCAGAACTTTTGCCCACTTTTCAATTGGCTGTTTTATTGTTGAGTTTTAAGAGTTCCTTGTATATTTTGTATACAAGTTTTTTTTCAGACATGATATATTTTCTTCCAGTCTGTGATTTGCCTTTCACTTTTGATTTTGATAAATAAGACATAGGTTTTTAATTTTATAATAAAATTTACCAAACTTTCCCCAGACGTTATACTTCTTCTGGTATTGTGTTTAGAAGTCCAAGATTAATAAATAATCAATCATACTGTCTAACACTTTGATGATTTTTTTACATTTACCTCTTTAACCCACCTGTAGTGTTTGTGTGCCACAATGAACCCTTAAGTCTTCTTACAAGTAATTTAAAATGCTGCTTTTATCATATATCAACTTTCTATATTTACTAGAGTTTGTTCAGGTACTTTCTATTCTAGTCTATTTTCCTGTCTGTCTTATATAGTTTCATATGTTAGCACCAAATCATAAATACATACCACAAAAGCCCCACACCATTATTCACGGCAGTATGGTTGTAGTTACTCCACCAAGTGAATTCTGGAATCACTTTTTCAATTTTATCCGAAAAACTTTCATTTCACTGTGATCTTCATTATAACTATGTTAAATTTATGATTTCTCATCCATCAACATGGTCTCTTCATTTATTAAAGTCTTATTTTATGTCCCCTAATAATGTTTTATTCTCTTCTTCACATAGATCCTGCATCTTCTTTGTTAGTTTAACTTAATTGTTTAATTGTGTCATTTATTTCTAGGAAATATACATATGTTTGAGTACGTGTAGTTGTTGTCAATGCTCTTGTATATAGGATATTTTTTCGCATCTTATTTTTCTATTTGTTATTTCTTGCATATGGTAAAGCATTGAGTTGTATATATTTGTAGCTAATAATTTGTCACCAATCTCTCTGATTAGTTCAAATCATTTTCCAGCTGATTTTCTTAGGCTTATTCAATAAACAGCATTACACTGCAAGTTAAAATAATTCTGTTCCTCTTTACTTTTTGCACAACTCACTTCATATTTTTCTCTTTCTTTTTTGGTGAGGAAGATTATCCCTGAGCTAACATCTGTTGCCAATCCTCCTCTTTTTGCTGAGGAAGATTGGCCCTGGACTAACATCCACGCCCATCTTCCTCTACTTTATATGTGGGAGGCCCACCACAGCATGGCTTGACAAGCGGTGCGTAGGTCCACGCCTAGGATCCGAACCTGCGAACCCTGGGCCACCAAAGCAGAGCGCACGAACTCAACCACTACGCCACCAGGCCGGCCCCTTCATGTTCTTTTTTTTTGCACTGATTAAATTTCTATTAAATGTTAAACAGTGATAATGATAAAGACTACATTGTCTTATTTTGTAATATTAAGGATTTGTATTCCATAGTAACTCCTACTTTGTTATAATGGAATCATCTTTTAATAAACCATTGAATTTGTATCTCCCTTATAGCTTATACCTAGCCTATACACAATCCTTTCTCTCTTCTCTTACTTAGTTTGCATATACATGTCTTTCTAGCTTGCTCTGACTTTATATTAAATCCCAATCTTATTATCCAGTGATGAATCTCCCAGCCTCTTGAATGTGATATCATATTTACATTTATTCAGGTCAGTAAAAAACTACCCAACAACCACAAAACCATTACCGACTCCTTGGTACTCCTTGTTCTGCAAAATATTAAAGTTAGAAAACTAAGAGAAATTAAACGTGATAACCACTTTATGGATAGGAAAAGCTGATTAACTTTTGTGCCGAGAAGACACACAAATCCTAATTTTTCAACAGATTTTATTGCCACAGTGCAAACCACATCAAAAATCTGTGATAGTGGCTTCAACAATAACTCAAATCAGTCACCAGAATAATGTTGCTTCTTCTGTCCAATAGCACAGAGTAACAGTTTCTGATGATTCTTCCTATCATTTTTCCTGATTAACCAAGTGAAACTTTGCAATTATCAGCAATGACCTAATGATAGAAATTTTCTTATTTGTTGCTACAAAACAACCTAATTAGAGTCTCTATTGCTTGCCTGTCTGAGCAAAAAAATTTCATAAAAATAAGCCATATATATATGTGTGTATATATATGAATATATATACATACACATACACACACATCACATACACACATATATGGCCTATTTACATATATGCATATGTATATATATACATATACACATACATTATGTATATATCATTTATAATTATAAAAGATTTCATATATATATAATTACATAGAGAAAAGGAAAAACCACTCTTTTATAATCGTTTTGCCTTTTTTCTAGGAAACGGTATGTTAGAGCATTGTCTCTCAAATGACACTCAGTTGAAAGAGACTTTAAAAATCATCTAGTTTTACCCCTTAATCTTGAATACATAAATACTTTCTAAAGAAGGAATGATATTTGGCTGAGCAAAGTTATTGATTTGATACCTAACATTTAGCAGAGGCTTTATTTAAATATAAATCTTCCCATATATATGCTTCAATGGGATATACCAAGTTTCTATAAGCAATAACTGTAGCATTGCTAGAAATGGATCTAAATGGATATTAAGTATTAATAACATCACAAGGGCTGTGGGGCTAGTGAAAGTACAGTGGTTTATCACAAATCTTTGATAACATACCACTGCATAACACCCTGCACTTAATTTTTAAAAAAACACGCATTTTTAGACATTAAATTTTCCTCGAGCTTTTAATCTACACAGAAGTCTTTAACAAGTGTCTTCCAGTAAGTCTTATCTTATGCCCGAAAGGTGTATACAGTGAATCCTGAGGCAAGCTTCCTAATTCCTCTCACGTTTATGATTAGCTGGGTTAACCAAAGAAAACCCAAAGGAAATTAACAACAATCACTTGGGGAGGGGGTAGTCTAGATTTTAAAACTAACATATAAAGTTTAAGTCTGGTTTTGTCTTGTTATTTTTGGCTCCTCCAGAGATGTAAATTAAACAACTAAGTGCCTTGTTATCCTTTCTGAATACGTGAAATATTTACATACTGAACACAGAGGGTGGGTAATTTCTTTTTCTTTGTCTCTTTTTTTTCTTTCTTTCTTTTTTTGCCTTTCTTGACCACACAGCTTTATTCCAGGATTATTTAAAATTCAAAGCCCCCAAATATAACGCCCAACAGCTGTTATCACCCACACAAGACTGCCACAAACCTTCAGCCACAAAAATCTCTTAGCAAGTTAGTAGGCTGTATGATTTTATAGGTTAATTAAGCAGAAAACAGGCTGAACACGTTTTCTTGGGTTTTACTCTACATGAGCTATCTTAAATACTTTCCAAGAAAGAGACAGGAATATTGATCAAAAAAAAAAAAACAAACCACCATATATAAATAGTAATGAAGAATTAATTCATTCTTGTTATTTACAAATACATTTATCTTTTGAAAATTAGTAGCCCATGTAGAACCAAGTCTAAATCTAAATCCTATGTCTACAAGTCTTCCACAAATTAACCATACTTCAGCTAATAATTTTCCTTAAGAACACAAATATGGTTTTCTTACTGACATGGGAGACATATTCAGTGTCCAGAATTACTAGATCGATGATTCAAACAATTAAGTAGATAGATTTTCGTAACGACTCTATACAAAACACTGCTAGGAGCAGTGAAGTTTATGCAGAAATAATTCTAACTATGATCACTTAGCTCAATAGCTGCAGAATATAAAGGTCAATAAGAAAAATTATAAGCATGTATTATAAATAACTGCACTCTAACATTCAAAACTATCAAAGGTGTTTTTAAATTCTTTAAACTTAATAGTTTTCCTTTCTAAAGACAAGCGAAAAAGAAAAATCAAGCAGACATCAGACTTCTACGATAAATGCAAGAAGACAATGGAGGAAAATAATTACTTTCTGAGGGAGGCAAAGCGTGTGACACAGAATTCTCTACTCAAGAAAGCCGTTGTGGGGCCAGCCCAGTGGCGCAAGCAGTTAAGTGCGTGCGCCCTGGTGCGGCGGCTGGGGTTCTCCGGTTCGCATCCCAGGCGTGCACCGACGCACCGCTTGTCAAGCCACGCTGTGGCGGCGTCCCATATAAAGTGGAGGAAGATGGGCACGGATGTTAGCCCAGGGCCAATCTTTCTCAGCAAAAAAAGAGGAGGATTGGCAGATGTTAGCACAGGGCTGATCTTCCTCACAAAAAAAAAAAAAAAAGAAAGCTGTTGTTTGTGAGAGAAGAAAAAAGGGGGAAAAATTCTTCAGATATACAATAGTTTCAAAAGATTTTCATCCATGTAAATTACATTCCATGTAAACTTACTAAAAAAGTATTCAAAGATGCACTTCAGTCAAATACAAAATGAATCAAAATAAGAACTCAAACATGAAGAAACTCCAGTATCCAATGCCTAGAAGTGAGCACTGAAATATTTAATAAAAAACAGATGCAAAACAATCGTTGAAAGCACGATGACTGAAACTACAAATTTCATTTTTGTGTAGAAAGTACTTTTCTAATTTAGTAATATTGAACTAGTTAACCATCCCTGAGATATATGCAAAGGCTCCCAGTTTAAACTTATGTATTTTCTGAGGATACCTTGGTCTGTAAAACTTGATAAACATAAAGAAGATCAGAATAAATGAAGATACATAACATGTTTCTGGATGTGATGCCTCTATTATAAATATGTCAATTCATCCACAAACTAAATTAGAAATATAATGTAATTATTTTCAAAATTCTAACAAAATTCTTATGAAATATGACAACATTTTCTAAAGAAATGTTGTAAATGAGGGAATAAATAGACGAAAATGTCCCAAAACATTTTGAACTAAAGAATAATGAGAGAGAAACTAAAATATCAGATGCTATACTATAAAGCAATGATAGTTAAAATAGTGTGCAATAGACAGAAGAAAAAAATGAATAGAACAGGAGGTCCAAAAACAGCCTAAGTTTATAAAGGTAGCATTTCAAATCAGTGAGGAAAAGATTAACTATTTTAATAAATGAGATAAATGGATAACCTCTGGTAAATATAAACAATATCAGGTTTCTATCTCATACTAAAACAACAATATTGTAAGAAAATAAAAGAGAATAACTATTTAATCTTGGAATGGAGAAAGATTTCACAACAGACAACAAAGGAAAGGCTTGACAGATATGATTACATAAAACTAAAACTACTACACATCAATGCAAGAGACAAAAAAAGGCAAGTCACAAAAGAAGAAATAAAATGGGCAAAAAATTGTAAATCAAAACAATAAAATATCAGTCTTTCCTTTTTATATTAGAAAAAGTTTATTTTTAAAAAAACAAGCCTGCCAACAGTGTGGATAAAACGCCATACTCATTCACTACTAGTGAAAGTAAAAAAATCTTCATTCAAGGATGTTCATCATAGAACTATTTCAAAAAAATTAAAAATCCATAAAACTGCACCCAGAGAAGACTATTACTATCATTTTGGTGTAGGTCCTTCCAGACACTTTTAATGTGTATGTGTGCACACACACAAACATATTTGCATATATACATATACAAATATGTTCACTTTATTTTATAACATTTATTTTTTTAATTAACAATATATCATCAATTATCTAGTTTATTAACTACTTAACTATGGCTGTTCAACATTAGATCTTTCCTTTTTTGGGGGGTGGGGGTGGGGGTGGGGGGGTGGGTCTTCTGAACAACTCTCTTTGTGGCTTACATATGGCCAGGACAAATGGTACTCAATCATCTTGAACCTTGAGGCAGCACTGACAGACGACAGAGCAGCAAGTCAGAAAAAGCCTGAGTCTCTGATGATTTTGTGGAATAAAGTCATCGTATTAGTCTTGGAGAGCCTATCATAAGAATTTCACATAAGAGAAAAATAAAGCACTCGATAAATATTAGCTATTATTATTACTGAAGATTATTTTCTTATATAAAAGATGCTTTCAATGTAGTTGGACATATAAAGAATCATAAGAACACTCACCAAAATATCAGTGGTTACCTGTAGTATTAATTATATGCAACTTTAATTTTATTTATTTTTCAGATGTCCTGCATTATAATTTGAAAATACGTGTAAAATAAGGCAATAGATATTGGGAAAAAAACAGGTTAACTATCTAGTCCAGCCCTTTAGTTCTAACTTTCTCTATAAAACTATACTGAAGGTCACATAAAAGTATCTTCAAGGAACCAATAGATATGTCCTTGATCTTTAAACGATCAGTGTATTCTGAAGTAATTGGAGGGAAAAAACACAAGAGGTAAGAAATTAAAGATATTCATATGTCACAGTAAAAGCAAAACTAGTTTTAAAAAAATAATAAAAATTCAACTTAAAAATTTAAAAGCAATAAAACTTCAATAAGTTAGGAGGCCCCCAAAAATTTCTTGATGGCAAAGTGAACCAAACATTTCTGTCTGTTAAAACAATTTGTAATTGTTGTTAGTTTCATGGCTGAGCTGTCTTTTTTTCAAATATTATAATGGATCCAGGGAGGAGCAAAGACTCAGTTCCAGTTGCAATGTTCCCTCCCACCCATTGCCTTTCCCCTATCACCTAATTCCTCTATCTTCATACCCCTGACACTGTGGTACTAGAGCCAACCAAGAGCTTCTGTTCGCCTTTCCTGGGTGACTGGCCATTTGGTGGCTACAACTCTAACCGTCAAGAAAGAGAGATCAAGAAATATAAAAATACTTTCTAACAAGCAAATATATTTTTATTGAGAGTTAGTAAATTTTATTTTTTCCACAAATATAGCTTTATTATTTTTAACCATAGTTTTTGTGTACCCCTCCCCCCCAATAATCAAGTTATCTTTAGTTTAAAAAAAAACAAAAACTGCATTCTCTTAGAAATGCTTCCTGTCCACCGTCATTTTCATTACTATATTACTGTTCATTTAACCCCAGTGTTTGTAGGTCTATCTCAAATTATTTTTGGAAGTAGGCAGAAACATACAATACACTAATATATAAAGTGGAATATACAATATGCAAACAATGCAGTCTTTTGACTATAGCCCAAGTTTCAAAAAACATCCTAAAATGGGATATTGTCCTCCCGTCTAAAGAAGATAAATTCACACAAGGAACAAATACCTCTCCATGGGCTCTCTATCCTTCAATCAAGTGACTGCTAATCTCTTATCCATTGTAAGCAAGCAAAATCCTTTCCACCTACCCATGATCCACTTTTCACTCAATTCCTCCAATTTTTTATTACAATTCCTAATTATTTCACCATAAGAAAGAAAGTGAAAGAATTGTGTGCACAACTATATTTTATTTCCCCAAGTCTACATAAGGGTTCTTTATCTTGCTATTCAAATGCAAACAGACTTCTGTGAGGGTTTTTTTGCATCCAAAATTTCACTACTGCAGTGACCACAGTGCTGGCAAATGCCTCCTGAGTTGGAAGCAGAACAAGATTTCAAATAATTTATAAATAATCATTTCAAGAACACATCTTTTCTTCTTTTATCCCACAAAAGACAGTATTTTGCTCAGGACCCACACGCTGTCAATTTCTCAACATACCCAAAATCCCACTAAGCTCTCTATTGTAAACAGTGTAGTATTTCGCTACCACATCAATAAATAAAATTCTTGAAAGAATCATTTCTGTGTTTGATTCACATTTGCTCTGCATATGCCAATGAACCTAAGGTATTTGTAATGTTAAACTCTTAAAAGTCTTGGCTTACAAAAGGGTCAGGCAACCCGAAAACAGCAAAAGGTCTATCCCCGTGTAGATCTGTCTGGACAAAACCCAGAAGAAGGAATCACAGCATAAACAGGTACGATAGCCTCCTTTATTACTCTATCCCACTCTCTCCTTTCAGTAAACTTTTTTTAGAGTAAGAATGAAGGATTGGCTATTAAAACTCAGTCTGCAGATAGGCAGCACTAACCTAATTCTTAAAAACTACAATTTACCTAATCAAAAAGCTGAAAGAAATAAAGCCTATAATAATTTAATTATCTGAATAGTTATCTGAATAGTTAACAATATTTATTGCATGTATTTCCAGTGACATTTGTAGATTGGTATTCAGAAAACACTCTGGGGGCCGGCCTAGTGGCACAGTGGTTAACTTTCCATGCTCCACTTCAGTGGCCCGGGGTTCACAGGTTCGGATCCCGGGTGTGGACCTACGCACCACTCATCAAGCCATGCTGTGGTGGTGCCCCACATAACAAAATAGAGGGAGATTGGCCCAGATGTTAGCTCAACGACAATCTTCCTCACCAAAAAAAAAAAAAAAACACTCTCTTTTCTCAGTCTTACAAAAATTAGCCTTTTTCTATTCTCTTTAATTAATTTAAAAAATTATAGAAATGGAGCTCTTTCTAATGGCACAGATAATTAAGAATTATTTATAGTATCCTTGGGTTGCCTTCAGGAGCAGTGTACAAATGCTATCCTGATTCAATGCCCCCTGACAACAACTTTTATCTCCATCAGTACATTTGCCTGTTAATTGCTCTTTCACAGAATATTTTCAATTATAACTACAGCAACATTGTTAGCTCATTCATTCATTTTTTTTGTTTTGTTTTGTGGGGAAGATCAGCCCTGAGCTAACATCCATGCCAATCCTCCTCTTTTTTTTCGCTGAGGAAGACTGGCCCTGGGCTAACATCTGTGCCCATCTTCCTCCACTTTATATGGGACGCCGCTACAGCATGGCCTAACAAGCGGAGCATTGGTGCGCACCTGAGATCTGAACCTGGGCCGCCAGCAGCAGAGAGCACACAGCTAACCGTTACATCACAGGGCTGGCCCCCTCATTCATTCTTGATTACTTAGTCTACACACAAGAGAGAATGGTTTAGCTCAATCTTTGTAAAATTCCATTAATGGAGTCCAGTTCCAGGTAAAATGGAGTAAGCATACTCAAAAGTATCTCTCTCACTAAACATAGGTATAAAATCTGGACAGAAGGCATGGAGCAGCTATTTGAGATCTTTGAAAAGTAAACAGTAGTAGGCTAACTAGGGAAGAAAACCAGAATTTGAAGTACCACCAAACTGAGAGTAAATTTACCTTTTTTTTTTTTCTTCTAGTATCTCCTAGCCTCAACTGAATATACCAGAAACCTGGCAGTGGGCGATGAAGCTCCAGGACCAGCCCTCTGGTTTTGGCTTGAGGAGCAGGAAAGGAACTACCTAACGCCCAGAGAGTACAGATATATCCCATCTTTTTTCTCTTTCTCTTCTCCATCCCACCACAGTCTATAAGCAATCTCCAAGCAACAGTGGCACGGGTCACTGATGGGAGCCCACAGAAGCTAGAACTCTAAAGAAGAGAAACCTTTTCCTCCATACAGTGGAGCTGTGGTTCTAAGAAGCCGGGGCCAAACCCCAGTGCCTTTTTCCTTCTCTCGGTCGTCCCATTGTTTGGCTCAGGGTGAGAGGGCAGTTGGGGAAGTCCACAGCAAAGCAGAGTAACAAAAACCCCAACTTTCTAGCCAGAGGATAAAAAAAAAACACCCCACAAGGAACTGAAAAGTACCCAGTCAATGCAATAAGACAAGAATGAGAAATTAAGGGCATACAGATTAGAAAGAAAAAAATAAAAATGTCACTGTTCACAGATGACATAATTATCTACCTAGAAAATACCAAAGAATCTTAAAAAAAAAAAAAAACCTCCTACAAAAAATAAGTAACTTTGTCACCTTTGCAGGATATAAGGTCAACACACAAATATCAACCGTGCTTCTATAAACTATCAATAAATAATTGGAAACCAAAAAAATTTAGTATCATTTACAATAGCTTAAAAGAAATATGAAATAATTGGTATAAATCTAACAAAACATACCTAGGATCTACAGGCAGAAAACTAGGAAAATGCTAATGAAAGAAATCAAAGACCTAAATAAATGGAGAGACATACCATACTCATGGTTTAGAAGACTCAACATAATAAAGATGTCAATTCTCCCCAAATTGAACCACAGAGTCAACGCAATTACAATTAAAATCTCAGCAGGATTTTTTTGTAGATATAGACAAGCTGATTCTAAAATTTATACAGAAAGGCAAAGGAACTAGAACATTTTTTAAAAATTTGGAAAAAGAATAAAGTGGGAGGACTTATGCTACCTGGTTTTAAGATTACTTTAAAGCTACAGTAACCAAGACGGTGTATTGGCGAAGGGACAGACACACATAGCAACAGAAGAGAAATAACAGAAATAGACTCGGGGCCGGCCCAGTGGCGCAAGCGGTTAAGTGCACGTGCTCTGCTGCGGCGGCCTGGGGTTCGCCGGTTCAGATCCAGGGCGTGCACCGAAGCACCGCTTGGCAAGCCATGCTGTGGCGGCGTCCCATATAAAGTAAAGGAAGATGGGCATGGATGTTAGCCCAGGGTCAGCCTTCCTCAGCAAAAAAAAAGAGA
Organism: Ceratotherium simum simum; assembly: GCF_057802395.1. Taxonomy (NCBI): domain Eukaryota; kingdom Metazoa; phylum Chordata; class Mammalia; order Perissodactyla; family Rhinocerotidae; genus Ceratotherium; species Ceratotherium simum. The sequence continues at coordinate 13,984,956 of NC_141910.1, read as the reverse complement.
AGGATTGGCAGATGTTAGCTCAGGGCCAATCTTCCTCACACACACACACACACACACACACAAAGAAATAGACTCACACAAATATGGCCATTTGATTTTTGACAAAGGCAAAAAAACAGTTCAATGGACAAAAGACAGTCTTCTCATCAAATGGTGTTAGAACAACTGGACATTCATATGCCAAAAAAACTTCGGACTTAACCTTATACATTACACAAAAATTAATTGAAAACAGATCATAATCCTAATTGCAAAACCTAAAACTATAAAATGTTTTATAGAAGAAAATCTTCATGGCCTAGAATTAGGCAAAGAATTCTTAGACATGACACCAAAATCATGATCCATTTTTTAAAAATCTGATAAATTGTACTTCATCAATATTAAAAACTTTTGCTCTATAAAAGACGCTCCTAAAAAAATTTAAAACAAGCTACACTGAGAGAAGATATCTGCAAATCACTTATCTGACAAAGCACTTGTATCCAGAATATATAAAAAATTCCCAAAATTCAAAACAAGAAAACAAACAACCCATTTTAAAAATGGGCAAAATTTCTGAACAGACGCTTCACCAAAAAGAACTGGATGGCATGAAAAGATGCTCAAGATCATGAGCCAGTACAAACAAGCAAATTAAAACCATGATAACATATCACTACACATCTAATATCTACAGGAAAAAAAGCTGACAATACTAAGTACTGAGGAGGACACAGAGCAACTAGAACTTGCAGACATTACCGGTAGGGCATTCTGAAAATAGTGTGGCCATTTCTTAAAAAGTTAAACACACACCTATCCTATAATCCAACAATCTCACTCAGCAGTATTCATTCTAGATAAATGAAAACTTATGTTCACACAAAATCCTATATACAACTGTTTATAGCAGCTTTATTACAAAACCGAAAACAACCCAAATTCATTCAACAATTGATTGGATAAACAACTTGTGGTACATTCATACAACGGAATAATACTCAACAATAAACAGGAGTAAACTATTAATACATGCAACAATTTGAGTGAATATCAAAAGCATTGTGCTGAATGAAATAAGTCAGTCTCAAAAGTGTACATATGAACGAAACCATTTTATGACATTCTCAAAGAGACAAAACTATGGTGATGGAGAACAGATCAGTGGTTGTCAGGGGTTAGGAAAGGGGAGAGGACTATAAAGGAGTGGCATAAGGGAGTTTTAGAAATCAATGACAGAAAGATAGCTGGAAAATCTCAAAGTACTTGAAGCTTAAATAATACACTTCTAAACAACACAGGAGTCAAAGAGGAAGTCTCAAGAGAAACAGAAAAATATTTTGTACTAAATGAAAATGAAAATATAACTTATCAAAATTTGTGTGATGCAGCAAAAGCAGTGCTTACAGGGAAATTTATAGCTATATGATTCTAAGCATATGACATTACAGAAAATGCAAAACTATGGAGATAGTAAAAAGGTCAGTGGTTACCAGGGATTGGACAAGGGAGTGAAAGAGAGACGAATAGGTGGGGCATAAAGAGATGGTTACCCCAGTGAAACTACTCTGTATCATACTGTAACGGAGAAGACATCATTATATACTTATTATATATATGTGTTATTTATATTGTTATAAAAATTCATAGAATATACAACACAAAGAGTGACCCTAATGTAAACTATGGACTTTAGTTAATAATAATGTATCAGTTTTGGGTCATCAACTGTAAAAAATGTACCACACTAATGCCAGACAAGGAGAATGGGTATATGGGAACTCGCTGTACTTTCTGCTCATATTTTCAGTAAACCCAAAACTGCTCTAAAAAATAAAGTCTATTACTTTAAAAAAGAAAAAAAAAAAAGAAAAAAGCTACTCACTATTCAAATACAAAAAAAATAGTCATAAATCCTGGCAACATTAGTCACCAACAACAATGCAGCAGCCAAAAGTTCCAACCACTACAAGTGGCCAAGAAATTCTCATAATGCTCAAGCAATAAGTGGGAGGTTCACTGCCAGGCTTCCCTTACCCAAAATATAACTGTAATCTAAGCTAATAAAGGCCATTCAATTTTTTATAAAATAGGAGGGGGAAACAAAGTCAAAAGAAATGATGCTGATTCATAAATGGAGTGGGAACTGTTTTCATCAATACGTTTTTATATTCTTCAGGGCTCCAAAAATGTGAGAAATTAACACCAAAATAAATACATCATTACCATTGGGATCACAGACTAATTAAATGTACATCTATACAATTATAAAAAGACATCAAACCAAACAGCATCATTTCCTGAAGATTCATAAAAAGTTCCAACATGACTCGATACTTCACCATAGGTTTCTCCTCAAAGTTCTTTAAAAAGATGAGCACCAGAAACAGAGATCAAACATGCTATTATGCCTTAAACTAAGGATCTCTACACTGTGTGTGTGTTGGGGTGAAGGTATTTAAGAAATTTGTGGAGGAGGTTTGGTTATCACAATAACGGGCCCAAGGCAGCTAGACTTCCTGAAATGTGTGAGATAGTCCTACATATGTCTCACATCACTCTCTACTGTCTGATGCCCCAATGCACATTCATGTAAACCAAAAAACTGTCAGTAATTAGTTATCTGAACCCATAACTTAAAGCTTTTGCAAAGTTTTAACATACACTGAACTTTCAGAAATGCAATAACCACGTAAATAGGGGGAAAACTGTGCTCTGTGGTTTGCTGAGAACTTTACAGAGAGTCGTTCACTATTTGGAAAATTAAGCAGCAACGGTAATGCTGCTTATGGTATTTAAGATGCAAATACAACATGGTGGTATGGGTCTGCATTATAATTGTAATATAGAAGGTTAACAAGTATCCGACTATTTCATTATGCTTTCAATATATTCCATATGTCTTCAAGCATTTTTAGACAGAAATACATAATTTTTTATCTATGGAATTTTTGTGTTTATTCATTAAAAGATCTATAAACAACACTTTATACAAATCTTGAGCGATTCTTCTACAAATATGTCCAGAATTCATAATATTTTACAGAAAAAAAATACAACAGACCCAAGAAAAGGAAGCAGCTTCAGACTGCAGAGATAAAATTAGACCCCCCCGCCCACCAACCCTAAAGCAAAGGTCTCCTCACAGAGGGATGGTCAGCATCCACCACAGTGTTAACTCCTGCCCCCATTTTATAAACACTCAACTCCCAATTACTAATTGTTCCTTCAGGATTGGAGTGTCAGAAGAGACCAAATGAGGAGATGTTTGGTAAGAGCCCCACGGGGGTAAGCTGCTGAATAAACATTTTTTTTGAAGATATAAGCTCAGTTCTATTTTTCTGGACCCACATCTATAGGAATGATATTACACAGCACCAGGCTTAAAAGGTGCCAGCTTTGGATTCATTCATGCATACCTGAATGGGTTGTAATGACAATACTATACAAGTCAATAAACTGCATCATGATACAACTTTTACGTTATGATAATATTTTATTACAAATCACTTTCCTTTTTATTTCTCCTTTAAACCACAGTTAGGGTATTATATTAGTTTTTGAATTACACATATAGGTAGATTATATTATCTATGAATTTTATTTCAGGATTATAAACGGGGCATTACAAAATATTCCTTATAAAAAAGCAGCATTAGGTCTGACAGGGTTGAACCAGTACATTAAACTATGTCATCTCTCCCCTGAAAGTCTGCAATAGTCTCTCAGCTAGATCTCTTTTGGTTTAATCTGGCCTTCACACTACTTAACAGTAAGCCTTCCTAAAACACAAACCTGATCATGCCCCTCTGCTGTTAACAAACTGACAGGACTGACAGGAAAAAGCCCAAATTCCGCAAAATGTTCCTCAAGACCCTCTGTAATATGATACTATTATTTGCCCAACAATCTTTTCAGGACCTTCCTCTCCCCCTCATACTGAAAACTTTCTTCAATATGGAGGAACCTGGAACACCTCTGCTTCTAGCTCTCCTACTTCTTTATTGAATGCTATTCTTAATCTGTTTTGCTGCCTACACTTCCTTTCCTCACCCTCTCAATGTTGGAGAAGTTCCTGTGCTGAAACCTCGGACCTCTTCTTAACTATACTCACTCTCTAGGTGATTCCATCCAGATCTATAACGAGTCTCAAAATTATATTACCAGCTTAGGCCTCTCCCCTGAACCCCAGACTCATAAATCCAATCATCCCCCTCAACATCTCAACTTAGATGTCTGACAGGCATCTCAAACTTAACATCCAAAATCAAACTCTTGACTCCTTCTCTCAGCCCAACCAAAACCTACTCCACCCACATTCTTCTCCATCTTTATAAAGAGCAATTCCATTCTTTCAACTATTCAAACCAAAAGTCTTAGAGTCATTCTTGATCTCTCTTTATCCTACAACCCATTTAATCCACCTATTGGTTCTATACACAAAATATACTAAATCCAGAGTATAATCGTTATCAATATCTCCACCACTATAGCCTGGTCTAAGCTACAGTCCTCTCATATTGTTAAAATTTCCTCTTATCTGGTCTTATTCCACTTTCACCTTGTCTATATTCCACACAGTGGTGAGAGTGATGTATCCCAAGGGTCAAAAAAGTCAAGCTAGCCAGAGTACCCCATTCTTCTGGTCTTAGTTTAGGATTGAGCATATAACTCAGAGCGAGTCATTTCCTGGGCTTAGGCTTTTGTTGACGCTATCTGGAGAAGTATATGGCTAATGTTGAATATTAGGTAAGCCTGCTGGCAGCCATCTTTGCCACCCTATAGGAAAAGTTTCCTTAAGAATGAAGTTTTCACAAAGAAAAGCAGATATAATTAACACATTAGATCCATCTGTGGATCTATTTCTGGAACTTTCAATCACGTGCACCAGAAAATTCCCCCTTTTTTTGGCAGAAGTAATTTGAATTGGGTTTCTATCACTGGAAAAAAAATAATTCTTATCACAATTATAAGCATGTATTTAGTTTTAAAATCCCTTAAGATTATTCTTTCTCCATCATCAACCCCCAATTCGACAGTAAAACCCGTGAGCAGAAAGACTGCATTTATTTCCTTCACACTTGTATCAACTACATTAATAGTACAGTGTCTCACACACAGTAGATACTCAATAAATATTTATTAACTGACCAAAAAAGTTTTTCTAATGTTTTAAAATTTAAGTTTTTTAACTTCCTTTCAATTAGAAGTAATACTGAAGGACTTTTGCACTGAGAGAAAGGTTAGATTATATGACTTTAAAGGTTTCTTTTACCACTTTGATTTTATGAATCTATGATTTCTTTTTTTTTTTTTTTTGTGAGGAAGATCAGCCCTGAGCTAACATCCATGCTAATCCTCCTCTTTTTGCTGAGGAAGACCGGCTCTGAGCTAACATCTATTGCCAATCCTCTTTTTTCCCCAAAGCCCCAGTAGATAGTTGTATGTCATAGTTGCACATTCTTCTAGGTGCTGTATGTGGGACGTGGCCTCAGCATGGCCGGAGAAGCGGTGCATCAGTGCGCGCCCGGGATCCGAACCTGGGCCGCCAGTAGCGGAGCGCGCACACTTAACCACTAAGCCATAGTGCCGGCCCCTGATTATGATTTCTTTATTTCCGTGAATTTCACTAGGAAGTCTCAGTTATCCCACTTCCCTATCTCCCCAGTTTGGTCCTTTCCACCTCTGCCAATCAAGCATACTCCCAATCTCCCTTCAATGACACCACCCTTCCTCTGAGATTTCTCTAAGGTCCTGCTCTATGATTAAGAAAGTCTTGTCCTTTACAAATGATCAAGCTCTCCACCTTCAATAGTTTTTCAGATCCAGAGTCCCGTCTCTTATACAAAGTGTTTTGTTAATTAACGGTCTTGGAACCAGTGCTATCTGAACTTCCAATGTTCTTCACTTACTTTTCACACTCTTGTACACACATTGATACAAGACGCATTTACACAAATGCCCATTTATTTCAATCATTTATATATACCCAATAGTAATGATTCACATGCCTTTTAGAAGGTTGTGCAATTGACTGAAAAACAATATTAAACAGACTAAATGTTTATCTGTTTTAGCTTATAAAGGCCTAGAAAGTAGACGGTGTCAATTTAACTAAGTTGCCCAATGTACAATAATAAACATGTAATAATGATGCTTGAATGCTTCTCCTTTTATATGTTTAGGTTAATATCAACCTCAGTTATATATCCCTTCTACAAAATCAGGTTGACATGTTTCTTTATATACCACTCAAAACAAGTACAACTAGAATAACTGGCTCCACCATGATTTATACAGGTATGTGCCCAACACAGTACAATCCAGAGGAGAGTTATTAATAAATGCTTTATGATCAGGGCATATCACTAACTGGTTCTTTGCACTTTGTACTGCTTTCATATCTGGGACTCTGTAATACAAAATTTCTGTAGATGAGCTAAAAAAATACATAAAAAGCTGAACAAGATCTCTCCCAGTTTAAAGAGAGCATTTAAACATTCTATTAGTCTGATAGTTATTAAACAGATCTATTAAAAAATCTACCATTAAAAGCTGGGATTCTCTATAAGTAACCGACTGTGCAAACTGGGTCAATTACTTGAAATACTTATGCTGCGAAATCTTTATGGCTCATAAGATCCCCTGAGGCAGTTTCAAGCAGCTAAATGCTGTGAATTGGCATGCCAAACATCAAGATCAGAGAAAACAATGTACAAAACGCAAATTTTTCTATGCATATTCTATCTTTGGCTCAATACATACACTCATGTGGTGCTTTCTTCTATGTTCTACTACTATGTCCCAGGTATCTGAATCAAGTTATAGCTTCCTCTACAGTAGAATAAAAAAAAAAAGAACACACACAAATAAAACACACATACACACTCCCTCAATGGCTTTTTCCCAAGACATTCTCATTGAAGAAGGCAGACGGTGGAAAACGGCCCTTATGGAAGGGCTAACATGAATAGTCCAAGCTCTGAATCAATACGTATGGATCTCATTCTAGTTAAAAAGAAGAAATAGGTTTTCAATTTTTGAGGGGAAAAAAAATCATTTTTGCTTATGATAAGTCATTCTTAGTCTTTAGAGAATGCCCTGGCCATTTTCCGTCTCTCAACTCAACTTTCAAATGATTTTTTTAAAAGGTTCAAACACTACAAAGCATCTGATTTAGTGAAAAGCACTTTAAATACCTCTCCAAGTACTCCCCACTGGATCAAAATGTCATAGAAATGTTGTAAACACTATCAGTCATGTTCCAGAGAACAATTTAAACAAACATTGTTTTGCTCTTTTGTCTGGAAAAGTAATTTCTGAAGTGAAGAGTTCAAAACTTTTAGCCCTACATACTATGCAGTAAGAAAAAAAATACATCTTTTAAGCATCAGAAGCAGAGTACACAATAGGCTTTGTCTCGTTAAACAAAAGAACATGCTTTTCCTTTCAATCATTTCCAGCTGTATGATCTGGCCCTCATGGAATCAGAAATTAACAGCATATGGCATCTGGCTACCTGCACAGACTGCATATAAAATCTGAAGTCTTCAATAAGATTAAGGGGTCTAGTGGTTGAGAGTGGAGGGGGAACCACCAAACACTATTTCCAAAATAGAGGCAATAGCCCTAACTAAAAGAAGGCAAGAAAAATCACCCCTATCTAATCAGATGTCAACTGTATTCTTGAGAAATGACTCAGATCACAAGATCTTCCTGCCTCCTAGGCAGCTGAAGAAGATACCACCACTGACTACATAATTGTTTTGGTTCCCACATTAGGAGAGAATTAATAACAAAAAAAACCCAAAACAAAGAAGTTCCGGGTTAACCCACCTTATGACACATCAGAGTGATGCTTTGGACCCAAACGAGCCAGAAACAAGAAAAACAAATGACTTAACCGTTCTTATCATAAGTTCCACTAAGCCTTAGTACCAGAATATCAAAATACATAGAATCTTGAACTAAAAAGTCTTCAAGGGCCTTCCAAAATAAAGCCATTCCAGACAAAACATTACTTTACCTTTCTTATTAAGAGCAGTGGACCAAAAATCTGCTAACTCTTGGAATATATTTCAGTGTTTCAGAATCCATACAGCCCTAATCTCTAACCCGATTCTCAGATGCCAGAACATAAACCCTAGACCCTCCTTCCTGTAGTTCAACGGGGTGGGGGGAATAAGTACAAAGAAGTGAAGGATAACTAAGTACCTTCAAACTCATAAGAAATAGTTGCTCAAAACACTGAAGACTGATTCTTTCTGGCCCCTCCCCAACTGTTTCTTCTACAGCTTCAAGCACTCAACACCTTCAAGTCTACTCTTCACATTTTTAATGCTGTTAATACTTTTATCTGGACCCTCTCCAAAGCATTATACGTTGAGCTTCAGTGGGCCCAAAAGTCAAACAGTGGTATATTCCTTGACAGTTTACTTCATAACTCCTAGAGGAGAGAGAAAATATAATTTATTAATAAATATTATGAAAAGCAGGCTTAAAGTAATCTCATCAATAAAGTTTAATTCTGCCCTCAAGCATTTGGATCTCATAAAAGGGTTCCTCAATCATGCCTTACGTGAAGACAGAGGAGGAAACCCAAACACATTCAAAGGCAGAATTAAAATCTCATAAAGACATACAATTCAGAACAGACAAAATAAAAAGATGGGCAATCCATAAGAGAGAGAACTATTTCAATATTTTTAAGGCATACAGGGTCTAAGGACAATCAACCACTGGAATCCCTATATCAAAAGCTCTTTCAGTGACTATGGGAATTGCTAGATTCCAGTAGGACTATTTAGACTTAAAAAAAAAAAAAAAGAACAAAAACTTAAAAGAATAACAAACCTATTTTCATCTCTTACATTCTCCCTCTCCCCACAGTTCTCACCAGGACCCTGACAAGCCTGATGATATCAATGTATCACACACCCTGAGGCACTAGGTTAAATGCAGGAATCCATCTATCACGGCTGCTAATGTTCTATCTTCACTTGAAATTGCAGAAATGCAAATGCAACGCACTAACAGCTGTTCACACTTTCAATTTTTTCTTGCAAAGCTGGTTATGAAATGTGGCTTGCTGAACCTTTGTAACACGATTACCAACTTCTGTTTCAATGCCTGCAAATGCTGCTGCCACTGGTGTACAATCTGATTTCACTGACCAGTAGTGGAACAATGTGGCTAGATTGGCACTGGTTCCCTGGAAGAGGTGGCATTGGGAAGGAGACAGGGTTGCTTATTAAGGAACTGGAGCAGATTCATAGCTAAAACATACCCAATAGCAGTCTATTTAAATTAGGAACATAGATATACTAACGTGTGCACATGCACACATCAAATTGGTGTGCAATGTGAATCTTCAATAAGTGCAACTGATTAAATTTGCTAGGACCTACTGTTTTGTTGCCTACTAGGATTTCACAAGACACAAAAAAATTCCTCAAGATGTACTCTCCCTCCTCTAGAAGTTAACAAACTGGGGGCCGGCCCAGTGGCGCAAACGGTTAAGTGCGCGCGCTCCGCTGCGGCGGCCCAGGGTTCGCCGGTTCAGATCCCAGGCGTGCACCAACGCACTGCTTGTCAAGCCATGCTGTGGCGGCACCCCATATAAAGTGGAGGAAGATGGGCTTGGATGTTAGCCCAGGGCCATTCTTCCTCAGCAAAAAAAAAAAAAAAAAAAAAAGAGGAGGATTGGCAGATGTTAGCTCAGGGCCAATCTTCTTCACAAAAAAAAAAATAGAAGTTAACAAACTAACAGGGTAATTTTTAAAATTATTTTGGGCTATCAACTACTTTTAAACCCTAATGAAAGGTATGGCAAAGATAAGGTAAGGTAAACCTTCTCTCCAGAAATACATGCAAATATATATAGTACTGCATATAATTTCAGAGCATTAATGGACTTCCTGGACCTATATTTCATGGGCCCCAGATTAAGAACTCTAGTTCTAAAAAACAATCTTTTTAAGTAAACAAAGGAAATATCGGTCTCAGTTGTAATCTGTCAAGATTATGTTTTTGGAAGCGCTATTTTCAATGAGAGAAGAAAGTAAGTTTGGAAGAAAGAATAACATTTCTAACATTAAAAAATTGGTAATACCATGGGACTTCACTGATGGTATAAAAGTTGTAAATGAATTGGGAGAAAGTGACAGAAAAAGTAAAGTGTACAGCTGTAATTGGAGAAAAAATTCTGAAAGAGAAAAAAGGAACCTTAAAATTATTAAATATTTGAAGCTGACAGAAATGGCAACAGAAGAATTCAAAACAAAAATGGAATATAATCAATGTTTAGCTGGAAACAATGATTCTGATAGTACTAGCAATAGTCACCAGCCCATGGAAAGGCTGTACAGCACAGAGATTAAGAGCACAAACTCTGAACAGGTGATTCTGGATTGAATCCTGAACCAAAATAAAATTTTTTCCTTTATAGAATTTGAATAACGTTTGTAGATTGGATAATATAAATATCAATTTCCTGATTTTGATAAAGTGATAACCAATCCTGGTTCTACCACTTATTAGCTATGTGACCTTGGGCCTCTCTTTAGCTATGTGACCTCTCTCGGCCTCTGTTTCCTCATTTGCAAAATAGGGATAATACAGTACTACCTCAAGTTGTAAAGAATAAAATTATAATGAGATGATTCATGGGAAGTATTTACTACAACAGTGTCTGACAAATAAGAAGCACTCAAAATCGTTGTTATTATTCCTTTCCAAGTATCATCCTTATTCCTTCCCCCTTTCATTCCACCTTTGATTCCACCACAGTCTTAGACCAGGCCAATTATAGAAAAAAAGGCAGAAACAAACAAAGAATTAAAAAAAGTCATCCTTTTTCTTCTTTAACTTCAAGTTTATTGATCCCCAACGTGGGTTCCCTGCCTCCAGGCTGGCTGTTCTTTAACCTATTCTCCGATTGCTGTCAGGGGGCATTTTATACACACAACTCTTTATACACACAACTCTGATAAATCAATGGCATCCTTAAAACCTTCAACATTAGCTTTAAGGATAAAATTACAATTCCTTTAGCTTATTATATAAAGCCCATCATGATTTGGTTAAGGCATACCTCTTTGTTCTCATCTTTCAACACATTTCCACAAATATACCCTTCACTCAGGACTCAATGAACTACTCATAGTTCTCTCAATACAAAACTTCAATCCCTGAAACAGGGTATTCTCTCCGCCTAGAATAGGATTTCACCCTTATTCATATAGCCAACTCATATTCACCCTCAAAACTTATCTCAGTATGATGGAGATGCCTTTTTGAGCACACAAAACCCTATGTGCACACTTCCACCACAGTATCATACTATAATCACTGCATAGTCTGTCATGCTCATTAGGTTCTAAACTTCTTAAATGCAAGAGCTATGTCTTATGTCTTTGAATTCCAAGCACAAAATCTGATATAATGTAGGTTTTCAATTAGTGTTGAGTGAAGGAATCTCTTGACAAGAAATTCCAATGTGTGTGTACACATTGGATAATCTATTGTGTAGCAAATAAAAGCATGTGTCAAACGCAGAGGGCTAATGCTTAAGCCAAATCTGTACTTTCAACCAAGTATACAGGATGCTAGCCACACAAGTTTCAATCATAGAAAACTAGCTCCGTGCCTCAAGAGCTCAGAAAAAGCAGAAGGCAATGTAGTTTGGTAAGAAAGGGATTTCCCCTGAACACATGTGCATGGAATTCCTAAAAGACACCAGTCACAACAATATTGTGGCCTTAATTTTTTAAAAACAATATTAATAACTGAAAATGCTTTTGCTGCCAGAAACATACAACATATAAAATGACAACTCTTCTAAGTCCCTTCTCTCCACTTAGCCATGAAATAGGATGGCCTAATTTCAGTTGATTAAGTTACTTCTAACCAGAGTATCTGAAAAAAAGAACTAACACAATCTGTCTGATAAGGCTTTTAATCTTGCTAGTCACAATGCCTGTTTAATTCCTATAATCACAGTCTTGACCAGAGTTAGGGTTCCCTTTCACACCATGAGTTGGGCAAAACACATGGCCAAATAAAAAAGGTGCTGGAAACAGGCCCTTGAGCCATATTAAACACAATGGAAATAACATTTGAAAATAGTATCCTTCCCAGCTGGGCAAGAAACACAATGGCTTCAACCATCTGCTCTTTCTTCCTAAGATTCTTTTTTCACAAATGGATAGACTGATGTATTATTTTTCCATTCAAGAAACAAGATCCCTGGAGTTGAAGGTCACAATTTAAACCAGATAAAATTCAGACGGTAGTAAGATAAAAGTGCACAAACTCCTAGACATATTTTGTTGTTTTTCTTTTTATATTATATTCTCCAACTCCTTTTCCCCTTTTTACCTATTTAATTGCTAACCCTTCTATAAGAAAACTCATTAAGAAGCTTCTTGGAAGAAAACATGTTTTAGGGTAATTTTGAAAGGAGAGGTGAAGAGCTGGCACACAAACCACAGGGTAACCATAAGAGATAAGGAGAAAGCACAGGAGAAAACAAGCTATTCACTCATACAATAATTCAAAAAGACTTATGTCATCTGGTGACAAAGTTATCAAGTACTAATATTTTAACTGATTTGGTTCTGACTTTATAAACATAACTAAGAAGAAAACTATAAGGAAGAAATCCATCTTGATTCCACATATAGTTAAAGTTGAAAGGTTATGAAGCTATCCTATGGTATTGTTTTATGACCTAGATCTTCAAATCCTATTGTGGGATTACATGTAAATACTGGAAGAAATATACCCTCTATAATTATTCCTTCTTTCAATGAACCTCCATGAAGTTCTCATGCAATTCTAGGGTTCTGTGGAACAACATTTGAAAACCACAGAAACAGTATTCTATTCTTAACTGCAACTAATTTACTATACTTCTTAGAATACCAAACTCTATCAAAATTTGGCAATTTTGCTGCCCACGAATACTGACAAAGAACTGACTAGCAATAGAGTTCCATTAAGTCTAACTTAAAGAGTTTTTGCACAAACCACCACACTCTCTCTGCAAAGAAAAATACACATTTTGAAAGTTTTTAGAATCTAATTCAGTTTCACTTGATTATGAGTTCCTAGAATGCAGAACTGTCTTTTTCATTTTTTATTCTCTACCTTCCTCAATCTTGCCCACCCAGTACCTAGCATAGAGCTTTACAGATTAAAAAAGGGCTGCTTTAAAAATAAAAACAATCCAATGTACAAAAGTAGGGGAATAGTTAAATTATAGTATATATAAAATAAACTATTAAAAATAATTTGGTAGATTTATACTTATTGACATTAACTATGTCTAAGATGTGAATGAAAAGGTTATAATTTATATGTATAGCTTAAGCCCATTTTTGCAAATATGTATTCACTGACCTGCATATATATATAAGTGATTTTCATGTATCCATAGATAAAAATCTAAAACCTTTTTACCCAAAGGTCATTTGTCAGCAGTGGGATTTTTGAATGATTCTCACACTCTTGTTTACCTACATCTTTATACAGTCTATAAATTTTTAAATTATGAATATTAATTCCTCCCATAGATATCAAAACAATAAAACTGTTTTCATGTTGGAAAAAAAATGAACTAAACTGACCTAAGCCAACTACTATTCTCCTTCCCAAATCCCTAAAGTGACTTCAGCCCTCGTATCCCTCATGTCATTGCTCCTCTGTCATTTGCCTTATCATTCCACCTGTCTATCTTACCTTTCTCTGTGTTTTCTTCACTCATTGCTTCATCCACATCCAACAGGAGGGCACAAAACTCACTGTATGGGCTATTAGAATTTGTTTTTATGTCCTTTCCATCTCTTATTCCTCATTTCCCACACTATACCAAAAATAACGTTGACCATAACGAGATAACACTACATATCCACCAGAATGACTAAAAGACTGACAACAACAAATGCTGGTAAGGAGGTAGCCCAATTGAAACTTTCATATATTAATAACAGGAATGTAAAAGGGTACGCTCACTTTGCAAAAAGGTTTGGCAGTACCTCACAAAATTCTGACCCAGAATTCCACTTCCAGGTATATATATCTACCCAAGAGAAATGAAACATATGTTCACAAAAAGACTTATAGAAGGATGCTCAGGGCCGGCCCCGTGGCTCAGCGGTTAAGTGAGCGCGCTCTGCTGCTGGCAGCCCGGGTTCGGATCCCGGGCGCGCACCGACGCACCGCTTCTCTGGCCATGCTGAGGCCGCGTCCCACGTACAGCAACTAGAAGGATGTGCAGCTATGACATGCAACTATCTACCGGGGCTTTGGGGGAAAAAATAAATAAATAAAATTATTAAAAAAAAAAAAAAAAGAAGGATGCTCATAGTAGCTTTATTTATAACAGCCAAAAACCAAAATATCTCAAATATCCATCAATAGGAGAATGAATAAACAAACTCTGTTAAATTCACGAAAATAAAAAAATTCAGCAATGAAAAGGATTGAACGACTGGAACATGTAACAATACAGATGCATCTCAAAATCATTACGCTGAGTGAAAGAAGCCTTATATAAAAGAGTACCTAGTGTACGGTTCCATCTATACGAAGTTCTACAACAGGCAAAACTAACCTAGAGTGGAAAAAATGGTTGCCTCTGGGGAGGAAAGAGTAGAGGACTGAGTGGAAAGGGGCATGAGTGAACTTTCTGGGCTGCTGGTAATGTTCTATATCTTGACAGGGGTTTAGGTTAAACAGGTGTATACAGTTGTCAAAAACTCACTTCGGATTTGTACATATCATGGTATTTAAAATTTACTTCAAAAGAAAAAAATAAATATTGAACTCTAGCTAATGTTACGCATGCTGAAGTGTTTCGAGATGAAGTGTACTGATGTCCCAAACTTACTTTGAAACACATAAAAAAGATGTGATGGGTTGATAGATGGATAGATATATGATGAAGCAAGTATTATAGGATGTTAATTGTAGAATCTAGGTGGTGGTTCCATAAATAATGTTAAATGTTAACTGTAAGATTCTTCCAACTTTTCTGTGTGCTTGAAATATTTCAAAATAAAATATTAAGGGGGCCAGCCCGGTGGCGCAAGCGGTTAAGTGCGCACGTTCCGCTGCGGCGGCCCGGGGTTCGCCGGTTCGGATCCTGGGTGCGCACCGACGCACCGCTTGTTAAGCCATGCTGTGGCGGCATCCCATATAAAGTGGAGGAAGATGGGCATGGATGTTAGCCCAGGGCCAGTCTTCCTCAGCAAAAAAGAGGAGGATCGGCATTGGATATTAGCTCAGGGCTGGTCCTCCTCACACACACAAAAAAAAATAAAATAAAATATTAAGAAGAAAAAAGTAAACTTTTATCTCCAATTCAAACTACTTTTTGCTCAGGCTCCAGAGACAGACACCCTCATTTTGTGGCAAGTAAAGTCCAATTTCCCTCTCCTGAACCACCAGGCAGGCACACCCAGTGTGCTACTTAGCAGTGAAGTCAGAAGTGGTAAATCAGCACGCTTGCCTGGAGGGAAGACTGGTTCCAAAGGACCAGCCAAACGGGAAACTCAGTGGTGCAAAGCAATCAAAGAGTGACTACACTACTACTAACTGTAACAGCACCTTTGGTGACTACTTTCTTGAGCTAAAACACCAACAGCACTTTCAACCAGTACAAATTCCCTTTAGGGGAGTCTGCCACCACCGCCCAAATATTCACAAACATTCTTAGGCAGCTTTTCTTCCCTAAGTACAACCAGAAGTACCTTCTAACAAAAACACACACAGCTTTGAATTGTAGCATGGGACAGATTTATGGAATATGGAAGACATTAAAGTATTCGCTTTCTCTCTGAAAATAAAGAGTGCAGACTCATAAACAATGCCTGAAAGGCATTTCAGCAGCTTAATCCACGCAGGACATGTTTTGCTTTTTGAGACAAGCAGGAACTGTTGGATAGAGGAAGCCATAAACAACAAGAATTTGGCTTAAGAAGGAGAACAGAATAAATGTTTTTTATGAAAATCATTTAACATTTTTTGAAGGGATTTATTTATATGTGACAAGGTCTACAAGACACGACTTGTACCTAAGCAGCAGCTCTTACAATACATCTAACATTGATTGACTTCTCACAACAGTGGCACCAAGCAGGACCAGTCTGTCAGCATTTCCATCAACAACTGCATTTGCTGGGCTTAATAATTCCCTTTTTCCAATTTTCTCCAGACTGAGAAAACCACTTAGCTGGTTCTCAGTATTCAAGCTCAGTTAAGAGTTCTTCTTTTAAGTTTCATCACATATGAAGTCTAGAGTTTTAGAAAGTGGATTTCCCTAGGTAGGCTCAGTCTTTTATGTCTAAGAGGCAAAAGAGTCATGACAGAAAAACCATCCACAGAATTCTGTAACACATATTCCATATACAAAATTAACTGAATTAATAAAGTTTAAGATAGAATAAAACAGACAATACCATGGGTGGTGGGAGAAAAATACTCAGGGAAAAATTACTACTTTCAATAGTCACCTTAGGGTGTATAATTATGATCTAATAATCCCACTGAAACAAAATAATTTATGAATAAGGCACAGATTTCCTGCCAAGGAACAGTATCTGAAAAAGTCCAGGTTTAAGAAATGAAGGATCGGTGTTTTGTTTTGAGGCTTCTGTGTAACCATTAGAAAGATTCTGAATTCATTTACTCCATCAATAAAATTAACCAAACTTTCTAAATTATTTATGTTCAAAGACTTTGAACTTCTCATATAAGCAATAGTAAAAAAATATTCTTGCTATAGTCTTATTTCTTCCCATTATAAAAGAAGAGGCAGCCCTGGACAATACATATAAATAGTATTTCCACCCAAAGCAATGATAATCGGCACAAATGTACTACACAAATAGAGAATACATATCTCATGCACACCAAAATCATAAGATCTTGGTGTCTTCCAACTTGCACTTCTACGTTTTTTTTACTCAATACTGTTTTAGGAATAGTCTGGAAAGAAATAATTACTCGAAATGTTTTTCCTCAGGTGCTCAGAAATATATAAATTATCAACTACTAGGGCACTACATGCAACCTACCACTTTATTCAACGCTGCTGGTTGTATAGCGTCTTTTCTTATGTTTTCTTTCGTGAAAATTAACTTCTATGAACTTAAGTCAAAGATGGCAGATTGCACATGTGCATTGAACTGAACTCCTTCCTCAAAACTCCACTGAAATAAAACTAAACAGCCTTTTTAAAAAAGGCATAAACCCACAAAAATCGAAGAGAACAGAAGAACAAACAGCAACAAAATGTTGGAAGCTGGAAATGGAGGGCCCAATTGGTAACCAGACAAAGCAAGTAGTGGGAAAGCCAAGTGGCAGCCTGACTGGCATCACATTGGTAGCACCAGGTATCTCTGGAAGGGAAGGCAGAAAATGAAACTTGAACGGGCTTAGTAGAAAGTCTACATAAGGAGCAATTAGACCCTCCAACTCCCCTTTCTAACTTCATCTGGCCAGGCACCTACCCTTCCCTCATCACAGCAAAGGCTAGAGAAGGTAACACAGAAGGTCTCTGGACTGAGGAATAGCTGTTACAATCGAGGAGAAGAGCATCATTCTGAAAACAGGGGATTAAGCATGAGAGTTTACTTACTGAATGTTGAGGTCCCCAATCTTTTTCTCCCACTTAGACTCCTTAAAATGATAGCAGGCAAGAAGGATTCTAGAAGCATCTACTTGGGGTAATTTGACCAGCCAAAAAAAATCACCAAAAGATACTGACTAAGGAAGTTTCTCTCCAAGGAAATCATCCATCCAGATCACCCTACAAGTGAGGGGAGGGGATAGGGAAATAACTTTAACGGGAGTTGGAGTTAAGTGTCTACGTAAGTATGCTTTGCCTTGCATCCACTAGAAACCCACATTTATTGATGAGAAGGTAGAGAAATAGGGTCCAGGCGTTTCACTGCTATTGACTACTATCTTATTTTAAGTTCCCCCAGAAGGAGAAGCTAAGACAAGGATTTGAGTCCAAGGAATTTATTTGGAAGAGGACCCCAGGAAGACTAGCAGGGATATGAGAAAGTGAGACAACGAAAAGAAAGAAGTCAATAAAGGGTAAGTTATCAAGCAAATTAAGTCAACTGAAACTTAATTCCATGGGGAACTCAGAAATATATAGAATACTTGCCTCAGAGTTATTCTACACCATCCTCCCACCTGACGGGCAAGGGAGATGAGGTACACCAGCTTCCATCAGTTATTGATTGAGGGCTATGGTGACGGGGATGGGGGAAAAGTGGCATGAATTCCTCACTTCTGGCATCCAAAGAGAGCCCTTAGGCAAAAACATGCAAGTGCTAGCAACTGGAAGTTCAGTCAGCACGCACTGAAAGGGTAAGATCTAAAGGGATGTAAACAGGGCACCAACAGCATCTGCTACATCCATCATGATAACTGAGCTAATTTGTGTCACTATCTTATCCAATGTAAAAAATTCTCTTGTAGGTTCACTCTTGTATCCTTTTTTTTCCTGTCTTTTAGAAAGCTAATAACCTAGTAGTAAATGATAGGGGTCCCACCATTATCAAGCATTTTTACAAAATTATCTATCCAAAGCTGTACAACATTTTGGTTAATAGTACTAACCTCACCACTCTGTATTGTAGATAAACACTAACCACCCCTATTTCACTAATGAGAAAATGAGTTCAAAGCAATAAAGTGATGCATTAGGTCCAAAAGGAAATTGAGGTAAAACTAAAAGCTAAACTCATGGCTCCCATTTTAAATTTTCAAAACGTGTTGCCTGCTAACTTTCACACTCACATTAATTATGCCAATTCCCAGATCTAAGAATTTTAGCCCAGAGCAGCTGGCTAGAAAAGTACGTTACTTTATTTCACAATTAGGTAACCAAAACTAAAAATTATACCTGGCTGCAACATTAAATCTCTGAAAAGTAAATGCAACCTGAACGTCCCCTAGGCCCATCAACCTGAAAATCCTATTGGGCTACTTAACAATATTATATCTCTAAACCCACTGGCTCAAAAACTTCACTTACCAAAGTGACTGGACCTCAGTTTCCAGTCATCATATTGTCACTCACAGCCTACTTTGTAGGAAATTCTCTCTTCTTTACAGAAATGCCTTCCTTTTTATAAACCAACACACGGACAGATAGATCTGTTTGGTGGTTACCAGGGGCAAGTGGGGTGGGGAGTGGGCACAAGAGGTGCAGGGATGCATTTATATGGTGACTGACAAACAATAATGTACAACAAAAATTTCACAATAAAAAAAATAAAAGAAAAAAGAAATGCCCTCCTTTCTAATATCTAGTTTGTTTAAAGATGGTTACCCCACAGTATAGAAAGATTTGGATTCCTAATGATATAATCTTAAAGTTTCACATCCTAAGGTATACAATTGCTTGGCTCTAGAGTGAGGTTAGGGGAGAAGACTAGGTCAGAATGGTTTGATCAATGTTCCTTTCTAATATTCGGGTCCTGTGGCAAAGTCTGGCTAACTGTGCCAGGATCCTTACTCACATGCTGTTTCTCCTAGGAAATCCACTCTCTCTCCTTGCAATCTGATCACCTTATCCCAGTTTAAGTATGCACAATTGTGTGCAGTATTTACCTTCTCTCCCATGTGGTCCATAATGTACCAGACAAAGAGGGGACATAACTAGGTGCTGCTTAAGTGTCCCTGAGATTTCTGGCACAGTTAAGAAGACTGTCTGCCCAAAACACATATAAGACATCCAGTGGAGTACACCTTAACTTCTCATTCCAGCTCTGACTCTGCCAAGACAACCTGTTATACAAGTTTGAAGTCTTCACAACAGGAGGGCAGAGATGGTTTATTAAAGCCCAGGAATTAAACCTTCAGTTCAAACCAGCTTATCATCAAGTTTCCACAGCTAGCCTGCCCAAAGAAGTTGCTTATTCTCAGAGCACTTACTTTTCTAGCCTATAAGGCAGACAGGAAAAAATACTAACCTACTTCACAAAAATGTCAACAATAACTACAAAACCTCTAAAAAGATGTTTCCTATCATCAATAATCTTTTCATCATTTGAGCACCATCTGGGTACATGATAACCAAGGATAGCAACATCATAATTAACAAATGACTTATGGGCTTGTTCATATTGCCATGGCCCTATGCATATTCCAATCACTTCATTTCCATGGAACAAGAAATAAAGAGAGAGGAATATCTTATTTTCTAAATTAAGCCGAATATCTTATATTCTAAATTAAACTAACCTAATCATTCCTTTATTTCCAAGTTGCCTCAATAATTATAATATCAGTTGATCATACATCAATTCATCTTTTCTGAAAAGGTTCTCAAGGTATTCTTTCTTTTGAATCTTTTGACAGTATCTAATATAAGTTCTTGTACTTAATGGTCACTAGAAAAATGTCACTGACTAACCACTATTGACTTGTTGACTACAGTTAGGGACAGTTGTTAACAAACACTAGTAACAAATCACAGATCAGTCTAATCAATTCAACAACTTTGTATATACAGTATTAGTCTGAGTTTCTGAATATAGAGCCTGTTATAGCTACTTAGCTTTAATTAGTCTTTCATAAAGTACAGATTTTCCTACACCAAAGATTTCTGGGGTGTTAGGAGCTCATGTCTACATTTTCCTTGTGGATGACAATAAGAAAAAGCTGCTAACAAGGGCATGTCAGGCACTCGGTCAACTTAAATTCTACTATCGTGGGTTAAATTGTACCCTGGAAAAAGATACACTGAAGTCCGAACTCCCAGAACCTGTATATGTGACCTTATTTGGAAATCGTTTCTTTGCAGATGTAATCAAGTTAAGTTAATGCGCTCATCAGGATGGGCCTTCATCCAATAAGACTGGTGTCCTTATAAGGAAAGGAGGAGGGACAAAGACACAGAGAGAAGACTGATGTGATGGAGGCAGAAATTGGAGTTATGCTGCCACAAACCAAGGAACACCTAGGACTGCTGGCAACTACCAGAAGCTAGGAGAGAGGCATGAAACAGATTCTCTCTCTGAGCCCCGAAGAAAAAAATCAACCCTGCGCATACCTTCATTTCAGACTTGCAGCCTCCAGAACTGTGAGAGAATGAATTTCTGTTGTTTTTTTAAGCTACCTTATTTGTGGTACTTTGTTACAGCAGCCCTAGGAAACTAATACAACTACCTTAAGAAATTTAACTATAAACTGAGAGACCAAATTTAAAAGACAAAAAAAATTAACATAATAGAGTTTAAGCTATAAAGCTTATAAGAAAAACCATGATGAATACGCAGTTGAGTTTACAGAGCTCTAAAAAGAAGCTCAATCGATAATATTTTATAAATAAGTTTTCTTCTAATTCTGGTTAATATTTCAGAAAACTTAAAAACATATGGGTAAAGAAAAACAAAATTTTAACAGGAATGCTTGCAAAAATAAAATATAAACTAGCAAAGCTAACCAGGGATAAAGACAATGTCGTAGAGCTTCTGAGAAGTGTTTCTAAATATGAGTCCTCTGGGATCCAAACAATCTCTTAGTTCCTGCAGAATAAGGGTCAGTAAACTTGCTCTTAAAGGGCCAGATAGTAAATATTTTACACTTTGTAGGCCATACCGTGGCTATTGCAACTATTCAACTTTGCCCTAGCACCAAAAAAGTAGAAAACATGTAAATAAATTAGCATGGCTGTGTTCCAATTAAACTCTATTTACAAAAACAGGTGGTTCATCCACAGGCTGTAGTTCCAACACCTGCTGTGGAGTAATGGTTCTTAATAGTCCTGCGATCATAGACACACAGTTGTAATGTGTCAGCTTGGCTAGGCGGAACTACATTTCCCAAAATTCCTCTCCCTGTATGTTTCCAGTTAGGGTAAGGCACAAGAGATAATACTGTGCAAGATTTAGAGAGAAGAAACGAAGCAGCAGCCATTTTGTAGCTCACACCTTGCACTTATCTGATAGCTAAGCTTGCTGGCATGGGGCAGCAGCCAGATCCGCAATTACTCTACTTTCCCCTGGATCCTCCTTCAGCTTCTCCTGGGCCAAGTGTGTGTTTAGTACCAAGATGAAGGGCGCCAGTTTCTCCTGCAGTATACTCATATCATCAAAATCAGAGGCAGCAAGAATTAATATGAGTTTCAGTCCACTCTCCTGGAGTCCAGCTCATGCTTGCAGGTTCTAGCTTGTCCTTGTTCTCCCCTATTTTATATCTACTTTCCTTTCCTGGCTACCTTCCTTACGGACTTCAAACTCCAGCATCAAAGATAACAGCTCTGTTTAGATTGACCTTATGCAATTGTGGGAATTGGGTAAGCACTCTCCTAGTGGTTCTACTTCTCTGACTAAACCTGGACTGATACCTAGACTGCTCTGAGAGCCCACAAAAGTTATGAACCAAGATAATGCACATACACATATAGGACAAAATTTGAAAACACTTCAGAAGGTTCAACAAGTTCATCTCTAAAACCCTATTATAGAGTAAAATAAGTAAAAATTACAAGTGTCAAACAAAAGACTAAATGGTTTGAAACTTTCCAGCCCTGAAATAAGATAGTAGAACACAAATGTGTCTACCAAGCTGGCTAAAAATGAGTGAGCTTATCAAAGATATCAACTGTGACAAAAATAGGAAAAGCATCCAAATC
The DNA here is from genome assembly GCF_057802395.1 of Ceratotherium simum simum. NCBI lineage: Eukaryota > Metazoa > Chordata > Mammalia > Perissodactyla > Rhinocerotidae > Ceratotherium > Ceratotherium simum. The sequence goes on along the minus strand of NC_141910.1, from coordinate 13,962,314 downwards.
TCCACTTTTGATTTAATAGATAAATTTATAATGCATAAAAACTTCTTTAATCTTGAAGTTTCAAGTACTTCTTTTTTTTAAAAAAAGAAAGATAGATATATTATTTGGTGACCTGCTGTTATATTTGGCTTTGCACTAGCCAAAGATACTATGAAAAACATGGACAAATACAAAATTTTATGCCCGTTTACTTAATAAATAGTTGTTTATAGTCAGAATCTGTGCTACCAAAAAAGCAGAAGCATTAAGGGCTGCCACCCAAAGACAGCCTACACTCTAACAAAATGATGAGTTTCAGCTGATGTGAAGAGACAATGAATCTTGAAAACATCAAGATTAATTTTTAAGTGTCTAGCTATAGAACACAAAAGGACTGGAGCCAGCCCCATGGTGTAGCAGTTAAGCGCGCGCACTCCGCTGCTGGCGGCCCGGGTTCGGATCCCGGGCGCGCACCAACGCACCGCTTGTCCGGCCATGCTGTGGCAGCATCCCTCATAAAGTGGAGGAAGATCGGCACGGATGTTAGCTCAGGGCCCGTCTTCCTCAGCAAAAAGAGGAGGATTGGCATGGACGTTAGCTCAGGGCTGATATTCCTCACAATAAAAAAAAAAAAGAACACTAAAGGACTGAACACCGTATCCAACCTCAAATAAACAGCTACACCTTCCCCCAACCCTGATTGATTTCTTTCCATAGCAAATATCACCATCTGACATACTGCATACCGACTCGTTTCTAATACACACTCAATAGGTATTTGTTAATTGAAATAAATGAAGTGTAAAACATCAAGATATTAATCTTGACATTTTTAAAAAACTATATTCAAATTCTGAGATATTACTAAACAAGGATAATATTTCACATATAAATTAGTGAATATTTTGTATGAGAATACTACATGATTACTAAGTTCCAAATTCCTCTTCTATTATTCATCCTTCTCTTTTACAACTTTTATCACACAAACACTGTGTGTAGTCTTTTTCTTTTTTCACAATATTCTTTATCAATTTAGATTGCTTTACATAGAGTGAAGCTTCCATTTAGTAACTGACCCATCTGAAACACTAAGATGATCCTTGGAAAGAAGTGGCATTCGCTAAGATTTAGTGGCTGACTACATTCCAGTTGCATTTTTGTCTCTGTGCAAAATAGTCTACAAAAACCCAGGAGAGGAAACTAAGTGGAATCTTAGGTTTCAAACTTCTTTTACATGAAGTCAATACTAATATCCTCAGGGCAAATCCTATTTGGCCCAATCAAGACTCCAAGAGAGAGAAAAACAGATTATCAACCTCCCACCCCAAACCACTCTTAACAAAAGTTTAGTCAAAAATACTCTTTAGAAATAAGTATCTGCAGGACTGAAGCACAGAGCTTTAATACCAGAGGAAAACAAAGAAACTGTATGAAATTCAATAAAAGCTCCAAAATGGTAGGCAAACAGCCAGCATTTTCTCTCTCTGTTCCCTGCACATTTACCACCCTTGTTGCAAAAAAGTAAAGACAAAGGAGAAGGAGGAGGCAGCGGTGGCAGAGAAGGAAGGAGGAAAAGAAGTCAGATTTAACAAAGAAATATGATACATCATAGAAAACACTTTAAAGCAAAACAGATCTGATGGTATCACCTGAAAAACTGAAATATAACCATATATATAAGGCTTGCTTTTTTTTTTTACATAGAGTTTATAAAAGCAGTTCTGAATAATAAAATGCATTTGTTTTCCCAACCCAGGATCTGCTGTACATAGTGCTTTTCTTTGCCTGTGAAGTGTTCAAGTTATGCCTCCCTCACCTCAGGTATAACCTAGAGATAACAAAGTCCTACAGTGAGTCCCCAAAGCCATCTTTTGGTCCACTCTGAAAAACAAAATATCAAACAATTCTTCAGTCTCCGGAGCAGAGAATGAATGGGATGAAATACATCCATGTTTGGTGGGGTTATTTAAATTCATAAATCAATATAATTATGACTTTTTTATTGATATTTCATACTCACTCCACATACTGTAATCCCTAATCTTATATCTGTTCCCTCTGGTTCACCCATGAATCAGAAGCCTGGCTGATCTCTCTATTCACCCTCCTTTCCACCAATTTCTTCAACCTCTTTCTCCCTTTTTTATTCCTGTGTGTGTGCCACTCACCCTTTTTACTCTTCTAAATTCCTTACCTTTTCTTAATAAAATGTCTAAATCCTTTTAAAGAACTGATAGTCTCTCTCTCCTAACCGTCATAAAAGCGGGGCAAGATGTCTAAGGAAACGTGACCTGAAGTACTAATGGTGTCTATGTTACCTTTGAGTAAGTGTTGATCTATGCGTATGATAAAAATACACACTTCTTTTTAGAAAGAAATCCTGAGGAGACCTTGAAACTAAAAAGCTCTGGATACAAAATTATCTGCTTTGTAAAAGCTCGCTTCCTTCAAGAATGAGCTTGACATGGGCCGGCCCCGTAGCTTAGCGGTTAAGTGCGTGCGCTCCGCTGCTGGCGGCCTGGGTTTGGATCCCAGGCGCGCACCGAGGCCCTGCTTCTCCAGCCATGCTGAGGCCGCGTCCCACATACAGCAACCAAACGGATGTGCAACTATGACATGCAACTATCTACTGGGGCTTATGGGGGAAATAAATAAATAAATAAATAAAATTGAAAGGTTTCCTCAAGTGGTATTGAGCTAGGGAAAAAAAAGAATGAACTTCATAGATCTCATCCCAATGATCCATAAATCTAACTTTAGAAGGTAGATGATTCTTCCACCTCGGTGTCTTTGGTCCAAGTTAGGTTTTTAATAAATGTTCAATGGAAATGGCAAACTAAAGGACATGGTAATGCAAACTATTATTTCCATATGGGTTTTGCTGTTGTTTAAAGGAGAAGGAAAACGAAAAGTCTTTCTTTCCTGTTAAAATGCCATAGGAACAAAGGAGTTGCTAAAGACTCCTGGATGCTCCACAAGCTGTGTATGTACACGTGCCCAGAGTCACCTTCCTTTTGCAGGCTTGCATATTGCTAAGATAGACAGAATTCAGTCCTTCCATTTGTAGCAAGACATTTCTCTGTATGTCATTTGGCAGATGCAGTTGTGGGGCTCTGCCAATTCACCCTGGAGCCCTCCATTTTAATCAGTATCACATAAAGTTTAACACATGCTTTGAAATGTGCACCAGATCCAAAGCTTTGCCTGGGGACGGGAGTGGGGGTGCTTGCTGCAAAAACACATACCATCCCAGCCGCTACTCCACAAGCAATTATCTTTCACCTTTGGCTGAACCAGGAGAACTGTCAACACCAGCACACTGCCAACCAGAGGAGAGGTTATGGGGTCAAAGCAGGAAAGAAGGCTGAATGCTTTGGGGTTCAGCTTGGCTATTTGTTAATCCTGCTGGCTGCATGGAGGAAGCATTCTCTGCAGTCACCAGGACACAGAAAAGCACAGCTCTAAGAGAAGTAGCTGTGAGTACCCTAGAATTTTAACAAGGCTTTTCAAGTAGTAAACTCCTTAGTAAAAGCTCAAAGCTCCATCAGTACAATAGGACAACCATACATCAGAAGCTAAAGAACTCAGAGCAGCAAACACATATATCAGGAAACTGCAAATGTGAACTGAGTTTTTATAGAGAAGAGGATTAAAACAAACCTCATACATTGGAAATAAACACTTGTTTTCATCTCCCATCTAAACACAAGTTAAAAATATATGAAAACATTCTTAAAATTTTTCTTTGAATATGGAAAAGGAAAAGTTGACACTGATGATTAAAAAAAAAAAGATAATTACTAAAGCAGAGATGGAAGGCCATAATCTCCCCAACTCCCTCATACAAACCCCCAAACACACATATATACACACATACTGCTGATGAGATCTTCCCAAAAATGCCAACTATAAAATACGTGGGGCCGGCCCGGTGGCTTAGCAGTTAAGTGCGTGCGCTCCAATACTAGCGGCCCGGGTTCAGATCCCGGGCGCACACCGATGCACCGCTTCTCCAGCCATGCTGAGGCTGCGTCCCACATACAGCACCTAGAAGGATGTGCAACTATGACACACAACTATCTACTGGGGCTTTGGGGAAGGAAAAAAAAAGGAGGAGGGTTGGCAATAGATGTTAGCTCAGAGCCAGTCTTCCTCAGCAAAAAGAGAAGGATTAGCACGGATGTTAGCTCAGGGCTGATCTCCCTCACAAAAAAAATAAAATTAAATAAAATACGTGAACACTCCACCTCTTCCACAAGTAAAGTCAATCTCTAAAACCAGAATAACAAACACATGTTATCTCATATGCCATCTATGATCTATTTGTGAAAGCTGGCCTAGATCACTGCATTGAGAAGGACTTTAAGGCTTAGTCTAGAGCACTGGAAAGAGCACCATGCTGAATCACTGACTTATGTCAGTGTTGACACTAATGGGCATACCAGTGTCACAGATTGTGGCACTTAACTGTTCCATATCAGTCGGACCGACAGACTTCAAAGTGGGGTGTGTCTACTCCCAAGGTTATATAAAAAAATGTATTAGTACTTATATTTATTTTCATCTTAAAAAAAACAGCAAAAAAGCTAAGCTTTACTAACATTTGATTTAAGAAATGACACTGACACTCTCACTCTCTATATGTCAGAGTCATGTACCACATGACATTAAAGATACACTATATTGAGGAAAGATAGTGAAGAATGGTTGACATTAATACTCTCATTTGTTGATTTTCTTTCAGTTTATTGTGATGTATTGTAGATTACATGTGCTCAGTTAAATAAAATTAGATTATATTATCTAGTTTTAGTTAAACTTGTAGAAAATGGACAAATGGTTTAACATATTCCTAGCAAGAAACTGTGGTTTGAAAATAATACTAATAATGCTAGCACATCCAAACAACAAGAAAATAGCAGGGTTAATCCTGGTCTTCATCCTAGTGTGGTAAGACCGTTATAATATTGGTCCCCAATGAATCATGCCTCCCTATGCACATGCCCCTTAGCAATGTGACAATGTTGCTTCTTCTATCACAAGGTGAAGACTTTTTCTCCACCCTCTTGAATCTGGACTGGCTTTGTGACTTGCTTTGGCTAACAGAATGTGATGGACATTGTCCAATTCTGGAGCCTAGGTCCTAACAAGCCTAGCAGCTTTAGCTCTCTCTGTGTCTGAACCCTAGGACCACCACGCCATGAGGAAGCACAGGTTAGCCTACTAGGGGATGAGAGGCTATGCAGAGAACCAAGACAACAGCTGGCACCAACTGCCAGTCAGCCACACAAGTGATTCCAGGTGAGGCCAGCAGACAGACTCTCTAACTGCCCAGCCTAAAGCGGTGACCCACAGAACCATAAGAAATAATAAATCAGTATTATTTAAGCCATCAAGTTTTGGGGTGGTTTGTTAAACAGCAATGGATAACTGATACACCTGGTAAGGGCTCCTTGTCAAATATATCCTGTGGTAAATACAAGGTGGATCAAAGCAAATTTGACAGAAAATAACCCCCCAAATTTGAAATTATCAAGAAGACTATTTGAAAAGGAAATTTAATTGCATCATTAACAATGGATGTCTCCCTAAATATATATGCTGCCCTAAGATAGTAGCTAATGAGAGCTGTATATATGTATATGATTTATAATATGGGGTGTATATATATATACCCCATAAATATACATATATTTATATATAAGAATGTTTTACTAAAGTCCATAATCAAAAAAGCTTAGAACCACTGAGTTAATGAAAGTAGTACACACACATAATCTATAAATTATTAAATATACAGATATTGGGCATAAATGTTCAATTTCTTTTGAGGATAAGGGTGTCAGAATTTTTTGAAAATTTCTAGTGAGCTGCCATGCACTAGTACATGTAGTACAGCTGAAAAAAGAGCCTCATTATGCTATTAAGTCCACCCTACTTCCAAACATTACAAGTTCCAAACTATCTCAGGAAGTAAGAATCTCCATAGTTCTAATATTCAGTTTTTACTAATACAATGCATTTTCACTCTACAGTATTATGTATACTCCTCCCCATCCCATAGTATTTTACTTACTATGCTACTTACTACACTTAGATCACTACACAACTATAAAACTTTTTTAGCGTGGCAGATTTCTATCTTGGATGAACAGTGGTATCATTCAATGAGATAGAAAATATGGAAGAAAAGCAATGGATGGTTTGGTGATGGGAAAAGCGATTACAGTGATATGGCCAATGAAAGGAAGCCCTGAGCATGTCAAGTGAGAAGTGGAAAGAATCACTGAAAGAGAAAGCTTGAAGAAAAAGGGAGGAGAAAGAGAGAATAATTGATGGAACGAATGAGACTGAGCACACGTGGAAGAAATAGCCTTAAACAGAAGGAATAGCCTCTTCCTCTGAGACTGGAGTTGAAGCAATAAAGAATGGTGGAGACATAGATAGTTAAGGAACAAGAGTGCTGAAAGCCAAGAGAGTTTCTGCCTAATAGTCCTCAGTTTCTCTACGACATTGGTTAAGATGTAAGGTCATCCATAAAGAAAAAGGTGCATTTTCTCTGAAGAAAAGGTAAAGTCTCCACCAAAATAAAATGCCTTTCTACGTCATATTGAATATTTAAATGGATACCAATCTTAAGCATACTCATACTATGCTCTATCTAGAAAAACTTAGAATATTTTTTCATTGTTACTTTGCCCTTCTCTATTTCTTTTGTACCACCTGTACAACAGAAATGAGAGAAAAAAATAAGTAACAAACGCACATGAGAAGTCATAGCCAAACCAAAGTTTGGAAACACAACTCTATCCAACTTTTGCAGCAAAATACAATATAGGTCAACTTATTCTGACACCTGTCTACTATCTAAACTGGTTTACTTACAAAAGTCTACCAATACCTTGAACCTACCTGCCAATGTGTTAGTAAGGATAGCAACCATTTTCACTAATGTTACAAAATTGAACTCTGAGACTGTTACAATTTTATTCAACCTTTTCTACTATGTATTCTTCACAAATCATGGTGAAACTAGAAAAGAAGCATCCTGGAACATACTACTGAATCTGACACTGATACTGGACCTTAATAATACAGATGGTTCCCACAAGGGATATATAATTGCATATATTTCACAGAGTGCCTAAATCCCCTGACATATTATGAAAAATTTGTGTTCACATGATAGTTTTTCTAAGGAGAGAGTTCATGACTTTCATTACATTCTCAAAAGGTTTATGTCCCTAAAATATTTATGAACTACTGCTCTAGATATCTCTCTTCTCCAGTGTTAAAAGACCAACTCTGCTTAAAGACCTACCATGAAAGACAAAGAGAATACATGCCTAGTTAGGCCAGAGCCTCTTCCTCAGGCCAGCTAAGAGATCTGTATGTTTAGCAGACTGAGAAGAGCTGAAGTCATTCTGTTGGGAAGTAGGTTGTACTATTTTTTGGCATTTGCTTGTTTGTTTGTTTGTTTTTTAGTGAGGAAGATTGGCCCTGAGCTAACATCTGTTGCCAATCTTCCTCTTTTTGCTGAGGAAGATTGGCTCTGAGCTGACATCTCTGCCCATCTTCCTCTATTTTGTACGTGGGATGCCGCCACAGCATGGCTTGATGAGTGGTGCATTGGTTCATGCCCAGGATTTGAACCCGCGAACCCCAGGCTGCTGAAGCGGAGCACGCAAATTTAGCCACTATGCCACCAGACCAGCCTCTGCGTGTTTTTTTTTTTTATATGGTTTATTTAGAAGGGAAAGGTACAAATTAATAATAGACTTCAGCCTAAGTAAAAAAATAAGATTGTAGTACTAGAAAAAAAGATACTCATCCTTAAATTCTCTAACACCAGGGTAGAATTTCCATATTCAGGGCAATATAGCCCTCAAAAGTAGACTAAGACCACCATGGTTCAGGCCAGTCAGTAACAGCACTAAACACAAAACCTAAGGTAAAAATATAGCTATCTATATATCTTGTTAGATACAAAGACCCACAGAAATACACAGCCACACCCACATACACACACACAAACTGGAAAGACTTTGAGAGAGTAAGAGCTACTCCTAGTTGTTGCTTCTGAACAAATTTCTTAAGGAAAATGAAGAACAGAAAAACCTATGTATAAAATTCAAGAATTACAATCCACTTCTTATTAAAAATTAAAAGGCTGTTGTGTAAATTTCAATTTTACTCTCTGCCTCTTTTTCTTCCCTGCAAAGAGATCACAAGTTTCTCAACACATATATAAAAGATTTTATTTGTTTAATCAGTACTGGAGCACAAATTACAAGCTTAAAACTCACTGGTTACAGGGTTACAGTTTTAGAGATGAAAAAGTTCTGGAGATGGATGGTGGTGACAGTTGTACAACAATGTGAATGTGCTTATTAATGCCAATAACTGTACATTTAAAAATTATTAAAGGTGTATTTTACGTTATGTATATTTTATCACAATAAAAAAAAATTCACTGGTATATAAAAGTGAGAAAGGTTCACTGGAGGAGAGTCAAGATAAAATTACACCTAAGTGAAAAAATTTCACCTGGGATTTCAACGATAAATTGCATCTTGAGAAATCAAAGTTGAATATAACAGTCATAGGTTTCATCAGCAAATTAACAGTCTAAGAAGAGCAGGAAAATATTAAAACTCTTACAATATCCATGGAGATTCTCTGTCCTTAAAAACATGAGTGCTCTGCTAAAGGAAAAAAAAAGAGTATATGTATGTATGATATAACAAGAATTTGCTGAATGCTTAGTTTGTACACAGCAATGTGGTAGTTTCTGTGAGAACAAAAAGATAAAACCAATTCAGACACATGCCCTTGAGAAAATGCCAGTAAATGATTATCACCTTAGCTCCACTTCCTGGACTCTATCCTAGCTACAGGTTCCCCTCCTCCAAACACCTGCCCCATACTTTTCATACCTAGTATTCTGCAAGTGGGTCCCCTGTGATTTAAAGGCAACTTTTTTTATGGTGGTGTGCCATAAAGAACACATTTTAAGGGACAGAACACATTTTAAGCATCAGAATTATAAGACTGTTTTTAAAAATAAGGGCTCTTAAATTTCCTACTTCCCTCCCAATCTCATTAACATCTCACTGGTATAGAGTGTAAAGATCTCCCCTGACAGCCCACTCTGATTTCTAAAACAATATTTTCTCAATTTTTAAAAATTTCCAAAAACTTAAAAATTTCTATAAAGATCCATTATCATTGTTCTGTTTTAATGGTTAACCACACTCAGAGGCCTCAAAGGTGAGCTGACTTCTGAGTTTAAGTAAACACACACGTGCAAGTAGGCACCACAACCTGACAAAGGCTTTTCTTTCCCCTGAAACAACTGCCCTAATCTGCAGAGAATTTTCTCCTCTGCATGCACATACACAAGTAATAGTTGAAAGCTGTTCTAAATTTGCTATAGATGTGCAATTAGAAAAGTATGTCAGGAAAGTAAAGTAGCCTGAACTTGTCAACAAAACAACTTTTTCTGCAAGCTTTCAAAACAAATAAAATATAGTCAGTTGAAAACTTTCTGCTGACAGTATAAACTCTTGCCATTACTTTCTTCAGTAGCCTCTCGCACAGAACAAAGAAGAGTCTATGAATGAAAAATTCAACTCTAATGATCTGACCATTTCCCATACTTCCCAGACTAAAGTGTTATATTCCCTACCCATCTCGGTGCAGTCATTTATCCATCCACCTTCTAACGAAGACAGAAAGAATCCATCCCAGTAGCGTCAGGTTTAAAGGTCGTTAGCCTCTAAAGCTTAGACTCACAGAGACCCAGTAAAAGCAAAAACTTAAGTCGTCATCTGACCCTATTCAACTGCAAAAATTTAACTTTTCTGTATTTTTGGTTTCCGGTTCATTTCTCTGTTGAGATCCTAAACAAGGGGGAATAAGAGAAATGCCACACTCCCAATCAGTGAGTAGACTAGCAATAATTAATTAACTAAAGTTTCAGGTAGTCTTCATTACCTATTTGATGTGCTTCTGATCCTCTATTTTTTGATACACTTCATGATCAATGGCCAGGTGTTATGGGTAGAAAAAAGGTTTGACTACAAAGGGGTAGCACAAGGGAATTTTGGGAGGTGATGGAATTGTTCTGTATCCTATTTGTGGTGGTAGTTACATGAATGTATGCATGTTTTAAAAACTCATGCACACCAAAAAAAAAAAAGAAGAATTTAAATGTATGTAAATTAAAAAAAAAATTTTAACTACTTTAGGGGTACCTGCTAAAACTTTTTGTCAGGGAGGTCTAGAAGGATGTGAGAAAATACAACTAGGCTAGGTTCCTCTTGTTCTAGAACATTCTTAGGGCCATTTCTTTTGCCCTCCTAAATATGTTTGAATATTTCCTTTTCTTCCGTTCTTTTTATTTCCTCATATATCAGTTCTCTTAGCATTATTTTGATGGAGTTTTTGTGCTCAGTAAAGGAAACATCTGGCAGAGGACAAGAATAAAGCACTCACTGAGAGCACAATCCCAGAATTCTCAACTGGGTTTCTCCAGGGCCAGAAGAGCTTTCCTCCAAGTCAAAGGGTACACCATGGGGATGTGGGAAGGGCTCCAGATCCAAACCTCAAACTTGGCTCCACTATACTCTGCACACGTGGCAGGGGTCTAGGGTTGCTGAAAAGAAAATACAGTCATGCGTCGCTTAATGACAGGGATATGTCCTGAAAAATGTGTCATTAGGCAATTCTGCCGTTGCGCGAACATCATAGAGCGTACTTTCACAAACCTAGATGGTATAGCCTACTACACACCTAGGCTATATGGTACTAATCTTAGGGGACCACCATGATATATGTGGTCCGTCGTTGACCGAAACACTATACGACGCATGACTGTACAGCACACCAGTAAACTGACTTGTTCATACCAAGAAATATCAGCACAGGAGTTGACAAAATACACTGAGCTCAGTGTACAGCTCAATCTAGTAACTGAGAAACACAATCACTGGCTGCATAGTGAAGTTATCTGAGGAGACTGCAGAAAGGCTAAGAGCCCAAAATCAAATTTCCAACAACAAAATAAAGAGATCCATTTACGTCTCACTAATTTCTATGGTCTAACCTGCTCATTTAAACAGATGTAGGGTTTAGTTTCTCACGGACAGTAAAGCCATCATTGCAAATATATTAAAACAAACAAGCAGGGGCCGGCCCAGTGCACACCCTGCTTTGGCGGCCCAGGGTTCACAGGTTCAGATTCCAGGCGCGCACGGACGCACCGCTTGTCAAGCCACGCTGCGGCGGCGTCCCATATAAAGTGGAGGAGGATGCGCATGGATATTAGCCGACGGCCAGTCTTCCTCAGCAAAAAGAGGAGGATTGGCATCAGATGTTAGCCCAGGGCTAATCTTCCTCACAAAAAAAAAAAAAAAAAAAAAAAAAACAAGCAAAAAACCCTTCATTTCTTAATACTGAAGCCTGAAAATAATAAGGAAAACTTTTTAAGGTTAAAAAAAATTTTTTTTGTCCTCCAAAAGTAGTGGCTCATGCTTTCCCAAATCAGTTTGTTTAAAAATACTCATGGGGGGGGCCGGCCCCGTGGCTTAGCGGTTAAGTGCTCGCGCTCTACTACTGGCAGCCTGGGTTCAGATCCCAGGCGCGCACCGACGTACCGCTTGTCCAGTCGTGCTGAGGCCGCGTCCCACATACAGCAACTAGAAGGACGTGCAACTATGACATACAACTATCTACTGGGGCTTTGGGGAGAAAAAGGGAAAAAAGGAGGAGGATTGGCAATAGATGTTAGCTCAGGGCCGGTCTTCCTCAGCAAAAAGAGGAGGATTGGCACGGATGTTAGCTCAGGGCTGATCTTCCTCACACACACAAAAAAAATACTCATGAGGGGCTGGCCGGGTGGCACAAGTGGTTAAGTGCAAGCGCTCCTCTGCGCAGCCAGGGGTTCACCAGGCGTGCACTGACGCACCGCTTGGCAAGCCATGCTACGGCGGCATCCCACATAAAGTAGAGGAAGATGGGCACAGATGTTAGCCCAGGGCCAGTCTTCCTCAGCAAAAAAAGAGGAGGATTGGCAGATGTTAGCACAGGGCTGATCTTCCTCACAAAAAAAAAAAAAAAAAACTCAGGAGGGGGCCAGCCCAGTCGTGTGGTGGTGAAGTTTGCATGCTCCGCTTTGGCAGCACAGGGTTCATGGATTCAGATCCCAGGCACAGACCTACACACCCACTCATCAGGCCATGCTATGGTGGCGTCCCATATACAAAGTAGAGGAAGACTGGCACAGATGTTAGCTCAGGGACAATTTTCCTCAAGCAAAAAGGGGAAGACTGGCAACAGATGTTAGCTCAGGGCCAATCTTCCTCACCAAAAAAATAAGATAAAATAAATGTCTCATTATAAAAATAAATTCATGGAAAAATGTAGTTGCAATCATTTAATAGGAAGATAGAGAGGCGGGGAGACAGTTGGTATCAGGTTATCAATATCCAAGCTACCCCAAGTGAAGACTAGAATTGTCTCATAAAATCACAGATTTCAAAATAAAAACATCCAAAAATGCCATATTTATTAAGTGCCTGCTGTGTGTTGGACACAGCGTGAAGTACTTTATATATATTATCTTATTTAACCCTTAATAAAAGAGGAAACTAAGGCTTAGATTAAGTGTTTTGCCCAGTCATCTCTCCCAGTGAGAGATCCAGGTTTTAACTCTGCTTTCTTGACTCCAAACCTATGTTCTTTAATACTGAAGATACTATAAAAGTTTTTCTACAAGAAAGACGACAAGGAATGGATATGAGCTTACTTTCTCTAAAAATTACTACAAAGAGGGTTGACTGCTGCTCTGTATTCTGTATTATCACTATAACTGCATGACAAAGATAAGGTAAGACATCACCTCTTCTAGTTCACAATTACTGCAAGTCAAGTTCATAATAGGTAAATGCCTATGGTCCTTGAGAGCGTCAGCAATGGAACCAGTCTCCTTTCTCCCAATCCTAGATCTAAAGGGTCTACATTCTTAGACCACTGTCTCAGTGTTCTTATAACCAATGTAACCAAACTCAATCTTTTTAAAGTAAAAGTAGCTTTGTTTGGTGCTAATTCTCCTTTGATTATAATATTTTATAACTCATAATTCTTCTATTTATAAAATGTTACAGTAATTTCTATAGTCAATAACATGAGACCTACCTTCTTGGGTATTAATGATCCTTGCTGGTGTAATGAAAGCATTTAAAAAAATAAAAGACAACTGAAATGACCAAACATATCAATCATGCTCTATGAGACTTATTTTATAGAATTATATAGATCTAAACTTAGAGTAGAAAAGAACTAATGGGAGAAAGCACTCACTAAATTTAAGATGGAATTCAAAGAGCAGAATATATTGCTATCTGCAGGCAGGATCCAAGGATTAATCACAATTAAGTAAAAAATGGGCAAGGTTTACAACCATTTTAAAACACGTCCTTGGTGGCCCTGTTTGCTTTGTATACTTTTCACTGTACTGATATCATATCAGATATTAGACTCTATCTAATCTAATTAGAATTAATAGTGAAGATATAGCAAAATATCAAGAAAATCTGGGATCTGGCATCAGAATTGATAAGTCCTTATCCTTGAATTTAAACCCTCTAAAAATGTCATACTTGGAATTGATTTTTAGACCAAAGAACCATTTTCCACACAGCTAAACATACACATAACAGAAAGCAAATACCACGGCTCTCAAAAGTTGATTAAACTTTATCATGGTTTTAAATCTTATATCACAGCTGAATTTAAAAAATAAGGATTCCCAGCTGGGGTGGTGAGCATGTAAGCTTGCTCAGGGAGCAGCTGAATCCTCAGGTCTCGCAAGCAGAATTTCTAGAACTAAGAGAGAGGGAATGGGAGGCAGAAAAAGAGAGAGAGAAAAAAAAGAGAAGAGGGAAAAAAGAAGAGAAGAAAAAAGAAAGGAAAGAAAAAAAAAAAAAACCCTGACTATGTAAAGAGGTGGAAGTAAAAGAGAAGCAAGTCTTTGTTTTAAAATACTTATCCCATATTTCAATCATGCAATTGTTATATCTTGAAAAAATACCACCCATATACAAGCAAAGTAAAATAATAACTTAATAAGTAGATATAATACAGGAATACTAGCTCATTCAGACGTATTATACCACTATCTACGAAACAAAAGCTTTAATTCCAATAATGAGATGAAAAATACATCTTGCTTCCATTCATCTTTTAGAAAGGCAGAAAGAGGCTGTGCCTGACCAGATCTAAACTTTATCTGATAATAAAGATAATAAAGTGGTTATTCTGGGCCCCCTGTGTAGGAATGTTTAACAGCACTTAGGCTGTATATTTACATATGATAATTTAAGGCATCATTTTAAATAACCTGTTTCATATCCTTGCATATTTCAGAGGTTCAATTATATAATAAAAACACAATCAGATAGCATCTTATTTATGTTAATAAAATCAATTCCTTTCCACCTCATAACTTAGATCTAAAGTACTGATCTCAAGTTCAAGTCAAAAGTGAGTTCAGTGAACTGAACCTTATTTTCACATTAGTGTGGTGCATTTATTCACAATACTTGGGGGCAGGAAGAAATCTCAGGAGTATTGTAACGAAATAAGTTTCAGTTATTGTACAAACCACCCAAGAAAAACTTCACAGTGTGGGTCATGTTCCTTTTTTTAAATTTAACAGAAAGTTAAGTTCCCAATGAAATAATAATAAGGCCACAGGCTCTCTCCCACAAGACTCTGAAGCCAAGCCAATTACATGAAGGCTAGCCTATCAGCACTATTTTCCTTCACTGCTCTTTTAATCCCCTCTTTCTTCCCCTGCAGCAGCACAGAGGGACCACTCACTCACTCACTCACCAGAACACATGCCCAAGTACAAGTGTGTGAACCTGCAGTAGTGGCAGGGGTGGGGTGGGGTGACATTCATCTTGCAACCAAAAGAGGGCGCTGAAGAACTCATATTCTCTTCTGAACACAGGTGACTATTTATCTTAAGAATTCAAGGCAAAGTAAAGAGATCATTCTGATCATCACAAATTTTCAACCTTCATCATCACCTTCAAGATTTTTATATTATAAAAAACAATATTTGCTTTGTTGCCCATTATATCAAATGCATTTGTTCTCTTCTTTAACAAGGCACACAATACAACAGAGAATTGTGTTTATTTAATTTAATTTAATTTATATCTAACACACAATTCCAATCCCATCTTGTTACAACTATGAATCTGAGGATGGGAGACTCCTCAATTATCCCAAATAAAGTAGAAAAGAAAATCAATAATGCCATAGATACATATAAATAGTCTCTTAAATAAGAGGAACTCTTCCTTTGTACCCTGAGTGTTGGAATTTTTCCTACCTCATATCCAGTCCAACAAATCCTGTCTGCTATACATATATGCCAAATCTGACAACTTTTTTATCTAAGTTATACATGCAAAGCTACGCATAGTTACATCATACATAGTCAAATAGTTCTACAGGGTTTATTATGAGAAACAACAGTTTCCACCTCTCCTCTTTTCCCCCAAATCCTGCTCCCAGAGGCAATCACTCTTTTGATAATTACCTCTTTATTTCTATATAGCATGTTTATGCTATAGAAAAAAGAGCTACTGCCTCTATTTTTAGGTTTTTTAAATTGTGGTAAAATATACAGAACATAAAATTTTCCATTTTAACCATTTTTAAGTGTACAATTCTGTCATTAGGTACATTCACACTGTTGTATAACCATCATACCACCCATCTTCAGAACTTCTTCACCTTCCCCAACTAAAATTCTGTATCCATTAAACACTAATTCATCATCTCCTCTAGACCCCCTAGCCCCTAGAAACCATCATTCTACTTTCTGTAGAATGTCCACACATCTGCACACAGTGTCTATTAGCTATCCCTCCAGAACAGAGATAAATCAACGGATGAATTAGATAAATTAACTTTTAGCATTTAATTATTATAACTCTCTAAATGCAATTCACAGCCAAGCCATGTAAAATACTATGATCACTCTTCCTTTCTTATACACTTTTCATTTTCTAGAATTAATAATTTTCTTATTTTTTTTGTTTGCTTAGTTTTCTACATCCTTAGCATTACCTTGTTTCCAAATTCCCCCCAACTATCTGAATTTCCTCTCAATATGCATCAATACATCCAGTATTCTATCACTTTCATCTTCTTAGGAATATCTCTTTTAAACTTTCTAAAAGGCTCCAGGCTATGCTGGTTGCACTTTCTGCCTACTACTCCACTGTCATACAACTACCTCCCTTAACCATCACCTTAGAAACTCTATTTGTCTCTCCTCTCTTTAGGATTATATATGTCTTAGATATCTTATATTCTTTTTTTTTTTTTTTTTTGGTTCATAGGAAGTAAATTTTTGAGGCCTTTCATTACTAAAAACACCTTTATTCTACCCTCACACTTCCTTGGTATTGTGACTAGACATTAAAATATAGATGAGTAATCATTTTCCCTTAGAACTTGAAAGACACTGCTCCATTTCAGTCTCGCTTCCAGTATTACTATAATGAAGTCAAAAATCATTTTGACTCCAAATCTTTCATATGTGACCTATTTTTCATCTCTAGAGCACTTAGAATTTTCTGTCTTCTGGCTTCTGAAATTTCACAACATGCCTTGATGCAAGTCAATTTTTATCGCTTTTGTTGGGCACTTTATGGGTCTTTTAATCTGGAAGTTCATGTCTTAGAATTTGGGGAAATGTTCCCACATTATTTCTATGATGAACTCCTTCCCTTCATTTTCTCTGCTTTCTTTTTTTTTTTAATTTTTTGTTTATTGCAGTAACATTGGTTTATAACATTGTAAAAATTTCAGGTGTACATCACTGTACTTCTATTTCTGCATAGATTACATCATGTTCACCACCAAAATACTAATTACAACCCATCACCACACACATGTACCGAATTATCCCTTTCACCCTCCTCCCTCCCCCCTTCCCCTCTGCTAACCACCAATCCAATCTCTGTCCCTATGTGTTTGTTTATTGTTGTTATTATCTACTACTTAATGAAGGAAATCATACGGTATTTGACCTTCTCCCTCTGACTTATTTCACTTTGCATTATACCCTCAATGTCCATCCATGTTGTCACAAATGGCTGGATTTCATCGTTTCTTATGGCTGAGTAGTATTCCATTGTGTATACATACCACAGCTTCTTTATCCATTCGTCCCTTGATGGGCACTTAGGTTGCTTCCAAGTCTTGGCTATTGTGAATAAGGCTGCAATGAACACAGGGGTGCATGTACCTTTGCAAATTGGTGTTTTCAAGTTCTTTGGATAAATACCCAACAGTGGAATAGCTGGATCATATGGTAGTTCTATCTCTCTGCTTTCTTTTTCGAGACTGCCTAGTATTCAAATACTGGATTTCCTGAACTGACCCCCTAATATTCTTATATCTTTTCCATATCCCATGCTCCATCTCTTTTTCTTTTTACTCTTCTCTCTGGAAGATATTCTCAATTTTATTTTCTGAGTCCTCCTTTAAGTGGATTCTGCTATCATATTTCTAATTTCTAAACATTCTTGTTTGTTTTTTTTTTTTTTTTTTAAATCTTTGGCCTAAACTGCCAAAGTGAAATGACTATTTTTTTTTTTAAGGAAGATTGGCCCTGCACTAACATCTGTTGCCAATCCTCCTACTATTTTCCTTTTTGTTTTTCTCCCCAAAGCCCCAGTAGATAGTTGTATGTCATAGTTGTACATTCTTCTAGTTGCTCTATGTGGGATGCCGCCTCAGCACGGCTTGATGAGCGGTGCGTAGGTCTGCACCCGAACTGGCGAACCCTGGGCCACCAAAGCGAAGCACGCAAACTCAACTGCTACATCACTGGGCTGGCCCCTAAACATTCTTTTTGTTCTCTAAATTTCTCCTTTTAGGTAGCATTCTGATCTTGCTTTTACACGTAATTTATTTTCTCTTATATTTCTAATGCTATTGATGATAGTTTGTTTTGTCTTGCCTTTCAGTTTCTCCTCTTCTTACATAGTCTCTATCTTTTCCAAGTTGCTTCTTTACGTGTGTTTGTTCTGACCTCTAACATTCATATTAGAGGCTTTTCTCAAATGTCTGGTGATCCCTAGCTATCTGCTCACATGTTAAATTAGGAAACTAAAAAGCTGTTTGAAAGTTTTGTGCATGTACATCAATCTAGTAACTGTGGATTTCAAAGTGATCTGACTTGTCCATGTGACTACTAATGGACATATTTTTAGGACATTTCTCTTAGGCTAATCATACCATTCAGAGTATCTTCCAACTTCACACCTGAAGGGTATAAGCCTGGCTATTAGAGTTTTGGGAACCAAATCAGAAAAGAGGGCTGTGAGATTCAGGATGAATCTCAATATTTAGTATATAAACTTTCACTGTTTTCAGTTTGGTAACCCTATCCTCAACTTGTGTCTTTTGTCCTCTGGTCTTCTGCTAGAATTGGGTTACGGCAGTTAACTGGTGGGAAAAAGGAAGGGAAGGAATCAAGTTGTCTAACAGCTTTTGAAACAGACATTCAACCAAGCTTCCTGTTTGGGCATCAACTTCACCCCCTTTGCCAGAGGAACCTGATGCTACCAATTTCTAAGACATGGGGGTTCTGCAAAACACTAAAAGCTGGGTTGTTCTCTGCTTTTTCTACTACTAGTTTAGGACTCAGTTTTCTTGGGTATGTCAGGACAATTATCGTACATCTTTCTACTTTCCAGCTTCCAAAACATGCTATCATCCACTCTCCTATATTCTTTATGTTTGGAAGCTTGTGATTTTTTAAACAGTTCTCTTAGTTGTTGGTTTTATGAGTTTGGAGAGGTAGAAGACATAAATGTATATGTTCAATCCACCATCTTTAACAAGAAGTAAGTTTGATCACTTCTTAGCACCTCCACAGTACTTTCAGATATGGTCAAAATCCATTTGAAAAGCCATTTTAGATATTTTCATATACTTAAGAATGTAATTGGAAAGTAAGAGCACATACCTTAGAACATTAAAAAAAGAAAAGATGACTTTTCCTGAAAAATGTTAAGGGGTAGGTACATTATATTTAATTAATTACACAACTAATTGTCACTGATTGATTAATTATCTACTATCACCAAGTACTATGCTAGTAAGGTGCGAAGACATAAAGATAAAAATCACACCTCTGTCCTTATAGAGACCACAGACTGGTTGGGAAGACAGACTAGCAAAGCAGCAATCACGTTAATGGAGTTCCCCAATGTTATGAGATGTCACCTTGGAAGGTCCCAGTGGCTCTCTACCTTCCCCATTCTCAGAGCTTAGCAATGAGCTGGTTCAATAAGACAGAGTTAGCTCATCTTTAGCTGATAAAAATGGCATTGATATGAGAATTCTCCTAGACAAGTCATTTCTCTGGCCAGTAAGGATCCACCTGGTACATATTGATTAGATGTTCTCTGTCCTCCTCCCAACTTCCCTATAAACAATACAAGAGCAGGGCCCTTCTCCTGAGCCATGTTCCGCTGTTTGTACAGCAAAGCTGAACCCAATAGATTCCTCCACAGAATGACAAGGGGACGGTGTTCCCATGCACTGTGCTGACCTTTCCGCCTATAAGGCTTATGGAGGGAGAACTTAACTTCATGCCTATATGATGTGATGCTAATTTGTGTGTGTCTATGCCTCTTGCATGACACCACCTTTACCACTTATTAAATTCTTATATATATTTGGGTCAGTTTCAGTACTTGTATTCTGTTCTACTCGTCAGTTTATTCTTGTGATACTATATTGTTTTAAATTAAGTATTATTGCTCTTTAGTACAAGCTAAGGCTCAGTAAAAGGAATATTCTCAAAAGAATTTAATTTTAAAATAACTGAAACATATATGTGTACATATGTATATTTGTGAGAGATGGTATAAGTATTGTAATAACTGCTCTTCCTCTAGATTTTCTAAATAATGGTCCATTTTAGGATGAGCACACCACAAAGCCACATTCACAAACTACATTGAGAACCCATATGACAATTTTCTCTTAAAGTTTAATAAGAGGAAAATTCCTTCTGATAAACTGGTATGCTTTGCTTAGTCAAAGCACACAAGTATTATGTTTATTATATATACACACATATATACACAGCATAGCGGACAGAAAGCTGAAAACCAGCCTGCAATACTGTCTTCCAATTAGATTTAAAGAATAAATTATCTTCCTTCTCTCACCCCAACTCAATACCAGTAAAGCGATATTGATCTTTTAAACTTAATGGTCATCTAATATATATGTGCTTTTTAATTGAAATCAGGTTCAAAATATTTTAGAAGGATATATAATAGAAAGAATTTTTTAAGGCAAGAAGAAAAAAAATTGTTTAAAAATGAGATCTAGGGCCGGCCCGGCGGCGTAGTGGTTAAGTTCCCGCGCTCAGCTTCGGATGCCTGGGGTTCGCAGGTTCAGATGCCGGGAACTCACCTAGCACCGCTTATCAAGCCATGCTGTGGTAGGCATCCCACATATAAAATAGAGGAAGATGGCCACAAAAGTTAGCTCAGGGCCAAGCTTCCTCAAAAAAAAACAAAGAGATCTAATTACAAGGCTGAAAACTGCCATAGGAAATTGAATTTTAGGAATAAAAAAAGTATTTCAAGGGGGCTGGCCTTGTGGCATAGTGGTTAAGTTTGCACGCTCTGCTTCGGCACCCGGGGTTTGCAGGTTTGGATCCCGGGCGTAGACCAAACCCCGCTCATCAAGCCGTGCTACGGTGGCATCCCATATACAAAATGGAGGAAGATGGGCATAGCTGTTAGCTCAGGACTAATCTTCCTCAGCAGAAAAGAGGAAGATTGGCAATGGATGTTAGCTCAGAGCTGATCTTCCTCACCAAAAAAAAGTATTTCAATACATGAAGTTTAACCTCTAATTATCTTCTTCTCCACACTCTCAGTCTATTCACATTCACCTAGCATAGTCCCTTTTTATTTTTAATTTAACATTTACTATATACCTGGGACTGAGCTAAGTACTTGATTTCCCTAAATGTTTCCACATCTTTGAAAAGAAGATTAAAAATTCCAACTTTATAGAGTTGTGAAGACTGAATGTAATGTTTAGTAATTTGCTCATTGTCATACAGCTAGCAAATGGCAAATCTAGAAGTCTAACCCAAACTCCAAAGTCTATTCTGTTAACTATCATACTACCTAACAGTAAACTAAATCGCTACTAGCCTCTTCAGATTCTTTCTAAAATTGTCCTATCTACCATAAGCTATTCTGATTACTGTCTACTTCAAGAATCCCTACAAAACAGCTCTCACATTTCCCCCACCTTATCCCCAGGCCATCCACATCAAAGAGCAAGAAGCAAGAAATAGTGCAAATACTTAAATCCCAAAATCAAGAAGAAAAGAGAATATAAAGAAAATCCAGGAACACCAGACCAACTGAGTGCCAACTTCTCTGACTCCAAAGGCCATATTCTGTGGAAGTTTTGCATAGCATCCAACACAAAAGAGGTTTCAACAACAATACTGCTTTTGCTTGGCAGTCATTACACAGCCTGTGTGAACTCAGTTGATAATAGTGTGCCAGATCTAAGTCAAAAGATGTTCTACACAATAAATGAAACAGCACATTTTGCTCTAGTCAAGACTTAACCAAAGAAAGTCAAGGGTTGAAAGAACCATGGTGACAACTAATCTCACCCAAGGGTCAGTTTCTATAAAACCACTTACTAAAGGAAGAATGCCTGGGAGCCTTCAATTTCTTTTATGGGCAACCAGTTCCTTTGCTAAGCATCAGTTATATAACCCATATAATTTGGCAAAGCCAAGTTAAAATTTTAAAAGTAAATAAATCCTTCCCTTTGTTAAAGGGCCTCACATGGAAATCAACCTAGCCAAGAATGTTTACATTACAAATGTTATTTAGCCTCACAAGGCTTAAGGTAAACTAATCAAAATAAGAAATACAGAACTTCCCTCCTGCACAAATCAATTCCATAACAAGTGAATTACAGAAATCAATTTCAAAAGGAAAACTAAAAAACAGCAGACAATTAACAAAAACTTCTTTAGATATTTTTTATAAAATCACTTTAAGCTAAAATGAAACTCCAAAATAAGATATGCACAGTATTTTGGAAGCATACTGGAAGAAGATCAACATAGAAAATGGGATAGGATAAAAGGGAGAGTTTTTCCACCTGCTTTAAAGATGGACTCTTATTTCCCATGGCAGAACCCATAGGTGGGTCCACTAAATGTTTTCAATCTAATACTATGTTTACAATATGAGAACATAAAAGATTTTTTGAAAATAAAAACATGACCGCTTAACTTAAAATTGAATATAGTAATAAACAGTAGAATGGACAATTTTAAAATTCCTCCTCAGATTCTGCTAAATGATTGAACTTCTTTCCTAGTTTTCATACTTGTACATTTTCTTACTTTTCTGCAGCTTCCCAAGAATATCAGAAGACAAGAGGAAGACTCAGAGACTTCTAGCTAGATACCATTTTAAACCAGACTATATCATTGTTTCCAAGATCCAAAGGCAAAATAAAACTGTACAGTTTAGCAAAAAGTAATTTTACTCAAGACCAAAATAATAGAGTGTATTAGTTTTCTATTGCTGTGTAACATATTACTACAAACTTAGCCGGCTTAAAATCACACAATTATTATCTCAGTTTCCATGGGTCAGGAGTTCAGCATGTTTTTGCTGAGTCTTCTGCTCAGGGTCTCACTAGGCTGAAATTGAAGCCAGGTACCTGAGGGTAACTGTAAATATTCAGTAATAACATGATTACCCTTAGATCTTGTTCCTAACACAGATACAGATGAAAAGAAGTTAATCTTGTTAATTTGCTGTTTTCTTATTTAACCTGAGGGATGGCTCAAGGATCACAAAGATTTATGACCTTGTTTTGCAGGAAAGAAAGAATGCCTTCAAAGAGGTTATGATCACCAGATAACCAGCCCCTAGCTAGCATTGATGCTCAGAAGTCTGACTGCCCAAGGGCTTATCTGGAGTGAAAGAAACATGGATTTCCCCTTTGTTTCTCTGAAACTCCTTCTCCCAAATCCCTTAGCTCTATAAAAAGCCCCTGCTTTCTTCTTTTGTTAAGGAGGATTTGAGGGAACCTATCCACCCGCCTTCTCGTCTTGGCCAATTCAAATAAACCTTTCTTCATCTCCAAGCACCCTTGTCCCAATGACTGGCTTATAGCCCACCAGGCACACGATCTTAAGATTAAGAGGTTCGTTATCAAAATCATGGTGCCAGGAAGGCTGTGGTCTCATCTGGAGCTCAGGGTTCTCTTCTAAGTTCATTCCTGTTGTTGGCAGAATTCAATTCCTTGTGGTTGTAGGACTCATGTCCCTCTTTTCTTCCTGGCTGTCAGCCAGGCTCTCAGCAATTCGAGGCTACCTACAGCTCCCTGCCACATGGCCCTCTCCAAAACATGGCTGTTTGTTTCTTCAAGACTAACAGTAGAGCATCTGCTGCAGCTTTGAATCTCTCTACCTTCAATATCTGACTCCAGATCCTCTTTAAAAGGAATTCACCCAATTAGATCAGGCCCTCACACTCAAGGGGAGGGAATTTTACAGGATGCACACACCAGGGGACAGGAATCCTGGGGGCCATCTTAGAATTCTGCCTACCACATGCAATCAAAGTAAAGAGCTTCCTATTGATAAAGCTTTATCCAGAGACAATGTAACACTTTGCATACAGAGGAATGGATAAATGACATAACCTTCAGATTATCCTCAAATAGGTTTTTTTGCATCATATCTTTTGACAAAATTGGACAACAAACAGTTTGAGATTAATAATCTCAGATAAAAGTTTGGAGCCTAATTTGCTCATTAAAGCTTAATTAGGGTAGAGCCCTTCTGGTAGTCTGTTTTGGCTGGTATATCCCAAAGAAAAGCCAATCTACCAACTGCCTCAATCATTTCACTATACCAAGGACAAAGTCCACCCATGGATCAATACAGAAACTCAGGATATGGTGAGCAGAAGAAAAAAAAAGGGAGATGTTCACCAAGAAAAAGCACAATCAACTACATAATTTCTAGAAGAGCCCAAACCAACTATCAATATTAAGTAAGACTTTCAAACCTGTTTTCTCACATGATTCTAAAGAAAGCTACTTAGAAATTTTTTTTAAAAACAAGAACAAATTTTTGTGTGTGTGTGTGAGGAAGATTGCCCACGAGCTAACATCCATTACCAATCTTCCTCTTTTTGCTGAGGAAGATTGGCCCTGAGCTAACATCCATGCCCATCTTCCTCTATTTTGTACATGGGACACCTCCACAGCATGGCTTGATAAGCAGCGCATAGGTCCACACCCAGGATCCGAACCCACAAACCCCAGGCCACCGAAGCGGAGTGAGCGAACTTAACTACCACGCCACTGGGCCGGCCCCAAGAACAAATTTTTATAGCCAAAACTGCAGTTGCTGAACTAAAAATAATAATGATGATAAAGTTTTGAATAGCAGCACTGACAATGCTAAAAACTGAATTAGTAAATTAGAAGGCAAACCTATGGGGGAAAATGTCAAAGACATAAAATTGTAAGGAAAAAAGGCAAGAGACATGGAAGATATGCATTATTATTTATATTTAGAAAAGAAATTGGGTATGGTGTCCACATAGAACCTAATTGGAAAGAAATAGATCAGAGACCTAATAAGTCTTGAGCTAACTATAAGGCCAAAAAACCACAAATCTGAACTGAATAAACCTTTGACTGTTCAGAGCCTTAAAACAATACTTGGGCCCCTAAACTTGCAAAAGCAGAAAGCAGATAGTGAAAGATATATATAGATATAGATGTGGTTGTAGATATAAATGTAGGTATACATATATTTATATATATATAGAGAGAGAGACCTTCTAAGGAAGGTATATTCCCCAGCACCCACTTCAGAAGTATACGTAGAAAAAAAACAGAGAAACAAAAACTAGGGTGCAGCCAGGAGCCCAGGAGAACAATAAATAAAGGAGTTCCTTATAGACGGTCAACACCTAAGCAAGGAAGTTCCCCTACTACCAACGCAGAAGGATTTCCCTAATGATGGCCCAAAAGGATTTTATGATTTGCTACCAAGTAGGGAATACTATGCATCTCCCATGCTTCTCTTTTCTAAATGGAAGTTTTTATTGTAGTTATTCTATTCTAGCTTCTTCATTGTATATTGGGGGTGGGAGGGGACACAGGTGCAAACAACTTGTCATCTTAGTTCCTGGTCACCAGCCCATGAAGAGACACAGCTGGATCTAATGGAGACTATTGAGCACTCATGGAAGATACCAGACATTGAGATAGATGTAGTGACTAGATGGGATATTGGGGTGCCTTCCTTAGGGAAGGGGCAAAGTGTGCTCTATGGATGAGAGAAAGAGTGAAGAGATATTTGATGACCAAAAGGGTAGACTGTGCCAGAGACCAGCTACTCTTCACCAAACCTGTGTCCTTCTCCTCTTAGGGACAGAATGAGATTATATTTCCCAGCCTGCTTTGCAACTCGGTATGGCTCTGTAATTAAATTCTGGCCAATGAAATGTAAGTAGAAGTGATAATGTGTCACATCCATGCCTAGCCCTTAAAAACCCTCCCACGTACAATACTCTTTGATTTTTCCCCTTCTGCAGCAATCTTCAAAGCCTTATTAAAAATGGCACAGCCATACAGTGGAAAGAGTCCCTAAATCACCATTGCAAAGAAAACCATCACAAATCAGAAACATCATTTTAAGCTTGACGTAAGTGAGAAATAAACCATATCCTCTCCCTCTTTTCCAACATCTATAAATTCAAACAAATATTTAATGAACACCCACTATGTTTAAAGTATGTGGCAGTTTCTCTCCCTCCTACTTTCCTTACTTTTTAGGTACTATAGAAGATTTATAAATGTATAAGATATCTTTATTCAAGGATTTTATATATACCATAGCATACGATAATAATATATGCAATAAGAGTTATATTTGAGATGAAAAATTTTATAGGAGGAATGAAGGGTTATTAGTTAATTAAAAGCTCTAAATTCACAAGGGGTTTCTTCACCATTTCTTTATATGACAAATATAGAGCAAACAGCTAATGGTTTACACAGATTGAGTGCCATAGTAAACAAATTCACCTCAATCTAACCTAAATTCTACTACAGGATCTGACCTTTACAAGCTGTCTGAACTTGAGCAAGTCATTTTCCTGCCCTGGGCCTTAATTTTTTTAGATAATTAAGGAGTGAAAACAGATAATCTCACATTAAATGAAATAATAATATTCTTCGTGGAATCCTCTCTTTCACCAAAAAGGAAGTCAAGTTAATTTCTCGGGCAGAGGCCTAGAAGAAGCAACTTTAAAAAAAGAAGGTTCCACAGAGGCTTTATACCATAACTCTCCCATATTTTGACAGTTTAGGAAAAATTGGTCAACGACAATAAAGACTTGTCTTACAAGATACCTTCATTCCTGTACTCAAAACACACCCAGCAATGCAAAGGTATATTTTCAATGATTAATTTTGTTTCTTCACCACTAAAAAAAAACAGGATATGAGTATTTCCAGCAGGTTTATCATCAACTAGTTTTAATCTTTCCACTGTGTAAAGCATAACACTGACTAAAATTTAAAAGAAGAAAGGGGAAAAGAATATCTGCATTCCCTTAGGAAAGGGATTTCCAGTAGGCAAATCTCTTTTGCAGAATCAAATAGACATCTGAAGAAAGACTGCCAAGGCTAGCTGAGACCAAAACTATGACCCAGAATATGACCTACTCCCTCCTTCTTCACAGAATAAGAACTAAAAATGACTTATTCAAGGACACAGTTGTTTATAGAACCAAAAAACACTTTCCATAAACAACTGAATCTTCTATTTATTGTTGTAAGTTACATCATAAAGTATACTGAGAAATTTTAATAAAATCAATGTGACTTGAATTTCAAAAGAGCCAGTAGTACTGCAAGTCATTACTGCTCTTTTATTCATAATGACAAAAGAAATCCGGATGTTCCTTGTGGCTTTTATAACTTAGAGCTGAAGATATTGAAAGAAAAAAAATCTAAATATTTCCAAAACATTTGTTAATTTATAAGCTGTAAATAAATCCCTTTCTGTGATCATAATTCACAGCATTTCCCAATAGGCTTTTTTTCATTGACACTCAGTGATACCAGAAATAACAATTACAGAAATATTCATATATAACCTGACATCTTGCTTACATAGTAAATAACCAACCAAAGTCACCTGCAGTACAATTTAGCTCATTAACTAGAAAGAGAACTTTTAAAAATCTTGAGCTTCAAATCATATCCAAAGTCAAGGAAAGTACTCAAAAAATTGAAAAACCTCTTCAAAGCCCCAATATAAAACTAGTATTTACTGAATATCCACAGAGCAAAACAATATACTAGTAAATAATTCATTGCTCTGTTAAGAAAATAAAACACATATTTTAATCAGGTGTTCCCATAAGGATGAAGGACTTTCCTAAAATGACAAGAAACAATTAAGACACTTAGCAAAGAGAAACCTGTGTTTAAAAGAATACTTGCAAAGTCACTGGCCAACCTATCATAAACCCAACACATACTTGCTTCATGGCAGTCTCTCCAATTTTGTCTGAATGTTTGCGGATACTCTCCAGAAAGTCTTTGAGATCAGACATAGAAACATCTTTAATTTCTTCTCGAAGCTTGGGGATGTTGTCCACCATCACCTTGCAGAATCGATAGTGGCTTACTTGAGGCAGATAGGTATGCTCTAGATGTTCCAGAGTTTTCAGTGCAGGATAATGCCTATAAAAGGAATTTTATCACCTTTAGCTCAACTCAGTCTTCTTTAGGGGCACAGATATATTTCTCAGGCAAAATTTCTAGCCTGATATGTTTTCACTATACATTAAGACAAATCCAGTATTAAGTTTCAATAAAAACATCAACGGAAAAATGCCAAATTATTAAAAATTAATATATGCATTAAAGAACTTAATAAATTATAATAAAAACTATTTTATCCCAAGAATACAGAAAACTTAGAAAATCTACCAATGAAATTCATTACATAAAGAATAAAAGGAAATACAAAATGATCATATCAATACCAAAAAAATCATCCTACAAAATAAAGTACCCAAGGCTAGAATTCCAACTATGGCACACGGAAGAGCTTAGCAAATCTTCTACCCAAAAAACAAATATAAACCAGACAAAACTGTCCCAAACAACCATTTCAGGGCTCTTGAAAACAAAGGAGAACAACAATTAAGAAGTGTGTAGTCATGAAAACTGCTGAACTGTGGGACTGTACGGTGTTCTTGCCTGGGGCTACCATTCCTTCCCATCCCGGCCCCCAGTCACTGGTTACGGCTTGTCATGAAAACAGCAGCTTCTCTGCTATTAAGGGCTGACACGATTTGAAGCAGAGGGTGAAAAACCCACATTGAGTGGCGCTGTTAGGAAAAGTAGCAAACTCACTTAAAAAAAAAAAAGGGAAAGCCCCCAGCTCTACTAGCCTGATGTTAGTCTGGGTTGGGACAAAGGGCAGATTGGAGGACTAACCAGAAGTTTAACAGACAAGACCTGGAAATGTGAGACCCATAGAAGGGCTTGGTAGTTCTTTGCACATCTGTCACTGACTGAGAAGCTGTGCACACAACAGGGGACACCCAAAAGAGCCTAAGCAGTCCACATATCCTTGGCTGACTAGGAGGCTGCAGACACGCACATAGGAGGCCTGGCAGAAAGTAAGAGCTCAGGCAGGCTTGAAAACTGCCTGAATTTTTAATGTACTCCCTAACCCAAACACAAATCCACTGACAAAGGGTGGAAACCTTATTGGCTCAAGTTTGTTTGAGCAAACTCAGCCCAATCATTAGCTGATGACTATCCTTTAAAAATGAAAATGAAATAAATTCCTAGATAAACAAAGACTGAGAAAATTCTTTGCTAGCAGATCTGCCTTACAAGAAACACTAAAAGAAGCCAGAAAGGAAATGACAGCAGATAGTAACTTGAATTCACAGAAAGAAATGAAGAGCATAGGAAATAGTAAATATGTGCTAAATATAAAAGACTGAATAAATATACACTTTTTCTTCTTTAAATTTCATTAAAAGACAAAATTTTTAAAAGCAACGATTATAACACTGTATTGTTGGGTTTATAAAATACATAGATAATATATATGACAGTAATAGCACAAAAGAGGAGAGAAGAAATGGAGTTAAGTTGAAGCGAAAGTACTACTATATATTACACCAAAACTACATTAGCAATCACCTAAAGCACACTGTGATAAATTAAGATGCAGATTATAATCTACAGAGCAACCTCTAAAAAAAAACAAAAAATATATCATTAAAAAATCAACAGAGGAATTAAAATAGTACACTACAAAATATTTAATACATAAAAAGGGAATAAAGAATGATAACAAAAAAGATATGGAAAACAAAGAGCAAAATCCAACAATATATTAGCAAATAAAAAACTAATCTAGATGTCGAATAACAAGGAATTGGTTAAACACATTAAGATGTATCTATGTAGTAAAAGACTAATAAAATACCAAAGTGTTTACAATATTGTTGAGTGAAAATTATCTCAAAAAAGAGAACTTAAACTTTTTCAAAATTATAAATATGTAGGGGCCGGCCAGGTGGCATAGTGGTTAAGTTCACACACTCCACTTTGGCAGCCTGGGGTTCGCAGGTTCAGATCCCAGGCGCAGACCTACGCACCACTCATCAGGCCATGCTATGGCAAGCGTCCCACACAGAAAGTAGAGGAAGATGGGCACAGATGTTAGCACAGAGCCAATCTTCCTCAGCAAAAAGAGGAGGACTGGCAACAGATGTTACCTCAGGGCTAATCTTCCTCACACACAAAAAAATTATAAATATGTATACACATATAAATTATTAATATGTATGCATATATGAGCTATATATCACTAAATACTTGTGCACACATACATAAGTACACAGAAAATGACTAGAAAACTATATACAAAAATATTTACATGTTTTTCCTTTGGATAGCAACATTATGGGTGATAATTTTCTTCTTCATGTTTTTAATTTTCTAATTTCCATATTTCCCATGATATATTTAGCATGGGAAAAACTCAGTTCCAATCCTATATATATATATGATTTACAGCTCTATTTTAGATTTTAAGAATGAATTTCACAGTAGATACTTAAGCTCTTCTTGCTCCAATGCACTTAGTTCCACAAACACTAAAGAAGACTAGAGATTGGTTTTACTTGTTTTATTTACTTTTCTGTTTTTCCCTCATGTGTTCCAAAAATCAAAATC
The DNA here is from genome assembly GCF_057802395.1 of Ceratotherium simum simum. Taxonomy (NCBI): domain Eukaryota; kingdom Metazoa; phylum Chordata; class Mammalia; order Perissodactyla; family Rhinocerotidae; genus Ceratotherium; species Ceratotherium simum. The sequence continues at coordinate 13,931,924 of NC_141910.1, read as the reverse complement.
TTTGTCCAAATAAGTGGAGGGAAGAAAGGTTTATTTCCTCTAAATTTAGAAATAAAAGTACAAATACAGTTTAATCTGAAATGGTTGCTTTTATTAAAATTTTACAGACTCAAAAACAGTACAATTCACATGGCTTAGTGTAAACAGAATGGTGTTTATACTACAATTAGGTACAAAGAGCTATATGCAATAAAATGCAATTCCTCTAGAGAGAAACTTTAGAATGGATAGAAAGCCAGAAATTAAGCCAAAAAGATAAACACACTTTGCGGTTTAGTTATATTTTGGAACATTGTTTACAGAATGAGAAAAATCTAACAATGTTGCCTGTGGACACAAGGCACATTCGCTGATGAGACACATGGCTGCACGCTGAAAACATCTGGTCTGTCAAATAACTCTACATTTTTCAAGGCTAATTAGTACAAAACCCAATGATTCCTGGCAACAAAGAATGTCACCTTATTTCCCCATTGTCCTTTCCCTACCATATTCATGTTCCAACTATCACATATCAATAAGGTTATTCAAATTCCTATTATATTTCAATATCTAGGTTAAAAAGGGTAAATAGGTTAGACAGGTTAAAGATGATAGCCAATTAAACACCCCTACAGCAGACACCAAAAGAAAAACTTCTATTTCCAATGGCCATGGAAATCTAAAACAAGATTTTGACATTACTTTTGACAACCTTTAAACATTATTAAAAGTGAATCAAAAGCCAAATTCCTAAGTTTCATTGCATGTGTACTAGCTCTCTCCCTCTCCTCCTCGTGCAGCCTCCTTAATAAAGATGTGAGCAGAAAGTAAATGAAATAAGAGCAGGGAATAAAAAGGAAGAAGGCAGGAAAAGAGATCTAAATAATCCTATAAACTGGATAAGTAAGGTCAGAATAATTTAGACATGGTTGAATGCTATCATGAGAAAAGGAATGTTGATTCTAGGCAAATTAAATTTTGGTACTTTCTTGCCATGGTATGGAACTCTTTCATAATGATGGTTTTCAAAATTCTAATAAGTGATCTTTTGAAGTGGATTGCAACTACCCATGACAAACTTCTAAAAATTCAGAGTATGATAAGAATGTGAAACACAAGCTTTCACCACAGGGAATATTAGTGCCTTTCCTAATCAAAGAGCATTATTAACAAATATTTAATCCCTTCTATGTGCTAGAGATAGAAAGACGGTCAAATATCTTTCCTTAGGGAGCACAAAATCTAGTAGTACTCACTACTTACAACTTAAAAAAAATAACGAGGCTTTCAGCCATGAAGGAGTAACAAGGAACAGACATGAACTCCCACTCTTCAAAAGTAGGACACTGGCTAAAATACATAAAACAACTGTTTTCAGATAGTGGACATCAGGTGACACAGAATTGTGATTTCTGAAAAAAGGGAAACAAACAAGGTGAGTTTAATACTTATCCAGGTTATCTACCTGAAGGTGATTTCTAGATCACAGACACAGAGAAAACCCAAACAGAGTTAGAGGAGCTTAGCAGAGTTAGAGCCAGAGATAGGAGTTCAGGAAAACTGATGCACCTTGAGGCTGTGTAGCAGAATTCAAAAAAAAAGTGAACAATGTAGAAAAGAACTGCAGAAATCTACAAAGGGGTTCCCCTGAGTCTCCGTTGAGTACTAGGCCAGGCATAGGAAAAGTGAAATTCCACATGGACAGGCAAAAAGAGGGGAAGGAAGGAAGGGAAGGGAAAAAAGGGAGGGAGGGAAAGACAGACAGACACCAGGGAGATGTAAGATAAACACTTCAAGGAGTTCAGAGACAAGGCAGAGAAACATTCGAACTCTGAACAGCCAAAGTGTTCAGAACCCCAATCCTTGGGGATTCCTGAGTTATTCAGAGTAGATGAATACTACTCTGAACTACCCCTGGAAGGAAGGCAGGCCTAGCAAAGCTTAAAAATAGGATATGAAGGGATCAAATGTACCTGCAAACAACTAAACTATTTGCCAAAACAAAGACCAAAACTTTCTAAGAAAAAAAACAGCCCCCAAAAGTCCAGACACTTGGCAACATAATATGATGTCCACTATCCAATCAAAAATTACTAGACAAGGTAAGAACCAAAAAATTGACCTATAACTAGGAAAAACATAATCAGTCTGCAGAAAGAGATCCAAAATGCCAGAAGTGACAGAACTAGCAGACAAGTACATGAAAACAGATATTAGAGCTATACACGTGTATTTAAAGAAGACACAAAAATAACATGAGAAATTAAACATAAAAAAAAAATGGAACTCCTAAAGATGAAAAATATATTATCTGAAATTAAAATTTTACAATTAGACATTGCAAAGAAAGAGATCAGTGCACTTGAACACAGCAATAAAATCTATCCCATATAAAGCACAGACAGAAACAAGACTGGGGGGAAAAAAAAGAACAAATCCTCAAGTCACCTATAGGATTATATGAAGTTGTCCAACATAGATGTAACTGAAGTCCCAGATTGAGGATGGGAAAAGGACGGAAAAAAATGTTTGGAAAAATAATATCTGAACATTTTCCAGATTTTATGAAAATTATAAACCCACAAATCCAAGAAACTAAACAAACCATAAGCAGGATAAATACACACATGCATGCATGCATGCACACGTATTTACACCAAAGTGCATCAAAATCAAATTGCTGAGAAGAAATAATACAGACAAAAGTTTTAAACAGCTGGAGAAAAGACACATTAAGTACAGAGGGACAAAAGTGAGACTGTTCACGTACCCCTCCCTCAGAAACTACATAAGCCAGAAGACAAAGAAATGATGTCTTAAGAACTAATGAATCTATAAACTAAGAATTCTATATCCATCAAAAATATTTTTCAAAAATGAAGGTGAACAATGAGATACCATTTCACACCTACCAAGATGGCCATAATCAAAAAGACAGACAATAGAAGTATTACTAGGATGTGCAGAAATTGAAATCCTTATATACTGCTGGTGGGAAGGTAAAATGGTACAGCTGCTTTGCAAAACAGTCTGGCAGTTCCTCAAATGGTTAAACATAGAGTTACTATATGATCCAGAAATTCCATTCCTAGGTATATAGCCAAGAGAAATGAAAACATATATCCACACAAAAACTTTTAAACAAAAATTCATAGCACCATTATTCAAAAAAGCCAAAAAATGTAAACAACACAAATGTTCATCAACTGATAAATGGATAAATAAAATGTGGTATATCCATAATGGAATATTATTCAGCAATAAATAAAAATAAAGTACTGATATATGGATGGATTCATGGATGAACCTTGAAAACCTTATGTTAAATGGATGAAGCCAATCACAAACAACCACATATTGTATGATTCCATTTACATGAAATGTCCAGAAGAGAAAAATTTATAGAGCCAGAAAGTAAATTAGTGGTTCCCAGTAGCTGGCGGGGGTGGAGAGGGTGGCAGGAGACAGGAGAGGATTAGGTAGTGACAGCTAAGAGGCTGAGAGTTTCTTTTCGGAAGAATAAAAACACAAAATTGATTGTGGTAATGGTTGCACAACTCTGTGAATACACTAGAAGTCATCGAATTGTACATTTTAAACAGATGACTTGAATATTATGTGAATTATTTCTCAATAAAGCTATTAAAATATTTTAAACAAAAGGATATTAAAAAACAGACATATTATAGGGGCTGGCCCAGCGGCGCAAGCGGTTAAGTGCGCACGCTCCGCTGCAGCGGCCCGGGGTTCGCTGGTTCAGATCCCAGGCGAGCACCAATGCACCACTTGGCAGGCCATGCTGTGGCGGCGTCCCATATAAAGTAGAGGAAGATGGGCATGGATGTTAGCCCAGGGCCAGTCTTCCTCAGCAAAAAGAGGAGGATTGGCACGTGTTAGCTCAGGGCTGATCTTCCTCACCAAAAAAAAAAAAAAAAAAAAACAGACAATATAAAAGATTAAACAAAAAGAAAGCAGTAGCGGCTATACTAATACCAAACAACACATATTTCAGAAAAAAGGATATTACCAGAGATAAAGGGGAACCTTCCATAATAATAAAAGATCATTTCATCAGGAAGATACAACAATGCAAATGTGTATGCACCCAATAAGAGCTTCAAAATACACATAGCAAAAACAGAAAGAAGACATATGCAAATCTGCAAACATAATAAGCAATTTCAACACTTCTCTGTCAGCAATTGACAATACAAAACCATTAGAATATAGAAAACCTGAACAACACTAACCAAGTGTATCCAAATGACACTTAAAGAATGCTCTATTTAACAAGAGAATATACATTATTTTGAAGTGTAGATGGAATTTTCACCAAAATAGACCATATACTGGGCCATAAAACAAATCTCAACAAACACAAAATGTTGAAATCATATATTTTACATTTTTTAACACAATGAACTAAAATTACAAATCAATTTTTAAAAATCTCCTAACACTTGGAAATGAACCAATTCACTTCTAAATAATCAGTGAATTAAATTTTAAAAATCACAAGGGAAATTAGAAAATATCTAAAATAAATGGAAAAAAAATTATCATAAAACATGTAAGATGTAGTTAAAGTACTGCTTAGAGGGAAATGAACAGCTTTAAATGGCTACATTAGAAAATGACCAAAACCAATACTCTAGGCTTCCACCTTATAAAGCTAGAAAAAGAGCAAATTAAACCCCAAGTGAGCAGGAGAAAGGAACTACTAACGATAGTAGAAATCAGAAAAATGATAGGGAAAAAACTCAATAAAACCTAAAGATGCTTTTTTGAAAAAAATTGATAAACCTCTAGGTAGAATACTTAGAGAGACAGAGACAGGGACAAAGAGAGACAGAGAAGATACAAATTATCAATATAAACAATGAAAGAGAAAGTATGGCTATAATCCCACACACGTTAAAATAATAAAGGAATATCATGAACAATTTTTGCCAATGAATTCAACAACTTGGATGACATGGACAAATTACTTGAAAGACATAAATAAGCAAAATTTACTTAAGAAACAAAACACAAACAGCCTTGTGTTTATTTTTAAAATTAAATTTGCAGTTAAAAAATTTCTTACCAAGAACAAACAAAACTCCTAGTCCAAACGGCTTCACTGGTGGATTCTACCAAATATTTAAGGAAGGTAATGCCAACACTATACAAATTGTTCCAGAAAATCAAAAAAGAGAATACTTCCCAACTCATTCTATGAGGCCAGCATTAATCTGATACCAAAATCAGACACAGACATTACAAAAAAAGAAAATTATAAATATTCCTCACGAACATAGATGCAAAAATCCTCAAGAAAATTTTAGCAAATCACATACCACATCATATAAAAAGGATAATATACCATGACCAAGTGGAATTTATTCCTCAAATGCAAGTTTGGTTTAACATTCGATAACCAATCAATATAACTCATCATATTAATAAACTAAAAAAGAAATAAAAAATATATTATCATCTCAACTGACATAGAAAAAGCATTTGGCAAAAACAATATTCATTTCTGATAGAAATTTTCAACAACTAGAGATAGAAGGAAACTTCCTCAACCTGATAAATGGCATGTATAAAAAACTACACCTAATATCTTACTTAATGGTGAAATGCTTTCCCCCTAAGATCAGGAACTGAGCAAGGATATGAAATCTCACTACTGCTATTCAACATTGTACTGAAGGTTCTAGCCAGCTCGATAAGACAAGAAAAACAAACCAAAAAAGAAAGCATCCCAACTGGAAAGACAGAAATATAACTGTCTTTATTTGCAGACAAGATGATCATCTACATAGATAATCCAATGGAATATACAAAAAAGCTATTAGAATTAGAAAGTAACTTTAGTAAGGTTGCAGAATACAAGATAAATATACAAAAATTAATAGTATACTAGTAATAAATGACTGGAAATTGAAATCTAAAAATCAATAGCACTTAAGCATCAAAAAATATGAAACATTTAGGAATATGACAAAAGATATGTAAGACCTGTTCAGTGAAAACTACAAACATTGCTAAAAAAAATTAAAGAAGACCTAAATGAATGAAAGCATCCATATTGATTTCCGGGGAGGAGAACTGGCCAGCATGGAGTACGAGGGACCTAGTGAGGTAAGGAAGATGGCCTATAGGAAGGCAGCTTGGCATGAAGTGTCAGAGCCAAAAAGGGATGACGAGGGCATTCAGGCAGGACAGAAGAGTGCCAGAGAATATTAAAGTGCCAAGTGGAATAAGGAGGATACCATATAGGAGGGCGACTCAGTGTGTGCTGTTGGCATTCTAGATCTTGGCTTCTAAATAACACAACCCTACCGAAAAGAACCAGGGTTTCTTAGAGAGATTGCTGATTCCAGGGCTTCAGCAGGAAAATTACAAGATGAGCCCGTAACATATCTCCTTTGGCTAGTAAAAAAGTACTCAATCATGGGGACATGTTAAAAGGACACAGAAGCCAAATTGAAGGGGCTCCTCTGGTGCCATTCAGGGTAATTTGAGCAACAAAATAAATAACATTAATGGATTATGACCCATCAAATAAAATAAGAAACCATGAGTCCATAACTGACATAAAAAAACAAATAAGTTGAAAGTTTGATGAAAAATAATGAATTTACACAACTATAAAATACCTCCCCACAAAATTTTTAATTACAAAGGGAAAAAAGATTAACTTTACAATGGAAAAATCTGGCAGACACCATCTTAACCCAGTAACATCATCAGTGATAGGACAAATCAAATTTACATGCCACCTGATAGGGTGCAAAGAGAACACAGCACACCTCTGTGATATTCCAGCCAAAGACATATAATGTGAATCTAATCATTAGGAAATATCAAACAAACCCAAACTGAGGGGCATTCTACATAATAACTGGCCTGTAATCTTCAAAAGTGACAAAGTCATGAAAGTCAAGGAAAGACTGAGGACAGTTCCAGGTTGAAGAAGACTAAAGAGACATGACGTCTAAATGCAGCACATGATTTAAACTGTATTCTTTTGCTATAAAGAACATGATTGAGACAACTGGCAAAATTTGAAGGGTATGAGGATTAGATGCTACTAATCTACCAATGTTAATTTCTGTTCTCTGTTGCATTGCAGCTACAAAGGAGAATGTTTTTATTCGTAGGAAATCACACTAAAGTGTATGGGGATGACAGGGCATCATGTTAACAACTTACTTTTTATTGGTTCAGGAAAAAGACACATTTATACTAAACTTGAGAATGTTTAAAAATAAAATTTTTTAAAGACCACAAAATAAATTTGATTATAACAAAATTTACAACAACTATACAACAAAAAATACAAACTGTACAAAGTTAATAGATAAGCCATACATTGGAAGAAAATATTTGCAGAATGTAACAGGAACAGGTATCTGAAGTATATAATGAATTCCTATAAATGAAAAAAGAAAACAACAAACAACCTAAAAGAAAAATAGGCAAAATATATGGAAGAAAATCCAAACGTCCAAAAACCAATCTCACCAGTAATCAAAGAAATGAAAAACCAGAACAATGATCTATCATTTCACAATCATCAGACCAGCAAAAACAAAAGAGTTTGATGTTACCAAGAGGTGAAGTAATAGGACCTCCCATAAAATGCTGGTGAGAGTCTACATTGGTAAACCATTTTGGAAAGCAACATCTAAAAGATCAAAGACATGCATCCCTTTCTTTGATCCAGCTGATCTCCTAGGTATAAATCCTAGACTAGGGGCCAGCCCAGTGGCATGGAGGTTGGGTTTGTGCGCTCCCCTTTGGCAGCGGCCGGGGTTCGCCAGTTCGGATCCTGGGCGTGGACCTGCGCACTGCTCATCAGCCATGCTGAGGTGGCGTCCCACATGGAGCAACTAGAAGGATTGTACAGCTACGACATACAACTATCTACTGGGGCTTTGGAGAGGAAAAAAGGGAAAAAGGAGGAAGATTAGCAACAGATGTTGGCTCAAGGCCAACCTTCCGCAAACAAAAAAAATAAATAAATAAATCCTAGACTAGCAGAACCGGCATACCTAGGAGCTTGGTAGAAAATGCAGAATCTCAGGAATGACCCTGGACCTACCAAATCAGAATCTACTTTTAACAAACCCCATGTGATTTGTATATACAGCAACATTTGAAGAGCACTGTTCTCAAGAAACCCAAAGAGACATCAACAAGGATATTTATTGCAACATTGCCTGCATAGCAAACAACTGGAAACATACCAAATGTCCCTCATAGTATCAGTCAGGATAGCTATGCTGCAGTAACAACAATCCCCAAAATCTCAGTGGCTTAAAACAAAGATTTATAACTTACGCATGTTATACATATATAACAGGTTGGCAGGGAAACTCTGCTCATTGCAGTTACTCAGGGATTCAACCACCATTTTGAAAGTTACCATTTGTCATGACCAAGGCAAAACAGAACTCTGGAGGGACTTACACTGGAAATTCACTGCTAAACCCAAAAGTAACACCCATCACTTCTGCTCACATCTTATCAGCCAGAATCAGTCAAGTAGCCCAAGAGAGCCCAGAAAATGTAATCTTACTATGTGCCAGAAGAAGGCTGAGCTAGAAATATTGGTAAACAGTACTTATAACAACCACTGAAATTGAGAGGGGGAAATGTGGATTATTCATATAATGGACTACTCTAGAATTAGAGTAAGTGAACTAGATCTATATACACAAAGAAAATAAGCTCTCCACTAGTATGTAAGCTCCACAAGAGCAGATATTTTTGTCTGTTTTGTTCAGACAAGAGCAATGCCTAGCATTTAGTAGGTACTCAATTCATTTTTGTTGAATGAACAAATGAATCTCAAAAACTCAAGGACTGAGAACATTCATGAAAATGTTTTTAAAAACACAGAATAATAAATATATATTTATAGATATTAAAAACATGGACTAGAAGGCCACTCACTAAATTTATGATACTGGCTTCCTCAGGGGAATAGGGAAAAGGAACAGGACTGAGGAAGAGGATGTAAGTTTTACCTGTAATTTTTAAAAATGTGTACCTTTATCTCTCTGTTTATACATATGTTTCTATATATGCTATATATATTTACATATATATATATGAATCAAAACTGGAAAATTGTTAATATCCCTTAATTCAGAGAAGTTGGTACACAAGAGTTTTTTTATTCTCTGTAATCTTCTATAATTTTAGAACTTTACAAAAAGGTTATCAGGGAAACAATACTACTTTCATATCTCATTGAACAGAACTTCTCATATTGTTCTACCTATGTTCTCTTACGTGAACATGTCCTCTTGGGGAGAAGAAGGGAATCTGGGAAACAATCTTAAAAAATTCAAAAAATTTTGATGCCTCATGCTTTAGCTTTAAAATTCTTGAGAATTTAGAATTTTTATTCACAATATTGGTATTCTTATTTCAATATTAAATACATTTTAATTCCATACTTCTTCCCTCAAAACCTAGATAAAATTAACATTCCAGGAAGATGTGTACTGTTTATCCTACAGCTTCACATACCCCCCACCCTACCCCCCCACATATCGTACTGCAGGGTACCCCAGGTCAGAGAGGGTGGGGATGCTTACTCAAGTTTGGGAAGAAGAGCCAAAGAGTCCCTATAGGGTTTCCTCTGGAATAAAATCAGAACAACTCATAGGAGAGAAATCCTCTGAACTTAACCTTGACCTTGCCCTGGTTAATTGTGCTGGTTAACTTTATGTGTCAACTTGGCTAGGCCATGGTATGCAGATATTTGGTCAAATATTATTCTAGATATTTCTGTGAGGGTATTTCTTAGAGGAGATTATTAACACTTAAATCAGTAGACTTTGAGTAAAGAAGATTACTCTTCATAATGTAGGTGTGCTTCATTCAATCAGTTGAAGGCCTTAATAGAAAAAAGACTGTCCTCCCCTGAGAAAGAGGGAATTTTGCCAGCAGACTGCCTTCAAACTCAGGCTACAATATTTACTCTTCCCTGACACTCTAGCACACCAGCCTACTCTGCAGATTTGGACTTGTCAGCCTCCATAACTGCATGAGCCAATTCCCTAAAATAAATCATTATCTCTCTCTCTATACACGCACACACACACACCCTACTGGTTCTGTTTCAATGGAGAACCCTGACTAATTCATCCCTGTACCAAAACCAGTAACTATTTTTTTTTACTACAACACTAAACCAAAGCATGTTTCTCAAATCAACTATCAGTAAAACAGTTATATGCTTTTTCCCTAAAAGGTTGAGTCTTCTAAAAATCAAACTATGAGTAGTGTTTTTTATTAAACATAATATATGACATAATACATCAGCGTTCCACTAATATATGTAAATAAGTCTAAGATGAATCAATAGATATACAAAAGGCTAGAGAAGATGTTATCTGGACTTTATTTTTTGAAAGGTTATGCTAAAGACAGACCTTAAAAATAGTCTAACATAAATTTTATTTATTTTTTTTTCCCCCAAAGCCCCAGCAGATAGCTGTATGTCATAGCTGCACATCCTTCTAGTTGCTGTATGTGGGACATGGCCTCAGCATGGCCAGAGAAGCGGCACGTCGGTGCGCGCCCGGGATCCGAACCTGGGCCGCCAGCAGCGGAGCGCGCGCACTTAACCGCTAAGCCACGGGGCCAGCCCATAACATAAATTTTAGATAATAAAAAGTATTCAATGAAAAAATCTTACCTTTTAGTTTTCATCTGGTCCCTCAGTTTGCTATACATCTCCAGGACTTGAAAGAGAAGGGAAAAAAGAGCACACAAGCATTATTTAGAGAAAGTGAAAGACTAATTACAGCTAAAGAAATTGCATCAAGAATCCTGCTCCTTTTCCAGTTGCTCACCTGGAAGACACAGCATTAATTTATCAACAGTGGCAGAAATATTTCTCTGTTGTAGTCGACACTGCTTCAGCTCTTCCATTGCTATTACCAGCTTGGCAAGAGGGAAAAAAATTGAATTATGCCAATAGCTGTAAATAAAAAGCTTTCAGTCACATTTTTCCACCCTGTGTTCTATTCATCAGAAAATCCCAGACAGTTTCATAGTAAGACCTGCCAAGTAGACTAAGGAACTGCCTTTCTCAACCAGTAAAACATTCCTGCATGGTTTCCACACTTTCTCCCCAAAATATATACTATACTAGGAAAGCCTAGGTAAAATGAAATCCAAAAAGTCAGGGGCTATCCAGGAGAAAGGAAAAAATACGCAGATTTTCTCCAAACCCTATTCAGACTCTTCATGATTTATGGTTTTATCAATCTTCTAAGAAGATCCTTATTTCTTTCATCAGTACTAGACTCAGCTAGAGGAAAACTGTCCTTTCTATACAGCTTCAAATGAGTCTTGAAAATAATCAACTAAATTTCTATTTCAACAAATAAACCACACACTTAGAAGTTGCGGCTTTTCCAGGAGTTTCAGGTTAGTAAAGAGTAACTTACTTTTCTTCCCATTGCTGTTTTAAAGGCTTCCATCTGAAGTCATACCACAATATAACTAGAAGAAACTGCACTCTCTGCATAATTTAAAATATGTGAGACAAACTTTTAAAAAGCAGTAATCTACATAGCCTCTTGTAGTATTCATCCCATACCGATACCCAAAAAATGTTATCTGCTTAGATACCATGGAAAAAAGAACAAAAGAGAATGGCCCTGATTAAGTCACTGACAAAATAATCAAAAGCTAATCTTGAAGATTATTAAAATTAAACATTAAATAAGTATTAGGCGGTAAGGAAGGTATATGATACAGAGAACAGCAGTGGACTACAAGTCAGAAAACCTGAGTTTTGGTCCCAGCCTTGCCAATTACTATGTGAACTTTAGCAAATCATCTGTTTCAGTTTCCACATCAATAAAATAGTGATAATACCTGTCCTGACTTTGTCATAGATCTGCCATGAGGATCAAGCAAGAAAATGGATGTAAAGCAATCTTGTAAACTGTGATGATTTAAATGGTGAATATATCAATTAATAGAAGCAATGATTCCGTTTTTTAACAAATATTTATGGAGCACCCACATTGTGCCAGTCACTGTTTAGGCAGGTTGAGGGAATAAGGAAGGCAATGAATAAAACAAATAAAAATTCCTGACCTCATGGAGCTTAACTTCTAATGAAAGAAACAGACAAAAAACAAACATATAAGTAAAAATCTATAATATCAGAGCATGATAGGTGCAACGGAGAAAAACAAAGCAGAAAAGGTAAAAAGAATACAGGGGGTGAGAATGAGGCTGTGATTTCAAATAAGGTGGTTAGAAAGGCCTCATTAAGGAAGTAACGTTTCATCAAAAGTCGGAAGTAGGTAAATATTGGATAAAGAGCATTTTAGGCAGAGGAACAGCAAAGGCCGTATTACGACTACTCAAATAATGTAAAAACACAGCTAAGGAAGGGTACATCCTCTCTCATTAAGCTTTCTAGTAGCTATATTCATTTAATTCAGAAGCAACAATAATGTCCAAGTTCCTCCAACATACTGCTTATGGTCTTAAAAGCCGCTAAATCAAGAACACAATCAACAAAAGAGAACAGAAAAGGTTTTTCAAAAGGTAAACTGGCCTTACTTCCTTTCCCTCATGTTGTAGTTTTCTATTAGTATCCGTCACTTGATTCTGTGGAGAGAAGACAATTTAAACTTATAAAAAACAAACATTTAGACAACAGTTGGATAAGATCAAAATTTAAAATGAAAAGACTAAGGATAGGTATTCAGATAGTTTCAGTATTCCACTACATTTCTCTTGGGTTTAAATTATATCAGCTTCTCTACTGAACATTTGCATGACCTTTTGAACAATGAAAAGAAAAATTAACTACAAGATATCTTCAGTTTGGAATATTCCAAACTAAGATACTATAACAACTAAAGATCGCACTTTAATTTTGGAAAGAAAAGAGAAAAAAATGAAAGAAAAAATAATACACAAAGAACCTTACCATCTCTACTACGTGTAGAAAGAACAAATTTTATCATAGATATTCCTTACTTCACCAATGTATTACTGGAAAACTTGAGTATAAATTAAACTTTTTAACTCAAGTCAATTCTTCCCTATTTATTATCCTACTTTAAGAAAATGTTTTATCTTAACTCTTTTTGGATCATTAATTCTTAACAGTTCCTAACACTTCCATATTCCCATTTTTCTAAATTAGTTTCTCCATCAGACAGTCAAAACTACGTGAACAAGCCTTAAAATTATCTAGAGTACATAATTTAAAGGAACTGGCATCACTTTTTTTGGTATCCACTCTTGAAGACTCAATTGACATAAAAAAAATTTAAGGACATAGCATAGTAATTTCCTCACCATCTCAGACATTATTAAACATGAGCAATAGTAACTTCCAAAGCTTTCTTTAATAGAGGCTTTCTACCCTTCCACCAATAAGTTACATTTTTAAAGCATTCCCTTAACTCAGCATTTCCTATTATGTCCCTTAGAACACCAAGAAATGTTAGTTAATAGATACTCTGCACATGCACACAGAGGTGCACAGTGCACAAACACACACACACATACACACACAATATGTATGGGAAACACCACTTAGGTTAGTTTATTCATGACTTCTTAAAACCTTTAGTATTCTACATGCACTGTGAATGTTCAAGAAGGGGATATCATACAAAGTGTTTTCGAAATGTATTTAATTGGAATTATTTAACTACTCAACTCTGTCACCGTAGCAAAAATGCAGCCATAAACATAACGTAAATGAATGGGCATTGCTGTGTTCCAATAAAACTTGACCAAAAAAATGAGGCAAGCTGGATTTGACCTGCAGGACATAGTTTGCTGAGCCTTAATCTAGAATAAGTGAGATGGTAAGGCTATAAGATCACACTACGAGAATTACATTCAGACACCATGTTTTAGGTAGACCACTGATAAACTGAAGCACGATTAGATTAGATGTGAATATATTTGGAGAGGGACTCAAAGCTACACCACATGAAAAACAGATAAAGGAATTTTTAGCCCACAGAGAGGGAAAATATTCATTTGGAGACACTATACACTATACCTGGACACTGACACTGTACCTGAACGAAAGCTGTCCTTCAAATGTCTGAAGGGCTATCAGAAGAATGGTGCTGCCCTAAAAATAGTGCTTATCGCTGACACCAGTAAATGAATGTTACTAGAAAATAGGATTAATATCAGCTCAATATAAGAAAAAGCTTCCAAGCAATGTGAATAAAAATGGGGAAGGTTGCCTTGAGTGGCAGTGTTAACCCCTTCATGGCAGTTATTCAAGAATAGATTCTTTGTATCCAAAACTGGAGATCTCATAAAATTCAACCTTGCATAAATACTACTAAATTCAGCATCATTGTCTCTACTAGAATACCTTGTTTACCTTATAAAGACACCATTTCTGAAACTTTTTTTTTACTTCAAACTCATTGTACATTTTATATTGCAACCAAGCACACAGGTATAGGGAATACATACACACAAACACATAAAACTGAAACAAAATTTTCAAGAAGCAGTGTTTACCCTTACACATGTATTACATTTTATTTTCTATTCTATTCTATTTATTTCAATTTTTGTTAAAAACACTAATCATGGCCCACTAAATTGATTTCATGCAAACCACAGTTCTAAAACATAGCCATAGGAGCCTAACCAATGCTTCTGATAAGAAAGATAATTACTATTTTAACATAACAATGAGAAACTACACTGCCTGTCTAGGATGCTACTGCTCTTGATTCAGAGAACATAAATATAAAGATAGATAGATAGATATAAATATACATATATGAATCAAAAGAAATAGTGAGCATCCTAAAGAGTGTAGTTTCTCTTCACTGTTATGTTAAAATAGTATTGACAGTAGTTAATACTTAACCTTTTCCATTTTCTAAACTCTTTTCAAGAGTTCAAGAATCTCTATTTCATAGATTCTTAACCCAGGTTGAATGGATCCTCCTAGGGCAGAGCATCCCAGGTGTGCTGCTAGATTTTAATCCCCTCAGCTCTCAGGGTAAGCAAGTAGAGCCCCAAGCAGCCAAAAACCCTGAACTAGTAGCCTCCAGTTCATGCTTTCCCTCAGGGGCATCCTGAGTAATTTGAAGGAATTTGCCACTTGAAGCAATGTGAAGGAAGGAAGAGGAAGAAAAGATGATTACCAACCAGCAAGTGATATCAGAAATTGGCAAGCATTATGGGCAATATTCAACGCTACCTGCCAAGGAGGTGCTCCAAGACATGACTACATGATGAGCATCCTGCTGCCCATCTTGGACAAAGGGCCCAGAGAGCAAAGGGAGAAGTCTGGAATACAGGTGTCCGAGGAGCACAGAAAAGAACAGCCCAAAGTGAAGATAGGAAGCTGGGCTGGCTGAGTGAAGACAAACAGTACACACAGCTCCTGGCAGAAGCCCATATCTTTGTTTTCACACATTTCGGATACTTTTGTCCATTTAAGGCTGTTCAGGCCCCAAAAATTCAGCATAATATTTTTTATTTCAAATAGGATCAAATTGTTCATACTTTTTAATCTGCTTTATAGATTAAGCAAACATTTCTAATACTATCCCATGCCAGATATGCTTCAACAATATATTGTAGTTTATTATTCTTTTAAGTGGATGTACCATGATTTATTTCATTAATTCTCTACTAAATGAGTTTTAGGGACAGTTTAAAGTTTTACCTATTAAAAAAAAAATCATATGAGGGCGGGCCCGGTGGCGTAGTGGTTAAGTTTGCACATTCTGCTTCTGGTGGCCCAGGGTTCACGGGTTCGGATCCCAGGTGCAGACATATGCACCGCTCATCAAGCCACACTGTGGCAGGCATCCTACATAAAGTAGAGGAAGACGGGCACGGATGTTAGCCCAGGCCAATCTTCCTCAGCAAAAAGGAGGAGGATTAGCAACAGGTGTTAGCTCAGGGCTAATCTTCCTCACAAAAAAAAAAAAAAATCATATGAACATCCTTGTCCATGCACCTATAGCCTTAGAATAAATCTTAAAACTACGTGGAGTTTTAAGTACTGATAAACAAAATTGCTCTCCTCAAAGGTTGTAACAATCTACACTCCATCCAGGCATTCCCCTGTTAATTGGTATCATCTCCAACCTTAAATATCTTTTTTTCATCTTCGTGATTTTATTAGGTGGCACTTTATTGTTTAAAATTGCATTCACTTGGGGCCGGCCCCATGGTGTAGAGGTTAAGTGCACGTGCTCCGCTGCTGGTGGCCTGGGTTCGGATCCCGGGAGTGTACCGATGCACCGCTTGTCAGGCCATACTGTGGCGGCGTCCCACATAAAGTGGAGGAAGATGGGCACGGATGTTAGCTCAGGGCCAGTCTTCCTCAGGAAAAAGAGGATTGGCATGGATGTTAGCTCAGGGCTGATCTTCCTCACAAAAAAAAAAAATTGCATTCACTTAATTATTTCTAAATTGTAGAGTACTCTTGTATTTCTTCTTATGTAAACTGTATATTAATATTTCTCAGTTTTCTATTAGAGTATTCACATTTTCCTATTAATTTGTAAAGATTTTTTTCTATCAATCATTTGTCATATGTATTTGTAAATATTTCTTATTTATTATTTACCTGTTAGTTTCTAACTTGTATGTAGAAAAGCTTCTTTCATTTTAACGTCATCGTATCTATCAATTTTTTTCTTTCTGGCTTAGGAATTTCTGGCTAGAAATGTATTCCTCACTCCCCAAATCACATAAATATTCAACTGTTTTCTACCAGTTTCTTTATGGTTTAACTTTTTACATTTAACTCTAGTCCATTTGAAATTAATTTCGGTATGTTGAATGAAAAAGGGATCTAATTTAATTTCAATTAAAATTATAGAACACTAACACCAAATCAGGAGAGTTGTTATTTTTAGAGAGGAGGGTGAAGGAAGCAACTGAGAAGGGTACAAAAGAAAGATTTAATTGTGCTGGCAATATTATATTTCTTAAGATGGTTGGATAGTTGTTGTAAAGGTCCATAAACTCTTATTTGAAACCTTGGGACCCAGTGTGTTTTGGACTTCAGAATTTTGGAGATTTTATAAAGATAATATGGTACATATTGTATATTACATAACATCCCCCAATGGGCACTAAAACAGCATTCCATAATCAAACACATTAATATTTCTATAGCAAAATACAAAAATTTACATTAAATAAAATATATTAAGAAGTTTGATAGCTTCATGTCCATTGAGGTCAGGTTTTGCAATCAAATTAGCTTTTAAATCACTGTAGCTTTAAAATGTAATTTAACATCTAATAGCCCACTTCACCCCTCAATAAAATTGTTTCTTTGCTTTTCTTACCAATGTATTATTTTATATGAATTTTATACTTATTGGCAAGTTACCCCATGCCCCAGGAAAATCCTTTTGGGATTTTAATTCAAATTCCAATAATAAGACAAAAAAGAAAGGAAAGGAAAGTGTGAGGAAAGGAAAGGAAAGGGTAAGGAAAGAAAAGGAGAGGGAAAGGAAAAGGAAAGAGAAAAGAAAAGGAAAGAAAGAAATTAGAAGCAAAAGGACTGGAAAGGAGGAAATAAAGCTGCTATTACCTACAGATCGTACAAGTGTTTACATAGAAAACTCAAAAAAAAATCTACACACAAATTATTAGAAATACTAGAAGAGTTTAGTGAAGCAGTCAGATTTAAGATCAATAAGCAAAGTAAGTTATCCAAGATAAGTGAATTTGCTGTGCCAGGGACCAGACTAACATGGCTAGCCTCTTTCCTGAACTTGAATCTGTCATATCAAGAAAGAATCTTCATGCTTTGGTGGAAGACACTCCACAACTATCACTGATTTTTTTCCCTTTGTCTTAGGTTGTCATGCTGGCTAAGACTTCTGCAGCTTGCCCTGCAATTCTGTCATCCTACAGTGATGGCTTTTATCTAGCAAGAAAGTAGATGGATGACATGAAGAGTCAACTGAGTTTCTGTTTGAAAGAAACTGTTACTGATTCTGTTACTGGTTCTCATCCACATATAGTTATTTCAAATAAATTTTAACTTAAAAGAGATTTCTTCTTAGTTAAAGCCATAATCCCAAACATCTATGTTTCAGTACAAATTCCTTTCTTACTATATGAAAATCTTTACTACAAATATGTAACCTGCAACATATTCCCTACTCCTTTAACGCTAATCAAAACCCCAGCACAGGACAGAGAAACAAGTCTCTCTTAGCGTCTCCTTACTTTAAGTTTCTGGGCTTCTCCTCTCACTTTCAGCAGTTCAGTTATAGAGTCCACAAAGCCCTGGTAATGAAAGTTGCACATTTTCTCAATTTCTCGGTCATGATTGCGGATGCGAGTTTCAAGCTTCTCCATGAATCGTCCATGTTCCTCACCATCATAGACAGACCTTTAAAAAAATGGCAGGAAGATTACACCAGATTTACTTCTTAAGAAACAGAATTACAAAACCAGAAGCAAATTTATTTGGAAATTAGATATTTAAGGTACATAAACCACAGAGTAATCCAATTGTATTAACATTGCCCCAACGATAGATGAGTATTTAAGAAAACCCAAAATTTTGCTTCCTTATTCATTCAAAAATATTTAAGTGTTTGACAGTATTCATCTTAGAAGTCTCACCATAAAATGAAAGGACTGAATTATAACTCCTTTGTACCTTTCTTTCTCAATTAAACTAATACAGAAAAACTCAATTTTGGATAAACCCAACTATCCAATTACTCCATGACTATACCCAAGAAGCTGACACTGCCAGAGAAAAATCTCAAAGCTGTGCTGGCTAGACAGGTTAGCTATATAACCACAAACATAACATTGGGCACTCAATAAATACTGCTAGATAACACCACTAAAGCTATCCTCCTCACCAGCGTCACCACCACCAAAAAATCACTTTCTATTCTCCAAAATAACTATGTGTGAGAACCGTACTTTCTCCTCTCCTCAGATGTCCACCCCTCACTCTCAGCTGCTGACCTGACTACACACTTCACAGAAAAAAACAGAGAAATATTTCCCCTTCTCCTGCTAAAATCAACCAACCTACTTACATCTGTAACTCCTACTCTGTGCACCCTCCTGTAACAATGGAAAAAGTGTTTCAAGCTCTTTTCCATAATCAATCCTTCTTGTTGTCTCAAGAACTTTACTGCCGCAAGTATTCCCTTTTATCCCTCCCCTGAATCATATATTCCTCCCATTCTACTAAATCATTCTCATAGGTATATAAACACAACTTCAAAAAACCTGTCCTTACCTACACATTTCCCTCCAGCTACCTACCATCTTATTTCTCTGCCTCACTTCCCAGCAAAACTCCTTTCCATTTCCTCAGCTCGCAATAGTTTGCATTCACCTTGCTCCACCTAAGAATAGCATTTGCTATGGTTTAATATACCCTCAGTATACCACACTAATGTGGTTTTTATCCTTTCACTGACATGCCTTCTCAATCTCCTTTCTGGGATCTCCTCCTCTATTCTTTTTTCTAAATATTCCTAAAACCTCTTCTCGTCTCTACCAATGCTCTCTCACCAAGCAATGCCATCTAATCCCATGGCTTTAAAATACCATCTATATAGTGATGACTTCCTAACCTATACCTACAATTCAAAGCACTTTCCTGAGCACTAGACTCAAATATCCAGCTACTGTTTAACAATTCCAATTGGATTTTTAAAAGCCATCTCAAATTTAACACCAAAAAAACAATTATCTATCACCAAACTATCTTCACTTCCAAATCTGTTTCTCCCCACCATTCACACACCCCTTCACAGCTAACGGCACTATCCAGCTGCCCAAGTCAAAAACCGAAATCCAAGAATCATTCCTAATCCACCTCTTTCCATCATACAACCCATCCAAACCATTAGTAAGTCCTGACAACTCAAGCTCCAAAACATACCTTAAAATTGACTGCATCCCACCATTTCCACTAAAACCCTAGTCCAAATCTGTATCATCGCCACAGTGGACCAATAAAATAGCCTCCTAAAAGTCTCCATTCTGCACTCCCCATCTCCTCCACTCCCCGCCCCAACACAGACATTCTCCATATAGCAGTTAAAGCAATCTTTATAAAGCAATAATTCAGATGTTATCCTCCTGCTTAAATTTCTCCAATGGTTTCTCTTTATAAAAGGAATAAATATCTTAAATCCTTACCATGGCCTATAAGAACCTCCTTAATCTAGCCAGTGATTACCTCTCTATCTCTCTAGTTCCTAACCCTAGCCTCCGTCCATCCTCTATGCTCCAGATACAGTGCCTTTTTTTTTTAGCTTCTTCCTGCCTCAAGAATTTTGCTTTTGCTGTTCTTATGCTAGTAATGCTTATCCCCTATATCTTCAAACAACTTTCTCCTTCTCATCATCCATGGTTCATTGTCCATCTCTTCTCCCAACCCATCCCAATTGCAACGTAAGCTCCAGGGCAAGAACTTTGCCATATTCACTACTGCACCTCTAGAATAGTCCCAGACAGGTAGCAGGCAGTGAGAAAACATTCATTGACAAAATGAATGACCAACACTATCTCTAAGACCTCTTTGATCTCTGACATTTGTTCAACAAATATACATTTGCTCATTACCAACATTTTCTGTTTCTATAATCATTTGTGGGTACCAGATCACTACCCTGATCCTGTAGATAAGAAAGCACACTCTCCTCAGAAGTTACGTTCCACTGCCCAAAACTCAGCAATAACCATAGACAATACATATACAAGTTTGGCTTCCAATAAAAATTCTGAACACTTACTTCAGAAAAACCAGAGCAGGAGAGGGAAGTCAAGACGGCGGCATAAGCAGACTCTGAACTCATCTCCTCCGGCGAACACAGCCAATTTACAACTACTCGTAGAAAATTACCCCTGAGACAGAACTGAAAACTGGATAAGAGGAACTCCTGCAACAACGGACAATCCTAATTGAGGTGGAAGAGGCAGAGACTCCCTTCTAGAGAGAAAAAACGCCGCCTTCACAAGCCGCAGCGCCTCACGGCTGCCCGGGAGCAGCGCACAGGTACGCAGCCCTCCCTGGAGGCGCGGGGCCCTGAGCCGGGGAGCGCCCCCGCTGTGGGCATTTTGTGGACCCAGCACAATCGAGACCAGCGGCATAATATCTGACTGTGCCTGCTACTAAAACATTGGGGAGTACCCCCAGAAAACCCGGTTCACAAAGAAACTAAAACCAGCTCTTAAAGGGCCCGCGCGCAAACTCACCCGTTTCAGAAAGCAGCCTAAAATCACCAGAAAGAAAGGTGCAAAGTGCTGTGGTAAAAAGAGACTCACCTAATAGGCCCTGAGTGCATCTCGGTGAGGGGTGAGACCTCTCCAGGGACTGGGACATTGGCGGCGGCCATTGTTGTGGCCTGGTGTGGGCGTGCTGACACAGATGCCATTGGAGTTCTCCCTGGGGCCGGCTAGCCCAGGTCTGCCCCACCCGCTAGAGCACTGATTTAATCCAGCTCATCCAGGGCAGGCAGACCACCCTAGAGACTGGACCCAGCCAACAACAAGCCCTCACTCCACTTGTGGGCCTGCATAGATTGGTGACTGGATTCTCTGCAGCCTGGCAACTGAGCCGACTTTAGAGGGGCAGGGCGTGCACAAGGAGCCGGTGGAGAGTGTGGGGCGGTGGTGGAGTGTGTGGGGCTCCCGCCGTGGAGACAGTGGGTCCGCTTCAGGAGGTAGGGGCGCGCACACGGGGCAGGACTGTGTTGACTGTGTGTGTGGACCTGTGCGCAGCGGGGCTTGTCAGCTGCAGAGGACTTGTGCTTCTCAAAGACCCACATAGGGGGTTTGCCCCACCTTCCAAAGCCTGAAACAATTGGGTGCTCCCGTGCCTGAGGCCAGCCCCACCCAGCTGCAATACTCAGAGAACTGACAAGGGACCTAAAGGCTGGAGGCTTATAGCAATTGTAAGGCCCTGAGCCTAACAACCTGCCATGCTGGGGGCCTACTCGCTTAAAAGAAATTCTGCAACACAAATGTGTATTAGAACTTGCAGCCAACTGTGCTGGGGCTCCCCACACCTGATAAAGAGACTGAAGGGCCCACAACAACTACAAGCAGCTGAGCATTACAACAGCTGGCCAGAAGCATAACTCGGCCTCCCTGGGCGCCTACAGGGAGAGCAAACAGGCCACAACAGAAGGACACACGTAGCCCACATAGGAGTCACCCCTGAACATTGAGAACCGAGGGAAGCACACTGCAGGCCTCCTAAGCCATCACTTACATAAGGTCACCTATCCAAGAGCAGGAGACGTAGCTGACCTACCTAATACGTAGACACAAACACAGGGAAAGAGGCAAAATGAGGAGGCAAAAGAATATATTCCAAGTAAGGGAACAGGACAAAACCCCAGAAAAGGAACTAAGTGAAACAGAAATGAGCAACCTACCTGACAGAGTTCAAACTAAGAGTGTTAAGGATGCTCACTGATCTGGGGAGAAGAATAGATGAACTCAGTGAGGATGTCAACAAAGAAATGGAAGATATAAAAAAGAACCAATCAGAAATGAAGAATACAATACTGGAAATGAAAAATTCATTAGAGGGGCTCAATAGCAGAGTAGAGGATACAGAAGAACGGATCTGTGAGCTGGAGGAAAGACTAGAAGAAATTACCCAAAGTGAACAGGTACAAGAGAAAAGAATTAAAAAGAGTGAGGACAGTCTAAGGGACCTCTGGGACAACATCAAGCGTACTAACATCCGTGTTATAGGTGTCCCGGAAGAAAAAGAGCAAGACAAGGGGGCAGAGAATCTATTTCAAGAAATAATAGATGAAAACTTCCCTAACCTAAGGAAGGAAACAGACATCCAACTACAGGAAGCACAGAGAGCCCCAAACAAGATAAACCCAAATAGGCCCACACCAAGACACATCATAATCAAAATGTCCAGAATTAAAGATAAAGAGAGAATCCTAAAAGCCACAAGAGAAAGTCAAGTTACATACAAAGGAAACCCCATAAGGCTATCAGCTGACTTCTCAGCAGAAACCTTACAGGCTAGAAGAGAGTGGCATGATATATTTAAAGTGCTAAAAGGAAAAAACTTACAGCCAAGAATACTCTACCCAGCAAGGTTACCATTCAAAACGCAAGGAGAGATCAAAAATTTCCCAGACGAGCAAAAATTAAAGGAGTTTGTCACCAAGAAACCAGTGCTACAAGAAATGTTAAAGGGACTGATTTAAGGGGAAAAGAGAAGACCACAAATAGGAAAAATTATCTAGTTCCATGATAAGAACGTAATGGATACAAATGCACAAAAAAGAGGTTAGATATGATATCAAAAACATAAAATGAGGGAGGAGGGGAGTTAAAGAGTACAGCTTCCAGACAGAGGTCAAACTAAAGTGACCATCAATTCTGTATAGAGAAGAAAGGAATAGAGAAGGACTACTAAAACACTGAGAAAAAAAAAAACAAGTTAATAAATGGCAGTAAGTACATACTTATCAGTAGCTACTTTAAACGTCAACGGACTAAATGCTCCAATTAAAAGGCATAGGGTGGCTGACTGGATAAAAAAACAAGACCCATATATATGCTGCATACAAGAGACACACTTCAGACCTAAAGACACTCACAAACTGAAAGTGAAGGAATGGAAAAAGATACTCCACGCAAATGGCAATGAAAAGAAAGCTGGGGTAGCAGTACTCATATCAGACAAAATAGACTTTAAAACAAAAACTGTAAAAAGAGACAAAGAAGGGCACTACATACTGATCAAGGGAACAATCCAACAAGAGGATATAACACTTGTAAACATCGACGCACCGAATGTAGGTGCACCTAAATATATAAAGCAATTATTAACAGACATAAAAACAGAAATAGACAGTAACACAATAATAGTAGGGGACTTTAACACTCCACTTACACCAACAGATAGATCATCCAAACAGAAGATCAATAAGGAAAATTGGCCTTAAACGACACACTAGAACAGATGGACCTAGTGGATATATACAGAACATTCCATCCAAAAACCAAAGAATACATGTTCTTTTCAAATGCACATGGAACATTCTCCAGGATTGATCACATATTAGGCCACAAAAGAAGTCTCCATAAATTTAAGAAGACTGAAATAATACCAAGCATCTTTTCTGACCACAACGGTATGAAACTAGAAATCAACTATAGGAAGAAAATCAGAAAAGCCACAAATACGTGGAGATTAAACAAAATGCTACTGAACAACGACTGGGTCAACGAAGAAATCAAAGAAGAAATCAAAAAATACCTGGAGACAAATGAAAATACGACATGCCAGAATTTATGGGATACAGCAAAAGCGGTTCTAAGAGGGAAGTTTATAGCGATACAGGCCTATTTCAACAAACAAGAAAAGTCTCAAATAAACAATCTAACAATGCACCTAAAGGAACTGGAAAAAGAAGAACAAACAAAGCCCAAAATCAGTAGGAGACAGGAAATAATAAAAATCAGAGCAGAAATAAATGAAATAGAGACCAAAAAAACAATAGAAAAAAATTAATAAAACCAAGAGCTGGTTCTTTGAAAAGATCAACAAAATTGACAAACCTTTAGCTAGACTCACCAAGAAAAAAAGAGAGAAGGCACAAATAAGTAAAATCAGAAATGAAAGAGGAGAAATTACAACAGACACCTCAGAAATACAAAAGATTATAAGAGAATACTATGAAAAGCTATATGCCAACCAATTCGACAATCTGGAAGAAATGGATAAATTCTTAGAATCATACAACCTTCCAAAACTGGATCAAGAAGAAGTAGAGAATTTGAATAGACCAATCACCAGTAAGGAGATCGAAACAGTAATCAAAAACCTCCCCAAAAATAAAAGTCCAGGACCAGACGGCTTCCCTGGTGAATTCTACCAAACATTCAAAGAAGACTTAATACCCATCCTTCTCAAACTCTTCCAAAAAGTTGAGGGTGGGGGGCAAGCTCCCTAACTCATTCTACGAAGCTGACATTACCCTGATACCAAAACCAGACAAGGACAACACAAAAAAAGAAAATTACAGGCCAACATCACTGATGAACATCGATGCAAAAATCCTCAACAAAATACTAGCAAATCGCATACAACAATACGTCAAAAAGATTATACACCATGATCAAGTGGGATTTATTCCAGGTATGGAGGGATGGGTCAACATTCGCAAATCAATCAACGTAATACACCACATTAATAAAATGAAGAATAAAAATCACATGATCATCTCAATGGATGCAGAGAAAGCATTTGACAAGATACAGCATCCATTTATGATAAAAACTCTGAATAAAATGGGGATAGAAGGAAAGTACCTCAACATAATAAAGGCCATATATGAGAAACCCACGGCTAATATCATCCTCAATGGTGAAAAACTGAAGGCTATCCCTCTAAGAACAGGAACCAGACAAGGATGCCCACTGTCACCACTCCTATTTCACATAGTACTGGAAGTCCTAGCCAGAGCAATCAGGCAAGAAAAAGAAATAAAAGGGATCCAAATTGGAAAGGAAGAAGTGAAACTGTCACTATTTGCAGATGACATGATTTTATATATAGAAAACCCTAAAGAATCCACCAGAAAACTTTTAGAAGTAATAAACAAATATGGTAAAGTTGCAGGATACAAGATCAACATACAAAAATCAGTTGCCTTTCTATACACTAACAACGAAGTAGCAGAAAGAGAAATTACGAATACCATTCCATTCACAATTGCAACAAAAAGAATAAAATACCTAGGAATAAACTTAACCAAAGAGGTGAAAGAGCTGTACACCGAAAACTATAAAACATTGCTGAAAGAAATTGAAGAAGACACAAAGAAATGGAAAGATATTCCGTGCTCTTGGATTGGAAGAATTAACATAGTTAAGATGTCCATACTTCCTAAAGCAATCTATAGATTCAATGCAATCCCTATCAAAGTTCCAACATTTTTCACAGAAATAGAACAAAGAATCCTAAAATTTATATGGAACAACAAAAGACCCCGAATAGCTAAAGGAATCCTGAGAAAAAAGAACACAGCTGGAGGTATCACACTCCCTGATTTCAAAATATACTACAAAGCTATAGTAATCAAAACAGCATGGTACTGGCACAAAAACAGACACACAGATCAATGGAATAGAATCGAAAGCCCAGAAATAAACCCACACATCTATGGATAGCTAATCCTTGACAAAGGAGCCAAGAACATACAATGGGGAAAAGAAAGTCTCTTCAACAAATGGTGTTGGGAAAACTGGATAGCCACACGCAAAAAAATGAAAGTAGACCCTTCCCTTACACCATACACAAAAATTAACTCCAAATGGATTAAAGACTTGAATGTAAGACCTGAAACTATGAAACTTCTAGAAGAAAACATAGGCAGTACGCTCTTCGACGTCAGTCTTAGCAACATATTTTCAAGCACCATGTCTGACCAAGCAAGAGAAACAATAGAAAAAATAAACAAATGGGAATACATCAAACTAAAAATCTTCTGCACAGCAAAGGAAAACATCAACAAAACAAAAAGACAACCTAACAATTGGGAGAAGATATTTGCAAACCATACATCTGATAAGGGCTTAATCTCCAAAACATATAAAGAACTCATGCATCTCAACAACAAAAAAACTAACAACCCGATTAAAAAATGAGCAAAAGACCTGAACAGACATTTCTCCAAAGAAGATATACAGATGGCCTACAGACACATGAAAAGATGTTCAAAATCATTAACTATCAGGGAAATGCAAATCAAAACTACAATGAGATATCACCTCATGCCCGTCAGAATGGCTATAATTAACAAGACAGGAAACAACATGTGTTGGAGAGGATGTGGAGAGAAGGGAACTCTCATACACTGCTAGTGGGAGTGCAAACTGGTGCAGACACTATGGAAAACAGTATGGAGATTCCTCAAAAAATCAAGGATAGAACTACCATATGATCCAGCTATTCCACTGCTGGGTATTTATCCAAAGAACTTGAAAACACCAATGCGTAAAGATACACGCACCCCTGTGTTCACTGCAGCGTTATTCACAATAGCCAAGACTTGGAAGCAACCTAAGTGCCCATCAAGGGACGAATGGATAAAGAAGATGTGGTATATATACACAATGGAATACTCCTCAGCCATAAGAAACGATGAAATCCAGCCATTTGTGACAACATGGATGGACATTGAGGGTATTATGCAAAGTGAAATAAGTCAGAGGGAGAAGGTCAAATACCGTATGATTTCCTTCATTAACTAGTAGATAATAACAACAATAAACAAACACATACAGACAGAGATTGGATTGGTGGTTACCAGAGGGGAAGAGGGGAGGGAGGAGGGTGAAAGGGATAATTCGGTACATGTGTGTGGTGATGGGTTGTAATTAGTATTTGGGTGGTGAACATGATGTAATCTATGCAGAAATAGAAGTATGATGATGTACACCTGAAATTTATACAATGTTATAAACCAATGTTACTGCAATAAACAAAAAATTTAAAAAAGAAAAACCAGAGCAATCCAGATTCAGTCTCCTTATTTTGAAATAAAGGGAAGAGATCTTCAAATAAATTATATACAAACTCTGCTTTGAGAATTTAGACACACTTGCCTAAAGGAGCTATTTGGAATACGCAAGACAGAATCTAGCACTGACATTTCAACTAACCTTAAATAAGCATAATTTTTCCCATTCCAAAGGACAAGAAAAGAAAGGTTTTCACGTGCAGACACCAATATTCTTTGCCATTTGAAGAAGAGGAATATCACTGAAAATTCATCAATCTAAATGGCATAAGTGGGTATTAGACAACCTCTTGGTTTCAAATTCAGTTGTATCTTGACCCAGTAACACTTCTAAGTTAAGCAGCAAGTCTACTTTCTTCTGTTATTAAAAACTTTTCATGTTTTCCCTCCAAAGATCTACATTAATATCACAAAAGACAACCTCAAGAAGAAGAAAATCCCAAAGTTAAGAAATTCATAATTTATATTAATAATGCCTCCCTAGCTCCCTGAAGTTCCTATAAAAAAATGTAAATCAAAGAAAGGAAAGGTGGATTTTAGCTACCTGATTGTGTGGCCTTGGTTTTAGCAATGTAATTAACTAGCTACCAGTCTTTGGCCAACTCAGTTAATCTCTCTGACCCTCACCTTTCTCATTTAGAAAATAGGAAGCAATCAATCACAAATTCTCTGAAGTATCAGCCTAGCTCTAAATTTCTACAGTTCACTTCCACTTTTAAGTTCAGTCAACAATAATGTAAAGACCATACATTTTCAGAATAGTGTAAACAGGTAATTCAAAACAAGTTAACGAAATTTCTACATGCTTATCATTAGCCCCCTGCCTGTTTCTCCTATCTTAGGGCTTTTATGATTCTAATATTCTTTTTAATTATAATAATGTTGAATAACATGAAAGGTTTACAGTAGATCCCCTGAGTATCTTTTGAGAATTTAAAAAGTTAGAATAAAATGTAAAACCCACATATTTTAAAACAGGTACTTTGGACCATATTTAATAAACCTGTGTTCCATGGGTATGCATCAGGAAATCCACAATTTCCAGATTTTATGTGGATTTTGTGTGTACAGGCAAAAGCACATATATGTAATTTTAGGGAAACTGATCCATAGTTTCCATCTGGTTATTAAAGAGGTTAAAAACCACTGATTTAGGGAAGGGCCTAAGTGGCACAGTGGTTAAGTTTGGCACGCTCTGCTTCAGCGGCCTGGTGTTCACAGTTTTGGATCCCAGGCGTCGACCTACACCACTCATCAAGCCATGCTGTAGCGGGATCCCACACACAAAATATAGAGGATGGTGGGCATAGACGTTAGCTCCAGGCCGCTCTTCCTCAAGCAAAAAGAAGATTGGCAACAGGTGTTAGCTCAAGGCCAATCTTCCTCACCAAAAAAAACCCACTGATTTAAAGGTTTTGTTTCAAATTGTCCACCATAGCAAAAGGCAATTATAGATAACTACCTAACAGTTCAACCTCTATCAGCATTTCAAGTGTGTCTCAGCCTTTCTCAGTGCTAACCAACATATCTATCAAACATAAAATGCTAAAAACAAAAATAAAAAAGTCCTAAATTCTGGAAAGGTCATAGATCTACTGAAGTTAACTTAATATTGGTAGTCAACATTGTACTCGAACAAAGAGTAGCTTTTTTCCCCCCTCTCTGACTTAACTAGACTTAAGTGAGACTTAAACTAGAGAAAGACTGCCATCTAGTGATGGTCCATTTCTAACATTCCTTGAAACTTAAACTTGATGTGGCCAAGTAAGAGGGACTGCTTAAAAATATAAAAACTATATTCTATAATACCTGCTGGCCAAAGACTTATAACTAGCTATTAACTTATATTTTATATAAAATACTCTGTTTAAATGTCCACTTCTAATAGAAAGCAAGATCTTGAGAACAAAGTCACATGCTTTTGACACAAGTGTGCCACAGGTGTGCCACAGTTACATAAGACTATCTATGAAATAAACTGCACCACTGGTTTAATTATTTAT
Organism: Ceratotherium simum simum; assembly: GCF_057802395.1. NCBI lineage: Eukaryota > Metazoa > Chordata > Mammalia > Perissodactyla > Rhinocerotidae > Ceratotherium > Ceratotherium simum. The sequence continues at coordinate 13,902,382 of NC_141910.1, read as the reverse complement.
AATCTAAAGAATATTCTAGTACCTAGTAAAAGGTAAACAAGAAGAAATGCTAGGAAATTAACAACTCTTTATAGCCTAATTTTGACTCAATTACATAAATGCTGCCTTGTGGAGTCTAATTACGAAAAAAACCACAAGTTTTTGCAAACAGTAAAATGTTTTATCCTAGTGTCTATATCTGGCGCATATTTCTAAACATCTCAACTAGATTTCATGTGCATACTATGAGAGAGATTTTAATTTATAAAATGACACTTTATTCCCCTGTACTAAACCATTACAGGATTATATCACTTGCTAGAGCCTACATCAACTCAAATCTGCGTCAAAAGAGAAAAATAAATAATGTTATGAGCACATATTATCTCATTTAAATCCTATGCATCTTATAAATTAGACATTATTCCCATTTTATTAATGAGGAACCTGAAACCCAGGAAGATGAAGTAACTTGCCAAATTCACAAAGCCAGAAAGTGTCCTCTGTAGTACATCAGTCTGTCTCCTTTTAGAGCAAGGAAAGCAAGAAAGTCACATGGACTCCTAAAATGTTAGAGTTGAAAGGGGTCTTGGAGATGGAATACACAGCTCTCATTGTACAATGGAAGAAACTGAGGCCAAGAGTGGTCAAATGCCTTAATCATAATTACATTGCTTGTTACTGATACATCTGGCCTGACTCTCAAAGAAAACACAATTAGGAAAAGCTAATGCATTATGAAACCTGACACAAAGCTAAGTGGTTTAAAAAAAAGAGAGCCAGAGAGACGCACGCACACACACACTTCTACTTCAAGATGATTCATTTGCCTATTAGTTGTATCTATACAACAGCTATTCCATTCTTCTTCCTATTGGAAGAGTCCCAATTTGTTCTGGTATTTCACCTTCCCATCCTACCACGAGGGGTAAATACTAATTAACCTGAAAACCAATCATGGCAATTCCATTCCCCTTATCAGTAACCAGTTAACAGGTGACACAACTCTCACCGATGAGAAGTAAAGGGAAGTCTGGCAGTGAGGATGGAAGAAAAGGTCTTCTTTCCTGAAGGATGCAGGAAAAAGAAACTGCTTTTCCTGCTTTGGACATTGTCCTGTACGATGCTTGGGGATGTAGTAACCATCCCAAGATGAAAGGAGATATTACCTTTCATATATAATATATATGAAATATATATTATGATATATAATCTGAGGATGGCAAAGGGAAAAGACGAAAAACACCTAGGTCCTTGATGATGAACCAACCCTGAAACAACTCTATTTCCAGACTTCATGTTGAGTTAATAAATTTCCCATTTTAAGGGAAATTTCCTATTTCCACTTGCCCTCGATATTCTGCTACTTGCAAGGGAAAGTATCCTACATGCACAACACTGTTCAGTCTTCAAAGGGAGTAGGCAAGTCAAAGAAACAACAAACAGCAAGTCAAAGTCTACACAATGCTAAGGAATCCTGTTCCCAGGACCTAGACTGCTCTTCCCCCTTTTCTTAGTGAAGAGTTAACTCCCAGTCACTCTTCAAATCTCAGCTGGCACCTTACTTTTTCTGGGAAACCTTCTCTAATCACATAGACTCTGCCATGTGCTCCTTCCTTGTGATTCACACCATCACAGAATTTATTAAACTATATTCTGATTGTCCACTCATATCTCAATTTGCCCATACTAGAACATTAATCTCCCTGTGGGTAGAGACCGTATCTTGCCCATTTATCTCCAGCTCCTAGCACAGAGCCTGGCATGGAGGAGATCCTCCACGTATGCTGAAGATAGAGAGAGAGAAGGAAGAGTAGGAGACTAAGATGTGGGTTTCTAATTGTCTCAAAGATGGTTGCAAAAACAGTATCACATCAAACAAAGTTTATCTGTTGAGAAGTTTTCAGAACAAAGGAGAATTTCAAGACACAAAGGACGGAACACTTGGCTTTCTGTTTTTGATTAATCTAAGAAAAATTCCAGAGTTAATGCTGGTCTTTTCTTTTTCATATATATGTTTTTTAACTTCTGTCATGATTTTAGTCCTGAAACATTTTCTTCTCATTAAACTCCATAAAAGCATCATCAGTATTTTTGTTTATTCCAAAAGTTAAAAATAAAATGGAAAAACAGATTTGAGCATGATGTTGAAAGAGAAACTGCAGGAGGTCAAGAGGAGTTTAAAGTCCCTTCCTCTCCTTCCTTCAGTTTGTCTATCAATTTAATTCAGACCTTACTATGGTAATTTGGACACTCTGAGTGCATAAAGGTGAAAGTAGATCACTGTATATCATCAATGATGGGGAAGCATATGCTAGTGACTGAAGTCTAAGCTGAAGACTATACCCAAATGTTTTTGTACTGCCACCGGAGATCAAATACATTCAAATCCTTTTTCCACCCTTGCAGATTCCAACATATCCAACTGGCTTCACCAAGATAGCGCATGCAACCAAAAGAATGTTGTGATGGAGAACTCTCTCAAGGCAGGAAGGGAACTCCACACCTCCATGATGGCTATTTTCAGAGGGATAAAAACAGGGTAGAGAAGTTTCAACCGGCACCTAGCCAAAGAGCCTACTAAAAACCTGGTATTGGTTAAACAGCACTGGAAAGTGGACTTGTCACAAAACACCAGTCAAATCAACAACAGAGTATTAGGAAATAAACTAATGAAAGCAAGGAAACTCTAAATTAAGGTTATAGAGACTGCCATAACTACTATTATAATAACGTCACACTGTTAGAACAATTAATCACAACAAGTAACTGAAGACACACAGGCACTACAGGATACCTTAGTGGCTTCATTTTGGCCTCTGTATCAATTTGTGTTAAGTGCAAAAATATTTCTTCCATTACAGCTTTCAGTGGTAGTTACGAACCTGGCAGCTAAAAGTTGGATTTCAAAGTTGCTACCAAATAAAAGAAATAATCCATCTGTAGCCTGGTGATACCCGTTGAATCTAACTTGGAAAACTGCTGAAAGCAGAGTAGTAATAGAGTTGGTATATACAGGGTTAGAATTAACATTGAGATTAACTCCAGTTTCATTGCATGGAATTCAAAGTGTCAAGTTAAACACTTAAACACGCAAAGTTGGAGCTAAACGAAACTACTGATTCACTTAATATCTACCAACATCATGATGAGCCTGAATCTAGGGTATGTTGGTAAAACTCCAAGATCTTTTACAAAAGATATTATTTACTTAAATAATTACTCTGAAGAGCTATGTAAATATTTTAAAAGACCATATATTAATTGAAGAAATGCTTCAGAGTCTCCACACTTAAAATTATTATTATGGTTCCAATGACAGAGATCATAAAGCTATTAATACGGAAAACAAACCAGTGGGTACAGGTATTAGAAACACTTAATGAACAGTCCTGGTCTCCCTATGCATATAGATTTAATGTGGGCTTAAGAAAAGTAGACCAATCAAGGTTCCCAGAATCACTAAATCAAACTATAATAAACATAAGTGACGTCATTTGTAGCTGTGTGTGTTGTGTATAATATATCTGTATACATTATATATATACCTATATGTATACGTGTATTATATACTGTGTATGCTATATGTGTAAATAGGTGTGTGATATACACACATATGCACAAAACACACACACACAGTTTTCTGATTTTCTGAGAAAGAACCAGATTTGCCAACATCACATACAATTCCTGGTCAAACTTCATCCACAAGTGGTTGTTTACTGACACCTCATGGCCAAAAGTGACCACAATTTAAAGTTCTTTAAGTTTATAAGCAACGAAGACCCTGAAAGAGGGATGGATAAAAGGTATCAAAGCAGTTTCCATCCTAAAAAATGATGGAAAACAAAACAGGCAAAATACGATGATGTTCCATGAAACAATATGCAAGACTGGATATACCAGGAGAAACCTTTCTACTACTAAACTCCAAAAACTGCTAGATTAAGTTTCTAAATCTTTTTCAGTGTATGGCTAAACAAAAAAGAAAATAAGGAAAATCTCCAGAGGCTAAAACAAAACTGGAACAGGAATCTAGATTCTACCAGTCCCCTAAAACCTAATGCTTGTATTTTATAGCCATATAGAAAACAAGAGACAAAGCCTAGGGCCCACAAAAGGTAGGGACTCCAATCAGAGGCCTTCAAACAAACAAAGCCAAAATACCCAAGGGCTACACCCTTAGTGAAAGATAAGATAGAAAAACTCTTCCCCATAAAGGGAGACTACTAGGAAATTTACCTGTCTGGTACTTGGCTTTGGGTAGGGGAGGAGAGGAAGCTCCTGTGATAATCTGAGGCCATAAACTGGCCTTCTCACAGAAGGGAGGCCCATATTAATACTATTAATACTACCTGTGTGATCTGAGATATCTCAAATTGAGAATTTATTTTAAAAGTAGTCCAAGTCTGGTTGTTAGTGCCCCCAGAAAACTGACTGACGGAAAGGCAAATCTTCTCTAGAGGCATGCATCTTAACCCATACTTCCAAAAATTCTCACAAATAACATTCCTTTGAGCTGGAGCTCAAGTATCAAAAACCATAAAACACACTAGAAAACAAAGCATATAAACAAGAATCAAAATAAACACACAGAATCAGACTTGCAAAGGCTTAAAAATAAATAAATGTAAATTAAAAATAAATGTGTAATATGTTTAAAGAAATATGAGGGAATTACCAAAAAAATCAAAAATAAATAGACACTGGAAAAGATGTATAAAAGTTTTATAATAAAACTACAATAATTTATACTCAAAATTTAATAAATGGGACGCGACAATATTTAACTGGGAGGTATATATAAAACTTATACAAGATACAGCAGAGAGAGACAAAAGATGCAAAATGTCTTAGTCGGTTGCAGCTGCTATAACAAATTACCAAAGACTGGGTAGCTTATAAACAACAGAGATTTATTTCTCACAGTTCTGGAGGCTGGAAGTTTGACATCAGGGTGCTAGCATGATCAGGTGAGGGCCTTCTTCTTGTAACCAACTTGTTATCCTCACATGGCAGAAGGGGCAAGCAAGTTCTCTGGGTCCTCTTTATAAGGGCACTAACCTCATTCATGAGGGCTCCGCCTTCATGACATAATCACCTCCCAAATGACCCACCTCCTAATACCATCACCTTGGGGGTTAGGATTTCAACATATGAATTTTGAGGGGACACAAACACTCGACCTATAGCAGAAAACATTAAAGAAAGGTTAAGAACACCAAGAACAGGACAGGTTTCACGGGAGCTCTAGTAAGAAACAATAAGCAGGTACTATTCAAAGAAATAGCTGAGAATTTCCCAGAATTGATAAAAGATATAAGGAAGTCGTTATCTTCAAAATAAAAAGACAGACCTTTAAACTTTACCAAAAGTAGTCCCCCACCAGAGGAAGGGCACTACTCTCTGTTCAGTTATACCTATTAACATTTAGAACTGGCTGCCTATTCATCCATTCTCTTCATGGCTCAATTTCAGCAGCATATAGAACCTTACTCTGATGGAGCTAATTATACAAATACATGGACCCTTAGTACCATCCAAACATTTGGTGTGTCTTTTATCAACTCATTTCTTCTACTACCTACATCATCTATTCCAAACTGTTGCCATTCTCTTTAAGATCCTAACCTGGATCCTGCAACTTTCTTTCACAACAAATGACGTTGCCACATATTTCATAAAGAAAATTCAGGTTCATTAGGCATGAATCTTCTTAATTTCCTGCATTCCAGTATACAAGTCTATCTATATCTCTGTCTACCTTTACACTTGTGCCTTCCTATCTCAATGAAACAGATATCCCACCTCAGTGTAAGACTAACCCTATGTTCTAAAAATCTCACTTCTCCTCTACTCCAGGAATTTCACTCCATCAATACTTTTTTAAATTTCTGTACTTTCAAATGTTTCATTTCTATTGACTTCTTTCTCTTAACAAAACACGTCCCCCTCTTAACAAAACAAGATGACCCTTTTTTTTCTTTTTTAAAAAGGTGCTATTAGGGGCTGGCCTGGTGGCATAGTGGTTAAGTTCACACGCTCCACTTCAGCGGCCCAGGGTTCGCTGGTTCAGATCCCAGGCACAGACCTACACACCGCTCATCAAGCCATGTTGTGGTAGCATCCCACATACAAAATAGAGGAAGAGTGGCACAGATGTTAGCTCAGGGACAATTTTCCTCACCAAAAAAAAAAAAAAATTACAGGGGGCTGCCCGGTGGTGTAGTTAAGTTCACGTGCTCCGCTTCAGCAGCCCAGGGTTCGCAGGTTCGAATCCCGGGCACGGACCGACGCACTGCTCATCAAGCCATGCTGTGGTGGCATCCCACATAAAAATAGAGGAAGATGGGCACAGATGTTAGTTCAGGGCCAGTCTTCCTCAGCAAAAAGAGGAAGATTGGCAATAGATGTTAGCTCAGGGCCAGTCTTCCTCAACAACAACAACGAAAGAAAGAAAGGAAAGGAAGGAAGGAAAGAAAGGAAGGAAAGGAAAGGAAGGAAAGAAAGGGAAGAAAGGAAGAAAGAAAAAAACAGAGGGGGAGGGGGAGGGGAGGGGGAGGGGGGAGAGAGAGAGAGAGAAAGAAAGAGAGGAAGGAAGGAAGGAGGGAGGGAGGGAAGGAAAGAAGGAAAGAAGGAAGGAAGGAAGGAAGGAAGGAAGGAAGGAAGGAAGGAGGAAAGAAAAAGGTACTATTAAAGTAAAATCTCTCTTCTGATAATTTTCCTTCTAGCATCCTTTCTCTTTCTCTCTTCTTTCACAGTTAAGGTACTTAAAAGAACAGTCTATACTCACTGCCACCATTTCCTCAAATTGGACTTCCCCTTCAACCCAGTGTAACCTGTTTCTTACCCACATCACCCCAATGAACCTATTCTTGCTAAAGTCAGTAAAAGCCTACTAACTGTCAAATCAAATACTCATTCTCCAGTCCATCATTTACTTGACTCCTCTTTTGAATGCGCCACCACAAAGATGGTGACTTCTCCTTCTTAAATATGTACTCCCGTGGCTTCTATTACATTTCTCTTCTCAGTCTCCAATAATTCTTCTTCCTTCTGGCCCTCAATAGCTGCTTGGCCTTCATCTCCTCTCACTCTTCTTACATAATCCCTCAGAGATATCATCAATACTTCAGCTTTCACCATTAATTAAACATATTTGGTTCCCAAGTCAATAACACCAGGGCATATCTCTATCAAATCCTAAAACCTGAATATCCAACCACCATTCATCCTTAAAAACATCTCAAACTGTGCATGTCCAAAGTTGAAATCATTCACTTTCTACCAAACCTACACTTCCCTCCTATATTCACCATCTCAGTTGAAGGTACCACCAGCCACCCAGTTACCCAAACTACAAATACATATCTAAGTTAACCTTGACTCCTCACTTCACCTCACACCTCCCTCCAACTAATCAATCACCAAGACCTCACAATTCTAATTCCATAATATTTCTTCTATACTTTTCTTCCTCCCTATCCTCCTCTACTGCTGCCTTGGCTCATGTCCTCATTATCTCTCTTCTGAACAACTGTTTTCACCTCCCTTTTCTTATTTCCCTAACAATCTATCTTCGATACTTCTTTCACAGTAATCTTCTTATAAATGAAATATGATCATGAAACACACACACACACACACACACACACACCACTTTGGATTAAGTCCTGCCTCACATTTAAGTCCAAAGTTCCGGCCATAGTATATAAGACCACTCCACGTATAAATTTATCTCTGAATACTCCCCACATTCATTCTACAACTCTACTTGAAGTTCCTTGAGTGTACAATGGAGTCCCTCTGCCCAGAATCTCCTTACTCTCACTCTATCTGGTAAATTCCTATTCAACCTCAAGATTCAGCTCAAAACTCACTCCTATAAAACCTCCCTCCTTATTACCACTACTACAACCTAGTATAAAGCTCCCCTCCTTACCAACTAAGGAGAACCTAAGAAACTGTTGATAAAACCAGAGAGAATTTAAGCTTGCACTCTTGGGGACATTTACACCAAACAGGACTGTGAGTCCATTCTTTGAAGATTTACATTGAAAGGTTACTTTTCTCCTACTTACTGATATGTTGATACTAGGCATCCTTCCCAAAAGACGCCAATTTCATCAACAATAAAAATCTGTTACAGCATATAATAGTCTAGTTTTTTAAGGAATATATTTAAAAACCTATTTTGAAATATGAAGAAACAAAATCTGTTGAAACTCCTACCACTATCCTTGATAAGAAGTGACAGAGGATAAGTGGTACTCCTTAACAGCCACAGTATCCTCATTTACCACCTGGCCCTCATTTTGACACTATGCAGATCTGAACTGGCCTTGAACCTATGAAACCATGTATAGTTTGAGGTAAATTTCACCAGAATTACTATCATCTTGTTTTGCCTTAAAGTTCTTGAACAAATGCCTAGTATTATCCTAGAAATGAGGGGCACTACCACTAATGACATTCACTGATGGAAAGCTGAGTTGATACTCTTTTGCTTTGAAATGTTTATTTGTTCATATTTTTGAAAAGGTACTACATTGAGCACTCTACACGATAATGATTTATTCACACGTCTATCTTCCCTACTGCACCATGAGTTCCTTGATGGTTTACACCTGGAACAATGCCTGTATTCCCACAGAGAAGGCATAAAGTAGCAAAGGGTCTAAGGTAGTGCCCAAAAAATGTTTCCACATTTAAACCTTCTACAAAGAAAAGCACTAGGGTTAATAATAAACATTCTTACTTAAAAAGTAAATTCAAGTTCTAGCAGTGCAAATAATTTGTACTTCAGCTAAAATAATAGAAAAAGAAGGAATCAGAGGAAGAAAAGAAGGAATTTAGAAGGTTCAAAGAAATCTACTGTAGGAGAAGAGAAGGGTCTGGGAATAATTTGTTATTTCTCTAGCTCTCCTCTAACCTTCTCTGGAAGCTAGGAGAAGGAATATGATTAAACTGCAACAAGACCTGGCTCTGAAGGGAAATGGTGTTTCTGGTCCTTGTTGCCAATAGAAAGGGGAGGGTGACAGCAGTCCCTAAGGGCTTTTCGAAAAAATTGCTTCCAGGTGGAAATTTTTTACGGTACTGTGCAGCCTGGAGCCATTTTTTGCTTTCTTTCTTAACTACGGATGATTAAACCATGGACAATCAGGCTGCAACAATGGAAACAGTTAGATAGCTCCCAAACATCACGGTTATATGCTCCAAATTACCAAGCTAACTCTCAGAGAGAAAAAATTTGTTGGCAAAGTCTTTTTTTTTTAAAGGGGAGGGCAGGCCGAGTCTGTTAAAGATTTGTATTTGGTAGAAAATAAAAGTAGTCAAGCACTCTGTATCATAATGATAAACATCAGTCTCATACCAAGACTAGACACTAATGTACAGTCACAGAGAGCTGGACAAAGGGTGATGCCACATGTCCTGTTATTTAACAATTATTCATCACTTTATTTTGACCTGGATTCAGTGTTCTATTAAATGGTTATCATAGGGGTATGCAGAGAAATCCTGCCACACACCATGTGGGACAGCTAAGACAATTTATAACTGATCACGGTTCTGCAAAAAGTCTGAGGTGTATGTCTGAGTTTGTGATGACTGCTCAAGAAGATGAAGGGGAAAATTTACTTACAATACCAATTCATAAGAAAAGCACAGAAAATTGGAGGCCAATCATTCAACCACCCAGCAATTTAATCTAGGAAATCTTACTATACCATTATCACCCAGAACATTAAAGGATAAATCCAGCTCAAAATTATAACAGTGAAAGTTAGCACTCTAAAAATATGTACTAAGCCCTCTGTTGAACATTTTATATACGCTAACTCACTTACTGCTCAAAAATAATCCTACTGGAGTAGGTATCATTACCATCATTTCACACATGAAGCAACCTTTCTGACATTGCCAGTACATAGAAACATTTACCTTCCCCAGGTTGCTACAGTTGTATCAAGGATAAGATGAAGGAAAAGGATAGAGAGAAGAAGAGGAAGATGGGACAGACGAAGATGAGGACAAGAGGGAGGCAGAGGAGAAAAACACCAAAATAATACAAATGGCAATGTTTAAATAATGGAATCATGACTTTTTTCTTTCTACTTTTCTATAACTTTCTATTTTCTTTAAATAAGTATGTATTGCTTTTATAATCAAAGAAAAGAAATGCATTTTAAGAAGTCTCGAATAGTACCTGGTTCACAGTAGAAGCTCAATAAAATGTTAAATAAAAATCAAAAAAGAATAA